>NC_141297.1:7505000-8705000 GCF_037954325.1 Fistularia commersonii | reverse complement strand
ACACTTAAAAAACACATCCTAGATCAAAATGAATGAAATATTCTTATGAAATACTTTGCTCTTTACACAGTTGAATCTGCTGACAACAAAATCACACAAAAATGATCAATGGAAATCAATCGTATCAACCCATGGAGGTCTGATTAGGAATCACACTCAAAATTAAAGTGTAAAAAAAAACTCCAGGCTGATCCAACTTTGATGTAATGTCCTTAAAACAAGTCAAAATGAATCTGTGTTGCTTCCTGAGTGGACACTATGATTTCACAGAAGTGTGATTGACTTGGAGTTAAATTGTGTTGTTCAATTGTTCCCTTTATTTTTTTGAGCAGTATATATTCAGCATTTTAAGTGTAGGTTTTTACATGGTCATTTGAAAAATAGCTCACAAGGTGAAAAAGTGTGGGTAAACCTAACCTCGGGGATAAAAAGGGTTTAAACATAAAATTAGTAAAGTTTCAATCCATTTTAACCAGTTTTTGTATTTTTTTTTTTTTTTTTTAAAAAAAGCTCTATGGCAGGAGGGTCATCCCCAGAGAACCTGACCTGTAACATCCACTACATGACCAGACTTGTTCCTGTTTTATTTTCTAATTTTTTCGATAGAAGCCACCGAGCCCGCAGTCAGGATTTGCAGCTCCTGCCGATCCCGAGAAAGCGGCCGAGGGGGCAGAGGGCCAGCTGGGAGCGAGAACCCCCCCCCCCCCCCCCCCCCCCCAATTCCTCGAAACATAAAAAACGTCCCTGGAAAAAAGACTCCCCCGCCCCCACCCGAAAACGAGGATTAAAAATACTTATGTATTTATTCTATTTCACAATTACTGCCCTAACGCTTCTGGGAATTTACGAGAACATTCCGCTAGCAGCGGCCCGAGAGCAAACCGGTCGAAGCGCTGCAGTGCAATGTAGTTATACTTGGAGGGTTCTGTCTGCCGGAGACACTAAGAAGTACTATAATATTTTATCACCTGCTGCGGCAGGAGATCAGTGGATGTCAGACAGAAATTAACAGCAATTATAAAACCTGTCAAACAGAAAAACACCGGAGGTTTTAATCATTTTCCCAGTCCTGAATAACTCCGTGACTCGGAGGGTAGAAACACCAAGATGATGGGAAACGAGCAAACCGGTCTCCATCCCTTTTCCATGAAAGTTTGACATAAATAAAACCATTCATCAACCCGGTAGCCGGGAGATTAATGGATTCGTCAAATTATTTTCGTGGCCAGGACGAAAATCCAGCTTCGCCCGGCACGTCTGGAGCCAACAGATTCACAGTCAAACAACCAATATAACCAAAATATTTTCAGTTATGGATTGTTTGTTGGATTGGTTTCAAGGCAACACAACAGGAAAGTGTAAAATGTAATGGGGGGGGGGGGATCAATATTGAATGACGTCACCCCACACTTTGTTATACAAGAGTTGAAATTTCAGGAGCACAACCGACGTGGAGTTTCACTTATGTTTCCCTTACATTTTCAATCTCTTCTGTTTCATTATTGACTTTTAACATTGAAAAAAAAAAGTTTCACTTTTTATCAAAACCAGCCCGAAATGCCGTAGACAATCAGAAGGGAAGCACATGAAAGAAATTGGGGGGGGGAAAAAAAAGTAATAGTATAATTTTTAAAACCCCATTCTCGGTAATGGTCAATGCTTGGAGAAGGTGGGATGGCGGGACAGGAATCCCCGCATATTCGGGCCGCGGCCTTTTCTTTGGGTCAGATTTGTCTTGAAAGTCAGCCATTGATAAGAGTCACGAGAGCAGACTATCAGATTCCTAAAAATTAGGAGGATGCCATCTTGAACAGAGTAGAGTGTGTGGATCAGACACACACACACACACACCCCTTGTCAGACTCCGCGGTTATCAGTCATGAAGTAAAAACACTGGAAGCTTTGTTCACACTTCCACCCAAATTCATTTTTAACTTATTAGGTAAGGAGGCGATAACGCCCCCACTCCTACCCCCAAAACAAGACATTTCTATTGAACAATGTTTTGGCAGAACCTGAGCCGGGATCAGATTAGGCCCCGTGACAGAGGTTAGACTGAGCCCTATTATCTCAGGTTAGCTGAGATGGTGAAGGATGGATGGTGGCGGTAGGGCACAACCTTCAGCTGCGGGTGTTGAGTCATAGCACGTGTGAGTCACTGATGGAGGGGGCCGGGGGGTGCTGGTGTGTGTGTGTGTGTGTGTGTGTGGGGGGTGACACAGTTAATGAGGCTTGCTGAGGAGCACTCACTGGTTGGACGGCTGGTTGCTCCTGATAGGGTCCACAGGGGCCCATGGCCCATTAACTTGCAGGCCAAGCTCAAGCCCAGGCCGCAAGACGGAGGTCCTCTGTGGGCCCCTTCCCAACATAAGCACTCCTGCGAACGGCGGCGCAGGCCAGGGGACTCGCGAAACTTGCAGCCGCTGCAACGGCCAGCTGGGACGCAGCTGGCAGCCATTTGTGTGCATAACTGGAATATATCTGGGGTTAAATAACAACCCCCGACAGTCAATGGGACGGCGGTCAATATTGTGCCATTAATCAGGACGACAGAGGCAGCGCTCTGTGGTGAGACTGGACAGAAATCCGGAGGAGGATATCGGGGCAAATCACTACCCGATTCATGGGTATTCCTCGGGGGGGAGCCTCGTTCAAATCTGCGTTTTCTCCCTGCGAGAAGCCGAGAATTCGCGCGTCGATGACGGAGCGAGGAACGGCGGGCCACGCCACGGGGGAAAAAATTGCGACGAAGGGTTCGATATGGCGTGTCAGATACCGACATCTGCCAAGAACGTCCTGGTAGACAGTTGCCCTTTTGCTTAGATACTGAGGTCAAATACGAAAAAAAAACGACCGCTGAAGTTAATAACAGAGTTAACATGTGTCACCGAAATACCTCTTCAATGCATTCTTGGCTCGCGGCGACCAGGAAAACTGGGATGAGAAAAGCTGAAGTCTTTTCCTTCTTTAAGCAATTTCTGCCGCGGTTATTTGACCCGCTGTGTATTCAAATGCTCCGTGTACGCTGGTTCTTGTTCTTGTCAGAACGCCAGAAAAGCATCTGCGTGCAATCCTCGGGGTTCCTGAGCCGCCCCGTGAAAAAACCTCGGATGCACGGACAAGCGCACGGAGATGCGAAGGAGGAGGAGGAGGAGGAGGAGGAGGCCCCGGCTGTTAATTTTAAGTGGCTGGATCAGAGCCGGCGCCTTCGCCCCGAGTACATGAAGGCAAACCTTGTGCACAGCGTGGAAAACCACATACATCATTTTAGTCTCTAACAAATAAGATTAATGGGAGCTGTTCTGGGACATGCATACTTCTGCGGTGTCCGGCGCGCAGCTGCCAACACCCGCCGGCCGCAAAGCTACACCTCTGGGATGGGCATGGCGCGCGACAGCAAACAGCCGGCCCAACCCGCCAGTGATCAGAGAAGCGTTTTCAGCGGAGCCCGGCAGGATCAGTACTGCCTGCTGATGCCATTAGCCATGCATGCTTAGTAGAAGCTGAATCAGTAAGAGATGGGTAGTGGGTTCAGGACGGTAAACATCAACATGAAAGATGAATGGCACGTGCAAAGTGACAGTCTGGAGAATGCGTTGACTGCATTTCCTCGCGCTATAAAGCAATTTTATATGATAATAAAAAAATGAAAAAAAAAACATGTCATAGTGTCTAGGAAGCAAATCATGTCAGACTAAAAAAAAAAAAAAAAAAAAAAAGTCCACAGGTGGAATGTCACAGGGAAAGGGAAAGACACACCGCAAACCTAAGGCGTAAGATATAGGTGGACGAGATGTTATGCTAGATTTGACTAGCTAAAGTCACCATGTTCAACTTTCTCCTTCACTTCCTGTTTACCGGTGACATCATTTCCGGTTGCAAACAATACTGTTTTTATGGTGGTAATAGTTGGTTAAAAACCGTCATATTTAACAGCTAAAAACTATTTCAACAATTATTTGTTAAAAACTTGATTTTAGTGTCTTCACAATCTCTTTGAGGTAATTTGCTGAAGATGTTTTAGGCCACGTCTAGCAGGAATGCTTTTGCACACCCCACTTTTCCTTACACTTCCCAATTCTGCAACACTTTCAATCGGTCTATCACATAAAAAGTACTTGCGAAGCCATTCAGTCATTGTTAAGGAGGACTTATTACTTAATGATGACAGATTCCAATTCCAAAAATGAAACGTCAACAGAATTCAAACAATAGGACATTTAGTTAACATTTCTCGGGAATACCGATGCCATATCTAACATAATGTTTACTGTATCCGGGTATAATGGGTATGTGTGTGTGGACGGAAGATGAAAATGTGATTTTTGGATATCGGTCTTCGGGAGCCATCTGGTAGAACGTAAACTTCCTTTCCGAATCGCACTGTATATACAGTTATCGGAGGGTGGGGGGGAACAAAGGCCGAATGCGATATTTGTGGCGTGTGACTCCTGCGAGCAGGCTGAAATCTGATGTGAGGAATATTCACAATGGGATGCCTCAGACCAAAACTGAGGCCGATAAGCAGCCTCGCTCCTCACTGCTGCTGTCAGATAAGGACTAACAACATCTTGACTGTGAGAGTGGATCGTCCGATAAAGAGCCGACGACCTACAGTAGCTTGCGCGGCGTAATAACAACCACCTTCCCCTCCGCTACCAGTCTTGCATCACAGCTGCAGCGTTTGATCGCTTATCTCTCCATTGGGCCGATAGCGTTCGGGTGCTGAGACCCGGAATGGAAGCCGTGTGGGGGAGCCGGGGGGTTCGTAAATGCCTGTGCAGATAATGTTCGCAGGCCTGTCGTCGCAGAATTACCGCGGGCTGTGTGGAAGCGCGGTGAGATAAAGATAACTTTGACTTCGGGTTTTTTGTTTTTCTTTCTTGTCCTTTTTGGGTTCCATCACACTTAGACGATCAGACCTCCAGAGAGCGAGCGAGAGGGGAAAAGGGGGAAAGAAAGAGAGAAAGAAAGAGATCTTTGGGTTTCATCTCTGCCTTCTGTGCTATAATCTCCCCGAAGTCATCCTTGATCTCTGATTGTGTGTGAGGAACCTACACATCCAGCTGAGATGTTTGTGTCTGAAGGCACCAAAGAAACATCTCCCATCCATTCCTTTCATTCCATCCGTGCGAGTGTGTGTGTGTGTGGCTTGGGGGGGGTCAGCAGTCGTGTTTCTTTAGAAATATCCCAATGAAGGAAAGGAAATACAGGAAATACAAAAAAAAAAAAAATCAAGGCGTGAGAGTTGGGGATTTACCTGCGTGGTAGGCCATGGATCCTCGGCTCCATCCCGGGTGTCTGTTCTTGGGGTAGTCCTGCGTAAAACACACACATCCACGTCACAAACACACTTTAAACTATTTGCAGTGACATCTCTGCAGAGTTCAGGCCCGACAGCAGAACAAAAACAAGACAAGTGAAAAAAGCCCAGGATTCTTTTTTGAGGAAAATTTAACTGAAAAAATGTGGCGTCTGATGGGGAAAACAAGTTCAGGGCTCGTGAGGATGGATGTTTTTGGTGGAAAGACCTTACGAGGGCGGGGTAACTCCTCAAATATGTACTTCTCAGGTCAAGTTCCTCTAAGAGAAGAAATCACGACAAGCACTGAAAGTCCCTAAAATCACATTTTCAAAATAATGGGAAAATAAAATAGCATGACTACACCCGTTAAATCAAGATACAACCAAAATTCATCACTGGCACCTTATCCCAAATCTGCAAGGAAATACAGCTCATAAAAGTAGGCTCGGGTAAAATAAAAGTAGGACATTATTGAAAATCAGTAAGAAATCCAAAATAAAAATCAGTGAGAAATCACAAAGTGTCAGAGACAAAATACTCATGGATAAACATAAGATCCACAATAGATTAGTCCATAAATCAACATGAAATTACTTCACATCTGCAGAAAAATACGCTAAAACCAGCAAGAAAAACAAACAATTGTAACAAATGATCACCCAAATTCTGCAAGATCTCAGTCAGCAGTTACCTGAACCGAAACTGGGGAGTATCAGAAAATAAGGAGAAAAAAGACATGCTCAAAATATCCGATGATCTGATTCTAAAACAATAATACAAAAAGGCCAGATAATGGGGTTTTTTGTCTCAGGTATGAAGCGTTTTTTTTTTTTTTTCGTTTGTTTTGAATATCACAGCAAATATCCCAAATCATGGGTGAAAAGCCATGGCTCCTGTCATACACTTTTTGTTGCTTATTCTCACTTGTGTATGCTGGAGACACGCGTTCTCATTGCACATTCCGGGATAATAAAAAAAAAGAAAAGAAAAAACAGTCAAAAAAAAAAAAAAAAAAAAAAAATTGTCTAGAAACGGTGTGTGGTTGTTTTCACATCGTGCACGCTGTTTACACATCTGGTCCCAGGACTTGCAGGGGTTTGGCCCGTGACCAGCTTTAAATAAAGCTGCTTTAGTAATGTTAACATAATAATGACTCTTTCCCGCTCTGCTTTGGCTTATTCGTCCATGTCTTCTGCCTGTCGACGTTCTCATCACTCTTTCCGTCCCTCACCGTCCCAGTACGTAAATCTTTCACCGGGTTCTGCCGCGCCAACACAAATAATCGGCGTGCCAACTTCCTGATAAGATCAGATGATGAAGTAATTGACTCACAGGTAATTGCCAGAGATTGTTATCGGTCGTCTGGGCTGCACCCTCCATTACAGTGACAGCACACACAGACGGAGAGAGGAAGGATGATGATGAGGTTGAAAAGGAGTAGGGGGAGGAAGGGGAAGCAAGGGGAGCAATGACACAGTGCTCCATATTCACGTCTCGATAGCTTACATCTTCTGCATCACCGTGAAGTGAAACCTGCTTTAGACGGACATTGGGGAAGACGTCGCAATCTGCAAAATATTATGTAAAAACGCAAGGGGCGTAAAAATCTGCAAGGACTCACTTCGTGCTAGCCAGATATTTCCTGAAAACCTGGTAGAGATGGAAGAATCAACAAGAAACAACACCAGGAACAGTTATCATTATATTCCTCAGATCAGCCGAAGGTCAGCCGCAGCACTCTGAATTGACAGTAAAAAAAAAAAAAAAAAAAAATCAGATTTTTTCTTTTATTATTACGAGGTGAAAAAAAGACCCAGAATGAATCAGATAAATTATGTATCAAATACAGGAGCCGTAAAAGAAACTGTGCTTTATCAATCATGGGCAAGTAATTTAGCAAGAATTGACAAAATATTCCAAATATATAGTAGTACTTAATCCACAAATAAACCAGGAACAGCTACATTTTCTATGAGAAATGATTTGAACACTGCTAACTAGTTAACCAATCAGCCGAGATATACTTAACCCTTGTGTTGTCTTGCGGGTCAAAATGACCCACTACCATGTTTAGCTGTAGAAAAAAACATCTTAACCTATTTTTTTCCAACTTGAAATTTTATGATTTTTCCTAAAGAGACCCCATAATTAGAAAAAGTGATACTTCTTTTTTGTTTATGTTTCCATGTGGGCTGTACACCACTAGGGTACAAAGATTGTCTTATAGGTCATTTTTGACCCGTAGGACAAGGGGAGTGAACACAATGTTAAGATCGCACGAGGGTTAAAATCAGTGATTAATTATTTCTAGCATAGTACCTTTATAGACCTAGAAAAAGCACACAACAGGGTGCAGAGGGATGAACTATGGTATTGCTTGAGGAAGTCTGGGGTAGCAGAGAAGTACATTAGACTGGTGCAGGACATGTATGCAAGATTTGAGACAGTGGTGAGGTATGCTACAGGTGTGACAGAGAAGTTCAAGATGGAGGTGGGACTACATCAGGGATCAGCTCTGAGCCTCTTGTTTGCAGTGGTGATGGACAAGCTGACAGATGATGTTAGACAGGAATCTCCATGGACCATGATGTTTGCAGACGACATTGTGATCTGTAGTGAGAGCAGGATGCAGCCGGCGGAAAATTTAGAGAGGTGGAGGTATGCTCTGGAAAGGAGAGGAACGAAGGATAGTTGCAGCAAGAGAGAATATATGTGTGAGAATAAGTGGAACGGTGAGGCTATAGAGGGTGGGGATAAAAAGGGTGGAGCATTTTAAGTACTAAAGGTCAACAGTCCAGAACAATAGTGTGTGGAAATAAGGCGAAAAAACAGGTTCAAGCAGGCTGTAACAGGTGGAGAACGGTGTCAGGGGTTTCTATGCGATGGAAGAATATCAGCCAGAATTAATGAAACAGATATGAGACCAGCTGTTCGGCGTGATCTGGAAACAGTTGCATTGAAGAGAAGTCGGGAAGCAGAGCTGGAGGTCGCAGAGATGGAGATGTTAAGGTTCTCTTTGGGAGCGATGAGGATGAATAGGATCAGGAATGAGTCTATCAGAGGGACTGCATATATTAGATGTTTTAGTGATAAGGTCAGAGAAGCTAGACTGAGATGGTCTGCTCTTGTACAGAGGAGGGATAGTGGATAAATTTGTAGAGAAGATTTATAGTTGTAGTTAAAGAGGACATGAAGTTAGTTGGTGTGAAGGAAGATGATACGGAGAATAGGGTTAGATGGAGGAGGCTGATACACTGTGACGATCCCTGAAGGGAAAAGCCAAAAGAAGACGAAGAATTATTCCTAGTATCAGCAAAAAATAAATAAAAAAAAGAAAAAATTACCCAAAACGAGTGATTACCCCAAAAACGCCGGAAAAATTAGTAAGAAACTGAGGCTTGATCTACAGCAACGGTCCTGCCAGGCACCCGTCATTATATCTTAAAACTATTATTGTATTATATCAGCTATTAACATGTAACAGTACTACTGTTACTATTAGTAGGAGATCATTTGTACATCATTTGCCCCTATCCACTCTTGTCTTCCTTTCGCTCGCTCGCTGTCTTTTTCCCCCAACCTCAACTGGTTGACCAGGCCGGAAAACGGGTATAAATAAAATCTTGACCCGACTCGATCACAGTGTTTTTTCCACTTGGCTTCACCAAGTCAGGTAGATAAGATAAGATAGGCCAGCACAAGAGTAATGCGTTCAAAAGTACTTGCTCCGAAAAAGAACACGGGTTGCCGCCATCAGGACAGGCCTTGGACATTCTTCTAAAGCAACCGACTCACCTCCGGCGTCACAAACGCATGGATTAAGTTCTTCGCATCCTTCAATGACAAGACAAATCTGAATTTGGGCGATATTTCCAGGGTGAAAGACGGCAACCCTGGTGACATCATTACAATTCCTAACTCTATGTCATTGCGGTGAACAACATCGTCATCTCAGGGTGACAATAACGAATTGTGTCCGTCTCGGCTGAGTTCAGTGACGGGAAATTTTGTTAATAACCGGCACTTAACAGCAGTCAGATGAGGCTGTCACTGACAAGGAAGATGAATTCTCCAAGGAGGAGCCACAGGTGAATGACAAAGACGCAACAGAAAATACATTCAGGTCCATTTTTTCGCATTTTCTCACCTAATGACTGAATATGAGACTGTTATGTTTTCCAAGGGAGCCTAATGACAGTGGATTTTTGGAGCCAACAAAAATATTTGTTCCCTCGTGGGAAAAAAAAAAGGTCTGTAATGGTAGAATAGTCTGTGAAACCGTCTGTGAGGGACGTCAAAATTAATGTTGCAAAAATTGCAGAAAGGTGTAATTTTAAAGTCAAGAATAGCGTCAATGCAACGTTAGAAAGACGTCAGTTCAACCTTCAAACACATCGGACAGGCAGAGGCTGTAAAACCACAGCTTTGCAAGAAAGAAAAAAAGCAATTTCATTTGAGAAAAATTCTGAATTTTGCTAGTTTCTCATAGGTTCTACCCTTTTAAACTCCCCTGACTGATTTACCGCTTTAATCTCGTAACTCTATTATTTTTTCTCATGAAAATCCCACCATAATCTCTGTATATTTATGAGGTTTTCGTCTCACATCTGCTTCTTTCATTTCTTTTTTTTTTTTTTTTGGGTGCCTTTGAACGGCCTTACAATACTTGATTTTTTTGTTTTGGTTTTTCTTGAAAATTTATTACCTCCATTTTTTGGAGCTTTTTTTTTTTCCGCTGATACCATAGCTCAGATTTTTTTTTTTTTTTTTTTTTTCAGGAATTTTTGATGTTGTATAAACCAAAAAAATATATTGCATCATGTTTGACTTAACTAAACAGAGCACCCTGACCTGAGCTTCCAGACGTTACTTATGAGTCCAAACATTGATGGATATTTTCTTATTTTTTTCCTTTTGATTACAACAAAAAGATGCACTGTTGGTGAAGGCAGCTGTAATCTCACTGACGTTTCCTTCCTGTTCGAAAGACAGAATGCTGGACTGACAGTCACAAATTGACCCCTCCATCCCCCAACCGTCCAACGAGAAGCCTGCAGTAGCGGAAATATTCCAACCTATCTTGGTTTCGGTAATGACAGCGGCTCCTGCGATTACTCGTTTTTTTTCAATCAGCTGTGGCGCCACCGAAACCCTCTCCATCCACGCGCCCCGGAAAAGGCGGTGGCGTGACAGCGAGGCGCTGGGCCGCCTCTACACCCTCACCCCCACCCCTGCAAGCCTTTCAGAACCCGTCGGCGAAAAAACAACAAACACCGTCATCGCAACAGCCTGTATTTCCACACTATGGCGGCGCAAACACATCTGGGAAGAAGGCAAGAAGCAGCGGGGTGCGGGCAACGTGGACGCAGATACTCATCAGCCCTCTCCGAGCTCTAAAAATAAAACCCCAAGCCTTGAATTATCACTGATGTGTGTCATGGTGTGTGTGTTTGTGTGTCTTGTGGGCTGGTAAGAGGCCAAGTGGGGAGGGAAAGTGGTGTGTTTCTGTTCGTGCGTGCCCACACGACCTGGCCGACCATAGGCCGGGCAGAGGCCGAGCGCGGAGCTAATGCAGGTTTGTTTTTGTAACCTGGTGTCATCGGGCCCGAACCTGGAGATCCCCCGCACGCTAACACACACACACACGTCTGATGATCCGCCCGCTAGGGGTGTGTGTGGGGATTAAGCAGGGCAGCGGCCCATCTTTGCCAATTCCTGGTTGTTGTTTTTTTTTTTTTTAAGGATGCAAGCAGATCGGCCGAGCAGCTGACACAAAACATTTGACCGGGCGCGGGACCTGCTGGCGTTCCATTATCGCCGAAACGAAGGGAACGTGTACAAATGGCGAGCGGCGGAACCGCCATGTTTTTTTTTCACCGGCATCACGCGGTGACTTTCTTTCCCCCTTTGATGCAAGAGGGAAAAAAAAAAAATCCAGAGTTTTTCTGTTTTCCACTGATGACTTCCAATAAATGTCTGACTGAGATTACGTACGAGTCCTATTTGATGAGTTTCTGGCACGAAGATGACCTTCGATCAGGTCGTCGAATGAGCAAAGCATGAGTTAACTTGTCATGTCTGGCACTGCGAAAAAAAAAATAAAAAGGCAACGCCAAGAATTCAAATTTCATGGTTTTTCAGATGATATTAACAGATAAAGGGAATTATCAAAGTGAGGAAGCGCCGCCACACACTGGGATGTGATGCCCATCAAACACAGGAAACACACCAGTAGGCCAGTAGCTACTGACAACATCCCAGAATGAAACGGCCCGGTCTCTTCTGTCATCTGGACCCGCTGTGGCTCCGTCTATTTTTTATTTCTTATTTTTTGAGGGAAGGAGTTTATCTGATCGGCGCCACGCGGGGAGATATTAGAGGATTAACGGTTCAGGAACTGCAACTTTTAGGTCACCAAGCAGCACGGAGACACCACCTTTTCAAAGCTCTCTCTGTTTTATTTTTTTTTGCCTCCATTCAGACGTGAAATATTTTAAGATTGAATCACTTGCGTGAATTGTTCTGTTCTCCGGTTTGATTATTCGGGCTTTGATGACGACCACGGAAAATATACAACGGCCGAATGTTATGGAGCGTCCAGGAAGCACTTTAAGTTCTTCAAAACTCAGCAGCGACGACTGTTTGTGTTTACAGAAATGAAGACGCCATTGGCGAGTCCATGCCCTTAAATCTGTACCCTCTGGGGAAACTGGTTTTAACCGTCATGACAGATTTCAGAAATGGATTAATTTCCAGTTGTCTGCTGCTGCGCTCTTAACTAAGCATCGATAACAACCACTGGAGTCGGCCTTAACCAATGTGGCGCTCAGGGCGAAATGTTATATGGCATCCGCTTTCCATCGTCGCTTTACATAAGCTTACAATAGAAATTGAAGAGCTTTCGTTTACTACTGTCATTAATTTGTCAGTCATCTAATTTACACGCTTGACATATTATGAATAAATAGAAAAAAAAAACGCTATGAAAACCCTTAAGTACCTCAAATACCAATAAACTGGTAGTAGCATAGTAGTGATATAAATCGGGCTTTGCTTGACATTTGAATCAATGTTAGCTTTTCATTTTAAGAGTTAAAAGTAATAACTAGTTTTAATGCAGTTATACTGAAAATACATTTTTTTTCCAATTTTGTGGTGCCCCCTGGAGGCCACGGCGCCCTTAGTATTTACCTATATTTCCTATTTGGCCAGCCTCTGAGCTGTGGTTTAAGGTGTCTACTTCAGTTTTGCATAGTGACAACTCATCCTATTTCTTAAGTGTCAGTTTTTTTGGTTCTGATAAACATGCATATTTAAAAGGTGGTGAGATGGCTGCAAGGCCTGCGATGCCGTTAGCATTGCGATTCCCTTCCAGTGGCGGACCTTCTCCATCTTCCTCCCACGGTCTAAAATCAGTCGCTCATTTAGCCGAAGACTGTAGGCGTGAAAGAGAGATTTAACGGCTGCATGTCTCTGCATGATGTCCTGTGTTCGGCAGGTGTCTGGTCCAGGATAAGCCCTGCATCTAAGATCCACACTGGTCTCCCGAGTCAGACGGGTAGCAACACAACCCAAGCCGGTGTCTCCAACCCTGCAAGGCTTCAGAGGACAACCGTATCTGCCATTTGCAAAATAGTAAATAATATCGTTTGCTAGGGTTTCTCAAACTATGGGGACGTGTGAATGGTCACCAGGAAGTGGACAAACTGGATTTGCTGACAAAGGTTAAAAAAAAGTGGAATATAAACCGGAGTGTGTTAATGTATTTGAAATTCTTCACAAAGTAATAGCTGTCTGCTTTGTGTTTGTAATTGCAGATTAGTAGTCAAAATAGTCAATTTAATTTAAAGGAGTTGGTTGTGACAAACGTGTCTGTGGAGGTTCTCGGTCATCCAGGTCACGGTGAATTCTATGACCTGGGATTACCAAGACGAGACGATTTCGACAAGAATTGTGACAAACAATTTGTGTCCTACTTTGACAGAGACTTCCAAACCTCTCCAAACTCTCCTCAATAAATGCAATCTAGACTATAAAACGGGATTGTTTGCTACCTCCTACATTGTGCTGGTGGCACTGCGTTAGTCAGCACTCGCATCCGAGGCTGAGGCACAATGACTGCCCTTTTTGTTTTATCCTAAACTGACCCAGTTAAAATAAACAGACTCACAGGAGCAGCAGTGAAAAAGGTTTGTGGGCCTGCGGCACCACAGGAGGAAGAGGAAGGCAGCTGCTCCCAAGACCTGGTCCGGGGCAAACCAGGACAGAGGAAACACCGCCATTCTGCTCTCTTGAGCGCCGTTCTTTTTTTATGTCTTGTCCATATGTTTAAGTGCACACCGCGCTGTTTGTCTTGGTGGATTTACATGACATTGAGTCAATACAAACAACAGATATCACCTCTCCGTCTTTCCACCCCCCCCCCCTTCTTCCTCCTCATCCCCCTCTTCATCCCCGAGCTTCCTATTCTCCCGCTCTGTGTTATCGACCTATTATTTTTTTTTTTCATAAGAATTTCAGGGGGCTTGTTTGTTTTTCAGGACGTGACGGGTTTCCTGCCCCGTGTTTTCTCATAATCTGGATAACTTCCCTTGATTTTTTTTTTTTCTCGAGCCTCCTTCCACATCTATCCTACATCCTCGGCTCCGCGCCGCGTCGCCCGACTACCGTCTGGCCCCCGACGCACTTTCGCCCCATAACTGTGGCCTCACACGCCCTTTGTTCTATGTCCTAGCAACCGCAAGTGTGTACCGGATGAAAAACAGCGGCGCCACCAAGCATATGCATGCTGTACATTCATACCCCGAGCGCCTTATCTGCAGACGGCGAGGGGTCATGTCAGGACTGCGAATGGCTGATCTTAGATTACACACATAACACAACACATCGGCTTGGCACATCTTTTTTTTCGAGCGCGAATGAGTTGACTTCTCAGCAGACTTGCGACGACGTCTCGGGGAATTGAAAAAAAAAAAAAAAAAAAAAAAACAACAAAAATACAACTTTTTTTTTTTTTTGTGAGCCAGCTTATTTGATTTGCTGAAACTCAAACTATTTCTTTGTTTTAAGGTCGATTCGAGAATGCCAGAATGCAGTTAAAATGGGTCGAGGCCATAGAGATGGTGTTTCTTTTTAACACCATGTTCCGAGTGCTTCTCCAGGAAAACAACGTGCTTCCAGAAGGGAAACTGGCTTAAATCATAAGTGGTTGACAGGTTTATGTGACTATCGTCTCGTGTTGGAAAGATATTTTCACCCCGTTTTACTGGCATCTTGTAAAAGCGGTATACTCCTGCCAGAAGGTGGCGATAATGCATCCAGAAGCTGTTGAAATAATGGGTTCTGAACATTTGCGGTTTTAATACTTCAGTTACTTTTGGTTCAATTAGCCGCTGAATTCAACAGTCCGTGTCAATTTTTTCCTGCTAGACCTGCTCAAAATTGTCCAAACAGAACTTTTTTTTTCTTGATCGCAGGAAGTGAAAAATCATTATCTTAATAAAGTAAATTGGATAAATCTCGCAAGAATAATAGGAATACGAAATGTTAAAAAGTACATAAAGTACCGGTAATTCAGCACTTCCCTACTGCGGTATTTTTTGGGGAGGCTTGCGATTACAAATGTTGTCGACTAAATAAATACGATTACATCACGATCCAGTGATATCACTGTTTTTTTTACAGATTCTCTTTCTTGCATTAGAAAAAAAATAAAAAATTAAATAATAATTTAAAAAAAATAATAAAAAAAAATCGGTGAACGCACCTGTGAGTAGAAATCTTGTAAACTCTAGCCATGTTTCAGAATAAACTCACTCCACCAAACCTTTACCTCATTATGATTGCGAGTGAAAGGTCATTGTTCTAAATGGTTTCTCTCCTCTCAGTGGACTGATCTGATATTTCCCATCACTGACAATTACAAATGTACTACGGTGTTTGCAGATGGCATTGCGCTCTATCATGAGATCGAAGACCAGGCGCAAGAAAGTCTAGAGAAGTGAAAGTATGCCCTGGAAGGGAGAGGAATGAAGATAAGTCGAAGCATGGCAGAATCCATGTGAGTGAATGAGAAGGGGCCCAAATGGAAAGGTGAGGCTACAAGGAGAAGAAATTAAGTAGATGGAGGATTTGAAGTACAAAAGCAACATAGAGTGTGAAAAAAAATAACGACACTCGCGCAAGCAGGTTGGAACCGCTGGAGAAAAGTGGCGGGTGTTATGTGCGATAAAAAGGATCAGCCAGAATGAAAGGAAAGGCGAGACTGGACATTTTGTCTGATTTAGAGTCGCGGCATTGAAAACAGGAAGCGAAGCTGGAGGGAGCGCAGATGCAGATGTTCAGGTACTCTTTGAGAGCGAGGAGGATCGATGGGATCAGGAATGAGTAGTGGATGGACGGTGCTTGCTAGATGTTTTGGAGATAAAGTCAAACTGAGATGGTTTGGCCATGAACAGAGGACGGGTGATGAAAATCTGGGTCGAAGGATGCCAAAGTTGCAACTGCCAGGCAGGAGGCCTGGACGAAAACCGAAGCGGAGATCCATGGACGGTATGAAAGAGGACATGAAGTTAGTCGGTGTGAGAGTAGGGTTAGTTGGAGGCAAATGAGTCACCTTGGAGACCCCTGAGGGATAAGAAGTCTGACAATCACACATCGTCGAAACGTGCGACCGTTCCGTTCTAACGACACAAAGTCACGCGAGGCGCAATTTTCCAAACCTCTAACGACACTTCGGGAAAAACAATAGCATCCATTATCTTTTTGCTCTCATTCGCGCCCCGTTGCAAAATCGGCGCAGGCTTTTGACTTCACTTCCACTTGGCTGTCAAAGTGTTAAATTTCTCTGGTCCGCTGGCCAAATCATTCTACGTACACGCGGGTAATTTCACGTTTAAGCCGAGTTTCAATGCAGAGATCAGATTGATATGGGTCTGTTGAAGGGTATTTTGAATCAAAGCATTACAGCTTGCCTGACGAATTAAGCTTTAGAGATTAGTGTGTTTCCAATTTAGCAATTAATGCCATTTCCATACTTCTGCAGTTGTTTAGGTTTCATGCTTAACTAAGCCTCCGTTGGCTGCGGAGAATTAACTTTCTTGAGTCGTTTCACAAACGTATACGTTCGGGACTAGAAACGCTCAGCGCCTCGGCAGCTGCCGACGTCTTTTCCCGCAGAGCGAAAAAAAAAAGAATAAAGGACAAAAAAAAAAAAATAAGGAGCAGCCAGCAAAGTTGCTGTTGAGTAAAAGAGTTATTACCCAAGCCCTTCAATTTGCTGCTTTATCACCTCTCCTGGACATAAGCTTAATGTCTCCGTAATGAAAGCCAGATGCAGACGAAGGGGCAGTAAAGGAAAAGAAAGGACAAGGGAACTTGGAGGAGGTAACAGGACTGGGAAGCAACACATGCTCTCAGTTACATGTCTGTGTGTTTAACCAGGAACACGTGCAGGGTTTTCCCGACCCGTTCTAACACTTAGACGGAGCGAATTAGTGATTACTCTCGGCCCCTCAGACGGGTGGATGAGAGGGGAGGGCGAGAAAAAACAAAATGGACAAAGTTCCCCGCCGTGTTTGGATTCGACTCGCGGTCGTGTTAGCTTTTCTGTCGACTCTAAATAAAAGATGGTTTGACGGAGTTGTCGAGAGCGAGGCCGTCGAGACACCCCGATTGACGTGATGTCGACTGGAGTGAAGTGGCTTAAAAAGGCGACATTTCCACCTGCTAACGTTACCGTGCTTGTTTTACACGACCGCCGTGCATTCTGGAAATGAAAGCTGTCTGCTTGTAGCCCAGCTGTTTACCAAAAGTTTTTGTTGTTGTTGTTTTTGTTTGTCAGGAGTCATAAAATACTGAATTCAAGCCATTTTAGCAATAAGGTAGTTGACCTTGCAGGATATTACTAATGAAACTACTTCAACTGCAGAAGCACTTCCTAATTTCACAGTACTAGCAGTACCTTTTGCTCTACTAGCGGTACCTTTTGCTCGCTCTAAGCGATCTCAGGCAAAACTGTTCTCAGTTCTACTACCTCAGTGGTGGAACAAACTTCCAGAAGCAACAAGACTAGCATCATCTATCTCAACCTTCAAGAAACAGGTAAAAACTTTTCTCTTTCAGGACTTTTTACTGCACTGATGCCCCAGATCAGGTTAGGCACCAAGTGAGGCTAGGCAGTGTGTGTGTACGTTTGTGTATGTCTTTGTCAAAAAAAAACAAAAAAACAAAAAAAACAAAACCCAAGCTTACTGTTCTGTATATTTCCTGTGCATCTTGTATTTGCAAGTGTATTTGCAGTCCCTATGTCCTCTATTGTAAGTCGCTTTGGATAAAAGCGTCTGCCAAATGCAATGTAATGTAATGTAAATCTACTGCATAAGGAAAAGCCGATGAATATATAATTTTAAGTCCCCTATCACGCTTTTCACAGGTCATTATCATCATCTACTTCCTTCATCACCGCTATCAAAAACGAATCTGTACCTGGAAAATATCAAGGAAAAATTCCATGGATTGAATCGTCGAAGTCAAAATTTGACTTTCAAATCTAAGTCGTGCACTTTTTTGATACCTGTTTGTTAAAAAAAAAAAAAAAAAAAAAAATGGAGCGGGAAATCATCCCATCAGGTGTGATACACCCCCTTTTCTATATAGTATTGAAACACTTATCCAAGATTATTTTATATTTCATGTAGCATCAACGACTGTCGCATTTCTGTTCCCCGATGGTCCCCGACTATGAATGCATACAAAAAAAGGCCAAGGGCGTAGCGTGCAGGTATGGTTCTCCCGACTAGCCCTCCACTCGGGGTGTATCTATGGTTTTCTTTGTTAGCGTCAACAGGTGACCTTTTCCACGTCTGCCCCGCTCGGAGGAACTTTCAAACTTGTACGATTTCTTTTCCTATTTTCCTTATAAGAGGGAGCGGAGGTTTAACCCTGGCGGAGACGGGACTGGCGGCACTCCAGGGGGGAGGAGGGGCGGCGTTGGCAGCCACCTAACGTTTCACATTCACGCCACTTTTTCAAGGTTAAAGTATTGGGGGTTCAAGAATCAAAATCCATGCTGAAACAGTTACTTGCAATAAAAACTCCTCCCAGAAACGGAGTCAAAAGAATAATATTAAGTGAAAGGTAATGCAATTAGAGGATCCGTCTGTGAGAAAGGAGACATTTATTCCAGTTTAATCCAGCGCTTATAGTCAAGAGAAACTTCAAAACAGCCCTAATGTAAGTGTTGGCAGGGGCCCGAACCATCGACGCGAGCCGTCAGAGCCCAGACATCCGTGGGTTCACAAAAAAAAAAAAAAAAAAGTCACTTTCAGGGTTGCGTTGCTAACGCGGAAATGGGAACCGTATGTGCATTCTTTGGAAAAAGAAATGAGGGCTCAAATGAGAGGTGTTAAAATTTCTCTAATTGTATTTTCCTCTTGGAGGCGTTTCATGTCTGCCAAGTGGGGGCCATTAGATCTAGCGAAAATGGCCGAGCCACCGGATAATGGGATCGAAAACAAGGCGCGTGACAGCGCCGTCATGTTTACAATGAGGCGGCTGTTTCATTTCGGGGTGTACCCTTCGGGCATCATTGTCTTAAAGTGCGGCCAAACAGAGCTGGTTCCATTTGTAACATCGGCCCCAGACCTTAACTGCACCCTTTGAAATTAATCTTTTTTTTTTCCCCAACACAGCCTCAAGTGTCTGTAAAGATTTTGAACTCCAGCTTAGTCCTGTGATTTTTAAGGGGGCGGGGAAACAAAGACACAACTGGATTATTTCTGTTTGGCAGTTAAATCAGGAAAACAGCCCTTAGTTGCCTCGAACATTCTCCATCGTACGGTATACAAAGTAGTTACCGCCATTAAACCAAATTTACGGTGATTTCGTCCAATCTGGCGATTTTATCAGCCCGTAGCAGCAGCGTGGGAACCAGTCGCTAAGTCAAAGTCAAATTTCACCTTGACCACCTGGAGTGTTAAATCACCACTTTCATTACCATCTGTACAGGTCCCCTTGGTTCCCGTTGCTAAGTCGGGGAACTGCCAACCCAAGACATGAGAGCTCACTGCATTTTCATTTTAAAGTAAAGAGAAAATTTGTGTAATTTGAACATTTGAAAAAAAAGTGAAAATAATGTCAAGTTCAAAATATCATTTGTCTTTTTTGGTAGACTGAAGATGCTGAAACAATATCAGTATTTGTATTATTTTATAGGTTTAAACCTGTGAAAGGAACCTTGAACTGAAATTTAGAGGGAACTTTACAATTGAGATTAATTGTAGAAATTTATAATCGCTGAGCATCGCTAACGTGTTTTTCTGAGCATCCTGGATGAAAATATAATCAAGAGTGATCATCTGTCATCAAAATTGCAATAATTTGGGGGAAAAAAAAAAAAAAAATCAACGATAATTTTCAAGCAATTTGTAGGTGATGTGCATTTTCAGCTCTGTTGTTGATTTCTAGCTTCTCATTTGAAGTCTAGACTTTGTTCAAATTTTCCCAATTCATTACACAATTTCCTTTTTAATATTAAGCCTTATTTTCCTGTATTTAATTAGTTTCAAATTCATTTCTCTCTTGTTTGGGTCATATGTTACTGATTTAGGATAATGTTTTTGACTCATTTTCCAGGGCAACTACATATTTTCTAAGTTACTCCGCATTTTATTTTCTCAGTTTCCTTTTGTTTTACATACTTGAAAAGTTAATTACATGTTCCCAGGTGCTCTCAGGTTTTCCAGAGTGTGAGGGAACCCCTGTTGAACTTTCCATCGTTCTATTTTTTTTAGGCATTAAGCGGCATTAGTTCTGAAATAAATGAGAAATATGCGACAGAGGGGAAAAAGAGAGGAGGGCGTTGGTATGTGTGTGTAGCCATTTTTTTTTTTTTCTCAAAACTCACCCTTCTCGCCAGACCAAGGGCAATGTAGCACTTCTCCCCGGCATCAACAATCTCCACTTCGTAGTAATGGCAGCGGGTGGTGAGAGGCTGGCGGGCCTGAGCCAAACCCACGTCCATGATGCTTTTTCCTTTGCCAACGTACTCCAAGAGCTGGGGGAGAGGGAAGGTGGGTGGAGGTGCGAGAGCAGGATAAATATGTTAATAAATAAACCACACACAAATTGAATGTGTCAAGACCCAGCCCGATGCCTGAGAGCCGAATAAACCTGATGATGACAATCCGAGAGCCTTGTGTGAAACCTCCTTTTTCGCTCCAGTTTACAGGAATAGAACCACATTGGCGTTGAACTTTCCGGGAAAAAAAAAACAAAACAAAAAACAATAATTGTGGCCCCGTCTCTCAGCAATTGGCCAGGTGCGAGTCCGCTGAGACAGGAGGTCTGTTTAAGGTAGATTCCCGACTTTTTCGCTCTTGTTTTTTTTTTTTTTTATTGTTTAATTGGCCCGACTGGACCACGCCAATGGAGAACAGTAGATCGAGCATAGGATAGGACAGGAACACTTATTTTTCCAGACGCCGCTTCCTACCATTTGTAAGCTAGCAGACACTTTACCGCACCAACCCAAGTCAAGCACTACATGTGCCCCTTCCCTCCTCCCCCCCGCCTCAAACCATCCTTTGCCGACTATCTTGCAAGTACTGACAGCCACATCGCATTGCACGCCGGAGTCCGTGGCGATAATTATTTTTTATGTCTATTTTGGTCTTAAAAGTCCAAACAGATGAGGAATGGGCGGGTACAGGAGAGTAGGTGGGCAGCTAAGCAACCGCAGAGCCCTTAGGCTGTGCAGTGTTTCGGTGTCGTGTGTGTGCATGAGCGTAATGAATAATACACCCCCAGTTAGCCCTGGGATGACAGACACGGTGGGGGTGGACAAAATTACTGCTGTATTAAGCCTTTTGTATCTGTGTGTGTGTGTACGTGCGTGTACGCGTGCGTGTGTAACACCACCTGGGTGTGCTTGGTTTCTCCAGCCAGACACTTGAAGGACACACCTGGTGCGAACAGCTATTCAATGTCCGTGTAAGAAACACCAAGTATCTCATATTAAGTTATTACTATTTTCCCTTTCTGTTATTCCCCGTTGCCTAGCGATCCATCTGACTGGGTGGGGGTGGGGTTGGGGCGTGGGCATCGGGGAGTCTGAAAGAAAGCCGAGGCAGTCAAAAGATTTCATTTGGGTCCCGGCACGTGATGACACATTAAGCAGCTGCAGACAGAACTACCTGTTTAGTTCCTGTCCAGCTACTGATTATAATGCAGCCGTCAAACCACCTTCCTTTAAGGATATTTATTAACTCTTACCGTGACAACGTACATTATCATCAGAGCAGTGCACCAATAGCAACCTATGCACTGCTGAACATGAATAGCCTTTGTGCTACCGTGAGCTAAACGTCTTAAAACTTAAGACTTTATCCTCCAGAGATGGGATGAATTACTGAACTCCATCTGATCTTCGGTGTTCCTCTCAATCTTTGTGAAAAGATCAAATGATAAAAAAAAAATCACATCCGCACCTGTTGGGCAGTTTCTGTCCTACGTGATCCCAGTTTACACCTACTTTGTTTCAAACCTAAACTGAGCCCTGTGGCACTGCGATAGCTGTCGCCTGTCCAAGAACATGCATGCATTGTACGGAAGTCAATTACACAACTCTCGGGTTTTTTTAATCTAAAAAAACAACCTTTCGGATTTATTAAAAAAAAAACGAGCTGTTCAAATTGCTGGTATCTGAAATGTCTGAGAGCATCAACGTCTTCACCTACATGTTGGAAAGAGAAAGATGTTTTCACAGCACAATTGTTATTTTTAAAGCCTAAGAATGTACGGCAATGGCTACAATCTCCAGTATTAACATGACTGATACATAAACAAGAATGGAGAGTTCAACAAATAGATCCAATACTGTCAGGGAAATGTAATGAAGGGACATCCAAGTGGTCATCAGCTGATTGGACGATTAGCTTTTTGTCGTCAACGCGAAACACACCGTTTGTTCTTCTACCAAAACTCGCCTGGCGGTGAGTTAGGTACATCTGCCGGCACTTTATTAGCAAACAGAGCAGTATCAGAGTTTAGCCCGAAAAATGTATGCTACAACTTCATCAAGCTAGGTGTTTATTTTGCTTATGAGATTCTGAGAAGTTGGGGAGCGGCAAGAGCTTCTTTTTTTTTTTTCTTGTAAGGTTCTGAGAAGTTGGGGGAGCTTGTGAAATACACTTTTCCTTTTTTTGAAGCGATGACAGGAACATTGATTGAGTAATTTTTTATCTGTCATGTTGAAATCAGATCCCAGCCTTGATTACCACGGTAACCAAACAATTACAGGCCAGTTTAGACCAAAGATTAACAATGAGAGGTGTTTGAACTTGCTGCTACTTGCAACATTCTAAACCGTTGCAGTTTGCATCACTGCAACTAGACAAGACCGTGTTTTATTTCTAAAAGCGTAAGTCAACCAAAAATACCAGGAACCTTTCATTCCAGAAACTGTTCTTCAAGATACTAAGACGGTTCCATGTCCGATTACTGTCGGCTTTTCCACCGTGGCCTGCAGTTGTAAGAGGTAATGCAGATAGTGACGCAACGACACAAGTAACGGCACTCGAGTTTTGTCACTTTTTTTGTCTTTACACTTGTCCGTGCTGCTGCCCAACACTTTTTTCCTGTGACTTTGTCTCGAAGTACCTCTTTTCCTTTTGGCGGTTCCCTTCAGGAACAACGAAAAAAAAAAACTAGCCCACACGCACCCGGCATACAAGGAATGAGAGACAACAGGATGCAGACTTTTAGAATGACCGGGAGGGAGGGAGGGGTCAAGAAATTGCATAAGCATGCAAGTATCCGTCGTCCTGGCGTGTACTCTAACAATGATTCATCCAAATGGGGAGGGGTTTAGGGGTTACAAGAGCAGCGGCTTCCAATTCATCTAAAACAATGGGGACAACTTCCAAGATCACTACAGATGCAGCCATCAGTTAAATAAGAACCAAGCAAATTGAGTACAAAGAGTTCCACTCAAGACCTTTGAGAAGGTGGTGACATACAAACGGATGTTCTAACCACCTGCTAAGTATTTTTGAAAGTGCCCACCCATCAGCATACAGTTTCTATGTGGTCTACTTGACGGTTTTTAAATAACAAGTGCTCACCTAGATCAGTTCTCTTCAGCACCTCAGGCCCTGCCCCTGGGCGGGGTACATCAATAACACATTAACAGAACTACATAAAGGCTTGGGTACATATGATGGACAAGCACAACGTTCCTTGTGAAACTCTTTGGGAAATTTCCTGTAGTTGGAACACCCGTGTGCTTGCCGAGTCACAGGTGACACTCCCAGCGGGCTTAAGCCGGGCTGAAACTCTCGATTCATGTACTATTCCCTGTGGTGATTTTGTCTTCGAGCAAAACTCCCCTTTAGTCAGGATCTGTCAGTCAGGGGAGCCTCGGAAGGCTGTTGTCGTGATTCCGATCATACGGTTCCACAGACAAGCCAGTGAAACTACCGTCCTTGACTCCATCTGCCCAATATTCATCACAACTTTGTAAAAAACAGTACATAGATCCAATAAGACCACCAATTATCAGTTTAGAGGGGCCACTTTATCTCCCTAACCGGTTAAGATGGCTCTGTTCCACACTGCCCTTTTCCCGTACCCTCTCGTGCCGCCCTCTACAGTATACCTTCATGCCTGGACAACCAACCAACTGTTCTTTTAGGGAGAGCCGGCGCTTCAGTTTCAGTTTGCACCCAGTCACACCTTTACTGCTCCTTACTGCTGAGTAATACAAGAACGAGAGAGTGAGCCGAGGGAGACATAGCCTTGAGCAAAATCGTGCCTCACTAAGGTACCTGACAATCTCTCTCTCTCTCACTCTTGGTCCACTAATTCCGAATGGTGAGAATGGCGATGATGGTGTGCAAGACGTGTTTTGTTGAGCTGCTGCCTGGGAAACAGATGTAACACCCAGAGAGTGGTCCTGCCAGTTTCCTGTCACACCTAATGTGGAAGGTAAAATCAGGAGACCTCGTCTTTATTATGTGGCTTGAACTCGTCAACCAAACTTTGACCTGATTTAACATCGGTTGCAGCTTCAGGGATCCCGCTGGAAATGGCAGGAGTCCAGAGACCTCAGCTACATACTTGTATACTTTATTGCTGTATTTTTCTAACCTATTTTTTTTTCTCTCCAACACATTAACCCCTTAGGGCCCCGTGTTTGCAATTAGCATGCAAGTCTACATCCACCTATTCTGGGCTGAATTACTCACTGCAGTGAGGGGGTTTTTATCATCATAATAGAAAGCAATGTTATCCTTTTTGGATGATGGCAGCTGCTTCTCGGCGCAACGAAGCCCAAACTGGTCCGGGTTTAAAATTATAGTGCATTCATGCCTTGTTTGAACACTAGGCCGAAATCACATCCCGCTTTGTATGGAGAGTAAATAATAAAGTAACTGATACTGATTCGAAGACGTTGTCTAAAGTCCCCCGCGTGCCGGTAAAAGCTTCATCTCATTACTCCGAACAAGTCTTATCAACAGTGTTCTAGACCCCCGTTTGTTCCTCACGGTCTGTATGGTGTTTGTAGTTCTGTCTCGGGGCAGCCGCTTGTTGTCCTTCACTGCAGTACCTTCTAATGTATGCATAAAAACGTGAAATACAAAAAGAAAAAGTGACCAATGTGGACCAAATGTGCCAATTTGATTTACCTTGCCTCATCTTCAAGAAGGACAGCTGTGATTTCTTGATCCAGTTCCTCTCACACCTGGGTTTGATTCCCT
The DNA here is from genome assembly GCF_037954325.1 of Fistularia commersonii. Classification (NCBI taxonomy): domain Eukaryota; kingdom Metazoa; phylum Chordata; class Actinopteri; order Syngnathiformes; family Fistulariidae; genus Fistularia; species Fistularia commersonii. Next base: position 8,679,938 of record NC_141297.1, on the reverse strand, counting down.
CCAAAAGATAAATCTGACATGTCTCCTGATTATTTGTTTTCCCCCCGAAGAGCGATCGCCGTGCCGCCGCTGCTGGTTACAGCAGATCGGTTGAAGCCATTGTCTCAGTGAGGCTGAACGTATTCACCCCTGACAAAGCTACTACCTAAATCATGATAAACCTGTTCATGCGACGATGAAATATATTCATCTGCCGCTTTCTTTCGAGTCCAGTATTACCAGAACAAGTCACCGTTAATCACTTGCTATTCACCGACAGTCCAGATATTTCAAAAACAACATGATTGCTCACATGTTCAAACCCAGCTCGCACGGCGGGCCCCGAGCCAATGCCTAAAATAGCGCGTTGGCAGGAGATGTTTATTTGTGACTGCATTTTTTTTTGTCATTTCATAAGAGCACACCCAAAATAAAAATCACTCATTACGGCACTTAAACATCACCGTTGGGTTGGTTAATGACATCGTTGGCGCTTCCTGAGCAACTGTTCATGGTAACGCGTGTCGGAGCGTTCAATCGGGTGCTTATCGAAATGAAAACAAAAGGTATTATTTACAAAACCAAAACACAAAGTATAATTAGCATAGCTCTGACACGCTGCTCTCGGGTGAACAAGGATTTACTGTTCGTAGACGAGATGATATTTGCCTTGAGAGAGATGTCGTATGCCAGCACCTCCGACCGCAGCGATGCTACAAACGCTTCCGGGGCCGCATTTTAATGCCCCGGCAGAAACCAACTGGCACTATGACACCGGCATTAACATCGGACAGGAGTGCCGCGCCTGCTGGACGTGGTTTACGAAAACAATGCACTGAAACAATTGACATACGCAGCCACTCTGCAGGTGTAATCAATCAATAACTGCTGGAAGGGTGCTGTTGGAACCTGCGAGGGTGCAGTGCTCATATTGTTCCCCTTCGCTGACACCCCATCACTCACTGGCCACGTGGAGCTTTTCATCACCTTTTAATACCTTCCATCTATTATCGGCGTTACTGCTGCTGGCAGAACGTCGCCCAAATTGAGTTGGGGCTGCACCCTAGCTGACGTTTCCACTCGCTTATTTGTGGCTGTTGAATGGAGCTGCAGAGAGTTGGGCACAGTCGGGAGAACCTCCCCCCACCCCCACACCCCCAAAAAAAGGTTGACGGTATCACCGGAGAGAAGATGCTATGGACTGAAAAATTGAGAGGGATCTGTTATTCTGGCTCATGAAGTGATTTTCCATCCTTTTTAAACTGTTACGACTTTTCAGAAGCAAAAAAAAAAAAAAAAAAAAATGAAAAAAAACACCAAAACACTCGAATTAGGATCAGAATTTAAGCCTGAGGAACTGAGAAAAAGCTGAGAGCCGAGACCAACTGTGACCATCGAAGGTTTAAGATGCAATGCAAAGCAAAAAAAAAAGTTAAAGGAAAATGTACAAGACTGTGAACGTAATTATTTTAAGAGTGAAATCATTACAATCCTGTAAACCGCTGCAAACATGACACGGCAACTAAAGTATGTATTTCTTACAATAAGGCTGACATCATATGGACTTGTGGTTTCTATAAGAGCAGATATCATCATTTGATGATCTAATAACTCGAGGAAATTCTGCCTGGGATAGTTATGACTTTATGAGGGAGAAAATAAAAGGGACTCTATTATTTTTGCTCTCTTCTGGAACCCAGACAGTCTCTACTCAGCTCTGCTCTACTTGTGAGGAAGAGGAGACGACTGAGTGCTCGGTGGGGGGGGTCACTCGTTTCGTGAAAAATAGAGTAACGCTATGTTAAAACCAAATGGTCCTGAACTGAAAATATATAGCAATTATCTAAGGAGATTTAAAAACACAATATTTGCCTTTTCTTTCTTTGAAACTGAAGAAAAATAAAACAGGCATGCTAGTCATCAATAAAAAAAATATGGTTATTGACAAGTACAACTCCAGGTGCGGAACGACACAGCTTATCTGTGGGCTGTAAATCATCTACGTCAGTGCGGCAGAATAAGGCAAGAAATCAATGTTTAACTCTTTATCTGCCAGCATTTCATTCCAGGGAAATTTCTCAGGAATCTCCAAATTATTATGTGTATATATATATATATATATATATATATATACATATATGCGGCCACCTCCGAGTTCTTCTATTCAACTGAACTCCTGCGTATATACGGTACATGCCTGCACATATGTACCCTTCCTTACATGCCATCTTGGAAACTAGCCAACTGCATTCGTCCAAGGGATACAGTGGGTGAACTCTGAATCGGCATCTCCAAAAAAATGCTCAAAAAAAAAAAAAAAAAATATATATATATATATATTTTTTTTTTTTTTTTTTTTTTTTTTTAAATATAATTTTTTTTAAAAAATATAAAATATTTAAAAAAAAAATATATATATATATATATATATATATATTTTTTTTTTTTGGCCATATTGTTCACAAAAATAAAATGACAAACTTGTACTGATGTTTCAACAGAAGAAACATCCTGAAGAAGGGGAGAAGATTGTGGTTTGAATGGGAAGAATAAAAACAGTGGGTTTATTACCTCTGCAACATCACTTCCTCTCAGCAAAAAAAAAAAAAATTAACTATTTTCAACTGCAAGATTCAAAGAAATAATTAAGAGGTATGACATTTTTCTCTTAAAAAAATGAAAGCTGTGTGAACCAAAGTGAATCAAAATTTTCAAAAAAGGGAAAAAAAAACAACTTAACAAGGCTGACATTTAGGGAGCATTGGGACGTTACAAACTGAGGACGGATGAAAACTGAGCAGAAGTGAAGAGACAAACCATATTTGACAGATGATAATTGTCGGGCAGAGCTGGCATCCCATGAATCAATCGGAATCAGGAGGCTGTGTGAAGCGGATCAGTTCCACCCAAACTCCGACTTTTTCAACGGTTTCCTCTTTTCTCACGCTGCCAAGCTCGTAGAACGGCAGGCACCGGTGATGGCACCGCCGCTCGGTCTGGGATGTTCGCAAACAGTAAAGAAGTTGATGGGAAAGCTGTGAACTTTGATAGTTCAGAGCAGTGTCAGTGTTGGGATTAATGACTATTGTTCCTGGAGGGAGAAAAGGAAGGAAGGAAGGATGGAAGGAAAGGAGGAAGGAAACAGGCAACCTTAGAAAGGCGTCGGTGCTGGCCGCCACAGCCAGTTGGAAAAGGTACAGTGAGAAACAGAACAGTAATGATTATTTTATCTGACACTGACTGGGGTGGTTCGACCTCGCAGGAAATAAATACGGGCTGGGCAGCCGATCAATATCAAATATCATCTGACAGTGACTTCGTACCATGGATTTGTTTGAAATGCCCAAAACTGTGTGGCGTTGATGTCCAGAATTTTATTTCATTTATCTTTTTTTTTTTTTCTAGTTGTCTTCAGACTCATGAAGCTTTCAGAACTTGCCATGGAAAAAGTAACAAAAAAAAAGCAAAACATTCTCCTAGATTTAGCACAACTTTCCTTTGAAAAAAAATCTGCAACAAATTCCGTTAAGAAAATAAAAAAAAAAAAAAACAGAGAAATCGTCTAAAAGTCTGCGAGAAAATGTTGTGTTTGCAGATGCCGATTCAGAGTTCACCCACTGTATCCCTTGGACGAATGCAGTGGGCCAGTTTCCAAGATGGCATGTAAGGAAGGGTACATGTGTGGAGGCATGTACCGTATATACGCAGGAGTTCAGTTAAATAGAAGAACTCGGAGGTGGCCGTAGATAAATATACAAAAATCAAAAATGCCTGCATTGAAGCGGTTGCCCAGGTAACGGTATGGCTGTAGCTTTGCAGCTGAGTGTCAGAGACGCCTGAGGTGGATATAGATACAGCCACTCCCTCTGCCTCTCATGTGAGAGAGCATGGGGCAAGAATGAAGGGTACTATAAACCACTAAAGAGTCTGCTATTACACTGGGTCGGGAACAATAAAATAAATAAAATACTGTAAAACTGAGTTTGGGTGTATCTACAAGTGTGATTTCACACTGAAAACGGTACACAAAAAAAATCATAAAGAGGCTCCCAGGTCGCGGTAGAGATGGTAGCTTGAGTCTTGTGTCTCGAGTTTCCAAATAACCCCTGACGACTACACAGATAATTTCCAAGAGGGTGTATTTACACTAAGTGAAGAGCGGGGTCAACACAAGAAGTTAAAAAAAGTATGGTTACGACAGAAGACACTGGCGAATTGACGCCACAAAGCGATGCTAGCCAAAGTGGCTCTCCGACATTAACGAGGATAGTGAAGAGGAGGCTAGCCTACATAACATATTGAGCAAACTGCGAGGCTTCAGAAAAGACAGCAAACAGCAACTCGCCAAGAAAAAGTAAGAGCTTCACAGGACAAATAACATACTAGAGGGAGCTGAGACCCAGATTTGATGATGCAGAAACAGTGATTTAGGCAACGACAATGCTCATGAAATGGCTGTCGCAGCGCCATGCTAGCATAGAGGTTAGACTGATAATATCCAAATCTACGGTATACCCAAGAACAGGGAGGATGGCAACATCTCTGCCTTTCTGGAGAACCTACAAATAGAGTCACTGGATTTTCCAACCGAGTTGGAGCTTGAAATTGAAAGAGCATACGGGGCTACAGTGCCTAAATGTACGGACTTGCATGCGAAGCCCCGGTCCATCATTGCCAAGCATGTGAGCAAAAAAGAGAAAGAAAAGGTGATCCGTGAAGCCTGTCAGAGAGAAGTTTTCTACAACAATTCCTGCTTCCATGTAGACCACAACTACCCATCTGTGGTCCTCAGAAGATGTATGGAATATGCCGAAGCAAAGAAAATATTGAAGGAAAGGAAAATCAAGTTTCAGACTCCCTGTCCAGCAAGATTACGGGTCTTCGGAGTGCAGAAGAGGACATGTACTCCCGTTGGATTCCCGTTACCATCATACCTGCATATCAACAAGAGACGGAGCTCCAATTAACATAGCAAGTGAATGGGTACCGTCGGACCAGAATCCCCAACACGGGTGACGGAATATCGCAGGAGAAAAAAAGCCTTCCAGAAGGCTTTTTTTTCTCAAACAGAATCCCAATGTAGAGTGACAGATGAGCGACCACCTTACTGAGTAAGGGACGCAGATTGGTTTATATCTTGATTTATTATACTTGCAAACTAGGATGGGCAATCTTACTTTTATTTGAGTTTGAAGACTCTAATTTGTTAGTTTGATATTATTTTTTCATTTTGTCTGACACGGAAATGGTCCATCCATGACTGTGAGAACTAAGTAGCCATCTCCAAGGGCCCTGCTCTTCGTAAAGAGTTGGATATCCCTTGATGGAACTTCTGACACCTCAAGCCCTTCAGTCTCATACAGAACAAGACTCAACGCTGGACGCAAGAGATTTTAATAAATGAAAAGATTATTAGTTGAGAATCTTATTATTCTTTCTTTTATGTTATGTTCATCTTTCGAAGTTTGCGGGAGTTCATGGGATGTATGCTTCGAAAACTAGTCACTTTGTAGGGAGAACTCAAGCACACACAACACTCATTAATCATTACACTCAAATTGTCTCATACAACATAAATGGAGTCCTGAATCCATTGAAGAGAACATGGATTTTGAGCAAAATGAAAAAGGAGAATGTTCACATTGTGTTTTTACAGGAAACACATCATAACTTATAGATGAGTGGTCCCCAACCCCCAGACCGGTACCGGCCCGTGGATTATTTGATACTTGTCCGCAAAGAACATCTTTCTTGGTACAATTTTTTTTTTTTTCATTAGACCCTCCAGATCTTATTTTGAAAAACGACCGATTCTGCCTTCGCCTTACAGCTGCTCTTAATATTGTAATTGCCTAAAAAAAGTGTATTTTTTGTTTTCATATTAAATACTGTGAACTGACAAAAAACTTTATTATTTGAACCCCAGTGCCTCTAACCGGTCCACCGAAACATTTTCAATCATAAAACCGGTCCCAAAATTCAAAACCAAAATCAAAGAAGAAATTAAACACTTTATGAAAATAAATAATAATGGGGAGGTTGGTAAACAAACAGTTTGGGATGCAATGAAAGCTGTTCAGATGTTTTTGTGCATATCAAAAGAAACTGAGAAAATTAAAACTATTAGAATTGAGCAAAGAACTGAAGAAGCTGGAGACAAAACAGAAAAAGGGGCCAAACCCAAACCTTACCACAAAATTAAAAGAAATTAGAAAAAAGATAAATGCTCTGTACTTACATGAAATACAAAAAAAGATGATCCATACAAAGCAAAAGCATTATGAATCTGGCTTAAAGTTTTCAAAGCTCCTGGCAAGGAAATTGCAAAAACAACTCACCCTCAAAACCATCTTATATAAGCAACAAGAAACACAATTGGCTTTTCAGAATTACTATAAACAACTATATACTCAGCCACTATTAGAAGATGACCAATGGATCGAACAGTTCTTAACACTCCTTTATATACCCACTTTAACAGAAGATCAAAACACAAAATTAACAACCGAAACAACAACAACAAAAAAAAAGAGCTCAACAACATAATCTCAAGGTTAAAAACAAATAAGTCACCAGGGCGAGATGGGTTTTCTTCTGAATAGTGCAAGACCTTCAGATCCGAGTTAGCACCAAGCCTTCTGAATATATTTAACGCAGCCTTAAAAGAAGGGAAAACCACACAAACCTGGAGTGAGGCAACATTCTCCATCATTCCAAAGGAGGGAAAAGACAGAATGGACTGCGGATCATTCAGACTTATTTCAGTCTTGAATACTGATAACAAATTGTATGCATCAATACTTGCCAGAAGAGTTGAAGAAGTCCTTCCTGGCCTTATCCATACAGACCACACAGGTTTTATCTCACAGACAAACCCATGACAACATTAGACATTCACTACATATCTTGAGTCACATACAAAAACATAAACTACAAGCTTTATTGATTAGCCTTGATGCAGAGAAGGCATTCGACTCTGTGAGTTGGGGGTTCTTGTATCCTCTTGATAGATTCATTTTCTGTAAAGAATTCATTCCAGAGATGAGTATCCTATATAAAAATCCAACAGCTCACGTAAAAGTAAACGGATATCTTTCAGTGACAATTAAATTACAACAGGGCACAAGACAAGTCGCAACTTCACTTTCCGCTACACATCAAACTACTCGCTCAATGGATCAGGCGATCTGAGAACATTAGGAGTATCAATATAAATGGGGAGCAACACAAAATTGCACTGTACGCGGACAATCTTTTAACGTATTTAAACAATGCAGTCATTCTCTTGGCTATTTGGGCTTTCAGATACCTTTGGAAAGTATGCAGGATACAAGCTAAATGTTCAGAAAACCCAAATTCACCACATAAAATTACACTCCTTCAAGAAAAGTCCAAAATATCCTCCATCTCAAATGGGACCAGAAAAATCAAGGGGTAATGATACTTAAAGAAACTTCTGCATTGGCAAAGACAAACTATGGCCCCCCCCTTTACCACAATAAAATTAGATATACAGAGATTGAACCTCTTTATGAGCTTTACCCAAAGGGTGGAGACCATAAAAATGAACGTTCTCCCAAGACTTCTTTTGCTGCTTCAAGCTCTTCAAACACAAATCCCTACAGAGCAAATCTTTGAATGGGGCAGCATTATTTCTAATATTTCTAACTTCATATGCAAGGGCTTAAACCCAAGGTAAGGTACAAAACACTACAACTCCTGGAAGAATGAGGAGGTATGGCTCTACTAAATTCGAAAGATTATTTTGATTAATTTGAGCAACTGAGTCTACCATGCAAGGTGGAAAGACATTGAAATGTCATTCATCAAGGACCTTCCATTTCGGGCAGTGCTGGGTAACAAAGATATGGAAGAATTCATGAACAAAATTCAAAACGCATGGACAAAATTCCAAATTATGATCTGTAACACAATTAAAGATCCATATAAATTACATGAGAAATCGGGAGGAATTACATAGTGTGCATATGATCCGGAATGAACCGTAGATATAAAAGCTGGATAGCCAAAGGAATAATAAAAATAACAAAGGGAGAGATGAAAAGTTTCCAAACTCTGCAAAGAAAACACTCTCTAGAACAGCAAGAACAGCTGCTGAAAGAGATTTTACATGCTTATAAACACAGGTAAGATATCAAGACTGTGCATGGGCATGATGACGGAAAAAACACACTGGAAGAATGAAGGTAATTCTGAAATCTCACAAGAGTAATAGCACAGTTATTATGAATTTGGTGGAAATGCACCAACTCACATACATGGAAAGAGTTTGCATGGAAGTGTCTAAATAGAATCTAGTATTTTTTAGAATTAGATTCTTCTCGTTTTACAGGAAAGGATGCAAAGTGCTGGAGAATGTGTGGTAACCAGGACGCTAATCACCGAAATATAGTCTGAGACCGTCCAGTTATCACACATTTCTGGTTGGAGATGCACAAAATATTAGAAATAATCTTTCATATGAAAATACAATTTCAAAACTTACATTCTGGGAGACACCAGCTTTCTAAAAGAACATTTTAATCAATAACTATTTGGGGTTTTAATAGCAGCTAGCAAGAAAGCTATCATCAGACAGTCCTGATCCCCTGACAATAGAGGAAAGGTTAGATATTTTTAAAGAAATATATATAATGGAAAACATCACTTTCTCCCTTCATTTGCAAATGAATACATTTTCAAAGTTTGGGTGACTTTACGTGTTTCTACTGACTTACCACCCCCCCTTTTCCTTGTTTCCTTTTATTTATGTTTACTGTGTTTACATGTTTTCTTAAAATAATTGTTATTCCTGTTATCATTATCTCTTTTTTATAGACACAAAAGCAAAAAAATATTGCGTATACTACTGCTAATTCACAGCAGTTGAAACTACATAATGCAATGTCATGTGCTAGTTCGGCTATCTGCTGTGCAATGTAATTCACACTGATGATAAAAAAAAAAGAAAAAAAGAAAATAAAAATAAATAAATAACATAAATCAACATTGTGGCTACACTGCTGCGTCTTTGGGGCCAAAATGTCCCGCGGGCTGAAAAGTCCACATTGTGTCTGCAAATAGAAGCACTGTCAGAGGAACAGAAATCAAAAGCCAGAGACTTGTATGCCTTTCAGATAGCCTCTTCTTCAGGGGGGGGCATCGGCCAAATGATGCCAAGACACATCCTTCCTGCCTTGCAACAGTCTGGCTTTGTACGGAGCAAAGTTTCCTCACCTGCCACCGGCTGAAAAATGTCCGGCGGCTTTATGAAGGACAAAGCGCGACGGCAGAAACGTGGAACTATTTTCAGCGACTAAAGTGGAAGTAGAGAATTCTGTGTTCGAAACCGCTAATGTCCTCCATCCTCAGACACTCACTGAGTGTTGCTGGGAAGAAGGGACACATCCACATTCACCCCGGGGGACCTGGTGCTGGTTTTGCAGATGGAGGGACCGGCTACTCAAATACGGTTTCTTAATTGTGATTATTCGAAATATGAACTACCCGCCCCGATGCCCGGATGAGTTTGTGGTCTCCAAACACGAAGCCATTTCCAGCAACACAATTACAGTCACCAGTTCCAATAAAAGGATGGGGTGACTGGCACTCTTTTGTCTCCGCTTTTTGGCAAATCCGCCCCGAAGCCTTTCGCCGCCCCCTTGATGCTCAAAAGAGTTCCCCCCGGGGCCTAATGTGTTTATTTTGCAGAAGTCTGGGCGCACAAAGTGTGTCTGAGTGCCCTGGAAGCCTGAGTTACGAATTATGGAACGGGACCCTGGTTCTGTTTTGTGTTTTCTTTTCCGTCTCCTCTCTTGGCCGGGGTTACTGCAGCGACAGCGGCATCATCAGTGAAGTAAAACTAACATCCCGTGACAATCTGAACTTGGTTCACACTACCGCCGCTTCAAGCGGTCGAGTGGCATTTGTTTTCCTGAGAAACTATGTCGGTTTCACAAACACAACTGTCAACATGCAGAAGACGAGTAGATGGAGTGTTTTTTTTTTTTTTTTTTAATTTCGGGTTCATTCATTCCTCTACACGCCAGGTCCTATTTGTTTTCATCCCAACGCGGAATTAGATTTTTTTAAATTCACGAAAGTTTTTGTTTGCCCCACCTCTGTAGGTGTCTCCCACGCGTTCAGATGTTGTTTCACCCTTAAGCCCCCTTCCAGATCAGTGACTAGACTGCTGAATTCACGGGCCGCGCCTCCGGCTGTGATTGGAGAGGGCCGTGTTGCCGTCGGGGAGGGGGGTGAACGCTGAGAGGCCTTCGGCGAATCGCACAAGCAAGCCGGAGTCTCCATCATGACCCCCGTATTTTTGCGAACAAAAGGTGCCGAGATTCCCTCCCCGGTTTTCAATATGAAAAATCCATCCGATGCATTTTCGGCACGGTGCACCTCGGCCAGTTTGACCGTGATGTTCGCCCTCTCCTCTCTGCAAACATTGTCCTGGCGAGACTTAATCTCTTTGGAAGGGGAGGGGGTGTCGGACGGAGGGATGGGTGGCGGACGCAAGACATGGGTCGTGAGTGAGGGTTGAAAACTGATAAGTGCGAACTCAGGTACTGTCCACTTACTTGCTCATCCGCTCCCGAGGGGATTAAGTTTGTGGGCCCGGCGGCTGCTGTGACAACGGGAGGCAGAGGATTGGAGGCTTGTGTTTGCACCAAGCTACACGTACGCAGTGGAGAACCAGCCAAATGCCTCCTCTCAAGGAAGAAAAAAAAAAAAAAAAAAGCAGCAGGGCAGGAGTGTGTTGGTAACACACACATATACATACATGCTATATATACTGCTCAAAAAAATAAAGGGAACACTTGAACAACACAATGTAACTCCAAGTCAATCACACTTCTGTGAAATCATAGTGTTCACTCAGGAAGCAACACAGATTCATTTTGACTTGTTTTAAGGACATTACATCAAAGTTGGATCAGCCTGGAGTTTGTTTTTACACTTTAATTTTGAGTGTGATTCCTAATCAGACCTCCATGGGTTGATACAATTGATTTCCATTGATCATTTTTGTGTGATTTTGTTGTCAGCACATTCAACTGTGTAAAGAGCAAAGTATTTCATAAGAATATTTCATTCATTTTGATCTAGGACGTGTTTTTTAAGTGTTCCCTTTATTTTTTTGAGCAGTGTATAAAACATTTATGCAAATCAATACCTCAAATATTTGTTTGTTGACAGAAAACAACACTTTGAACAGAACATTGGATCTAGCGACACCTAACAGGCCAAATCGAACCCATCGATCACATCTTTATGAGTGACGTCCAAGTCCCGATTGGAATTCTCGCGGTTGTTTTCATGCATTGCACACGAACACGTACATATACATGCACGCGCTGGAAAATATTAACAGTGACAGCGATGTCTCACGCAGGATGAACACATTTTTTAGTTCAATAAAAAAAAGGATCTCGCCAGGATTTGATCAAAAACTGATACCTAAGGTTATGAAGCCATTTCTTTTAAAACGCAAAGCATTCGTCAATGTCTCCTCGTCCTCAACAGACGGAGATGATGGACGGGTCTCAGAGTATCTAAAGGTTAAAGACCTTGGAGGGTTGCTAAATTCATGTTGGAGATAAAAAAAAAAATTGTTTGATTGATGGATTAAGAACCACAAAATATCAACATATTTGGACGTTTGGATGTTGGGAGGATGACGGGATTCCGTCAGTTAACGGCACAGCTGTCGTGGGGTTGTAAATTGAACAAAGTGATGAAAAGAAAATATTTAATTTTAATATCAAGTAGATTCAAGCGAGTGCTGTGACCTTCTCTGTTTTGCTGATTCGGCTTTTTTTTAATTTTTATTTAATGAAATTTTGCTTCTAGCTGTCACAAAAGTATCAACAAGTTGAAATGACAGCTCACCATCCTGATGTTTCTGATTTGCGATTCTTATGAGGCTGTAAGACTCAACTTATTATTAATATTTCCCCGGAAACTATTTCACAAAACAAAATGTCAACTGTGAGAGGGAAAGAAATGACTCTCCAACTATCCAGGCAAACCAGGGGAGGAACAAACCCAAACTTGGACCTGTTTTTCGCTCTTCGTTAAAAATATCTATAGGAGCATGATATGGCTGCATCGTTCGACTTCTTGTGAAAAAAAAAAAAAAAACTCGTAAAATCACATTTCAGCAACCCAGTAATTACTGGTTAATTATCCTGTCACTATGTGAAAGCGGTTTAAAGGACTAACTTGCAAAATTCGATGACAACTCACTGAGCTGAGAAAAAAAAACATTCTTCGAACGGCGTGGCGGGGGGGGGGGGGGGGGGGGGGGGGTGTTTGGCGAGGTTGGTATGATGATAGTGGGAAGAAATCTAGGATTAGATTCTAGGATCAGATACCCACCTATCTAAACAGGAGTGGCGGCCGCCCCCTCCCCAACTGTAATGTAAACAGTTCACAAAGGCAAAGACTTAGCTGCAGACATGTCACTACCATCGCCATTGTGCTCTGCGAATTCTGCGGCTTTGCACATCTCAGTGCCGCCTCATCAAAAGCATACCAGTCAGAAAAGTCATTTATCTTGCTGCAATCTTTTCCATCACACACACACACACACACACACACATATCCCCAACCCCTCCACGCTTAACAATCAGCGAGGGCCGCTATCATCCGGAACAGTGATTATCCGTACTCATCAAATAGCTACGTGTAAAAAAAAAAAAAAAAACTACTTCGCCACTGCCGGCTGAGACAAACCGCGAGGAGCCGGGGAGGTGTAAGTCATCTTTGGCAGCTCAACGATAGATACGTAAGGCATCAGAAAACCGCCGGGGCTGGAAATATCTGCCGCTCGGCCACACGCAGGAGACACGGGGAGGGTAACTGTTTCCATGGCCCTTTAAAAAGACCGAACCTCGCGGCCATTAACCTGACGACTGTGACAAGAGAGGAGCAGCAAGGAGAGAGCGATGAACGGGCGAGAGAAGGAGTTGAAGACTTCCAGCGAACCTACAGCATGTTTTTGGGCTGAAGAGTGAAGACAAGGAGATAATGCCCGATGTTGTGTTGTCGCAAAATACACACAAACACACGCGCAAAACATGATAAGGGTCGCGTAAAACACTAGCCTTGTATGGTCCCCCCCCCTGTGACCTCTGACCCCGGGGATATTACAGGTATTTCCGATATATCTTAGTAAAACACCCGTGGCCTCCTTGAAGCCCCCTGCAAAACTGCATTGTTCCTCTTTCCGCTGTTTCTCTAGGTTAAAAAAAAAACAAAGTGACGAATATCAATTCTCAGGGATATTAAAAAGTGCTCGGACGTCACTGTGGGACATTTCAGGGTTCTTCTAGATTTTTTCCCACCAGCAAAAAAAGACAAGTTCTACCAATGCGCATTGTTTCTTAACCACAGAAATCACAAACTCATCAGCCAACACATTAGTTCCACCAGCTGAACATCGAGTCCCGTTCCCCTTCTTGGACTCGATCCGTCGTATGTTGTGAGGTCGGTCTCCATAGATTGGACCCGTTTGTCCATCTGGAGATTCTAAAAACTCAGTCAAGGCGTTGACCCGAACCATCCCTTGTGAGAGAGCTCACTTCCATGATGGATGGTCTACATGTCAAAGTACCGTTCGTATGATTGACAGGATTCAAGGTGTCCCAGGAGACAGGAGAACCTGGATTATTTACCCTGGTGTCTTCCCTCTGTTGTTGCATGGTGGTTCTAGTTCTCAACTGTGGACCGGGGCCAGCGTGGACGCCCTGACCGGCCCGAAACAAAACAAAACAAAACAAATACACTCTTCTCTATCAGAACCGGCTTTCCATTTGTTTTATTTTCCCTGCAGATTGCACTAAAGTAGCTCCTCTGGTAGGTTCTGACCACTGCAGATCCAAAACAGCACAAGAGCTGCAGCTCTGGAGATGTTCTAACCGAGTCGTCTGGATGTAATAGTCGCCACATTCTTAAGATTGTTTTTTTTTTTTCCCCGTTTTCCACACATTGTCCACCTAAAATGATTATGAGTCTGATATTCGCTGGCTAAAAGGAAGGAAGTTTCCTCAAAATTTGTAACTTGGCATGGAACTGGTCAAATAGCCAAAAAAGGGGCATGTGGAGAGATTGATAATAGCCTCACAGACACTGCCATGTATCTTTGGAAATAAAAGGCAACGCAACACTGCGCGGACATTTCTGAACTCTTCCATATGACAAGTTTGCATTTTCCACGTGCAGGTATGCGCTTTGCATGAACATGAAACGGTTTTTAATTGCCCTTGTGCCGGGATTTCACTGTCTTATCTCGCTCATGACTGCACAGGATTTAATGGCCACACTATGAAGAAATGAAATTTGGACGTTTGTCCCCAGAGGCAATTTGTAGGAGATGTATTCCGAAAACTACGTCTGCTAAAAGGGCACTAATGCGCGGAGCTATAAAATCAAATAAAAAAAAAAATTAAAAAAAATCAAGGAGTCAAGGACAGCGGGACGAGAAAGGGAGGAACGTTCCCAGTTTAAAAAGAGAGATTCTTTAGACACTTGGAAAAGCTGCAGAAAAGTGAGACTGTTACAGCGCTGCTTAGAACCGCACAATAAAATAAATGAGATGCCAAAACCAACAAAGAGATTAAGCGAGACCACCTTGTGGCTGACACAGTATTCTGCCTTTAAAGCATAATCTGACCTCATACTAATCCCACCACTTCATTTCCAGCCTCCGCTCCCTTCCCTTCTCCTAACTTAATTTCCTCTCTTTCCACTTTCTTTTCTCTGGTTTCTGTTCCAATCAAACCATCTGACACACCAGGAAGCAGATGCGGCTGCTGCCTCATCCCGCACCCTCCCCAGTCGTCGGCGTGGGTCCCGAAGTGCCGTGCTTGTTAAAACGTGTCGGCCTTATCAATTTTTGAGTGGAATCACCTGCGTTAAACCCACACGGTGGCGGACACGTCGCGGACCTGAGGGCTAATGGTAGCTTACTCACGACAGAAAAAACTGCCAAGGAGTGCACGGGCAGCCGGGCGCCCCAGCTGTGAAAACCTCCAACCGCGGGACAAAGAGGGCAAGCTTCTCCGGAGCGCCACGACCCGATTGGCTGATTTCTTGTTTTTCTTCTCTTTTTTTTTTTAAAACAAGCTTTGCAAGCCAACGCTGTGTAAAACGCCGCAACACAGTCTAGAATAGGAGAATCCGCAAAAAAAAAAAAAAGAATCTTCCTTCTGCCCCACAACTTACATCTGCTTCCTGTGTGTGTGTGTATGTACGATTTCATTACACAACCGCATACAGGGGCCACACACACCGTCTTTGCCCCCCTCAATCTCACCTGTGTCAATAAGAAAGCAGATTGTACTCTTGTGGTTGCGTTTTTGAAGTCGGGGGAGCGATGAGAGCTCTCACCTTCACACGGAACAAAGGCCTTACAGATCACGGTTGCAAAAAGGCGGCATTCTGATAGCTTGGATCAAACAGCCGCTGCCGACAGCGGATCCGATTCAAGTGGCTTCGTGGCAGATGCCGGAATGGAGGCCCGGGTCGGAGGCACCCAAGCTGCTCCCGTTTTAGCCCCCCGGCGTTGGAAACCGTAATACTGCGGATCTACCGACAGACAAAGACACCCGCAGAGCCAAGAACTAGAGCAAAATGTTCCTAGTGGACAAACTGTGACACTGCAGGTATGACATTGGTCAGTTGACTGAGAAAGAGAGCAAATGATGGATGCTTATTTCACAATTTTTCACCGATGACACTTTCTCCAGCGTTCAAGAAAGCGAGGGTTAAATTGGATATTATCCAAAAGCTAAATTGTCATTGCAGTAAAAGGAGGCCCCGCCTCCAGCACGCTGTTACCATTCCATTATAAACCACATGGTTTACAGGTTCATGCGGGGAAGTCGTCCATAACCTCTGCGTGTTTGAAATTATAAGTTGGATGTGTAGAAACGCAGATGACGACAAGCTTTAAAAGACTCAAATATCTCGTAACAAGTAGTAGTGCGATTTCATTTGACAGCTATTTTTGGGATGGTGGCCAATGTGGCACCAATGTGGTCAATACATATAATTCCATTTAAAAATAAACCATTTCCTGTCACATAAAACATAAGCTTAAAGTTGCTATTTTTTTTTTTTATTGATTTTTCAGATTCTAACATTAGTATTCCAGCACCCCCAACACCCTGTCAGTGCCATTGTTTTTTGACAAACGCTACACGTCACATCGTGTCATTTCATTATATTTCTTATTCTTCCTCCTTCCTAGTATTACCTATTACTGTTATGTTTTTACTTGAAACTCTGGCACAACAATTTCCTTCGGGATAAATAAAGTTGTTCTCATCTCATTGAAGAGCACGAAAAAAGAATTGATTTCGGCTATATAGCCCCAATTATGCAGGTCAGCAGAAGATAATTGCTGGGAAAAGTATTTTCCTTGAATGTGAAAGAATGTAAATGGGGTGACACTTTGAGTGGCAGATGATATAACAATCCTCCGTGTCTTCCCTCGCCGCATGTGTCTGCTCATGTTTTACAACATGGGCCAGGTCACACAGAAGTGACGCAATACGATCATGCCGAGGAGTTCGATCGCTCGCGGCTGCTTTTGGCCACCGATTCTAGGAGGCGCTTCATCCGTCGTCCGAGCAGCTTCTGCAGCTGTGAGACGTAGAAGCCCTGAGAACAACAAGGACCAGGGTGACTCAACCGCGGATCCTGTCTCTGAAGATTAGCGTTCGTCACAAGTTGTCGTCATCCGAGCGGATTCGTCGTCAGCAATTTAGGATCGCGTCCGGTAGGTCCTGACTCAACCCTTCCTGTGGGAGTCACAGATCCCATGATCTCTGTGATGAGAGTTTTATTCTTAAGGATTAAACTACACTGTCCAAACAGTCGGCCTGGGACAGAGCATTTTTCAGGTTTCCTTGGTGCCGGATGCGTTTTTGAAAAAGCCTCTGCAATTTGTAGGGTTGAAGCAGTCTTCTAAGGGCCAATCAACAACATCAACATGGACCCAAGGATTCAGAACAACTAGCATCCTCTGGGTTAGAGCAAACCCTAACTGCAAGAGTTCAATCACCGCTTTTTATTAATTATTTGTAATTGCACCAGAAAACTATATCTAATCCCTTTTTTTTTTTTTTTTAATACCAACAACTTATTTTTTTCTTTTAAAAACTTATATATTTAAAACACAATTTCCCAGTTTGCTTCACCGCTAAGGAGAAAGAGGGCAGGCGAGATTTCTTACAAAATCCTTTGAACCGAACTGTCTGATAACATTTACAGTTTGACTTCGATGGCATAACACTCTTTATCGCAGCGCAGTGCCGATTCCATTGACATCTGGATTGTCTGACGTGTGATTTCAGTGCTATCAGAGCCGCCGAGAGGGCTTCTGAATATTATGATATTCACTTGTTCCATATCGCCCAGCCCCATCGCAAGAAAAATATTTCTCCTGTCCCACTGCCAGTCCACCCAATAAGTATCTCCTGTATTATGTGTTTTATTTAAAAACATGCCGTATCCTGTGTGTATAACATCTTGTCCAGGCAACTAGGGAGATGCAGTGGCAACGCTGAAATCCTAAAACAACTGAAACAGTCAGGGAAAGTCACATGCTACCTTTTTTTGACTTCACTAAATCACTCGTGTCACGGAGGCGATGCTGGCATAAAAACCCCAACCTGAGGTGGTAAGAGAAAAAAAAACCCGGTGGGGAGATCTCTGAAACGAAAGCTCTCTGCACAACAGCGGCGGCGTGATAACGGACGTTTGTCGTCAGAGCAAGCAAAAAAAAAAAAAAAAACGGGTGACACGGGGCGCAACTTCCAGCAGCGTTCCCCCACAAATTCAAAAAAGGTGTTTAGCCTTACCTGACTCGTCGCATCTCTAAATCAAAATCTTCACTCGTCTGACAGAACTGACGAACCTGATCGGGCTTGCAGAAGCTAATTACAGACTGAGCAGAAAAATAAAAAGATAAAAAAAAAAAAAAAAAAAAACTCTGATGGCAGTGCAACCAGAACTTTTTAACCCCCCTTTTATTTTATTGCCTCTGGACTATATCAAGGGTGACACAGAGGTTGCCGGGGCCCAGGGGTTTGGGGGGGAGGGGGGGGGGGGGGTCGCTCAAGGTAAAGCTGAAGCTGCTCCCAGAGCAGGGTCTGTGGTTTTTATCCTCCATGCTGACAAATATTACACAGAAATGTGACGACACAGCAGGATATTGCTTACGTGCGGCGAGCTGGAGCCGTCTGCAGCATCCATCCTATAAAACCATTCATCCCCCCGAAGCGAAACGGGAGTTTTTTTTGTTCGCATCCAACATCAGGTATGCCACCGCTTGACCGCTGGCTCGGTGCTCAAACTAACAACCGGCCGGTCCGAGTGTCTACATGTCACAACAGGCATTAAAATATGTCATGTGGACGCCCGAGCCACGGGAATAGAAGATTTTAGCTTAAGGGGAGAAAGGAACCCTGTGACATTTAAAGGGAAAAAAAAAAAAAAAAGGCTGATATGTTAAAATTCAATGTTTGTCTTCATAAACAACAACAAAGGTGACACTGTGTGGACGTTAAGATGGGACGGATGATAGGTTTAATTTAACAACGCATATCGGCGAGAGTCTGGTCTCTTTTACTGAGGAGTTCTCCTTCATCGGAGTCCGGACTCTGAGGCACGAGACACGTCTTATCTTTTTAGATAAAAAAAGGTTTTGTTTTCAATTTTGTCAGAGAAACTGGACTCGACACAAAGCCGCCCATTTGACACTAAACAGGATTAATGAAAAACAAAACCTAGAACTGTGAATTATTTCAAATTTGAGTTTGAGCATGTATGTGCAATGAGGTTAAACCCCACCTCTCGCCTTTTGACAGCTTGAACTTGCTAGAATGAAAAATCCGAAAATTATTAAAGTCGACAAAAAATAAAATAACAAAGGGAAATCTGTCAAACGGAGAGGAAACTAATCGAACGTGGGCTGTTTCTTTTTTGACCACGTTGTCTCGAAATTGTCTAGCATCTGGTTTCCCCCTTCCCCGCCTCAATTGGCTACCTGATGAAAAACACATTTGGACGCGACTCAAATACAATGACGCAGAGAGAATAGGTGAGCGTGGAGTATCAGGAACGAGATCCCCCCGGGGATCGAAAACACACGTTCTCAAGTTGCGGCACACACTGAAACTGAGGTCATGCCGACATGTTAGATAATATTACTTGAGTTTTTTAAGGCGGGCGGCGGTTCAGCTTTATTCTCGACGTCTCATGACAGCAGGTCTCGTCGCCACGGAAAAAATTGTCTCACAACATAATATTCGGAAAGCCGTTTTTCAAAATAGATACAGATCACCGTGTCCGCTCAGGTATGACAGTAAAGGAAGCTTTTCCTTGTCATAATCAGGAGTGGCTCAAAACAACTTCGGTTGAATAAATGAAAATGGTCTCCACTTATAAAGTGCGGTTTTTAGGGGCTCGACCAACTGAGCCACAGCCAAATAAAGGAATCTGATACAGCAGATACAATCTCTAAATGATTTTAAATAAGTCTTTCAACATTTCTCTTTTATTTTTGAGCAATGTTCTTTAATATCATGTTTTGGTTTTTTTTCACCTTGACTTCTAGGATTTTTTTTTTTTTTTTAGATTTTAGAAAGAGGAAAAAGTGATGAAAAAGGGTGGGGAATTCATAAAGCAAGATTTTTGAGCTTCAGACGCGAGCAACGAAATTATGTCTGCTAATTTAAAAAAAATGTAAAAATTTACCCCAAGCAGAACATTGCCAGACACTAAGGCGTCTAAATTTGTGTCTGGCAAATCAGTTGATCTATTATGACACTAATTTCAACTATCCCCAGATTGGTTTGAGGAAACGTCTTTCATCGGACCAGTCGGAGGACGAAACAATAAGCTCTCCACCTGAGGAACCAGAGTCCAGACCTTCGCTGAACGCCTGCTGTTCATCTTGTTCCTGAAAACAAGGTCTATCACGTCTTCGTGAAAAAAAATCTAAAGAAAACCCCGGCTGATGAACCACACTGGAGATTTACACGGCCACCTTCAGCGATTAACTGGACCTTTGGAGGATTTCACTGGGATACGAAACAAAACTGCATATTTAAAACGAATAAGATTCTCAGGGGACAGTTTTCATCTCTTTGCCAAGGGTCGGAAGTCAAAGGAATTATCTTTTTACCAGTTTTGAGATTCTAAAAATCTGATATTGTGTCACTAATCCATCATTTCAAATGTAAAGCTGAAACAAAAAGATAGCTCTTGAGAAATAGTTGTAAAAATGTTCTGTTTTCGATGACTAACATTTTGGACTTTGTAATATCTTGGAGAGGGTTGATCTTGCTGAGTTTGTTGGGGCAGAGTGCGGTTTCTTAATTATTTCCAGTTGTTATTTTGTTCAATTTTCCCCATACATTCAGTTTGCTTAAGTCTTATGTGATTTAAAAATAAAGTAACAGAATTTTCCAAAATAAAGAAAAAAAAAAAGATTTTCTGATTGAATGATTTTTTTTTTTTTAAACCGGATATTGATGTCTTTGTGAAATAAAATATTTGGTATACATTGCCACACAGGCACCATTATGTAGACTGAGCCAGGGCTGGATGGTGATATTTTCCCTTAATCTGGAAAAAGAGTTGCGCTTTGCCTATATGTGAGGAAACTTAAAAATAACTGCCCTTCGGAGTGTGATATTGGGACGGTGGCTTCGCTCGGTATTCAAACCACAGGAAAAGAGTCAGAGCGGACCAGCGTTATTTTACGACCGTTACGTAATTAAAGAAGTATGGCCGGTAATTCGTGGCAAAATACTTATTTCACACTCATGGCAGGTTCACCCAGGATGTAAAAAGCATGACTGCTTCAAACAGCTGCAGGTTTCCAGGTAAAAGGGAAGCATTAAACTATTGCAGCTGCTAGCGGTGAAAGTGACTCGCCTACATTTCCAGAAAATCTAATGATGCAGGTTTCCCAAACGACGGCCTCCCCCCCCCCCCGACTCCTTCCTGCTCCTTACCGCACCGCTGACTTTGACGTCATACAGCCGCCCCCAGTCGTCCTCGTGGCTGTCGACCATCATCATGCTGTCGTCCTCCTCCAGGAACCACTCGGCCTGCAGGTCCACCCTCACCTGCTCGCCCATTGAGTGCATCCCTACGGCGGGGAACAGACCCTCTGCTGACACAGGAACCTCCACCGATCCCACCTTGGCGTTGGACGGATAGAGGAAGGAGGTAAGAAAGATTCCGGATTCTTCGGCGAAGCTGTTCTAAATAGAAAACACACTGAAACACTTACTTCTTTGCCATTTTTGGTGAAAAAGACTGTCGTGAGGCTCGCTTCGATATTCTCTGAGTGTATCCCGCAGCCGACGCGGTCGCCACGGACACACTTTGGGCCGAACTGCTGCCCAACGGGGTTTCCGTTATATAACCTGGGCAGAAAAGGACACCCTGACGTGTTAATAACAACAGATAACTAGTTTTGATAACGTGTCAGGACATCATAATTAGAGTCAGAAAACTTTATTTGTCCTCAACGGGCTATTGGGGGGCACATGGGGTAGCAGCATCAAAATTGTGAACATCAAAAATAGAATTAAATTTATATCAAATAGGTACGCTCGCTCTGCATTTATATAATAAATATACCATGAGCGGCATATCATGGCGTGGCGATAAGAGGTATGCAGGGTTGCTGGGAATTGAGTTGGATAGCTCTGGGGACAAAGTCAGTGAGCAGCCACTCAAAAGCCGGGTGGAAGACGTGGGAGTGATTTGCAAGGATCTTTTTGGATGTTTTTAATATTTGACTGTCATCGAAGTGAGAGAGGCCTGAGGGGTTGGCCAATTATTTTGGAGCATACCGAGGCGGTGCGCTCTGGGTGATTCCTGTCGTGTTGGGCGATGGGAGTGAAACCAGCAGGTGGAGGAGAAGGTCATCACGTTCTCAATTGTGGCGTAATTGAACGTGCTGACCTCAAATGACCTCAGCTTCCTGAGCAGGTACTGCCGTTGGTGACATTTCCTGATGATCTCCACAGTGTTAAGAGGAGAACTTCGGGAAGTTGTCAAAGACGGTGCCCAGGTATCTACTCCTTCACCGTTTCGACGCGCCAGTTGCCTCCGGTTGCGCCGGGGGGGGAGTGAGAAAGGGTGTCTAATTTGTCAACCAACCAAAAACATGAACAACGGGAATTGGAAAGAGACAAACGCATGTCCTTGAAAGATGTTGAAATAAGATAACAGCTGCTCACAATGTGCTTTAACAGTTGATCAAGTCAATAAAAGGGTTTAAAAGTCAGATGAAATATTTATCCCGGGTCAAGTATCGTCACTTTACACCACGATTCCCAGCTTTGATTTAGTGCGGCCATAAAACTGAGCAGTTCCAGATCTGGGAAATAATTCAGCAGAGGAAGGATGATGAAGGGGAAACAGCCGAGGAGAAGATGCTAGGAGTGGCATTTGCAGTCGAAGGATCTTCTTTCTCAAAACCAAGCAAGAAACTCCCGACGACTGCGGTTTGACCTACTTGCCGTTGTCAGCGTGGTAGGCAACCGAGTATGGCAGCCAGCCAGGCTGGTGGTCCAGCCTGTAGAATTTGGGCACCAGACCCACGGCGATGGTCCCTCTCACCCCCGTATCCACTATCGTCACCTACACACACAAACACACACACACACACACACGCACGCACGTGGCGACAACTGTGTCAGATTCGCACACAGCCGACCGCTTCGGTTTAGGTCACTCTAGCAGGCGAAAACCCGACGAGGATTTTAGGAGAATCACGGGTCAAAGATTTGGGTCATTTACCGGGGCTGTGCCCTTTTTTGACAGGAAAAGGGAGGACTGGTTGTAAATATGAGCTTGTTTCGCCTCCCTGCTCAGGTGTACGCCTGTCAGTGGGGTCTAAGCGGCGTGCCCCGCTGAAGAGAGTTATGTCACAGAGGGAAGGGAGGTGTGTTGTCCTGCTGCTGCTGCTGCTGCCGATTTCCAAAATATAGGTGTCAGTTTCTGCTTCGACCGGCCTGTGAGGGAACGCTACAATAACACTGGAGATGGTCCGACGCGTCAGACCGACGACTTCATCGTCCTCTCACGGAGATATCAGTGTCAGGGCAGGTTGCGATGGCGAGAAAAACGTTCCACATCAATATTTCATGCGTAAAAAGAGCAGGGCGTTGCGCTTCTAACACTGGAATTCCGGGTCAGCCTGATTTTCATTTCCAAATAAGATGTAGTCGTCATCTTCCTGAGTCTTTTCTTCTCAGAGGGAAATTTACGGTTTGGTTATTGTATTTTTTTTTCCTGATGATTTATCTCAGACTGTCATATAGCTTCCACTTAATATTTGGGCTTATTTCTTCTGATTTTCATCAAAATAAAACTATTTATTAAGAAATTTCAAGCTATATTTTTCAGGCTATTCATATTAAAAACATTCTTGGCAACTTCCCTCTAGTTTATGGTTGATATTTGAAAAGGTCATTAATTAACTCATGACTTTGAAATTATTATACTTGTTTACTGTGGGGAGAAAAAAAACAAAGTTTTCAACCTACTTTCACTTGTCAGCTAATAAATCAACTGCAAAAATGCATCAATCGGGCTCTGAAAAAGATCGGGCATTATTCAGGCGTGACTTTTTCAGAAAGGTATGTTAAGTAAATATTGCAGCTCTTAGTCTAAATAGTGATAATCTCTCCATCTCTGTACAAATAAAGATGAAAATTCCAGGCTCCAGTCTGGCAGATAATTCTCTATACCCCTTATGAAGCTATATTTTCAGCCTTTGCTTGCCAGTTTGCAGTTCAAAGGACTGCATGAATGTCCAAACACAAAAATACCTGAGATGAAATAGGAGGGATTTGCTGCCTTTAGTTAGCATGACATTTTTTTTCCAGCGAATCTCGCCCGCAGCCCGTGATTTGTGGGGCTCGGAGACCACAAACAACAAATATAAAACAAGGAGAAAAGTGCAGCGCCGCAGTGGATTCCACAGCGGGGACGGGTGCTGATGGAAGCCTGACCTTTAACGGAGTAAAACCTCCCAAATTTCTGAGATATCTGGGAAAGTGACAGCATGTGCGTCACCGAGGGGACAATCACGACGCACAAAAACAAATTAATGGCCACATTAAAACCCACATATATAAATGTCAGAGATGTTTCAAGCCCCCAGTGCGACTCTAATTTACATCTAAGTCTTGTTTTCTCACAGAAACCCCAGAAATAATTTGGCAATTAGCCACATTTAAAAAAAAAAAAAAAATCAACCAAACATTACACAAATTTCAGTGAGAAACAACAGAAATCTGCAACAAAAATGAAGATACCATAAAAATCTTAGAGAAAGTATCTTCCAAGATATAAGCCTACGAATCAATTGGGGAATTGCCTGAAGAAAATCCTCACATATCAGACATAAATCGACAGAAAACAGTTGGGAAATTCAACCCCCGTCCCGGTGTTGCATCAACATCTTCAAGAAATAACAAAACAAACAGCCCTTAATCCCTAAGCATGTGCACAGAGTTAGACGAATCGGCATACCGTTGTCTAAAAACACCTTTGAAATAAGACTTATTCGTACTCTATTGTGTAGGTGTTCAGTCGGTTACTCGTTGTCAGATGTCTAAATGTGATTGGTTGCGAAAGACTTTCAACTTGACACGGAGTTCAAAGATCCCTGTTATGATGTGAGCGGTACTTCCATGATTATACAATACTCGGTACATTGATGTACTGCCCGGGCCCGGTCCGGGCTTCTCCTCGAATATTTCCAGTGTCAGATAACTGAATAAATGTGAGAGATGTGTAGTTCTGGCCGTCAGTTGGACTCCCACCGACCGGGTTGTGTTTGTGAACAGGACTGCGGTGCTGTGCCCGTCCTGTCAGACAGGGGTGACGTAGCCTTAATGGATGATGTACAGTTTAATGATCCCTCCTGAACCCTAAAAACACACGGTGAGAAAAGGACGGCTACCTCACCTGCCGACGGCAGGCCTGCTCTGACGTGCAGCGTCTGCTAGCACGCCGGCCCATAAATAACATACCGCAGCCCTTGCACGCCTAATTTACGACCGAAATCCAGCAACATTTACCCGCGATACGTGAGCGATGCGCTCTCTCCCGTTGTGTGGTGAGCATACGTTTATTTATTTTTTTTTTTTTTTAAAAAAAAGGCCTGATATGTAGGGGCATGTCAATGTCCGACACTAATCTCTGTGCTCGGAGACGATACCACCTCACCCACACCCAGGCCCTCATTCCAATGCTGCTACGACATTTCTCAGATGGTGGTTTTGCACTGGTGATTTTTCTCTGTGTGTGTGTGTGTGTGTGTGTGTGTGTGAAGGGGGGAAGGTGGGGTAACTCAACATTTAATATGAAGTTGAGAAAATTGTCAGTAATAGAAAACCCAAGGGGATAAAATTGCTGGATAGATGGAAAAGCAATCTTGTGCACAAGCGGGGACAGGGGTATGTTGCCCCCCCACCTCCACCCCAACCCCAACCCACATCCCCGGCCCCGTCCCCTCTCCTCCGCCCTTCGAATCCAACTTCTCTACATGGCTGACTGTGCTGAGGCATCAACCGTCGATTGATGCCCCGAACGGTTATCGTTTACCGCCTGCGGTTTAAAGGTCAACCGTGTCCCGATCGGGTCTCCTAATGTGACTGACATCCGTAACCGGGTTCTGCTCGCACCTCGCCCATCGGAGCTCCTTACCTCAAAGTAGCAATTTCCACTTGACAAAGGATGGCCCGCCACATAGCAACCCACTTCTTCAGAGTTCCCTTGGTAACTGAAGAGACAGAATTACAGATTCTCAAAGATTAATAAAGGTGGCTCCCGACACGCTGCATGAAACATGAGACCGTCAACAGGCTTCATTTAAAGTTGTCCCAAGGTAGGCGCTTTCCACAAATACCTTTATCCCTTCTGTCTGATCACCATTGAAAATGAAACTTGGACCAAAGGGTGAGTAACAAGTCAAAGCTGAGATTTTAGAAGCAATTTGTCCTCAAAGACTTTCTGACATGATCGTTTTCCCTTGAGTTTTGTGATTCTGTTGTGGAGCAGAAGCTGTTTGTAATTCAGCTGTTCCTCTTTTAATTCAAAAAAGAAAAAGCTGAGGAAGTCTTGTCACTCTGATAAAAAAAAAAAAACCATGAATCTGAGACACAGAAAGAAAATTTGTCATCGCAGCCAGGTACAAGAGTACAGAAGTAGAGCTAAAACTGACAGAATATCCAAATAGGAATAAAATATAAATACAAAATGACATGAATACATTACCTGGAATTCTATTTACGTTTAGAAATGTGTAAATATAAGTATGAAGAACATATATGACAGTTACATTTTTATATTTTGGCATGGAGCGCAAGGAGATGTTGAAGGGGCCTTAATGCAGTTATATTTTTGACAAATTTGACCACAAAAACAACCATTTCCTCAGAGTTGTACGAGTCTGTCACTGAAGCAGCGCTTCAGACTGACAAGAGTTTTATGGAGGGGTTCGGAAGAAATAGCCATAAATGACATAATTTTTGCCAACATTCTGTCAACCACCTCCTCCACCTTGATGAACCTTTCATCAAAAATACACTTACTGGTTTTTTTTTTTGTTTTCTTTTAAATAAGTATGTGGGCTTTAACCAAGTCACACTTTTAACACACGACTGCCGATGTCCGTGATCGTGGACATCTCATCGTGACGTCCACAGAATCCCTCGCCTAAAAAGGGGAGATCTTGGACCGCAGAGCCAGACAGAGGAGTGCTTGCTGGTCATTCTCACACCACTCACTCTCAGGAATGATCCAATGAGGAAAATCTGATCATCCAATTAAAATGATTTCTCTCCCCGACGGCCTCCGCTGCCAATTCGGCTCGGCTCAGTCAGCTGGAAAAGCTGCAGAAAAGGGGGCCGACCAGAGCCAAAATAAAGCTGCACAGATGTTGTCAGCTGGGTATAGACAGAATCGGTGCCCTACAGCCTGTGTTGAGACCTGGCATTAGCCTGTCATCATCCAATATATCCATACGCAGATTGGGCTGCAGACCAACCTGAGTGTGTCTCCGTTCTTCTGTAGCCTCATGTATCGCTCCTGAGCTGGACGCCCATCGCCCGCTCCTCGGATTCGACGCCTCAGGTTCAGGAGGCATCTGTGGTGGAGAACATTGATGTCATCCATCTGGAGGCGGGAAAGACAGACAACATGTGTAAAGGTCGCAGGTTAGCAAGAGCTCTGTGCTGGCCACTTTGTTTTGGTTGTTGTTACTGACGATGCACAGGTATCTGCTGATATTATCAACTGACAAAAATACCTTGCCAATAAGATGACATGAAATTGAAGAAGCTGACGTTTGTCTCTTGATGTGACATTAGACCCTCAAAGTGAAGTATCACTTGTATGAAAACAGATGGAGGATGTCAAAGGCACAAGAATTGAGGAAAAAACAGGATCATCGAAAAAAGAAAAGGATGTATCCGTGATGAGGATACAGAGGCGATATCAATTTCAATTTACCATCAGTTCACAGTTTCCTCAAAGGTTTTCTTCTACATAATATGACTGGTATCACGCTTTTTTCGGCAAACTTTGAACTCAACCACTGAAAACCCCACATGAATCCTTGTGTTGTTTTAAGTCTGTGATCACCCCCTGGTTTCATCAGATGAGAAAAGACCGACTAGGCTGTTCGTCATCGACGCACGCCCGAAGATGTCAAGGATACTGTAGAGTTACCGCAACGCCGGGACACCCAGACTGTATTGATGGATGTGTCTGGAAGGAAACTTAACAACAAGGGCAGACAGGAAGTCGATGAGAGGCAAGTCGGTGAAGTCGCTCAATTCAGCATTGGAATAAAAACACAATTACTGAAGGTCATTTTATGTAGAGAACTCTCAGTAACTGCAAACGTCCCGATGGATCCAGGGTGAAAAGGAATCGATGTTGCAAATAACGCCCATTTAGAGATAAAATGTACTGTTTTTATGATTTTATCTAAAATATATTTCTACAAGCAGTAATGTTGTTTGGTCACAAACTGTATCAATGGCTACTTTTAGACTACTTTTACTTTAATTTTGTTTTAGAAAGAATATACTGTTCAAGTAGGGGTGTACAGTCTTCCACAAAATTGCAGGAAACAAGGTTTAATTTGGAATTATACATGGATACTGTGAGATCCTGCTCACATACGATAGGCTACAAAAAATATCCATTTGTTCACAACATAATCACACGAATGGGTTGCAATGAGAATTAGAATTGTAATGTAAAAACGTAGCTGCAATTTCAAAATCAGGCTAAATTATCAATTTTAGTACAAAGAGCTGCAGCTTTCTGAAGTAGCTTTACACAACATAAAACTGCAGAAAAAAAGAAGAATATTTTGTTTTGGTTTTGTTTTTTTTCCCTGCATACCATGAAAAAGTCTCACATCATTCTGAGGTAAATTGGGAAAAAAACACCATGAATTGCAATGAGCAGAATTGTACTGTAATTGGGAACACTTATGAGGTAACTGAACACCACTTTAGTATCTCCATTTGATACCATTTGATACTACGCATGGCATTTACGTGCACTATTATCGGAAACAGTACTTTTACTATTCTTCCCAAAGTAGCCAGAGTCGGTTCCACTACGTTATTAAAATATGTTCAGGTGCATTTCTTTAGTTATAAGACCACAACGTAGTCTGCACAGATAAAGTAAAACACGTTCCGTTGAAATGTTGAATAAAACTGTATCCCAACGCAGTACTGGGATCAATACGAAGACAGATTTAACAACGCGGACCAGGCCCATCTGCACCCTCCAAACTACTAAGAAAAACCTACCACCAGAACCAGCCCCCGGCAATGTACACATGAGCCTCAGTGCATGTGATCTACAGGTTTCACTCATTTGTTTAGCTTTACCTTTTCACATTCCAATCCAGATAATCCCACTAAATTGCTCTTTTGTTCCTACGAACAAAACACACCTCAATTAGCATAACAAACCCCGTTACACCTCGTTTCTGCAGATTACCTCTTTCACCTACATAATAAACTACCATAATCTAGACCCGCCCGAGACTTAGGCAGTTGTATTCGGTGAGTAACCAACGGTCATAAAAACTGAAGAAGCCTATCGGATGACGTCTTCAAGTGAAGAAATTCAAGTCAGTAATAAGAAGATTTCGACATGAATTCACCATGACCTGGATGACATAGATGTCATATTCCAAAACAAAGGTGTCAAAACGCCGCAGAGCCCAAGGCGGAGGGGGCGTGCCGATGTTTACAAGTGACGCTTGGCTAGCTAGCTAGCTAGCTCACCTGCCAGCTTGCTAACTACGTGGGTAACTCGTCCAAAATGTAAAACACGGACGTCGCAACTGCTGCCATGTAACATGAAGACGACGCAACACTCGGTGTGTGCTAGAAACAAATTCAAAGCCGCCGTTATCTGATTGTCAGTTGGCCATTATAGTCAGAGTGAGACGGTAGTTAGCATAGAGTGCGGCTAAAACGTTAGCTCTCTCGCTTGAAGCTAAAGGTGCGTCCGCTAGCACGAATCCGGAATTCGTGGCAGCTTGGGTAAAAAACGGTTTCGATGCCGCTGCCGTTGTCAGGTAATCTTTCCCTCTCCGCCTATCTACACGACTAACACATCAGACACTCACTTTTGTCCATCAGCTGTCCATGGCGGCGCATCAAACTTTAGAAACAGGAGCTGTCGGCGGCGCTTTTTAATGACGTCACTGGCGTAACCTGTCAATCACCATCGCGGGTGGAAATACTCAAGGGATCAGTTTGTGTCCTTGTCTCAGTAAAGTTACATCTCTGCAGACAGGAGCCCACATACCCACGGCCAAGCCTGTAATAACAATGTTTAAGGAAATAAAATAAGAAAATTGAAGTAAAAGCAAGGAATGTGCTGCTACAGAAAAAAAAAACAATGGTGTGCTTTCTGCCAAAGGTCTGCAGGCTATCAAGCAAATGCAATGCAACAGATTGCAGCATCCAGTGGGGCTCTATGTCAACACTGGTTGTGACACTGGCAAGATCTTCCTGAGCCCCATGTGATGGACTTCATCTGTCATCTGGGGTTAGTCCAGACAGGAGTCAGAAATATGAGTTGAAGAAAAAGAAAAAGGGGGGGAAATAAACCAGGGAAATGTGGTAAAGAGAGCCCCTATTGGTGCTGTGTGTGTGTGTGTGTGTCTTGGAACGTTCACCGTGTATACAGCGGAGCGAACAGACTCAACGCTAAAGCCCGTGAGCTGATGGGAACATGAAACAGCAGGTGATATCTGCCCCCCTCCCCCCCTTGCCAAGATTCATCATAGCAGCAGACTACTGATGGCGGTGCAGCACGTACACACATCTGTCTGCAACTGCTGCAGGGGCAGGTGACACACGCACACATATTCAGGACATTTTATACAGGATGTAAATGCCTTAAGCCCATTTTTTTTCCAGCGCATGAACTTATATTCAGGGCAATAAAATCCCACAACAAGTCAACACTTGGTTTGATATCCTACCATTAGCCGTCACTGTGCAAAAAGCAATATCAGCAAACAAAAAGCAACAGCAGAAGAAAAACCCTGACATCATACCTCTTGCCTCATGCAATGTTACACTTTTCCTCAAAAGAATATATTTGAAACTATGAAGGGAAGAACTATCTGCTGCCTCTAATAAGTTTGTAAAAATAAAAGAAACAGTAGAGCCCGACTGACTACGTCGGACAGCACCTGTCAAACATTCTCAAAAAAAATAATCAATTCATTAGTTGGTCGACAGCACTTTTCTGGCCTTTGTCTGAAAATTGTGAAAAAATCCAAAGGTCTGGCTATTTTTATCAACCAATATCGGCATCAGTCGCAAATATCAGTCTCGATATGTTTGCCGACGTGAGCAAATTAACCAGCACAGATCGATTTTTCTTGTTAAAATTGTGATCACATTGTTTTGTCCTCAATCCTGGCCAGATGTCAACGTTGTCTGATCGTTGAGCAAGTGGTCCACGTTGAACCCCAAACCTTCTGTGACTATGTGAGCAGGCGAGGATAAATGTATTGAAAAAAAATTTGATTTGCCTTTATAAAAAAGTACAGTAAGGATGCAATGGTTGAACCAAATCACTGTTTCCCAGATCCAAAGTTTTTGTAGTTAAAGAGATCCCTGGTGATGTTATTGTCCTATTTGATCAAAATTGTGCTACCTAAATAAAATGATAATAATGTCTCTCAACATATCTTAGTTTATAGGAAATTATGAAGAAATAAAAATTCACTTGTATACCACCATTGTTGTTGGACTGGGCCTGGTCCCATTCATTTAACTCTATGTTGCAAAAACATGTCATCTTTGCAACCCTTCCAATTTGAACCCACTTAAAGAATAACGCCGAAGACAAGTCAAAATGAAAACAAACAAAAAAACAAAGAGTTGGCAAAAGTCACCGGTGGACGTGCAGCAACTCCTTGTTTTTTTTACTTTTATAAGGAGCTCAACTTTTTGTCACTGGCTGTTCACTGTAGAGTTATTGACCGGTAGACTTACGCTGTGCTGACTGACCAGTTAACTCGTCGCTTCCTCCGTGATCATGCCGGTTACCAGTTTTTTAATCATCAGATGCTACTTCAGTCATTTCCCAAGGACATATTTATGCTCGTGAAAGAAAACTTGAGGCATGGCATTTGGGTTTAGTATCCGTTTAAAACTAGCAGCACTGGTGAGCTCTTTCAGCTGTTTAGCTTGGTTAAATGCATCAAATTGCATCGGAGAGAAGTAGCGAGAACACCGATGCAGATCTTAAGAAAATTGTGAACATCCAGATGTAATTTCCCACTCCTTTCCCCTCTTCTTGTCTCTTGGAAAGCAGCACAATGCGGTGTTATTACCTTATATACCATATCGTACTTTACCAAGCAAAAGCCAACACTTGAGGAAAACAAACTAGTAAAACAATGGCTGCACACGCAGACTAAAATATGGGTTATAAATTGCGATTTTTAAAGAAATAATTCTTCGTGCTTTTTTTAACAACACATTCTAGTATGAGACAAACATTAAGCATATTTATGCCAATTATTCCTCCAAGGCGGGGTTCCCTCTAAGTTCTGAGTCACGTCCTGAATCACCCCTGGTCTTTGTACTGAAGTCCTAAAGGCAAGACAGGCCAGTGTCAAGCAAGTCGGAGTCCTTCTGTCGCGACAAGTCCTCACATGTTCTTTCCAAATGAAATGACATGGCAATATTTATAGAAAACAAGGAGCAAATAGACAGAAATCATACATTCCATTTAAAATTCTTTTTTTTTTTTTTTTTTTATTATATCATTACACTTTTTGGTCAGAAGGTCATGAGCCATTGTTGTTGGAGGAAAGTGGAGTTTTCAGTCGGGGATGATTTTGCTGAGTCGGGTCTAAAGTCATCCAGTCTGAGACTGAAATCCATCCCAGTCATGTGGCCTTAAATCCATGCATCCAGTGTTTTACATGCTGAAATGTAAAATCATGTCATTTATACATGTCAACAACACCGGCAGTAGGATGCCGCAGAGGGGAAGAGAGTCACATAACGTGGGTTGAGCCCACATCTTTGGAAGCATTGTGTGTGTTTTTTGCAACACTTTTAAGCTTATAATAAGCTGTTAATCACACTTGGTCAAGTTTGTAAGAGATGTGAGAGGGCCGAGACTTTCAAGTCATAAGGCTTAAGTCACAGGTCATTGGGGTTAAAGACAGAGAGCAGTCCTAAGCATGTAATGTCACAGGATGCAACAGGGGAATGGGGTTCAAGTTAAAGTCATGTGACTGAAGCCTGCATCTATAGAAGAATGTCCTATTTGTCTTCAGTTCATTTATCGTATAATAAGCTGTTAATGACAGAGATGCGAAAGAACCGGGTCTTTTAGGTCAAAGGGGCTTCGGTCATTAGTCACCGGTGTTAAAAGCAAAGCTGCGAGTGTTTGATTATTTTGGCCGAGTCAGGTGTGAAGTCATCGGGCCCCGTGGGACCCCATCCCTCGCGTCTGGTTGGGACGCTCCGTGCGTTTCAGTGACACTCCTGAGCATGTAATAAGCCGTTAACGACACTGTTGCAGGATCCCGCGGCGCTACCAGAGGCCCGGCATATGTGGGAAAAGGCTTGTGTGTGTCGGGGGGGGGGTGGGGTTGGGGGGATGCTGTGAGCTCATGTAGAAAATCCTACCTGCTTGAGTGGAGCCGTGGATTTCGTTTCAGCCCCGGCTGGTCGGCTGGCATTCGTGCGAAAGCGAGATCCTCCTCTTAATTATCCAGATGATTACGCCGCAGATTGAAGCAGCTGGCGAAGGGTAAACTTGACTGCCCCCGCACATTAACATGTGATACGTGCATGGAGTCATCCCACGGCAGCTCGGATCAAAAAGCGAGCTGCGATATCAGTTTATGCTACCTGCTATTCTGCAGATCGGAGTTTGCACATACAATGCCGGGTTAAGACCACAAAATAAATGTACACGTTTATAATTTGCATCTGAAAATACACGTATAACTCGCATATAAAAAGTTGTCTCATCCACATTTTTTTAGCCTGGGGTGATTTGATTCAGAGTTCTGACTTTTAAGTTTGTAATTTCAAGGAAATAGTTTGGATTTTTTTCAAGTGATATCATAAAGTGATAATAATATTGAGTCCTGAGAAGATTTGATTTGCAAGCATGAGGCAGAGAAGCTCCTGGTTTATATGCAGAACTGTATCCTGGAACACAATTACGTGGCCTTTTTTGGATTAAAAAGGGAGAAAATTACTTTAAAAAAACATATTTTTTGCAATTTTCTGGTAGTTACCGCTCTTTTAAGTAACTTACCATTTAATTTGCTTATCTTTCTTTTTTCTCCTCTATCATCATAACACAATCTGACAGTGAACAGTCTAAAAATTGTCAGGATATTACCGAAACACAAACACAATTGAAACATAGCTTTAAAAAAAATGTTTTAATTCCTCTAACCATTAAGGAAATTCTACATAAACTCTGCAGTGGGTGGACAGTGTGTGTGTTTGTGTGTGTGTGTGTTTGTTGGGGGGCGGGGGTGAGGGTCAGAAGTCTCTGGCACCTTTAATTCCAGAGTCGGGACCTGAAAAGTTCTGGAGCCCTTTTATTAAGTATTTCAAGATGTTTGAATAAAGGGCCGGTGCTGGCAGGCGGCTTGGAAAATGCAGTTATTCTAACAAATGGTTTCTGTCAGGTGAAAAGGTGTCTGAGGTTTGTTTTGCAGGTACTTGCCCAGACATTGCTGCCGTATGGGAGAACAGGGTTGTTTTTTTGTTGTTTTTTTTTGTTCTGCTTGAATATTCCAGGTAGGGGAAATCTGCTAGTGATACTGATATTTCTATTCTATATTTTGATTCTTTTTTTTTTTTTTTTTTTTGCTGTGCAGCAGCAACAACATGTAGGTTTGTGTGTTTGTTACCATGGCGAATAGAATTTCACAAAGGTCCCTGACACCGGCAAAAGGGCTGAGCAGGACCACGAGCTGCATCATGTGCGCGAGAAGTGCGGAGCAAGGGAAGTGTAGGATGGAGGGGCTGCTGGTGTATCAGAGGAAAGGGTGGGGAGATTTTGAGAATTTCTGAAAGGAACATAATCCACCCCCCCCCCATACTCGCTCTTTCTCTCTCTCTCTCTCTCTCTCTCTCCGCCACCTCCCTCTCTCTCTCTCTCTCTCTGAGTCCCAGCCCCTGAAGGTGTCATAACTGTGCTCTCTCTCCCTCTCCCTCTCTCTCTCTCTATCACCGCCTTTCAGATCTTTAAAAGCTGGTGCTTTGCCGTGTCTCTCTCGATCTCCATTTGTCTCCTCTGGCACTGCAGGGGACTCAACCGGCAAAAAAAAAAAAAAAAAAAAAAAAAAAAAAAAAAAAAGAAGAAGAGGAGGAGGAGGAGGAGGAGGAGGAGGGAGGAGAGAGAGAGAGAGAGAGCGCTACTGTATAGAAAGCTGGAGGAAGACTGTGGGGAAAAGGGAGCGAGAGAGAGAGAGAGAGAGAGAGAGAGAGAGCGAGAGGCACAGTGAGAGTGGGAGAGAGAGAGTGTGTGTGAGGGAGAGAGAGAGAGAAATATACATCCAGAAATAGCATCAGCCACATTTAACTGACAGAGAGTGACAGTGTGAAGAACCTGAGACCTGGACACAAAATGCCAATCCTTTCTAACTTAACAGCCGTTCTTCTGTTGCTGATCGCTCACTGCGGATCGTGGACCGGGGCGAACCGCCTGGGCCCCTTCAAGGTCTGTCCCTCCTGCAGGGATCCACTGGGGGCAGGTCGGCCCCCCAGGGACCACAACGCCGCCGGCAGCACGTCAGTGCTGGCCCAGGGGGAGCCCTGTGGCGTTTACACCCTGAGCTGTGCCAAGGGGCTCCGCTGCGTCCCCCCACCCAGGGAGCACAGCCCCCTCCAGGCTCTGTTGCAGGGAAGGGGCATTTGCGCCAAGCATAGCCGGACTAGCCCCACCGAGAGGCCCCACCCCACAGGTAAGACACTGTACACACTCCTACACACACACACACACACGTGCATGTAATCACATATAGATGCATGCGGCCGCAGACAATGCAGGTAGTGTAGGGGATGTTGCACACACACACACACACCCACACACGCCCGCACAGTGACGGTGAGATGCGTGTGATGCTGTGTCACTCAGCAGCAAGAAGAAAAAAAAAGAAAGGAAGAGGGAGCGAAAAAGGCAATTAGTTTGTCATTTAAACCTGAAGGTGGTGGTGGTGGTGGTGGGGGGGGTTTGTTGTCACCACAGATGAAATTGGAAGCCTCAGGCTCCGCAGTGCCACCACCATCCAAAAAAAAAAAAAAAAAAAAAATTGCCCGTGTCGTAAAGTAATTTGTGAGTCAGAGATGATGCCAGCTGGCAGGGTTTTATCATGATCACTACTGTAATACAGCTTTGAGGTGCCGAAAAAAGATGCATTTTTATTGTTGTGGGTGAAGCCGCGCCGGTGACGGGATGTTCGGTGATGATTATCCGTCCTGCGAGTACAGCCTTTCTCTTGCTCTGAGGATTTGAGAATGAATGTGAAAATGTCACACTTCCATCCTAATCCAGCTGCTTTTTCTTTTTTCCTTTTTTTTTTTTTTTTTTTTTTTTTTTTTATTGCCGTGATCTCCATCTACTGTTGAAACTGAGATACTGCGATTTGCCGATCCGAGAGGGGAATGCACGCTGCTTTGGGGGGATCAAGTCTCTCCTAAGAGACCCCCCCCCCCCACACACACACACACACACACACACACACACTGTTCACTTAGATGTCAAGAGTGGTGTTTTAATGCATAAATATGCAAAGACGGTAGAAATGCTCCAGGCGCAGCCTGACGTCAGACGTTAATGGTTCTGATGCTTAAATATCACCTTCTCATGTCATTTCTTCCCAGGTCCTCATCCCTCACACAGTGGTGACATTGAAAAAGTAAGTTCTCTTTATATGACCTTTCGCCTACATATTTTTTTACACACACGTATATGTATATATGTATTTGTATATATATCAAATAAGCTTGCAGTAATGCACATCATATGTTCCTGGAATATCCAGCTTCATTTGCATTAAAGAGGGTTATTATCACCCCCTCGCTAGTTTGGGTGATGCAGTGGCATGTATACATACAAGAGCGTGCGCGCACATGCAATTCCGAGGCCATGCATTATGGTGCATGATGTGTGTGCTGCTATGCGGCAGAACTAATTGAGCGTGATGTAAATCAGTAGAAAGTTTCCAGTCTGCCTTTACAGATGTTCCGCTCCTTGTGAGCTGGAGCCCTCTGTATGTGTGTGATTGTGTGTGTGTGTGTGTGTGTGTGTGTGTGTGTGTGTGTGTGTGTGTATGTGTGTGTTTGTTTTGTGCATGATCGACACAACAGCAACAGCAGCAGCCAGCTGATCGGGATCGTGCGGCTTTTAAAGTGACACAAAAAAATGCAAAGTCACCTCAAACCCGTCCAGTGACCTGAAAAGCGGAAACATTGTGTAACGATACAATTATATAATGTTATACAATGTGTGGATATACGAATATCCGTATTATCAGCTACTCGCTATATTTGCTGCATCACCGTGTGGCCAATCCTGCACGAGTCACGTCACACGTGTAGTGATCAAAGAGGCTTCGTGCAATCCATGGTGTTGGTGTGTGTGTGTGTGTGTGTGTGTGTGTGTTGGGGGGGTTTAGCTCTCACCCTCTCACCCATGGGGGAAGTTTGCAGTGTGACACTCCTGCAATTGCTGATCATTTCAGGCTCCATGCCGCAAGCTGCTCAACAGCGTCCTGAGGGGCCTGGAGCTGACCATCTTCCAGTCCGACCGCGACATCTACATACCAAACTGTGACACCCGTGGATTCTACAGGAAAAAGCAGGTGCGTCACCACCTAAGATCATCACACACACACACACACACACACACACACACACACATTGACTCAAGAGAGGCAAGTTAGAACAGTGAGCAGACTAGGGGTCAGCAGGTATGTCAATAGTTTTTTTTTTTATATTCATATGTTAAAATCATAGCATGTCTAAGAGTTTGCGAAACACTTCAGGGTGTGACAGGGTGCGAAGTGTATGACCTTGGTGGGGAGGGAGAGTACTGGTTATTGTTTGGGGCTATTTTTGGGAAAATTGGGAAATTTTCCTAATTATGTAATTTTTGACTGATTTTTCCATTTGGAGTTTTTTTGCTGCATTTTCTTTTAATTTTGAGGTGTGAGTTTGCTGCATCGCTTTGCAGATTTTCTTTGTGTGTGGGGGGGGTGATTCATTGCAGATCTAGTTTCTTATCAAAGTTGCTCATTTTAAGGGCTACATTGTTATAAGTTTTGAGGTTTCTGGAATTTATTTTAAATTTTTCAGTTTTTATTGCTGATTCATATCTAGATTACCACTCATTTGAAGTTTTCTTTACCTATTAGACTATTCTTATTTTCCTGAACCTTTTTTTTTTAATTCAACATTGTAAATAACAACGTAATATGAGTCCAATTCTATAACTAATGATAATAAATGACTTGGAACAGAAAACGTAAATATTTTAAAGGAGCGTGCTGCTCTCTGGCGCCCCGTTGTGTTCACCTGGCGCCACTTACAGATCATACTAGCCCAGAAGTGCTTCCAGCTCAACTCAAAACCAAATCAAAACATCAAGATGGTTAAAACCTGTTGTTTCAAGTTGACTTTTTCCTCCTGTTTTGTCGTCACGTCACCGCAGGATGGCATGATATCTGCTGCAGTTTTTCTTCCCTCCCGTGGATTTTTTTTTTTTTTTTTTGCACAGTGGGGCTGCTGCAGCTGCAGCTTTCCAACCATCACGACTGCGCAATGATGACATATCATTTTCTCTCTCTCTCTCTCTCTCCCCCTCTCACCCTCAAATCTTTTTTCCCCCTTTCCAAATCCCCACTCAGTGCCGTTCCTCCAAGGGCATGCAGCGTGGCCACTGCTGGTGCGTGGACGAGCTCGGCACACCCGTGCCATCGCGCGTCGGGGAGGACGGAGCTTTACCGTGTGACGGCGAGTGAGTGGAGGGGGAGTGGGGGACGGGAGCGAGAGAGAGAGAGTGGGAGGGGGTAAGGGGGGGAGGAGCGTGGGTGTTCCATTGTTCTGAGCCTGGAGGAAGAGGAAGAGGAAGATGATCGTGGGGGGGAGAGGATGGGGGCTAGCTTATTTTTTTCAAAGCATCGCCTGGACAGGAGGTAGCAGGGAATAAAAACCACTTCCGGTGTGTGTGTTGGGAAGGGGGGGGCACATATACAAACGTACACACGTACATACTCACGTTATGTGATTAGTAGACTGAGAATTCCAAATAAAAACGCTCACCCCCCTCTCTAGCCGCACAAATACACACACACACACACTCGCAGGCCAGCAACAACCACACTCACATCCGCCTGAATGTTCAGCAGCCACGTCCCGCGTGTCGCCCGGTCGACACGACGCATGCTCACATCGACGCGAACCACCTCGGTGGTCCTCGGCGGTTTTTTATTTTATTTTATTTTATTTCCTTTTATTTTATTTCTTTTCATTTTATTTTATTTTACTTGATTTTATTTTAATCTCCAAATTATCTCAGTGTGTTCCCTGGCTCTTGTCCCGGCGGCTTCCGGTTTAGAATTTCCGTTTCCGGTCCTGGAGGCTAGCTGACACTGCCTGTGTTCGTTCTGATCTCAGTGGGCTGAAATACTGTTAGCAGGTGACGCGACGCGACCACGTGTCTCCATCACCGTCCTCTCTCCCTCTCTCCAAAGATACACTGATATCAGTAGAATTGACATAATAGTTCCTTTTTTCTATTAATTTATTTTTGGAGTCTGTATTACCATCAAATACTGCATTGATTTTCATATATATACACATATGTATGAGAAACTTGGATGCTTCTGTTTGTTTTATCGAGGGGGCGGGGTCAAAAAAAGGCGTTTTGACTTCTCATTGGTTGATTGTTTGTACATATGTTGGAATTTATTTTGTTGTTCTGAAGTGGCAGGCAAAAACGAGAAAAAAAAAGCTTACGGCTGTTACCCTTTTCAAAAAAAAAGTTGTAAGGCATATTTTTATACACGTCAATATAATATTTTATATATGAATTGTTGGTTTATTTAATGAACTACAGTACAATGCCATGTATTTTTATATTGTCAGCCGATTCTTATTTAAAGACAGAGATTATTTTATTTCATGTTAGGGGGAAGTGTCGTGCTTTGATGGCACACTTGTGGCAAAAACTCATCACATCCAGCTCTACTCAACTGCTGTACATCCCGTGGTTACTTCCTTTTCTTTCTTATTTATGCTTTGTTTATTAGAAGAAATGAATG
The DNA here is from genome assembly GCF_037954325.1 of Fistularia commersonii. Lineage (NCBI taxonomy): Eukaryota > Metazoa > Chordata > Actinopteri > Syngnathiformes > Fistulariidae > Fistularia > Fistularia commersonii. Next base: position 8,640,043 of record NC_141297.1, on the reverse strand, counting down.
TCCATGTTACTATTATGTTTTATTTCGGCACATCGATTCAAATGATTTTACTCGAGGAGGAAAAAAAATACCTAGCAAACAAAAAAAAGGATCTGATGTGTTATTGTTCTAATATGTCTCTCTCTCGCTCTCTCTCTCTCTCTCTCTCTCTCTCTGTCTCTCTCTTTCTTGATCTCTCTTTTTCTTTCTCTCTCTTTGTCTCCCCAAACCCTTGCAAAAGTCATGAAATTGTGTGCTATTAAAAGTGTGATTAGACTTTATCTATTTCGTGCCAATGTGTGTGCCGTGATGAAAAAGGTCTGTGCACAGAGGACCTGTAAAATTTGCAAATATGAAAATAAAACATAATGATAATAAAGAATAGAGAAGAATAAAACATATATTAATATAAAAGTGGGCGTGGTGGTGAGTTCTTGTTCCTCGCACACACTTGTGCACGATGAACTTAATTATTTTGTGCATTTTTCAGGAAAAAAAACTTGTTTCTCACCTAAAAACTTGTTTCTTTGTCCTTAATGCATCTTGCAAAAATATTTAGGTTTTCTGTTGCCCTGCAGCTCTCCTTAGGTGTTGATTAAAATGGACTTGCATCATTTATCTCATGAAGAATAAATCCACAGTGTATTTTACTTATACAAGAAGTAACAACACAAAACCTGCAGAAATGTTGGGAAACACATCCACATATATTCAATCATTGGTAACATTGATTATCCTGCAGTCATAGTCATGGAGGGGCCTGGAGCCAATTCTAGCTGACATTGGGTAAGAGGAAGGGTTTAAACCTGTCACCCATCAATAGAAATATCAGACTATTCACATTCACTCAAACCTATGGGCATACAAGTCTTTAATTAAACTCCCGACTGTTCTCAAAATATGGGAGGAAGATGGAGAGCACAGATATGACGTACAGATAAAAATTGCATGTGATTTTTTTCTTTATTTTCTTACTTTAACTCACCTGAAAAGGTATACTTCTACTGTCCATCAACCAGCAACTTTGCGTTTGCCTGAGAGGAAATGACCCTCCCCCATACCAGCAGGCGGCGTTGGTTTGTTCTCATCAGCAAGAATGGAAGTGCAGATGCACAATAAAACAATTTCTAGAATAGAATTTTTAAATTAACTCCTCGCCAGGAGGAATCAGGGTTGATGGTTGGCGGGCAGGTGGGTGGGGTATTGTTGGATCAAAATTTGTGCTCAAACTTTGCATAATTTCCTTCTATGGAGGGGAAGGGGTAATTCATTGCTGATTAATAGAGAAGTCATGGATATTTTTGTTACAATATCCTTATTTAGATTTATGTCATCCCTTGATTATTTGATATCTTTCAGCAGAGCTTCACAGTATCTCTGCAAAGGGTCGGTAATCTGACATTTATTCACTCTGTATTGTATGATTTAGATGTTTTGGAACACTAATGGATTGCTTTTTGCTCTGGTTTGAATTTCTGCAGTTTCCTGTCCAAGAGCCTCATGCATTCTGAATTTGTGTTTGATCAAGTGTGTCCTCCCTCTGGCTGGTCCCCCTGGGACTCACCTGACAGTATGATATTGATGAGCATACTGGTGTGAATTATCAGTGACTTCTTGCTGTTCAAGAGGATTGAGGATGAGAACTAATATCCATTTCCCCTGCAGTCAGTAGAGAAAAAAAATACACATCAGAGTCATGTGGCTTTCCTGCCATTACAAGCCACATGAAGGATCATTTTCCCCCATGCTTCTCCACAGGGACCTTGATACATGCCTGTTTCCAAGGTAACGGCAAAGAACATCCCATTTGTTCCATTTAATTTGAAATGAAGGCCTAGCAGAGAACAAACCATAATCGGAAACACACCGACACTTGTCCTACTTCTGTTTGATTTATGCACACACGCATGCGCGTACACACACACACACTGAGTCAGTAAGTGTAACAGACTTTGACTTAGGGCTGGATTTCATGTGCAATATGACTTATAGCCTACCTGGGCAAAGCAGTGCACGCATAAAAGGACCTTTCATGAGGCTCAACAGAAGGTAGCATACTTTTACCTGAGCAGGACTATTGGCGGAGTATGAGAAGACTTGTGAAAGACAGCGATGGTCATCTGGCTAGAATGATTCGAGGACCTGGGTGTCATCAGCACAGCAACCGTAGAGGAAGCCAGCACCGAGTGGGGTTGGTGGGTGTATTAAAATACGAAAGGGACCCAGTTTCGTGTCTTGAGGAACCCCTGTGTATAAGATCTGCAATGCAGACATAGCTGTCAGCCTGTGAGCTAGACAGTATTGTGGTGAAGTGCTGAGCCTCAGATGCAGATTCCGGGGCAGAGCATGACATTGTCCGCCATATGAAGATACTGCACAGAACATCGAGAAATTAAGTGACTCCGAGTACAAAAGGGATGTTGTGGGTGCTAAAACAATACTGGTGCTGAGAAAGACTGGTGGCAGCTCCTTGTATACAAAGTTTGACAAAAAAATTCACCCAATAGACCCAGTGCAATATTATATAATTGCAGTGATATCATTCTTTGTAACCATGTCATAAGAGAAAGTAAATATATTTGCCTGATACAGTGTCTCTGCTACTGCTGTTAAAATGGGTTTTTGGTTTGTTACAAAATAATACTTAAGTGCACACAGGCAATACATGGAAATGAAGTGCAAAACTGTACATACCTGAGAATCGATGCATGGTAAAAAATGTATTTTTTTTTCAAAGGGTATATCAACAGGCACAAAAAGACTCAGAATAAAGTGCCGAAAAAATACTGTTAAAAAAAAAGGTTAAATAGTTAAATCTGACAGAAGCCAGGCCAAGATGGTTTGAACATATAGAAAGGAGAGATAATGAATATACAAATCCCCACATAATCTACCACACCACAGACACCCCAAACTACCCCCCCCCCAACAATCCTCAAGAACAATACCTTGCAGAGTATTATTTGTATCTACATCCATAATGAGGCATGTAGTTGACAAATGTAATATACAATGGGGAAAAAAAGGATGTAGTCAGGCTCCAAAGAAGAGTGCCTTGTAATTTAGTATACTTCAACTATGAGACAAAATGAAAACAAATTGATTTTTAAAGAATATTTGCAAATTATGGTGGAAAATAAGTATTTGGTCAATAACAAAAGTTCATCTAAATACTTTGTTATATACCCTTTGTTGGCAATGACAGAGGTCAAACATTTTCTGTAAGTCTTCACACACTGTCGCTTGTATTTTGGCTCATTCCTCCATGCAGATCTCTCTAGAGCAGTAATGTTTTGGGGCTGTCACTGGGCAACACAGACTTTCAACTGGTACATGTACTGGTTTAAGCAGGGGGACATGTTTGGCACTGCAGGATTTGAGTCCCTGGTGGCGTAGTGTGTTGCTGATGGTAGCCTTTTGTTACTTTGGTCCCAGCTCTCTGCAGGTCATATCACTAGGTGCCCCCGTGTGGCTCTAGGATTTTTGCACACTGTTCTTGTGATCATTTTGACCCCACGGGATGAGATCTTGCGTGGAGCCCCAGATCGAGGGAGATTATCAGCGGTCTCGTATGTCTTCCATTTTCTAATAATTGTTGATTATTAAAAACTGTTGATTTCTTCACACCAAGCTGCTTACCTTTTGCAGATTCAGTCCTCCCAGCCTGGTGTAGGTCTTTAGTTTTGTTTCTGGTCTTCTTTGACAGCTTTTTGGCTATAGTGGAGATTGGAGAGTGGCTGTTTGAGGTTGTGGAGAGGTATCTTTTATACTGATAACAGTTCAAACAGGTGCCATCAATACAGGTAATGTGAGGAAGACAGAGGAGTCTCTTAAAGAAGAAGTTACAGGTCTGTGAGAGCCAGAAATCTTGCTTGTTTGTCGGTGACCGAATACTTATTTTACTGAGGAATTTACCAATTAATTAATTGAAAACCCTATAATGTGATTTCCTGTATTCTTTCCCCCTACTCTGTCTCATAGTTGAAGTGTACCTATGATGAAAATTACAGGCCTCTCTTAACTTTTTAAGTGGGAGAACTTGCACAATTGGTGGCTGACTAAATACTCTTTGGCCCCACTATACCTCATCCCAGCATTTAGTTTGCAAGAGTATTACTGACTGCTCCAGTTGCACATCTCACTTTATTGAATTGCTTTGTCTTCTTCTTCTTCTTCTTCTTCTTTCGGCTTTTCCCGTCAGGGGTCGCCACAGCGAGTCAACCTTCTCCATCTAACCCTATTCTCTGTATCTTCCTCTCTCACACCAGCTACCTTCATATCCTCTCTCACTACGTCCATAAATCTTCTCTTTGGTCTTCCTCGAGACCTATTGCCTGGCAGCTCCAATTCCAGCATCCGTCTACCAATATATTCACTATCTCTTCTCTGTACATGACCGAACCATCTCAGTCTGGCTTCTCTGACCTTCTCTCCAAAACATTGAACATGTGCCGTCCCTCTGATAGACTCATTCCTGATCCTATCCATCCTGGTCACTCCCAAAGAGAACCTTAACATCTTCATCTCTGCAACCTCTAGTTCTGTCTGCTGTCTTTTGGTCATTGGAACAGTTTCTAGTCCATACATCATCGCTGGTCTCACCACTGTCTTGTACACCTTTCCTTTTATTCTGGCCAATAGTCTTCTATCACATAGTACCCCTGACACTTTTCTCCACCCATTCCAACCTGCTTGGACCCGTCTCTTCACCTCTTTTCCGCACTCTCCGTTGCTCTAGACTGTTGACCCTAAGTACCTGCTTTGTATTCATTATTAATTATTATATTGTCCAGCATATTGCCTTGTCCTTTTGTTTTTGTTTTTTGTTTCCTACACCATAAAGCAGCATTACAATTTCATTGTTTTTGAAATGCAATGACAATAAAAGGCTATTCCATTCCATTCTATTCTAGAAGAGGATGCAGAGATAGGGTTAGATGGAGACACAAAATTTCTCGTGGTGACCTCTGCAGGGAACTGCTGGAAGGAAAACACGAAGAAGGCTTATCAAAGGTAAATTCACGGTTCAACAACATTAATCACCATGCGTGTAAAAGTGAGCAAAGCTTTGTTTTGAGTGTAAATTCCCATTGTGAATGCAACTTCCTGGACCTTTCTGTGTATCCACCCAGTAATAGTCATGTGACCCAATAGACTCATTTTGATTGGTCAGAGCGGTTGTCAATCAAAACCCCACCACGCGGTTGATAATAATACGCGCGGGCTGGAGGGGGCGGTGATGGACTGTCGACTGTCAGCCATCATTTGGGAATATGTAATGCTAGTCATACATGTTTGAGCTTGACTAATGATTCACGCTGCTAGTTTGAAATCGCGACGGTATCGAAGTAACTCCCCGAACCCGGAAGGTGACCTTCGGTCGTCGCCGCCAGAGACTCGAAAACCTCCGGACGTTAAACGTCGGGGGAAAAGCTCGGTGAGCTGAGCAACAGTAGCCGTCAGGAAGAGGTGTCACCGCCTGCTCGCGAACGCAGCCCAGGAGCCACAGTCTGCGGACATGGCTTCACTCGGAAACTCCGGGGCCGCCTCCAGTCCGATGGTCATCCTGGCGCCCAAGACCAAAACGAAAAAGAAGCAGTTCGTGCAGCAGAAGGTGAAAGTGTTCCGAGCCAGTGACCCGGTCCTCAGCGTCTTTATGTGGGGCGTCAATCACTCGGTGAGTCAGCGGAAGCTAACATGCTAATAGCGTTATCTGCGTTGCGTTAATGTCGCTAGCTAACTAGCGGGACCATTAGCAGGTGAGGCGGGAGGCAGGTAGCTCATAACACGGGAATAATACGACGTTGAAACACCACTTATTTTGAAAAGTAATTAAAAAAAAAACGGTTAAGCTACATATCAGCGTATGGTCACCAGCTAACTTTGTCTTGTGGGTCAAGGGTTGACCACTGCTATCACCACCTGTCAAAAATGCTACAAACATATCAGCGGAAACGCCTGTTTTGGCATAGGAATTGCCATAATCACAAAAAAGAGCATTCCAGAATATTCCGATAGGCTGACATGTTAGTTTTAAGAATAAGCATTTTCACTGCGATACTCTCGTTTATTCCCCCAAGCTCAGCGCCATGCAAAAGTGCTAATTATCATTCACAATTACTGTAAGAATCAGATATGTACTTCTATTTTTCAGTATTTTATTCGTCAAAATGTACGTCATTCAGCACTGCATTTCTAAAACTGAAAACAATGGTGAGCAAAAACATGTGACGCGAACATTAAAATGGTCATATTAGATGTGAAGGTTTGGTGAATTTTGCCAGAATTTGTTGTAAATTACAGCAAGGATGCCTTGATAATGGGAAGTAAAATCACACAGCAATTTAGCAAGTTCATAAAGTTCGGAAGTCGTTGTCAAAAAAAAACTACTAATTAATGATCCATGTTTAGATCCACAGAGTTAAATATGAAATACCAGTTGTTGACATATAACGAATGATGTATGACAAATACATGACTCAAAACCAGTTAGAAGATATTAATAACAAAGACATTGTCCAGTGTCTCATTACATCGTAAAGTCTGAAATTTCCAGGGTCTTGAAAACGCTGATGGCGTCCTGTTTGTCTGCAGATCAACGACCTGAACCAAGTTCCTGTTCCCGTCATGTTGCTGCCAGACGACTTTAAAGCGAACACCAAGATAAAAGTGAACAACCACCTCTTCAACAAGTGAGACTCCAAATCTGAGGTGTCTCTTGCACCGAGCTCTGCTGTGGGCAGGAAATTAGGCTGTGACCTATTTTTAAGGCCTCTTTGCTCAGCAGGACATGTTAACTAATGGCCTGAAACGTTGTTGATGCATTCATTTTGGATTTGCATTAAATGACAAACACGTGTAGTTGGAAATGTCGGCTTCATCTCAAGTGTCACCTTCCTCTGTGTCTGCAGAGAAAATCTCCCTGGACATTTCAAGTTCAAAGAGTACTGTCCTCAAGTCTTCCGAAACCTCAGGGAGCGTTTTGGAATCGAGGATCTGGACTACCAGGTGTGTGTGAAAGGATTAATAAATCCTTAACTCTTATGTATAAGGTTGTGCGCTGGGAAAACTAGTATCTGAGAAGATCATTATTGTTTTGGGTTGAAAAAGGTCTCTTTGAGAAAACATCCGGTGTTGTACATATAATTTTTGAAATCAAGGATTTGTTGATCTCCACACTGACCTTTTTGCTGTTAAACCTCCCAGGTGTCGTTGACCCGCAGCCCTCCGATGAGGAATGCAGACGACCAGGGCGAAGGCCTGCTTCTCAACTCTTATGACCGCACGCTGGTGGTCAAGCAAATCTCCAGCGAGGACGTTGCTGACATGCACAGCATCCTATCAGAGTACCACCAGGTGAGTTCTGTGCTGGTCTCCTGCCAAGGGATTTTTGTCGGGAGCCTACCAGCTATTCAATGACATCAAGGTCTAATGTCAGTATGACCAACAAAACCAGGGACTCCTCTTTACTCTCTGTGCTGGTTTTCAACTGTTGACCCCTCCCCAGGCCTCAGATAACCCCCCACATGTTTGTATCACAATCTGTGTCTATATCTGTACAAGCATGGCAGGACATTTCTGCATCATGTCATTATAGAACAGGAATATAGGATTAATTATTGTCTGGGGGTAATGTTATTTATTGGAAAGCAAGGATGAATTCATCTGTGAGATTCATGGATGTGCAAGGGGTGTTTGTTTATTGTGGCCTGGGTTAAGGCAACAAGCTATGAATGAACAGGTGGCATGAATTTTGGAGCCTGTCCAATATAGCCCTCTTTCTCTTTGATTCATTTAACACCGGTGACTGCGTTTTTGTGAGGACATATGAACACAGAGCTGGGATTCTCAGACTCCAGCTGCTGGGATCTTCACGCAGACCCATCCTACTTATTTCCTGCCTCACCTTTTTTTCTAGTTTCTCCCCTCAGTAGCTTAAAATAAAACAGCCTTTGTGGTAAGAGTTCCCAAAACGAGTACTTCCCTGGGGAAGCCGCTTGTGTTCCTGTACTGAGCAGAGAAGAAGTTGACCCAAATACCCAAATACGCCGGTAGTACCACAGACATGCTGTGGAAGCCTGCAGCAAGGTTGTCATTCTGTGTCTGGAGTGAAAATCTAGGAAAAATCAGTGAAGGGATGTAGGTCAAAAATTATTTTACAGTTGATGAAAATAAAAAAATTAAAAACCCATATCTCAAAGACATCACTTTTATCACTAACAATGTTCACAAAAAAAAAAAATCTAAAGATTAACCCTAAATCTGCCAATGGAAAAAATATAACATTTTATCAACTATCTAAATGTCAGCAGAAAAAAATCATCAAAAAAAATCTGTGAGAAATTACTTTCAAAACAAGAAAAATACTAGTCAATACTCAAGAAAGGACCAGTACCTTAGGATCAGCAAGAACATGTTTTACAATGACTGTAAAATCAGCAAAGGTTTATAAATCAGTATGTTATAAATAGAGGGAGATGATGGGGAAAAGACTTAATATTTAGATTATCTATTTATAATAATGGATGATTTTTTAATTCAAAGCAAACATGAAACCACTTCCTGTTTTGTCATGAGCACAATTGTACATTTTTTTTTGTGTCGTGAACCTGACGTGCGAGGCTACCAGCAGACCCAATAATTGATTTTTAAAGAAGAGGAAAAAGAATCACACTATCTCTATCGCCTGATTCAGAAGATTATTCTATTAAAGCTCTGATAGCAATCAGTCCTCGGTTCCTCACACCTGAGTTAAATCTCTGTCCTGCGCGTGGATTAACGCCGAGCTTCATGGGCTCCAGAAGGGCGTCATCTGACGCCTGACCTGAACGGGCCCGTTCTTCCAGCTCCGGTTGGAATGTCTGCATGAGGTGACGCAGCAGCCACTGCCGCCGCCAGGCCGGGAGGGAGCAGAGGGAAGTCAATGGCGGCTCTATTTGATTCATCGGTCTGAATGAAGTCTTTGTTGGTGCAGCTGCGGTTCCCCCCCCAACCCACCAATCCCCTATTCCCTCGACCAGGACGGGTTCAGGTGGCAGATTCTCAGTCCGGTTCCATGCCGCTTATTGACTTGTTGGCTTTTAAAAGGCAGGTGAAACATCATTGAGACGTCCCTCCACCTAATCATTGCCGTTTTCAGGCTTCAGAAGAGCTTTAAACTTTGACCCGAGTTGCCATTTACAGACAGACAGAATCATGAATGTGTGACTGCGAAATGCCCAATGTGTGTGTTTTTTTTTTCCTCCCTCTCACCGCAACCTGGCAATGATTTGCCGGGTTTATTGTAATTTTCAGGCATTTGAGCGCACCTGATTATAAGCCGCACTCATAAATTTTGAAAAGGAAAAAAAAAAATTGTTCATATATAGGCTGCACTTGTCTATAAGCTGCAAGTGTCCATTTGTCCATTTGCAAGTGTCAGAAAGATGTTACACAAAATGATTTTTTTAATTAGATTCGTACCGTGAAAGCTTCTTCTTTTTTTATCCAAACCATGCCTGTAACATGTCTGGTTTAAAAAATAAAAAATACAATAGGCTACCAGGAAAAGATTGTTTTGGCGGCATGAAGCTCATTAGCCCGTAAGAATCTATAGATTAGCAGCATCATTGTTTAAGCTGCATTGAAAGCATACGGAAAAAAGTAGCAGCTAATTGTCCGGAAATTACACTCGGGCTGATTTTATAATATGTTTTCTTTATTTTTTTAAAATCGTTGGAGTTAGACGATTTCTTGCAAAATTTTCCTCCTATTTATTTATTTTTCTTTATATTAAAATGGTCAAGTGAATCAACAAAGTAAAGATACAATCAACAAATCACCAAAAAAATTGTTTTCTGAAATAGTGTAGAATTGTCCGGGGGGGGGAAAGAACAACACACTCGAGTCAGGATGGACCCAGTTTAACCCGACAGTGACCCCCTTTCCTCCCCCCAGCACATCGTGAAGTGTCATGGCAGCACGCTGCTGCCTCAGTTCCTGGGAATGTACCGGGTGACCGTGGACAGTGAGGAGACCTACCTGATCGTCATGAGGAACATGTTCAGCCACAGACTGGTGGTCCACAGGAAGTATGACCTGAAGGTGAGCGCAGGAGGGGGCAGGGCTCCCAAGGCTTCCGCTTGTGCGAAAAAATTCATCACATTTTTTTTTTTCTCCCCCCAGGGTTCTCTGGTAGATCGAGAGGCAAGCGACAAAGAAAGGGTAAAAAAAAAACAAAAAAACATCAGTTTCATGCCTTTTGTCTGTCAGTCTTTGCGGAGTTTCTTTGTGTCTTTGCAGAGACTCCTGATATTTGTTGCTTTTAGGAAAAAAAAAAAAAAACTAAAAAAAAAATCAGAAAAAATTCAGCTCATCTTCCACACACACACACACATAAGCAGAATAGATATTCGATTTAATGCAAAGCAAATCTGTTATTCTGAGTTATTATAGAAAAACATTTGAATTATTATTTTTGTTATTTCAATAGTTATATGAAACATCTTTTTGAAATATTGTTTTTGTAATTATGAATTTAAAAAACAAGACAGATTCAGGTGAATCTAGCTTGTGGGTAATTTTAGATTTGGTAATATTCTCCAAATTTTGGAAAAATACGGACACTGACGATTTTAAATGAGAATTTTGAACTCCCCATCAATATCAGAGGGAAGTTCTATTCTTTAAAAAAATCTCATTAACTTTATCTTTTAGGAACAAATCATTCCTCGTTTTTCTATTTCAATAACCTCTCAGACAGCAAACCAATTAGCACTACACACTGAACTTTCCCAACCTTTCAACTGATGTGTATTTTATTTATTCTGAAATGCGTTGCCTTCTCTTCTATTTATTCATTTTAATTTTTTTCAACCTATTTATTTATTTACTGAAGGGAAAGGAGCTGCCAACCTTCAAGGACAAGGACTTCCGGAACAACATGCAGAAGGTTTACGTGACAGAGGAGCAGAGGGAGAAGTTCATGGAGAAACTCAACAGAGACGTGGAGGTGAGCGACCGACTGCGTTGTCCACCTCCGCCACAGGGGAGCGCCATTGTCCCAAAGGCGATGCAGGGACATCGCTACACCTCAAACCCTCATTGATTTTACTTTTTTTTTTTTGTTTTTTTTTCTGTTTTTTTTTGTTTTTTTTTTCATAAAATAACATTAATGTGGATATGAACAAATGGGTATTTGTCAAGTCAAACATTTCTGTCATCAGCTTGTACTAACAAATCCTTTAAAACAGAACGAATCCTTTAAAACAGAACGATGATTCCTTCCTGCAGCGCTCAGCACGACTTGGTATCAAGTCACCTCCGGCCGACCTGGTGTTGCTGGACATAGGGAAAAAAAAACTCACTGGCTGAAATGTCTGGTTCTACTAAAGATAAAAACACGCTGATGTTTCATTTTTCATTAAAAAAAAAAAAATGGCCACAGCCTGATGCTTAGAGATTTCACACTGCATGATTTGTTTTGTTTTAACAAAACAAACAAACAAACAAACCCCTCAAATTCCGTTTTCTGTGCTCTGCATGTGAAGTGTATTACATCCCCGCACTTTGGTCAATGATTCCTCTGTTTCTATGGAGATGTGAGTTGTATTTCTTTTCACACAAGAGTCTGCAGTCAGTCACAATGTGACGACAGCAAAGAGGAAAAAAAAACTTTGAAACCGTCAGGGTGCTTTGACAAAATAGTAATCAGATTAGATTATGGATTATCTTTCTATGCCAGACAACGGCTATAAAAACCCAGGACCGATTTTTCTCTGAATCCCGAGTTACAAGAAGGTTGATAACCTTATCAAATTTGATCCTCACCTTCGCCACCTGGTTTTTCTTCTCCTCCTTTTCTCTAACTTCTCCCCGCTCGTCCAGTTCCTTGTGAAGCTGAAGATCATGGACTACAGCCTCCTGCTGGGCATCCATGATGTGGGCCGCGCTGAGCGCGAGGAGGAGGAAGGCGAGGAGGCACCCAACGAAGAGGAGCAGGAGGCGGAGAACGGCCTGGCGCCGGGCCCTGCAGCCGGATCTTACGGCACGTCGCCGGAGGGGATCGCCGGGTACATGGCGACCTGCAAGCCCCTGGGGCCCGGAGAGTTCGACCCCTACGTGGACGTGTACGCCGTCAACAGCTGCGCCGGTAAGTGCTCGGCATTTCACCGTCCAATCCAGATCCAAAATTGAGACATTTTTCAGTGAACATATACTCAAAAAAGGTTTCTTGCCAAAATGGAATATAACTAAAAGGACAATCTTGCGATTTCCTACCTCAGAAATCTCATCCCTCCATCCCGGAGGAGTGTTGTCTGTTTGTTCGTTGCATCTCCCGTGTAAAGCAGTTTAAAAGGGTCCCTTCTCTTTCCCTGTGGCCACAGGCGCCCCGCAGAGGGAGGTCTACTTCATGGGCCTGATCGACGTCCTCACTCAATACGACACCAAGAAGAAGGCGGCCCACGCAGCAAAGACCGTCAAGCATGGGGTGAGTCCAGGCCCGGAGGGCTCGCCCGCCACCCGTCTGCTCCGTGGGAGATGTTGCAGTGATCCCTCCCCCCTCTCTTTCTGTCACAGGCCGGCGCTGAAATCTCCACTGTCCACCCCGAGCAGTACGCCAAACGCTTCCGCGACTTCATCTCCAACATCTTCGCGTGACGCTCGGCTCCGAACTCCCGGCCGGGCCCTACGGGTCCCTCTGACCGCCGACCAAACTCACACATGCCGCCTGGCTTTCTTCGAGCCGGCGATCTGAGGCGCAACTACTTAAACCTTGTGAAAAATCTAACGTGCTACTACTTCTGACACGTATATTTATTTTAGGGATGAAGATGTATGTTGTCGCGGATTCGGCGCGACGGGGGGGACGTCGGAACGAACTGCATTGACCGCTTCATTCTCTCCAGATGGGCTCAGAGTGAGCGCCGCGCCGCTTTCCCGCTGAAGGGTCAGAGGAGAAGGGGACCGGCCGTCGTGTTATTTATCCGCAATCGAGGCCCGGCGCCCGCTGCGTAGTCCGAGTCCATCGCCGCCCCAAACCTCGCCGGGGGTTCCAAGCTGAGAGCTGGAGCCTCAAGGGGAAACCGGAGAGGAGGTCGTAGATTCGGGTCGGCGTGCATGTTAATGGACCAAAAAAAAAAAAAAAATCTTTGTTTGGGAACATACACCTTCACTTGGATCTAGAAAAAGAGATTTTTTTTTTTTTTAAAGTTTCTAGAGCTTCCGGAACCAACAACAGACAATACCGTTTGATTGGACGGAAAAGTAAACTTAATGACGGGCGTCACTTTGTAGCAAATGAAAGATTATCTGAGTTTAAACCCAAAGACAAACCACCAGCAGAAAGTCGTTCTTTGGTTAGTCAAGAACTTCAAATTGTCTCCACAACCTGCACTCCATCAAATATCAATGTGTGAACAATCTCAGTGTGACTAAGCCTGCTGCCCTCCCACTAAACACATGGAAAAACAACATCCTATAATTCAAACTAAAATGGTCAGAGTTGAATAAATATAATTAGCAAATCGATGATTATAGCTTAAAACATTAAGGTATTACCGGAAATTCCTTGAATGTTTTCTAATATGCCCCCCCACCCCACCCCAAAAGACTTAAAAACAACAAAAACTACGTTATGAAGGGCTTGAATATTTGTAAAAAAAATAAATATTTCTAACAATAGAATAAAGTGTTTATTTTAATCTGTGATTTCTTATGTTTCCTGTGATGCGATTTTTTTTGACGAGGTCTGGATTTAAAACCGAGGACAAGCACTGTCCGCTAAATATCAGCGTCCCTCTGATCCTCTAGACCTCAGCGGGAAACAACTCGTTTCTCCGAGTTATCGCATACTGAAGTTTTCAACAGCATCAGAGAATCAAAAAGTTGACCTGAAGCACAATGCCCGGTGCCAAAACGCGCGGGACCGAAGCTTTTACACCGCCAGGATTTTGCACTCAGATTGTTTTGGTGTTTTTAAACCCGAGAGTTATTTTTCCACATTTTTTTTTTTTTTTTTCCAAAGTCATTGATGAAGTTCTTCCAGTATTAAATGGTTGGAAACTGATGGTAGTTGTCTGAAACTGGGCTTTTTTTTTAGGGGGGGCGGGGGGGGTTGGGCATTGACGTGCTCTGACGATTGTTACCGGCGTCCGAACGTGTTTTAGCATTGTGTTGCCATGACAACTCCAATACAACTTCCCCTGCTGTCATCTCCTCGCTAGTTTAGTCTTTTCTACATACGTTTTAGTTTTTCCATCACCATCCAGGTCACGGTGTTGTCCCAAATATGGCATTGGGGGAGAAGGGGTGGGTCAAACACTACAAGACTATTATCCAAAACAAAAAAAATGAAATATTGACAAGGAAATCCCTTCTAAATCTGGAAGGGAGGCCTTCCTTTTTACCTGTTTCCGTAATGATATGACAGTGTGACAGTTGGATCCTGGCTGCCAACGTTTATTTTCCTTCCACCAAACGCGTCAAGGACTCCGTGGACCGTGAGCATCAGACTGATGGACCTTTTATCGATGTATCGCAGGGGCGTTTTGGCGAATTGGACATCAGGGCCCCCCAACCCTGGTTCTTCACTGTCAGGACATTTAGGGACGTCGTGCAGGAGACACAGCAGCCGGCGGAGTTCGAAAGATTCGCCGTGGAGACCTCGGGGGGGAAGACACGAAAGAAATATGAGCAGGAAGGAAGAGAAAAAAAAAATCCCATTTCCTGAATTTACAATAAAACCCCGGGGACGAAGTCAATATCCCGACATTCAGTGTCCTAATTCATTGAGGACATAAATTATATTGCAGACTTAAAGGGATGTTTCGGTATTTCAAGCTGTGACAAAGAAAGGAAAGAAAAATTAATGACGGAGAGGAAAAGTTGGAAATGCTGTAATATAAAAATGTTATAATAATTTTGAAAATAAAGGCCATCTTGTGATATTGTGCACTGTACCAAAAAAAAACAAATAAAAGAGTAATAAAATTGAAATGCCGTTTTATCCGACCTCCAAGCCCCAACAGCGACTCCTCGATTGCACTTGTGGTATTTTTAAAAATCAACATCTGGATCAAAATACTTTTTTTTTTACAAAGCATGTATGAAAAGGTTTTTTTTTCTACATATTGGTAATCTCTTAGTATGGCAGGTCATCATAGTAACAATCCATCTAATCTACAGAAAAAAAAAGAAAAGGGACCAAATCCATGCTATTTATTAATATTATATGTATTATCTGGACTGGCAGACTGGAAAGGGTTCTGGCTAAGGAGGCTCATTGAGTCCCCCCAGTGGTTTTGGCCCGAGGACTTTTCCTTTCGGCTTTTTCCTTCAGGGGTCGCCACAGCAAATCAACCTTCTCCATCTAACCCTATTCTCTGTATTCTCCTCTCTCACACCAACTACCTTCATATCCTCTCTCACTACGTCCATAAATCTTCTCTTTGGTCTTCCTCTAGACCTCCTGCCTGGCAACTCCAATTCCAGCATCCGTCTACCAATATATTCACTATCCCTCCTCTGTACATGACCTCAGTCTGGCTTCTCTGACCTTCTCTCCAAAACATCTAACATGTGCTGTTCCTCTGATAGACTCATTCCTGATCCTATCCATCCCGGTCCCTCCCAAAGAGCACCTTAGCGTCTTCATCTCTGCGACCTCTAGCTCTGCCTCCTGTCTTTCCATCACCGTAACTGTTTCTAGTCCATACGGCATTGCTGGTCTCACCACTGTCTTGTACACCTTCCCTTTCATTCTGGCTGATAGTCTTCTATCACATAGTACCCCTGACACTCTTCTTCACCCATTCCATCCTGCTTGAACCCGTCTCTTCGCCTCTTTTCCACACTCTCCGTTGCTCTGGAAATCCTCCACCTTCTTGATCTCCATTGCAGCCTGACCGTTCCACTTGGGTTCCTCTCATTCACACACATATATTCTGTCTTGCTGCGACTAACTTTCATTCCTCTCCTTTCCAGAGCATACCTCCACCTCTCTAGATTTTCCTTAACCTGTTCTCTGCTCTCACTACAGATCACAATGTCATCTGTAAACATCATGGTTCATGGAGATTCCTGTCTAACCTCATCTGTCAGCCTATCCATCACCATTGCAAACAAGAAGGGGCTCAGAGCTGATCCCTGATGGAGTCCCTGCTCAGCCTTGAACTTCTCTATTACTCATACAGCACACTACACCACTCTCACAGCAAGCATACATGTCCTGCACCGGTCTAACATACTTCCCTGCCACTCCAGACTTCCTCATACAATACCAGAGTTCATCTCTTGGCACCCTGTCATATGCTTGTTCTAGGTCTGCAAAAACACAATGTAGCTGCCTCTGGCCTTCTCTGTACTTCTCTATTAGCATTCTCAACCCAAATACTGCATCTGTAGTACTCTTTGTATGCATGAAGCCATACTGCTGTTCACAATTGCTGGCTTCTGCTCTCTGTCTATTTTCCACTACTCTTTCCAATAACTTCATTGTATGGCTCATCAACTTTATCCCTCTATAGTTACCAGAATTCTGCACATCCCCCTTATTCTTAAAAATGGCACCATCACATGTCATCTCCATTCTTCAGGCATCTTCTCACTCTCTAAGATCCTGTTGAATAATCTAGTCAGAAAATCTACCGCTGTCTCTCCTAGACACTTGCACACCCCCACAGGTATATCATCAGGACCAACTGTCTTTCCACTCTTCATCCTCTTCAATGCCTTCCTCACTTCACTTTTACTAATCCCAGCTACTTTGTGGTCACCTCTTCTACCCTTGCCTCTATTTAATTTTTCCACAGTCATCAGCTCTTCAAAGTACTCTTTCCATCTTCCCATTACTCTTCTAGCATCTGTCAATACATTTCCCTCTCTTTCCTTAATCACCTGGACCTGTTGCACATCCTTTCTATCTGTAGCTCTCTGTTTCACCAACCTGTATAGATCATTCTCTCCCTCCTTACTGTCCAACCGAGCATACAAGTCATCGTACGCCCTTTGCTACCTCAACCTTTACTTAACGTTGTATCTCCCTGTACTTCTGTCTGTCCTCTTCAGTCCTCTCAGTGCCCCACTTCTTCTTTGCTAACTGCTTTCTGTGTATATACCACTGCACTTCTTCAATCCACCACCACGTCTCCTTATCTACTCTCCTACTCTCCTACCTGTCTCCCTGATAACATTAGCTGTAGCTGTCCAATCATCTTGAAGCTCTCCCGGACCACCCAGAGCCTTTCTCAACTCCTCCCTGAAAACCATACATGATCCTACAAACCACCATCCTATGCTGTCTGGCTACACTCTCACCTACAACTTCTAGGCAGTCTACCTTTTCCTGTCATAATCCCAATATTCAAAGTCCCTATTCTCAGTCCCAGACTTGTGCCTTTCCTCTTCTCTATCTGCTTCCGAACACGCCTCTCCTCTCCTTCTTTGGCCTACAGTAGCCCAGTTTACATTGGTTTCCTGTAGGTCATCGGTACCAATGGTAACCCAGGCCTCGACTGATCCAGTATGATCTGGTTATTAGTTGTGAGTTGCATGTTTGGTTCTGGCAAAAGTTTTACGCCGGCTTCCCTTCCTGATGCAACCCTCTGCATTTAACCAGGCTTGGGACCGGCTCAGGGAGACACTGGCCTGTGACCCCCCAACTAATGCTGCCCTGAGGTAGCATTCTTATGTCCTTTTCATAACCGGAAGTACACGTTATTATTACTGCATTGTGAATAAAGAACCACCCTCCCTGACCTTGTGGTTGTTTGGTATTTTTGGGCATCCGAGACATTTTTACTGCAGGAGGGAAAGAAAGAGAATAGGTTATAGTTCAAGATCTTATGATTTTATACAGAAATACTGACTCTTACGATAGTGTAATTATATTGCTACAACTCGAGTGTACAAAAGGCTAACTGACCGGTCGAATGGCAAAATTATTTTGAAAAATTGGGGGAAATTTGGAATTCAGTTGAAATCGAAATGAAAATCAGAAAATGGCCAGGAAATATGGAAAAGAGTTTTCATGTATTTATATTATTATTGTAAGAAATTGCCAGGAACACAAAAAAAAGAGTAAAAAAATGAAAAACTCATGAGTATACACGTGAGAGTAAAGGAAAAAAAAAAAAGACAAAAACATGCTAGAAATGATGATTGAAGTTTAGTTCCGATAATAAAAAAAAACAAAAACGGATGAATTAAATTGGAATAATAAAAAAAAAAAAAAATTGGCAAAATTATTTTGAAAAATTGGGGGAAATTTGGAATTCAGTTGAAATCGAAATGAAAATCAGAAAATGGCCGGGAAATATGGAAAAGAGTTTTTATGTATTTGTATTATTACTGTAAGAAATCGCCAGGAACAAAAAAAAAAAAAGAATAAAAAATGAAAAACCCATGAGTATACATGTGAGAATAAAGGAAAAAAAAGACGAAAATATGCTAGAAATGATGACTGAAGTTTAATAAATAATAATAAGATAATAAATAAAATAAATAAAATAAATAAAATAAATAATAAATAATAAATTAATTAAAAAAAACAAAAACGGATGAATTAAATTGGAATAATAAAAAAAAACAAAAAAAAAACAATAATCTCGATCATTTTGACCTGAAGTGTTGTTGCCCCGATGGATCCTCATCCCAGATGAGCTGCGGCTCCGTGTTCCTCCGGACCCTCGGGAGGGTCAGGAGCTGCAGAAGATGCTGACAGGTTCCTTCCTGTTTCAGGGAGAGAGAATTTGCTGACGGCCGGGGTCTTTAACCAGAACACCCGGGCCCGGCTTGGGGGGGGGAAACACACCGGCAGGATGGGGGGGCTGCGAGGGGGAGGAGGACAATCAGATAGCCGGAGGCGAGAGAGAAAGAGAGAGAGAGGGACGCCGAACCCAATATCAGGCAACGTAAACCCTCTGCTGTCGCAACGCCTGGCGCTCGACGTGGAGTCACGAGTTTCTGTCCTCGGATGAGGCCGGCGTCCCCGGGTCTGGTTCAACATGGACGCCTGAGGAAAACAACCTTGCAGCTCATATAAGTAACGTCTACGCTAGTTAGGCTACTTTTGACCAAATCTCCTCCCACACTCCCTTAATAAAGCTTAGTTAACGTCATTCTCACCTAAGATCCAGTAAAATCGCTAATAACGTCTGAAAACAACAAATTAAGTCACATATCGGTGTCTTAAAACCACCGATCTTACCATATTATGATTCTTGTAAAAAGTAACATGCAATTAATAATGACCTATAACAACCATTAGGATGTTATTAACTAAAGTTTAAAAGGTCAGCAAGATAAACGTCTTCATTCACTGACTGCTACTCGCAATTGATTCCCACAAAAGTGTGTGTGTGTGAGTGTGTGTGAGGTTAAAGAGCCCACCGCCTCAGCTTCCCACCAGTCCCCCAAACGCAACCCTCAATCTGACCCACTTCCTGTCTTTGTTTGGAGCCAAGAGGGTGTCTGTTCGTCGGCTTGTAGCCAAAATACCCCAAAACACCCCAAAACACACACACACACTTACTGGAAAAGCACAAAAACACACAATCACTGGACAACAGAAAACAGATAAATGACACACACATGACAGTGGCAAAATCAGATTGAAATTTTTTTTGGTTATGGCAATTATGCTGGGAGGGCGGGGATCATGCTCCGCGAGAATCTGTTGTTTTTTCTCTCTATCTGTCACACAAGCACACACACACACACACACACACACGTTATTTCTCACTCATTTTATTGCAAATCCTTAAAAATGCAGGTTATTTTGATTATTTGATATTTGATTATTTTGATCATTTTATCATGTCTGATTGTTTTCTCGCTATTATTCGTTGACATTTTTGATTTTTTAATTGAAGATCCGTTCAGTATTTTCTCCTTAATTTGTGTGTAGTTACTAGCTAATTTGGGGATAATTTATTGCCAATTTCTTGGCAATAAAACTGTCATTTTATCTCCTAATTTAACTGGGACCTGTTTGGTTTGATCGGGTTACGGTGCTAAGAATTAATTTCTAACTAAAACAGAGTGAATTTATTCACCAGACATTATTCATGTGACTATTCAAGGAGCTCCTGGAAGATAAAATCACTTGAAAGGATAATATTAAAGTGAAAAGCAGGGAAAAATTACAATTAAATGAAGGATAAAAGTGGAACTGGGATCAAAATAGACGATAAAAAGGCAAAGGAGCATTTCTATCAAATCCTGGGAGAAAAGTCTGCGTTTTATCATCAGTTCATTTATTTTGTGCATTTTATATTTTCACAGCAAACACAATCAGAGGCGGGCATTTGTGTGTGTGTGAAGGGGTGTACATGCATCTGTTAATGTGTTTGTCTGTGCCTGTTTGTGTTCATATGCTATTATTCCTTAATATTTTGGATTTTTTTAATTAAAGATGTGCCATTTTAAAAAGCCCCCCCCCTTGATCTAAGAACTTGATCTAAGAATCACCCGTCTGGAGATCCTCCTGTGGGTTCTGACCCCTGGGTCGGGGAGGGGGGGGGCAACATGAGGAGGACGTCCTTTCAGGGGACGGTGTTTAACAGGAGGATGGGACCTCCTCAGACGATCCTCGCCATCCCAGCAGGAAGGAGTCGCAGAGAATCCCCGACACGCGCAACGCTCTCAGGTTTCCCCCGCAAGAAACCCAGCAGGCCTCGGGAGGCTCCGGCGCTCCTCCTCGTCTTCATCGCCTTCGCCCCCGTCGCTCCGAGGTAAATAAAAATGTCTCTCCGCCGATTCCAATCACCCCGCCCTAGATTGTGTAACACTGCTTGTGTGTGTGTGTGTGTGTGTGTGGGACCACCCAGGGTCCGCGCAAGTAGCGACACACAACTTTCTGCTTCTTGCCTGTTTTTTCAACCCAGAGTTTGGAAACTTCTCTTGACAACTAAGCCTTCGACATGTGTGTTTGCGCGTGCGTGCATTATCAAACGTTCTTGGTTTATCATCGATTATTAATCGATGATAGCGGGAGGTTTCGAGGCAAGCCAAAGAGAAGATTTATGGATGTGGTGAGAGAAGATATGAAGGTTGTTGGTGTGAGAGAGGAGGATATAGAGAATAGGGTTGGATGGAGAAAGTTGATTGGCCGTGTCGACCCCCGGAGGGTAAAGCCGAAAGGGGAAGAAAAACTTTTTTTCTTTAAAACGATCCTTTCCACGATGTGCGTTTGACGCCGCTCGGCAGCAAATTCGTCAAATTCGTTAACTCGGGTCTTCCTTCTTCCTCCCGGCTGCAGACCATGAGCGTGGACGACCCCCCGGAGCACCAGAACCACAACAACACGCCCTGGTTCGTCTACGAATGCACAATCAAGCTGGACATGGACCAACGCCGCATCGCCCTCTTCCTCCTCTACCTCTTCATCTTCACCGTCGGCCTGCTGGAGAACCTGCTGGTGGTCTGGGTCAACTGGCGGCGGCGCCACTCGGCCAACGGCGTGCTGTTCTGCATAATCAACGTGAGCCTGTCGGACCTGATGGTGATCGTGGTCTTACCTTTCTTCATGTTGGAGGTGACGGTGAACAAGGTGTGGCTGTGGGGTCGCTTCCTGTGTAAGGTCACCAACCTGGTCTACCTGGTCAACTTCTACAGCAGCTCCTTCTTCCTGGCGCTCATGACGCTGGAGCGCTACCTGTCGCTCGCCAGGCCCTCCTTCCCCGCCCTGCTCCCGGTGGCGGGCCGGCGGCGCTGGGTGGTATGCGGCGTCCTGTGGGCGCTCTCCCTCCTGCTAGCACTGATGGAGAACATCCACGTGGACCTGCTGGAGTGGGACGAACCGGGGTGCTACATGCTACCCGAGCAGAACTACATCGAGTGGTTCGTGTCGGTGGGCTTCCTCTGCCTGATCTTCCAGTTCCTGGGCCCGGCCGCCGTCATCATCACCTGCAACGTGCTGATCGCCCGCGCCGTGCGGACGGCGCCCGACGTGCAGGACCGGCGGGACGTCTGGCTGGTGCACGTCTACTCCCTGGTGTTCGTGGTGTGCTGGCTGCCGCTCCACCTGGTCATCTTCCTCATCATCATCGACGATCTTGGCCCCTGGATGTTCAGCTGCAACATGGTGGAGATGCTTTACTTCTCCTTCAGCGTGGTCCAGGGTCTGTCGCTGTTCCACTGCGTCGCCAATCCAATCCTCTACAACTTCCTCAGCAAGAGTTTCCGCAATAACCTGGTCAACACCGTGGTGACCTACATCCACAAGGAAGGGCTGGGGGGTCCCGGGGCCGCCGGCGCCCAGGCCGGCGCCCAGGCCGGCGCTCCCAACGGGGGAGGCGGCGCCGCGGTGGGGAAGCAGCGCAAGCTGAGCGACGCAAGTACAAGTCATTCCTTCGTCGGATCGTAGGACTGGCAGCTTCCGGCTGGGGACGTTTAAAAAAAAAAAAAGAAAAAAAAAAGTGGGCGGAGCCTCCAGGTGTGGAAGTGGAGCTGCCGCTTTGTTTCTATTGGCCAGCGGGGGGACGCCGACACCTTGTGATTCCCACATGTCAGGTTCGCCGTGACAAATGTCTCAGTCACTACTTGATGCTAGAATATAGAATATTTTCCTTTTTTTCTACCCCAAAGTCTCAATATTTCCTTAATTATATTTCCCTTTAATTTGCAGTTTTGCAAATTCTCAGTATAAGTCCTTAAAATGATTGTCTTTTCCTTATCGCTTTCACAACCCTTTCTGTTCCTCCTTTGCTTGTTCCTGAGAAAAATTGCTGAAATTTAATTTTTTTTTTAATGTAATTTCTCATCAGCTGTCACAATCTCTGCAAATCCTCTCTTCTTTTCTAATTTTTAGGAACTCATATATTGTAATCATGTTATTATATTTTCACAGTTTAACCCAGCTTCTGGCAAAATACAAATTTTGAAAGAAATTTTTGAAGAAATTTGAAATTTTTGAAAGACAATTTAGTAAAAACGATGCAAAAGAAAATACCAGCAATCCCTATTTTCACATGTTTTTGAATCCACACTTTTAACGACTGGCAGTCGTTATATTGCTGAACATATTGGGGACTCAAACATCACCGCGGCAACAATTTAAAAGGCAGCCATGCCCTTAAGTATGATTTTTTTCCAAAACATACATATATATATTTATATGTTTTTTTTTTCCCATACAAGAAGACGTGAAACTGGAGAATGAGACCAAAATTTGGAAAACATCAATCAAGAAAAAAAAAAAAAATAGATAAAACATTACCTCCTGCTAGTCAGAATGCAGGTTTAAAGCACTTTCTCATCGGCTTCACTTTTCAGCCCTGAATGTTTTTTTTTTTTTTTCTTGTCATTGAACTTGACAAAAGAAAAGTTGTCACCATGACAATCTGTCTTTTCCTCCAACTAATAAGGGATGTCATACTTCGTGTCTGTTTTTTTTTTTCTTAAAATCCTAAACATAAACAGACAAAAGGTAGGAATCGCTTGACTTTTCTCCCTTCTCCAGTGAAAGGCAGAAAAGCCAGTGAAGAAAAGCATGAATAAATATAAATAGAGAGAGAGGAGGAAAAAAAAGGTTTCATTATGAAATTGTGCAGCAAATTTGATTTTGTTCCTCCTGAAGGCCTGGAACAAGGAGAAACATTATGAAAGAAATAAAAAAAAAAGGACCTGAACGTGACATCCGAGAGGGAGCGTTTGGAAATTCCAGACCTCTTTCCCTGTCAATCACTGTCAGTCTTTTAATAAATGAATAATTCCGATTACGTGACTGCTTTCTGACTTCATCTCATTCGCTGAGGGAAAAGGTTCAATAATCTGCAAAAGTTCAGGGGGGCCATTCATTGATCATTTTAAGTTTAAGTTTAAATTTAAAAAAGGTTATCCCAGGTCATTTCTAGCTAATTGTTGATTTTTTTTTTTTTTTTTTTTAGGGACAACTCCCTGTCATTTTGGGAGTTGGAAACACCTTGTCAGTTTCAACAGAACTGACTTCTTGGGGTTTCTTGTTTATTCTCTATTCTCATTTTTGATGATGAGCCTGTTTGCGTTTATCCAACGAGCCACTTTGCTGGTCTTGCACTCAATAATCGCCTGCCCCCCCCCCCCCCTTTTAGCGGCGTTCCTGGAATGTGTCAGGCCTTACGCGATAAGAAAGCTGGGGGGAGGAAAAGGGGGTATCGGGGACGGCAGATGGCACAATGGGAGGAAGTGACAAGGCTTCGGCGGGGTCGGAGGTCAGCGGCCCTCGGAGGCACGAGGTCCAGCACGTGACGCAGAATTCTGCCGCTTCATCACTGAAATTGTGATGATGGATGCAGGACACTGTGAAAACACTACACACAATAAAATCAAATATTAAAAAAAAAAAAAAAAAAAAAAAAAAAAACGCTTCTCGGGCGCAGCTCGTCCTCCGAGGGGCGTTTATTCAGTTCCTTGTAAAAACTCAAAAATATTTGTTTTTTTTTTTTTTTTTTAAAAAAAGGCCAACATTCAGAAAGTTTCCCAAACAGACAATGAGATGTATAAAAGCATAAAAACAATAAATACTGGTATCATAAATATGAGGTAAGACATTTCACAAGTGTGGGTGGACACGTTCATGGCGCACAGCAGGTCATGTGACCGACAGACACGTTCAGAAACATCATGAAAGACTCCCCCCCCCCCCCCCTTTTCTTAAAATTTCCCTTTAAACCTATTTCTGTTGTTTGGGTGACCGCTTCGGCGACGCAAACTGCGAGAGGGAGCGTATTGTACCGTCTGTACTACAGTGAGGAGCTATGTTGATTATTGATCAGGTATTTTACCTTTGGTAAAAGTTAAGTCTCTGCTATCTTTCTGCCAGAATGTCCTTAGTGGGACCTGAATAAAAAAATAAAAATAAAAAAAAACAATTAAAAAAAAGGTTAAAATGATTAAAAAAAACACAACATTTAGCTAAGAAAAAGGGCTTTAAATTAGAAAAATAATTTATGGATTTTTTTTTTTTATTATAATTTCGGAGACATTGATCATCATTTTTTCCAATTCAATTCTATATTGCTCTTGTTAAACACTTGTTTATTTCCAACTGATTGAGTGTCCATGAAACTAGATTTAGAATTAATAAATCAACTATCTTTGCAATCCCTACATGCATTTCCAGCTGCAGACACAGGGGGGCTCTGTGAGTAACCTGAACCTCTGCAAATTGCTCCTGTGGTTGTTGGGACTTTCTATTTTGATGAAAAAAGATTGATTTCAGTCCTTTATACAGTAACTTAGAGCTTCGGTAAACGTCCGTTTCTACATCGAAACTTTTCGGAAATTCAGATTAATATCCCAGAATTGAAGCCCCTCCAATGAGATTGCCCGCGGTTCCACCCTCCCCATCGTGCAACGGGATACACCGCCCCCGCGTGGCCGCTTTCCTCTCCGTCCCTAGAAGGCAGAAGCTCCTCACCGGATGTTCGTCTTGTCGGTCAGTCCTTCGCCTCCACAACTCATCACTTCCTGTCACGGCCGACGACGTCATCGCAGATTTGGTTTCGCCTGCCTGCGCACTGATCAGAACCCGGAACCCCGTCCGTCCTTTGGAATTCGAACAGGCGGGCGATCTACTGTTAAGGCAGCCCACCAAATCGTCGATGGTCGATTGATTTGTAAACCGATGTCTGATTGACAATGTATAAAAAATAAAAACAGCAACTTACAAAAAGGTTTCAGCTGAGCTGCGACATGTGGTTGGGGTTCGGACCGACGCTTGGCTCTCTATTGGCCGTATGATGCTGAGCTTTTAGTGTACTGTAAAATAACACAAGTTCAACTGGGGTTTGGTCAAGTTTTCAAATTTCTGTCCAATTACTTCCTAATCTGTATTTTTTTTTTTTTTTTTTTTTTTTAGAACGAATCAAATCGGGATGAAGTTTTTAACCCTCATATTAAGTAAGTTAAGGGTCAATTTGACCCATTGGGTCAATGGGTGAAGTGGGTTAAATTGACCCTTGACATAATATGAGGGTTAAAAGAGGCAAACGTAAATCGGATTCCCGCCCGTTTCCCGTCAGATAAATTCGCACCTACGATTTCACGCCGTGCGATGATGAGCGCGCGCGGCAGCGGATGAAGAGAGGACCTGGATCGGGTCGGAATGGATCAGGAGTCGGCGGCGGGCAGCGGCTCCTTGGAGTGGTCGTTGTACATGAAGGTCTGTTCGATGTTGAAGTCCGGGGGCAAGTGGTCTTTGTGGAGCTCCATGTGGGACGACACCAGCTTCAGGGTGGAGAAGTAGAGGCCGCAGACGGTGCAGCGGTACATGAGGGCGCCGGCGTGCGTCTTCAGGTGGCAGATCATGGTGGACCTGCCCCTGAAGAAGCGCAGACACACCTTGCACTGGTAGGGCTTCTCCCCCGTGTGGATGCGCAGGTGGTAGGTGAATTCCCCGGAGTGGGCGAATCGCTTCCCGCAGTAGCGACAGCGGTACCACTTTCCCCGGACCCCGGCGGCTCCCGCTCCCCCGTCCTGCGCCGAGCTCCCGTTGGAGGGCGTTGCGGCGAGGAGGCCGGGCCCCTGGAAGAACTTCTCGGGCAAACTGTAGCCCACGCCTAAGCCGCCGACCTTGACGAGTCCCCCGCCGTCACGGGGAAAGGAGGAGGGGCAGGATGTCGGCGGCCCCTCCAGAGACTGATCGGCCTTGCGCTTTCCCGACCAGGTGGCGCCGGGAGGCTCGCCGCTGTGCAGGCTAAGGTGGTACTGGAACGCCGAGGAGGAGCGGAACGTCTGCGGGCACAGGAAGCACTGCAGCTCCTCCGCCCTGCCCCCGACGGCGTCCCCGAGCAGTCCCAGCCCCCTCAGCGCCGAGCGCTCCCTCTCCCTGGTGGCCGCCTCCTCGGCGTGCAGGGCCATGTGTCTGTCCAGCAGGTGGCGCTCCACGAAGCAGTGAGCGCAGTGGGGGCAGCTGAAGACGGGCAGGCCGAGGTGGTCGAGGGCGTGCCACAGCAGGGCGCACAGTGACGGCTGCGGGAGGCGACACACGCTGCAGCTCAGGCTTTGAGGACACACGTGGACCAGCAGGTGATCCCGCACAGCCTGGAGAGGAGACACACATTTCACCCCCAAATCGATGTAAAATAGAACCTCGGCTTATGAATTTAAATAGTGCTTTGACTCCGTTCATGAACCGAATCAATGTAAATTGGTTCTCCAGACCCAAAAGAGATACTATACTCTTTAGCGGTTTATTTGGGGCAAAAATACTGAAAGGAATTAAAGACAACCTTCATTATTACTGTGTTCCCGGTGTTCTTTCTCCTCTTGCCAGCACTTGCACTCAGCTTTTCCTTCACTAAATCAGCAAAAGTAAAGCCTTCTCGCATGAGACTGTCTTTCATCAACCCAACATTCGACGTCTTAAACGCATCTTTGTTCTTCAGGATCGTACAGATGGTTGACTTAGCCGCGCTGTAGTGCTAGGTGAGATATGTAAAACGAACGCCGCTTTCACTGCTTTTACCTATTATTTCCTTGTTCAGATCTGTAATTTTCAACTTTTTCTCAACACCACTATTACTAGCATTTTAAGCTCTTTGGGAGTTGAAATATGGGCTAACGTACTGAGACAAAAAAAAAAGCACAAACATAGCGATATAACAGGAAAAACAACAGTGAACGATGTAAACAACGCAGAGAGGCGTTCACGACTGCTTGCGACGCTACCACAATGCGAAAAAGGCCGCAAGTTTGTTGTACTGAGGCTTGTTCTCAGGTCAATCAAAATCTGGGGCATTCGTAAGCCGAGGTTCTACTGTACAGATTATTTTGCATCCGGCGGAGATGTCACGTGACCCCCAACAATATCTGCAGCTGAGAAGTCCCCCTCCGAACGTCCACCTACCTGCAGGTTCCTGCCGAGGGTTTTGCTGCAGATGACGCACTGGAGCTCGGCGGTGGGGCCGAGGCCGCCGCAGGTCAGCGCCCGCTGCGGCAGCGTGTATCCGGACGCCGCCTGGCGGTGGTGGCGCAGCAGCTTGTTCCGACTGCAGAACTGCAGGTGGCACATGTCACAGGTGAGGAGCTGAAGGCCCACGTGGGTGAGGGTGTGGGCGGCGGCGGCGGCGTGGTCCGGGAAGGAGAGCCCGCAGAGCCGGCACTGGCCGAGCTCCGTCAGGTGGGTCTCGGCATGCCTCCTGATGGCGGCGGGGTCCAAGGGGAGCGACGTGCCGCAGGCCTTACAGGACAGCAGAGACGCCGGCACCTGGAGAGGAGGACGGTCAGAGCGGACGTCTAGACATTGAATTCGAAAAGCAAAGGAAACCGGGGGAGCAATAAAGATCTCGGATTGTGTTCTGTCATTAAGAGGTGTGTCAGAAGCAGCTGCTTTTAAACGATGTAAAATAAAAAAAATCAGTTTTGTTTCAGTATTGATTATCGTGAATTTCACCGCCCAAACAAAGACAAATACTGTATTGTCACCTTTTGACAAAAAATGATGTTTTTGCCCGATCAACTTAATGCATCTGAAAACCTTTTTTCCGATTGTTAGCGATTATTTTAAGAAGGCGACGATATTCAGTATGTCAGCATTTACCTGACTGGAGTTTCCGCCCTCCCCGTTTTCCAGGCACACGAGGTCGTCTTCATCCTCCTCCTCCTCCCCATCCTCCATAAAGTTCTCGTCGTCGCTCAGCTCGATAATGTCCCCCGCCAGCTGCCTCCAATGCTCCTCCATTGCGCCGTTTTCTCGCAGTACCTCCTCGGTATCCGCCTCGCCAAACATCAGCCCGCTGTCCCCCGAGGCGTCGGCTGCTCCCGCCTCCGCTTGCTTACCCTGCAGGTTGCCCGCGGCCACACCCGTGGAGGCCATCGAGGGGCAGGCATTTGCCCCCAGCTGGGCCGAAGAATCGGGGAAGGAGCAAGAGTCGGACGCCGCTGGATCCCTGCTGTCGAAAACCTCTCGCCCCGATCTGCTGCCGTCCTCCTCCTCCTCCTCCTCCTCTTCCTCCTCCAGCCCCTGCTCAGTCTTCAGATGGAGACCCAGAGGCAGAATGCCGCTGCCATCGCCGGAGTGACCGCTTGGTAGAAGAGTGTGTCCTCCTGTCAGGTGGTGATCGGCTGTCATCTGGCCGTAGCCGATGTGAGACTGGATGTCCTCCGCCTTCAGGTCCAGAGTCAGTGTTCCGGCGGCGGCGGGAGTCGGGGCTGCCGACGACGACAAGGAGGAGCAGGACGCGGCGGACGAACACGCGGAGGAGGCGGATACGGAGGTGACGCTGGTGGCAACTGTGGCGGGGCCGGCCGCCGCTACGACCGGCTCCTGGAGGTGAGCGGGGCTGCTCGTTTTACAGTTCGCCGACACGGACGCCTGCAGGTCAGGGAAGGTGGCGTGACATGCCCTCACCAGCTCCCCGACGCCCAGCCGCTCGGCCAGCTCGTACAGAACCCCTACATCTATGAGATCCGTCAGGATCTCGCCCGTGTACACAAAGGTCAGCACCTTCTCAAAGTTGGCGGGGGAAATGAACTCCAGGGAGAAGGCGGCGGTGGACGGCACCGCTGGGGTACGGGTGAACAGGTTGCGGAAGTAGGTGCCGGCGCAGGCCAGCACGGCGCGGTGCGCCGGGAACGTGCGGTTCCCCACCTGCAGAAAAACATCGCAGTAACGGCGAGACTGGCGGCAGCGGTTGAGCTCGGCGAGAAGGCTGCTGGCGTGGCTCGGACCCTGCAGCCGGATCCTCATCCCTGCTGCTGAGACTGCTGGGGGGCTAAAGGCCTGCAAGGACACAGGGGATCAGCAGGGGGAGACAGTTTTCGTCACTGCAACGAGTAAATAAACACAGACAGTAGCCATTTCAGCTCATTTGGACTGATTATTTGCATATTTACTTCAGCTAACTAAACAGCCGGAAATAATGTGAAAGAGATCTCTCATAAAAATGATTATTATTACCATTCTGTAGGAAATACTTATCAGCAGTTAACAGTGTGCGCATTAATATGTGTGTCTTTGCTCACCTTGAGTCAATAATGTTGCAAACCGGCCCTCCATCGTCTAATCAAATAAAGGAAAAAAAAGATAAAATCAACTTTCTGCAACAACAAAACGTTCACATTTTCTCGTGGAATACTGTCAATGGAGGATTTGTGACAAGAAAACAATGAGTCACTGAGTCACACACAACACTGACAGTGGTGTAAAGCGCTATATAAGAGTTCATTTACAAAACAAACATTATATCATGGAATCAGAAATTCTGTCTCAAACCGAACTTGAACCGTCCTTGTCCATCAAAAGGGAACACACGTAGACCTCGCATTTTGTCTCAGGCTGATTGAATATATGGTCCTAAAAACTAGCAAAAGATACTAACTAGCAGTAAAATAAATAGCAGGGGAAGTGTCAGAAAATTGGGGAACAATTTTGACTGAAACTCTGAACCTGGAAATAATTGACTATTAAATGCCCCACTCTCATATGGCAAGCTGTCACAAACTTCAAAAAGTAGGTTTCTAAATATACACAATAACTGTTGAATTTAAAAACAAAAACACTATCTTAAGTAAAATTCAACCAACCGATGAATCAAATATTCTATGAACAGTTTAAAAGTCTGTCTAAAAATTTGTTTAAAATTCAATTTGATTTTGTTTTTCATCCTCATTTCATTTTAATCATTGCCGTTATATTAACAGTTTTTCTTACAAACAAAAAATACAAAACCGAAAAAAGACAGAAAATAGGAATGACCAGAAAAGTTTCAGTATCTCCCCGAGTATCTCACATGTCATGATGGAGTCGTGCTTATTAACAACAGGTGTCGGAGTCAGATTTTTTTTGTACATTCTAGAATACATCTAGGAAAGGGACCCATATTCTGTAAAAGGTCACTGAAGTGAGATTCTAATTTTTTTTTTTTACCGGTTATGAAACGGACATAAGGTCAAGCAGGTTGGAGCAGGTGGAGAGAAGTGTCACGAGTAATGTGTGATAAAAGATCATCGGCAAAAAGGAAAGGTTTACAAGACAGTGGTGAGACCAGCGTTTGAGAAAAAGGCAGGAGGCAAAGCTGGAGGAAGCAGAAATGAAGATGCTGAGGTGCATCAGGAATGAGTCCGTCAGATGGAAAGCACGTATCAGACATTTTGGAGATAAAGTCAGAGGCCAGACTGAGATTGTAAAGAGGGAGAATAGTGCAGAAGGATGATGAGGTTGGAATTGCCGGACAGGAGGCCTGGAAGAAAACCAATGAGGAGATTTATGGATGTAGTGGAAGAGGACATGAAGTCTGCTTGTGTGAGAAGATGCAGAAATTAGATGGAGGAAGTTGATTCGCTGTGGCGACCGCTGAAGAGATGTAGCACAAAGGAGGAGAATAAGAATAAGAAGAGGACATAAGGTCATGGAGCCGTTGTGTTGGACAGTTAGGGGCAGCATTGTGTGCTTCGCCAGCAGGAAAAAGAACAACAGGGCCTGTCTTTTAAGTCACATGATCATCAGTGATACCAAATAGAGGGTTAGGGCCTGAACAAATATTGAGAACCTCAAATAATGTCAGACAGGACCAGTATATGCTGTCAAGTGAGGCTTTAGTAATTTTACATTTCTTGCAGTGTGAGAATCTGAGACTATTGGGCTATTGAGATTCGATTCACTTTAAACTGAATTAGACAGTGATGCGCACAGTGATGACAAATTTGAAACTAGTTGTTGTTGAGGACGGTCTTTAAGCGAGGCAGTGGTGGCGAGCTCCGGAAACCGTGGTAGCCCTCCTCGCCCTCTCAGTCCAAGGCTAGGGTCCGGATCTCCTAGCTGATGGTGGATGAGGCCTATAGCATACATTGGGACTAGAGAGAAACAGAGACAGAAACTGTTTCTGCTTTTCTTCCAGCAGGACTCTGATTTATTGGTTATAGTGAGTCCCCTTTATACGAAGGAGTAAGCAATACAGGCATTGAGAAGTATGATGTTACACGCAGAACAGGTAGCAAAAACAGACAGAAATGGAATGTGAGATAGGAACTATCTTCAGGGCCATTGCAGGACCTTGAGAGCATCAATGGGATTGTCTCTCACGGGAATGAAATGGAAAGTGCAGAAAAGGGAGTATGTCTCAGAGTGAGAAGTGGAAAAGTACAGAGACTATCAGAAAATAGAATGTTAACAGAAAATGATCTGACAGTTGTCAACTTTTCACCTGGATTAGACACACCCAGCTCTGCCTCAAGACTAATGTTAAGTGACAGAGGACAGAGACGGGCCTTGTGAAAGAACACTACCTGCTATTGTTGTCAGACAGTAAAACACATTTTTAAAAATGGGATAGAGTGAAATGTCTTACATATCCTCATTTTAACTGGATATTTACTTTCGCATTGTTAGGGGTGTCTCGTTCTGGGGAAAAAAAGAAACTTTTAAAAATTCTTACAAAATTAAAGAGTTTTAAACATGGCTGTAAAGACTGATGTTATTAAAGGTCTACGTTAAGTAGCAGCTGACGCTTCAGTATCTTTTGTCACTGTTACTTATGAATGTTGGTAGTAATAACCTGTTTAGGTTCTTGTTAAAAACAGAGCTAATTTTTTTCCGCTTTTTTGTCCCAGAACACACCGGGACGTCGACCACTAACCGAACCAGGTGTGTAAGTTAAGACTTGAACCGCGGGTTTAGGACGTTCCCTGCGCCGGTTCGGTCCAACTCGGGCTCAGCGAAGCGACTCTGTTCACTTACTATTCGACGTGTTTTAACCCCATTAAACCGCTCGGGGGTGGAAAAATCAGATAGCCGATGTTTTTCTCAGTCCTCCTCGGCGACACTCACCCATCAAACGGCGTCGGCGGGCGGCGAACCGGCGGCTACGGGTTGTTTCCAGAGACTACCTTCTGTGAAATCAATTAGAACCGATGAAAAACGGCCATTTTCATCGTCTGTCGCCTTTTGATGACGTAAGAGAACAGACGCACGGAACATCGCCACCTACTGGCAGAGTCGGGTATATCACCCTGTTTACGGATCTGTTTTTCATTTAACATTTTTAGCGATTTGCTTAAATATATATACATTCTTGGAAATTTACATTTCTAAAAGACTCTTGCTGATGTTGAAGAACTTTTTTCTTAATGACATATTTCTAACATTCCTGGGAGGAGGTTGACTTGTAGGCCCTTACTGTAGTTTTACTTGAATAGTGAAAAATTCCTTGAGTCCCGAGCAGTCATGCTGCATTCACTTGGTTTCCGGCAGGTGAACATTGTTGTTTGGTGTAAACGGGGGACAATAGCATATTTTTGTGATATCAAATTATACCATTTGTCTTTACTTTTATGGCGATCTGAAACTATGGTTTATAATTCTGTTATACGCGGAAATATCAAATACTCTTGACATTCTATGAATACATCCCCTCAAAAAATATTCAATACATTTTGTATATATGAACAATTATAGGAAAGCTACAATGAATGCTTGACCTCCAGGTCTGTCGCATTCCACATTAATCCAGTATTTTGGTCAACAGGCTCCATCTTCTGGTGACCACGAACGTCCCAATCACTGCAGTCACTTTAGAACAATATGCGTTATGCACTGAGACAGAATGACACGGGTAGTCAAAATAATGTTATTTAAAAAAACAAAACGGTTTATTGTATATTGTTTGATTTAATCTCACGAGGGGATTCACACCAGCCACCACAAAACCTGTAACCGCTTCACACTTCACTGTAAACTCACTGGAGAGACCTACACGACAGGAACATGAATGTAATTAATGGCGTGGTCGTCATGGAGATTTTAACCCCTTCAAAAATAATAATAAAAAAAACTACAACAACAAAAAGAAAAAAAAAATACAACATCTGACAAACATCTATATTGATCTTTTTCTGTCGTCTGTAAAAATGATCTGCTCACTGGTTCTTCAGCTCGAAGGACAAGCGAGAGAAATATGTATAAATGAAAATGATAAAAAAGACAATGAAAAAAACAAAAGTTTTTTTTCTTAAAACCAACTGTAAGAAATCATTTATAAAATTGAGTCCGATTTTTTTTTATCACTTTGTCTTATTACAGTTCAACATTAAGCATGTAGTATAGGTACATTTACAGAATATTAAAATGCCATATCTTTGACCTGCGAAAAAAAACATTGATATATTTCATTTTCCAAACCATTTTTTTCTAGTCTAAGCAGGAAGTCATAATCATCTCAGCTGATTTGTCACCGGAAAATTAAAAGAAAGAAAGGTTTTTAACGGCCGAACGGACCTTTATACTTCAGCGACAGGCACACATTACTAACAACAGGAAATATTGTAGTTTAGTCTTATTCATTAATGCCCCCCCCCCCCACCCGCCCTCCAAAAAAAGCAGTTTTGGTCCACTCTGGATAAATCTGAACGAAAAGCATCACCCTCTCTGATTCCTCTGGCAGCTGCGTGGCCATCCAGTATGGTTCGCTCCGAACCTGTGGTCGCCGTGGCCGTATTATTGCACGTCTTCTGGAGGAAGTGAAGTGGAAGCAGCTCTGCTCTGGGGGAAACCACAGGAGACGACAGCTACAAACTCCTACGCGAGTCTTGACTCGGGGAATGAGGTCAACGGCAACACTGTAATCTCAGCAATACATCATCGTGTTGTCAACAAATGGAATGAAATATTGCTTTTTAAGTTGTTTGATATGTTGTTCAGTCTTCAAAAACCTTAATACTATTATTCGTAGTCCTGTTATTTCCCAGCCATCGTGGCGGAAGCGTGTCCCCCTTTTTCCGTCCAGGCTATGACACACGTTTCCTGGAGCTGGTCCGGCCCAGGCTGGCGGTGCTGGAACGACGGGACAGGATGGGCGTGGCGGCGGTCGGGGACGCCTCGCTTGGACAGCCGTGCTGAAACAAAATATCCATGCAGCCTTTGCTCCCCGTCTTTTTGGCCACCATCATGGCCGTCTGGCCCTGGCTGTCTCTCGCTCTTACATCGATTCCGTACTGTCCAAATGACAAGAGGAGATTTGTTAGATTATCCGGATTTCTCTTCTCTGCGCTGTAGCAGGGAAGCTAAACATCCCTAATCTGCTAGTTAGCTTAGCGCAATGAATGGCAGCCTATGGTAAGTGTTAGCCTTTCTCAGTCAAAAATGGTCAAATACACATGTTCATTCTTTTTGATGTGAAAGCCATCCATCCATGGATGGATGGATGCCACAGTTAAATTTAATCATGATGTGTTTCTTTAATAATGAAACAAATAAATGTATCAAAATGATGTAGAAGCACCAAAATCATGTGGTAGATTCTGATCAAACATTTATTCCCACTCTATCATGTCCCCAAGGAAGACAACAAGCAAGCGACTTCAAATTCTCGTTTTCTGAATGGAGATCAGTCACTATTCATCAGGAATTCACTGCTTAGCAGGGTAACAAACATAATTCAATTAATTTGATTCAAATTCATTTGATTTCTGTAACATTATGACAAGATGGCATGACAACCAGATGAGGTTTAGGTCCAACAAAAAACAGCTGTTGTCATTTATGTCCAGTATCTATTACTATTATTTGTTTTTACCAATCTTTTTGTCAAGGTGATATTATGAAAACGAAAAGACTCTTTGTTTAATATGATCCCAAATTCTTATCTCTGAAGTTTTGTTCTTTTATTTGACATGGTGAACACGTTGTGTTGGACCCAGCGCAGGAAGGTGTTGCCATGGTAACCGCTCATTGAAATCCTAAATAAGTAAAGAACGGGGATATGCGCTCATGCAGTCCTAGTTTGTTCTGTGGATTTAGAAAAATCGAAGGAGAGACCCACCCAGATAAGAAGCTGGGTCATGACCACGTCCCCCAGATGGCAGGCGGCGTGCAGCGCCGTCTGGGGGGGTGCCGGCGCCCCCAGCGCCGAAGGCTGGCCGTTGATCAGCTCCTTGTTGCTGTGGGCGAGGAGGAGGAGCAGCCTGGGGAGATCCCTCTCTGTCACCGCCGACAGCATCCACACCGCCAAGCAGCCGTCGCTGCCGCCTGCGGGTGGCGTTCTGGACGCTGGGGGAAGTGGCGCCACGAAGGCCCGCTGCTCATATTTTGCACGGATCCACGTCTCCCTTTCCTCCCTTTGGAAACACAAACAGGATTGTCCATAGTCCAAACACACACACACATATGCTTCATCTTGTTAGTCAAGTGCTATTTCTCGGTTTTGGATTTGACTTCTGCATACATGCAGTTAATATAAAAATAATAAAAATATAGTCACGAGAAGATATATACATATATATATATATATATACACACGAAAATTACTTTCACGATATTCTAATATTTTGAGATAGGATTTTTGAGTTTTCTTAAGATGCAAGCCATAATCAGCAATATTAAAATAATAAAGGGCTTGCAATATTTCAATTGATTTATAATGAATCCAGAATGTATGACATTTATGTTTTTGTAATTGCATTACCGAAGATAAAGTACTTTATCACAATATTCAAATTTTTTGAGACAGTCCTTTATATATGCAAGTGTTATTTGCAGTCCCTATGTCCTCTATTGTAAGTCGCTTTGGATAAAAGCGTCTGCTAAATGTAATGTAATGTAATGTAATATATATATATATATTTACACCCCGCCTCTTGGCCA
Organism: Fistularia commersonii; assembly: GCF_037954325.1. NCBI lineage: Eukaryota > Metazoa > Chordata > Actinopteri > Syngnathiformes > Fistulariidae > Fistularia > Fistularia commersonii. The sequence goes on along the minus strand of NC_141297.1, from coordinate 8,603,526 downwards.
ATAGCAGTTGGCATAGGCTTCAGAATCCCCTGTGACCCTGAGTAGGATAAGCGATAAATAATGTATGTGTGTGTGCGTATCTGTTTATCTCTGTGTCTCTTTTTCAATCGAGCACAAAGTGATATACATGTACAATATACAACTATCAATAAATCAATTGGACATAAAACAGTATATATATGTATACACATATACACATACATACTGTATATATTTAATATATATACCAGAACTCCCTCTAAAAGAGGTTTTTAATCTGAACGTGTCTTTTTTTCCGTGTTAAATAAAGGTTAAATAAATAAAAAATACCGTCTTAAACATGCTGTTTGCTGTGTTTTTAAAAATCTTAATACCGATGGATCTTTTCATTAATTATTGTTATTATTTTCAGTGTCACGGCTCCCACCGTGAGGCCCTGGGCGTGGGCTTGGTGCGGCCCTGGGTGCAGCTCTCCCAGATGCTGTTGGCCATGTGGTTTCCGATGGCGGCCAGGACCTGCGTCAGCTCCCCGGGCAGGTCGTCCAGGTCCAGGGACCGCACACGGGACAGGTGGGTCCCCAGGTTCCTGTGGATCCCCGAGCACTCGATGCAGATGAGGGCACCCAGGTTAAGACTGGCCCACGTGGGGTCTGCGGTGACAGAGGAGTCCTCGGTCAATATCTCGCCTCTCAGAATGAGAGCGTGAATGAGTGGATATCTTTCTCTGTGATTGACAGCTGACCCGGCCTAGTTTAGCAATCCTCTCTCGCCCATTCACTGCAAAGTAACTCCTCACACACACACATCTCCCCCTGGACTGGTTGTTGTTTCGCATCTGCCTTTGCGCTCACTGGCTGTAGGTCTAACAGGCGGCTGATCCGCGCCTTCTTGGGAGCTTTCAGAAGAAAAACGCGTGAAGGTGAAAACTCACTTGGCGCCTCGCAGTCGACACACAGGCCATTGCCCTTGGCGTTGCGGATGGCCTGCAGGGCCACAGCCTCGCTCCGGCTGCTCCGGCGAGCCTGGAAACACACACACACGTTATTCCTCACTCATTTTGTTGCATTTTGTTGCAAATCTTTAAAAATGCAGGTCATTTTGATTATTTGATATTTGATTATTTTGATCATTTTATTACGTCTGGTTGTTTTCTTGCTATTATTTGTTGATATTTTTGATTTTTTAATTAAAGATCCATTCAGTATTTTCTCCTTAATTTATGTGTAATTACTAGCTAATTTGGGGATAATTTATTGCTAATTTCTTTGACAGACAGTTTTTCTCATAATTTAACTGGGACATGTTTGGTTTGATCGGGTTACGGTGCTAAGAATTAATTTTTAACTAAAACAGAGTGAATTTATTCACCAGACATTATTCATGTGACTATTCAAGCAGCTCCTGGCAGATAAAATCACTTGAAAGGATAATATTAAAGTGAAAGGTGGGGGAAATGACAATTAAATGAAGGATAAAAGTGGAACTGGGATCAAAGTAGACGATAAAAAGGCAAAGGAGCATTTCTATCAAATCCTGGGAGAAAAGTCTGCGTTTTATCATCAGTTCATTTATTTTGTGCATTTTATATTTTCACAGCAAACACAATCAGGGGCGGGCGTGTGTGTGTTTGTGTGTGAAGGGGTGTACATGCATCTGTTTATGTGTTCGTCTGTCTGTTTGTGCTCATATGTTTTGTTGTTCACATGGATGTGTGTTTGTTCCTGTGTATATGTGTGTGTGAGGCTGTTTCTCTGTGTGTGTATATGGGTGTGTGTGTGTGTGTGGGGATCACATTTGATTGACAGTGACCTGGAAACAAACAGCAAAGCTGTCACTGTGACTGAAACTGAAAGCGAAGGTGATAAAATGAGGAGCGGAAACCTCGAAAATAAATCCAGTCAAAAGAAACAAGAAGTGAAGCTCAGAGTTCATCATACCGCCTGGAGGAAGAGGCTGATCTGCAAAAAAAGTGTTATTTTTAAACATTTCTACCTTACATCCTGTCTGCTGATTGTAAATCAGCATGTTCTGATCACAAACAGCAGCGGTTCAACAGACAGGCAAACATGGATGACCTTTTTACCATGATGGAAAACGCTAAAAGAACAGATACCTTGCTCCTGCCGCTCTCGCACGACTGCAGACTCGCCAGGATCTGGCTCTCGATGGCCGACACCCAGGAGTCCCTTTCCTCTAGGCTCGGAGCTTCGAAGTGCCACATCTGGCCGGTGAACGACACGATGATGAAGTCGGCGTTCTCCTCATCTGCAGGCGGAGAGAGAAAGAGGGAATCACATGGATAGTCAGTGAGGGTGGGGTCACGTCGGGGGGGGGGGGAAGGGTAGGTAGGGGTCGGTTCCAACAGCGGGGGGTGCAGGAGGGGTCGGGATGTGTGGAAATGCATGCAACACTAAACAGTTTAAAAGAGGGTGGGTGAAGAAAACACTCATACTGATGCAAGTAATTTAGGCTTTGGATGAAGGTGGTGGATAGATGGATGGATGGATGGATGGATGGATGGATGGATGGATGGATGGATGGATGGATGGATGGATACAGTAAATTCACAAATGGATGGATTGATAGTTGATTGAACTCTGGCACAACAATTTCTTTCGGGATAAATAAATTTGTTCTTATTCTTATAGACAGATACTGTAGGTGGACAGATAGAAAGACACTATGATGGATGGATAGACTGGCGGACAGATGGGTAAACAGCTGTACAGGTAGACTGATTGATGATAGATTGATATAGACAAAAACGATGGCTGAACAGAGTGATAGATAGATTTTAGACAGGCAGATGCATTTATCAATGATGTAGTGATAAAGAGATGTGAATAAACAAACAGCAGACAAGCGGAGGGATGGACGGACATGCAGGCAAACAGACCAAGGAGGGCCGCGTTAGGTCATTCTGCCCGTCGTCACGGTTACCTGTCTTATTAATGTTTCTCAAGCTACCGAAGCTCTTTAGCTTCCACATTTTGCGTTTGGCTGCGGAGCAAGAAGGGAAGGTAGGAAGGAAGGATGGATAGGGGAGAAAAGGAAAGTCCTGGTGTTAGGAAACAAAAGTATTCAGAGGAAGACCGGTAAGGAGAAAAAAGGAGAATGTTAAGCAAATAATTATAATAATTAATTATAATAATAATTAATTAATAATCAGGTGGCACAAAGAAAGAGGGATGTTTCTCATCTTCACCTTCTGCTTGTCCCACCGCCGCGTCTCCCTTCTGGTTCATACTCTTCTTCCTCCTGTTCTTCTTGCGGTCGGTCATCGGCGACGACTGGCCCGGTTCTTTCCCGCCGAAAGGACCCGTCGTCCCTTCCAGGGCGTCTAGTTGGGGGGGACAGGAGGCCGAGAACACGGGGTCACAGGAGACGACGATCACGCCGACCGGAGTGAGTTCTCTGGGTTTTTTTTTCGTACCGACACTTTGTGCTTTGGTGGACAAGGAGGACGGGCAGCGCTTGAGGAGCCGGTCTCCGCCCTGGGGAGACAAGCCGCCGGAGCGGTCGTCCACCACGGACAGGGTCGGGGGACACAGCTGGGGCACTGGAGGGGAAGGGGGCGCAACAAGGACACACATCAATCAACTGTCAAGACTATTGATTTTAAAAACATAATCCATATGTTTTCCATGAGTTCCAGGGACGGAGTCAACAACGGTTCTTTGCTGTTCCTGGATCATTTTCAGATCATTTTATCTAGACTGGATTTTTTTGGGAAATTTTAATACTATTTAATTTTTCCTTTTTTTTAGAAATTCTGGGGGAAAATTCTTTTTTTATTTTCCTTTCTAAAAAGGAATTTTTTTTGGTCATTTTTTTGTAATAACCTGAACATTTAGGGGCATTTACTGCAAATTTCTGTGTTACTTTGATATAATGTATAATTTTATATGTCAGAAATTATATACAGGAAATTAGAATATTGTGATAAAGTTCTTTATCTTCTGTAATGCAATTACAAAAACAAAAATGTCATACATTCTGGATTCATTACAAATCAACTGAAATATTGCAAGCCTTTTATTATTTTAATATTGCTGATAATGGCTTACATCTTAAGAAAACTCAAAAATCCTATCTCAAAATATTAGAATATCATGAAAAAGTGATTTTTTTTTTTTTATTTGATTACAGAAGATAAAGAACTTTATCACAATATTCTAATTTTCTGAGACAGTCTTGTAAATATAATTCAGTGACGTGCGGTGAGGTTCATGACCGGTGAGGCACTGACATCATCGCCACACGTATCTTCTTCATATTTCAACGGTTATGTGAATTTTTTTTTAAGCGATTTTGAAAAAAAAACAAAAACGGTGAAGCTACGTGGAAAATAACTTTATAGTACAAATCACTGAATAAATATAACCATTGAATTTATTTTTCCATTTTGCATTTATTTCTTCCCGTGATGACAGATGAGGCCCGGCCTCCCCTGCCTCTACTGACTGCACGTCACTGATATAATTTATGTATATATTATATATTTATACATACATTTATATATTTTTTTTTTCATGATTTGTGAAAGTAAGTGAATTTGCTTCATTCAAACCATTCAGACATCAAAATTAAAAAGAGTATTAATATGTTTACACTAAAAAAAAAAGGACAAATCAGAATTTTCAACAAATTCAGGCCAGAAATGACTGAAATATATTTATAAATGAAATCCAGTTGGATGATATACCTGTGCTGGAGCTCTCGGGGGCCGTCAGCTCTTTGCTCAGCCCGTTGACCCCGGAGCCAGGTGGGACAGGGGAAGGGACGGCGGGGGCGACGGCCCTCGGTGGTCGTTTCCCGGGAACTTTCACCGTCACGTGGAGCAGGTCAATGTCCTTCCCGTGGATATTCTGTGTGTAGTCCTGAAACGACACGGGGGGAGGTCAGCAACACATCACCGCTAAAAAACTCCTGAGCAGCTAACCTGAACTAATCCTCTCACCGGATAGAAATATGCATAATGTGGCATTGATGTGAGAAATAAAACATTTTAATCATAATTGTTGTGTCATCTGCATATATTGCAAAACAGAAATAAATAGCCCTTTTCCAAGGAAAGTAGTTCCAGCTTTTATCAAATCCACTGAACAGGTTACATCAGGGGTAGGGAATATTTTTGGGTGGCGGGCCACATTTCTTATTTAATTTTTATGCTTATATGATAAATAGTTATCATGTAAATTGACCAAAATAAAAATTGCAATTTAGATATTTACATTTTTTGGCATTTTATTTCAACTTTAAAATCAATAATGATCATCTAAATGTTTTAACATTATTTAGTATGTAATCAGCCGTATAAAATCTAACAAAAGGGAAAATATAAGGAGTTTCTAAATTCAATATTGATTGAAAACACTTATTAAAATATTCAAAGAAATTAATTTGGCTGGCCGTAAGGAAAAAGAACCAAACGGGCCTGATATAAAATACCCAAGTCTGGGTTATGATGATAGCGAGAGGGTTCTTTGACCATTGGAATGTTAATTTGATGTAATCAAGAGATGCAATTTTTGTGATGTTTTTTTGTGATCCATTTACAAAAGAGATTGAGTTTGATTTAAAAAAAATGACAAAGAGGTCATCATATGTTCAGTGGCAGCGTATCCATCCGCCATCAGAAGGGCGTGTTTTTCTTACACTGGAGCTGGAGTGGTAGGACAACGTGCCGTTGTTGGACAGCGTGACGTATTTCTTCTTCCACTCCTTGTTCAGAGAGCTGCCGCTTCTCTTCCACAGGATGCTCTGTTTGACGGGAGAAAACTTTGAAAAGGAAGAAACAAGGTCGCAGTCCTCACAGACATCAGCCATCATCAGCCTAAAATTAGAGCCGGCTTCTTCAAAGCAGTAGCGTTGAGCGCTCCCACAACATCAGCATGATATTAATAGAACCTTCTTACTGATCTGTGAGTGTGTGTGTTTGTGTGTGTGTGTATGTGTGTGTGTGTGTGTGTGTGTGTTCCTTGTCAAAGGTACTCCAAACAGACTTTGGCCCAGTTTCTTTCCACTTTGATGCTGGAGAGAAAATAAATTGCTGCTGTTTGCAAAATTAAAAATTCAAAAAAAAAAAAAAAAAAAAAAAAAAAAAGAAAAACCTGCAAAACACACTGGTAATTTTTATTCTATTCTTTTTAATTAAACAGATAAAAGAAAACAACAAAAATGATAATAATATTAATAAAAAATGTCATTAAATGACTCCATACTTTACATTTTTACCAATTTTGTTTAAAATGCGTAAAATGCTGTAGTTTCTTCATTGACATTTTATTTTTTTAATAATAGATGAGCATATTCATCTGTTATAAATGATCAGTTTTTAAGTATCCATGAATATTTTATAAGGAACTATAGTAGATAAATTGGTTTGAAATGTCTAGGGAAAATGTAATTTTTAGAAACAAACAAACAAGCAAAGAAGCATTTCTTAGAGAAAATAGAATAGATAAAATGAATGTAGCCAGTTGAAAATGTTAAAACAAGCACTATTTTACTTTTGTTTCTTCCAATGACAGAGTCTCATGGGAAGGGAAGTCTTTGATATAGATTATATTGATATTTTTCTTTCATTCTTGACCCAATTGAATGATAAAAAAATCCATTTAAAGCAAATAATCTGGATTTGAATGGTTGGCGCGAATCCCACCTGTTTGAGGGGAAGCCCCCGCGTCGCTCCCGCTTCACCTTTCTGCTCGCCGCTTTTCTTCTCCGAGTCTCGGTTCTGAAAGGAAAGAAAACCAGGGTCGTGAAGGTGTGAGCGTAGGAGGAGGACACCGGGAGATGTAGGCTAGACGGGCGGACTTGGAGGCGGTAGAAGCGAGGATCGAAGAAGGCGTGAGACGGGAACGACTGACCTTGAAGAGCGAGGGTCTCCGGGGGATGCTCTTCGCGGAGCGAGCGCTGCCGCCCCCCTCACCTGATGCCACCCTCAGCTCCCTGTGACCGAACAGGGGGGTGGAGGGGAGGGAGTAGCCGCCACTCGGGCCATTGCTGGCCTGGGAGGATGACGATGATGAAGAGGAGGAGGCCGGGATGGGATGGAGGCGTGAGGGAAGAGATGACAGTGAGAATGGCAGGGAGGATGATTGACAGCTCTGGGTGAGACGAGGAGTACGGCCATGACGGAGGGCATACAGGGGCCGTAAAAACTCATCGTGGTCTTTTTCTTTTTAATGTAAACCGCTGAATTAGCTGAAATTTGAAGGATTTGTTGATGGTGTGAGGAGTCAAGCTTTCATGTTTTTTTTTTTTTTTTTTAATCCTTATCAGGTGCATTTTTATTTCAATTTTTTTGCCGACTTTTTCGGTACTATTTTTTTCCTCCTCGCTTTTTGAGCAGTTTTCCTGCTGATTTTCAGGTAATTTCTTGCAGACATTCATTTTTTTTTTAATGACGGTTTTCAAAATTTGAGTGATTTTTGTATTTTTTTGCATCCTTCACTAAAAGATTTCTGAGAAATATCTAATTCAATTAGCAAGTTAGCTGTCGAATTATTCAAATTATTTTTCATTTTTTATCCTGTAGAAACAGATTTTAAGGTAAAAAATACACACACATACACATGTGTGTATATATATATATATATATATATATATATATATATATATTTACTTACATTTAATATTATTAATGCATTATTATTTATTTATATTTAATATTACTAATTATTTGTTTATCTTGAGGGCAGCACAGTGGTGCAGTGGTCTGCACGTTGGCCTCCCAAAAAATTGGGGAAATTGCCCCAAATGAGTGAGTCGATGTTGTCTGTCTTTATATGTGGCCCTGAGACTGACTGGCGACCTGTCCAGGGTGTACCCCGCTTCTCACCCCATGACAGCTGGGATAGGCTCCAGCTTCCACTGTGACCCCGAGTGCAAGGTACGTGTTGGACGATGGACAGATGGATGGATGGATGGATGGATGGATGGATGGATGGATGGATGGATGGATATAAATTTTTTTTTAAATAAAAAAAAATATTATTCAGAGGCCTGGAACTTTCCTCTGCTGGTAAAAAATCATCCAAAACTGCCGAGGTGAGCGGGAAAAATCAAAATGCTGAATTGGACAAACGATTTAATTTAATTTATACTTTAAGGTCAATCAGTGTAGATATTAATTTTTTACTGCCACTTTTCAAAATATTTTTGTTTTTTTTAAAGATTTTTAAGAAATTGAAAAATTTGGTCAGGTAATTCCTTGAGATTACTTTTAATTGTCTCCCTATTTTTCCTTTTCCTTTTCCTTTTTGGGGAAAAGTTTCAAACTTTTCCATAAAGAGTCCTCATAGATTTTCAGGCTGCATCTGAGTCTGACTCCAAATTTTCATGTCAGTATGTGCAGATATTTATTAATGTCATTAGTCAAAATATTTTTAAGTTATTTTTCCTGTTCTAAAAATGTCAAGGTAATATTTTTTTTTTTTTTTTCTCCAAATTTAATTAATTCACTTTTTTCTTTAAATTGTCTCCCTCTTTTTTCTGCCATTACAAATTAGCAGCAATAACCAAGTTTGAAAGTTTTCCCCAAAGGGTCCTCATGGGTTCTCAGTTTTTCATCACCGCACATCCGGCCCCAGGAGCTTGCCTCTGCCGATAAAATCATCCTCCTCCAAAACTGCAGAGGTGAGCGGAAAAAAATCAAAGTGCCGAACGGGACGGGTGGTTTAATTTAGACGGGAGACAAAAAAAAGAAGCACCGACCTCCGTCTGGCAACTATTTTAGTCAGCTCTTATGTAACTGTCTGGGCCGGGAAAAAAAAAAATCTGTTTATCTGAAAACCAAGGGCAGTCTAATGCACACAAAATAAAGTTTTATGATAATATGGTGAAAGAAGTTTAAGAGCAAGTAAAATAAAGCTGTGATAGCAAATAACGAGCATTGAGTAATCATTTTGCTTTTTTTTTAAAATCTGGCTTTCGTTTCATGCCTGGCAAGCACCAAAGCCAGCCGGAATAACAAATAAAATTGAAAAAAATCATAGGGAAATCACTTGGAATAAAGCGAGAAATTATTTGGGTGTTTGAAACTTGGGTGAGATATCCCCCCCGGGAGCTGTGCAAATGATTGTGGGAAGTTGCCCGAAAAAAAAATAAATTAAACACCTGCGAGAAATGATATGACAGTCGGAGAAATGAGCTGGAAACGTGCGCTAAATGACTCAGATGTCGGTGAATAATGGGTATGGATTTGTTTACGATTACCTCCCTCTCTTTTCCTTCCTGAACCAACAAAATCTTCCACTCTAAATTTTTCATCCTGGAAAACCTTACATGCAGAGGTCAAAGGTCGCCATACCTGTCCCGGGAAGGACGCCGATCCAGGTGTGGATCCTCCCGAGTGACTTGGGGAGTTGGGCAGGGACTTGCAGGCCTGCAGCGCCGTCTGCTTCTTCTGGGTCACGATCTTCTGGGCAGCTAAAAAAAAAATTAATTTACACAAACATAGCGTCAACGCCTCTCTCCTCAGCGGGAATCGCGAAAAAAAACACCTCGGAGGGTCTGCTCACCCTCTGCAAACACTCGATCCACGTTGAAGCCGTAGGTGGCGCAGGTCTCGTAGAAGAGGGAGTGGCGAACGTCTATGCATAGCTGCCGCGCCCGCTGATCCTCAATCACTCGGGGGTTGGTGCTGCTGATTTTGTCTGAAAGAGCAAACGTCCCCGTTTCTTAGCGGTGACAATCTCAAGAATGATCAACTTCTATATCTGGGCGGTCATTTTTCGTCGGTGGAGTTTGGGAAGAATCTCAACGCAGCAACGTTTAAGTCCAGCTGGTGTCATAGCAGCTCCATATATTTGGAAGCATCGTGAAAAAAATTCTTGTATGACACAAAATCCTTTTTTTAAATTATCGATTGGCTAAATTAGCCACCATTTACTTACATTTAGAAAATGTGTTCATTTATTTCCAGATCCGAGTCACTGCTCTGGTGGTGAGCGACAGCGGTGGGAGCATTCACAACTAATTTTAGGTTTTTAGCTTAGTTATTCTTAGATTCTCTTTAAGTCTATCCTCTTATACTTCCCCTCGCCTTCTCGTCATCTCCATTCTGCTCTCTCCTTGCGGCGATAGCAATATTTTTCCAACGGGGCTAAAAGAGCAAGGCAAGCAATAGGCTAATGCTATCGAAGAATTCCCTAACAACGCGAGCTAACAATACTAGCGTCAACAGCCAACAGCTAACCTTCCCAAAAAAAACATGGACGTACCGTTAATTTAAATGTCGGGGTCACTTCACTATTTTTCTCTTTTTATTTTTATTCTGAATTGACCCATATTCTATATACTTATTTCTATTCTTATATATTTAAAGTTCAGCCCCAGGTTGCTATGCTACCCCTTTTGCTGTTGGAGGGCAAAAGGGCTAGCATAGCAACAAATAATTTTTCAGCCAATCCCAGCTGACTTTGGGCTTAGAGGCGGGGTTTGACCTAGATGTCAATCACAGAGACACCTGACCATTCACTCTCTCATTCACACCTACGGACAATTTAGTCCAGATGTTTTACAAAAAGTAAAAAAAAAAAAAAATCACCTGAACTTTCATCTCATTCGTATATTTCATTTTTGTGACCCCTCCCATCTATCCTGAATCATAATCAGTCAACAACTTCCTGCAGACAGACATATAAACAAGCAGCTGCGTATCCGCATGTGTGTGTGTGTGTGTGTGTGTGTGTGTGTGTGTGTGTGTGTGTGTGTGTGTGTGAAAATGTAACCTTGACAGAGGTGACTAATGTCCAAAACTCATGCTTGATTGGTTCATGAGGAGGGGGTTTAAATATTCATAAGGGAACTTGATTGAGGGTTGAAGCCTATCAGGCGCCACTTTGCTCATGAATATTCATGAGCAAAGCCCCCACCACCGCACCACCGCTCAACAACTAGCGATGGTTTTTTTATGGCGGCGGCGATGGCTCGCAGGAGACGCGAGGCCCCAGTGCTGACCTTGAGTGCCGACCACGATGACGGGCACGTCGGTGCGGTGTGCGCAGAGCTGGCTGTAGAGCTGGTAGAGCTCCTGGAAGCTGGATTCGTTCTCCAGGCTGAAGACCAGGATCACCGCATCCACCCAGCCGATGAACTGAGGAAGTGGAGGAGGAAGAGAAGACGTCATCCAATATCCTGGATGTGATGCGTGTAGTAAATACAATGTTTGGAATATTGAATTTTCAAGGATCAATTTTTAACCCGCATGATCCAAATAGTGTTTTCTTCACATTAGCATTAGCTTTGAGACTGAAAAGTTCTAAGAATCAGATTTCGTTCTGGGAATTACCCTCTGGGAATGACACTGCTATGGCACGTTGGGAATAATACCCATGCACTATTATTTTATTTTCTCACTGCATCATGTTAGCTTGCATATTTTGCCGAAAATGTTTCTGTACTGTAGCAGGCTTGGACCATTTCTCGCTGCTTTTGTCCGTTTTTTGGCAAGAAAACAGCTGACCAGTGGCCACGATAGTCTTTAAAAAAAGGCACTCTGGAGTCACAACGCACAAAGAAACAGCCCAGTTTCCGAAAAAGTTCAAGGAACAAATAGTTAGAAAACAGCTAATGCCTTTCTTCCAACATTTTGCACACCTACCGGTAATGTGTACAGTCTGCGTATGTTTGCAATTCCCTGCACTATTATATTGGTATGTTTATTATTAGTATTTATTAATTACACTTATCTGGATTTCATTGAACAGGGGAACACGCTTCCAGACTGTACATATGACAATAAACACTTTGGATCTTGAATCTTAAATGTTTTATTCTGGAGAGAGTTCAAGTGCATTTTGTGTCATCGTCACAACAGAAAAACGGTATTTGTTTAATTTGTTTTAAAATCTGTGAAAACCTGGGATGAGACTGGAAGCCAATGTAGATATGAAATGAGATTTGCATCGTCCGTGTAAATGTGTAAATGTATAAATGTGATTTTTTTTTTTTTTTTTTGACGGATATCCTGCACGACTGTTTGCATGTGTGTCCCCAAGCTGCGCTGCTGCTCTGCCCTCAAGGCCCAAACAGATGGACGGTTTTATTATCCGTTATTGATAAATGCAGAGCATTGCGGGAAAATGTCGGCCATCCGCACCCAATTCGATTGGTAGATAACGGACAGTCTAGTCACACACACACACACACACACACACATAAACACACCTGCGCATCTGGTGGCCCTGCTTCCTCCCGGATCAGTAACAGATGACTCTGTCCGTCCACCAGCACTTCCTTCTTATACCTCCCGCCTGGCACAGACACCGAGATACAACACACTCATTTTCAAAAGCATGAAACCTATATTTAAAAAAAAAAAGTTTATTTATTTTTACATTTATTCTTTTTTACATTTGTTATTTTTTTGGGAGGGATGAATATTATAATATAATTGTATAATATAATATTTGTTAATATATAATTAATTTAATATATATAATTAATTTATTAATATAATAATTTGCTGCTTGTGTGTCTTACCTTCTGGTTTTTCCAGTGCGACGTAGCTGCCCGTGATGTATTTGTTCACCAGCGCCGACTTGCCGCTTTTCAGACTTCCCAGAACACCCTACGAGGAGAAGGGAGGAAACGCGATACACGCGTCCGGCTGAATATCGAATATCTCTCCGACCGAATCAAGACCTTCCTTTTTTGTGCTCTGCTTTTCAAACATCTCAGATTTGAATTGATGGTGCAATTAGAGCAGTGTCCGATCACATGGGTTTATTATTATGTAATTCTGGTTTCATTGTGTGGATTTATGTCTACGATAACAACGGGCCTTTTTATTAAATCCTGGTCGTAATTTGTTTTTCAGTCTGCAAAGACTTTATGTGTTTGTTTGTTTGTTTTCAAAAATATAGCTAAATTGACTCAACAAGAAAAGAAGCACCCTCCTCAAAAAAATGTCAGGAAATGATGTAAAAATTGATTAAAACGCAACAATAAATCAATTAGCAGTTGCAAGGAAACTAGAGGGAATACAGCTAAAGAATTAGGATAAAAACATTTTTCTAAATTATTTAATTTCATATTTAGAGGTCAGCTATTTTCAGATATCTCTCAGGGGAATTTCAGATCAAAGTGGAACTAAGCTACTGATTCAATTATATTTTACATGGAAAAATGAATAATCCCCACTGACACGTGTTAGCACGTTAGCCTTGCGCCATGTTCACGATTCGATCAGGGGGATGGATTCGCTTCATGCGCGGCACCTCTGATGATTATTTCTCCAACCATCCCCTCCACCTCCCCGTCCCTGCGCGAGCGAAAAAAGCTGGGAACAATCAGCCTGTCGCTTGAACGCCTCCTGGAAAGTAGAGGCGCCATAAAAAACGTCCTCTGTCAGGGGGCCGTAAATCCCGCGTGGAGCTGCAGCACTGCAGTGGCGAGGAGGGAGCGGGAAAGGGTAGTAGCCTGCAGCCTAGCCCCCCCCCCTCCAATTCCCCACTCCCCATCCCCCCACCAACTCTCCATCGGTTCTGACTGAAAAACAATCCGGCTATTAATATGGCTCCTTTTTTTTTTATTTTGTTTTTTTGTACGTCCAAGCCTTCCAGCTGGGATGTGGAAAAGAGCTGCGGGGTTGTCAAAGAGACGGGAATCACATCAAACCCATTTTGTTAAAATTTTAATTTTATTAACTACCGGTGTTTTAAAATGCGTCTAAATTAGTAATTGAACTGAATTGCTCTAGCCTGAGAATTAATTTCTGTGTGTAATTATATATGCCAATAAATATATGATAATAAATCATTTTTATTTGAGGTGCCTTATCAAACATTCAAGGACACCGTAGACACATATACACAAAATATAGAATAAGGAAACAATTAAGATAAATCAGTAAAACTGACAATGCGGTTAAACATTTTTTTATCTGCAAATAAATATGGAAAAATATAAATACAGTGGTTGTAAAAACCACATGCTGTGTATCAGGTAGGATTTTTCCGCTTTTTCCATCTGCCTTGCTCAAGGGCTACATACACATGTTGTTATTTCCAGGTATTATCCCGACTGCCCTTCTACCCCCAGCAGTTTAACGTGAAATCAGCTCCCCTGAGAGAAATAGATCCATAGGAGATTCTTCCTGTCACCAGCTTTGAGTTAACGGGAGGAAATATCTTGCGCGTATCAATGTGGGAAATGCGCTGAATGACTTTTTAGTGACGTTGTCGTCACCCAAACCGACGTGCAACAACCTGCAGAAACAGACAAGGAGTTTCAGTGTCGCAGCTATGTTTGATATTTCTGCAGGAATCCTGCCGTTCTGAAAGTATGTTTTTTTTTTTTTGTTTGTTTTTTTGGGGGGGCGATGACCATCTGTGTGTCGTCCACTCACCAGTCTCAGCTCGGGGATGGATCGACTCAAGCTCCACTCCTGGCTGTTGTTGATATTTACTGCAGAAATAGACAGAAACAAGCAGTCAGCGGGGCAGGTACTCAAGGAGATTCATCATTTTCATCAAAAAAAAAAAAAAAAAACACAGCCAGTGAGTGAGCAACACATCCCATCATCCCATCTGTGGTACTGACTGCCACGAGCACACATGTGGCCCGGTGTTAATGAACATAACCTTTCAGACACAACAGGGGATGCAGCAGGTTGCAGCATCATCCTGTTCGCTCCCCGTCGCGCTCTAAGCGCCGGCTGAGGGCCGACTGGCCCCTGTCGGCCCCCGTCAGCTACTTCGGCCCGGCCGCCCATCAAAACATGTCCAGAACCAAGATGGCTGGAGTGGCAAAAAAAAAAAAAAAAAAAAAAAAAAAAAGATAGTCCGGTCATCAAAATCTATTAAACATTTTAAAATTGCAAGAAATATCTTGACAAATGGGCACCCATCAAAAAATATTAATAGAAATTTAATTAAAAAATAATTGAAGAGTTGAGGATATTATCTCTATTTGACTGAGCTAGATGTTGTTGTTTTTTTTGTTTTTTTTACTCTGTTGTATTTTAGTTTTTTTTTTTTTTTTCGCTTGCAATTGAGGAAATAAGTGAATTGTTAAATGAATGGTAGAAATAATTATACCTATAAAGAATATTGTATAATGTGTATCTTGTCATTGTCATGAGGTTTTGTAAGAATGTGTGTGACTCTGTCAAGGAACTTGTTCTTATAAATGTTCAAAAAAAAATAAATTGCAAGAGCGGGC
The DNA here is from genome assembly GCF_037954325.1 of Fistularia commersonii. Lineage (NCBI taxonomy): Eukaryota > Metazoa > Chordata > Actinopteri > Syngnathiformes > Fistulariidae > Fistularia > Fistularia commersonii. The sequence goes on along the minus strand of NC_141297.1, from coordinate 8,588,373 downwards.
GATAGGAAAGGATCCCATAGATTTCTGACAATTTCAATATATCACGCTGAGTGTTGGTTTTTCCAACCGCGGAAAACCCTGCACACAGATTCAACAGTTGTCACATATACGATTGAAATAAAAACAAGATTGAGTTTGCCTTAAATTGCAATAACATATCAAACACATGGATCGGCAATCGGGAAAAATAGAATTTTGTGTCGAACAACGATGTGAGACATTCTACTTTTGTGAAATCGGGGCCGACTTTCAACATTCAAGGTGATCAGATGGAGATCTGCAAAAATGTAGATTTAATTGTAGATTTAATGTAGATTTAATGTAATTTTTATCATACTGATACTGATCAGGTTTACAAAATTCCCGGACAGACGTCACATGTCACTTCCCGGCATATGCATCCGACCGCCTCAAAGTTAAAGCTTTATACCCGCTCGACTGTTTTTCAGTTGCTATGGCAACATTCATCCAGCCAATTGCCGCTCATTTTTTTAAGGCTTTATAAAATAAAAATGTCTGCAGTGTGGCTATCAGGCCTGGGCCGGTCCATCCAGAACCTGGGTACCAAAACTCCGTCAGGCCACATCTGACCCAAATACATGACCCACTGTGTTTGGATGTGGGCAAAATACCCATAATAACCAGGATGTGGGCCACATTATAAAGTCAATGAGGGGGCCAGACCAGGCCAAAGTGTGTGTGCGTGTGTGTGTGAGCATGTTACCAAAGGTTTTTGAAGGTATGGGGGATGAATCACAACCATATAACAGTAAAATAGGCAATAAAAAAAAAAAAAATCAAACTATAGATGGAACACACACCCGCCTAAAGTCATGCAGTTGAAATAGATTTCTTTTCTGCTGTAACAATATACGTGTTTTGGAAAAAAGGAGCGATCAAACTAATATTATGGCCACAATAAAGGTGAAAAAAAAAATCAATGAAATAGTCTCCCGTTACATTTTTGATGACAAATACATATATACTCCACAGCCGGGGGATATTTTGTATAAAATCATGATGCGTATTTCTTTGCCATCGAGAGAACAAACATCTGTCGCGTCCTTGAAAGGCAAATGACCTCAATCTTTGTCTGGCCTTGAACGCAGCACGCCTGCGACGATGGCCTTCGGTTGGGAGACGACAGGCTGGAATGTGAGGCGGCGCCGCTGCGGGCGTTTCCCGGGCACAGAGAGGATGACACACACGCACACACACACGCGCTCACACACACGCATACGCTTTGTTGATGCGTGTGTCTCTTTTTTTAATCGAGCCAAAAGTGATCAGACAACGCGATCGTTCAGCAGCACTCACATAGAAAGCTAATTATTCCAAGAGTGAGGGATCCAACCCCCCAAACACAGACGTACACACACACACACACACACACACACACACACACAAAACTATTTCATAACTTGATTGTTGCTTGTTTTTGTTGGAATTTTATCACACCTATTAGCCTGTGACACATGCACAATCGTACACGCATGTACACCGTGCATCCTCCGCCCCTCTTTTTTCATCAGGCTCTGCCTCTGTAGCAGAAGCAGAAGCGGCAGACCTGCCGGTTGCCATGGCAACACTTCCCCTTGCCCTGCTCGTATGTCTGTGTGTGTGTGTGTACGCGTGTGTGTGTGTGTGCGCGCAGGCGATTGGCGGGTTTAGCCTCACTACTTGGGTGACTCCACAATGTGAATGTGTAACAGTTTGAATACACAGTGAGTGAATGAAGATGCAACACACACACACACACTGAGCAACCATGTTTGTCAAAGAGATGTTGTGTTGCTCGTCGACAAGCAGGGGAGGAATCAGGGAAGAAAAAAAAAAACTAAAGCCCCTCAGTAGACGAGTGTGGGCTTAAAACGCCACATGAATGACGAGACAACCGCGGAACGGGAATTCAACGGTCGACAGAGAAAGACGGAGAACATGCAGTGGGTGGACTATCAAAAAACTGGATTAGAGACAGTTCTTGAATTGATCCCCCTTCCTCCTCCCCAGTTAGAGACGGGAGAACAAACATGGCCTCCTGCTTCCATATCAGCATGTCGAAAAAAAAACAAAAAACAAGTTGAGCGCAGCAGGATCCAACTGTCGTCGTGCCACCGGCTCATCTCCCCCCCCCCCCCCCCCCCCCCCCCCCCCCCCCCTGGGCTTCATTATGAGATTTAAACCCCTACTGGAAACGCTGGTTTCGTGTGTGTGTGTGTGTCAGAGCGGAGATTAACCCTCGAGCGGTGTGAAATCTGCCCGCGCTCTGAGGGGAATTAGATTACGGCCGTCCAAGACGGTTGTATTGTCGTTCCCGGTATCAAAGAAGTTCATGTGTCGTCAGTTTGAGGGCACCACGCGCCCTCCAGGGGGTCGGCGGCGGGACACGTGGCGCCGCCGGGGCCCGCCGGTGTATCCTGTGAGCTCTGACGTCGAACCCCGTCCGTGTTCCGACCCCGCCCCGACCGAACGGATTCCTCCGCGCAGAGGGAAGAATGCACGGCGTCTGATCATATTCTGGCAAACAACAGCCAGCGGGCAGCGGGGGATTAAAAACGGATCCTCTGGGCGAGTTTGTTTTAGTCGTATTTATTTTTCCTAATTTGCTAATCATGTTTTTGCAGAGGCTGCATTGGGGCCAATTCATGTAAACATACATTTAAAAAAAATGAAAAATAAGCTGACAGATTCCCGAGACTATTTTTAAATTTTTGCCAAGATAATGTGACACAATATCACACGCAAAAAAGTAAAATAATCTGACAGTTTTTCTGAATTTTGTATTACCTCCTTTCTATTTCCTATATATTTACTGCATTAATTTCAAAGCTTTTATCGAATTTTGTGTAATTTTAAGTTGTTTTGGGTTTTTTTTTCGCAGAAAATTCATGTACTTGTTTCTTTTTTTTTTTTTTTAAATCCCAGAGAGAGTTTCCATGAGTTCAATTTTGACCTTTTATTTAGGAAATGAACGGCTAAATTAGTGAAAAATTGACTCTAAAGGGTTTATAGAATTGCTCAGCCTCCGCAGGAAATCGCTTACGACAAGGTCCTTTGCTTTTAGCGAGGTTTGACTGGGAACAGCCGAGGCATTGTATGGTCAACTGCACACTTGCGAGTCAAAGCAAGCCTTTTTTTTTTTTTCTTTGCTAAGAAGGCAAAACATGTTCACAGCGGATTATGTCCTACAGTGACTGCCTGACGTCACTGAGACACTGAAGGAACCGACAGCTATACGCTCACGGGTCATTTTAGCAGCAGGGGCTAGCTGCTAACGGTAGCGTCGACGGAACGGCTCGATTAGCCGGTCGCCGCGGCGAACAAACGTCATCACCGACTGCAGTGCCCTTTTGTCCTGAAGTCGATTTTCCGTAAATTCTCCATTGACACACATAAATGAGCTAACAAAACAGCCTTGGCGTTTTCATTTACTTCCTGTTTTCCCGTACGAACTTAAGACTCCCGAAACTTTCGGGGCCGATCACTAGTCGGCAGTGTGACCTGAACGTCTTGTGTTGTGATAAATTCATGTTGCAGTCATTCATTCTCTCGTGTTATTTATATTATTAGATTATATTATGACCCAATTGGGAATGAATAACATCCCTCATTGGACTGGGGACGGACAAGGTGGAAATAAGCATGTAATCGGATGGAAAAAATGATTCATTCACGATCTGGGCGGGCGCTGAAGCCACGAACGGGTCGCTGCTCGATCATGGAGGCATACAAGCGTTCACCATCTCACATGCATCCGCTACCCCTTTCATTCGACCCTCATATGCACGCACAAACAAGAATTCACCCTCTCATTCACTCGTTATACCAAGATATACAACGATTATCCCTCTCATTTTAAATGGATGCTGGAATTGGAGCAGCCAGGCAGGAGGTCTCGAGGAAGACCAAGGAGATTTATGGATGTAATGATAGAAAATATGAAGGTAGTGAGAGAGGAGGATACGGAGAATAGGGTTAGATGGAGAAAGTTGATTCCCTGTGGCGACACCTGAAGGGAAAAGCCGAAAGGAGAAGAAGAAGATCTCTCATTTAAACAGCATATAGAAACATACTAGCATTCACCCTCTCATTCATTTTTTATATCAAGATATACAACCATTCACCCCCTCGATCACGCATCATCTAGATAAACAAGCGTTCGGCCTCTCAGTCATGCATCATTTGCGTAGACGTACAAGAATTCACCCTCTCATTCATGTGATATACAGATATAAAGACATTCACTCTCTCATAAACGTTATATCGAGATATGCAACCATTCATTCTCTCATCCACACATCAGATTGAACCATACGATCATTCACTCGTATTACAGAGGGATGCAAGAATTCACCCTGTTATTGTCATGTTCTTTCCATACGTATAACAACTCACTCTGTCATTCACACATCCGAACCATTCATGGTCTCCGAAGAACCTCCTGCACGTTTCTAAACCGCGGGAGGAAGAACATGCAAAATCCACAAAGATTCCGCCCAGTCGGAACCAAAATGAAGTTCGATGTAGAAATAAATAAAATAAAGATGTGAAATGAGTCGGGATGGCAGCGGCGTTGCGGGCGTCTGTGACCTCCTACCTTCCTCCTCGCTGGAGTCTCTCTGTATATAGACAGGTGGCGCCGTGGACGACGACCCCGCCGCCCCCGAACTGCTCTTGGTAAAAATGCCACTGATGAATTTGAGCATCTTCCTGTCCTTCGCCGAGCCCCGCTGGCCCTGCTGCGCCTGCTGGGCCTCGCGGGCCATCCCCAGGTCCTCCGACAAGCTGTTCAGGTCGCTGTTGTCCAACGTACGGCTCTTCCCCTTCCGCGGAGGTTTGGGGGCCTGGTGGGTCCCGGGGGCCGGTAGGGACGTCGACCCCGATTTCAGCCTCTCCTTCCTGGGGACGTCTCTGACCGCCGTGGCGATGACGTCCAGCGGCGTTCCCGCTTGGGCCTCGTCCCGCGGTTCCCTCCAGCCGTCGGGCCGGCTGGCCTCGGCCCATGAGGCCCTGCAGGGGCCCGGCGAGCGCGTGGGAACGCGGCAGTCCTTGCGGTCCAGGCTCTGAGCGGAGGTCGGGCTGCGCTCCCTGCCGTCCCTGGCCTCCCGGCCGCGGGTGGCCACGACGGCGTGGGATTTCAGCAGGCTGACCGGCCGCTGCCCCGCCGGTCGCATCGGCAAACTGGTTCTGGTGGGCGTCCGGAGAGGCTCCGCTCCCTCCAGCGAGGGAGACCCGCTCTGCTTCGCCTCCACCGTCTTCTCCGCGGCCTTCTGACTCCTATCAACCGGGAAGGGGGCGGAGAGGTTCCCCAGCGGTTTCTCGCTTCCCGTCCCGTGCACATCCGCCGGGGGTTTGTCTTTCACGGTTAGTCTCTCTCCATCTCCGCGCTCCACCGTTCTGCCACCATCTCCGGCCGGGGCCTCCGCTTTCCCCCGCGGCCCGGCCTCCCCCTCCCTCCCCTTGGCCTCCCCTCCATTCTCCTCCACGGCCTCTACCTTCACCAAGGTGAGGGAGATGAGGTAGGTGGTGCGTTGCTGCAGGGCGCCGCCTCCGCTCATGAGGTCAGGCTTTCAGTGGTCACGCAGCGGGTGAATGAAAGCGGACAGAGCCGCGTGAACCGTTTCGTCAGCGCGTCGGGACGCCAGGGAATCTGACGGAGGACCAAACTTACACGGACGGAGATTAACTTTCCCCTCGGAGGATGCAACAACAGAGCAGCTTTCATCCATCACCCCGCGCCCCCCACCCCCGCGAGCCAACCGCCGCCGCCGCCACCCTCCTCCCCGAATCCCTTCTCGTCTTTGTTTTCAGATATTAATATCAGTCACGGGTTTTCTTTGCTGACTGCAATTTTCATGTTGTTTTTCAGAACGCACTGTCAGTGCAGCCTTTTGTTCCTGGAAAATTGGAAAACCTCCAGAGCGCACGGATGCTTCGGCAAAGAAATCTTCATCAGGGCTTCCTCATGGTTAAATATTGTCACTTTTGCGTGTGTGTGTGTGAGAGAGAGAGAGTGTGTGTGTGTGATAATTCAGTTCAGGAAAAAACAACTCTCCCGCAGCGGACGTCATCAAAAAAAAAAAAAAAAACAGATGAGGAATAAGAAGTCTTTAAAAAATGCGTTTGTTTTTTTTTTTGGTTGTTGTTGTTGTTGTTTTTTTACCCGACAGCTTCCTTGCGTTGCGATGCGTTGCGGTGCAGGATTCCGAGCTCCGTGGGAGTGGGAGGGAGAAAAAAAGGGGGGGATCTTCACGTGTGTTGACAGCAGCATCCGTTCAGGGAGCGTCGGTCGAGAGGACGCGCAGGAATGACACTGACGACGGCGTGGAGGAGAAGGAGGAGGAAGAGAACGAGGAGGAAAGGATCGGGGGTGCTGGAGGTGGAAGGGTGGAAGGGCAGTTGAAGAAGCCCGGGTGGGTATCCGGAGACGCATGACGGAGTCATCCAGCATCCCGCCATCGCGCCGCCTCTCCCGGGTTCTCCTCCGAGCGGCGTGTCGGGCGTCTGACGCCGGGGAAGGAGGATGGAGAAGGAGGAGGGAGAAGAAGAAGAGGAGGAGGAGGAGGAGGAGGAGGAGGAGGAGGAGGAGGAGGATGCTCACCGCCTGTCTGTGAAGCTCAGCTAGAGGTTCAATGAGTCCAACACACACACACGCACATTCATGGATGACACACTGTCACCCCCCCACCCCTCTCCTCTCGCAATCCGTGCAACGCAGGAGAGGCTGCTGCAGCTTTTTCTTCTTTTTTTTTTTTTTTTCTTTCTCCCTCCTCTCCTCTCACCCTCTGCCGTCTCTCACACACTGTGCGGGGCCCCTTTGCTCTTTGCGGGCTCATCCCGCCCTCCTCTTCTTTTTCCTCCTCCTCCTCCTCCTCTCAGCACCATCTTCCACCACGCTAAATGGAAGGGAAGGGGAGGGGGGGGTGAAAAATGAAGAGAGGAAAAAAAAAAGGGTGTGTGTTCCAAGTGACTGCTACCATTTACACAGCTGGCATCGTAGTTTTATCACGATCTGTCATCAGCTGTCTATATATGTGTGTGTGTGAGTGTGTGTGTGTGTGTGCGTGTATGTTTGTGTGTGTGTGTGTGTGTGTGTGTGGTTCTGGCTCCTCCTCGGATGGAGGCTTGGCTTGTTTGTTGCTAAGGTGTTACAATCTTCCTGGCTCTGGTGGCACAATCATCTCCTCCATGTCCTCCCTCCTTTCTCCTCCTCCTGTTTCTATATTGCTCCCTGGATCTATGATGCTCTGTGTCAGTGTGTGTGTGTGTGTGTGTGTGTGTGTGTGTGTGTGTGTGTGCGTGCATGTCAGTGAAAAGACATTTCCTGTGAGTGTATTGATCTGTAGTCTATTTCCTACTAAAGCATGTGTTGATTATCCAACATGGGGAAGCTCCAGGCCCAGCATGAAGCCAGCAGAACCAGAACATATCAGATATCGATTGATTGAAAACAAAAATATTTACAACAAGTTTTGGATTTCCCTTAAAAAAAAGAACTTGAAAAAAACTTTGTGAAGCCTGTACGTGTGTAAAAAATAAACAATAACAAAAAACACATTTGGTCTGAAATGAATTTGATTAGTATTATTTTGAGCATCATTATAAACATTATTATTTTCAAGTCAGAAAAATAAAAATTGAAGAAAAATTTTTCTCAGATGATTTTTTTCTATGTTTATGCTTTTCTTTGAAGGCAAATGATTTATTTGTGCGATAAAAAGTGTCATTAGTCACAAAAAAAATCAAGTCATTATAATTCCTGCTTTCATCTGTTGTGATTTTTTTCTGTCAAAACTTTTACTTATTGTTTCTTCATTCATTCATAATCTATTGGTTATCCTACTCATAGGGTTTTGCTTTAAACTTTTTTTATCATTTTAACATTTTTTGTAGCCATTTAAAATTGTTTCCTCTGTCCATCAGAAGCTGCGAAACATATTAAATGCTAGCATTTCTCAAAACACAGTAAGATTAGCAAAAACACTTCTGCTACATCATTTCCTGTCTGGAAACCACGACGACAGGCATGATTACGAATGACCTGCGGTGTCATCTGCAATACTCTTGCTTGTTTCATCGACACACATCGACTGGGATGACAAAACTAAATCAAACGGTCCAAAAAGAGTTAAATGAGTTAATAACAAAATACTTTTTACCACATCAATTTAGGATTTTGATCTAACAACTATTGTGACTGTCACAACACATCCTGGACTAAAAGTTATTTTTTTGACTCATTTTAGTTCCTGCTGTTTATCGCTTTACTTAATTATTTTTATCTTTTTGGGTTTTGTTTTTGTGTAACTATTTTGGGGGTTTTCTTTGCTTCATTTTTTTGTACCATTTCTTATCGATCTATCTGTAACATCTTGCCATCATTTCTGTTTTTATTTTATTTTTGTGTTTGTCCCCGGCTAAAATTCTTGCAGATCGGAAGAAAATGCATTCCGGAGCTTTGGATTTATTTCCGACTTTTTAAAGTGGTCTGCACATTTTCTGACAGTGTTTGGCTATTTGTGTGAAAAAAAGAAAAGAGGAATGTGCTAGTCTGATTGCAGATGCAGAAACATTGTAGCAAAGTATTTATATAGATCAGGGGTGGGCAAACGTTTTGTCTCAGGGGCCCTATTGACTTTTGAAATTCGACAGACGGGCTGGGTCACCACAATACATAAAAACAAAAAAAATGTATTTCACTGATATAACTGGACCAATCTTTGGCGGGCCAGATTAAAAAGACCAACGTGCCGGATGTGGCCCGTGGGCCGTAGTTTGCCCACCCCTGATATAGATGATTAGACATCATTAAATAGACTAATTCATACAGAAAATGTTTTTTTTAAATGTTACTTGGAATGAGACAATGCCTTGCCAAATGGTGCAGCATTCCCGCCGCCATCCCATAATGTACTGCCCACCTGCTCAGCCGGTCCGCCTCGACACCCTCCCCTCTGCAGTCAGGGAGAGGGCAATAACTACTCGCACTGAATACTAAGGACCCCCAACAACCAGCTTTGGCACAAGGGGGGGAGAAACACACCACTCTGAGAGGAACGGCCACCAACAGCATCTCCCTCTGTCTCATACATGCACACACACACACACACACACACACACACATGCAAACACATACACACACTGATTGCAAAAAAAATGTCTCTCTCCAATTGACCAAATCCACCTCTAAATGTGTAAAAGTGCATGTAAGGTTGCAGCTGTGATGCACCGTGAATCCAATTATGACGGCACACACACACACACACACACACACACACACACACACACACACACACACACACACACACTGACACCCCTGTGCAGCTGCTGTCAGATGGACGCTGGCCGAGAGCAGTGGTCACGCTGGGTGATTTTTCATTTCTCCTTCACTGTCCTCTCCATTCAAACGTTTCCTCACTCATCTGGCGCTCATTGTTTCATTCATTTCTCGATATTCTTTGTGATTCATCGCTGATTTTTTTTTGTCGTCTCATACCGATGGATTGACCTTACTACTCTTCCTCCTCCTCCTCTTCTTCACATTTTCCAGCTTTTTCGTCAGCCGCTTCACTACACCTGCATGCTTATTAGGCCGAAAAATAAAAGGCTGCTCTTATTTTGGCTCATGACAAGTTCTAACTCAAAGATCTGGAGACAATAAATAATTATTTTTTTTAAACTAGAATAAACTTTGGGGAAAAACATGTTGATGTTGTTGTTGCTTTTTTTAATTTTTTTTTACATTTTTTTATTAAGCAACATCAGTCAACCAAGAGAGGACTGACCTTCAGTCTCCAGCCAACTGAGGAAAAAGGAAACGCGGGGTCACCAATCCCTCGGGTTGAAAAAGATGTGGATAAAGTGAATATCATTACACTTTTCCTGCATACACCACTTTCATTTAAAAGCTTTGGAAATTGTTTTACACCTTCATTCATTCATCCATTCATTCATTTGTTGATTTTCTATACCGCTTATCCTGCACTCCAGGTCACAAGACTACCCCAGTTGTCATTGGATGGAGGCAGAGTTCGTCAGCCAATCAAAACCGTTCACTCATTCCCTCACACTTCATTTTTAGTCATAAAACTATTCACTTTCTCATTGATGATTTATCCTTTTCACGCTATTACATTCGCATGTCATGTAGAGACATGCAACCATTCACTCTGTCATTCATGTGACGTGTAAAGACATCCAATCATTCACCCCATCATTCACATGTCATTTTGAGACATACGATACGATGGAGACATGAAATGATCGAAGAATCAAATGCTTCAACCAGAAAATTTTTGAGCGATTACTGCAAAATAATCAAGGTATTAACCTGAAACGCGCAAGCTGCAGACTTAAAATGAGGTAAGAAAAAGACCAAAAAAAAGTCATTGTAAAAATATCGGAGGAAAAAAAATGCAAGAAAATTTATATTTTTGAAGACTAGGTTGAAAAGTCAGATAACAGATGCCTTTCTTCATACATCTTATTTTAAAAAAAAAAAAATCTCACACTGAGACTTGATTCATCACCATAAAGAACGCTGGCATGTCACTTCCAACCAAAGAGAGCAGAGATGATGAGGAAGGAGGAAATGATGCACAACCGATGTACCTCACAAGAAAATGCAGTAAAAGGAAGTGGCTTTCCGGCTGGTTGCAGGTTTGCAGACAGGAAGTAAGCCACACAGCGGGTTCCTCCTGCTGCTACAACAGTCGCAGGTGGTATTGCCGTTGGTGTCCAGAGATGACTGGCGTAAAAAATAAATGCCACGACACCAGCACAGACACACACACACACACACACACACACACACACACACTTTACCGGGGTGGAGTTTTGATTTAACAATTGAATTATCAAGGCAGAAAGACTAGAAAAGGCCCTCAAACTGACACAGGAAGTGAACGGGCGGATATCAGTTGAGGTTTTTCAAGCCCAAATACACCAAGAAGTTACTGACTTTTTAGTTTTTTCAAACTTTTTTTTCCCCTCTAGGCATTAGGTTGGATTATTTTGAAGATGATGGCATGTAATCCTTTTGACCCTGATTCAACAATTAAGCACAACAATTGAGAACAATAATTAAAAATTGATATGTATAATATGAAAATGACACAAAAATTATATCAAAAATAGGTAAGAAATTAGATAAAAGATGACTACAGAATTACATGGAAAAAAAAAACAACTATTAACAACACAGTAATCAAGAGGTTCCCTAAATTTAAATTTAAAAAAATCCTGGAAAATTTGCTGGAAGATAGTTGCCAAAAATACATGGCTTGGTGGCCTAGACTTTAGTCAAGTTGACCAAAAAAATATTCAGGCATTTTGGGAAAATTAGCCGGAAATCTTCCCGCTTTGGTCATGAAATTCACCGAAAATAATTGACAGATAACTAGAAACAAAGAAAAATAAAGAAGAAATTGCCAGGAAATACATAAGCAGGCTACGTGGGAATGACCAAGAGAGCAAAACGTGGGCTTTGCATTTTTGTTTAAATTCCAGTTAAGTGAAGGGTCAGATCGGTTTGCTTTCCAAAGAACATCCTTTTAAATGCTTGTGAAAGAAGTCCAGGTGATTTTCCACACCTGGGCTGGTGGAAGAATATCTCAGCCAGATCCTTACCTTGGATGCTGCGGAGGTAAACTTTGAGGCCTGATTGCAGCTGCTGGTCCGTAACTCTGTCCAGCTGCTTGAACAGCCTGTTGATGATGCTCTGGACGGTCTCGTATCTCCTCACCTCCGCTTTTATTACAGCAGAGTTCGAGGACTTGCTGCCGCCGTTCATCCTGACGCCAAACACCTTGCTGTATCGAAGTAGATTTTCAGCCCATGAGACCCGCTGGCTGTTTTTTTTTTGTCTGTCTGCAAACCAAAGATGAGCCAAGACAAAAAAATATGGCAGGTGAATCCCTCTCTATTTTATTCGCTCCCTCTTTCTCTTTCTGTGTGTCAGACTGTCTATCTCTCCAAACCACACTTCATGAGAAATGTGTCTGTTTTTTCCTCTTTAGGTCTGAGCTGAATTCACTTCCTTATTTTACAAATGGTGCTCTGACAGCCACGTTGCTGACAACGACAAAAAAAGAAAATGATACTGATGACAATAAATCAACCACAACACTTTTAATTGTACCTCTGTGCAGTGTCTTGGTAAATATTTGCCCATATTGATGTGTTGCACTAATTTCTTTAGAGTTAGGATCAGAGTTTTTTTAAATCTGTTTTTTTCGGTTTTTGTTATTGTTTTGTTGTTTCTTTTTGTAATTTTGTGAAATTTCTAAGTAGTATCTCACTAGTTTGAAAGTTATTCCTTCTCATTTTAAAGTTAGACATTGCTGAATTCCAATCCAGTTAGCTCATATTTTCATTCGTTTGACATTTTTCAAGAAGCAACTTTTAGGAATTCAAGGTCATTGCTTTTGTAATTTTACAAATAGTGTAATTTTACAATTATATGCATAATGCTGCCTCAGGGTGGGACAAGACTCGAACCTGTAAAAAAAAAAAAAAAAAAAAAAAATGGTTGACCGACTTCCGGTGACGCAATGTCCTGAGACATACGCACGGAGTTGAGCTCTCCCGAAAATTGGTAGTATTCGGCTGTTTATGAAAAAATACTTGACAGTTTAATGGTGGAAGAGTGAGTCTGAAGCATTGCAGATTAGTGTGAGCACGGCCAGAGACACAAGGAACGCAGCAAAACAGCAAAAACAGCAAGAAGAAAAGGAAAGGAAAGGAAAAAAAATCGTCCGCCATCTTCCTCAAGCCAGGTGAGCGGGAAAACGGATGAACAGAACATCGAGAACATTCTTCACGAGTTGAAAGAGTTGAGGAAAGAAAATAAGCAAACATTTGCAGACACTAAGGAACAATTAATTAGACTGGAGGTGTCGGTCACGGACTTGATTCAAAGGATGGAGAAGCTAGAGCGGAGAACTGAGGAAGCGGAGACCAAGGTACGCCAGGTGGAGGACACAGGCCGGCGCCATGACAGGATGCTGAGGCACCTGTTGAAACGGGAGGCGGCCCTGACGAACATGTGCGACGATCTACAGAACTGGATGCGCCGCAACAATCTGAGAATTTATCAAGTCCCCGAGGAAAGTGAGAAAAGTGACATGATTGGGGTTTTGTGAGGAACTTAATTGAGACGGCGCTACAAATCCCGCCCGAGCTAAATATAAGAGGGCACACAGATCACTGGGGCTAAAAAGCCAGCGAGTTCAGCGCCTCCGCGCTCCATTATCGTGAGGTTTCTGGATTATACAGTAAAGGAAGCAGTGCTGCGACAAGCATGGGCCCAAAAAGGAGTGATTTACTTCGACCAGGATTACTCTCCAGAAATACAGAGGAAGAGGACGCGGGCCCGAGGAGTGATCAAGCAGCTGAAGGAGAAGGAGATCCGGGCAATGTGCCGCTATGCAGCGCAGCTGAGAATCAACTTGGAGTCCGGAGTGAAAACATTTCCTACCCTGGTGGATGCTGTGCCAACGTTGAAGAAGTTGGGCATCGAGTTGCAGGTTAGTGAGAGAGAGAGACTGGAATGGGAACTCTCAAAAGACACATGGCAAAGACAGGATGGTGGGAAGAGAGAAAGAAAGGACACATCACTGTCCGCCGCAGACCTGCGGGCTGTTTTGCTGGGCTAAAATGATGAGGAGTACTGTGCCCAGGTAATGTTAAAATAATTAGATAACGTTATTACTGTCAATCTTAAAGTTCTATGTGTATTACTTTTCATAGTTTACACAGCCAAATATGCTGAAGTTAAGTGAATCATATTGTAAAGTTATTGAGAGGAGAGGAGAGTTAACCCTGCTATTATTTTCAATTAATATTTTTTTACGATGAGACCCGTGTTGGGATCACCGCCTCACCAATCACAACCCTCTGCCTGTATTACAACAGGAGCTGGACAGATCTCTGTACTCAGCTGGACCATTGGAAGTCACATATGTTGACTTTATTTTTTCTGTTCTGTGTTTTAAGAGTTCTTATTTCCTTGACATGTCGGTTAGGTCGGCACAAGTGATTTTTGTTACTATTAGGGCAAGGATAGCTACTTTATGCAGAGGTGAATCTGGGGAGAGTAAAATGAAAATAGGAAATGCAGATTTATGTCAGAGGTAGGGATTATCAGTTATAATGTCAAAGGATTGAATAATCCTATAAAAAGAAAGAAAATGCTGACTCAGTTGAAGAAATTTAATTGCTCAATAGCGTTACTACAGGAAACTCACTTAAACGAGGTAGAACATAAGAAATTGAGGAGAGACTGGGTTGCACAGGTATTCTATGCTTTTTGTTCAAACAGCAGAAAGAGAGGAGTAGCAATTTTAATTAGTCATTCGATTAGTTTTGCAATTCAGAGAGAAGTGAAGGATAAAGCGGGGAGATATATACTTATTATGGGAACAGTAGGTGGAGTAGAGCTAACTATCATGAATATCTATGCCCCTAATGAAGATGACCCCAATTTCTTTAAAGAAGTGGCAACTGTAATGGCAAGAGAAGCCAGAGGTACTATAATTTTAGGAGATTTCAATTGTGTTTTAAATGTAAAATTGGATAAAACTCTTTCTGATTATGGGCCCATTAGCAGGAAATCCAGGGCAGCAAAACATTTGTTGGAAGAATTAGGACTTGTGGATGTTTGGAGGGCTAAGAACCCAACCACGAGAGATTTCACCTTTCTGTCCATGGTACATGGGTCATACTCAAGAATTGATTTGATTTGCATCTCAAAACAAAGCTTATATAAAGTCAGAGAATGTGTTATTGAACCTGGTACCCTATCTGATCATGGAACTCTGAGGGCTTTTTCACAACTTCAGGCAAAATACGACATTGACTCTAAGGATTTATTTAGATATTTTCAAATTCGACATTATTTGATGACACACAAAGAATGGGACAATATTAAAGAAGCTTCAACTAATTTTGAACAATATTGGATTGAGATAGTTGAGAACAAAATGAACATTAAAAATACAAAATCAGATATATATGGCAGGATACGTATGGACACACACTGGATGTGAAAGCTAAGTGGGAACTGGAATCTAATGCCGCGATTGCTGATGGAGAATGGGAGAGTTCTTGGTTGCCCTGGCAAAAATGTTTAAGCAGCCCAACATGGAGGGAGTTCAGCTGGAAGTTAAGAATAAGGTATTTTAAAACTCCCTTGATAATAGCTTCTCATGATAATAACTGTTCTCCCCTGTGTTGGAGGGGCTGTGGCATAACGGGGGACTTTTCCCACATTTTTTGGGACTGCCCTAAACTGATGAAATTCTGGGAAGAGGTAGAAAAACAAATAAGTGAGATTTTAAAATTAAACAGACCAATTGATCCACAGCAATTTATTATGGGTACGGCATCAACAAGCGATTTAAGGAAAAAAACAGGTGTTTTCGCTTAGAGTTCTTCTATTAAGTGCACATAAAATGATCACAGTAAACTGGCTCAAACCCCACCCACCTACCCTGGACCAGTGGCGTCAGAGGCTTAAGGATGTAAACTGCATGGAACACATAACAGCAAACTTACGACTTCAGACAGACCTATATCTTGACAAATGGGCACCCATTAAAAAATATTTGGAGAGTTGAAAATATTATCTCTATTTGACTGAGTTAGATGTTTTTTTGTGTTTTTTTTTTTTTTTTTTTTTTTAGTTTTATTTCATTTTTTGCTTGCTATTGAGGAAATAAGTGACCTATAAAGAATATTGTATAATGTGTATCTTGTTATGAGATTTTGTAAGAATGTGTATGACTCTGTTAAGGAACCTGTTCTAATAAATGTTCAAAAAAAAAAAAAATTAAGGTTGGTTCAGGAGGGGCATACGGCGTAAAAATTGTGCCAAAAACCAAATATGCGATTCGAACTTATGACTCTCGTACCAGACTGGTCAAGGCCCGGGTTAACAACTAATAATCTATAGGGTACCAGAGGATATCGGGCTACTGCGGGTCAAAGAAGGAGGGGAAGAAGCTGTTTTCGGAAGCAGAGAAAGAAGAGGAAAGGCGAGAGACTGGGACCGAAAGGAGGGACTTTGAATGTTGGGACAATGAGAGGGAAAGCTAGATAGTAGGTTGACATGATGAAGAGAAGGAAGGTGTCCGGGAGAACAGGTGGAAAGGTAGCAGGGCTAGAAGCCGCTCTCACCACAAGACAATGGGGAGAGCAGCAATGGTGTATGGTTTTAGAGAAAAAGGCAGGAAGCATAGCTGCGGCTTGCAGTGGTGAAGATGTTGAGGTTCTCTTTGTGAGTGACAAAGATGCTTAGGATCAGAAGAAGATCATCCGTTCATAAATTCCGGTCTGGTTATCTCATTTTATTATGTTTGCAATTTTTTGCAACTTTTAGAAAATTTAAGGAAATTACTTCTGTAATTATTACCATTTGAATTTTCCTGCTGCAGGATCATTAAAGTCTATCATATTTTATCTTAATTATATGCATAATATTTAGGCCATTTTAAATAACCCGTTTAGATCTTCATCAAGTAAATGAATTAAATGGAGTACTTTGAAAATTAGAGTACTTTAGAAATATTACTAGATAATAATAATAGAAGCTATTTTTATAATGTGCATTGTTGTTTGTTTTTAAAGGTATAATTGCATCACTTATCCAACATGAATCATTGTCACAATGCCAACCGTCACAACAATCTCTTCAACACGGGTAAATAAGAATTTTTAACATTTAACACCACACAGCGAATAAAATGATTTTTAACATATAATAAATAATCAAGGTGTTTTTTTTCACTGGCAGGAACCCAGCAGAGAACCACGTGGCCTTATCCGCTCTGCCGGGAGATGGTGACGTCACCCACATGTTGACGTCGCGCGCGAGACTGACGACACCAAACACGCCCTCTTCGCCGCTCACCCAAAAACATTTGTCCAAACATTAGCTCTGCCGAGAGCCACTTAGCGGCGAATTACTTGCCCCCAACTATTGGCACTTCTGAGTCGGAGGAACTGTTTTCTTCGAATATG
Source organism: Fistularia commersonii (assembly GCF_037954325.1). Lineage (NCBI taxonomy): Eukaryota > Metazoa > Chordata > Actinopteri > Syngnathiformes > Fistulariidae > Fistularia > Fistularia commersonii. The sequence continues at coordinate 8,571,354 of NC_141297.1, read as the reverse complement.
GTGTGCGGCGGCTTCACTTGCTCTAAAAACGCGCTCTGTTCCCTGAACGTGGTGTATATGGTGAGTACACAAAATGGACCATCATGCTAACTTTCAGCTGGCAACATTAGCCTTTGGCCAGGCTAGCTCCGAAATTGTGTAGTGCAGCGTCAGCTACTAGTTTAGCAACAGCGCAGATACATTACTAATGATTTCGTTTCTTCCCTTACATTTCTCCTTTTCAGACTTTTCAAGGGATTCGCGGTATGTGCGTAATGCTCGTGAATATATACAAATAGACTGTCAGCTGTAGAAAATATATCTCTCTTGGTAGCTAGGTTTAAAGTAGTTCCCCTGTCCTGTCTTGTTAGCTAGCTAGCTAGCTGGCTAGCTAGCCTGTTAGCACTCGCCATTATGCGTGGAAGCTACCATGAAGATTGTAGGCCACCTGACATGAAATGTAAAGATGACATGGGAACCTTCTGCTTCCTCTCTGTCAGCAGTCAGGAAGGTCAACCGGGTCCAACATGTATACATTTGATCGACTCTTTGCATTGTGCTTGGCAGCTGACCGGAACTAAGTACACCGAAGCGACTCTGATTCAAAACATCCGCGCTGCAATACTCAAACACTTTCTGTATCAAGTTTATTAAATTAAAGGCTTTACAAATACATAGGGGAAAAGAGGAGCCCAAATGAACTAGATTTTCTCTTACCCTTTGTGTTTTTTTTACAGTTTATCTGATATACGTGCTCTAGCGTTTTTAGTATTACTGTTTCAGTCGTTGTGTATTTGGTATAACAGTGGATCATCAAACATACTCTAAATGTCTCTTGAGTCATCATGGGATTGTGTCATTTCACGTGAAATCGCCTACAGTCAAAGTAATGTTCCCAGAAAAGTTTCAGAAATTGATTTTTGGTAATAGAAAGAACAGAAGTAATTGTGCACAAATAGGTTTGTGAAACCACCAGCAAAGGGAATTGAAAATTAAACTTAAACAGAGTAGGGCAGACGTGTTTCGTACGTCATTGCTCACAAATGTTTCTAATATTTTTCACTGCTCACAACCTCAATGGTTGTTCCTTTGTTTCATAGGTATTTTCTTACCATCATCTATTTGTGGTATCTGTTGAAACAGCCAATTGCTCTGCTCAATTTTTTTCCCACCTTGAATGTCTACCGAGAGTAGAAACTTGACCCAGATTTAAAAAAAAAATGGCATTCTGTATTTATTGCTTATTTGAAAGGCAAATGCCACAGACAGGATTATTCAAGTGATTTAAAAGCCGCAGGTCACAATTGTTTTTTTCAGTATCAGTATCTCCATCAGCAGTGAAAGGTTTGACTTCCTTCCATCATCTGGCCTTGTTGTAATGGATTTTTATGTTTAGCTGCGTGACGTAAGGAGCAAAAGGTTATTCAGCATAGAGAGAGTTGACATCTTTCTAACCCACTTCACAAAATCATGTGACATCGAAATTTCTGCTTTGGTGGGAGCCTGGCACATAACGCATCCTGCCGAGGTCCTGTCAGGATATGTGATCGTGGTTTTACTATACAATATTTTCAACAACATGCAGTAAATAAATTGAAGGTCAAAATAGAACCTGCTGTTGAAAGAAAAAGTAAAATGCAATGGGAATCCAGGGAATTATAGATCCTCCTCAATAACCATTTATTTTAGGTTGAAAACATGACCTTTAAAATACTATGGATTGTTTTAGTTTGTAAGCACTTGTATGCCACCATTGTTATTGACATGCAGTAAATTGCACTAAGTTCTCGGTATGTCTGTGGAGGTTCTCTGTCTTCCAGGTCATGGTGAATTCCTCAAAATCTTCTTGTCGTGGCAACTTGACTTCAGTTCTGAACTCAGTGGTAACAGAACTGAAGAAGCCTCTCGGATGAGGGGTGAAATGTCTTCAAGAGAAGAAAGTCAAGTCCAGTTGCCACGATAAGAAGATTTTGACAAGAATACGTTCTCTGTAATTACAATTTACTCACGGTTGCTGTCACTTGGCTCCATCTAGCAATATATTGGTTCCAAGTCTTCCGCTCAGCCTTTCCAATTGGAACCCCAGAGCATCAACCAGGAGAACAATAATGAAGAAATAACTCAAAATGCACTTGAAAGGGAGGAGGACTAAGAGGAGAGAGTGGCCCAAAGTAGCTGGTGTTTGTGCTGGAGCTGCCTACCAATGCCAACTCTGAGAGAGAGCATTTGTCATTCTGATAATAAATATACAAAAAAAAAAAATATATATATATATATAGGGCTGTCAAAATTAATTCGATTTGATTAACATTTTAACGAACGTATCGTTGTACAATGAAGCAAAATCCCAGAATTAACAATCAAGATGCATCACTCTAAAAAACAGAGCCACTGTGTTGATTAGGGGTTTGAACACAACAAATCCAAAGGGGGACAATTGGCTGGCCGTATTATAATATTTTCACACTTTGCAGGATGGAGGTTTTGTTTCACCAAAACACTTGGGGATAAAATTACCACACCAATGTAGAGCATACATTAGTTGGGTTTCATCTTAAGTACTTCAGTAATCACGACACCCGTCTTGCACCAAACTATCACGGAATGTTGGGGCTTCTGATAATATAAATAAGCAAGTCTTTCGCAAGCAGATGGCTGATCTGTGCCCCGTTGATAAGATATTTGATCTGAGTTTGTTTTTTTTTTGCCCCCACAAAAAATAAAGACCAGTTATTGAATTGGCATTAGTTGTGATTAATCCAAATGAATCCACAGAGCCAGTGATTAATCCGATCAATTTTTAAATCGTTTTACAGCCCTATGTATAATATCTAATGAACACAGTAAATCACACAACAAGTTGATAATGGTTTGTTGTGAGCAGGTTGTTTACATCCCAGCAGAGCCCAGTGTCGACCGTATCTAACGTCTCTGAGCGTTTTTTTTTTTCGTTTGCCAGCCCGAGGCGGTGAGGCGCCCTGTGAGAGAAAATTGTTGGCGCGGCATTCGGTTTTCACCCTTCGTCAGTCGCCACCAGCCCCTGTGAGCTCCTTTAGCAGCTGTGGTTGACAAAATAACTCAAAGGCATGGGGAGAAAAGTGTAGAGAACATGTATTGTGGGTCGTGTTAGTACACGTGCTATCTCACACTCCGTCTCTTGTCTTTTTGGTCCTCTGGTCCATTGGGGAACCAATTTACACAATTGACCTTGAGAGCATTGCTCAGGTAAAATAATGGCACTCTTCATCGGTAAGATTATCCAAGTATCTAGTGTTCAGGTGCCACTAACAATGAATTTTAGTAGAATAAGGCAATGTCAACACACAATGGCCACCTAGTGGTAATAGTCAAGGCTCCCCTTAAAGTAAGACTAAGACATTTGTTTATGATCAAAATAATCCTCGATCGATGTCTGGTTTTAGTTTAAAAAGATTGAAGGGTGACCAATTCAGACTTTTTTCGGAGCGTTTGCATGCTTGTAGCCATGTACTTTGACATGCAGAGAACAATGATCTATCAGGAGGCCCTACTGACCTTTGACCTCAGAGGACACTGAGACTTCTGGACTGGCTTCCATGATCTTAACCACTGTGACTTTTTTTTTCCCCCTTTAGTGTGGTATTTTTTAGTCCTGCGTAGCCCTCACTTATTGAAAAAGCATTTTGTAGATATCTATCCAGTAGTCGCTGCAGGCCAGTAGCTCAGTGGACGCAGGATGTTCTGTGACGTGATGGCCTGGCGAGCCAGACCGTCTGTGGAACCCGTCTTGTGTTTTACGCCTGAGTCACCAGATCTGTCATCGCTGTAACATTTTCGCGTTGGCGGTGACAGAAGCCGCTTGAAGGTGACTCGCAGATTATTCCCCTCGATAGGATTAATCAGAAATGGTTCTCAATAAGGTTGTCTTCCTTGCATTTAAAATCAAATAATTTTTTTACTTTCAGCACTGTGGAATCAAATTCCTGGTATTTCATTTATATATAATGTTTATTGGGTTGATTTCAAACGTGACATAAGCAGACAGTGAAGCTGAAATAGCTAGCCGCTTGAGCGTGTACTCCCTTCCCATGGCTCCCGGTCACATGTCTCGCCGGGGAACGGTGCTCCTTAATAAGCCACCTCGTGTTGGAGGGACATGGGATGAGCTCTTCCTCAGCTGACTCCGGTTAACTCTCCTCCTCAGCTGGTGGGGTTGCTGCTGATCGGAGTGGCAGCATGGGGGAAGGGCTTCGGCCTGGTGTCCAGCATCCACATCATCGGGGGCGTCATCGCCGTGGGCGTCTTCCTGCTTCTCATCGCCATCGTGGGCCTAATCGGAGCGATCCACCACCACCAAGTCATGCTCTTCTTCGTATCCTACCTGCACAGTGCCGTCGGGATTATTTTACATGAATTGTTGTACTCTTTTTTTTTTTTTTTTTTTTTTTTTTTTTTTTTTTTTTTTTTCCCCCATCCCCGTTGTTTCCTTGACTCCTGTTATTAGTACATGGTCATCCTTTTTATCGTCTTCCTCTTCCAATTCGGAGTTTCCTGTTCGTGCCTGGCGGTGAACCGTACCCAGCAGGTGGGGAAATCAAGATTGGAACATCAAATGCATTTATGTCGTCGTATCTGTGTTTTTTTCCTACATGGCCATTTACAGTTTACATCTAAATATATATCTGGAATCATGAAGTGAAAATATGGAGAAGCTATTGAAAAATCACGGGAGGGTTTCACACACGTAAGACAGAAAGGGATCCTAAAAGTTTGCCAGAAATTAATTCTCAGAAAAGAATCTAGAAATCACTTAAAACATGAGTGAGGAATTACCAAGATACTGGCAATATTCACAGAAAGTAGGCAATTCACTGGACACCTGGAGTAAACCATCATTACTGCAGAGGTCATAACGTCTCCGCAGTAACATAGCATTTTCACTAAATCGTAATAACTAATCACAGTCTGCTCCAGTGACCAAACAGTCATCTGTTGACCAATCAATAGAGGCACATGTATACCTTTGCGACATATGTTGTGGAAAGCAGGGCTGCATGAGCAGGAGGTGGCAACAATGTGGACAGATGAACTGTAACACATTGTTGTATAAAAATCTTCAAAAGTCACAGACCCATAGCAGAGTCAAGGAGTTTAGGCCCCTGCGGAGGAGGAGTGATGAGTGAGAACAGTGAGAAATACTCCCTTTGGCCCCCTGTGTATTTTAACATCACTGTATTCAAAGATGCTGTACTGCAGGCTATCTGTGACCACTGGGTGATCGTAGCCGGGTCCGATTTGTCTTCTCAGGAGGGCCTCCTGAACTCGGCCTGGGGGATCCTGAAGACCGAGACCAAGGCAAACCTGGAGAAGCAGCTGGACTGCTGCGGGCTCCTCAACGTCACCGCACACCGGCAGCAATTTGAGCAGGACTGGCAGAACTGTACCGCTGTAGGTCCCAACGCTTTCGGGTGACATGACGACCTAAATTGGCTCCAAATAACACCGAATGACTTGTGGCCTATAGGTGCTGTTCCTGTTCGCTCTGTCCCGAAAACAGGAACCGCTAATGCGCAGGGAAAACATTTAAATGTGTGTTTAACTCTCCTCCATTCATGCAGTGCGTGACCCAAACAAAGTCCACTTCTTCATTTGTAAAGTTGACTGTCTGTAAGATTTTATCTAAATGAAAAAATGAATTTGAAGCGTCCAATTAAACTCTTGGATGCACATCTTGGCTCCGTCAAACAAATCGTATTTACAGTCCGTAATCACAAATGTTCCTAGAAACAAGTTACTTTGCTTCCATCCCCAGGGAGGATTGAAAATGATCACCATTCAGATTTTTGGGGGGCAAGAGCGCGTCAGAACTCTTGGCGGGCAGACTAATAGCACGCCTGAGTGAAAGTTAAAGTCCACTTTTAATGAGAACTAAAATCGGGCTTTTGTGAAACCGGCCCCACTGTGTGAGCGGTCGAGGCGGGGAAACTAGGCCAGTCTCCGCAGCTCTCAGAATAGATTTGGGGAGCGAATACAGCAGTGGCTGTCAGACTGCTGAGGACTAAAGGCCCCCTTCTTTTTTTCCTCCTTCTATTTTTGGCTCTCTTTCACTACAGTCGTGCAAGAAGAGCGGCGCCTGCTTAACCTGCGGGGACATGATGTTGCATCATGCAACCGAGGCGCTGAAGATCCTCGGCGGCGTTGGGCTCTTCTTCAGCTTCACAGAGGTGGGTGCGCAACCTCCTGCCCCGCCTGTCGGGCCGCATCAGCGCTCCAAAAGTTTGAGCGTTTCGCCTTTTTTTTTTTTTTTTTTTCAGTTTTTCTCTTATCAATTTATTTTTTGTTGTTTCTCCCAGGTAATATATTAGAAAGGCTGGAAGAAGCGTGGGGATTCAATTCCCTCTTTAAGTAGCCGAGGGCTAAACCAGTCTTTGACGTTGTTGTTCAGCGCTGGGCTGTCCAGACATGCGGGTCTAAAATTTGTTTAATTTTGGCATCCGCCTGCGCCGAGAACCCACTTACAGTGGTGAAGGGAGGCCTTCGATGCCACATCCCCCACAACTGTGTCCACAGTCACAAGGGCAAGGGGTAGTTGGGGGCGGGTGTTGCCCCAGGAGTTATAGGATGCCTCCCTCTCAGCAGATGTCTCCAGACCCCAACCCTGTCAGCTATTTGACACGGCGACGTAACCGCCGGGTTGGATCGAAGGTCTCGACTCGTAAGGGGGTCGCCCGGAGTCCAGTCGTCTTTGAGAATCACACAGATAACCGTCTGGCAAGGCTAATCCACCTTCGCTCGAACACCAGCTGTCGTATCTTAGGTGCTCGATGCGGCAGCTGGACCAGAGTCAGCTCTTCTGATGTTGAGACAACCGCTCAAGTGGCCCGCTGTCCGGCCGGCGTCACCACCAGGGGTCACACTTACCTCACCAGACTCTCCGAATTGGGCTGACGGAGCTGACGGCCGGCTTTGGAAAATAATTCCCGACATTTTCCTCCATTCGCTGTTAAGGAGATATTAGAAAGATATAGTCGAAATCCAAGACAACCTGCTAACAGATAAGTCTATATACTGTTCAGGGGTGGTGTGAGAATTTTAAAATGAAGGAACTTTCTTGTTCTTCAAACCCCTCTGTACCCCCAAAGTGGATTGGGAATCTGCTCCCCCACCCTTCACCCTTCCAGTTCTCATCTGTGAAAGAGCCGGAAGGGGAACTTAACTCAAACAGTTCTGTATTTTGTGACGCCGCACAGACCAGAGCGTGGCAGCACTGTCATCCGTCCAATCAGGGAGGCTGCCGCCACCTTTCACGTTTGTGGATAAAACACCACTTTGTTAAAAACTTCCTCTGCATCACCCTCCGTGGCCCCTGGCTCCTCTGCTCTCTTTAATGTCTCCCAGAAGGACCGGAATTATTTTTAAAATGCTTTTTATGCGGTTCATTTTATGGCATAATAGTCACACCCTCTGCAGTAAAGTGTAAAAAAATCAATTTCATCTAATGGCATCAACCAAGAATTTGATCTCTACAATAATGTATATGTAATCGTCTGAATAATTGATTTTTGTGATGAAACCTGTGATGGCCGCCGTGGTCTGTCCAGTAGCTTCGACTGATTTAGAAAAAAGAAATATGTCACCTTTGTGTGTTGGCCGAATGTCCTAATCTCCCAACTGACCCCCAAAACCCTCTCCGTGCCTCACTTGCAGATCCTAGGTGTCTGGCTGGCCGTGCGCTACAGGAACCAGAAGGACCCGCGTGCGAACCCCAGCGCTTTCCTATAGTCCATCCCCGCGGAAACGGCCGCTCAGCGCGCCACCTGATGCTGTTTTCACACACACTGGTACACGTAGAATCATGCACATCCCGAAGCGAAAAACACTCGAGGCCCGTCCCATCAGGGCCACACCCACAACACCACAACACACGAAGAAGACACGGCGGACAAGCACGCGCAGCCACATACAGACACACACACACACGCACGCAAGCACTCTCGATTACGTGAGACTGAAGGCGCAGCAGCTTGACCAGTAACCTCCCCTCCCGACCCCGACCTCAAGCCGGATGACCCGGATACTCAAGCATGAAAGGGGGACCTGTTACACCGACGCGTGTAGCGACCAGCCCTTGATTTGAGTCCCTTCCCTCCCCACCTGTAGACAACCCCGTTTCCACTTAAAATTGTTTTTCCTCCTTTTTTTTTTTTTTTTTTTCAACCGAGCAACCCGATGAGACGTCACTGCACGTGTCCTAAGCATGATCATCTCACACACACACACACACACACACACACCAGCCTGGATGTCGAGCGTGGCGTCCTGACCAATTTAACGTGTATGCACCTTGAAATGTCCTCCCGTAGAGTCACAGCTGTACCTCCTGTGCTCCGTGCCGTCGGTCGTTGTGAAGATTCGTGAAACCCGCAGCTGAATGCTCTGGACATGTGGCATCAAGATCAAGCTTTTGATTTGTATGTAAATATTTTTTTTTTTTTTTTTTTTTTTTCCAGATTTTTTTTTCTTAAGCCGACGATGCCACAGAGGCCGGGAATACATCAGGCTTAAGATGCGTTACTAGATTTTAGGGTGAATATTAGTTTACTAGTCGATCGGTTCTCGAGTATTTATGAACTGTAACTGAGCCAACGATGTTTTTAACAGTCACAGATATTGGAACGCCTACAGACTGCAGACTTGATGTTGTACATAGTCTTTAAATACTCCACAGAAGAAGAAAAAGAAAAAAAAAAGTCATCCTCGATGGGTTTGACCATGTAGATGTTGCTTAGTCGTGAGGTTTTTTCCGCGTAGATTGGGGGGCCTGAACCATGAAGCGGGATCAGTAAAGATCGATAGGGGGCGCTATAAATGATTAAATACGGGATCGGACACAGTGCCTCGCTCAGGCGCAGGATGATGATGATGGAAGCCAAAGTCCGCAGTTTGAAGGTCACCGCTTGTGTGGCGTATTGAGTCAAGCCATCAATCCATTTATTTTTTCTATTTTTTTTTTAAACACCTTTTTTTTTAAAGAAAAAAAAAAGGTCATTGGCATGAGTCAGCCTCAAAAGACTCGTGGAACGAAGTTGCCTCACATGTCAGGTTTAAGTACATGTCTCACCCCGTAGGTTGTCAGTGTCAGATTGGGCAAAATCTGGATGTGTTGTCAGGGTAACGCACTACAGACTTAAAAGCTGCGGATTTAATAAAATCCTCCACCAGCTCATCTTCTTACCCAGTGATCTGACTTCATGGTCTGGGCCCCGGTCTTTGACAAGCCCCCTCCCCCCTTCTTCTCCCTCCACCTGTGTCTCAAATGTTCCTTTGTGTTGCACAGTGGTGTTGCTTCGTATATTCTGGTTGTGGAAAACGTGGATGCAGGTACATGTCGTTACCCTCTGGCATAACCGGAAGGAAATTTATAAACGTTGGAAAAAAAAAAAAAAATGATGATGATCGTACTGTTTGATTTCAAATGATCGGCAAAAAAAAACTGTAGATCAGACAGGCAGTTTTTTTTTTCTTTTGTTCTTGTTTTTTTTTGTATGAAATGTACAAATATGCTATTTGTTAAAAAATTCTCACATTTTTTTTATTTTTGCCAGGTAATTTTTTTTAATTATTTTTTTGTTTAAGGTTCATCAGTGTTAAATGCTTTGTATAATAAGACTTGTTAACTATTTAAGTTAAGGTTGATGATGCACATTAGGCTGAAGTTATTACAGGTTTGATGAAATCTTTTTGATGGTCGATGTCTGACATTTCTTGTTCATTTTCTCTTTCAATTCTATTGTTGTTTTTATCATTATTAATTGCTTTTAACTTAAGGACTAATGTAAAGTGTGACTCAATGTCTTACTTGAACTGTCAAACAGTGCCGATCTGGATTTCCTGCTGCTGGTGAGGGTTCACTCTGGTTTGACGGGTGGTTCGGTTCTGCCATTTCTCTCCACCTCACTTTGAATCTGTGTGCACTTGTTATCCCGGTGTATTCTGTTCTTTTCTTATATCCAAGACGTAATTTTACAAATAATAAAACCTCAATTTGGAAACTTTTTTTTTTTTTTTTTTCTCCCTTCGCTGGCCGTGGATGTGAATCACAGCCGGAATGAAATCATATTCATCATATATTAGGTTGTATTGCAAAAATAACCAGGTTTATTACAAACTGTTGAATTTTAAGTGGAAAAAAATAGCTTGCAGGATGTCTGATTTTATGTATTAATCTTTTTATTTATTTATTTGGGGGAGTTATTTTAGTGGTTATTATAAAAATCAGCCAAATTTCAAGGATGAAGATCAGAACTGCGGTGAAGAGTCACAAATGTTTAATAAAAATGTAAAATTGTGATTAAATCAGCTAAATTCCCTCCACGATATAAAATTCTCAATGTATATTGCTTTTTATGTCTTAATTTTTCATATGTTTAATATTTGATGCTATGAAATTTTTGTGAAGGTGTTAATCAACAAGTTTAACTTTAGTCTGAGTATTTAATAATATTTGAAATAATATTTACTGCTTTCGGTTCATTCAAATTTTTCAAAATGTTAAACCCCCTGCCCCCTTTTAATGTAATATGAGAGATAAAAATCTAAGAATGAGTTGATTGATTGTTTTCAAATCTTAAAATTATTTGTTAAATTCTTTTTTCCCCACTAAAAAGAAATCTTGAAAATATCCCATATTAATTGGGTAGACCTTTTCAAAGAAATAAAATTAGCCAGAAATGATCTGAAAATGAGCAGGAAAATGTTTCCAAAATCAGAAAGAAATCAAGTGATAATCTAGACATCAAATCTTAATTAACATCCATTTATCCATCTTCCCCTGCTTATCTGAAGCCAGGTTGCAGGGCCAGCAGCTGGAGCGCTGAGGCCAAGACCTCCCACTTCCCCTCGCCACATGATCCAGCTCCTCTGGGGGGACCCCAAGGTGTTCACAGACCAGCCTGGGGACATAGTCTCTCCAACGGGTCCTGGGTTTTTCGCCATGGTCTCCTCCCAGATGGACATACCCGGAACACCTCCCAGGAGAGGCGTCCAGGAGGCATCCTGACCTGATGCCCGAGCCACCTCATCTGACTTCTCTCTATGCAAAGGAGCAGCGCCTCTACTCCGACCTCCTCCCCGAAGACTGAACTCCTCACCCAATCTCTTAGGGAGAGTCCGGCCTGTGGAGAAAACTCATTCGGCTGCTTGTATCCGCCATCTTGTTCTTTAGGTCACTACCCACATCTTGTGACCATAGGTGAGGGTGGGAATATAGATCGACAGGTAAATTGAGAGCTTCGCCTTCTTGCTCAGCTCACTCTTCACCTTGAAGTACCGGTACAGAGTCCGCATCACTGCAGACGCCGCACCGATCCGCTTGTCAATCTCCTGTTGCAGCCTTCCCTCACTCGTGAACAAGATCCCGAGATACTTGAACTCCTCCACTTGGGGCAGGTCCTCTTCCCCGACCCAGAGTGGGCACTCCAGTCGTTTCCGGTTGAGCCTCATGGTCTCGGCCGCTTCAGACCTGGCTGCGAACCCATCCGGGGAGAGCCGGAGGTCATGGCCCTGATGAAGAAACAGAACCACATCATCTGCAAAAAGCAGAGATTTGATCCTGCGGCCACCAAAGTTATGAACAGAATCGATGACAAAGTGCAGAAACAGGTCCGACTTACAACCGGCAATGTATGATACCGGTCATACAAGGTTTGGTACCCCATGCTCCCACAGGGTATCCCACAGGCCAGAAAGGCTCCTTCTTCAGTTTGACAGCATCCCTCACCGCTGGGTTCCATCAGTGGATTTGCGCGTTGCCGCCCTGACAAGCACCGACCTTACGGCCCTATTGCCTCGACAATGGAAGCACAGAACATTGCCCGTTCGGACTCAACGTCCCCCGCTTTCCCCGGGACGTTGTTGTACCTCTGCCGAAGACAAGTTACGTTTGGGTCTGCCAGGTCTGCCTGGCTTCCTCCCCCCTTCTTTCCATCGGGGAGAGTCCGACTATATCAAGTCGGAATCTCTCAGCCTCGCGCACTAGCTCGGGCTCCTTCCCCGCCAGAGAAGTGACATTCCATGTCCCGAGAGGCAGCTTCTGCAGCTGAGGATCAGACCACCAAGGTCCTCCGCTCCGGCCACCGCTTGGCTCGCACTGCGCCCGATCCCCTTGGCTCTTCCTGTGGGAAGAGAGATCCATGTAAACCCTGAGGGTCCACTTGACGCTCGCCATCAAGCCCGGCCCCCGGACCCGGCTCTAGAAGGGCCACGGTGACCTGCATCCATGCAAGGGCAAACTAGGTCCATAGTTCTGTTCTTCATGAGGGTCTTCCAAGCCACTCTGAACATGCCAACGTTTTTTAAAAAAAAGTCCAAGAAGATGTAGTTTTGCCAAAAAAAAAAAAAAAACAAGCACAGAAATGGCCTTGAGCTTTGGCATGTTTCTCCCTGAAAAAATTCTAAATATCTTTAGACACAAACAAAACCTGTATGTCCTATTTGTTTGTGTGGGTTCTGGCGTTCTCCTGCCTGGGCTCTCTCCAGGTTATCCATCTTTCTCCCACTGTCCAAAAACAGTGAGCAGGTTCCTCGAAGACTCCGTGGGTGTGAATGAAAGGGTCAACGGTTGGATGTCCCAAAATCTGGCCCTATGATTGACAGGTGAGCCGGCGCCCGATTCAGTTCTGACCTGACAGATAAGGATGTCATACTTCTCTGACTGCTGCTGTTTTTTTTTTTTTAATTTTATATTTATTTTCTTTTTTATTAAATAAATTAGACGGAAAACACTGCGATCGATATCTTTCAGTGCTGTTTTACCTTTAAGTCTATTTGATGGTTGTACATTAATATTCCACGGATGTTGCCCTGACAATGTCAAACCTTTTCTCTGTCCTTGAACACTTAGACATGCATTTTGCGCTCATGTGCTTGATCTGCTCATAAGGGCCTCTCTTTATCCAGTGATTTTTCTCTCTATTTTACTCTCAATTTTTTTATTTCATTGCGGCGAGTCACGAATGTCGGGGTTTATGTTGATGCTTGTTTCCTGTGTGATTTTTGGGTGGTTTGGGGATGCGATGAATTCCGGGGGCAGGGGGTTACCTGGAATTGAGCTGAAAAAGTTAGTTGGATTGCAGGCTTGTGTTAGCAACAACAGTTATTGCTCATTAAATAGAAGTTTTACTGTGTCCCTGACTAAAACGTTTATTATGTTACTAAAGCCAGGAGTAGTTCCACTTTTCGCCTCACGGGGGCGCCACTGAGCACAGCTGCAGCCTCGCTGACGCTCCCCTCTCGTCGTCCCTCCCATCAGGGACAAAAGCGTCCTAACGGAGGTGAATGCATGAATGAATGCATGCTTTTGAGCATGTGAAACTGAATCCTGGGGGTTTTTGGGTTCCTGATGTGTTGCCTTCAGGAGGCCATTTCCCCTCTGCTGGGCTGGGTCCAGTGATGTGGGGGTGGGTGAGGAGAAGCTGGAGGAAGAGGAGGGAGGTTGAAGAAGAGCTGGTGAGGAGGAAGCACAAAAATGGAAACCGTCCTCATCCAAAGTGTATGATGAAGGTGTGAAGCTGAAACCCCCCACCCTCTTCAATAACGATGTCCCTTTTCATGAAATCCCATAAGAAAAAATATAAAGGTCAGCTTAGAGAAGCTGTTCTAAAGCATCCAAACACAAACTTCGTCATCGGTGAGTTACCTGCTCCTACGAGCTTGTTTGTTTTGAAGCCATCTACATTTGTAGAGGTTCATTTCTGCCCCTTCAAACCCAGCTCCTCGCTGGTCTTCTTTTATTTTGATTGACAGGCGATGTTTTGCTCATTATAAGATCATTTTCTCATCATTTTCCGTAAAGTCGTCGGTGAATCTCAGGACAGATTCTGCCAACTTAGCGAATTGATTAATTTCAGTGGTTTCCAGGCTCACTTATTTCCCTGTCACGTCTTCTTTCGTGATTTCGCCGCTCATTTCAAACTCCCTGCTGATTTTATTAATAGTTGTGTTTTTTTTTTTCAAGGTTTTTAATTTTTTTTAATTTTCTGTTCACTTCCTTTGAATTTTTCCGGAGTGTATCTTGTTCGATCATTTTTTTTAAATTTTAGTTTAGTTTTTTTTTCTTTTTTTTTCTTTTTCATTCAAAAAATGTTTTTTGCCAATATTTCTGTCCTGAGTTTGCTATTTTGTTTTAATTTTTTTTTTTTCACAACTTTCAGATGATTCATGCAGGTATTTGACAGTCATTCCGCGATCATTTTAAAGGCCCGTCATTGCCGAGCCAGCTCGCTTCCCATCCTGCCACTTCTCTGGACCCTCGCCCCCCCCACCGACACGAGGGCGTGACCCTCCCCTTCCTGGCACGCAGGAACATTGACGTACCTTAGCAAAAAGTGCCAGCTAAGGCCTTTAAATCTTGACACTTTCCGGATATTTAAGAGGAAAAAAAACTGTTGCAGAAATGGGCGCCCCATCCTGTCAGCATGCTCTCCTGAGGCTCGGCGTCAAGACCCGCCCCTCCCCGCCATGCCTGTCCATATGCTGGGTGTGTGAGCGCAGAGAAATAACACCACCAGGGATGACCATCTGTCCTCCTGCAGAAATGGCTCCGCCATTGCAGGAACGGCAGGACCTTTAAACATTTGGTCCGTTACATCACGGCGCCGCGGCGGGCGGCGTCTTCGAACGGCGTCCAGATCAATAGGGCCTAAGAATAGAGCTATTTCCTGTGGGCAAGGTAGAAGAGGAAGTGTGTACAACTACTACATTCCCTGCTTTTGGAGTCGTCCTCAGCCACATAACGGTATCCATGGTGATGCAGTACCCCCGCATTGCTTACTGAATCTGGATTTTAATGTCAACATCCGGAAAAGGGGTTATCATCTTCTAAAATATCCCATTTTCATACAGTTACTTCACTCAGCTAAATGTTCCATAAAAGACAAATATTATTGTTAATATTAATAGTTATCTGAATATCTATATGTTAGAATCAATTCAAATAATCATTTTCTAGCATTAATCAGACCAAAGGTATGAGGAATCTAAATATATAAGCCTCTCAATTAGTTTGAGGTTTATAGATTTTTTTTTAATTTTTATTTTTTGGGTTTTGAGTTCTACAAATGCAGTATTTACTGTGAGGATGTTGGCAGATAATTACAGAGAAGGTCAGAAGGAGCTGCATTGTGCCTTTGGAGAATCTAGAAAAAGCATACGACAGGGTGCCAGGAGAAGACATGTGGTACTGCTTGAGCAAGTCTGGAGTGGCGGAGAAATATGTCAGAGTGGTGAAAGATATCTATGAGAGCTTTGAGACAGTGGTGAGGTGTGCCAAAGATGTGACAGAGGGGTTCAAGGTAGAGGTGGGACTTGAGAAAGCATATGACAGGGTGCCAAGAGAGGAGCTCTGGTATTGTAAGAGGAAATCTGGAGTGGCATAGAAGTATGTTAGACTGGTGCAGGACATGTATGCTTGCTGTGAGACAGTGGTGCGGTGTGTTGTAGGGGTAACAGAGAAGTTCAAGGTGGAGGTGGGACTCCATCAGGGATCAGCTCTGAGCCCCTTCTTGTTCACTGTGATGATGGACAGGCTGACAGATGAGGTTGGACAGGAGTCACCATGGACAATGATGTTTCGCAGATGACGCTGTGATCTGTAGTTCGAGCAGAGAACAGGTTGAGGGAAGTCTAGAGGTGGTGGTATGCTCTGGAAAGGTGATGAATGAAGGTTAGCTGCAGGGTGACAGAATGCAAGTGCGAATGAGATGAACCCAAATGGAACCATGAGGCTACAAAGGTTAGAGAAAAAAAAATCCGGAAGATTTAAAGGACATACAAGCCAGAGCTGAGAGTGGAAAGATGTGAAGAAACATGGACAAGCAGGTTGGAATGGGTGGGGTAACGTGTCAGGGGCGATTAGCGAGCAGAGTATCAAAGGTGGAGAAGATGGTGGCAAGACAGGCCATGGTGTACGATTTTGGGACAGAGTCAGGAGGAGAGCTGGAGGCAGCAGTCAAAGATGTTGAGGTTCACGTTGGAGGCGAGGAGGATGGATAGCACTCCGGAATTAGGCCGTCAGACAGCACATGCTAGATGTTCTGGAGGTAAAGTCAGAGGAGGGATGGAGGAAGGATACTGCCGGTTGGAACTGGGGCAGACGAACGGAAAGGAGGAAGTGCGGACTTAAAGATTCAATATCAAGTCATAAGGCTGGAGTCGTCAGATCTGTGTTGCCACGAGCCGGGTCACATGACTCGATTCCAGGCCCTCGACATTAAGAAGTGTGAACTGTCCACAGGCGGAGGCCTTAGTGTCGCCAGTCTCTGATTATCTCCATTTGTAAAGATGATAATCTCCCGTGTGGAAACACAAAATGAGTTTCCTCGGCCGTGTGTGTGTGTTTTTTTTTTTTTTTTGGCGGGGGCGCCAGCGCCAGACCGTGCGTTATTGTCGGGTCGGTATCTGGATCTAAATTCCTCTCACAGCACCGTGAGGACAAACAGGAAGGAAAATCATTCTCATCAGTGCAGGGAGGCAAACAGGTCAATATGGCCTATCAATAATGAAAGAGAGCAGGGAGGCACGCTGTTACTCCTCAGGAGGAGGAGGAAGGTGATGAAACCACTTATTCGGGGAAGTGTTCTTACGGCGCCAATGTGACTCCTCTCTTTAACAAACCACCCGCCGTTCCTTCACTATTTAGAGCTTTTTATTTTAAAATTGCTCTCATATAGAAATACTCATCACTGTATGTTAACAAACTTGTTGTTACACGGCATCCGCTGCTGTGTGTGTGCTAAAAAAAGAAAAAGGGGTTTGGGACACCTGATGAACCAATGGGGTCAAGAAGCTTAAAAACAAACCTCCGTGATGTGTTGGTATAGTTTAATATGGAGCAGCGTGCAGCTGTGAAGCGCTGCATGGTGTTTCGGTCAGGTGCCGTGCTGTGTAACCCAGTAATAGACAGGTGCAGTGTCGTGTTGCAACTGCACTACGGTCCGGTGCTGTTTTTCTGATGTGTATTATCGCGCAGTCGTCTCGAATTTTGCAGGGTAGTGCAGTGCTCGATCGTCAAGTGTCATGTCATGTAATGTGTTATGTCGTACAGTGTTAGTCCTCTGTCATGCCCTGTAGTGTAGTGCTGTTTGAGTATTATAAGGTAGTGTGTTACGTAGCCTGTTGTTGCATAGTGCTTGGATTGTGTACCCGAATGCAGTTCTGTGCAGAGTGGTGCATGTGTAGCATATATGTGTGCGCGTCTAGTGTTATTCTGCATACAGAGAATAAAAATGCATTTATCGAAAACAAAGAAAAAAAAAAGCCGCATTGTACCAGATTTAGCTCCTGGCTGCTTCCCATCTCCACTACAAATGGACCAGTGCTGGATCGGACGCCCACACAGGCGCTCGCTCGCAAAACCCAAGGACTGCCGTCTAATTCCCGCTCCGGAGGAAATAGAACCGACAGCGCAGAAATCCTGCCAATGCGGTTAAATCAGAGTAATAATCTGTAATCTGCGGGAATAGGATGAGCGTGTTTTACTTCTGAGTGAGATGATGCTTGACAATTTGCTCCGTGTTTTGCCTACAGGGTAAATCACACCCTCGTGCTCGGAGTGACTTCTGATTTTTTTTAGAACAAAGACACCCGAAAGGCACACGCACACACACACACACACACACACACACACACACACACATTCCTGCTGTCAGAGGCCTGTCACCCCAATGCCAGTGCAGTTGAAATCCATCCATCCATCCATCCATCCATCCATCCATCCATCCATCCATCCATCCATCCATCCATCCATCCATCCATCTATCCATCTATCCATCCATCTATCCATCCATCTATCTATCTATCTATCTATCTATCTATCTATCTATCTATCTATCTATCTATCTATCTATCTATCTATCTATCTATCTATCTATCTATCTATCTATCTATCTATCTATCTATCTATCTATCTATCTATCTATCTATCTATCTATCTATCTATCTATCTATCTATCTATCTATCTATCTATCTATCTATCTATCTATCTATCTATCTATCTATCTATCTATCTATCTATCTATCTATCTATCTATCTATCTATCTATCTATCTATCTATCTATCTATCTATCTATCTATCTATCTATCTATCTATCTATCCATCTATCCCTCCATCCCGTCTGTCTTTCTATCCACCATGGTTGAACGTGGCACTGCATCTCTGATCGAGGGCTTTGGCTAAAATCTAATCAATAGGGGTGACAAGTCAAGCTCGGACGGATAAATCAGGATCAATATAACGGGCGTGTGAGGGGACGCGTTGCCATGGCGCCGGATATGAAGTGTCAGAGAGCGAGATGGACAGACAGATGATGAAGAGCAATATAAAAGGAAATGGAGTCATTCTGACGTTTCCTTAATCACCTGGTCCGTTAAAGGCCTCTTCTTCCTCTTCCTCAGTCAGTCAGTAACAACCGGCTTCTCAAACCAAGCTTCTGTTTCCGATAGCGAACGCATGAATCGCCCAGATGACATTTGCGGTATATTTGAACCGTTCAGCTCTGCCTTACAAACAAGTTAGTAGTGTAAAACCCCTCAGATTAAGGTAGCCCTTAAATATTCATTCATCAATATTGATTGGATTAAACCATTTTAAATGACTCCCAGGGGAGCGGTTAAGTGAAATACTTTGTTAATTTATCGTCCAATCGTCGCGTCCAGTATGGGCGGCAACAAGCCGTGCCAGTTTGGAACAGCTGAATTGCTTACGAGCTAATTGCCGAATTTAATTCTTGTTTTAAGACTTTTCTTTCAGAAGAAAATGTCAAAAACCGCCACCTTAGGTGTTTCCTGAAGTCTGTAATCTGAACACCGGTCAATGGACTTTACCGACTTTCTGTCATCAATGGACAAATTAGAAATCTCATTATTGATCATTGATGGATCTGTTAACAAGACAGGTAATGATGCTTTCAAGGCCTGCAGGATCCCAATCTTCTTCTTCTCCTTTCGGGTTTTCCCTTCAGCGGTCGCCACAGCAAATTAACCTTCTCCATCTAACCCTATTCTCTCTCCTTCTCTCTCACACCCACTAACTTCATATCCTCTCTCACCACATCCATAAATCTTCTCTTTGGTCTTATCATAAAACACCTGCCTGGCAGCTCCAATTCCAGCATCCGTCTACCAGTATATTCACTATCCCTCCTCTGTACATGACAGAACCATCTCAGTCTGGCTTCTTTGACCTTCTCTCCAAAACATCTAACATGTGTTGTTCCTCCGATAGACTCATTCCTGATCCTATCCATCCTGGTCCCTCCCAAAGAGAACCTTAGCCTCTTCATCTCTGTGACCTCTAGCTCTGCTTATCTTTAGTCATTGTAATGGTTTCAAGTCCATACGGCATCACTGGTCTCACCACTGTCTTGTACACCTTTCCTTTCATTCTGGCCGATAGTCTTCTATCACATAGTACCCCTGACACTCTTCTCCACCCATTCCAACCTGCTTGAACTCGTCTCTTCACCTCTTTTTGGCACTCTAAGTTACTCTGGACTGTTTACCCCAAGTACCTGAAATCCTCCAACTTCTTGATCTCCACTCCCTGTAGCCTCACCGTTCCACCCGGGTTCCTCTTATTCACACATATAAACTGTGTCTTGCTCCAACCAACCTTCATTCCTCTCCTTTCCAGGGCATACCTCCACCTCTCTAGACTTCCCTCAACCTGTTCTCTGCTCATACTGCTCACTACAGATCACAGCGTCATCTGCAAACATCATGGTCCATGGAGATTCCTGTCCAACCTCATCTGTCAGCCTGTCCATCATCACAGTGAACAAGAAGGGGCTCAGAGCTGATCCCTGATGGAGTCCCACCTCCACCTTGAACTTCTCTGTTACCTCTACAACACACCACTATCTCACAGCAAGCATACATGTCCTGCACCAGTCTAACATACTTCTCTACCACTCCAGATTTCTCCATACAATACCAGAGCTCATCTATTGGCACCCTGTCATATGCTTTTTCTAGGTCTACAAAAACGCAATGCAGCTCCCTCTGGCCTTCTCTGTACTTCTCTATTAGCATTCTCAAAGCAAATACTGCATCTGTAGTACTCTTTCTACGCATGGAACCATACTGCTGTTCACAAATCCTGACTTCTGCTCTCAGCTCAGTCTAGTTTCCACTACTGTTTCCTGAAACATCATTGTATGGCTCATCAACTTTATCCCTCTATAGTTTCCACAATTCTGCACTTGCCCCTTATTCTTAAAAAAATCTCTGCTACTTTGTGGTCTACAATAGTCACCTCTTCTACCCTTGCCTCGCTTTCATTTTCCACATTCATCAGCTCTTCAAAGTACTCTTTCCATCTTCTCATCACTCTTCTTGCATCTGTCAGGATGTCCCTCTCTATCCTCAATCAACCGGACCTGTTGTGCAACTTTTCCATCCTCATCTCTCTGTTTCGCCAGCCTGTATAGATCATTCTCTCCCTCCTTACTGTCCAACCGAACATACAAGTCATCGTACACCCTTTGTTTTGCCTTTGCTGCCTCGATCTTTACCTTATGTTGTATCTCCCTGTACTTCTGTCTGTCCTCTTCAGTCCTCTCAGTGTCCCACTTCTTCTTTTCTAACTGCTTTCTGTGTATATACCACTGCACTTCCTCATTCCATCACCGCGTCTCCTTATCTACTTTCCCTCCAGATGACACACAAAGTACTCTCCTACCTGTTTCCCTGACAACATTAGCTGTAGTTGTCCAATCATCTAGAAGCTCTCCCAGACCACCCAGAGCCTTTCTCAACTCCTCCCTGAAAACCGTACAACACTCCCCCCTTTTCACCTTCCACCACTTTGTCCTCTGCTCTGCCTTTGTCCCCTTGATCTTCCTTGTCATCAGAGTCATCCTACAAACCACCATCCTATGCTGTCTGGCTACACTCTCACTTACAACTACTTTGCAGTCACTGATCTCTTTCAGGTTACCTCGTCTATACAAGATGTAGTCTACCTGCGTGCCTCTATCTCCACTCTTATATGACCCTATGTTCATGTCTTTTCTGGAAAAAAGTGTTCACTACAGCCATTTCCATCCTTTTTGCAAAATCTACCACCATCTGTCCCTCTGCGTTTCTATCCTGTAAACCAAATCTGCCCATCACTTCTTCATCCCCTCTACTGCCTGCATCAACATGCCCGTTGAAGTCTGCACCAATTACCACTTGCTCATCTCTGGGGATATTCTGCATCACTTCATCTAACTCATTCCAGAACTTCTACTTCTCAAACTCACTTCCCACCTGCGGGACATAGCCACTAATAATATTGAGCATCATACAATCAATTTCTAGTTTCAGACTCATAAGTCTAAGACATTCTTTTCACCATCAGAACGTTCCTAACAATCTCCCCCTTCAAGATAAGTCCTACTCTGTTTCTCTTTCTGTCAGTACCACGATAGTACAACTAGCCTTATTACCTTTCCACCTGGTCTCATGGACACACAGTATACCCACCTTCCTTCTCTGCATCATGTCGACCAACTCTACCTTTTCCTGTCATAGTCCCGATATCCAAAGTTCCTACCCTCAGTCCCAGACTCTTGCCTTTCCTCTTCTTTCTCTGATTCCAAACACCTTCCTCCTCTCCTTTTTTGACCTACAGTAGCCCAGTTTTCCATTGGTACCCTGTAGGTCATCGGTACCAATGTCGTTGTTAACCTGGGCCTCGACTGATCCGGTATGAGATTATTAGGTTTGATTCGCATGTTTGGTTTTGGCAAAAGTTTGACGTCGTATGGCCCTCCTGACACAACGCTCTACATTTATCCGGGCTTTTGACCGGCTCAGTGAGACACTGGCCTGTGCCCCCCCCCCCCCTCCAAGGCTGCATTCCTCAGGATCCAAATGATTTTACTAGTTATGTAATTAATAAAATGAATCCCAGGGACAGCGGCCTCTGTTCGATTCTTCGCCTTACCGTCTGACTCCAGAACAATAATTTTACCCCTGAAAATTTGAGGTGAACCTCTGGAGCAAATCATAACCCCCCCCCTCACTTCGAGGACCAACCAGAATCCAGACCAGCTGACCTCATATTGCAGCTGGTTTTACAGGTTTATTTAATTCAATTTCGTTTAAGATTGATTGATTTTTTCTACAGTGTCTTGATTTGTGTTCTTTTTAATTTCATTTGTCTCTCCATAGCTCATATTTGATCTTATCTTTCATCACTTTTCCGTTTCCTTCTGCACACAGATTTAATTTCACTACATAATTTCACTACAATTTAACAACATTAATATTTTCTGCATTTTCCATGTGATTATATTCTATTCTTCATTGTATTTTGTTATTCAGCACTGTTCTGATATTCACTGTACTCTTATTTTATTTTATTTAGAACTCATTACTTAATTTAATTTAACTTAATCATAACTCATCTTCCCAATACTACTATGGTATCAATCATAACTCATCCTTCTAATACTACTATGTTATGTTGTTTTTTCCGTTTTTATTCTTTATCATATGCATTATCACACATCTCATTGCATCCAAACACTTTTTTGTAGAGAAGCTGTTATTTCCAGCTGTTCTGCAGCTTTTATGATTTGCGTTGCCCCACATTGGCGCCCTCATCTTCTGTGACTCAGTGGTGGTTGGGATGATAATTCTACATGTGGTTAATTTCTGCAGAATTTCACATTGTTCTTCTGTCCTCTTGAAAAAAACTTCTTTTTTTTCTTTCAAATTTTTACCACAACACTTTAACAACATGGATTTGTTTGCATTTTTTCAAATAATGTGTTTATAAGTCTGGGTTTTTTTAAACATATTTTTAGGTTAGATTATATTAAATTCAACGTTATTGGCGTTACATATGTATGAGTACATTGCAACAAAATGCAGTTTAGCATCTTACCAGAAATGCCAAAGAGCAGCAGGGTGCAGATTCAATAAATATATAAACAGCATGTACAAAGTATATTATATCAATAATTTACAGGTGATTTTCAGATAAATCACTATGAACCTACAGTGGCCTCCAGAATTATTTACAACCCTCGACTTTTATATATATATATATATACACACACACTTTCATATATATATATATATACACACACACATCAATATATATATATGAAAGTGTGTGTGTCTATATGTAAATATATACATGCATTTTTTATATATATATTAATACATATTATACATAACATAAGTATACATATATATAAATATCAACTACATGTTATATACATATCTATCTGTATGATATAAGAATAAGAACAACTTTATCTATCCTGAAGGAAATTGTTGTGCCAGTTCCAAGTAAAACATAACAGTAATAAATAATAGTGGGAAATTTTATAAACAGTATATAAAAAGGGGGAGAGTAAGAAAAACAAATAAAACTTTAAAGTGTCTAAGTAACAAGTCAAGGCTATAAAGTGACTTAAGGTCTTAAGTACCAGGTAAAAGATAAGGATTGCATATAACACCTTTGTGGGGGTCTGTATGATGTCCCTGAATTTCAAATGAAAACATGAAATTATTATTATCATTATCATTATTATTATTATTTCTATCTACATATCTACATATATATACAGATGTACAATCAGTGTAGCAGACTGAAACTATGGACATTATTTACAAGTACAAATGTAAAAAAAATTAAAGATGAAATGGGTGTTAAATAATAAATATTTCTAATTTTGCAGTGATGAGAACGATCTGTGGGAGAAATACCACCTTATCTTAAATTAAGGTTGTTGTTTTTTTTTTTTTTTTTTTTTTTTTTTAAATTCACGGGCACCCGCAGCGCGTTCCCGCGGCTCTCGACGTCATCAGAGGAGGAAGAGGAAGCGGAGGCGGGGAGAGGAGGAGAGGCGAGGGGGGTCAGCACCCCGGACAGCGCCTGGTCAATCGGTTTCCAAACCGGAGCTCCGCCGCCGCCAGCAGCCGGGAGAGGAGCAACGCCCGGCGGCGGGAGCGACAACCGACCGAAAAAAAAAAAATCTGTTTACGAGATGACGGTTTGTTTTTGTCTTCTCCCCTCCTCCCCATACCGGAAGTAGCTGCTAACCGTCGGTTCGGTCTCCAAGCCGACCATTTCGAGGAGGAGGAGGAGGAAGAGGAGGAGGAGGAGGAGGGGAATAATCGGTGGCGGAACCGTTCACCGGATCCGCTTCTACCGTCCGAGCAAAGGAGGAGGGAGAAACGTTTTTGTTGTTTTTTTTTTCTCTTCCTTCCAGGCGATTTTTTTTATTATTATTTATTTTCGCTCAGGAGGAAATGAAAAAGGGACGCTCTCCGGTGTTGCTGAAGAAGAAGAAGGTTCAGAAGCTGGATCCGTCCGGATGAGCTTTTTATTTTTTTTTAATTCAATTTTTTTTGGGGGGGGGGGGGTAAAAGGAGGTTGGATGAAAAGATGGATTTAAAGAAGAAGATCAAATTCCGGATGCGGTGCTGACAAGGACGAGCACCCATCTTCTTTATCATCATCATCTAGAACTGGCGCGCAACATATAAATACATTTAAAAAAAAAAAAAAAAAAAAAAAAACTTACTCCCCTTCCTCCATCCACCCCCACCCCATCCTCACCCCCCCCTTCTCCTTCCCCGGGATTATGCTCCTCGCCGGGGGTCCCAGATGTGACCGCTCTCCTGGCATGTCGTGCACCCCATCCCGTCATCCGCTCCCCGCGTCCCCCCGTCCTCTTCTCCTCCGCTCTCCCTCCATCTTCTGCTTCGGCTAGCAGAAACATGTAGGCTACCCCCCCTTCCTCCACCTCTCCCCTCCTCCCTCCTCAACCCCCACCCACCAACACCCCCCCCCTCCCCTCCTCTACCCAAATATTTTTAATCACAAAACCGACGGAGCTTTTTACGAACTGAAAGCGTTGGAATTTTTGTCATATTTTTTGAATTTTTTTTTATTTTTTATTTTTATTTTATTTTTTTTTTCTCCATACAACCCACCTCTGCTGCTCCCCCCTCCCACCTACCCCCAGCACCACCACCAGCCTCAGCAGCAGGAGCGGTAGAACATGGACGTCTGCGGCCGCTCGGCTGGCTTTGTTCGGCGGGGCAGGGTGCGCACCGGCGGCCGGGGGACGGTGGTGGTGGTGGTGGTGGAGGGTGGACGGGCAGGAGGGTGGTTGTGTGGGGGGGGGGGACCAGGATTCTGCTGAGTTGTTTTGAGCGATGAATATTGAAGGAGTGTGTCGGACGCCTGGAAGAGGAAGAAGAAAAAAAAATTCTCATCCGCATTGGCCGACACACACACACACACACTCACACACACATGCCTTCAGAGGGGCGAGAGAGAGCCCCCCCTCCCTCCTTCCTCCCCCCCTTCCCATTTTTTTTTTTTTTTTTTTTAAATTCCCAACAACAATGAACACATCCGGTTCTGGATTCTCTTCAATTTAAAAAAAAAAAAAAGAAAGGAAAAAAAAACAATTTGGATTCGTAGCCAAACATGTTCAAGTATCGGATCCGCATGTTTTTCAATGAACTGAAGGTCCTGGTTTTTATGCGGTCCGAATCCAGACAGTCCGCCTCGGACCCGGAGCGGGGTCGCGGACGCGGGCTCGGCGTGGGCGGCTGCGGCTGGCCGCCCTTCGTCGACTGCCGCTCCCGGGACGACGACGAGGAGTACTACGGCAGCGACCCGCGGCCCCGGAGCCTGGCCTTCGAGGACAAGGAGCCCCGGTTGCAGGTGGGCCTGGACGCCGTGTCCCTGGCCAGCACCGCCAGCAGCCTGCGGACCCCGCAGTGCCGAATCTGCTTCCAGGGCCCGGAGCAGGTGCGTCGTCCTCCACCCCCCTCGCCTTCACACACACACACACACACACACACACACACACACTCACACACATACACACGTACACACAAATCAGTCCCCCCCTATCAAAAAAAAAAAACACCTAGGTTTGGATATGTTGGTCTTTGTGATGGAGCTCTAGTATTTTGTCTAGTGAATATTCTCATGTGAATAACAATGTTTTTATAACTGCACAAGCTGACTAGTCCACCCTATACACACACACACACACACACACACACACACACACACACACACACACACACACACACGCACAAATCAGCCCTCCCCCATCAAAAAAAAACTATCTACGTTTGAATTTGTTGGTCTTTGTGATGAGCTCTAGTATTTTGTCTGGTGAATATTCTCGTCTGAATTACAATGTTTTTATAACTGCACAAGCTGATCAGTCTACTCTTCAAACACACACACACAAAACAGTATCCCCCCCTGTCAAAAAAAAAAAATCTGGGTTTGAATATGTTGGTCTTTGTGATGGAGCTCTAGTATTTTGTCTAGTGAATATTCTCATGTGAATAACAATGTTTTTATTACTGCACAAGCTGATCAGTCCACTCTACACACACACACACACACACACACACGCACGCACAAATCAGCCCCCCCTCATCAAAAAAAACAATCTAGGTTTGATATGTTGGTCTTTGTGATGGAGCTCTAGTATTTTGTCTACAAAGAGGGGGGTGGTGAATATTCTCATCTGAATAACAATGTTTTCATAACTGCACAAGCTAATCAGTCCACCCTACACACACACACACACACACACACACACACACACACACACACACACGGGCGCACACACACACACACGCGTATCTGACAGCCCGGCCAGCAGCATAGCAACAAAGAAAGTTGGCCAATTAGGTTCCAAGGGGAGGACAAATAATAACAAGAATGCTAATAATAATAATTCACTTTATTTAAGGTGCCGTACAGACTTGTACATATAAAGGTAATACAGATTTACGAGAAAAAAAAGATAAGAAAATTAATTAAATGTGATAAAGTGCTAAAGGAAATTCCTAATAAATACACACAATATATATATATATATATATATATATGTGCAGACTCACACCTATATTTCAAGATATAACATTTACATAAGAATCAATAAATATAAGTGACAGCAGTTGTGTCAGATGGAAAAGGGCACTTTAAATAGAGGTGCTTTGAGTTGTGAATAAGATAAATAGTGGAGGGAACGGATGCGAGCGCAAGTTTCTCTTCCCACCTGAAATAAATACACACTCACCCACACGTGTGCGCGCACGAACGATCGTTTACAGGTAGTCTCTTATTCATTCTTTTCAGATTTTGCAAAGTTCCTGCAGATTTATGGTTGTTGGGTGGTTTCTTTGCTTATTTGCCTGGATTTTGCTGTTACTGTTGATTCTGACTGAAGTGGGGGGGGCATTTTGGCAGATTGGAGGGAAATTTCTTGGCCGGATTTAGATTTGTGCTGCTTTTGAGTGAATTCCTTTGTGTTTTTTTTTCTATTTTTTTTTCTTTTTATATTTTTTTGGACATTTTCCTGGTAGATCAGCGGCTAGTGTTTTCCAACTCTCGCAGCTGTCAGCTGTTTCTCCATGTGATTTTACACGGATTTCTCACAGATGATTTGCCGGTTTCTATGAAATTCTCTATTGCTCCGCTAATTTGGGCGACGTTTTGCAGATTTTATCACATTTCTTCAAGGCGATTGCCAGTTTTCTCACTTCGCAATTAGCCTGTGATTTGAAGCTAAATTAGCAAAATGCTGGTTAGCGACTTAGCCAGATCGGAAGGGTCACAGCTGCTCTCTTTTTATTTTGTGCTCATGGACATCACTGTGTTTTCATTTTTAGTCGTGCATTTCTTAGACAAAACAGAGCCTCGAAGTAAGCTTGCATTTTTTTTGGTCGGCGGCCAAACGCATGTCCCGCCAGATGTGCAGGATTGGGCGCCGCCTGCTCGGCAGGTAAACCTGCAGCCGGAAATAATTAGAGACGCCGTGGATCCTGCAGGAGCACAGATGGATATTACCATGAATCACTTCTCCGAGATCGGCGTGCAGCGTTATTACAGCCCATGTGCTAATTTATGACATCTGCCCCGGAGACGGCTCTGAGGACGTAGTAAACGGGCGGGGAGACGGAGTGAAATCTCTCGGGTTGATTTCCCTCGCACATACACACAAAAAAAAACCCGTAAAAACAATGGCTTCAGGGGAACGGGGAGCGAATTTAGCTTCAATTCAGTTTGGTTTTTCCATTTTCCAACATTTATTCCTTTCAGATTTTTGTGTACTTCATCGGTCGTATCTCATTTTTTTTTTGGTTGTTGTTATTTTACCAATGATTTGATTTTCCTGGTCGATTTTACTCGATTTTTTTTTTGTGCCGTCGCCGCTGCTTTAGGACGATTATCTTATCGATTCTTACCTTATCTTCTGGTCATTTTAGTTTCTTATGGATTTTTCAAGCTTAGGGGAACTAGATTCTTAAAAAAAAAAACAATTTCGGCCAAACAAAAGACGAGAGGAAGGTGGACACACAGTTGAACCCTCACGCTTTCTAGTCCAAAATTGTTTTATTCTCTCCCGTCGGCGACGCAGGCGACATCCACCACCGCCACCCACCCCAATCCGGTGTTTTATTATTATTCCATCATCGGAAGGGGTCTCAACAGGGGCCCGGATCATGTCTCTGCCAGCGGGCCAATTACCTGCAGTCATAATCGGATAATCACGTGGGGCCGCCAGTCCTTAGTGGCCGTCGGTCATGGGCGTCGGCGGGCTGCGATGAGGCTGAACATTCAACTTGACGCTGTTTGGATTCACGGAAGGATGACGGAGATGCAGGGTTTGCAGGGAGCTTGGGGAGGGTCAGGAGGCCAAATCACATGTTCTTCCAGAGCTGAGGAGGAGGAGATGGACGATGAGGATGAGGAGGAAGAGGAGGAGGGGCACGCTCTTTGAGCCAAAGAGCCGGCTTAGACGGCTCAGCAATAAATCATTCATGCTGAATATGATTATCGAATATTACCTAACGATGATCATTTGGAATTTGAAATGTAAGCAATTGATAGGCCGACGGCTTGAAGCAGACAGGCTAGCCAAAAAAAAACAAAGAAAATGAAAATACAAATGTCCTTTCATATTCAGCTCCGCTTTTTGTTACATGTTACTCG
This sequence comes from Fistularia commersonii, assembly GCF_037954325.1. NCBI lineage: Eukaryota > Metazoa > Chordata > Actinopteri > Syngnathiformes > Fistulariidae > Fistularia > Fistularia commersonii. Next base: position 8,542,359 of record NC_141297.1, on the reverse strand, counting down.
TTGCTTTTTTTCCCCGATTAATTTGCAAGACTGTTTTCAAAATTGCGGAAATGACGTTGAGCAATTAACGAGTGAAATGTACTAATTCATTCCCTGTAAAAGGATATGAAGAAAAAAAAAGCTGAAAAATTGGCTAAACAACATGCACTGGCGTTTAAATCTGCAACAAATTGAAAAAAAATAAACATAATAAAAAGGTGTCAGCTGACCCTGGAAGGGGCGGGGCTTAATAACAGGGGTATCCTGCCAATCACACACAGAGCACTTGAGTTGGGTGCCCACTTTCCCCGCCCCCTCCATATTCCTGACACGTGATTGGCGTGTCTTCCTGTCAATCACACGACCGGCTTCATTTCAAGGAAAACACTGCTCGATGAGGCAGAACGTGGAGTAACAAGGCGGCATCTCAGCAATTCAAAGAGCTTTTTTTTAAAGGAAATGTAATCTCTGTAATTTACCTCACGCAGTTTCGTTGTCGTTTTTCGAGGGAAAACTCGGTATTTGAATTTTTCTTTTTTTTTTTTATTAGCCTGTGATAACAGTTTGCCGGTCCGGTGAGCACAGTGTACATCATGAAGCTGTTTGAAATAACAATGTATTGTGTTACAGGACACCTCGCGCGCGTGCGCACACACACACACACACACACGCACGCACGCACGCACGCACGCACGCACGCACGCACGCACGCACGCACGCACGCACGCACGCACGCACGCACGCACGCACGCACGCACACACACATACTGAAGTAAGAGAAACGTAATTACCAAGTTAAAGTGCTTAAGCAGACGCCCCCTCCTTCTGCCTGGCCAAGAAATCCAGAATTAATGATTATGCAAATGTTGTGCACCAGTTGAGCTGCCAGCTTACCGCTCCAGCGCAAGCCGAGTCGGACGCCCGAGGTTGTCCAGACCTTGTTTTTAAGCCGTCAACCAGCCGGAATAGGACGTCCTCCAAACGTCCAGACAGACGACCAGACGTTCCGGTAATGCTCCGTCGGCCGTGCCCACATCGGGGGTCACGTATAAGATTAGGCCGAAAAACGACAACATTCAAAATATTCCAGGATGTATTCTGCCGCTGCGAAAAAAAAAAAAAAAACAAAACAAGCCAGCCTACACACTTATTTCCCCTCCTGCCTTGATTATTCTGCGTTAAAAGGAATAAAATGTGTATTCATGTCCGCTTTGAGCGCCGGGGCAGATCTGACCTTTTCTGCTCCTATCCGCTTCTCCCCCTCGTCGTTATTGACTCGCAAATTAGAAAACACGGAGGAAGCGGTTCGCAGACGGACGAACAACGACGCATTGATCTTTCTCTCCGGCAGATGGACGTACCTGTCAGTTTAATTGGATTCATATTTTTTTTTAAGATTAACAATTAACTTTAACACTGAAGTCTTCCTTAATTGATTTATTTTTTTTATTTAATAACTTTTTTTTCCGGATTCTGTCTGTTTGATTTTATTTTATCTCATTTTTTTCAACTGACATTATTGGGTCAGTTCCAAATAATACAGACTGCATTTTGTGATTTAAAGAAAAAAAAAAAGCAGTAACACGGTTAGTTTACTCTTTTCTCTGTGTGTATTACTGTAAATAATATATATTAAAAATCCAGTTTTCTGTAAAAACTCGACAGCTTATGAGAATGTTAAATCCCTGATATTTTTAAAAATGTTAAATTCCTCCCGTGGCCACTAGCCCCCTCGGGTTCGTGTTCACAACCGATGACCTGAAACCCCAAAATTTTGTTTAAAATTAGCCATAAGATCCGTCGTCAACCCATCGGACTCGGGTGCAAAGAGCCATTTATCACATTTTGCACGTTTGTTTTTCCATTTTCGGTGTTGATAAATTAAAAAAAAAACAACACAATTTTTAAACCTCTTTTATCTTATTTTCTTGAACCTCATAGTGACATTTAAAGTCTCATCCCAGCATGAAAAAACACAACCACACACTTTCAATGACAACTTGAAATTTCATATTTCATATTGTCTTTTTTGGTTCCTGTATAATGTCAACAGGCAGGGGATTTTAAAGTGTATTAGCGACACGCTGCTTTTCTGACAAACAGCATCTTTGACATGGTGGGAAAGTTTATGGCGGAAGAGGGTTTATTGTGAGGAGGGGCGGTCAGGGTCGTAGCGAGGGGAAAGGGATTCGGGCTCCAACGGTCATAGAAGAAGCGGCTTGGAGGGGACGAAAATAAATAATCCAGCTTGTGAGCAGTGCAGCCTGTGGAGCCGGTAAATTCCAGTTTAGCCTTGGGTTAACCTGAATGGGACTTTAAATTAAAAAAAAAAAGTTTATCTCACACGCACATTCGAACGATTATTCACACTCAGCTGTGATTTCTACATCCGCTGTTGTTTGCATTAATGCAGCGAAACCACGAGACGCTTTCAATTTTGAAAGGGAACGCTTCAGGAACGACTTTTTTCCGAGGTTTTCACACAGGCGGGGGAGAAAACCGAGGATTTTATCTTGTCAAAAAAGGAAAAATAAGTGAAAAGGGCGCAGAAGAAAAAGCAGGGCTCGGGCTATCTATACTCGTATAGCTAGCTACTTTCCAAACGTTTATTTTTCTCGCTTGGAAAAACCAAACTCAACATTTTCTTCCAAAAAACAATGACAGCATTTAGTTTGAAAATCAGGAAAACGTTCAAAAGCGTATTTCGTGTGTTTGACACGAAGTGCGCACCGTTACTGCAGGCTACCAGTCACTGTGCTAAGCTAACTATTTAGTCGCTTGGGTCTGTTTTCGACGATTTTCCAGTCTATTGCACCCAACACTGCCACATCGCGATCACTTCTCTTCTTCTAAGAGCGAACGCTTTCCTCGCTAACGTTCTCAGTCGGCATTCACCGGCCTCGTGTCCGTTTTTTATTTTTTTTTCCTAACCGTTACGTCACAGCAGCTTCGAACAAGCGACGGGGAGGCAGATCTCCCTCGGATGTCAGAATAACTTTACTTCAGCTTTACTTTCTCCGGCTCGTGCTGTAAAAAAAAAAAAAAAAAAAAAAATCACATCCTTCGAGTTTAACGACCCCGCAGTCGGAATAAAAGTTTGATGTCTCTCGGGTTCGTTTGTCGTCGGGCGGATTTCGTTTCGAGGTCAGCCCGGTCGGTTTGGAATTTTGGCCCCTCCTGCCCTTGGAGCCATCCGGCGCCCCTTCTGTCGACGTTGCGCATGATGCTTGTTTTTCGGCGAGGAGGAGCGGCGCGGGAGGGGGGGGGTCGTGGGTTTTGGTTTGCGGTAATTGCAGGGAAGACTTGAGACGGCCCGTCAAATCTGAGGTCTTCTGACAAATGGGCCGGCTGACGCTGACTGAGGCCGACAGCCCGAATGTGCCGAGAGGGCCTCCGACTCGGTCCGAACGCCAACGCCGGTCCGACCCCTGTGAATGACATGTGGAACTATTAAGCGAATCCGTCTCCATTTTTGCCCGCGGCTTAATAGTCACTTAATATTCTTACGTTTTTACATTTCTTTCCCTGACATCCTGATAATTTCACGCGGGTTTTCATCCTTCTGGTCCCGGGTCTTTAAATCTCGCATGCAAAGTCAAGTCCTAGGTCCGATATACGACACCCAAATGAGTCTTAACGTGTCCCGTAAAATGAAACAAACACAAAAATGGCCGCGGGGGGATTTTTCTGTCCCGCTGTTTTTACGTGCATATTTGATGTTGCATTAAAAAAAAAAAAGGCCTGAGTTGAAAGGCTAAACATTGGAAAAAAAAACAACTATAAAAATAGTTTTATTGGAAAAGAAGCAGAGCCAGCAGATGACTGGCTCTGAGATGGTATGGTCTGCTGATCGGTGGCAGGAGAACTTGATCGGCTTCACTGAACACGCAAAACAGATGTTTTATTGGATGGGAAACAGGAATTTCATATATATATATATATATATATATATATATATATATATTTTTTTTTAATATATTTTTTTTAATATATATTTTTTTAATATATATTTTTTTTTTCTTAGTTTAATTTTTTTTTTTTTGTTCATCTTCTACATGCATACCGTCCTGCAGTGGTAACTTGCATCACAGTTAGCGCCAGCTGCCTTTTTTTTTCTTTGTTAACCAATTTTAATGGAAAATTTTAAGTTTCCCTCTGCAGGTTTCCGGGAAGAAAAAAAATGGTGGCGCACTGGAAAACCCAATATGCCACTAAACCCACTAATACCAAATGATAATAACAATAATCCATTTTAATCTTTTTTTTTTAACTACTTAATGAACAGCAGCTCACATTTATGAATTTACAATCATACAATCAGTTGGAACAATAAAACTGGTGCACTGAAAAGAAACCCATGATTTTAATATGAGGAATCTCTCCTTTGAGGCTGCCTGTTACCATGGCAACCAGGTGACAAGAAGTTGGTTCGCGAACGCTTCTTGGGTTTGAGTGGTTTCCGCTGCAGTCCAAGTGCAGACGAGCGTCGCGGTTCACATTCCAGCTGCAAGTCTTTTGTTCGTTTGTGCGACTCGAGTCCGAAACACGTTTATTTCATCGGTCCAAAAATGGGAGTTGTAACAAGATTTCTGTATTTGCCTTTCAATTACATTCTAGTTTCGCCACAAAAGTCAGCATTGTTGTTTTTCCCCTGTTAAAGGTTATTTAATGGCCCTTGAGGCAATTTATTTAAAATCTACATTATATGTAGTTTTCAAGCCTGATTGTCCTGTAATTTTAGATGCCTTTACACAGGACGGTGAATGTGATGTGAAAGGGACACATTTTCATCCCTTCTTTTATAATGTACATTTTTTTGTATCCCCAGTCTATATCGACTTAGCTAAAGTTCACGCAAAATCTCCAACAACCAGACAGTTTTTCCCCAAATCTCACAATCGAGCAAACTGGAAAGGCATGTAAGATTATCAATGGCGGTTGGAAAATCGATCGTCCTATATGACGGCCGAAGGAAACTAAAAAACAGGCCGGAGGCAACAGAAGTCCAGGTTTGACACGTGACAGAAATGCATGTGATGATTCACAGGAACAGACATGTTACCATGGTAACTCCTGAAACACATTTTGCTGGCCATATTGGGTGGTTGCCAGACAAAGTACTCATCGTACTGCAGCTATGCCCGGTTTCAAGTCCAAAATTAACAATGTTACGAGCGAAAGTACATGGGTGTTTGCACCGAAATGCATCAGAAATGCTCACAAATAGAAATACACGCTCAAAAAAAAAAAAAAAAATCTTAAAACATATCTTGAAAATATCTCACGAGTGAAAGAGTAGACGTATCGAGATTTAAAAATCAACTTAGAATGGAGAACTCCTCTGAAAAAAAATGTTATTTATTTCACTCGTGGAGATCACGCATGCATTATCAAGAAAAAAAAAAATTAATAATATAGCATGTATTGCTTTATTTCTTCTTCCGGCCTGTAGGGTGAGCTGTTGAGCCCCTGCCGCTGCGACGGCTCGGTGCGCTGCACCCACCAGCCCTGCCTGATCCGCTGGATCAGCGAGAGGGGGTCGTGGAGCTGTGAGCTCTGCTACTTCAAGTACCAGGTCTTGGCCATCAGCACCAAGAACCCTCTGCAGGTAACACACACACACACACACACACACACACAGGTGGATGCTAAGTCACTCCACGGAACAGTTAACCCCAACCTTTCAATGCTCAGTGCGTTGGAGCACTTAGTGTTTTATTATGAAAGGGAAGTTACGGTGGCCCATAGAGGTCAAGTCATAGCGGTACATCATAAAACACGAGTGCACGTCGGGGGGGGGGATTTTTGATTTGGTGTTTCGCTGTTTATGGCTGTCATTTCTGATCGGTCGTTTCGATTTTTCAAGACGGGGTTGTTTTCGGGACTGTGGGAGCCATTGTGACAACCAAATATAAAGCCCTCATGTGAATTACAAGCATGAAAATTCCTATATTTCATGATTAGTTGAAAAATTAATCAAATTGTAGATATATAAAATAAAACTAAAAAAAATAAAATTTCCTTGGGAGCAAAAACACAACATCATCAGCAAACAATCGCATGACAACAGCGATCTGATAAAAACAACTTCTTCCTTCTTCTGGTCAATCGCTATTATATTCAATATATATATAAATTGTGCATCTAACGGGCTGCCTCAGAAAATTAGAATATTATAATAAAGTTCTTTATCTTCTGTAATGCAAATAAAAAAACAAAAATTACTTTTTCATGATATTCTTATATTTTGAGATAGGATTTTTGAGTTTTCTTAAGATGTAAGCCATAATCAGCAATATTAAAAAAATAAAAGGCTTGCAATATTTCAGTAGATTTGTAATGAATTCAGAATGTATGACATTTTTGTTTTTGTAATTGCATTACAGAATATAAAGAACTTAATCACAATATTCTAATTTTCTCAGACAGTCCTGTATTTGAAATAAAAAATCAATTATTGTAACTTTTTTTTTCAATTCAGTTTAATGACAAGTATGCTTTTTACCCTGTCATTTTAATAACCAGACAGATAAAACCGTGATATCGCACTTGTATCAAATCACCCCCAAACAAATCCTGGATTTTTTTTCTGGATATTTCAGCTATTGATCTATGATTTATCGATTTAATTTTTGCACGAAACATCATCTATCCTGTATTTTTCCAATACAGAACTTTTTATTATCAAGCGTAGCATTTATTGTTGTTGTATCCAGGGTCCTCATGAGCATGTTCCGATTAAAATACGATAAACTTTTCAAATGCCACGTCGGTTTTTTTATCCCATTTCAATAATGCGCACCAAAACAAAAACGTCCCACCCCTGTGTGTGGAAGGAGTTAACTACTCAGTGTGTGTGTGTGTGTGTGTGTGTGTGTGCTCTTTAATGTCACGACTCCCTTGGGGAAGAGACAGCTCATGTTTTCACAAAAAAACCTGGTCGCTTCTCGGGCTGCTCGCTACCGGACCGTCTTTTCGGAGCCGCACGTCGGAGTAAATCCGGGAAATAAAAAAAAAAACAAGAAAAAAAAGGGTCTGCGCACTTCTCGCTCGGATTGTCACAGAAATTGAGAGGCCGCAGCAGCCGCCCAGATGAGTCAGCCGGGCTTGGCGAGGCTCGGCTGAGGATCGGCGGCGTGGAGAAAAGCCTCCTGGTGCGGCCCCTTTCCCTGAGCCGATGTGCTCGGACTGCGTAAACGGTCGATCGCCGAGACGGCAGGAGGTTCTGGTTCTCGGTCAACGCCGCCATCCTCCGGCATTCTTTTGTTTTAATCTCCGGGAAAAAAAACGTTCCCGAACGACCGATAACCACATCACGCCGACGCGTTTTTTTTCCCTCTGCGTCACCGTCCTTCTGCCCCCGAGGCTCTGAAACCTGTCGAACACACCGCATGTGTGTGTGTGTGTGTGTGTGTGTGTGTGTGTGTGTGTGTCTTTTGTTGGACATTTGACGGCGATCGCGCGAGTCATCTGCCGTTCTGTCGAGTCGGCGTGTTTACAGACCGCTGTTGTGACTGAAAGGTGATCCGAACCGACGCTTTTATCTTGTATTCAGACCCCGAGTCGGGATTTTAAGACATGTTCCTCAATTGCGTGAAGGTTAAAAAAAACAAAACAAAGATGCTTGTGTGTGTGCGTGTGTGTGTGTGTGTGTGGGAGCGGAATCGTGACCGTAATTTCATCCATATTTTTTGAAGCCGTTCTTGCCCCGACGTTCGTCCTGTCTGGTTCTTCATCGTCCTTCGAGGCGAAGAAGCGGTGAAAAAGGAGCTCGACCTTGGCTCTGACATCCCGTCTGGACAAGATCACCTCCACCGCCAACTGGCCTGGGCGTCACGATTCAGCTATTTGTGTGTGTGTGTGTGTGTGTGTGTGTGTTATGTCATTTTCTTACATAAGAAATCTGGACCCCGTCTGTGTTATTTGTGGACTGGTGTTGGGATTTTGAAACTATTCCAGCATGGACTGGAGGGAGCTGAACAAGAGCGCGTCCCTGCTTCGGGTTCTTAAAGATCAACCAAAACCAACGGTTGTGTCGTCGACCCCTCGGATTTAAATTAGAATACGTGACCGTGAAACGTCCATCTTCCTCCACCGACGCGCCCAAACTAACCCCCCATTTGATTGTTTCTTCTTCCCGCCCCAGTGGCAGGCCATTTCTCTGACGGTGATCGAGAAGGTGCAGATCGCCGCCATCATCCTGGGCTCGCTGTTCCTCATCGCCAGCATCTCCTGGCTCATCTGGTCCTCCCTCAGCCCCTCGGCCAAGTGGCAGCGTCAGGACTTGCTCTTCCAGATCTGCTACGGCATGTACGGCTTCATGGACATCGTCTGCATAGGTAACGGCCGCGGACGGGCGCCGCGCTCCCCGCCTCCCAGTCGCCTCCTGCGAACTCACCAAAAGGCCCCATCTGCTCAGCTTTGCGGTTCCGTCTCATCGGTTTTATGCATCTCCAGTCCAATCCCACCCTCAACCTATGTCATAATGACCTTTTTTGCTCAATGCATTTATATTACATTAAATCAATAATCCCCTTTTTTTTTTGCTTTGCTTCTGTAATTTAGGACCTGATTCCAAGCAATGATTTAGGCAAGGGCATGGTTGATGTATCATCTAATTTTATTTTATTTTATTTTATTTTATTTTATTTTATTTTTCATTTTCATTTTCATTTTCATTTTCATTTTCATTTTATTTTATTTTACTTTATTTTATTTTATATCACTTTATTTTATTCTTTAATTTTCTATAATATTTTTCCTGCACTCAGATCACTCAGATTATTTTATTCATTTTTTTATCCTATAATGTTCATTCATTCATTATCTATTTCACTTATCCTGCAGTTGGGGTGACTGTTTTAATTTCATTTGATTAAATGTATTAAAATAGAACAACGGCATAATAATAATTACACAAATAAAAGCGTCAGGAAAATGAGCATTCAAATTGAAAAACGATCCATTTTTGTGATCTTTAGTTATTTAAAAAAAAAAGTTGAATCATGCAAATGAAGCTCATGATACACACCTTCAAATGTGGCAGAATTCTCAGCTCTTCGTATCAGCTTGGCCCCGTTTGGACGGCAGAGTACGGTCCTTTCAAAAAGCAGCGTCGCCTGGCAGCGGCGGGGACAGATGGCGCTCAGATTCTCTGCGCCGCTATTACCGCCAAATGTCTCCTCTCCTCCAGGAGGAAGGTTCCCCCCCGCAGCTCCGAGGCCTGTTCAGAGCGAGATCCGACGCAGGAAAGCGGCAGCTTCTCGTTTCCATTCGGCAACTTGAAATTTTCTGACACGTCGGGCCACATTAGCAAGCAGAACAATTATATATTTAATGAATCTGGGCTAATTAACTCTAAGGGGAAATGGGAGGAAATAATAATGTTTACGTTAGCTTTTTTTTTTTTCTCCCGGCAAAATTACATATAGCTTGGGAAAAAAAAAAAAAAAAGGACCTTAAAATAGAACATTGGTAAGTTGTATTTTTCTGCCATTGTTTCCCAGGAGGGAGGCAGGGCTTAATATTCAGGCGATGTTGTGGGCGGAGATGATTTGCATGTTCAGAGAGAGAAAGAGAGAAGAGAAGGAGAGAAAAATGAAGTAACCCCTGACGGAACGATCGTTCATTTGGATGTAATAGCCGAGAGATTTGTTCGAAAGATTCGTTTAAGGATTGTCATGCCACAGTGTGTTATAATGTGATGGATTGATCCCGTTGTGCGTCTGCGGCTCGCTCACTGTGTGTGTGTGTGTGTGTGTGTGTGTGTATCCCGCCAGGCCTCATCATCCACGAAGGGTCGTCGGTGTACCGAATCTTCAAACGGTGGCAGGCTGTCAATCAGCAGTGGAAAGTACTGAACTATGAGAAATCCAAGGACTTAGGTGACCCGGTGACGTCCGGCGGCAAAACGGGGGCCCGCGGCTCCCGCGGCAGCCCCCACGGCCTGGCCAGCGGCAGCGCCGGCAGACAGAGCCGGCGGCTAAGGACTATCCTGAACCACCACTGTGGATACACCATCTTGCACATCCTGAGCCAGCTGAGGCCCAACGACCCGCGGATCGGCTCTGCCGCCAACCGGGAGGTCGTGATGAGGGTCACCACCGTATGAGCCGCGCCGCGTACGTGCCTCGGGGACTCAACCTCGCCTCATCGGCCCCGTGGACTCCCTTACGGAGCCCCGCGTTTTGGGACGTCGAAGGCTCGGGAGGAGCGAAAAACGGCGGCGAAGCTCCAGCGAGACGCAGCGGAGGATTTTCTCCTCCTGTTTCCTACAGCCGAGGGAGACCAGATGCTCCTTTTCAATAATGGAGAAACTGATGAAAATAGAGACGAAAAAAAAAAAAAAAACATTAAGGGACTACAAACATGGGGGGGGGTGGGAGGGCATCGGGGGGTGTAAACAGGCTTTATTACCTAAACCAAGATGATGAGACGTTCTGTTTTGTTTCGCTTTTTCCGGTCCGGTATCAGGATGCACAAAAAAAAAAAAAAAAAGTTTCTCTTTTTGATTTGATTTGTATTTTCCTCCTTTTTTTTTTTTTTTTTTTTTACTCGCTTTGATTTTTGTACTGATGATTTTAGACGAAGGAAAAAAAAAAAAAAAGATCACGTTAACTCCACACACGCCGAGCTTTTCCAGACATCTGTGTACAAACAATGACCTTTTAAAGAAATATTAATAATAATAATGAGAATTTCTACGGGCGTATCAATGCTGGGCGATAAGACCGAAAAACTGAGACCGACCGACGAGGCGACGACAGAACTTATCAAATGAAAAAAAAATAATAATTATGATTTTTTTAAAAAAAAAAAAAAGGAAATCATTAAGATTTCAGTGACACTTAACCTTTTCTGCAATAAGTATGTACAATTCACAGGGAACATTTTTGCATGGGTATATCATTTTATTCTTCATCACATGACCTAAGCACATGACAGACTTGCTCTTCTTCGAATGGTGCTTGCCGAAATAAAACACGTTGAAGGCGTACGACTCCGCTGCGCCCGCTTTTTTGTTTCGTTTTGTTTTTTTTGTTTTTTTTGTTTAGTTTGTTTGCTTGTTTGGCTTCCTTTTCTTTTTATTCCCAAGCGGCGGCGTGCTTCACGGCTCCCCCGGGGTTTGTTGCTGCTGTGTGTATGTATGTATGTGTGTGAGTGTGTGTGTGCGTGTGTGTGTGTGTGTGTGTGTGTGCGCTGATTCCAGATTTGATAACGAGTAAACTGTTCGATTAAAAATCGGGGATCGATTGATCTCTTCCTACTCAAGTGTCCCCCCGCCTCTTCTTTGGTGGCACCAAAAACTGGGAAACATCAGCGGCGAACATCCTTTCAGGGCAAAATACATTTTTCTATATTTTTTTTATTTATTTACATTTTTTTTTTTGCAGCTTTTTTCCACCAAGTATCTTCTGGGGTCCAACATCCGGTCCCCAAAGTTGATCCACCGGTGTCCGAATGTCCGACGGCGGCCAATGTCGACACTGGGTTTGTTTTTAAGTTGTTTCCTGTCCGCGACTGAACATCGTCCACCCAGACGGTCCATTGAGGTTTTATTGATTATTGATTGGATTGCGAGCAAACCAGATCCCCGGTTGACTTCCCATCGGGAGAACTTTCTGGGTGGAGTCTCCAAGTTTTGCTTGTGTCTGCGATGGTTTTCTCCAAAGTCCAATGAATCGCCCAGACGGGAGGTTCTCCGTCATGCGGGTCACGTTGAATTCTTGTCGAAATCTTCTTGTCGTCACAACCGGACTTGGATTTCTTCATTTGAAGATGTTTCACCCCTTCACGCCAAGCGGCGTCTTCACTTCTAATGGCCTGTCGGGAGTTTTTGAATATAATACATCGGTCTAGGTTATAGTGGGTCAAAAGAGCATTACCTGGATTGGGATGTGAAGAAGTAAAACTAAACAAAGTAGTTTAAACCTCTTGGATCACATGACCTGGTGATCCATCTGGTGATGAATCTTTCTTGGTTGTTTGGAGTGTGTAGATGGGATCGGTCCGTGTGTGCAAAACCCCGGCAGTTATATTCGGAAACTCCCCACAGGTCATTAAAACTGAAGAAGCCTCTCGGTCGAAGGGTGACACGTCTTCAAGTGAAGAAAGTCGACGATAAAAAGATTTCAACAAGAGGTTGTTTTCTCCATATAAGGTGAAAACGAGAGTGAATCATACGTGAGTGGCTGTTTTTCTTCCATGATGGGTGTCAAAAGTCAGAAAGGCTCCTGCATCCCAGCGGCCCCGACTGGAGGATAAGCAATTTTAAACTGAAACAATCCCATACAGATACGGACCTCAGTATTTGAAAAATTGAGCTCTTAGAAACATTTACGTGCAGAAAACTTGAAAAAAAGTGAAAGAAACCTCTTCCTGTCTTGTGCACAATCTGGCTATTTTTCACAGTTTTTTTTTTTTTTGCATCAAGAGTTGAACTTGTTCCAGGTTCATCGCCGTCTGACGCCCAAAAAAAAAATACTCCAGTGCCGGTCGGTTGGTAAGAAGTGGTTCCCGGAACCCGACCAGGGGGAGGGATTTTCCTCGCTCTCCGTGCGGAAAAGGGGGCGGTTGAGACGGCAACTGCCGCCGCTGACGAAAAAAACAAATCCGGGAAGCAGGCGAATCAAAGTGAAAATCAAAAACGTGATTTTTTAAAAAGGAAACAAAACAAAAACAAAACGCGCTAATTAGCCCGCGGAGGTTCTCCTTTCTCTCCGAGGCTTCAAGGGAAAAAGGTGGGAAATGCAATTTCCCATCTCGATCTCAATTTTGAGTTTTCTTTTTTACGTCTTTGCTCGGCCCGTTTCTCACGAAACGTTAGTCTCGTTCATTTGATCTCGTTTTTCGTTTTTAACCCCCGGAATTCCCTTAAGATCGGATGTGCATCGCAGGCTTGTTGACGGATAATAAAACTTTCGCGTTCTGAGCGGAGAGGAGGCCGACGGACGCATCTCGTAGCAACCCGTCATGGGCTGCTGACAAATGCGTTCGAACGTCTCTCTCCGGGTTCTGCCTGTTGTTGTTTTTATTTTATGATTTGTGTTCGATTGTTCTAATAAAAAATATAAGGAAAAGATCGTCTTCCTTTTATCACGGAACCAATACTGTCGCTGTTTGAAATGTATTATTGTCCGCTTCCTGTTCGAAAGAATCAAATAAGCTCATTTTCAGCGCATACCTGGATTCATCCTCCCGATGTGAAAGGATTCCTGTCAGGAACCTCTTCCTCCCTCGGGAGCTTAGCACGTCAATGTATTTGTTGTGTGTGTGTGCGTGTGTGTGCGAGTGTGTGTGTTTGTACGAGTGTGTGTTATGTCAGTTTTCGCATCTTCGCAGGTTTGCATGTGTTCCATTAGGTTTCTCGGTATCCTTGCGGAATCTAATTGACATCACATTTTACCCAATTTCCTTTTTGTTGGAGTGAGATAACCCCCCCCCCACAGACCGACCGCATTTAAATTTTGACTATTTTCTTTTTCCTCTTCTTCTTCATTTTCTATCCAAAAAGAAAGAAAGAAACGCACAAAATGCATGTATTCGCAAATTTGCATTTCCCTGGTGTGTTGAATAGAGCAGAAGGACAGAAGGAGAAAGAGATCCCTCTTTGTGAGTCTTTTATTTATTGATAGATTTATTTTTACACTTTTCAGTGTTAGAAGCTTTCCAAAAAGAGAGATCTGCAAGTGAATATCTCAATTTTGATCCAGGTGTTGATAATATCGCAGGCTTCCTTTCATTTTGAAGTTATAATTCAGGCATCTTTGTGCACCGACAGCGTTCGGTTTGTTGTTGTTGTTGTTGTTGTTGTTCAGGTGAAAACGTCATCGATGGATTTCCTTTAGCGAACCGGATCGTCTGCCGAGGTGAAGAGGTGAGCCTCCAGAAACGTGAGAGCCGCGGATCCGCCCGTCACCAGGGCAAAAAGACACCCCTGCCGTCATGCGATTCGTCGACTCCCCCTGCCGTCATATGATTCGCTCTCCGGTATCCTCCGCGTCGGCGACCCATCCTGTCGTCAGGAGGTGTTGTTATGGTAACCGGGCATTGATCTGCCCAGTCGGTGAACCGAGTCCTTCATGAAATCCTCATTTATTCACATTTATTCAACTAAGGGTTATGCGTTTGCTCCGCTTTTTTTGTTTTGACTCACGATGTCCATTCAACCGTCCACCTTCATTCATTCATTGCATAAGAATGTTACAGTCTGCAGCCCTCCTGCAGAGCCTTTTGTCGTCATCTATTGCTGCAAATGTGCCCGTATTTAAAATGTATGTAGCTAGAAGTGCAAAAGCTAGTGAGATTCGCTTACTTACCACATCCAATGTTTACGTGTTTGCAGCCCATTTCGAAAAACTTCCCCCGCCGAAATTGAGTGACGGGAAAGTCCTCGGAACACCCCGGACGGCGACCTCGGGCGTCAAGTTCATATCGCACGTCCGCGCAAAAGACTGACGCCGTGGAGTCGGGCTCGGCGCCGCCGCCCCCCCTCCCCCCCCTTCCTGTGTGACATCACGTCCCGCGATCGCAGACATGGCGCGTGGAACTTCACAGATTCCCATGTCAGAGAGGTCACACAGGCACGAGTCGGGCCTCTCCGTTTGGGGCGGCGGGGGCCCCGTTTCCGCCGTTGTTCTATAAAAGCAGGCGGCGCTCGGGATCCGCGGGCTGGACGAGCTCAACGGCAGCGAGGACGACCCCGTTTTGGTTCAGGTAATATCGTTCGTACGTTAATATGAGACGCTCGGATAAAACGGGGACGGGGATTTTTGCAAGCCCGTTTCTAGGTGGATATGAAAAACTCAGAAACATTGCCCCGATTTCAAATCACAACTCAGAATAAATCTGTTTAAATCGTAATATTCCATCCGGCACCAATTGCTCTGTCACTTTTATTGTTTTATTTGTATCACTTTTCCCGTTTTATTGTTTTTATTTGTATTGTTTCTTTTTTATGTGTGGTTGTGTATATGTCTATTTATGTACTGTGTCCTTGAATGTCAAGTAAGGCCTCTTCAAATAAAGTGTATTATTATGATTATCATTTGGAATATTTATGTGTATAGAGAGTGTATTTGAAGTGACAGATTTATTACAATCCTGAGATTGTTTGTCGCTGCAGTACAAAATTGCAGTGAAAAGTCTCAAAACGACAGCTGGTGCTGGAAGTACATAGTTTATTTTTTTTTATTTTTTTTCGCGTACAACATCATCAGCGTCATCCGCAGACAAACTTGCAACTTCGTCCGAGATCGATCGATGAATCAGCTGCGATATCACAGACGGCGCGCTTCACCTGTGTGACATCACCGCTAACACCTTTCACAGCGTCAGCTACCGCTAATTTGCAGCCCCCTCCCCCTGTCCCCGTATGACACATTTCCAAGCTTGTATTGTGAAAAAAAAAAAAGAAAATATAGCTTTGGTTGAACCTGGGGCTAAAAAAAAAAAAAAATCACAATTTTCTCAAAAGTCTGAAAATAAACACAACCTTATGTTTTGGTTTTTTTTTTCTGAAAGTATTCAATGGACCCACAACTGGGAAGGCTAAACCCTCAACTGAACCCTTAAGTTCTTCCGCTGGTCGACGGCGGCCTACCGCTCATGGTTCACCCCCCGTGATGGGTTCATTTCCGAGAACGAATTTCCCCATGGGGATTAATAAAGGATAAATTATATCATGTGACCTGGATGAATCCAGGCTTTGGGTTTCGGCGCCCTCAGTAGTCGCATCTATTGGTGCCTTCAAACAGCCATGATCCCATCCGTTGTTCCGGCTGGTTTATTTCAATTTTACAGTGCCATGTTTGATCCTAGAGCACAGACTCAGTGCTCTGGGAGTGTGCAGAAGAGCACATTAATCTAAATCTCAGTTGGGGTTCATGAATATATATCTGAGTTTCACTCTAAACTATCTATTGTCAAGAAAGCTCTGACTGCAACACCATCCATATCTTGCATCTGAAAAGACTGCTACCCAGTTGAACATATTAGCTTTTATTCTTATCAGGTCGCCTGATAGTATCTCATATTAACCACTGGCTCTTTGTTTTCACAGTTCTTCTGATTCTGTCCTACGGATACATCACTGGATCCGTAGTATTCCTCCCCTTCCTGGAGCTACTTTGGTATGTAGCCATCATATCGCCCCTTTTTTGGCCAAGCATACATTCGTATGTTGATAATGTCAGCCACCGTAACATTATCATTTAATTTCGCAGGCGTTTTTTTTCCCCAAAGCAACGCGCAGCTGAGGATTCAGTCGGCGCAAGCAAGGACTGAGCGGGGAGGTAACAACATGAGTAAGTGACATCAAACAAAGCAACGTTGCTCTCTGAATCATCTCCAACGCAGGATATAGCTGAGCAAAAGATATCAGAGACGCCAACCTTAAGAATCACGTCATCAACTGGGAAACCCAGATTATAGGCATGTTGGACCGATTTGTGATCTGATGTAGGAACAGGGTGTTCGCGTTCATCTGAGGGTGCCTCCCTCACGCCTGCTGAGATGGTGCAGAGGTGTGTGAGTGGATCTGTGCCAAAACTTTGCAGCCGTCTGTCAGGAATCATGGGAAAAGCTCAGTATCATTAATACAGTTGTGGTATATGTAGCAGTTTGCAGCAGGTGAGGGGGTATATTCAGAATCGAAGGGGACCTAATAATGACCCTTGGGGCACCCCATCATTTCCTTCTTCCAAAATACTCTCATTACGCCTACCTGACAGGCAGGAGACCTACAGAGGTACCGGAAGGTACCAGCGGTACTCAAAGGTAGTGGACAGATCTTGCGGCAGAGTACATTAGGGTAGGGGACAAGAGTACATTTTGCTGAGTGCCGGTATTATAGGACCGACAGGAGTGCTGTTTAGGGGACGGAAGAGCTGGAGTCATCTGGACCACATATTATCTTCAGACAAAGGCCCAATTGAAGGCAGGCATTAAGTAACATCAGCTCTAGTACTTCAGCAATACCGTATTTTCCCGACCATAAGGCGCACCGTACTAAAAGGCGCAGTCTCAGTTATATGTGCCATTACTGTATTTAACACACACATAAGGCGCACCTGATTAGAAGGCGCACCTGATTAGAAGGCGCACCTGATTATAAGGCGCAGGTTTTATATACAATCCACGCCCACACTTCCCCCTTTAACGTTCTCATGGTAGTTGTCCATGTTAGAGATTTGGCTGGACTGGATGTGTTTGTCGGCGATGTGTTTGCTGCAGTAGGAGCGGAAGATGGCCAGCTTCTCACTATAATCCGCTGGAAGTTACTGCGCTACCGTAGTCCTGGTCCGGATGGAAAAATGGCACAGTTTCATGAAAAGAAAGCACCAAGATGGACCTCCTTGGAAATGTTCAATTTTAATTTCTTCTGCTAGCGTTACTGCTATTAGTCAAATGGTGACCGTCGAAACGCTTCTCCCACTCGTTCTTTACCCGATGATCCACAGCTGGAGTCTTTCCTCCAACTGGGGCCTCCTCGCCTTATGTCCGCCAAAACTCAGCTGCGTCTTCTTGACCTGTCGGGGCTCATATTCCAGCTTCCTCCACTTGCGAACCATCGATTCATTAATCTTAAATTCTCTCGTGGCTGCTCAGTTTCCATGTTCCTCCGCGTAGCTGATGCCCTTCACTTTAAACTTTTATATATACAATCAACGCCATACTTCCCTCTTTAATGTTCTCATGGTGTTCTCTGCTACGTCCGCCTTACAGCAACGACTCACAGGGCGCACTGCACTATAGGGCGCGCCGCACATTTTGAAGAAAATTTAAGACTTTTATGTGTGCATTATAGTCATGAAAATACGGTATTTGAGGTAGAACTTTTTTAATGGAGATGAGAACATACGTGTTGTTAATGTGCATGATTACAGTGTTAGATGGTGGGATGATGGTCTATGTATGCAGGGTGTGCAAATAGCACTATCTTGGACTTCGGACACAGCCAACTCAGAAGGGGGAAAGTTCCATCGCTGTGAAAGAAACTGTGATTTCCAGGTCCGGAATGTCTGACGGAGTCAAAACTGAACATCTAACTCCTCAGAGGGAGGTTTTCATACTTCAGTCCAACTTTTTATTCATCTGTCTCCTTATTCGCAACGTCCTGGTCTTTGTCAGGCAAACCATGTGACTCTTCTCCCCTCCCATCCCTTACACTGCACTGTGACCTGAGCCTTGCCTCCTGTTGAATCCTGAAACATTTTGGAAGAGCCCAATTTTTTTTTACCCTGTCTTACTGTCCTCCTCTCCGTGGCCCAAGCTGGCACGCATTGAATTCTGAGCAGAAAAGTTCATGGTAACGTTCAGCTGATTTTGAAACCCCCATATGTCTTGTTTTCACTGTGACATTTGGCTTTTCTCCCACTGTCTCTCTCCTGCTCAGGCGAAGATTTAATTTACTCCAACCCAACAAGACGGATTCTAAATGCGTTCTCCATGAACTGAAACAAAACATAGACGCCATAGAGATTATTTCTTGTTAATTCTATTTTACAGTTTTACTGGTCTAACATGCAAGGCGCTAACCCATCTTGCCTATGGACTTTTCGGTATGCATCCAGGAGGAACCTTCCGATTGCTCTACCATCTGAGTCGCAGCCGCCCTGATGCGTTTTGCAGCATTAGCACTTGAATTAATACTTCCAGAAAAATGCTGCGACTGTCTTTTGGATTATTCCTCCATCTTTATTTACTCACCCCTTCATCAGTGCTCAAAAGTACCCTAAGTGTCCTTGACTCCAAGTACCCGGCCTCCACCACCCCAACTCACATTATATTCCTCCCCAGCTAGCCTCCTTCCTTCATTGCCGTCTCCTCTCCCTTTCCGCACTCCTCTCAGAGAACAACTTTTTGTTGCTATTAATCACAGGGCAGCAGTGATGTCAAAACGGTATGCTTGCTGGGAAGGCGGGGGCTAAGAGTTGTTCCCCCCCCAGGTGCCATCCTTCTTCTTCTTGCGTGAGGTTTTACTGCCTCCTTACAGTTCCATTACAGCTACCTTAAGATATACTCCCCCCTACTGTCGGAGCCCAAAGCCATGGTACTGTGAAAAGGAGGTGTTTCTTCCCCCTCCCTACTTCTGCCCACACACACACATGCACAGTGAAAAGGGAAGCTGTGATATCCCATATTGGAAGCGCACTGACTGTGATATCACAGCTAACATTCCTTCCACCTGGACATGTCAGTTTTTATTACTGAAAGACATATATATCCAAACATCGCCGCCATTGCAGAGTGCTGAAGTAAAAATTTGGCAGAGCGAAAAAGCAGCGGCAGTCCCGACAACGGCAGCGCAGTCCCGGTCCACTGTGATTTTGCATGGAGTTGTCCTCTTCCCCGCGAGCCGTCACAGCACCCCCTGTCTTCACAGGACCTCCTAGGGGTGAATCTGTAAAGCGGGACTGTGAAAAGGGGGAAGCACTGTAAAAGGGGACGCCGTGATGTAACAAAGGGGGTAGCTGTGATAGGGGCGACTGCACGAGGGGAGCCCGCCGGCGCTGTGAAAGCAGAGGCTGTGATGTCACAAAGGGGCGGCCCACCGCCCTTGACGTCACTGTAAATCACCACTGCGATTGTATAACCAAACTCCGATTTACCCCTTACGGGTCACAATCATTTCGCTCTTTCTAGAAGTAATGGCCAGCGCCGAGCCTTGGGTTGGGAACTGGAGGCCCCACAAACCAAGAGGGCCAATAGCTGCCCTCTATGGCAGCCCAGGACCCAAGTATAAACTACCAGGAACCACAGGTATAGTTGAAATTAAGGAATTAAACTTTTAATTCGCCACTTCTGGCATCACAATCTCATGGGCCGCCGCTGACCCCCGTTTCCTCCGCGCAGGTGTTACTAACCACAATCCGACCAAACACAAAGCACCGGCGTACAGCTTTGGGAAACGCTATGAACACGAAAATGCCAAGATGGAGTCCACGCCCGGGCCGAAATATCTCATACCGTCCAACATCACCAGGACAGGAAGAGATGGCACACCGGCGTTTTCGCTCCACAGTCGCCCCGACGAGCCTGGATTGTTTAAAAGCCCCGGACCAGGTCAGTAAAAAAATCTTTTCAACCAAATGTGAACGTTAACATAAAATGCTGCGTCTTTTAGCCGTTTTTTTAAAGTGGCAGGCAGAGTTTAACACTGGGATTCGCTTGCAAAGTTACTTACTGGGACTCATCACGTCTACTAGCTACTAGATTTGCAGACCATCAAGCACTACAAACCTGAATCACACCTCCAGAGCGGCACACTTTGAGTATTTTTTACCGCACAATTAAACGCAGATGGCTAGAACGGTAAAACAACCAATTGCTGCATGACCGTACTAGCGTCAAGATTGCACATCACGCCAGGCTGTGCCCGAGGATCCAGGTTTGGCGGACGAGTCGCGATTGTCGTCGGCAAATAGACAAGCATGACGTTTTCTCGCCACGTTTGTCAACATGTGTCATGTATATTTATGTAAAAAAAAAAAAAACATGTAGGAGTATCTAAACCTCAAGATAAATAGGCTAGGCTAGACTTCACCAGCCATCTTGTAAAATAGTTGAATGGTTCACTTTTTCAGGAATATGTGCCCTTTCCTGATCAATTGCCTATTTCCCCTAGTGAAAAACTATTTACCACAAATCTATTTGATGTGTCATACTGACTGCTGTTTCAACATTATTCACAAATAAATGTCAACGGAGTGGTGCTGAAAATGTTTTGGATTTCTTCCCCAACGTATCGTTGTGGTAAACGAACGCACTGGTAGCGCCAGCGTTTGTTGACTTCCCGCCGGCAGGTTCGGTATTCGTAAACTGCGCCCTGCATCGACCGTTATCTTGGCTGGTTGATGGGCGTGAGGTTTTATGTGACGTGCGTTAATCATATTAACGTGCGTTCTCAAGGCAAGCATTGCCGAACCGAAAATGTAAGAACTGTTGCTATTTTCCACGCTAGCGTTTTTTCCACCTATTTTTGCATCCGCTTGCTAAACCCTTGCCTCTCTGGCTACTCTGCTGTGCTTGTCTGAAAATAAGATGTGTTTTTAGTAAAAGTTCCTGTGTCTGGTTTTGGACGAAGCTAACAAGAGCTGCTCAACATTAGCCTCAAGTGAAACGTCCACAAATAATGGATGTTGTTCTTATCTTAATGCCCTAAAGGGCCGCAAAGACACAAACCTCGCAAGTTTCACTTTCACGTCATCCAATATGTTTATTATTTTCCACGTCGTCCCGCCCCCTTTAGGGTGGTTTCAGATGACCCAACCGCGCTGCAGATAGAGTTCTTCAGTCAGTCACAGTGAAAAATGGTTTAGAGAAATTAAAAATGAAAGTGAGATTGTTCTGGCCGTCGGGGTTCAGAACAACACAAGAATTCAAACATTGATAATCGGAGACTCTCGTGGTTCAAAGAACAATTTCATGCAGCCGCCGTCAGGATTTAAATGGATTGACTTTGCACAGATTTTTTTTTTTACAGTCGCTTAATCATAGAAAATAAGTTGTGACCTGAATAATCCGAGACAGAAGAATTACGGATGTCCTTTTTCCCCAAAGGAGCTGGATTTGTTTAAAGGAGGCGATACGGTTGATTGCAACTCCAGGATAAAGATCTTTGGATCGCCAATAATCCTCGATATCGACTTCTACGAGAACATATTTGTCATTTACATGATCAGCCAATTTAAAATTCTCTCTGACAATATGATACTTGGAGCATATATTTGGCATAAACAGTATAAATTTATTTCATTTTCCCTTTTCTATTCATGTTCTTATTATCATTACATAATGAATAATGTATTATTATTCAGTGTATAATATTGATAGTTCTCATTTCAATAGTTGCTGCTATATTGTGATTTAACCATCGCAATCTTTCCACAACTGGGTTATCATACAGGCGCTAAAGATGCAACTCCATCCACATTTTTTTTTATTTACTGAACTGATAGTGGGCCTTTTTTTTGCAAAATATTGATAATCCCAGAACTACTCTATCACAATAAGAACGTTCTCATGGAAAGTATGAATGTAGTACAGTCATGTGTGTTCCACTCACCCTAAAGTGCATGTGAACACGTGTTTATGACAAGATGCAAAAAAAAAAAGAAATATCCATATTGATAAAAATTCAGAACAATATGTGTGTATGTGTGTGTGTATCGGTGCATATGTAAGTGGAGATGTATTTTGGTGCTCTTTGATTATTAGTTTGGTTTTGTTCAGATTTGGATTATTGGATATTAGTAATGGCAGGATGAACCACAGGATCAAATCATAAAACTCTGACTGGTCGTGACAGACGACAGCTGGGTAGAAGCGATTTGTTTCCATGCAAAAGCGCAAGAGAACCCGGAAATACATGTTTTTATAGCAAGAGTCGCTGACCTTGTGATTGGTTTGTTTTGTGTTTTTGCCTCCCGTTAAGCACCTCCAGTTGAATTAGCCGTCAAAGCTGAGCCCCGCAATGCTAACCCGCTGTCTCACCACAGATGTAGTTGTTATGGAAGGGACTCAACAGCGCCTTGTGGCTGTCCACTGTGGCTGTCCCGCCACTGGCGCCGGCAGCAGAGATGTCACGTAGAGGTAGTTTGGTCAGAAAAACAGAAGAGCCATCCCCGGATGTTAACCTAATTTGCAGTCGGACCACAGCAGAAAGTCCGCCGTGGAAGCGTCTGGATCGGTGAAAGTGTGAAGCTGCGATACAAAAAAAAAAAACGCGTTACAGTGAACTCCAGTTAAAATGGTACCCTTACCTTGACCCCCAACTCCCCCCCCCGACTGCAGGTCCAGCATCTTACAACCTGCCCCCGGTGATCGGGCACAAGACTGTGGCCAAATCTGCGGCTCCCAGCTACTCGTTCGGCGGTCGCCACAAAACCGGGAGCTTCTACGGGGACTTGAAGGAGGTGGACTGTTCATACCCGTTACCTTTTCCAGACACATAAGGTGGTCTTTGAATGTATGTCTGATAATTTACTCTGGGACCCGCCCCCACTATGACCAACCTTCAGACGCCGAGTCCCGCAGCCTACAAAGTCCCCGCCAACATCACGAGAACCGGCAAAGACGGCACACCCGCGTTTTCGTTACACAGTCGACCAAAGGACGCGAGGTTGTACCAAAGCCCCGGACCCGGTGGGTAAAACACTTTGCACGTCAAAACACATTCTGCGCCTTGACACAAGGTTTGCTAACATTGCCCGTTCCCTGCAGGTCCGGCAACCTACAACCTGCCTCCTGTGATCGGTCCCAAAACGGTGGCCGAATCGGCGGCGCCAAGCTACTCGTTCGGCGGTCGCCACAAAGCCGGCAGCTTCTTCGAGGACCATAAGAAGGTGGGCTGGACGGTTCATACATGTTCACATTTTCAGAGCCTTCTTAATTCTAGCGCAAATTCAATATATCAATATAGTTCTGCTATCAATTCAGCTAAAATTATTCAGCCCCCTCTGGTGCTGTGCTCAGCAACCTCACTTCCCATCAAGATGGTTACAGAATTCTGGTTTTATGTGGAGTATCCATGTTTTTTTCCGCTATCAGTCCAAAACCAGTCAGTAGGTCAATTGAAAACTCAATTAAATTGACCATAAGTGCAAACGAGAGTGAACATTTGGATGTCTTTATACGTGGCCTTCCCGTGATCGGTAGGGTCCAGGTCAAACAGGTCAAAGGCTCTTGCTTCCCTCCGATCCCGTTTGCACAACTAATGTTCGGCGTTAAAGAAATAAGCTTTGTCGATTCTCTCCCAGGCGACTTTCATTCAATCTCCCATTAAAAAAACAGAAGTTGCATTGTTTTCTCACTCCTGCCCCTGTTAAAGGGCAGGAACACTTTACATTGGAAACGGGAAGGGAACTCTCTTGGCACCTGAATGGATTCTGAGACAGAAATGTCAAGATACTTTGCTACATATAATTTTCAAAATTTTGGGGCATTCCATAAGGGTATGTTTATCATTTCTGGTTGCTTCATTTTTTTGGTTTAGTGCTAAACGAGTGATTGGCTCAAGTAAACCTCACCTTGGAGCTCCCCAAATGTTGACAGATTTCTGATGTTAGCAGCCCTACGTCTCCAGGCTACATGGTTGTTGCACTGCTGAGCCACCTTGCTAACTGCAGTAATGCGAGTGTAATAGAACCAAAAGTGAAACTGGAGCTGAATTAAGATAGAGATGATGCATCACTTCTCGCTCCATCCAAAATCCTCTCGCTCGCACTCCCCACTGCTGACATGCTCTCACATCCAGCGAGCGCTGAGTGTGACGTTGTGAACTAAATCGGTCGAGACGGCCCGTGATTTACTCGGGTTGTCTGTACTCACCCTGCAGACGCCGAGCCCCGCAGCCTACAAAGTCCCTTCCAACATCACCAGAACCGGCAGGGATGGCACGCCTGCGTTTTCGCTACACGGTCGTACGAAGGACCCAGGGATGTACCAAAGTCCCGGACCTGGTCGGTGCCCCTTTTTCAACATCGAAACATTTCATCAAACCACATGATACATAAAAATTAAAGATGCTTCAAGACAGAAGCGATACGAACTCTAGAATCTGATGCCCCACTACGTCTCACCGCAGGTCCGGCATCCTACAACCTGCCCCCCGTGATCGGGCACAAGACCGTGGCCAAATCTGCGGCTCCCAGCTACTCTTTCGGTAGCCGCCACAAAACCGGGAGCTTCTACGACGACCAGAAGCAGGTAACGGCTTTCTGGACATTCAGTTTGAAGAGCTTGTCGGACGATATTCCTGAAAAGGTCCCTTGATTTACTCCGGTTCTTCTCCCCCCCCTGCCGCAGACGCCGAGCCCTGCAGCCTACAGAGTGGTGGACCCTTATATCTACAAGCAGAAACCTCCCCAGTACAGCATGACAGGAAGAAACTTCACACGCGACGACGGCACCTTGACGCCGGGACCAGGAGCGCATAATCCCGAGCGCGTAAGGACCCTCGCTTGTAACTTTTTGGGGTTTTATTTGCATCCCGATAGTTCATTCATGAATGTGCGTCTTCGCAGGTGACCTCCACGAAACCCAAAGCTCCAAGCTTCACTTTCGGATTGCGTCACTCGCAATTCATTTACCTCCCGCAAGAGAAAAGAGACTGAACCCCCCTCGACCTCTCACTCTCCCGCACAACGACACTGTCAGGCGACAGTGAAGGCTGCACACCGGGGCGATGTGTCAAGACTGCGGTGTGGACGATCATCACGACACCGTGCGCAGTTAGCCGTCAGGAAAAGAAAAAAAACGGAACAGTATTTACACGCTTGCAGTTCGATGACATGATTATGTGACTTGATTGTGTGGATGATGCGGCGACGCGGCTGTTTGGGCATCCGACGTCACCGAGTGACAAAAAAAAAAAAAATGTACATATTCATACGCCATCTAAAACCCACTCGGTTCCCTGTCCGGTTTTTGTTTTTTTTTTTCTTGGCGTAGTTTTTACCCTTCGTGTGGCCGGGGCGAATACCACGCCGCCAAAAGTGGTCCTGAAGGTATCTTGAAGCATCAGCAGTTTTGCTGTTTAGCGACGAATGACCCTGTGCTGACTCTTCTTCCCACTGCTTTGGACCCTCTACCCCCTACCTGACCCATCAGCTCTGCGCCTGAAACATTTGTCATGTTATATGCATATTATTTATTTAAGGAGAGGGAACAAATGCATTTTGCTTACTCTCTCACACACCCACACACACACACACACACATTACACACACACACACACACACACGCATTCATGCTAGCACGCTGTGAAAGCGGAAGCTGTGTTGTCACAAAGGGGAAGCAGAGCCACCGGAGTTTTCGCTGCAAGCTATACTCCACGGGCGCTGTGAACGCAGAAGCTGTGAGGTCACAAAGGGCGGTGAAAGTTGAGGAAGCAAGCGAGGACCCCCCCTCCCCTAATCCCCGCGGGACGGAAGGGGAAACTGTGATGTCACATAGGGGAAGCGTGCCGTCTGTGATACGACTGTGAAATCACTTCCAGGGGGTCGCGCAACGGTGGAAGTCTTAACTGTAGCCGTGACTGTGATATAGATGATTTACAACTTGTTTGCTTACTCAAGAGGTTAAAAAAAATGACCGAGGTTTATTTTTTTTAATTTCTCACATTTTTAATTTCCACTTGATTTTAATTCTAAACTTTGGACAATCGTGCGTTTAATTTTTTTTTTTTTCAAATCTCAGTCATGCTCAAGTGGCGCTGGCCGCTCACTCGTGAGTGACCCGACAAGCCGGGAGCAAACGTAGACTGTAAACAAGTCACAAGATACTCGTTGCAAATGAAGTTTTGTGGAAACACCTGAAGCATATTAAGACTACTCCCTCATCGTAGCATGTAGCCAACAAGGTTGTTTTTTTTTTTTCCATATTTTACGTTGGTAAAATGTCATTCCACATGCTGTGCATGTAATTTTACGCTGAGCTAACATGCTCTATATTGTCTTGTCGGTAACGTGTGTGTTTTCACGGTGGATTTGAAAGAAAGCTTCAAATAAACCTGTAGCACAAAACGCCAACTGTGTCCTCCTGTGCTTGAGGGAACCGTAGCAGAAAACTCGGACCTGCGATTCAGCGACGCTAGCACAAACAGCAATGCGACGTGTGAAAATACATTACGCGTTGACCCCAGAATGACCAAGATCTATCAGTAAAAATGTCTCTGCAATTATTTCCCTTGTAGAAGTAAGTAAAGTTCTGATAAGGTTGATTTTCAGGTCTTCTGAAGCCGCTTGAAGACATGTGTAAGTTCATTTCCGACGGTGAATTGTATTCTCTAAATCTGCTGCAGGTATTTATTAACATTCCAGTGAGGTGCCAAAGTTCCATGCGGAGATTTCATGTTCTGTGAAGAAATACACTCCTTGAAAACTGGGTCATACACCGGTAGGGCCTTTAAAAGACGTGTAATAGAACGACGATGACGCGACTGCGCCGAGCAGAGATGGTGGAAGAAACTGGCAGCTATTCAAGGTTTGGAGACATTACTGATGCCCTGACATGTAAATTGTGTTTTTTTTTTTTTGCAGAATAATAAAGGTGAAGAGAACTTGTGACAGAAGAAGAAAGAAGGCAGCTGGACATAGATGACAGTAGTCTATGGGACCTTTAGGTGGCACTAAGTAGCTCCTTGGATAACAACTGCCGTGAAATTGTAACAAGAGAAGAAGGAAAAGGAGAAAAGGAAGAAGATCTGGAATGGACAGTGTTTGGGAGAATGCAGCTGTCAGGTGGTTGGTTCTGAATGGCCAAATGGAACCAAACACACCGTGGAAGCGCGAGTCAAATAGTAAGAAATTTTGACCGTAGCCACAGCAACGAGGGGACCAGAGGTTGCGTTCTCTGAGCAGCCGTGCATCTCGACAGTTCCCTCCTACCAATGAATCTCGGCACAGTTCGAAGTTAAAAGCTTCGGTGACGTTGCGGAGACTCGAGATCTGCATCGGCGCTTCTTCTGCACAGATTTGACCCTCATGTGTAGTGATATGGGAAGGTTTCCAGAGGCCATCGGATCAAGAACAAAACCTGAAAAAGAAGCTCTGCGGACAAACATATACTGGATCTAAAAGGGCAACAGCTTTTTGGCAGAACCACTTTGACATGTGGGTGCGGGTTTCATCAAAAAATTGACGAACTGACCTCTCCGAGGCTTTTGTGTCGTTGCAAATACCACCACTACTACCAGTGCTTCTACTTTTAAAAAATCTTACTGGTCTCAAAAAAAAAAAAGTATAACTGAAAGTATAATCTCAGATGAGACAAAGAGAGACGGCTTGCCAAACCTACAGATGGCGAGCAGGAGGAGTTAAATCCATCCTTGGAGGAGAAGGATGGTATCCTGAAGGTTGGAGGATGCCGAAATCACGCCTATTGCCAAGCAACCGGACAATTTTCCCCGAACATTAATGTCACGCACTACGCGCTTTTATGGAAGTGTTCGCCATTAAAGGCGTGGTATAACAATCAACGATCCGCAGGCTAACCGGTGACGCATCCTGAGGCCGTCTCGTCACACGAGAGCGTGAAAGGCGCTGACGCCGATTTATTTGTTTGGGTCTCGAAAAGGTTATTTTAGGTCTCGCCGATATATTTTTAATCTCTAACCGTGTGTTTGTGTAAATCTGTGGTTGTTAGGAAGGAGAGCCAAGCAGGGCTGATTCATTCTCTTTCACCCAGGAAGGGCCTCATTGGATCACAGGAAATACTGGATGATATGTACAAACACACACACACACACACACACACATCCAGAACACAGCGGATACTTACGCCTTCATACGCTTCAATGGTGTTTAATCTGTATTTCATATCATCCCATCTGACGTCTCTCCTCTGCTCCAGGAAAGGTCTCACACTCAGGAAAGAAAAAAAAACAAGCTTGGATGTAAATCGGCTGGTGTTTGTCACCACCCAGTGGCTCCAGACAGTTACCTTGCATTTTTGCGGTCTTTGTGAGGACAAAGATATAAAACATTCCTCCTTTTCCTCCCTTCAGCATAAGTCAGGTAAGCCTTTTGTTTTTGTAGGGTTTGGTGAAAATACCCTCTAATTGCTCAGCCACGGATACACAATGGGTTTGTTAGTGTATGAAATCTTTTGAAGACTGTGTTTGTCTGTGTGTGTGTGTGTGTGTGTGTGTGTGCGCATTGTCAAATGTCTTGTTTTGTTTAATTCACAGTCACACTGTCAGCCCAAAAGCCGCTGATATTTGATGTATTTTACATTTTCTGACTGATATATTGCAAAGAAAAGCATCAGAGGAGCAGATAGATAAATAAATTAATTCTCACAGCCGGAAATTAGAAAAGGTTGTTTTTTTGTTTTTTTTTAACGCACATATAAATATATATATATTTGATCACAAAAAAAGCAATCATCCGTGTATAATTTGGTGGATAATTTTAACCAGCATATTAAATAACCAACAAATTAAATGCATTTATTTTTTTAGGCCAGCCTATGAGACTGATTCAAGACGTCAAGAATAAACTGAGACCAATCCGATAATCATCAATATTTATTATTATTCTTCAGCATGGAGCCGAGGCCCAGAGGCTTCTGGTAATACAGAGGATGGACTGTATCACAAAGTGGGAGCTTTCTTATTTATTATCCAGCAGCTCTTTTTTTTTTTACTCAATCTTTATTTAGTTTTTCTCTACATCAATATGACACATACATATACCACATAAAATGAGATAACATGATCATGTCATGATATGATATAGTAACAGAAATACTGACACTGGAAAAAAAAGGGGGGGGCAAAAAAATGACAAAAAACAACAAAAAAAAAAATCCACTCTAAATGGGTAATCTAAAAGGATATTATGCTTATGTCTGATGCCAGTCTAAAATTATTTGAGTCCAACCTTATTGTATTAGTAAAGATATGCCAGGTGCCCATCATTTAGTAAAAATAGACTTCTGAAGTCTTAATGAATATGTAATTTGCTCCATGTGGTAAATGTACCATTCTTTCTGGATCCATATATTACATGTAGGGGGATCCGATGTCAACCACCTGATAGTTATGGCTTTTAATGCAGCTGTGAGCAATTTGTTTAAGAGGTATTTTTCATTTGTGGTCCGGTGTGCCTCAATGCATATTTCCTCCCAGGTGTCCATTGATATCAATGGTCATCTCCACCTCCCATCTCTCGATAAAAATATATTATATTGCTTACCGATTATTTTCTTCCCCCTATTGCTCATCAGTGCTATTAGGAAGCTTTCTATGGAAGTAGGTCTTCTAAGTTTTTCCAACTTCTTTTACGTTGTCAGGAAAGATCTTAACTGATCTTAACTGTGCAATATTTCATAACAGCTACATGTACAATTTTTTTTTATACTCTTGTGCACTCCTTATCTTTCACTTGTTACTTAAGAAACTTTATAGTTTATTTGTATTTCTTAATCTCCCTTTTTCTCTTTTTTTTACTGTTCATACAATTCTCTACTATTATTTATCATTGTTATATTTTTCTTGTACCTCTGGCACAACAATTTCCTTCGGGATGAATAAAGTTGTTCTTATTCTTATTCTTAACTGTAGATATCTTTAAAAAAAAAAAGTCAATCTTTGGGAGATCAAATTCCTGTGCTTCATTTGTGCAGCCCAGAAATTTGTAATTCAGGTTTGGGAGTTTAAGACCTCCATCCTATGTGAATGATTGTAAAGTTTTAAGTCTAATTCAAGGGCGCTTATTTTGCCGGATACATTTTGATAATAATTTTATTGAGGTGAGCAAAAGTGGGCCTTCATCTTATCTACATTTACCTTAAATCCAGAATAATACCTGGAACTGGATATGAGCCCCTTTGGATATTTTACATATGTTGTTGAGCAGGGTTCTGTTAAAAATAATAAAACATCATCTGCATACAACGAAATTTTGTGTTCTTCTCGATTTGTTTTAATTCTTTTTATGTTATTGGTGTCTCTGATGAGCTGGGCCAGTGGTTCAATACTAATAGCAAACAGCAGGGGTGATAAGGGGCAGCCCTCTCTGCATCTTCGAGTGTAAATCTCTCTGATCTGTGTCTATTAACCTTAACAGCTGCTTGTGGGGATGAATAAAGTGTTTGAATCAAATTTACGAAATGAGGATCAAATCTAAATCGTGCATCTATAGATACGATTCATCACTTTTTGATGAGATATCATATTTAATAGGCGTCGTACATTATCTACGTAAGACCTTCAAGTGATAAAGCCTGTTTGATCAGAGGGTATTATTTGAGTAACTATCCTATATACCCTTCTAGCTAAAATTGCAGTTGGTACACTAAAATCTTTGTTTAGTAATGATATTCAGCAGCTCAATTTTTAAAAAAAATATTGGATCACATGAACTGAGGCTCATGTGAAAGTTACTGAGGGCTGGTTCTGGTGGGGAATCTTTCCTGGTTGTTTGGAGGGTGTAGATGAGCCTGCTCTGTGTGTGCAAATCCGTCATGGTATTGATCCCAGTACAGCATTTATCAAATGGTTATACACACTGGTGTTCGTTATGTGGCATATAATGTTTTTGCACATAATATTTGTAGTATTTAAAGTCAGTGAGGACATAGGGAGATGTTTTGGACATATACAAAGGAGGGGTAGTGAATATATTGGTAGAAGGCCTGGCAGAAGACCAGAGGGGAGATTTATGGATGGAGTGAATGAATAACAGGAAGTTAGGTGGTGGGGGAAGATGATTTGCTGTGATGAGCCCCGGTGGGAAAAGCTGTAAGGTAGAAGAAGACTGTTGTTATTACTAGAGTTGTTGTCAGACAACATACAATAATAATGGACTGCATCACTTAAGGAGTAGCCCCACCCCATGCAAAAACACTGACTCAAGAGAATCTGATCACTTTAGTTGGCAACTCGGAGTAATAAATCCATAAAATGAGTTTAAAAACACGAGCAAAAGTAAATCTCACATTGTATTATCACATACAGCAGTATTTGCACGGCTTAACTGCCCTGTGCTTTAACTACACTTGGTGCTACATGGCCTGCAAAAACTCTACAGGCTTTTATTTTGAAAAAGTAGAAACCAGGAAGAGTGAAGGAAAAGATCCTGAGATTTCAAAACCTCTGTGAGTCCAAGTTTAAGGAAGTTAATTTTGGTTGGGTTTTTTTTATCATTATTGAACTTGTTAAAAACTTGAATTGACAAACATGGCCAAATGAAAACATACATCAATAACATCTAGACTACATGAGGGAACATAAAAGAATATTGTTTGCCAATAAAATAATGTAATTGTAAAAGTAACTAAGAGCATATAGGAAAACAAATGTACAACACAAGAGGCCAATTAACAATAAATAAATTCACAGCAAAACGACCACAATGGATTCTTAGTTTATTGAAACAAAAGGAATATTATTCATTAAAAAAGTACATTCTGTTAAAGTTGGTACATTTTAATCCGGTTACCCCTGTCAACCGCGCATGCGCCGAAGCAGCTCAGACCGGTGTAAACCGTGTCACGTGTTTATTAAAAAAAAAAGGTTGACTGTTTTAAACCATGAATGAGACTTTGACCCCCCCCCCCCCGACACACACACACACACACACACACACACACACACACACACACACACATACACACCTGGGCTTACCTGTCCGGTGAGTGTTCATGCTGGGGGTCGGTTTCCGGAAATTCCCGTACCTTCGAACGAAACTCATCCGGAAGCTACCGGGAAGAGGTGGCCGAGGAAATGAAAAGTTTAGCCGCCCGCCGCCGGTCGGATCTCTGAAAGCAGAGAAAAGGAGAAAAACGACACGACGACATGCTGTCGTTCCTGCGTTCAGGTGATTTTTTTTAACTTGCCGGCTGCTCCTCCTTCTTCGCCGGGAAGTTTCTCAAGAAAAAAGAACATTAGCCGTCTTTCTATAGCCACATTAAAAGCTAGCACGGGTTTATTATATAGTTATGAGGACCTCACCTGTTTAGCTCCCACATGGAGCTGGTAATGTAATTTTTTTTTACAATAAATACATCCATATATTGTTTGTATAGTATTTAAGATTAATCCAATGTATTTCTTTTTATTTTTCTTTATTTTTGCAATGTATAAAAATGACAGTTGGAAATTTCAAAATAAAATGGTGCAATTAAGACAAAGCAGAAGTTTTGATAACAGCAACAGTGGCAGTTCGAGGGAGATATTCACAAACACACAGCTACATTGGGTGTCATGTTAATTTTGTCAGGTTAACGTTTTCATATGTTCAGATTTTTCTTGAACATATTCCTTAATAATTTGTTTGTCCCAGCCTGCACACATTGTGTCTATTTTTGTTATTTATTTTATTTGTTGCTATTTATTTTTGTCACACTATTTATATTGTTGTTTACTTCTAGCTGTCACTCTATATTGTTGTTTACTTCTAGCTGTCACTCTATTTATATTGTTGTTTAATTCTAGTTGTGTATATTTCACCCCCACTTCCTTGAATTTGCTTATTTTTATCCCTGATGTTGTCGTTGTCTGTTGTCTTGCTATATCCTGTCTTCAGCCTGTCTATTCGTATTTATCTCCATATTTATTTCCTTTTTTCTCTTAACATTATAACTGTTACGTTGCTGTGACATAGGAGTTTCCCCTTGGGGCATCAATAAAGTTTATCTTATCTTATCTTATCTAAACCCTCTGGCTATGTTTTAAAAACTCATTTCCAAATACAGGGGTTTGAATTTGCTGAAGAAATACTATTTTATTCAATTCATAGTAATGCTGCTAATGCTAATATTGGCACAGACTCTTGATATTCGGTTCAGATGATGCCTTAACTGTTTGTTCTTGTTCGTGTTCTTTTTGCACGTCTCACACATCTTGTCCCTGCGGCAATAACGGTGTGTGGACCAGCAGACAGGCGGCCCCCTCCCCCTGAGAACATTCACATTTCCTCTTTGCCGCCCAGCATTCCCACTGACTCCAATCCAGAGAGACCCAGCGGACAAGGTGAGGACGTTACCAAGGAGTTGGCGAGTCAAAATCTAAACCTGACCTCTGACCCCCTTGGTTCCTGGGTTATGTTATCTAATTTTTTTCAAAATAAAATCAAAGTTACTAATTAAAAAAACTAATACTGTCAGGATTATATTATCATTCTTCTTCTTCTTCTTGTTGATAATTATAAACTATATTGTTATTATTACTATTTACTATTACAATATATAATGATAATCATAACAATAATTATTATTATTTCTATTATTATTATAATTATTTAGAGATTTATTTGCAAGTGATCACATGGGGTCAGTGTGTGTAT
This sequence comes from Fistularia commersonii, assembly GCF_037954325.1. NCBI lineage: Eukaryota > Metazoa > Chordata > Actinopteri > Syngnathiformes > Fistulariidae > Fistularia > Fistularia commersonii. Next base: position 8,508,589 of record NC_141297.1, on the reverse strand, counting down.
TTGTTCAATTTTTGTTATTTGTAATGATGTTCAGAGTTTGTGCGTGTCTGTCTTTGTGTGAAGCAGAAGTGGACAATGGCACGATTGTCACCACTAACACACAGCAAGGGCCTTTCCTCCAGAAGCTTGACAGCGGTGCTGGGTCCAGTCCTTACTTTGACCAGAGGGTCCCCGTTCCTGAAGAGGATGCCTCGGTAACCCCAACATCCACACAGACAGGGCTTTGGAGGCTCTGCAGTTCTTTATGAAGTTTCGTAAGTTTCACATTCACAAACTTCAGTCCAGGTTCAGTTTCCGGAAGCTATGGGCCTTCACCGGACCAGGTTTCCTGATGAGCATTGCCTACCTTGACCCTGGGAACATCGAGTCAGACCTGCAGTCAGGAGCTAAAGCTGGCTTTAAGGTGTGTGTGTGTGTGTGCGTGCGTGCGTGCGTGCGTGCGTGCGTGCGTGCATCCACTGTTACCTCCTCCACTCCTCTCCCTGTGGAGGAGAGATAAGACTAAACTCAACAAAAGTCATTTTTTGATGGATGTCATGGGAGAAGACCAGGTTGTGAGAAGATCCTCCGGTCTTTAAATTCAATAAGAAAGGCCCCAGCGGCAAAGGGTTATTGTTTTCAACATATATCAAGTTAGGATGAGATTGATTTATTTTCAAGTATAAATTAATAGAAACAATATTATACTTATTTCTTTTCGTTGGCTCAAGTTTCCTGGTAGTTTCTTGCTTAAGTTTTGGGTGGTTTATTTCTTTGACAGGTAAATGTCTTCATGCATGGGTGTGAAAAATATAGAAAGGAAAAAAACAATGAACCTGGTTAACAGCGCATCCTCTGTCCCATCCAGCTGCTCTGGGTTCTGCTGAGTGCCACCATCATCGGCCTGCTGCTGCAGAGGCTGGCAGCCCGGCTGGGCGTGGTCACTGGAATGCATCTGGCCGAAGTCTGCAACCGCCAGTATCATACGGTGTGTCTGTCTGCCATCTCTGGTGCCACGATACGGCAAGCATGCTCTATAGCATCAGCATAACCAAGTTTATATTCTGAGAAATGATTCTGAACACGGACGTGGTTCCAGCTCAACCAGACAAACTACATTCATAAAACAAGCGCTTTAAGGCGTGTTCCCTTATGGCATTGGGTTCAGATGTGACAAAGACAAAATGTTTTTTTTATATCCTTCTGCATCATTTTGATTTCTTTCATTTCAATTCAAGCCCAGATACACCTAATTGTCAGTTTATGAAATAGTTATGCGAAGTGAACTCATAGCTAGTCTCTCATCTGACACAGTGAAACACATCACCTCATAAAATGATGCTTAAGTCAGGACATCATGATAAAAGCTTTTCCACAGTACGATCTCTTTCCTTTTTTTTCGTGTTAGCTGGCAAAATAGCTGTGGGACTAATTTTGAAATGTATATTTTCTGAACCAGGTGTGTCTGATTAGACCAGAAATGTGGCTCACACAGACACACACAACATGCACATGAGTGGGTTTCAGAGTGTTAAAGTGGTGATTCAATAACTTTTCAACTGAGCCTGCTTACCATTACCACAGGCCACCATCCATTGTGCCAGGCCAACCGGTGGTGACAGGGACTAGCTTAATGCCTCAGCTTAGGGAAGCGAAGGGGATGGAAGCAAACAGTCAAATTTCTTTTGAAAACAGTCGTATTTTTCTTTGGATGGTGACTTCCATGTTTGTATTTCATGCTAAATAGTCACATGACCCATTTGTCCAGGTGCCACGGATCATCCTGTGGCTGATGGTGGAGTTGGCCATCATTGGTTCGGACATGCAGGAGGTCATTGGCTGCGCCATCGCATTCAACCTCCTCTCCTCCGGCAGGTGACTTAACTGACCTGAGTTGAAATTGTTGACAGTGCAACTTTCCAAATGGGGTTTTAGCTCAATTCTCACTTATTTTATTTATTGGCATCCTCATAGTTTTACCCGCAGCATTTATTTTCCCTGATTTTGAAATTACATTTGAAAGTGATTTTCTTCTCCTACCATGAGTAGTATTAGAAAGAAAAAAGGAGTAGGTGTAAAAACAGGATGGCAAAAAAGGTAGACATTATAAGTGAATTAGAAAACAGACAGAAATGTTCAGATGAATGGGCTGATAATTAATAGAATTCAATGTAATTATTTGCTGTTTGAAACGTTTTGTCTTTTTGAAAAAAATGTATCCCCCTGTCAGGATCCCACTTTGGGGCGGTGTCCTCATCACCATCATTGACACCTTTGTTTTCCTCTTCCTCGACAAATACGGTACGTAAAGGCTCTGCTTTCCTGCAAGACTGACATCACCCGTAAAACACACGCTGTGCTCCCGCAGACCTGAGGAAGCTGGAGGCTTTCTTTGGTTTTCTCATCACCATCATGGCCATCACCTTTGGATATGAGGTATGAACACACCTGGCACCTTTCAGTAATGCTACACTGTACTTTACCTGTAGTCCTCCTGTTGTTTACCTGTGTTTCCTTGTCGTTCTCCGGTTCTATCCCTGTGATTCAATCCTAGAGCACCTGTGAATTTGCTGTACTTTTGCTTTGGTTCCCCTTCACTAAATCAGCAAAAGAAAAGTCTTCTTGCATTTGAGATCCTCGCTAATGCTACCTCCAGCAAGCTGTCTTTCATTCCAAACTAATCATCCAAACTAACAAAAACTTTTCTACCCCTTCGAAGACTTGAGACCTTTGCTTCGTTACCATAGCAACCTCTACATTTTCAGCCCATTTTTTTATTCTTCTTAATTGTGCAGGTGGTTGACTTAGCCATGTGCTTTCCGAGATCTGTAATACAAACACCACTCTCATGTTTAGTCATTATGTCTGACTTCAGAGCGACTGCAATTCTAAATTTAGTCTTAAAACCAGTATCACTAGCACTTTTTGCCTTTTTGGGAGCCATAATGAGGGCTAACTAACTGAAAAAAAAGCACAAAAAGCATTATAACAGGAGAACACGATGGTGAATGATGTAAACAACACCGAGTACCATGCATGGCTGCTGCTATGTTACGACGCCACAATGTGGAAAAGCTTGTGAGTTGTTTTTTTTTTTTTTGTGCGCTCATGCTCTGAGGCTTGGTTCACAGCTTGATTCAAACGTTGATTGAAAACTGTTCATAGGCCAATTTATTCATGATTAGGGGCATTCATAAGCCTAGGTTCTACTGGCATTCCCTGGTATTTCCCCCATTTACCACCTGTAGTTTTCCTGTCATTAACCTCTTCAAACCTGTCGTCTCTTTCAGTCTCATACAGTTTCCCCTTGTAATTCACCTGACACTCCCTTTTTAGTTTCCCCTGTAGTTCCCCCATTGTGCTTATGTAGTTCACTCGGATCAGGCTCGGATCTGTCCGAGGTTTCTGCATCGGTAAAAGGGCACCTTTCCCCACCAAGTGCTTGCTCATAGGAGAATGTTGGGTGTCTGTAAATAATTTTAAAAAGCATACTCTGTACCTGTAATCCCCCTGTAGTTCCCCAGTTGTTCATCCCCTGGCATTTTTCAGTCATGCTCAGTTGTCCTCTGCTCCTTCCAGTATGTGCGAGTGGGTCCGGACCAGGGCGAGCTGCTGACGGGGATGTTCTTGCCATACTGCGAGGGCTGCGGGCCCGTCCAGCTCACACAGGCCGTGGGCATCGTGGGCGCCGTCATCATGCCTCACAACATCTATCTCCACTCAGCTCTGGTCAAGGTGCCGTCACCGTCTCCTTCCATTCGTCCTCTTCATGTCTCTTTCAAACCGTCAGCTGATCTGCAACATGTCTGTTCCAGTCCCGGGACGTGGACCGATCGAACAGGAACCGGGTGAAAGAGGCCAACAAGTATTTCTTCATCGAGTCGGCCATCGCCCTCTTCATCTCCTTCATCATCAACGTGTTCGTGGTGGCTGTTTTTGCTGAGGCGTTTTACGGACAAACCAACGCAGAGGTGGTGAGTGGACCCCCAGCCCTCCCCGAATGTGCCAACCTCCATGGCCACTCCGCTGACCCGTTTTCCCCCATGGAAGCCCCATTTCAGCCGTATCGTTGTTTCTTATTGTCGTTGCAGTACGCCGTCTGCAATCGGACAGGAAGTCCTCACTCGGACCTGTTCCCTATCAACAACCGCACTCTGGAGGTGGACATCTACAAAGGGGTGAGTTCCGGGGATCATCTCCTCAGCAGAAACATTGCAACATCAGTGAAATATTTGAGTTAATTTTTCCTCACTTTTTGGTTTTATTTTTTTTTTTTTCAACAATTTTTCCTCTTAAATCATTGAAAGTGGTAATTTCTATTGTTAGCAAAAGCTTCTGAGAAAACTCATCTCCCGTAGCAAATTTAGGAATTCAATGAATTTATTTCTCTAATTTGTTTTCAAACATTTTTGAAATTTCTAATGGCCTTGCCAAATTGAAAGTAAGTTTTTGTCTTGCTTCCAGTTGTTTTTAGTTTTATGCAGTTATTGCGAATTTCTAATTTTTGATAAGACCATGAGCCACCTGTTTGACCACAATGGCAGGGTTGCATCAGTAGAGGATGCTGTTAGCAACTGAACGCTCATCTGATGACCCTGTTACCCCAAAGATGAAAGTCCTACCAGATTTTATCTGACAGGAAGCCAGTAGTGACATCTATAGAGAAGAAGGTTTTCTGACACTTTTTCAAAAATATTATAGTAAAAGTGCCAAGGAATTCACTGACAACCATCTGGGGACCGGACCACGTGTTTAAAAATAAAAAAAACACCATGACCATTTCTTTTCAGTGTAGTAATTACAATACAATAAAAATAATAATAATACATTAGTATTACCTAGCATTAGTTTAATTCAAATTGGTCACAGCTTTAGTGACCCTTTAAATTTAATTTTATTTAATGGCCTTTCTGACATCTTCTTTTCTAATTTTCTCAAGAAAACTATTTATATTATTTTGTATAAAGATTGTTTATTTGAAAATTGAGGCACTTTCTTTGTGACTTTCCCCCTATTGAATATTTTATACTCATCCTGTCTTTTTATTTTATACTCATCCTGTCTTTTTAATGCACCCTCCCTATTTCAGGGTGATTTAATGGTCATTTCATCATTTTTTTTTAACTCTGCCTGGGTTCCAGGGTGTCGTCCTCGGCTGCTTCTTCGGCCCAGCGGCGCTCTACATCTGGGCAATCGGGATACTTGCAGCTGGCCAGAGCTCCACCATGACGGGAACATACTCTGGGCAGTTTGTTATGGAGGTCAGTGGAAGGGGAGCTGCACACACATACACACACTGCACTAACTGTGGGAGTCTCTGTAAGCTGTTCTCCCGTCAACGTTCCTCAGGGGTTCTTGAACCTTCGCTGGTCGCGCTTTGCCCGGGTGCTGCTGACCCGCTCCCTCGCCATCATGCCCACCTTGCTGGTCGCCATCTTTCAGGATGTGCACCAGCTCACAGGCATGAACGACTTCCTCAACGTGCTGCAGAGCATGCAGGTCAGACCTGCAGAACCTTCATAGAACTTTCATACTTTCTCATAGCCCAAAACAAAGGATGCCGCCCTTTTCTGGTCCTTAGGTAATCTGTCAAAGATCAGATAAGTTTGTTGTTTCTATGCAGACGCAAAGGACATTGATATTTAGTTTAATGAAGGATGTGATGTCAGTGTCAGGCCATCAGCTGTCAACCAACTGAAGTTAATCCAGATTTGTTTTAAACTTACTAACTAACCAGAATACAACACCCTCCAAACATCCAGAAAACCTTGGTAATTTGCTGGAAAAATATGACCTCTAGCTAATATTTGTCTGAGGTTTAATTAACTTAAACTACCTCATAAGTAGAAAAACTAAATTAATTTCAAGAGAAAAAAAAAATGTAAAGAAAAAAAAATGACAATGGCCCAAAGATTTGATTTTTCCCATAACTTTGCAGAAATGCAAAAAAAAAATCTCGGAGGTTCTCAGTCATCCGGGTCATGTTAAATTCTTGTCAAAATCTTCTTTTTGTGGTAATTGGACTTGAATTTCTTCACTTGAAGACGTTTCATCCCTCATCTGAGAGGCTTCTTCACTTCAGAAGTGGAAAAAAGTAACAGTAAAAGAATGAAATAGGGGTGTTATATATATGTATATATCGATTTTATATAAACATATACATATATATATATATTGTGATGCTTTCAGGTAACCTTGGAAAAAGACCCAACTTTGGTCCCAAAATTTGGTTCTCTCCAAGGAAAGTTGAAATAGGTCAAGCCACCTTCATGATTTCTCTGCTTCCTCCTGTCACAGCTGCCCTTCGCCCTCATCCCCATCCTGACCTTCACCAGCCTGCCATCTCTCATGAGCGACTTCGCCAACGGCCTGTGAGTTCCGTCCTGATCATGTGACTCAGACAACAAGGTTTACAGCCACTGATGTGTCTCTCCTGTGTGTGTGTGTGTGCGTGTGTGTGTGTGTGATCAGGGTGTACAGAGTGGGTGGTGGTCTGGTGGTCCTGATGGTCTGCTGCATCAACATGTACTTTGTGGTGGTTTATGTGGTAACCTATGACAGCGTGTGGCTCTACGTGCTGGCGGCGTTTCTCTCTATTGGATACCTGACATTTGTGGGCTACCTGGTAGGTGAATGGACTCAACGCCACCCGTAACTGACTCGATAAATTTAAGATAATGTCTGTATTTATGGATTTTTTTTTTTAATATTCAAATAATGTTTGATTTTTTTGAGTTTGGGAGATTTTATCTTATTTTTCTGTAATCTGCGATTATTCTTGTTTTTTTTTTAAGGACCTTTTCTTTTGTATTTTTATTTTTTGTAATGAGTTCAACCTTGTTTAATTTGCGAGGGGGAAACTTTCATTTCCCAGGACGAACAATATGTAAGAACACACCATCCTTTGATATATCAGTGTAAATATTGATATCTGACAAAGATCTGATAAGTTAGTTGTATTTACATGAAACTGGACATCAAGGTTGGTCAGATGTTATTTGGTTGAATGTAGATATAATTTAAGCCGTTTGATTGACATTATTGGGTTGTTGTGAATGCGGTGACTGTATAAAAGCCCTCCTAACCAGGCATGTGCCTCCGCTCTGCAGTCCTGGTTGTGTCTCATCGCCCTGGGCGTGACCTGCCTGGACCCCAACAGCAGGCGAGGAGGGGACACCACCATCTTGATCGAGCCGCAGCCCGAGACTGAAACCTGAAGCGCAAGTGACCGCCACAGAAGGCTCGGCCCGCAGGTGCAGCTGGGGCCCGCTCATCCGACCAGACACTTCCTCTCCTGATGTATTTATACACGAAGCTCTGACGCTTCCCAATCAAACTGCTATTTTTATTTCAACGAAATAACGTCAGAGATGGGAAAACAGCTGCCATCGTTCAGCTGGATGCAACAGAATCCCACCGGGTTCCAGGTTCAGTCCCTTCATCCTAAACATTTGGGGCCAGAGGGTTTGAATGTCCTTTTAAAGTTCATACCCTTTTTTTCAATGAAAGGGAAGATGGCACAGGGAAGATGATACCCGCCTCCAACTACGGTAATTAAGCTAACCATAGTGAATGTTAGTCGAAGGAATCAATAGCCTGCCAAGGAGTAGTTCTTCTCACTGGTTTCCCATTATACACCAGGATAAAAAACAATAAATTAGATATCATCGTTATGACAAATATTTTTACAGTTTCAAATTTTATAAGGATGCGGAGACTAAAATACTGTACTTTTATGGTATGTCATTAATAGTTTTTCAGTATTGAAAATAATTGTAAGCAGTTTTACTGTCTACATCCAGTCATGGATGATGAGAAAATGTGATTGTTTTTTTTTTTTTGTCTGTGTTTGTTTTTAAAACTGTTTTATTTAATTTGGGTATCAGTTCTTCTTCGCAGGAATTCTTTCAAAATCAGGAGAATATACTGGTGGGAACTGGTCATGGGTGCAATGGAGTGAAACACGACTACACAAAAAAAACAGTCAACAAGGAAGAACTAGCAAAGAAATTACTTAAATGATAGTGATTGCAGAGCAGTTACAGGAAAGTATGTAGACATTATTTAAAATTATTTGCGTCGGGTCATTCAAATGATATTTAACAAACATCAGTCCATGTAAATATCATTTAGATGTCAATGTTTAAATAAAGCATTCTAATATTAGTAATCCCCGGTCAGTCAAACCAACAGATCTAATCAGACGCTGGTGCTCGACTTCCCTGCAGTTCCTCCTTCGGCCACGAGGGGGCAGCGCAGGCCGCTCACTGGGGCCAGTCAGCGCGGCGCCGGGCTGTGACAGACGGCCGGGAGCCGTCACGTTTCCCGTGTCGCTTGCACAGAGACTCGCCCTGGGAGACGAATCCGGTCTGCAGAATGCCACGACTGTTGTGCAACACCGACGCGCTGCAGGTTCAGCCCGACTAGCAGCGAGGCGGCCGGACAGGTTTTTTTTTTCCCCCCTCTGCATCGTGGCGGGGAATTTTTTTTTTCTGTCTCCTCCTCCTCTTCTCCACTCTCTCCCTCCCTGTCATGGAGGCTGGGTTATGTAAGAGGGGAGAGTCTTCCCACCGCCCCTCTCTGTTTTTGTTTTTCTCAATGAGCCAATGTCTCCCTGCCTAGGCCTCACAGCCTGTCCACTAGGCCCCTTTTCCTGGAAACTTCTAGCGGAGGCCACTCGGGGGCAGGCCTATGAAGGGAGGGTGAGTGGTGGTGGTGGTGGTGGGGGTCCTCTTCCAGCAAATCACATGACTGTGGACCCTACAGCCCCGGCCCTGCATGAGGCTCTGATGCTGCGAGCAGATCTCAGCAGCCAGTTCGTCCTGAGCACGAGTGGATGCAGCGTGGAAGGCAGGAGGCCACGGCGAACGCGACGCCCGGCGACTCTCGGGGTTTCTGTCGCCCGATGAATAATGAGGTTTGTCCTCGCCGAGCTGAACGCTCACTGTAAACCTCCTTATGTAAGAGTGAACAGCTGCCCCGGCACAGGAGGGACATAGAATCAAATCAATATCTATACATGTCGGAGTTCGTGATGAAATCGCTGAGGAGGTCGACGTGAAATCACCCACTATAGGACTGGAAAGGATCTGAAAAACAGCTGTGAAATATCACCAAAAACACTCTAAACCATGAAAAATGAATAAAATTGGACTTAAAATTAGTAACTGATTCCCGTAAATAACATAAAATAGATACATGAAAAAAGATGGGGCCAAAAATAGGAAAAAAAAATTAAGTTTTGACCAAAATTTTTGGGGAAAAAAAATCCAGGAATATGAAGGGAAATTCAGAAATTTCCCTTCAATTCAACATAAAATTTCCTTACATTATTAACACTGCCAAGTGCTGACCCAGATATGTGCAAGAATTCACTGAAGGTTAACATGAAAAAAAAAAAAATCTAAAATTCTCATAAAACATTAAGAAAATAACATGTTTACCAAAATTTTTGGTAAAAAAAAAAATTCCAGGAGTTTCAGTTGAAAAGCAATGTCAAACAATAAACAAACACAAAAAAATTAGAGACGTGCACTTAAAATGGGCTTGGCATTACTCTCAGAATTAACACAGAAGTGTTAAGTATCATTTAGGTTTAAAAAAAAAAATCCTAGAAAATCAACATATTTTGACAAATGTCCAATTCTTCCCCTCTCCGGCTTGTTTTCGATGGACAATAGCTAGGTGTCAATCAAGGACATTTCCTTTAAAAAAAAAAATTTTTTTTAATTAGCAGAAAATCCACAACATTTTTTTTTTTTTTTCATAAATTACCAGATTTTGATCGATTTTTTTTTTTTTTTTTCATGTATATTCTTAACACTCGTCAACAAAACAAACGAGCACAGAACCTGGTCGACGGTATCAGATGCAGGGCGTCCTTGAACTCTAGACCCTTTAGGTAATACGACTCCGAACGGAACCGATCGGGAATCAATAACCCCTAACGTGATACTGGATCCGGATCGGACCCCTCCTCTTTTTTCGCCGCTCCTCTGATTCAATTCCCCCACACTATGCCGGACCCTCAGGCCCGCTGACTGATGAAAGATCGTTCTCCTGGAAGTCCTGCGGCTTGGACACATTTTTCCAGGGAAAACGGCGGCAGGGGCCCGAGGGCCTCCGCTCTCCCCACGCCCCTATCCCCCTCCCCCCTACCTGTCCGCCCGTCTCCACGGAGGAATGTTTCCACCAGGAGACGGCACGAGTTGATTTGGTAAACAGTGGCATCAGCTTTAGACCGCGTGATGTTTTCCAGCTGTGCGGCTCGCACTTGTTTTGCATATATTTTTACACACATCTGTCGCGGCTGCCGTCGAATGTCGGACAACAGGAATGCAAACAGCGGCGGCGCCATTCTTGTTTGTGTCCTCCATTGTGGTGGCCGCCGCGTAAAGGCCTCGCACGGGTTTTGGACCCAGAGGACGAGGCTCGGTTTGCCCATCCATTAACATTTTTTACATGTTGTTTCCCTCCTTGGGGAAAACTGGCCAATCCTTCCAAACCTACCCAATGTCATCTGGCTCGCTTGCATCGCCTTGCCTGCTAATCATTCTGTCATTTGACTCCTTCGCCGTAGGAACATGAATCATTAAATTGGCACTTTTGTTTTATTGATGTGTTGCCTGTGAATTTAACTAAAGGCGGGATTTTTAGTCAGTAAATAAACATTTAAAAAGAAAAATCTGCAAAAATTACATCAAATTCATCCAGAAATTAGCTGAAATTATCTTAAAAAAAATGATATTATAAATAGGCACCTAAATAATCAGCCTTTTCCTCAACTTTTTTGTGACACGGACAATATTTTCACAGGATGGTAATTAAAAGAAAAAGAGGAATGTAGAGAATGTAAATGTAACCACTACACTTAATATTATGCACTTTTAATAACTGTTAAATGTTTATCACATCAGTACAGTAATGCAGAATCAGTGGGAGCCCTGAGCTTGTTTGTGGGCCATCTTAGCGAGGGTTACCTTGCCAACTTACTGATGCATGGAAAAACACTACAACTGTTTCAACTGCATGAGTGAGGCACAGGCAGAAGTAGCAATATTTCAAAATAAAATATCAGGAAAACTAAGGAAAATAAAATACGTATAATTTTTTCTTTCTCAGGGGCCAACAGCAAATGGTCCGTAGCTTGGTACTGGTCCACGGTCTCTGCTCTAAAGAAATGCAAAAACTGCAGCTTTTTTTAAAATAAAAAAACAAAATCCCTTCAAATTGGCAGTTAATTCTCTCGAGACGTCAGCCTCTAACTGCCCTCCGGTCAGCTAGAATTTAGCGGTGCAAATCAACACAAATTACCTAAAACTTAATAGCAATAAAATTTCAAATAAAAAGCTATGTATCAAAAACTGAATGTGAAAATTGCCTCACGCAGCACATTGGAAAACAAAAAATCTGCTATAAATTTGCTATAATTTAGTGTAAAATAAAATTGTCTGTAAATGTCTGCCACAAAATTGTATTGAAAATCAGCATTTAGGTCTTTGTGAGGGGATGCATGAAAATATTTGAAATATTTGTGAAAACAATCCAACACATACCCTTAAGAGACACAAAAAAAAAACAACAAACAAATTGCTTATTTATTGACAGAAAACCTTTTTTTTTTTTTAAGTACCAGCAAATAGCATAAAGTAGTCCATAAAGTAATTCAAGTTATTGAGTTGTAACATTACCAAAAAAAATGTCAAAATAATTATGTCAGAAATCGACGTCAATATCTTCCAAATCAGCTTCAAAGTATTCGAACATCACCAAGATGTTTCCTGAAAATGAATCAGGATATTGGGGGGAGGGAATATACAAGAAATTCCCTGAAATAGCTATAAAATGACCAAGAAAAACAAACAAAATCAGCAATAATTACAGAAAATTCCACAGAAATAGGGTTTAAAATCAGCGGTCAAGCATTGAAACATCAGAAAAGAAGTGCCATGAAATTAGTGGAAGGGAAAAAAATAACCAATAAAGGAAAATCAATTTAAGATCTTTTTTCTTCATGCTGAGAACCAGTTGGTTTTATGAGCTGATATTTATATTTATTTAAGCTGCATGAGACAAACCGGTTTTCGCTCCTGAACCCTAACATGATGTCACAGGATCTCACCGCTGTTTACCATCAGTCAGGTGACGCACCAGACTCTTGCAGCCGTGCTGCATGAAATAGAAAGAATAAAAACTCACCTGCGTTGATATAAAAATAAAGGGTAATAAGTGCTTACCAGTGAATGATGAAGACGCCATGATGTCGCTGCACATGCCATGTCTGGGGGTCAAGACCCCTAAAATACAGAAAAACGCACATTTTCAGCCATATGTTTTTCGTCTTATATTATGATTTCATACCTGGCTACTGCCTCAAGTGTCTTTAACCATTTGTATTAAATAACTTCTGGTAATTAAAAAAGAAGGGAAATTGTCTTTTCTATCGTTTTACCTTGAAATTAACTTTTTTATTATTGATTTTGGGACATTTAAAAGCCTGAATCCACCAGGGATCCGCTCTGAGCCCTTTCTTGTTTGCTCTGGTGATGGACAGGCTGACAGATGAGGTTAGACAGGGATCACCATGGAGTGATGTTTGCAGATGACATTGCGATCTGTACTGAGAGCAGGGCGCAGGAGGAGGAAAGGCTCAAGAGTCGGATGCATGCTCTGGAAAGGAGAGGAATGAAGGTTAACTGCAACAAGACAGAACACAAGTATGAGAGTAAGAGGGACCCAAGTGGAATGGTGAAGGTGCAGGGAGTGGACATGAAGAAAGTGGAGGATTGCAAGTACTTAAGGTTAACAGTCCAGAGTAACAAAGTGCAGAAAAGAGGTGAAGAAACATGCACAAGCAGGTTGGAATGGGTGGAGAAGAGTGTGCAAGATGGTGTTGAGACAAACAATGTATATTTTACAGACAATGGTATTGAGGAAAAGACAGGAGGTACAACTGGAGGTAGCAGTGATAAAGATATAGAAGTTCTCTTTGTGAGGGAGGACGATGGACAGGATCGGTTACATGTTAGATGGTCTGAAGACTAAGTCAGACTGAGATGGTTTGGACATGTGCAGAGGATGGATGGTGAAGATGTGGGTAGAAGGGTGCTGAGGTTGGAATTGCTGGACAGGAGTCCTGAGGAAGACCAGAGAGGAGATTTAAGGATGGCGTGAAAGAGGTCATGAGGTTAGTTGATGTCGCAGAAGAGGGGTTAGAGAACACGGTTAGACGGAGGAAGATGATTCACTATGGGAATCCCCTGAAGGGAACAGCGGAAGGGAGAAGAAGAAGTTAGGTCATTTACAAGAAATATCAATTTTCGTTATTGTTTTGGACTTGTACTTGAAACATGTTTGATGACATTGGATTTATCCATCCATCCATCCATCCATCTATCCATCCATCCATCCATCATCTGCCGCTTATCCTGTACTCAGGGTCGCGGGGGATACTGGAGCCTGTTCCAGCTGTCATCAAGCAAGAGGCGGGGTACACCTTGGATTGGTTGACAGTCAATCGCAGGGCCACATATATAGACAGACAACTATTCACTCATTCTTGCCAATTTGGTTGATTTTTCCCAATTGAGACATTGGTCTTATAATGAAACAAAATCACAAAAGACCTGCATCTTTTGACAGATGCACCACCAACACACGACATCACTTGAGTCCACTGTGACTCAAAGGACTCGGTTCTCTCCCAAAAGTCCAAAAGGTACAGACCTACCAGAAGCCCCATTTGCATGAGGTCACTTGGGTCCACTGTAACTGAAAGGACTCGATTTTCTCCCCTGAGTCCAAAAGGTACAAAGCTACTAGAAGTCCCATTTGCATGACATCACTTAGGGCCACTGTAACTCGAAGGACACGATATTCTCCCCTGAGTCCAAAAGGTACAAACTTACTTAAAGTTCCATTTGCATTTTAAAAAGCCTGTCCAGACTGGCTCAAGACTCTGGACTTTCTTGCGAGACTTGAGTTTCTGGACTGGGTGTGACCCAAGTTTTTTTCTCGCAAAACTCTTCTACTGGAGGTTGAGAATTTTTTATGTCGCAAACCCGGCCCTTTCGTATGAGACCGCCGCCAAACTTCAAGGAAATCTATCGAGTGTGATGTTTGTTCAACATAAAACCGGGAAACTTCATCAAACCAACACACGACACAGTCCGCTACTCTTTATCACTACTTCATCTGCTACCTTTGCATTCCGGATACTCACTTCATGAGCATCCGGCCCTTTCTTTATGGTTCTTGTAATATCGCAGTTCAGATTGTCGCCCTCCAGGCTGAAATATGGTCAATGGTCTCAAGTTATATTGCGCTTTGTGCCACAAATCAGTAAATCTGGTAAAAATCTTCCTTTGGTTTTGTTTTTGTAACTATTTGACCTGATTTTTTTGGTTTTAAATCAGCAGGAACTGCCTTAAGCAAAAGGCCAATAAGTCAAAACAAGTCATTAGGAAATCCCTTAAAAGAGCAAGAGATTTCCATTTTGAAAAAAACAGCAACAAATTACATGAGCCTAATCAAGGAATTGTCTTAGGATAAGCAATAACTAAGAATGAATAAACATAATGGCAGAGATAATGTCTACGTCTAGAAATAAACAATAAATTCAGCTAGAAAGAAATTTCATTGAAATATGTTTTTTTTCGAGTTACATTAATGATAAAAAAACTAAAATATAGCTGGAAAATACCTGAAATCCGTAGGAAATCACTAGAACATGAAAAAAAAAGAAATATCTTATTATTTATTATCTTTGAAAGATCAGGTCAGAGAGGCTGGGTGAGATTAAGATTTTTCTTCTCAACACCGAAGCAATTACTGTTTTTCTCACTAATTTTCTGGTCCAGTCTGTTTAAAACCAAGAGCAAGCAGCTTTATTTTATGTCCGTTTAATTCCCAGTAAATGGCTAAACTTGAAGACAAGCCTGAGCCCTGACAGATGTGACTGAAGTGATTATTTTTTTCACTATTTCCCAAAAGTCGCCTGGTAATAATTGTAACCGAGGAGCACGAGGGCTCCCTGCCTCCCAACTTGTGTCCTCCCTTCTCTTTTCAAGAAAAACAGTTTTACTTTTGTGTCACTAGAAAGGGAAGTAGAATAAGGGAGAAAATGAGGAGCCTGGGTCAACGGTTTCACTCTGCCCTCTCCTACCTCCTCCATTCCTCTCGCCTACGGAGAACAAATGTGGCCCATTAGTGTGCTTGAATAAAAAGTTGAAATAAAATATATGTGCAAACTGTGTGCACAGCAAAGTAGTTCATCCTCAAAAAAAAAAAAAACACAAAAATTTATGATCTGATGATATGTGTATTATTTAAATAATGTACTAACGTTTCTGGAGAGTTTCAAAAAAATCTTGGTTATCTGATTTATTGGTCAGTTTTGTGTAACTGCGCACCGATTTCTTGCATTTTTTTTAAGAGTAATTTGACACATGTTCCGGTATTTCACTGGTTTCTTGAAAATATTCCCTCTTTTTTTCTGAAAAATCAAATAAACTTGCAGATGAAATGTCGTAGCAGCAAAAAAGTTAAATAATAATAAAAAAAAATATCAGGCAAACAAAAATTTTCACCAGAAGCAAATACCAAATAAATAAAACAAATTGTCAGACCAAATGATAAAGATACATGCAATATCGATTATACTGCATCACAATTTAATTTTGAGTGCTTTTGTGTGGCTGGGGGGGGGATGGGAGTGTATCTGTAATTAAATACTTGTGGAAAGAATCTGTAATGGAGGCGGGGTGACCATAATTTTGTGCCCGGGGGCCTCATTCATCCTTAATCCAGCCCTGGATCTTGATGTAATGTAATCTCTGTTTAATGACTGGACATAGTTCCTTAATAAGAGGGTGCTGTAACTCTTCTACATGTAAACACCGCTCATTTTAAATGGCACTTCAGTTTAAAATCACACTCAATTCTGTCTAATAATAATACGTATTTGGAGACCCTACGATGTATTTGCACATTTAATAATATACATGTAAACCTATAATTAATGCAAGAGTAGGTTCGAAAATCATTAAGATGGGGTAAGCGAGGGAAGGGGGAAGGTTAAATAATTTTAAGGACAAGTAAAACAGTACACCATAATTATTCTAAATGAAACTTGGTGAGATAATAAGCAGTTATTTGTAAAGCGAATAATATGCCTCTTTAATTTAAGGTTTAAAAAAAACGAGAAATAATGTCAGTATTTTAAGCTGTGGTTGAGATCAGCGTGAACAGGCCTGGAGTAATAAATAGAAAAATAAAATGTGGGAATAATAATAAAAATAAAAAAAATTAAAAAAAAAAAGAAAGAAAGAAAAAGAAAGAAAGAGTTGCAGTCACGTGACTCACGTCCCACTTTGTTTATTTATTTTCTAAATAATTCACAAACAAAGTGAGCTCACGCGCGGGAGCGAGCGCCGGAATGTGGAGCGTGCAAGACGGAGAGGAATGCCTCGGCCACGCCCCCCCGTGACTCCGACCGTCCAATCAGCGACCGGGGACGGTTTCAAGACGCCCGCGGAGTCCCAACCGTAGAAAAACAAAGCGTCGGAGGATAACAAAACGGGCGTTTTTAGCGTAAATTCACCCGCGTCGCGTTTTTTCCGCGTTTAAACGACGTTTAACCCCGGGTACTTGTTGTTTTTCGACGCTTTTTAACGCCTTCCGGACGATGTTGTTTATCTGTAGTAACGGGGGGCTTGAAACCGCCCTCCCTTGCCCCATTTCCTCGGTTGTTTTCCTTCTCTCGCCTGGATTCTCCATGTTGTTGGTGCAAAAGTGAGGACTTCGCTGCTGCGACGAGAGACTAGGGGGGGAGCTGCTCGGTGAGACCCCGCATTAGCAGCAGTAAAATTAAAAAAAAAAACGAAAAGACGGTCTCTTAAATAGAGAAGGGAGAAGAAGAAGGAAAAAAAAAACAACAAAACAAAACACCGAGCCAAGTGCCTTGCCGCCTCCGCCGGGGTGGACGCCGAAGGAGGGAAGGAAGACGACAAGAAGAAACGGCGGGGGGAATAAAGAGGAAAAAAAAAGCCAAGGAAGCAGATAAAGCCCCCCGGTAGTCTGTCCAGGATTGAGGTGGATGACAAGTTCCCAAACGGTGATACATTGAGCGGGATTGAGAATTAAAAAAACCCCAATGAGGGATGCCCATCAGTGCTCGCGGACAGGATTTGAGGATTTTGAGGGCTCCGTGATTGTCAGATGGAAAGTTCTGTTATCACCCAAGTGCAGAAAGAAGACATTCAAGTGTCACCGAAAACAGGTGAGACGAGCCAGCGCCTTGTTTGTTTGTGTGTGTGTGTGTGTTTAAATTTGAAAAATAACAATCCCCGTGTCTCGCTGTCGAGCGCGATTAGTGATTAATAATGTGTTTTCCCTCTTGTGCGCCTGTTTTGACAGTTGAGCGCTGCGGACGCAGAGCGCGGTTTGAGGCGCATTGTTGTTTTTTTTTTTCGTTATTATTTTTCAACTCTCACCGAACAGATCTGCTATATTAATCCACCCTCCTCTAGTTTAAAACCCGTCTGTCTTTCTTTTTTTATTTGAATATGAAACCAGTCTGGTGGGTCTGTGTTTGTGATTATTTTTGGCGCAGGGTACATTCTTCTTGCACCTGCAGTTGTTGATAGAAAAGAAAAGGGAATAATTCTTGTTTTTGTTTTTTGTTGCGCACTTTTTCCTCCCCAACTTCTTGTCCTGCCGACGATTAAAGATCTATTGTGAGGGGGGGGGGACTCTTGGATTAGAAAAAAAAATGCTCTTACTGCGCCTTTACATGTGATCGTCTGCGCTGCTGTCGATGATCGTGGCTATTTTTTGTTTCCTTCCGAACCGTGTATTTATGTCTCACAGGTTCCAGCTTGTTTGGCTCCATCCCATAACCTACTACTAGCAGGTCCGGCATGGGGGGAGCAGGGCGAGAAGTAGCGACAGGAAACTGCGCTGTTTTCCTCATATTTAAAAAAAAAAAGAGAGGGGGGGGGGGTGTTTGGTCACATTTTGGAGGAAGAGGAGGAGGAGGAGGAGGGGGTGGGCACATATCAGTGCGCCTTACAGGGCATCAAGGAGAAGGAGGAGGGTGTGTGGGGGGATTTTGCTGCTGCTGCTGCTGCACTGTTTCCACCAATTTCCCTCCCCGATAGCGGGCGAAGACAGGGTTTGTAATGGGGGAAATATTCCCCGCCGCTGGGCTGAAGGCGGCGGAGGCACCAGGTGCCGCGGTATTGACAGCGGAATGCACAAACACACACCCCCCTGCACACGCCCATTGTAGCGCCGTTTCAAAGATTTCGTTGTTTGCGCCCTTTTCCCACCCCCACCCCCCTTCCTGGGTTTGAAAAAGAGCCTCTTTACTTATTGATCCAGCCCTCCACACACACACACGCACACAAACTCCCCTCTATCGTGGACTTTACGTGATTGCAGGTCACCCCCCCCCACACACACACACACACACACACCCCACCCACTCCCACCCCAGTCGTTTTTCCGGTGATCATTTTTTTCCCCTGTCACAGCAGCTCGGTGTAAGTCAAACGTCTACCAGCCGGATCAGTCATTCTGTCACTTATAAATCTCTGCAGGATTAATCCCTCTGTCCTCTCCAAGTAAGGGAGGGGTGTGTGTAATTTTGTGTGTGTGTGTGTGTGTGTGTGTGTGTGTGGTGGGGCGGTTGGGGGGTGGTTTAATGTATGTCATACATTACCAATACTGTCTTCCTGTGGGAAATCAATTGGCCGACTTAGGGGCTACAACGTTCGCGGGGGGCAAATCATGTGGATTTTTTGCACCGAAGGTGCTGGACAAATGAAAGACCTCAGCAAAATCAAAAAATGAGGATCCCTTTGTCTCATAAACACAGGAGTTGTGTAACGCTGGTGTGTCTGCATTATATCTTCACGGCCCCAGTGTGTGTGACACCATAGATTTAAATACACAAATGTGTGGGCTTTCACCAGACTGGCACACTTTCCTCTTGTTTATCAACAGTTCCCCTTCCCACTGGAGTGTTTATGATCTGCCATATTGATATACATTCTGGTATAATTTCTGCCTGTTTTTGCAAGTCCTCACATGAAACCCAACTGGATGGGGCGGAGGTTTTTATTTTTTTCATAGTTGGCTGTTTCTCTTGCTTTCCTGCACCGCGAAGCTCAGGTCTTGTTAAAAGGCCGGACAGGTCGCGTCACAGTGACTGATCAAAAAAAAAACCCACGCCCCCCCCGGTTCTGACCACCGAGGTGTGACCGGTTGTCCGGCTTGCTGACCCACCGTCGGGGAGTTCTGGCTTGCATTGGGAGCCCCCTCCCAACCCCAAAAGAAAAAAAAAAAAGAAAGAAAGAAAGGAGAAAAAGAAGCTCTCGGGAGTTGAAAATGGTTGGAATGTTTTCTGTCTGTGTTTTCTGTCGAAGGTACCGCTGAAAAGTGTGGGTTTTCCCGCCCTCTGTGATTATATAACGTGTACCAGCCATTTCCAGCGGCAGCAGAGGCAGGCAGGCGCATTAAAAACAGATTTTGTGTGTGTGTGTGTGTGTGTGTGTGTGTGTGTGTGTGTGTGTGTGTGTGTGTGTGTGTGTGTGTGTGTGTGTCATCCTCGGAGACAGATGGATGGTGCCTTCATGAGCGGGGAGGCTCATGTTGTGTGTTTCAAGCAAGTCACGTCTAATTTTGTGGGATTTGCTACATTTTACGGTTGATTTTGATTTGTGTGTGTGTGTGTTTAAGAATTCCTATGTTATTTCTTAATTTTTTGTTTTTTGTTTGTTTAGTTTATTTTTTGTAGCACTGAATTACATTGGCTGACCAGTTGTGGCATTTTAGCCAGGAGCCAAGGTTCCCACACTTCCTGTAAAACCTGAAAAACATGGAAAACCATTTGACCAATTTTCCAGTCATGAAAAACACATGGAACATGAGAAGAAAAGCCAAATGTGCTGGAAAATGATTTGAACATTTACTTTTAAATGCTCAAAGAATTCAGTTGCAACTAACAAGAAATAATCTACAAAATCAAAAAAAAAATTACACAAATTAGTCATAGAATTGCCTTAAATGCAACAAAACTGAAGTACCCAATTAATCAACTTCAAAGTTCCATAGAATGTGTTAAAAAATTGTAAACAATTTTAAATAGGGGGGGGAAATAAGTAAAATAATTGCTTATTATGACATGAATATTTGAAAAAAAAATCCTGGAAAAGAAATGGAAATGAACATAAAAAACAATTAATACATTTCTTACAAAAAAACCTAAAGATTTCCTAACGTTAATTAAATATTACCAGGTCATAAATGTGAATTTACCATGAGACCTTCCATGTAAACAATTAACGAAAACAGTTGAAATTAGAAGCAAAGAGCACAATAGGAGATTGACAATAATTCAGGAGAAATTTTAGGGAAAAAAAATCTAAAAACTAAAAAAAAAAAAAAAAAAAAAAAAAAAAAAAAAAAAAAAAAAAAAAGGCACAAATTATTAGTTTATATTAGAAATTTAGAGTCTCTTTCCAGCTGCATTGTTGCGGAAAATGTCCAAAAAAAGAGAGTAGCACCCTGGAGACCCCGTCTAGTAGTACTGCCTAATTTTTTATTTGTATTTACTTTCTGACTCATGAAAGTTCCTCTCTATCTGCCGCGAACAGGACAGGTGAGCCGGTCTGCCCTGAAACAGCCTCGGAGTTGCAACATCTTCAAAGCTCTGTTCTGCTGCATCCAAGCTCAGGATGTCCCCAAACCTCCTCCGCCACTGCTGCCACCTTCCCAGCAGGCCTTGCAAGAGTCACAGGAAAATGGGGCAGTTGTCAAGGTAACGCTCGCCTCATTCCTGCAATGTTTTCACGCCACAAAAACAAGAGTGAGACGGCAGCTCGGCGCTGCCTTTAGTCCACCTCTTACTTCCTCGTTGCACCTTTGCAACATAAAAAAGAGGCTGTTCGAGCAGCTCGTAGTGATAAACCGCCATAAAATCGCGCTTATTACCTTTTTCAGCCGTGTGGTAAAACCTTAGCTACACATCCTGATCGCTCGCCGCAGCCGTCTGCAGATATGGAAACGCTTTGATGCTCACTCTTGATCCCGCTGAGAGGATAAAGACGCAGAGGGCGACTATCAATCCTTGAAGCAGACGGCAGGCGCAAGCCGGGGATGAAGCGTTTGTTAACGCCCCCCTCCTCCTTCCCCCGTAATTGCCGAGGTGGATGGTAAACTAAAAGACCGGCGCTGGCGAGCCCTATCGGGCCGATAGGATTGGCCGTTCCACGGAAGAGGCATTTAAATGAGACGCCGTGTTTGTGCGGTGGCAAGGCACGTCCTCCAGCATCACAGGGGAAACAGGAAGAAGCATCTGTAGGGCCTGCTTATTGTCTGGCAGGCCATCACCAAAATTAAACTGAATAAAACACTGGCAGCGCCTGTCGGGCTCGGTTGTATCATGCTTATTGTTCAGTGAAAGAACACTTTCATAATGTTATGATTTGGACTCTCGGGCAAATATTTCGCATTATGTAATACATCAATAATTAATGATGGAGTCTGCACCGAAGCGGAGTCGACACAGAATTGGATGATATGGTGGTTATGCGATTTCCTGCAGGTAAAAAGGACGCATAGTTTCAATAATATAATAAAATACACAAACGCGCTCTGTTTTTACACCGAGCAGCCGCACGAAGGGTTGGAGAGTGTGTGGTTCACCTCCTCGGCTGCCCACACACACCCGCTCTTGACCCCCTGTCTTATCTAATTTCCCAGAGGTGAAATTGTGTGTTCAAGTCTGGATTTTCATACGAATAACTGTACTTCCGGGACCGGTCATGCACCAGAGGCATTCGCACAGCACAAACCGGACCGATGATGAAGATGCTTTCCATACATGGGTGTTTGTGTGTCTCTCCTCAGCTGTCTGAACCCAGCCTCCTGCCTGAGGTGAACGCCCAGGACCAGGGAAAGATCTGTGTTGTTATAGACCTGGATGAGACGCTGGTGCACAGCTCGTTCAAGGTACACGGGGAACGTCTCCTCTCTCTTTATGGGGGATCCCCCACCTGTTCACACGTAATAAAACAACACAAAAAATACCGCAACTTATGTGTTCTTGAAGAAAAAAACTTGTCAACCGCCATTGACTTCCCCTCCCTGCAACAACTCAGGAATAGATGATATTCATACATTGTTCATGTCACATCCTGGACTTCCCGGCGTCTCCTCCTTCCCATATAAAGTCCATTCTCAGTCATTGTGACCCGAAGGCACTTGTGGCGCCGAATATTAGACCCGAATTCCAAATATTTGTCATGTCACCGTTTCCACTTGTACTGCCGTCTCTCAAAGAGGAACCCTTCGCTGTCTGACGAGCTAAACATGCAGAGCCTTAGCCCACATGGAGGACGGCGAAAGAGTGCCGTCGACAAATGTACAATAACAGCACCGCGATACAACGGCCTGCAGTAGTTCTGAGGCGAAGAATTATTATTGTTTTTATGGAGCGATAATGAGTTATTCATAAGAATCTGTTGAGTTAAGAGAAATAACACTAATTCAGATGTGGGATCTGCGCGCTGTGATCAAAACAGCCGGCAGTGGACGGTTCATCTGCAGGGATGAGTAGAAAAACACTTTAAAAGGAAGGGACTTTAAGCTCTGCTTGTTTTTATCGATATACATAATGATTAACTTGAGGATTGTTTCGGTTAATACCCAGGTGGCGGCGGTCGGGTCCCGCCGCAATTGTCGCTCGCTTTCCCGGACCAAACGACCCGCATGCGGAACACAAAGTGCATTACATTGTGTTTGTGTAGGCTACGCTCTGTTATTTATGGCAGCGGCGTAGAGTCGGCCTCCCAAGTGTTCGCTGTTCACTTGTTATGTAATGCCATGTGAATGTACAGAGCTCATGTGAACCAGCATGCCAACCGTTTCTCTCTGTGTCCCTCCCACCCCCCAGCCCATCAGCAATGCAGACTTCATCGTGCCCGTGGAGATAGAGGGGACCACACACCAGGTAAACTACTGTACGAGCGCGTTTGCAGGCGAGAGGTTGCGTTTATGTGTTTGCAGTGGTTCGCCGAGCTGAAAAGGGATGGGTCTTGTAAAGCCATCGGCCCCCTGGATGTAGAGAGGCGGCGCGCAGGGCCCTCTGCTGGCCAGATGTGGCACAAGGAAAGGGCCGGATCATGAAAATGAGTCATTTCGGCTCAGGACTCGGTGATACGTCACTGTATGCCTAGTGGCGTCCAGCCGTGACCCTGCTTTCTTTTGTGGAAATTAGCAATTCATTTTAACTGTGTATACGCACATGTGAATTTTGAACCAATAGCTTTAACAATAACATGCAAGTTGGTACTTTTGTTGAGCTAATTTACTCACTTTTTTTTTTCATTAACAAAACGATTGGGAAACTCCATAAGGAAACTGACAGATTAAAGCAGATCCCAAAATATAGAACTAGAGAGTTAAATAAAATTCATCAATAAATATATCAGAAAGTCAGTCCCTGGTAAGTGTGAAAACGGAGAAATGTAATTGATTAGTAAGCAGTAGTGAGAAGAGGACTTACGAAGACTTGACTGAAAGTGGAGTTAAACTGCTCCCCAAAACTGCAGACTGACTGAGTTATATGTTCGCTTCATTGATTGTACAAACCCAGATGTGGAAAAACCGGCTTCTCCATAATATTATATTAATTTAAGAAGCTGAATATCCCCGTTTCGGCCGATTTTAAGATTTGATGAAGAAATAATCCCGGTCCGTGTGAAGAGGACGTCAAAGAGAAGCTAACCCACCCACCCACCCCCACTCGAATACCCCTTTGCTCCCTGCAACATGTGGAATTTTACTTGAATGCGAAATGTGATTCCCGCGGACTCTGTGTTCTGGCGAGGGAGCCGGTGTGGGCCTCTGCCTGGTTCAAGTAATCCAGGATAGGCTGGTTAACTCTCCCACGGCCTATTCTTGATTACTTGTTTCAGGAACTGGCCGTTAGCAGCCGTATGGACGAACGCAAAAAATGTGTGAACCGTCCTCCCGAGAAGTTCCTGAGCTTTTTTGTTTTTAGCATTGTTTTGTCTGCAATTTTTTTAGCCGATTCGCAAGTGCTCTGATCACCCTTCATTGGTTTCTCTTATTCCGTTCAAAAAAAAAAAAAAAATCCAGAATTCTTGCTTGTGTTGTGTTATTTAGGAAATGCTCATTTAATTTTTAACCATTTTCTGATGTTTTATAGATGTGTGGGAATTAATTGATGAGAATAATCAACAGGCTTATCAGTAATTAAGATTTTTATTTGCAGCATGGACTCCATGCACATGGCTCCATGTACTCCATGCACAGGCCCCATCAACTGTTCCTTATATTTTATAAATGCGCATTGGTGCATATTAACATTTTTAACCTCCTCTTCCAACCAGGTGTCTTTATTTTTGTATTTATTTATTATCCTTTTTTTAAGTTTATTTCTGTCACGTCTCAATGAGTACAATCCCGGCTCGTGGATTTCATGTTCAACATTTCACAGGGTTTGTTTGGTGTTTTCGAGGCCTAAGTATAACCGAGCGAAGTGCCGTTCTATGAAATGTAACGATTTCTCTTGCGATGTAATCTTCTCCCACACCAGAGGCTGCGAATATTGCACCTCCCCGACAAGTGCTCTTGAGATCTACGGCCTCGCTGTCATACTTTTACGTGGCTGATTTCAGAAGCTATGAACGTGGAAAAGTTGCGGAGCCCAGACGGCGAAGAGTTGGTTAAGAGAGCGACCGCTTGTTTACCGCCGGCGTGTTTGTTTTCCAGGTGTATGTGCTGAAGAGGCCGTACGTGGACGAGTTCCTGCAAAGAATGGGAGAGCTGTTTGAGTGTGTGCTGTTTACAGCCAGTCTCGCCAAGGTACCCGACACCAGATCCTGAAAATAGATCCGATCAGTGCTGGCTATCCCCTTTGATTTCTGACCCGAGGTCTCACCTGCCGAGGCGTTTTCTCTCTCGTTCTCTCTCACCCGATAGTTGTTTTGAGTGACAGGAGCCGCTCTGCGCTTGAGCCACCTCTCTGCTTCCGTTTCCTCACGGCTAGATTAAACTGTTTGCATTAGCGCCGCTTCATTAGTTTACACTCCCCTGCCTTTCCCTTCCCTGCTGCCCCCTCCTGTCCTTCCCTCCCCCACACAGTACGCTGACCCGGTGACAGACCTGCTGGATCAGTGTGGTGTATTCCGGGCCCGCTTGTTCCGGGAATCGTGTGTTTTCCACCAGGGCTGCTACGTGAAAGACCTGAGTCGGCTGGGCAGGGACCTCCACAAGACCCTCATCCTGGACAACTCCCCTGCCTCCTACATCTTCCACCCCAATAACGCTGTGAGTTCCACCCCGCCAGTGACACTTAAGCTTAGCATTAGTCAGGCCACCATCAGCCTCAATGCGGACTTTGAAATTTAGAGTATATACATATGTTGTATGTATATACCCTATGTATGTATGTAAACTCAAGCATTTATTTCAACACTTTATGCAGACTTACCTTTCTCTGAGTGGCTCTTCCTTTACTTTCGTCATTCTCCGACTTATTTTCTTCGGTTCTGTGCTGTTTTTCTTTGAATGAATTAATAAATATGCTTTTAAAATTCACCGGGGAAATAGGGGATTAGAAAATGACTTTAAAGTCATTTAATTACCTGAGATTTTAACAAACAAGTAACAGAAAAAAGAAGGACACTGACATAAATTTGCTAGTGAAAGACCCCCCGCATTCAGCCGGGACCAAAACATCTCCAGATATAAAGGCCTTTATCTGCTTCATCTTAAAGTAGGTTTTAAAAAATATTGGGATTATGGAAAAACAGAAGTTTGGTCATGTGACTTCATCTGTGTTCCTGGCGGGGGGGGGGTTATGAACCCACATCGATCTGAATACATGACTGACACCGATACTGGGATTTCTCATTGCATGGTGTTAATTGTATTTATTTTTTTCAGTAAGTTTCCTGTAGTATAATTTAGTTTGATTGCTGTGAGTCGAAGTGTTATGGACTGCGTGGCGGTGTATAAAACAAGAGTGTTTGTGATCTGCAGGTCCCGGTGGTGTCATGGTTCGATGACGTCGATGACGCCGAGCTCCTCAACCTATTGCCCGTGTTCGAGGAACTTAGTCAGGCTGATGACGTTTACGCCCGGCTGGACCAGCTTCGAGGACACTAAGCTGCTTTTCGAGATCTTCCTCTGCAACAGCAGAATTTAGCATAGAAACCTGATGTTTTTTTGTTTTTTTTTTTTCCCCCGGACATTGTCTCCACGCAAAATCCCCTGTTCAGACACTCGTGCAAGCTCAGCATCGAGGACATTCTGAACTTACAACTCAACCCAGACTACAGATTGCAATCTGAGACTTTTTCTGTACTTTTCGTTAAAAAAATGAACCCAGCGCTGACAGTAACGACAACCGCTATTTGAAAGCACTGCAAGGACGAGCGGGAAACGACGACCAAAGCACTCCTCTCACAATCACACCAGTCAGAAAAGTGAAGTGGTTCTTTTGCCAAAGCAGAAGCCTGCCTGCCCTGACTTGACTTTCACACTATTTTGTTGTTGTTTTTTAATATTATTGTGCCTTTAAGGAATGTCAGAAAAAGACATCAGTGCTTTTTAAAAAAAAAAAAAAAAAAAAAAAATCCACCAGATTTTATACATGACTGATTTCATTTTTATAGGTTGGTTTTATAAGGAAATCTATTTTAAATGGTGAACATGGTTCTTCTATGCAACCCAGTTCTGTAACTCCACGGACAGTCCCAGTACCTCAATCAGTCAACAGCCTTACGTACTTGTCAGTGAGCGCCAAACAAACCTGAACTTCACTTATTTGTACTCCGATCTACCAAACACGGCGGTGTCTTGCTCGCTGTTAGCACTAGTGTTTCGCGTAACCGGCCTTAGGTTTAGCGAGCTGAATGCTGCACGGATGGTACGTCGAAAAGCAGCCACACTGGAATACGTTGGCACATACCATGACCCCCGAACACCACAGTTCTCAGTCTCCATTTTGTTTCTTTTTGTTACTTCCCCCCCCCAGCTTTTTCTTCTTCTTCTTCTTCATCATTAGCATTTGACAAGCAATGTGCACTTGTTTTCTAAAATACTGACAGTGCCGAAGGAGAAAACTGTGCCTTTTTTAAAAATAAAAAAAACGACAACAAAAAAATAATCTGGACAGATAAATGGTGTTCTGCCTGAAAGAGATTTTTGCAGACCTACACACTCTGCTGTGTCATGCTGGGCGTGAGAAAACACTGTCAACAGCAAGTGTGAAGCCGAGCGGCTGTGGTACTTGCAGTGCAACACTTGAAAATATCAAATTAGACTGTTTTTTAAACGTGTGAGTGTTGTTTTTTTTTCCTCTGTATTTATTGGCCAACACCTGTATTGTCCAGTACTTCTTGATGCTCCACATTTTGTATTATAATCTGTCTGGCCCACGTTGAGGCTGGCCTTGTGTTGAATTCTTCTCTCTGTGCCTAAATAACAAAATATTTTGCTGTCAAAGTTCATCAATAATTCTCACACAAGTTCAATCAAATGTAAATCTTAGATTCAATTTTGCAAAAAAAAAAAAAAGGTTTGTCTTTGTCATTTTAAGTTCATTACATTTATTGTTTTCTTTGAGGGTATTTCCTGGGGTTTTCTATAGTGTTTAATGTCGGATGCAATTATTGCCTGCATTTTAACCAGTAAAACATGACAATGAAAATGTACCAGTTGTGATGACCAAAAGTATTTGTTTCGACAGTCACAATTTGTCTTTGTACGTCAGAATAAATTTTTTTTGATTCCTTTTTGTCTACAATATCTGACCAAAATTCTGAAAAAAAAACAAACAAACAAAAAAAAAAACAAAGGTGCTACCAATTTAATTTAAATAAAAATTGGTTATATTTTACTGTATCTGTTGTACTTTTTCCTGCCCTTTTCTCACATAATCTTTATCACGCATCTGAAATTTCAAACTATCCTTCTTTCGCACTGCTTGAACAAAACTAAATAATTTTACTTTAGCCTTTGGGAACTACTTAAGTATGTAAAGTGCATTTCCAAAAAAAACTAAATTGCACAAGTGCCTCACCATCTCTGCATTTTCTATACGTTTTAAGAAAAATGCTAAATTCATGATAAAAGTATAGTTGTGTGAGTTACATGTGTAGTATTGAGTCTTTGGTGAGAAGCACTCGTCCCTTACTCCTTTTTAAATTGATAAATTGTCATAAAAAAAACTCATTTAAAACTACAGGGCCGTGCATATTCACGCACTCATGTATTTAAATATATATACATACACAGACAAAGCTGCCACAAAAATCATGGGATCAACTTCTCTTTAAAAACTCTTACCTTCACATGCTTACTGTCCAATATCTAGTATGGGGTGCGTCTTTGTCTTCAGATTATACACTTAATATGTCATCGTGATACTTCCGAGTATTGGCAGCATTATTTAATAATTGTATTTTAAAATATATGCACTTATTTGACTTCGTTTCTTAAAATAATTTCTCGCATCGCTAAGTAATCAACAAGAGCAAGTGTCCTGCAGCTGCTTAATGCCAGTTTACAACCATGTCGGCCATTTTAGGTGTACGGCGGAGGGTGACATACCAGGAAGTTGTTTGTGTGGGTGTGCGTATGTGCGCATGTGTTTTGATATTTTTCAATACCATTCTTTATTTAAAACTAGTACAACACTGGGGCGGGCTTGTGGATAGTAAAAAAAATTAAACCGTTCTTCACGTTATTCCGTGACATTAAAAACATCGCCAGAGGGTTCCCTTCCGCTGCGAAAAGGGACTACAATATTCTGGGCGTTTCCATGGTGACATCAGCAGGCCACTCTGACACGTCCTGTTTGAGCTGACAAGAAGTCCGACGGAACCCGCAACGAAAACGCAGCCGAAGCGAACCATTTGGAGCTCCCGCCGAGCGCAAGGTAGGTGTCGTATTTTTGTGCCAACGCCGCTCCGATGCTGTGTATTCTCTTTAGCTGCGGGGTCGTTCGCGTTTTTAGGCCTCGAATTCACAGGACGCCGAGTCGTGTTGACAGACTAGCGGACGTTAGATAGCTATGCTAGGTGCTAGCTATCCAGCTAGCACTGGCTAGCAGCCTGTTTTTAAGAAATAGTACGATTCAACACCAGGCTGGCGAATTGTTGCTTCACTCCTCGCCTGGCGGCCCACTTGATATTGCTTTCAGGCCGGGTTTTGTTCGGTCAAGGGGTCGGGTCAGTCGGCGCCCCGGTCCGACCGCTTGTTGATCACAAAGGTATGCTAGTTATGGCACGTAGCGCTTTAGCCTGTTGTGCAACTTAATACCACAAACCCGCATTTAGCTTGAACTGTTCTTCATATTTTGTGATTTATAGGTCCATTATGTGAGCCGGGAAAACTTTGGGTTACTATAAACTGCTGGGAGACGTAATATAATCTCAATGCGTTCATATTCGTATAAAAATAAACCGATGTGAAAGTCCTCCCTTGAGGCAAATATAAAAAAGCAAAAGTAGAAACTAGCGTTGCAGTGGAAATTTGAGAACTGTGTTGAAATTACCAAGTGCTAGTTTTTGTTTGCTTAAACCGATCAGATTTGCTTTACTCCTCCCATGTGAATAGGCTTGTCCTGTTGTGTGTAATATTGTGACAATATTTATATAGCCTTCTGTTAGTACTGCATAGTTTTTTAGGAAAATCGTGCCACATGATTATTTTACAACATAAAATAATAATTTTACTGAATAGCAGGAAAGGTTATGGTGATGCACAATAATAATGTATGGGGATAAAAGGGTATTTTCTTGATTTGACCACAATATTGAATTCAATATCTGAATTTTACAAACATCTCAATGGAAGCAGATGCCGAAGAAGGCAGGACAGATTTTTTTTCCATTTTAGATTTAGGGTAAGTTAACAATATCTGTGAATATGTTCATTTCCAAGCAGGAATGCGAAAAACAATTGTTTGCCAAATATGTCAGTAGTATTAGTCATATCATGATAGTGGCAAGTGAGATGCTAATAGAGTCCATCTGACATTTCAAACACATCCAAAATCACTTGGAAGAAATCTAAGTTTCTAGTTGTCCCTCAATGCCTGGTTAGACGGCACAATGGCTGTGTTTTGAGGCGACGTCACAAGCTAACATCACAAAGTGGCATCACAGTGTCAGCGAGCGTCTCACAAACACAGTTTACCTGCACGTCCAGGTTCACTGTAAACCTCACAGAGGAAGACAGATGTCTCACAGCAGGAGCTGCAGGACAGTTTCAATTGTGACTCTAACCATCATGGGTTGTTTAACATTCTCCCAATTCTTGCAGACCTCACCTCTGGGTTCCATCATGAACGTGTTTGACCGCAGCATCAACTTTGATGCCCTATTCAAGTTCTCTCAGATGTATGTAAACAGCTTACTTTGTGATGCATGTCAGGCATGTTTTTATATGATTCAACTTGTGTTTCTATTATTCAGCTCAGCTCTTTAGTGAGATGATTTTTTTTTTTTGTAGATCTCATTCCACCCAGGTGCATCTGAAGAATGTGTACTCCAGCTTGGCTGTGTGTATGTTTGTGGCTGCCGCCGGCTCCTACGTCCATGTCGTCACACGCCTCTTCCAGGTAACACCTGCTAAGTGGTCCCTGATCTAACACTAGTCCTGATCTAGTGTAATTTTAGTGTTGGTACTATGCAGATGCCTCTTATTAATCATCGGTACATTCAGCATTTTCAAAGACCATCCAGCTATATTAATTTTCAAGGCACTCTATTATCGACTGTGGATCGTTTGGACAGGTCGTGATTGTCAGTTCTCTCACCCAGAATCTTGCATTAGTGTTGGATGAAATAGAGGAGGAAAAAAAAATATCGGGGGCCCAGTTGTTAGATATCAGTATATATCAAAACCTATGCTTGAGGTTTATTTGCCATATTGGCAGTTCTGTTAAAATTTCTAATTTGTAATTTCTTGCAGATGTTCAAGTGATTCAGACATTTTAGCTAGCCTTCTAATAATTTGGACTTGATTTGGCATTTTTATGAACACCTTTATTTTTGAGCTCACTGTAGAGTTGATAAATTTCCACCTCTTGAATGTAGATGTCATTCAGGCAATAAATAGCAGCCAGAAATCATTTTTTTGGTCACCTCAAGGTTTGTTTCATGTAATAATAATGAGATGATGTTTGGAGGAGGAACCAGAACTCCCACGCTCCTGTTCTGTTGCTGAAGCTCTAGTTCGGCTGAATGGAAGTTTGTAGCAAAAACATAACCTTGTCTGGTCTGGACAAATTCTGCGCAGGCAAAGTGAAGGGACTTTGTGGTGATGGTGCGTGTCCAGAAACATCAGGAGCCATTTTTATGTGCAATTGTTGTGTTGCTACGTGTTAGTGTGGGACAAATGGTAAATCACATGTGTCATGTAGGTTGGGACGGCAGCTGTATTCTGGGGTTTACAACAGTTCAGGTTTTTGAAGCCTGGATTCAATGAGGTCAGCCACAATTCTTGAAATGTTTAGAAATGGCAGGTGGACGGATCACATATTTACAGGTCTAGTCAGACCAGTGCCCATAGTCACGGGTTTCAAGGTTTGCCCTTTGCCCATTGTTTACATCAGACTGAAGTGCACAGTGTGATTGTGATAAGCCTAACTAAGTTTCTTAGATAAGAGCTTTATTCTCCAAAGAATGTTGTCCTCATCTCAATGACTTGTTCCTTCTGTTATGAAACATTCTGCTGTCAGTAAATCAACCATGTTTAGATTTCCAGACCTGATCTAAAAATTTAAGAAAAGAAAAAAAATTGCTCATTTGGATCCTCCAATATAAAGAACAGAAATACCTACAGCGACTTGTCTTACTCTGTATGTCAAATGCTCCAATTATTGTTTTACTCATCATACGGATTTACGCTCTAACTGTCCCACAGGCTGATTTGAACAAATTACACCATTGAACATCTGTATACCATCCACACCTGGTGTCAAAGTTCATCTCAGTCACATAAACAGATGACAGAGTATCCGTCAGAAGTGAAAAATCCTGTCTTAGTTATAATCCAGTATTAAAATTCAGTTTGTTATTTAAGTCAATATCAGTGTCAGCTGTCATTATACGTCCTGCCGTGGACGTCACAAGTCAAGTTTAACCAAAATCAATGTCTGAACAACCTTGATGTCCAGCTGGCTGTATGCATACAATCACATTTTTGACATGCGATAATTTTTTTTTCTATATCAATCACATTAACTGAAAAATGAATACTTTGTCATTATTTTGTATGAAGAAGGAATTTGAAAATGGACATTACTTTTCTTTTTTTTTTTCTTGAAAGAGAGAGAACCAGAAACCTCAAGATTTGAATGTTGAATCAATTACCACAAATGAGGTCTCATTCGTGACCCTGTTGTTGTTGCCAGGGCGGCATGCTGTCTGTGCTCGGCTCCCTGGGAATGATGATCTGGCTCGCCATGACGCCACACAACCCCGAGACAGAAAAGAAGAGGCTGGCCATCCTCGCAGGGTTTGCCTTCCTCACCGGTAAACTGACACATATAAGTTTGAAACCGTGAAGACCTTTAGTATTTGTTTGTCCTGTAAGCAAAGTAGTGTTTGGTGACACAATGGGATGTAAAAAGCACTGTTTGCCTTCCTGCCCCCCCAGGCGTTGGCCTCGGCCCAACACTGGACTTCATCATCGCTGTCAATCCCAGGTATGCAAATGATTAGTCTTGTGCTGTTACACACTTGCAGCTCACAGCTGCATAAAATAAACTCACGCAATGTGGGCCGATTTTGGTGTTTTTTTATTTTCATTGCCCATGTAAGCATTTAGATTTACAGCTTTTTACAAGACTTCTATAATGTGTCGGTTTTCAGCTGTTTTATTTTTAATCTAGTCAGACTGGCGTTCATATTTGCATAGTCCTTTATGACCTACTAAAACAAACTCCGCCGCTGCCTGCCGCATTGCAATTTGATGATCTCATTAAGTCAAGTTGAGTGAATTGACCTCCCGCACTCCCCAAAAAACGAAAAAAAACTACCCCTGCTGATGCCTTGGTGTTGTCTGCTTGGTCACCATGAGACAGCACATCTCACAATGTCAACATCCCCAGCTCCGTCACACCTGTTTTTAGCCGCGAATCTCACGGACCTTTTAAACTCATCCTTGTAAAAGACTGCTTTCTGGATTTGTAAAAAAGACTAAATCCAGTGTTTTACATGTGAATGAAAAATACACATTATGTAACGCCTTGTTTACTCAAACATAACATTTCAGAGCATTTAGAAGACAACACTCGCTGTCATGTTGCAGGTTGTTAGTTTGAGTGTCTGGAGCCAAACGCTGAACATTTTTTTTGGGTTGTCAGATGGTTGAAGATGTGATCTCCAGTTTCTTCTTCCTCCCCTCTCCTTAGCATCATTGTGACAGCCTTCATGGGAACCTCCGTGATCTTCATCAGCTTCACCCTCAGCGCCCTCTATGCCAAACGCAGGAGCTACCTGTTCCTGGGAGGTGAAGTCTAAATTTGGTTTCAGATCACTCTTTGTTTTGTCTGATCTGTTAACATGTATTACTCTACCTGAGAATGCAAAGGAATAAAACTTAATACAGGGCAGAGTGAATAATGTGAAATGTAGTTTTAATGTCCAGGGGAAAACTATTTGATTTCAGTTTTTTTGGTGTCCAATTTTATTTTTAGCATCCACTTGAAAATGAATATGAAAGTTAGGAAGACCTCTGCTTAAAATCCCCATCTGTTGAAATAGTGTTCATTTGAAGTCAGGAGGACTTAAGAAGACAGATGTTACATCTTGAGCGGGAATCAATGTCCTAATCCCTTGTTGGAGTTAAACAAAATGATTTGTAATCCCCCCCCCCGCCCCCCCCCAAAAAAAGAATAGAATTGGTGGACAAATAGAACTGGTATTCACCAGGGGTAAACACCCTCCATAGATTTGTTCTGTATATCGGACACAGAGCGGCTTATTGACATTTTAAAAAGGAGCCTCTGAATGCGTCCGCGTTCTCCAGCCCTCATGTCAGCCCGTTTGTCCCTCCAGGCACCCTGATGTCCGGTCTCTCCCTCCTCTTCCTCATGTCCCTGATGAACATGTTCTTCGGCTCCGTCATGCTGTTCAAGGTAGCCGAGCAAACCACACACACACACAGTGGATTTTAGAATTTGCTCTTAATTTTCCCGAAACGTTGTTATTTCCACCGACAGGCACACATGTACCTCGGACTGCTCATCATGTGCGGCTTCGTCCTGTTTGACACTCAGCTCATCATTGAGAAAGCAGAGAACGGAGACAAGGATTATGTCTGGTGAGGACGCGCCGCGTGTCACTGTGCACATTCTGTAGTCGCCGTTTATTTCTTTTCCGAGAAACGACATCTAACCGTAGGATACTTCCGCTCTGTGTTTGAAGGCACTGTGTGGACTTGTTCCTGGATTTTATCACCATTTTCAGGAAACTGATGGTTATCCTCGCCATGAACGACAAGGTACCGGCAATAGGCCTTTCTTTTAAGTCAAAAAAAATGTCCAGTTTAATTTTCTTGTCGACAACAAATGAAAGGGGAAATAGCTCATCTTACGCTGTCAATTCAAAATGCTTATAAGTTCCCCTTCTGTTTGTCAAAAGCTTCCTCTTGTGCCTGTAAACAAGCGTTGAAGAGTTGAGTTTAATGAAATAAAGAGTATATACAGATAAGCTACGGTTTACCTAGATGTCTGCAAAGTGGCGTCTGACCGTCCAAGAAAGGGGGGGAAAAAAAACCCTAAACATTTAAAAAACGAATTAACTGAAGCAGCAGATAAGATGAAAATATTATTACTCAAATTCAACCAGAAACCGCAAGTAATCTCTATATCTTCAATAATTGAGATATTTTTAAGATTTAATAAGGGCCAGGAGGGGGCGCTCCTCAGGCACGGTCACAAAGCAACGCACTGTTGAAAACCGCGTCCCGAGTAAACTGTTAAATTGTGTTTCAGGACATCCGAGCTGTTTATAATTTTGAGCCATGTGAAGTCTTGAGCCCTGAAACCATATTTCTCTTTCCTTTTTCAGGACAAGAAGAAGGAGAAGAAGTAGAGAATGTTTGTTTGTGAAACTGAAAATCAAAAAAAAAAAACCAACTCAAAAAAAAACAAAACAAAACCAACAAATCTGTCAAAACAAAGGCACAATTTGCAACGCACTTGATACTTTTCAACCTGTCTTCATTTCTAGAATTAACAACTATGTGGTCTTATACTATTGGAATTTATTTGATTTATAATTTTTTTTCTTTTTTTTTTTTCTTTCTTCTTCCTTTTTGTGTTTGAAACTTACAAGGGTTGAATGTAAGTTAATGAACTAATGCTAGTCCCGTCTTGGCAGTGGAGTATACTAATGCTGCAGTGAGCATGTTTGGCCTGTAGGAGGGAGCGTTGCCCTTTGAAGACTCCCAGCAGCTGAGCGTCACTGACTTAAAGGAAGGTTTTCACATTATTTAGTGCCATAAGTTGAAGACGTGATAGGCAAGACATGTGAGCTTCTAATCATCGTTTGATTTCAAGTCAAATAGTTTCACGCATCCATTTGCGAAGGTTTCCTTTGTTCCGTGCAGAAAGCTGTCCCATCCCCCCGCCCCCCGATTCTCTCCCGACCCCTTTTAAAAACGTCCCCGGACTTTTTTTTGTTAGTCAGTGTGTGTGTTGAGGTTTCAGAGCAGGA
Source organism: Fistularia commersonii (assembly GCF_037954325.1). NCBI lineage: Eukaryota > Metazoa > Chordata > Actinopteri > Syngnathiformes > Fistulariidae > Fistularia > Fistularia commersonii. The sequence continues at coordinate 8,472,842 of NC_141297.1, read as the reverse complement.
CCCGTGGGCTGGTGTGTCTGACACTAACATTATGATGGAGATGGATTGGGGAAGAAGGAGAATGTTCTGAAGTATTTATCTTTATTTTGTAAATCGACGAGGCACGTTCGAAAATGAACCTTTTAAAACTACAAAAAAAAAATCTTTAATTTAATTAGAAGTGACCTGAAGCGGTATTTAGAGAAAACGTCCTGAAATATTAATTTACAAAACTTGAATTTAATTGAGTCTCGAAATCAACAGATTAACCCAAATTTAGTTTAAATTCAACGACTCGGTTAAAATGAGGAAAAAGAAATAATTGAAAATTGTGTAAGAGGAGTCACAAGGATTGTGAACAAAACATCAGAACTTGAGGAAACTTTTTTTTTTTTTTTATGTTCAAAAAGGTAGTAGGGGGATGTTAGTTTAGTGTGTGTCATATCAGCTGAGGAAAGTGCTGGAGAGGAGCTGGAAACCAGGTCCGAATCCAGGAGCCACAGGAGTCGGACCAGAGCAGTTTGGAGAAGATTGGATGCCGTGGGTCCGTAGTTTAGAGCTTGGATGGAGAAGACAAATAGTCACTGACGCCTCTCCCTGTCCTCTTGTACATTCTCCAGATAGCTTGTCTAGAAATCATTTTTTTGTCAAATTATGTGATGTTAACCTTACGATTTCTTTTTGAAAGTATACTGTGAAGAATTTATTTTATTGATGTAAAAATGATACTAATAATTTGATACATTTGCTCAAATAAATGTTTTGAACGTAACTACCGAGGACTGGCCTTGTCTTCACTGAGCAGTTGGAGAACCTGGTGGACAGTTCTCTTTTTGGGAAAACAATTGTTATTGATAATGTTTCAAATGTCACAAAAAAAGAGTGATTAAGGAGAAAGCCTTTGGTTGGCGTTCCCACAGAGGCCTCAGGATAGCTTCTACATAGCAACAGTGAACATTTCTGCAACACTTATAAATAAATTGTCTTTTTGCGTAAACGTCTTAATCCGGGAACATGGGTGACGCAGGAAGAGCTGTGTGGAAGGTTTTCATTTATTTAGAGGTCCGTTCTCTCTATGTGCTTGCTAAAGAAGCAATCTCATGATGCAAAATCCCAAGTGACCAAAATCACAGTTAACCTTAAGGTGAAACTGAAAATCAAAGCCTGAAGCTGTAGGATCGGTCATACTTGTCCATTAAAATGGATTCTGATGCTGAAAAAGCACATGTGCTCAGGAAAATGTTTAGCCAGTCCCTGTGACAGGGACCCTGTCATGTGATACAAGCATATCCGTAGCATACTGTTAAACAGCCTCAAATTATTAAAACCAAAAATACACTGCCAGCTGCATATTTACTGATTCCTCGATTAAAATAACATTTTACTCAAACTTGCGATTTGATCGGATGTTGCCGGAACTACGCTTTTGCCAACCCTATATTGCTCTACAAATTTCCAAAAATGCGCATTCTGACATTGAAAAAGCCATGCATTTTCACTCATATTTCCGCCTTTTCAATAATCTCTGTAATCTGTATTCTAATATTTGGATAATATTTCATATTTAACCATGTCTGACATAGTGCAGATGCCTCTTCACTCTGACTCAGGGAATCGTTCGGCTCGCATGCCACATCCATCCGTTTCTCCATCCCTGCATTTTCCTCCTGAGACCCATGTCTAGCAAATATAAACACAGAAAATTATATATTATGTCATACAGCACCCTTATTTTTTAAAGGGGACTTTTTATGTTTATTGTGTCTGTAAATTCACATGTGCATACGTACTGTCACAATGTATGTGACACGGTAGCTAGAGATTAGCACTGAAATCAATTATGAGAATATTGTTATAGCCTAATCGTTGCATCTAATAATTACCCTGGCTTTTTTTTCCCCCTACTTAATGAGGTTAGCAACGGGGGAAGTGGCTCTTGCCATTCCTGCAGAGGTCGAAAAAGCAAACTGCCACTTGGTCAAATTCATTGTCCTTACTTTTAAAAAGTGGTTAGGCCTGGTTCCTCTTTGCTCAGGTGGGGTCAGGGATTTAAATCTGTTGGGACGTGTACACCAGCCATAATCAGTGTGTCCCGAAGACCTTTGACAATGAAATATAAAAAAGATATATTGTTCTTATATATATTTATAAATATATAATATAAATATATGATATATTTGAAAAATGTATTGCTCTTTCCTATGTCACAGTACATTTGTCTTGCACTGAATGGCAGTGTTTCAATAATTCACGCTCTGCGTTTTTCGGCTAGGCTAGATAGCTTGACTGATTTTAAGGGAGGCTGGATCAAGCTGTTTTGCTGAAATAGCGTGAACTATATTTTAATTTCTATAGTAAATTTATTTCTAATTTTAATAAGTGGATGTTGCGGTTGCAATGTTATGATTGGAGTAATCATGTTTTTGTAAAAGTTTCAACTTCTGCCTTTTTTTTTTGACAGGAGTTTGTAGAACTCGTGGTGACAGCAATAACAATAATAATAATAATTATATACAATAAGTTACAAGTATTTTTATTTTTATTTATTTTTATTTTATTTTTCTGAAATTTATCTACCTGTTTGTCTAGAGCAAAATTCAAATTTTCCATAAAAAATTGCTCACTTTCCTCTTCAAAAATTCAACAAAAAGTTGTGTCACATTAGAGAAAATATATGGATACAAAAAATGGAAAATTGAGATTCTTACGATCGCTGATATAACAATTCACACTATTTTTTTCAAATTAAAATTTAAAACCCCATTTAAGGAAAACTGTAGGTTTTTTTGCAGTGTAAGAACAACTTGTAAATGTTCTACTCAGCACTGCGCTATTTAAAGGAAAGCCTGACTGATACTATAACATCCCAAATTATGACTTAAAAAAAAATGACAATTAGACATAGAATTAAATCAAAACATTTTAATTAGAAAGTTGAAAAACGGCAGTACGTACATGGGATCTAACGTCTAGGGAACGAACCGCAACAGAGACAATGAAATAGAAGATATAAACATAAATCTACTAAGCGAGGAGACTGCAAAAATTCACAGAAAGATTACAAAAAAAAAAAAAAGTCCATGGCCGAAATGATGTACATTTAAAATAAATAAATAATACATATTCATTGAATAGTGTAGCCATTTCTCTTCTCTGTTATTATTGCTGGTATATATTACCTTTAAATGCATTATGACTTAAAACAGACATATTCTGACAACCTTCCCAGGTTGCAAAACAACATCAACATGAGCAAAGAAAAAAAAAAAAAAAAAAATTATACATTGAAATTGTGATGCATGATTTTAGCAATTAATCACAGACATTGACATTCTTTTTTTTTTGTAAAGGAGCTCCGTAATTTTTTTCCTTTTTTTTTAGTACATACTGAGGTGAGATGATGAGAACGGGCGTGTCAGTACGAGTCGGCGCTTCCTTCATGTATGTAAAGATTCGTCTACCAGGATGAGAAACAAAACAAGAGCAACTAGCAGGAGCAACATTTGTGCTATCCGTTAGCTCGGCCATGCGTTCTGTAGTCCGGGATACACGAGTTGATGACAAGTGTCCGCAGTTTGATTGTGAAAAGGTGAACAACCTTTGTTATTTGGGTGGGTTTTGGCTTTGCGTGTTTTTTTTTTTTTTTTGTTTGTTTTTTTTTGTTGTTTTTTTTTTTTTTTTAGAAATCCTGAGGTCTGTCGATCCGTCCTTCCAGTTTGCAAACAAGAGAAACGCAATGAGGCAGCGTCATCGCCGGAGGATTCTTGTGGACGTTAACGCTTTTTTTTTTTTTTTTTTTTTTCTCCTCGAAGAGTAGCGGCGGGTGAGCGGCGTCACGATGCGGCCGGCGCGCTGTAGGCGTGGCCGGAGCGAGAGGGGAGAGTCGGCCTCTTTGCCCGTCCCTTCCCCGTCCGGATCATCCCTGGCTGCCGCAGGACGACAGACTGTCGTACAGGGAGTCGCTGAGCGACTCGGGGGTCTCCAGGACCTGAGGGCGACTCGGGGAGAGGGCTTCCTCCGGACGCTCCCTGAGAAGCTCCAGCCCGGCGTCCCGGCTCATCTCGGGGACGCTGGGGGTGCGAGTCTTCCCCCGGCGGCTCATCCCCGTCTGGGCCGGGACGGGCAGGCTGGCGGGGTCCACCACCCGGCTGGAGGAGGGGCCGCCCGCTTTCAGGCTCTGCAAGGACGAGACGCGGGGGGGAGGAAGGGCTTTAGTCGGGTCTTATGTAATGCCTTCAGGTGCGGAAAGCAAAAATGGGTTAAAGAAAATGTGAATTTTTAATATCCGGCCGATTAATAATTTGTGGGGGCAGAATGTGCTTCTGCGTTTTTAAGATTATGCAAGACGGAGCGCAGGGGTTTAATAATGTATTTCCGCAGATAGCCAAGCGTTCGCCGTCTCAAAGTGACCCAGATAAGCGCCGAGGCGGCGGCCCGTTCAGACCCCGAGGCCGAGTGAGTCGTCGCCGCCTTCGGGAAACGATCGAAGGTGTTAATGAATGAGCGGCGCGTGATCGCCGGTGGACGCGGAAAAAAGAAATAAATTTCCTGATTTCGTCGGGATATCGATGAAAGGTCGCGCTTCGGTTGCCGAGCGATCCTGCCGCATCGCGAGGGGCTCCTCTTTCATTTTAATATCTGCAGCAGAGACCGATTCGCTTTCTTTGAGGAATATAACAACACCATCGTCAGTTTTTCAAACCATAAATCGATATTCAATTTCAAAATATCACTTAAATTGATAAAAAGATCCTGGTTATGAAATTTAAGGTGACTGTTAAGACCGCAGGTCATTCTGAGATCATCGGGTTTTATTTCAACACCGAATCGGACACCGTCGCCGATGTGATCTTCAAATGTATAAATCATCGGAAAATACAATTTCCTGACACTTTAGGTGATTTCTTGTCACTGCTCATCCACTTCTGACCGTTGCTTACGGATAATAATTCCAGTCACGAGGATTAACGCCGACACATTTAGCCGGTAAGGCTTTATTTTCAGAGAATTTTATAGACGGTCGTGTTTGTCGGCCGGGGTCAAAACAGAACTGACAATTCCGCCGCCCTTAAAGGATATTTTAGCAAATATTTTCCAAAACGACACAATAAAACCTCAGTTAAAAATAAAGGACGCTGCCGGCGACGAGACATGTGCGATCCTTTTTCGGGGACCGACCGCATGGCGAGGCGTGTTCTGTTTCCAGACCCCGTCCTTACCGCTCTGAACGGTGAGCCGAAGGACACGGTCTCCTCCTCTTCCTCCTCCACGGCCAGGTACACCTCGGCGGGTCCCGCCGGCGTCTTCAGGCTGGGGAAGGTCCAGGTCTTGGAGCGTGGAGAGAACACGTTGGGCCCGTGGGCGTCCTTGTCTGAGGCGGACGGGAGAGACGGCGTGAACAAACACGGATATGAGGCCGAGCTCCAGCAGGAAACATCTAGACTGAGTGAATTGAACTCCTTCCTCAAGTCAGCATGAATCAAGAGATTTTTTTTTTATTTCAATGAAGACATTTGAATTTTTCCCCAGATTTTTATTATATATACAAAAATTTCATTTAAAAAAAAAAATCTCAAAAATTCAATATATATATATATATATATATATATATATGATTCTTTTTTTAATTTCAATGAAGAAATTTGAATTTTTTTCTGAGAAAAAATTCAAATTTTTATTTTTAAAAATGAAAATTTTATTTTATGTATGTATATATATATATATATATGTATTGAAGTTTTGAGATTTTTTTTTTTATTAAATTTTTATTTTATATATATATATATATATATATATATAAAAAATAAAAATCTGGGGAAAAATTCAAATTTCTTTGTTGAAATAAAAAAATCATATATATATATATATATGATCAAATATGATTAATATATATATATATATATGCCAATTGTGTGGTTTCAATGTCTTTTAAAATGAAGGTTCAACCCAGGGGTGGGCAATTATTTGGGCCACATTTCTTATTTCATTTTTATGCGCGAGCCAACTAGTATCATGTAAATTGAACAAAAAGAAAATTTGCGACTTAAATATTTACATTTTTTAAGCATTTTCTTTGAACTTTAAAATCATTAATGATCATGTTTAATCATACATGCAAAATTGAAAAAAAAAGGAAAAAAGTAAGGGGTTTCTAAATTCAATATTGATTGATACTACTTGTTTAAATATTCCAAAAAAAATAGTTTGGCGGGGCTGATAAAAAAAGCAAAACGGGCCGGATGCGTAAAATGTCTGGTTTAACAGGTTATAATATTTGATGACCAAACAAGCATTTCCAGCTTGTCTCTCCTTTTCAAGACTTCCTGACGGGTGAACAGTTTTCCAGGTTTTGCAGAGACTGAGACGGATTAAAAAAAAAAAACAAAAACGGCGACATTCAGTTAAAAATGACACCATCACCATTTCTTCATCTCATTATAAACATTTAACAAGTAACCCCCCCCCCCCCCCCTCCCCCCGCGACGGCGCCTTCGGAGCGTTACCTTCTCGGATCACGCCGGCCGAGCCTCTCCCTTCGATCATGGAGCTGTACTGGATGGTGGGGATGAGCTGTTTGTGAGCGGCGTAACACTCCTCCTGGGAGGTCAGCTCTCTCTCCAGGGTACGCGCCCGCCGTCCGGCCCGACCCGGCGAACCGGAGGGGTGGTGCTCCGCCCTCATCTTGGAAAGACCCCGACCCGCGGCGCCGCTGCTGCAGTCGGGGAGGGGGAAGGTGCCGATGCCGCTGTCCAGGGTGTACGTGGAAGCGCCGGATCCTGCGGGGGAGAAGGGGGTGGGGGGGGGACGAGTTTAAAAGAGTTAAAAACAAAATTCCAGGAAGTGAGACGTAATAAACGCGGGGATGAAAACCTGAACCTCGGAGTCGCTTCTCTTCGGTCCAAAGTGTAAAGATAGTCTTTGGCGCGGATTTACGGGATTTAAAACGGGAAAAATTACAAGTGTGTTTTTTATTTTTAACGCATCTGACTGCGGATTACAGCTCCGCACAGGGGGTGAAATAAAGAAAAAGGACCAGTATAGATCCCTCTGACAAACGTTGGGAAAGCTTTCTTTGGGTAAAAATAGCGTCGCAAGATGTTCCCTGGTTAGAAACTCAAACTCAATCCGGCACGCGAATCAATAATCTTTGTGATTCTGACTAATTACTATTAAGGCTGGCCTGCCAGTGTATTGCACCGCTATCATAATATTACAAGTCCCACGATGCACTGCCAGTGTGTGTTGGCATGGCGATCGTGGGTCTGCGAGCCTCACTTGTTCATCAGCATTTTTTTTTTAATTTCAACAAAAAAAATTAAATTTTTTTTCAGATTTTTTTTTTTTTTTTAATATATATATTTTGTCAATTGTGTGGTTTTGATGTCATTTAAAATGAAGGTTCAACTCAGGGGTGGGCGATTATTCTGACTGGCGGGCGACGTTTCTTATTTCATTTTTATGCGCGGGCCAAACCCACTTGTTCATCAGCAGCGTTTTGGAATTACTCGTCGACTTTCAACCACCTCTCTTCCCCGAAAAACGTCGTAAATATAAGGTGGACTATGAGAACAGGGGTTTTCCAGTGTCTGTCCGCCTTGGTAAAAGGCAGAGTTGTGTCGGCGTCACACAGCAGCAAACTGAGCTTCAATCTATTTTCCGTTTGTATCGCAGTTTCATTTTTGTATAATTTTTTGAACATTACAAATTTCATTGAAGCGAATCATTTTTTAGCTTTAGAAAAATGCTTCCCCTTAGATTTATTCTGTGGAACTTGCAGATAGAGCCATGAGGAATAAATACAATTTAATTATTTGTTCTATCTTTTTTTGTATCGCTTATTTGATGATTAATGTTGTTTTATAGACAACAGATAATCGGCTTGGTTAATTCCAAGCTTAATATGTGCAATAAGGTCATTTCAATAAACATCGCCACCAGTCCGGCCCCCGACATGTACCAATATTTGAAAATTCGTTGCAAAAAACAAAAATCTGCAAAGTAGCTACCATGTTTTTATTTTATAACTTTATATATTTAAAACATTGATGGCCCTCCCCACACTCTTATTAACCTGGTTCACGTCTTCCTCTGCTGCTTAGGTTCGGTAACAAAGTTAAAAAAAATATAAAACGTTCACGGATAATTCAACACAAACACAACACCGCAGAGTAACACTGCCAGTGCTCAAGTCACCACCTTAGAAAATGCTTATTTTACCATTGAAATAATAAATATAAAAATACACTTATACAGCTAAAAAACTGTGATATAGCGATATAAAATTGGATTAAAACGCTAAAAATACGCAATACAGTGAGACTGGGAAAGGTATGCTATGGTGAGGGTCTACTGAATTACGTGTGAATGAATAAATAAATAGTTTTATATCTATATAGTTATATAGTTTTATAGTTTTATATAGTTACATAGTTTTATATATAAAATTAGATTAAAACGTTAAAAATAAGCGATACAGTCAGACTGGGAAAGGTATACTATGGCGAGGGACTACTGAATTACGTGTGAATGAATAAATGAATAGTTTTATATCTCCATTCGTAAATGTAAATGAGGGAGAATGGTTGTGTCTCTCTATGTGGCCCTGTGATGAGAATAGTTTAGAGAACGGATGAATTAATTAATCATGACATCATCTTGAATTAAATGTTTATTACCAAAAAGTATGATTTATGAGGGCGGCTATTAATTCAACAGTTTGTTCAAGTGAGTCCCTGGCTGTTCTATGCGTATATAAATCCTCAACTGAAAACTTAAACAAGGTATTCAATTTGAAAAGCGTGACTAACGGCTTTAACATCCAAATCGATGTTTTTTTGCTTTTTTTCCAGTTTCTTAATATTTTGGTAAATTAGATCTGTGGGTCCCTTCAACCGTTTCCAAAATAATCAGAAAGTTGTCTAGAACCATCAGAGAGTCAAATCACTTTAAATCAACTAAAAATTGCCTTCAACTCGAAACAGGGTTTAGTCGCACCCCACCCGCAAAAAGAAAAAGCAATCAAGTATAATTTAAGTAATTATGTTGGGACGAAAGATTTTCTGTACAAGTTTTGAATGTTTAATCCAGTATGCTGCTGGGGGCCTACTCTGCTAAGGTATATCAGATAAGATATCTACTTTATTGATCCCCATAGGGGAAATTTTTTCGTCACAACAGCATAACAGTGATAGTGTCAATAAATATGAATATAAATATTCGAAAATTAGAAAATAGCAAAAGACATCCACAAATAAACAGCAGAGAAAACAACAACGGCAGCAACGGCAAGGATAAGAATGGACAACAGAATGTAAAATGAAAAATAATCGGAGCTGTTGTGACAGGCTGCCGTCCTCTAACGGCATCTTGGAAAAAAAATATCCCATAATGCACTTCTGTCATTCCATAAACTCATCCTGTCCTACACTCGCGTCCCTTTATCATCAATTTCCCGAGCAGCATTCCACCCAGATGCCTATTATTACTATTTCTTTTATGAATATTAAAGCGATCATTGCATCATGTCAGCTATTAGCATGTAGCTGTTAGCGCCGATGTTATTATCAGTAAGCGATCATTCATGGCTGTCCCTCCTACTCTTCTGACTCCCTCTGCCTCCATCACGCCCTTTGCTTTCTATCGCTGACCTTCTCTCTCTTTCTAACCCGAACCGGTCGATGCAGAATCCCACCCGCATCCATTTGGGGAATGTTGAGTTTCTGTATTTTAAAGAGTGTTAACCAGACTTGCTCTACGTGGGAAGGGACCTGAGACCACTCTGACTTGACATATTTGCTAGTTCTTGTTTACTAGAAAGACTAACGGGGTCTGATCTTCCCCTGGTCTTAGGAGGCCAGATGCAATTCCTGGCTTCGGACTAATTCCTGGCAGCGTCCCCCCAAAAACAACTTACCTGCGAAAAGCTGAGAGTGGACCGACTCTGCCAGGTTCTCGTCTGAGGTGACCTTGGCGATTCGCTCCGATCCCTGTGTGTGAAAGAACCAGAGGATTTACGGACTGAATCCCATTTTTCTACATCTTTCTCTTATTTTACAGCAAAGGGGGGGAAAAAAAGGGACCTTTTCCATGTCTTCTCGACTGGAGGTGTGACTGATGAGGTCTCCCTGCTGACTGAACACCGGCTTGGACGTCTTGCAGTCGAACGAGAGCCGGCGCTGCGGGACGCAGATCATCTCCTTTCCGTCCACTCTGTCGGCATAAAACACACGCGCTCGGTCCGATTCTCCGAGATCCGAAAAGGAAGAATCCTACACTGCGATGTGAACAGAGAGGTCGGCGTTTACGTTTTCTTTACGACACCGACTGAGAAAAACCGCCAGTATGACAATCACTGGAACGTAGTGGAGACGTGCGGTGTTTATTTGTTTATTGTTGCGGTGGTCAGCGCTTCAGACGCACAGCGAGAAGGTCCCTGATTCGATTCCAACAGGGGGCCGAGTGAATGGTTGTACGCGTACATATGTGATGGATGAATGAGTGAATGAACGGCTGTACGTCTCTATAAGCAGCCCTTTGATTGGCTGGTAACCCGCCTCTCGCCCGATGATAAGTGGTAATAAATAATGAATGAGTAAATGAGCGATGTCGGGATCGCTTCCTGTCGTCACGCCTCCGTTTATCGGGGGCGGAGCCGATCCGGGGTCGGATCGCCAGCCAGGAATGACGGGGACTCCTCGAAACCGTCGCTCGATCTCACGTCCTCACCTGTTTAGCAGCTGTTGCATGAAATTGTCGGAGCGCGCTCCTCTGTACATGACAGCCAGCTGTCCCTGAGCTTGGTCCATCACCACCTCGCAGGAGTGACCCCTGCCCGACCTCTCCACGTACGCCCTCTCCTCCTCCAGCGCCCTCCTCAGCCCCTCGGCCTTCTCCATCAGCGTGGAGATGTTCAGCCCCTCCACGCCTTCCTTGCACCTGGTGGCCATTTTGACCGAGTCCCTGCCCACGGAGGGGATGTTGATCTTCCACTCCTTCTTCTCGTCCTTGGTCTTGGCCGCGTCGGTCTTGCGGCTCAGCGCGGGCAGCTTGCTCTTCTTCAGGCCGAACCAGCTGGCGATGCCGTTGGAGGCCTTCTGTTTGACCTCGCCGCCCTGCCCGCCCCGGTCCTGCTCCTGAAGTTTCAGCACGTTCTCCTCGATGCCCTTCATCACCTTCTGCTCGATGGCGGACTGCGGGCTGACGGACGGCTGCTGCGGCGGCTTCTCGCCCTCGGACGTCGGGGGCCTCGGAGGAGGCGGCGGGAGGCTGTCCCCGTACATGGGGTTCTTCTTCCCCTTCCCGCCGATTTTCGCCCTCTCCTCGGATTTGGACGAGTAGCGGGGGGCCTCGGAGGGCTTCCCCGCTCTGTGCACGGGGGGGCCCTGGCAGGGTTTAGACGGAGACTTTGGGGGTATTTTGTTTGGACTGTTGCTACTGTGAGGGGCGGATTTTACGTTGTAAGCGAGATTCAAGGAGCCGGGGCATTTGATGTTATTGCGTAGGACCTGCGGGGTGTCGGCGTTGGGCGAGGGGAGGCCGATTTTGCTCTTTGAGCCTTCCGTCTGTTTAACCATCGCTGACGGCGGCGGTTTGAGCCCCTGCTCGTGGAGCTGAGACGACCCGGGGTATTTCAACCCGCCGCCGCCGATCCCTCTGGATTTCCCGTCCAGCGAGTCGGTGTACTTGGAATGTCTCTGCTCATCTCTCTGAAGCTCGGCGGGTCTCTCCGCCGTCTTGCTCCTCTCCTCGCTGTAGCCGCCGCCGCCACCGTCGTTCGCGCCTTCCATCGGCCTCAGACCGACCTGCAGGTCCTCCGAGCTCCTCAGCTTGCCCAGCGCGGCCAGCCTGTCCTTGAAAGCGTGGTGGCTGGAGTCCCCCGGGGGCCGGGCGGGACCCGCCGTCGGCCTCTTTGGAATGGACGAGCCGTCGTTCCTTCTGGCCGGGGGCGGAGGCGGCGCCTGGTTGACCTCTGGGTTCTGTGCCGATGCCTCCCTCGCGTCCATCTCCTGCTTCTCTCTGGGTCGCGGGTAGTTGGCTCTGCTCTGGGCTTTCCCGATGGCAGAGGCGTTGGGCAGACTGTGGTGGTTGACCCAAACCGGGCTGTCGGAGTCCTCCTCCTCGTCCGACGACGACTCCGACGTGGACGACGAGGACTGCTTCCGCTGGGGGGACGAGCCGAGGACGCTCTCTGGCAGCGACTTGACGAGCTTCCTCTCGCCGCCCGTGGCTTTCACCTGCGACGGAAGCGTGGTTCTTTTCTCGAGAGCTTGTGTCGCGTCCTCCTCCCTGGAGCCGGTTGAGATGTCGCAGACATTTTCGTAATGGGGGACCCTCTGAGAGACTTTGGGCGATGAGGAGGATGCGGACGAGGGAGCGCCCGTCTTCGCGCCGGCGCCCTTGGGAGCGGAGAGGCTGCTGTAGCTTACGTCCTTGCTGGGCAGGGCGCAGGCATCTTCGGGTTGCGGCGGGGACGTCGGTGCAGAGTGGGTGGCGGGGTACGACTCCGATCTGGAGGGCGGAGGCGGAGGCTGCCTGCACCTCTCGGTGGTGGTGGCTCTGCGGGTGGGGACGGGGGAGTGATAGACCTCGTAATTGTTGGTGCGACAGGGGATCCTGGAGTTGCGGGTGAGTTGGGGGCTCAGACGAACAGCGGGGGTGGCGGCCTGGGACTTCTCCCCTATGGAGGGGATCTTCAGGAACTTGAGCAGTTTGGACGGGGAGTTGATGGCGGCCGCTTTGACGTCACTGAGGCAGGAGGAGCTGGGGCTGAGGGAGGCACCGGCCCGGACGGAGGACGCCTCCTGGTCTGCGCCGTCTTTCTCCTGCGCCAACGAGGGGTCGTGAGGGGAGGCGTCGACCGGGCCTTCGTGAAGGCCTTCGCTCATTTCAGAGTCACAGTGGGAGTTTTCTGTCACGGGTAGGTGGGGGACGGGGCAGAAACCCGTCAGCTCCCCCTCAGAGACGTCACGCTTCTGCTCCGCTCCCGCCGCCTCCAGGGCCTGCTTGGCGTTCTCCGAGATTAATGACAGTGCGGTGGCGCCTGCCGGCTGCTGGTGGGGGTCGTTCTTGGTGCATTGTTTGGAAGGGGGAACGGACTCCGCCGTTCTGCTCTTACCGTGACATTCACTGGTAGCGGCCGCGGGAGCCGCGTGGCTCTCGGTGGCGGAGGAAGGACTACAAACATGGCTGCATGGCTTGGGGGCGCTGTCGGGGCTCCTCTTGCAGTGCAAACAGCAGGCGCTCCCGCCTTCGCACTTCATCGCGCCGTCGCCGTTGACGTGCTGGTGCGCGTCGGGGTCCGAGCAGGGGCGGTGGCAGTGCGCGTGGAGGGGTGTTTTGCACTGCAGCGGCTCTGCGGCGGCCAGGACGGCTTCCGTGGACATGAGCACCTGGCTGTAGTCGCAGAAGGACAGGCTCGTGGTGGACGGGTGGAACTTCAGGGGGTCCGTCTCCTCCATCTTGCGCAGGACCTCCAGGATGTGTGCTTTCTTCTTGAAGAAGGGTGACAGAGCCTCCATGGAGGCGGCGGGGCCGCGGGGCCCCGGGGAGGCGTGCTGTGTGCGGTAACCATTTCCCTTCGGAGAGAAAAAAGACACGTATCAGCGCAAACATCACGGGAACCTCGGCGAGACCTTTCAATGCGTGCGTACGGGAAACCAGCGGGGGTGAGATAAGACAGGGGGTCTTTCTTAACGACAACAATAGAGAAAATGTCAGAATAGCCCGAAACGTCACAAGCGTCGAGGGGGTAGGGTGTCTATTCTCGTCCCGCTGTTATGACACAACCCCGTTTTCGCTCTTAAACGGCTGCGCATTTTTTTTTCTCGCGATAATCACCTTGGCTTGTGCTTCGGTCTGTGCGGCCTCCACCTGCTTGGCGGAGTCATTGTGCAGCTGTGCATTGTAATCAGGGAGGGGCCCCGCCTGGACCTGTAACGGGAGATTCATGAGGCAATTATGATGACACTGTATACACTGCGGGACATTGTATACACTCCCGGGCCAGGAGCCGCTTTGTCCCCGGCATCTGTTGGAAGAATATAGAGCGGCGGGGGGGGGGGAGCCTGAGATCCTTTGCTCAGCAGTGTTTGACAGAACCAGGCTGAGGGGGGGAACAAGCAAGTAGCAGCTCCATCCGGTTTTAGGTATCGGAACCAAACGCTAATATTTACACAGCGGCGGCGGCGGAGAGCAACGTTTGAGAACATGCATTTGTACACGTGTGCGCGTTGGGTGGCTCCGCTTTACTGGGAGGAGTGTCGAAAAGGTATCGGCAGATTAGACGTTTGAAAGTTCGGATGGGTTTCTGTGCTAAAAATGAAAAAACACACACATATCCGCTACCCAACTAGGGATGCGTGCTGGATCGAAAAAGTAGAGTTTGCAAAAAAAAAATCCACAGATGTGTGTTAAAAAAGTGTTTCCCAACCTTTTTTTGAGCCACGGCACAGATTTTACATTCGAAAAATCACACGGCACACCACCAAATTAATATGTTAAAAACATTTTTTAACAAAGTACAATGAAACCGTAGTCTCAATTTACTTAATGTGAATCTAATATATCTAATAACTGTGGATTCGTCAAGTTGCAATGCAAATTTCCCACTGATGTGCAACTTTTCCAGAACACTTTTTTCAATGTCTGAAGTCATCAATATGTCTGAAAATGGTATTATTTGAGAGAACTCTGGCTATTTCTTTATCAACGCCAGAGCCGAGCATCTCTCCTACAATTACTTTATCGGCAGGTAGTATTAATGTTTTGCTACAGTGTGTGGCTGTTTGGATTTAGAGACGAGTTCAGCGACTTTGTAGCAAGCTTTCACTGCTTTCTAACTCGTCTTGGTAGTTTTCAACAACGCTGCCTGTTTGTTTACGCAGATACAAGTACTTTTTATTTTAAAAATGTATCACGCAAAGCGTCACTAATCACTCTGATGCACAGGTTAATTCACTACCCGTCGCCATCCAATGGGCACGCTGCCCACATTGACATAGAAAGACACATTATTTGCGTTGGATAAATAATTTTCGGACCAATCAGGTGAAATTGGGCATTTTTCCGCGGCACATCACAGTGGTTGGGAAACACTGTGTTAACAAACATCTCCGGTAAGCATCTGAGGAAGAGCCTATGTTTTGCTCAAAACATCATGCATGTGAGATTATCTATAAATACATATTTTGTGTTTGTGTAAAATAAATCATCTTTCTTTTTGGAGTACTTTCGGCGTGCGGATTTTTTCAAACTCTACGTGTTTCTCGTGCTATCTAACACTAAAATAAAATGGAAAATAAAGAGGGGAAAAGCACGACAGGTCGTAGAGCGGAGCGATAAGCTGGAAAATAAAAGCCTGGATAGCAGCTTTATCACGACGGTGCGGGATTAATAAAAGACCGGTCCTGTTTTTACATTCGTACACCAACTTTCTGCCGACTCCTTGTGAATCCGCATGTGTGCTGAAGGTGCGCAAACCCCCTCACCTGGTAGTGAGCGGTGGGATGGTTGGGCAGTTTCTGTTGAAAGAGTTCACAGAGCGCCCTGTTCTGCCTCTCCAGGTCGAACACCAACATCTTCAGCTTGATGCACTCCTCTCTCAGATCCTGCTCGGGAGAGGAAACGCCGTTAAAGACGTCTAGACCGGTCGAGGGAGATCCGGACCGCGCAGAATGAAGTCAGCGGAAGTTACCTTCTGATTCAGCAGAGCCTGGACCACGTGGTTGGCCACCTGAGGATGAGACAGCAGCCCCTTTATTCATCGCGCTGACACGACGCGTCCGGATTTGATTAGCGGCGCGGAATTCCGCGGTTTATTCTCTTAAAGTCCGCGTTCGTGACTCACCTCGTCCAAGCACCTCTCGTAAGCCTCTCTCTGACTCTCATTAGCCAACACCAGGGCAGAATTCTCCGCCTGCGAATGCACAGTCAAAACATGTCCCGACAGTCGCTACTATATATTTACAAGTCGGACGGGCTAAAAATAAACGCTGAGCGTTATGACAGAGCGTTTGTCAGGGAACGGACACAAACATTATCCCGTTCGGGGGCGGGACGGGGGAACCCGATCTTCCCTCACCTCCAGCTCTTTCAGACGGTCCATGAGCTCGCTGCTGTTGTCCTCCAGGTAGGACTCCACGTCCCCCTCCTCCCCTTCCTCATCCGTGCCGAAGTCCTCGTCGCACATTCTCTGTTCCGTCTCATCAGACATTGTTCTCATCTGGACACACAAATGCACAAGAGTTGAATTGAAAATTAAAACAAAAGAGGTTGCGGGTGACATTGCAAACCGTTCACCCCTGTGCGGTCCAGCCAGGCGCCCCTCATTATTTCCCTTATGATTATATTACCAATGTGAAAACATTTGTGCCCGTCCCTCCCAGCCCTCAGAGATTTAGGTTTCTTTTAATAATCTTAAAGAGTGTGTTCCAGAAGTGCTCTATATGTACAGTGTCATGAGACCACTGTGTTGAGATTTATTCTGACTTGAAATCTGACTTTAACTGCAGTTTGGTTGATATTTTCTTTAACAACTTGCAGATTGGTCGATCTTCTTTTCAAACTGTTAAAGCCAAAAAGATAATAAAATGAACACACAAACAGATAACGGTGTGTTTACCAAACATGTCATATCTGCATTTTTATTTACATAAAGCAAGCAGCCAAAGAAAAAAAACTGGTAAAGCTTGAGTTACACTTTGAAAAATTAGACTTGTATTCAAGTACTTTTTGCAAAGCAGAAGATACACATGAAATGTGCATGACTAACACATCTAAGACACCTGAGCAGAAACGAGTGTGTGACACACACGCAGGTGACGAAAATGTTGCTTTTCAAAGCTTACACCTGTGATTTCAGGCAAAAACTTCAACTCGGGGGCGAAGGAACCATCATTCTACCCATCTGGGTTCCCCTCGGCCATACTCTGGCAGCTGGACTGTGTTAAAAAGTGAAGCAGAGAGGTACAGGCAGAGCTGGAAGGTGTGTGTGTGTGTGTGTGTGTGTGTGTGTGTGTGTAAACCCCGGGATTCCACATGGGAACAGAACAGAACATTTTAATAGAAGCCATGACACTGACGACAAAGCATTTACGACTGACGTAGCTGACGTTTCTAGGCGAACAGGGTCCTCCTGGTTCTCCAGACAAACCAAAACAAACACTTGGGGTTAAAGGGGTAGCGGGTACCCACTGACAGAGATCCGCTTCACATCGGGCACTGCTCTCGTCGCCGGGGGCGACATTAAAATCATTACCTCAGTCACATTCTGTTTATCTGACACTAACACTTTGCCACAATGCCATTTCATGGTTCCCCTGTCTGGAACGTATGGCGAAGCGTCCGGTGCGCAGACATTCCCGCATCACGGGGTTATATTAACGCAGGCTGTACAAAAAAAAAAAAACAAAAAAAAAAAACACTGAGATATTGTTTGGAAAGATAAGCTTTAAGCCTGCCGTGTTGCTAGGCGCCAACGGATCAGAAGGCCCGACGCCACGCTGAGCGTGCAGGAGGCGGGTCTTTAAGCGCGAAGCCAAATGCCAGGAGACGGAGGACGGGACGCAAAGGAAGGAAGTAGGTGAATCCATGAAGACCCAGATCCAATGTCTCATCTTAAGGAGTCATTAGAGCAGATGAGATAAGCCTGGTTCAGCGGCTGGAGGGGCAATCAGGAATTGGCACAGTTCGGACAGGAGACCACAGGTGACACACAAACACACACACACACATTATTTAAAAAAATGCCTCTCCATTAACCTAACAACCTGTTTTCAGCACAAGCACTGGGTTCTCACAGCAGGTTAGAAAGTAAACATTATAAGGCCTCAAAAAAAAATCTAATTTAACCGCACCGCTAACAGATACATCCTAATAATTTAAGGACTGAGAGGAACGATAATCCCTCGGAGCTCAACAACAGCAGCACTCATCTTATGCACCACGACTTCTACACTTATTTGTTATTTGCAAGAAGCATTTCAGTATATTTGCAGATTAACGCCTGGAAAGGTGTGCTCCGGATTCCAGTGGTGTGTTGGGAGGGAGGTCGGGCCACCCGGGAAGAGACACAGCCTGACGGACTCCAGGTCCGACGAACATTTCAAATAATAACTGATTTATTAAGACTCAACGGCGTCCCCTCGTGTGTTTGGCACCAGGGGTTTGGAGAAGCGTTTCCAAAATATCTCGCCAGTTAGTTTGGGATTCTTAACCCTCAGTGTCCCTGAAATCACGCCTAAATTTAAACACAATCTACAAGATTACTTTTTTTTATATTAAAATAAGCCTTTTAATGAGTGTGGAGGAGTGAGTTTACATCTGAGAACACTGATTCACATACCGTTGGGACGAAATCCTGACAAAAGAGTTTGTGGTTTATTTATATAAAGTTTTATATAGTTTTCTGACTCAAGCGCGACTCTTAACCAACCACCAAGACCGTTAATTTCACCAAGGTTTGGATTAAAAACAAAGAAAAAAAAGACAACGCTCCTCTATCACACACACTGCCTCATCGGCCATGTCCGGGGGAAATTAAGCGCAGGACGTCAATATTGTTCATTAACAGCAGTGTCACTCAAGTAACGGATCCCAACGCTGTTTCCGTTAAGTGTTTCACTGGTGATGCTCTTCTTTTCTTTTAGTGTGTCCCTTCGAAAAAAAAAAAAAAGATCTCGATCGCCGTCCTGGCATCGGGATGGGCGATGTCTGCTCTAAACACACACACACACACACACACACACTTCTGGGAAATTCAGTCGGGTGTCCTGGCCAAGCCTAGTGTAACCGGATCTGTCTGCCGAGCATTTACAGGAAGATTATTGAGCACGGATGGCCCCTCGGATCCGAAATCCCCGCAGCCGACCTGAGCCGCCCCACGCAGTGTTGGCCGCTCATCGAGCCGCCATCGACCCTCGCACTCAGATCCACGCTTGTAATGGAGGGCTGATCAATCCAACCCATCTAAGAACGGAAGCAGATATTAGCCATCCGTTTGACCTTGGATGAAAGGAACACTATAAATACCAGCCTCCCTCGCAGCTAATTCACATTACGGCTCTGGAGCGGCGAGGACGAGGTGGGGGGGAAAAAAAAAAAAAAAAAGAAATTCACATTGAAATTACAGCGTGGACCAAAAGACAACAAAAAGCGTGTCTAAATATAAACGGGGCGAAGTGCTGCCACAGCTGCTGTGGTTTTCTTTTATGTGCAGAAGCATCGCTGAGGAGGCCACCAAAAAGAAGCATCTCGAAAAAAAAAAAAAAAGAGACCGCCATCAGGAAGGTCCGATCAAAATGAAGATACGGATCGACAAAGCGTCGGGGTTGTTTGTCACATCGCGAACACGATTTTTTGTTGTTGTTGTCGTCTCCGCAGACTAGGGGCCCGTGGACGGGCCGTGCCACAGCACACTGAGGCCCATTGACGGGGCCGGGCAGAGCGCGGGGACCGGCTCGGGGGGAGGGAGGGGGGGCGGCGGTGCCGGGGAGCTCCTTCCACCAAGTCAGCTGG
Source organism: Fistularia commersonii (assembly GCF_037954325.1). Taxonomy (NCBI): domain Eukaryota; kingdom Metazoa; phylum Chordata; class Actinopteri; order Syngnathiformes; family Fistulariidae; genus Fistularia; species Fistularia commersonii. The sequence continues at coordinate 8,453,351 of NC_141297.1, read as the reverse complement.
CAGGACGGAGAGCCGCCGGGGCCGTCAGAACCAAAGGGGGATGAAAAAAAGAGCTGCTGAGTGCAGCTCAGCGTTTGTTCGCCCGCTTGTTTTGTTGTTGTTTATTTAATCTGCTAACAGTAGCCTGATGCAATATTCTGTTTTCAGTAGCCAGGCATCACAAAAAAAAACCTCTTTATATGCAATTTCAGGCCTTTGGGATCTCGGTTGCAATCCAAGATATCTGTATGAGTATGTGTGTGTGTGTGTGTGTGTGTGTGTGTGTGTCCTCAATGGCTTATATGCATCTCACGAGTTTGTATAGACACGTTGTTTTTTTTTTTTGTTTTTTTTTTTCTGAACATGTGATGGAATGTGGTGATAAGAAAGGAATGTTGCCCCAGAGGACGAAAGGTGTTAAGGAGAAGGTTGGGATTAAAGAAAAAGAAGGAAAGAAGGAGATCCGGAAAAATCTTGACAGCTAGGGAAGAAAAAAAAAATTTATAGGCATAGATAAGTACTTTCTGGGGGTATAAGTACGTACTTTGAGAATCAGAAAGTAAATGCAGTATAACACAATTCCTTAATTAGTGTATTGTAAATGGGAATTACTTAATCATTTACTTATATTTAGCAACAAGCAAGTTTTTCATAGTAATTTCTATTTCTAAATTGTTTTAAAGTCAAGAGTTAGGAGTAAACAATTACAAAAAGGAAAGCTCGGCTGTTACTTCCGTTTATGTTACAATTCTACTGTGAAAGTACAAACACTTTGCACAACTGGAATTAAAGCAACATTCAACCAAATATCAATGTCTTACATATATACACGACCAAATACAGACACACATCCTTACACACTCACATACACACTAACATACATACGCACTTACACACATACAAACACACATACATAAACACTCACGAATACACTAACATACATATACACTAACACACATACATACACACACATATACATACACTCACATAAATACATACACATTCACATACATATTTACATATAAACACACATACATACACTCACATAGACAAATGCACACACACACCCTCAAATACATACACACTTACATAAAGTGGCTGACCACTATTCTGGCCTGCAAATATAATCTCATCAACTTCCATCCCCTCCCGTCACATATGAGGCAGCCGTGTAAATACATAAAAAAAGTGACGTGCCAGAGAAAATAAACAAAGCCGCGGAACAGATAGTAAAAAGGAAAAGGAAGGAGACACGGGGAGCAGATAAGAACGGCGCTTCCTCGTTTTTTGTTTTTTTTTGTGGTTCGTTTCTGAAGTTTGACCTTCTCGCCTCACGGAAGTGATGGCTATCCAAACATTGGATAAACTGAGCAGGGGTCGCGTGTCGGCCTCTCGCAACGACAAGCGTTTGGTTATTTCTTCCGCCTGAATTTACTCGCGTGGATACCTGGACTTGGAGGCGCGCTGGGGAGGTTGGTGTGTGTTCAGCCCCGGACGGAATCTGCGAAACCGAACACCAGAGGAAACCTGATGTGTCATCCATCCACTGTAGATAAAATAAGGTGTCTTTTACAACAACCTCCCCGCCAGCGAGGGCTGGTAGGACTTTTTCACGGGTGTCGAGCTCTGACACAGATTTCTTGTTTCACTGTCTGCAATCCCCTCATTTCCGTGCACACACACACACACTCACACACATACACACATGCACGCAGGCCTCGGAAACAGCCTGGCGCCTTTGCCACGCCGCCGTCATTTTCCCTTTTTTTTTGCTCCTATCAGCTCATCTCCACCTCCAGCTGTCAAACACTCCCCTGCTAAATGTCACGTTGAAGAAAATCATAGGACTACAAAAAAAAAACCTGAAGTGCCAGGTTGCGTGAGACACTTTAAGTTATCAGCCAAAAAAAAAGGTATAAAAATCACTGAAAGGAGTGGAAACCCATAAATACACGAGTGTTTTCGCTTAACAACTCCCTTATTCAGCTTAAAGTTCTTTGTGTGTGTGCCAGTGTGTGTGAGTGTGTGTTTTAGGGGGGGATTGGTCCAGATTGGATGTGACACACAGACACCTTTTCTGGGGATAAAACCCAAAACACTAAAGGAAAAGACCAGGAAAAAATGAACAACGCACTTCTAGTCAAGACACCTCAGGAATTGGACCTGCAACCCCAAACCTAGAGGAGCTGGAGTGCTAACTACCACAGTGTGTGTGTGTGTGTGTGTGTGTGTGTGTGTGTGTTGCTTATCACTAACTGCTAACTGCTAACAGTGGGGTTTCCATTGTATGGACCCTCTCCATCAAAATAATGAACACTGCTGCTAGTAATCTGAGCTGATGTTAGTAAAGCGTAACCACGGTAACTGATGTCCATCTAAGCAGCCATGCGACAAAAGCAACCACAACGGCGTCAGTCTAAACAAGAGATAACCAACCATTTTTGAAACAGAGAGCTACTTTTTGGGTACCATTTAATGTGAAGGGCTACCAGTTTGATCATGCTACTTTGCCTCAATTTACCTTTAATTATGTTACATTTAAATATTACTGATATTTTTCTATGTGAAGACACCAACCATGTTAATGATTTCTCACAAAAATGATCAACAATGATTTAGCAAGGTAGGAAACAGATAAATGCCAATATGCAACACTTTATTTATATAAATCTCAGCAATTATTTGCATTTTCAAATGATTACTTCTACAACTTGCCAAGGAAATCATAATGTCCTATTTAGACACTAACAATTTTTAATAAACTGTCCACTATTTTGCAACGTGTTTGCACAAAACACACAGAAATTCACTTGAGATTTTAAATAATTCTCATCACATTTTGAAATCATCACCAAATCTGCAGTATTTTTGACAAAATGATCTCTTTTTAATGATGCAATGTAACGTCAACACATTCTACTCTGACACGATCTAATAATTTTTATGTTTTTTTTGTTTTTTTTTTCAATTTGCAATATTTACGCCAATGGTGAGAGAGCAACCGGCATCACTACGAGAATCTCAGCTGAGGTTCACAACTCAAGACAGGATTATCAAAAATGACAGGTTATAGTTAGTTGACTGCTAAAAAAATTGAGAAAATAAAAATGCTTTGTTCAAATTTCAGGGCAGAAATTAATTAATGATTTCGGTTTGAGAATCGGTTATTCATCAGCACCATTCTCTGGCACAATGAGTGACAGAGCATCCCCTAAGCTCACGTGTCCGCGAGCGCGGGAAGACACGGTTCGAGGGGGTTACGGCTTCCAGATGATTGATGGCAAAGCTCGCTGAAGGTCTTCGGTACGACCACCGATCGGTACGGATCCTCGAAAACCCGTCCACACAAAACTTCCTGTGCTCCTTAAAGCGCTTTGAAAACCGCTTTTAGCCCGTTCTCTTCTCCTCCCACCCCTGCCTGCTCCGGACCGAGGTTTTTCCGGTCTTTACTGGCGTAACATGGCCAACGGGCTTGCGTTACCACAGTTACGGTGAACTCGCGGCCTGTTATTTTTTTGCTATCAGCCAGCGCGGCGAACACGTGACACAAAATAAAATAGGTGAATTAAGGTTGGATATTGTTATATAACATGGAGTGCTGATGAACCGAGAGATGGAGAGACGGGGTGTCGTCGGATTTCGACAGCTCATTAAAATACGAGTAAGTTTAAATAAATGAGATATGCTCACATAAGGCTCTTAAAGTTTTGTAGATTTAATAAATCAGACTGACTTTGACTTTTAGCAGCCCGCTGGTTTTGCGTCGCCCTGGTTGCTGCAGCCTGAGTCACATGACCTTCGGCGGTACGTGAACAGTGTTTTCTTTCTTTTTTTCTTTTTAAAAACCAATTAAAGCCCCAAAGGGCATACGCAGCGATACCAACCTGTGGTTCCAGCTCTGGATATGAACCTTGAAGAGGATTGCGTCTCCTGTCAGGCACCGCTGTCTCCCAGCAACGCACCCGGGGAGCTGGACAACAAAAAACACACACACACACACACTCTTTTCAATAAGGGGTGGCAAAAGTTATAATACAGTGAAGGGTAAACATCAGAAATAAGCCACAATCTCAGTTGCTCTTCATCTGAATTTCACAATTTTTTTTTGGTTAATCGCCGAAGAAAATAGCACTCAGCTTTCCGTTAAACCAAAGTCACATATTCTAATATTTCTGAATGGACCAGAGGAAGGAAGCCAGCTCTCAGCTGAGAAAACACATATGCTATACGATCAGAGAATCAACCGCATCCGACGCAGACCCGAACCATAAATCTCTGCCTGTGCTTTTATTTTGAAATCCCAGCCGTCTCCAGATGTTGCTATTTGACCCACTTTTAAGGTCAATATCTCAGGAGATTTTAAGGCAATTTTTAGGTACTTTCTTGTGGATTTTTTTTGGAGGGGGTGGGATTTTTGCTAGATTTTGCTCATTTTGGAGCACAATTTGTTGATTTTAAGGAAACTTCCTGCGTGTCGTGTGGGTTTTTCACACTCCAAATGAGAAGTACAAGGCAAAACAAAGGGGAAAAAATCTATAAAATAATCAACAGACAAATCAATAATGAAGCGGCGGTGTCAGCAACCTCCTTCTCATCCTCTGATCAAACTTGTGTCTGACATCCTGATCTTTAAGCGCTCTTTTGTCTCCCCTGGCGAATCACAACCCGCCACTTCTGTCTGAGTGGTAACAAGATCTTGGGTGACGAGTGAAGAAGTCGGCCATCGTTTCACGGATTCTTTTCTTTCCTTTAAAAAAAAAAAAAAATCTAAATCGATGTCCCCTTTTGTCACGGCCCGCGGCGGCTTTTTACAGGAATCCGGCAGGGAAGGAGGACGGCTGGTCGCCCTCGGGGAGATACCGGTGCTCCGCAGACGCTGTCGGCCTCCCCCACGCCGCCACCGCCGTCGCATCTCACGCTTCCTCAATCTCCCCTCTCGTCTCTCCTTTCATCTCTGACTCATTGTTAAGTGTAATGAAAGAAAGATGGCGGGGGATGAATAATTCAGCAGACGCGGCGTTTAAGAGCTGCCCCGTTTTTTAGGTCTTTCTGATAAAATACACGACGGATGTTCTTGTTTTTATTAATATGTCCGACGTGGGATTCCCAATTAACTGTCTCCCTTGTAAGTTACGTTCAGCGTCTGTAAATGGTTTTCGTTTAAACCGGGGCGCCCTGTCTGGAGCGGCTACTGTCTTATCGCCGCTGATTTGCTTAGGCAACGAGCAGCCGAATTAACTCTTCCATTCCAGCAGCGCGGCGTGGCCTCGACCGGCCCCTGATCCTCGGAGATCACGTCAAACCCAATGGGATTAAAGGTTGCTGAGCATCTGCCCTCCCGGTCTGGGTTAAAAACGTAGCGGGGGGGACGGATCATCTGGTCTGCACCGGTCCTGCTCGGCACACCTGGTCCTGAAGGGGGGGGGGGGGGGGGGGGCCCACGATCGGTGACCCGTGTCGGGAAGCAATATCACAAAGGCGCCAGATCACCGCACTACTCCCCGCCCCCTTTAAAGCAAAAAAAAAAAAAAAAAAAAAAAGAGATTGATTGCGCTGGTATCTCGGTGGGCAATCTCAGAGGACCTGCACGCAGAGAATACCATGAAATACCGAGGTTTGGCGCAGGGCGAGGGAAGATTCATGGAGGAGGGCAGCAGCGGGGGAGCTTTTTCAAAGGCGACTCTGTCGGAATGGGGAGACGAAATGCACAAAAGCTTTTTTTTTTTTTTTTTTAAATCACGTCAGTCGCACTCTCAGGGATTTTGCGCAGGCAAGGCCGTCTCAGGATATGTCAAACACCAGCCTTTCCATCTGCCAGGCTGGGGGGGGGGGGAGAAAAAAAAAAGGTGCAGATCGGAGCTCTGGTGGCAAAGAACATCGGAGGTAGACGTAAACAATGTGCCAGGGATCCTTAGCGGACGGGATTAGACGTTAACGGGCGGGAGCTTTCCCTGCTAAAATGTAGGCCAAAGTCTCTTTTTTTTTATTGCTTTAATAAGGAGATGAATATCAAAGAGGAGAAGATGTGGGGGAGACAGAATCAGGCTGGGTGTGTGTGTGTGTGTGTGTGTGTGGTTGGGTGGGTGGGTGGATGCGAGCGCGGGGGTCCCTCAGTGCATCTTCCTGTCTGATGTTTGGCTCCTTGAACGAGGAGTCGAACATAAACAAAAAGAAATACACAAATATGGCAGCTCTAGATATCTGTGTCAGACAAAGAGACATCGACTTAGGAATGTGAACAGTAACACTGTGCATGTCTAAGCCTATTGCTAATTGTGGGGAGGTAGAAGTTTTTTATAATTCACAAAATTTTTAGATAATTTCTTGTTGATCCTGAACTAACAGACATTTTTTTACTTGAATCTGACACAGTATCTATGATGTGGAAGATAATAATCAGAAGATAATAAATAATCAGATTTTTTGTTTAGAGCAAATGATATTGCTTAACTGGTTCACTACTAACATATTATTGGTATAATTGTTTTTAGGAAACAAAATTATGCTTTTTTTTCCTCCAAAAATGATTTGGCATTTTTTAAATGTATTTTCTTTTTTTTTTTTTTTTGCTTTTTTTTTTGGGCGATTACTAGCTTTTGAGGGGTTCATACTGTTTACTGCGTGATATTTCGAAAAAAAAAAAAAATCTGAATAACACAAAATTAAAAGGTTTTAGTGAAAAAATGTTCAATTTGCACTATATTATTTTTCAAAATCAACAGAATGGTAAAAGGTTTAAGAGGACACAGCGTGAATGTTGGGGCTTTGCTCAAAACCAAGAATAAATTAAAAACCAGAGATATGTGGGGTGAGGAAAGGAGCCAGGGGAGCAGCGATGGGGGAAGGGGTTGGAGAAGGGGGAGCACCCTTCCCCTAAAAAGGCCTGAGAGGTTGGATGTGAGCCACCGGCGTCTGCGAGCCGTCAAACAGAATGCACGGATCCTTAAATCTGTGCCGGGCAGAGCTCCACACCCAGAGGAGGGAACGCATCACCGGCTCCGACACCCTACGCTAAACCTGGGTTTTTGTTTGATCACAAACACAAACATCTTCACCGCCGACCGCCGCCACCGCCATTCACGTTGGCAGATTTACGACACTTTGTTCGTGGAGCCGAAAAACCATCCGATGCGAAACCTGCCTTGTTTTCTACCGGAGTGAAATCGACGGCGACGTGTCGCTGGTGTCGCTGTTTGTAAGCTGGCCCAAAAATATAAATACTGACTTAAACGCAGCCACACGGGGAGGGGGGGGGGAATTACGTCAATCACAAGTCAACACCTTAAAAACCCTGAATCAAAACACCTCGCTGACACATTTCATGCCTGACTGCGATTTAAAAATCCGCAGTTTCAACAGAAGCATCGTTATTTTTGCAGAGCCGGGATGAATTAGAGATTGACTGACCGCCCTCCCTCCTCCTCTTCCCTCAGATGAGGAGTAAGCTCACCTTGCTCCTGGTGCCTTCTCTGTCATCGGAGATCTCCTCCCAGCAGCGTGAAGTGTAAAAGGCATCAGAAAGAGAGCTAAAAAAGAGTGGCGGGGGCAGTGGCGGGGAGCCGCGGCCTTACATATCAGGACCCCCGGTTGCGGAGGAGATTAGTTTCCCTCCCGCCTGGCGCGGCGTCACCCTGCGAGCGTGGCGAGGAAGCCGGCTTCCTCTACACCGTGGCGGGGAAAGGCCCGTCCTTGGGCACGAGCAGCATTGTGTGTGTGTCTGCGGAGTCTGCCATGTCTCCCATTGTTCCAGGAGCGAGCAACTGAGCGAGCGAGGCGGACTTCCTACCCCGATAGACCCTGCCTACTACAACAGCTGTGGACCAGCCCCCACCTCACCAGCTCCCATCCCGCCTCCTCCTTCTCCTCCTCCTTCAACCCCTGCCTCTGCTACCACTGCTGCTGCTAACCATTAACCCTGCAGCTGCCTGCTCAGGCCCGTAAAGGGGGAGGGGGGGGTGAGCTGGGGGTTGTGCGTTTCAAACGAGACCCTTCCACGTAGCGGACAAAGGGACGTCAGAGGGAGAGGAAATCCGACGGGCGGGCTGAAGTGACAGGAGTCCCCTCTCCGAGAGCTGATCACTGGCCTAGAAAGAAAGCAGGCTCTGCGCTAAGAGGATTGTCTTCCTCGGTCACGGCGGCGTGAGGAGTTAAATCGGGTTCAGCCGCAGAGGACCCCCCGGTTTAGGAACAGCCAAACCCCCCCTCCAAATTACAGAAACCGCTGCTGCGCCGGTCGTCAATAAGTCTGCCGATTGGAGCCAACACATATCAATACGTACCGTATACACTCCGACAGATAGACTGTTTATACATCAGGAATTACCCACGCCGCGCATGGCTATGACATCAGCAAATTCAACTTCTTTGTCAGAATCACGGGGGGGGATATGAGTAAGAGGAAAGTCATGTTTCAAAAAATTCAGCTAGCTCCAAAACCCATCCCCCCCGGCCATTACAACAAATATTCCAAATGTTCCCAAAAATCAGCAAGTCATTGTCTAAAAAAATAAAAGTCCCGAAATTAACTTAAACTACCAAGAAAATTCACCATCAGTTTCCATTCTGAAAAAAAAAATCTGGAAAAATGACCAAATTATTTAAAAATTGGTATGAATACTCAAGAAATGTACCTAAAATTTGTGAAAATGGAAATACAGGTTTGGAAAAACTGGCCAGAATTGACGGTGAAGTGAACAAAAATTGGGCAAAATATCATTTATTCATTATCTATATCGCTTATCTGGCAGTCAGGGCCGCTATTGGTGTGAGAGCCTTTCCAAGGCATCATCAGAGGAGAGGCGAGATCCATCATATATTGAGCTGTATATTGAGACATCCATTTGTAGAGACATACGCCCAAAATGGATATTACTTATTCTTGCTTATTTAATACAGAAAAATATAGAAAAATGGGTGCTATTTAAAAAAATCTTGGCTTCAATATTTTCCCTTAAAACCCAATTAATGGGTATCACCACCAAAATTGTGTGTGTGTGTGGTTCCAAGCTTCTGATCTAATGGTTCAGTAGCAGTGAAACAAAAAAGATATTGCGGGGGTGAAAAAAGGGTGGGCTCGGGCTCGGACTGGAATTGTGTCTGGATCGGTCCGTGTCTCAGCCCGCTCGTCCAACACCCTCTGTGATTCATGTCTTCATCTTAATGAAGCCACATCCTCCCCATCATCCTCACCCCCTCCAGACATACCAGACACACTGAAACAAACACGCTGACACGACGGTGGGGCGGGACACCCCTCTCCAGAGCGGGACGTAGGAGGATAACTAAATCAAGCAAAAATGCAACACGTCCCTGTTTCTGTGGGAAAACAGATCTATAGATTCTCATTTCGAAAAATCCAGCCATTTCTTTTTTTTTTCCTGATTTGACCCCGATTGAGCGGACGGGAGACGTGGGCATGCATCGACGTGACCCCCAGCCGCGTTCCCTATAGTCGCGACCGGGCGCCCTCGGGCCGCTCACATGGATGTCAGCCGTTCGGAGCGGTTGTCGGGTTTTGGTACACATTCATTCGATCCTCTTCTGCGTGTGGATGGACGCTGATTCATCAGAGGTGGGAGCGCCACCGAAGGCCCTGAGGGTTACGCACAGGTCAGCATGAACACAACAGACGCTTCCCATCCCCCAAAAAAAAATCGGTAAAATCAAAGAAGCCTGTGTCGACGAGAGGACTGGGTCTTCTGATGACTAAGCGATCGGGCCCCGCCCTGTCTGGGCAGCAGAGCGGGGCCACCTAGTGGCCCGGAGACACCACCCCGGGATCCCCCTCTTTTCTACTGATCCTTATCCAAGACCGTCCAGCTGCCGACCAGCTGATGACGCCGGTTTGCTCTCGGCTCCTTTTCTCACGTCAAATCGTCTCCATTGGCGATTGTTAATTTTTTTTTTTCCCCCACAGCTGCTTTCTCACTCAATTGAACTTTTCTTTTTTGGTTGTCTGTTTTTAATAAATGTTTTATGGCTGACCTGCATTTATATTGAAATTTCTATTCTATATCGGATTTACGCTTAGAGGCAAAAAAAAAAAAAAAACCTTCTTTTTTTTTACATCAATTTACTTTACTTCTTTTTATATGTGTGTGTATTTAGGAAGTCCCTAAATATGAGATATGGTAATTTCCATAACATATCCCTGAATCATTTTGCGTTTTTTTTTTCAATAACTATTTTCTGTGACTGGAAAATTCTCTGACATGATCTGAAACCAAATGCAATCGGCTCATTTAATCAATTTAATCAAGAAATCAAAAAGTTCTCTAATTTCCTCTCGACGCTGTGAAACCGGAAGGTCCTTTGTCTTTTCTGATCGGAGGGGTTTTCGAGAGCGGCGGGTGAAGGACTATCTCCCCCCGCCATCACACAAGCTACCTGAGCAGAATTCTGGAAATGCCAAAAATGCGTCAGATCTTTCCGTGGGCAGGAGAAACATGACCCACGTCGCTGGCGCGCATGCGGAGTTCGCTCTCTGAGGCCAGACCGGCTCTTCGTGGCTCTTCATAGGTTTCGCGGCCGGCCGGCCGGACGTTGACGCACGCCACCATCTGCGGCCGATGAATGAGACTCACTTCCCTTCCAGGAGGGTCGGGCCTGAACAAGCCGGCTTGACCTGAATGAGCGCCGATCACATGGTCCCCTGGAGCTAACACGGGGGAATGAGGATAGCGCTGCACATAAAAGCCCTATTGTCACCCACCCCTTGCCTTCCCCTTTCCCCCCCCCCGAGTGAGGATCCTCTCTAACTGCTGAAAAATTCTATGTAATGTGGACATAAATAAGGCGGGGGGGGGGGGGAGGAGGGGAGTCGGCAGGCGGTGAATTACTATCTCATTGGAAGAGACCCCACCCTCCGCCAGCCTCCTCCTCCTCCACCACCACCGCCCCCCTGGCTCATAACTTCTCCTGCAGGCTCTCAGGAAGTGACATGTGACTCGGTATTCAATGCAAGCAACATGGAAACGGGGACGGGGAAGGGGGGGGGGGGGGGTCACATGACCATCATCCTGCAGTTATAGAATAAAGCAGCTCGCACACTTGCATATCACGTCCTGGTCCAAAAATAGTTTTGTTTCAATGTTCTATCTTTTTGTGGCAAAATCGTGGATGATTGTGTGCCATTTGTGTCCAGTTTATGGTCCGAAATGTTTTATCAGACTACTTTTGACTTTATTTCTTACACATATTATGTGGTTCCTTGACGCAGGTGCTGATTTTCAACTAAGACCATTTGTCAATTTCCCCCGTGTCACTTAGTCACTATTTTGAAAACAGTTACATTCATTTTCCGGAGAACCACAACTGTCGATCGCCGATCAAATATCACAGTCGGACAACAGATGACTTATCAATACATATCGCCCGGCTCTTTGTAAGGTTAATCAATATTGAAAAAAAAAAAAAAAAAATTCCTCCCAGCCTTATTAGCAATCGGCAGAGCGATGGGTCTGTTAGCAGATGGTCCGTTCGGAGCGTCTCCGAGCAGATAAAGCCTGATAACTGTCAAGGAAATTCTGAATTACAGCTGTAAATCACTGTGTGTGGGGATGGAGGGGCGGGCATATAAAGTCCCATTGAGGGGGGGGGCGACAGTTTAATGGGCAGTAATGTGCCCGTATTAGGATGGAGGGAGCATCCAGCACCGGTAATGTGACACCCGGGGCCGGCAGGGTCCACAGCTGGGGCCATAAAAGCCCCAGAGGTGTCGGCGGATGCTTCTTGTGTTAATTAGCATGAAGCCCAGGCTCCAGTCAGAACTCATTATGGAGTCTGGAGTCGCGGCCGGCGAGCCGTCATTAGTGGCTCACATAATTTTATTCAATTTTTTTTTTTGTAACATATTAAAAAAAGAAAAAAAAGGGGAAGAGAAATCACCTTCACGCTTTTCTTTTTTGAAAAACGAAAAATGCAGTGTCATTTGTGGCGTAGCTTTAATGCACTTAAAGATGAGGAAAAAAAATCCTCCGCCGGTTGCAGAGAAATGATGAAAACCTGCGTATGGTGAACCCTGTAAAGACAACAGGGGGGGGTCACTTAGTAAACCGGGATTTCCACGGGTGACTTTATAACCTAAAGTTGAGTCACACGGAGGAAAACTGCAGACGTGCCTGGAAAATATTCATCCATTCATCATCTCTACTACTAATTCTGCACATGGGGGGCTGTAGCAGGGGGTTGGAGGCGTTGAGGTTGGGGGGGGGGGGGGACTGAGCTGACATTGTCCAAAAAGCCAAAGGGTTTTTTTCAAACTGGACCGGGCGTGGCGGCACATGCTGAGATGTTTGTTTTCACTCTGAAGGGGATGAAACCGGAGAACCCATGCAGGAGCGTTTTGTGTGAAGGCAAAAAAGTAAGACAGAACTCAGCCGGCTCATTCGCACCTGAAGTCTCCTGCTGCGAGGGGGTGGGGACTCGGGAGATTCTCTAGAGGGCAGAGATTTCTCGTTTCCCAAACTGGTCATGTTGGTTCTTCCAGCTAGAAGATCGCGGTTCTATGAAACACTGACTGTGAAGGATATTTTTACATCTCTTTACATCCTGACCTAATCCATCGCAAATTTTCAAACCAAAGAACGTGCTCAGGCAATACACCTGACTGAGAGCCGGGAGCCCGAATCCTTATTTGCACTGTGCACGTGTGTGCATGTGTCAGCGTGCGCGATAAAAAGCCGAATACCTAGCGTCCACGCAGCTCGAGTGGATGCTGGACGGAGTCCAAAGCACATTCTGATGAGTCAGGACGCAAAGACGGAAGGTGTCGGCAGCAGAGGAGAGGAGCGATGGACGCTGCCTGAGCATCTGGATCCCTGCAGCGGAGCAAAACATCCTTTCTCACAGCCCCGTCTGACAGGAAGGCCTATTTATGGCCCGGAATAAAAGGATAATATGGAGGGGTTTCTATAAGGAGCTCACCGGAGGTCCTGAACAATCTCCACGAGGTGTGTGGGGGAGTTTAGAGGTGTATAGATGGGAGCAACAGCGGTGCATGAAGCGTCTGGCAAGAGGGGATGGCGGCAAGGGGTGGGTGGTAGGGCAGGGGTGCCAAGCCCCTACAGAACAACTTATTTTAAGAGAGATGAAAATAAACGGCGAAGGTGCACAAAAGTAAGACTGTTCAGGGGCGTGGGGGGGGTTAGATCTCAGTGTGAGATGCCACAGCTCGTAATTCGAAGCGTAAATCACAGAATCGGACTCATCTGGCGTCGAGAATCAGATGAATTATGAGCATTTAATTTTTTGGTCAAACAGGATGTGGTGCCGATCCGTTTTCCTCGGATTGATTAAAAACTGCATTCCCGGGCCGTGCGTTCTCTGGCCGCCGCCGATGAATCGAATGTTTGTTGCAGCTGCAGCGAAAAGCAGTGTTTTGCCAACTTCCAATGTTTGTACGACCACAGATTCCTCTGGAGGGTGGATTTTGAATGAGCCCCCCTCCCCCTCCTGTATTTGGGGGTTGGGGGGGGGGGGCTCTCTCCCGGCCCCCGCCCCCTCTGTAACACACACTATTAGGATTCCTCGAGCATTTTCAATCACGCCTACTTTAAGAGGCCATATTTGACACAGCAGGAGCCGACACGGTTTGTGATAGAAATAAGAAACAGGGCCGCGGCTTTAAGTTGCCTTATATTCCGACGAAAATGTGCACGCAAGTAATCGCATCGGCAGAGAGGAGGTGTTTGGGCCGAGACGGGATGAAAACAAAGAGCCATGGGGAGGCTGTGTGTGTGTGTGTGTGTGTGTGTGCATGCCAACACAGATAAATCCCTTTCATCTAAGCGTCTGCACTGTGTTTGCCGCAAACAGAAAGTAGTGATGACGAGGAGGATCTTGCAGGAGCCTCATCTCCCGCTGGGAGCTTCGTCACATCGCACAAACTCCAGAGGAGTACGTGGGGTTGCGCGGGGGGAGCAGAGGGGTGAATTGGTGAATATTTTGAGATGCTAATGCGCACACAGAAGTGCCTTTGGTGCATAACCATGGTAACCACAGTACCTGCATGCATCAGACGGTGAGGCGATAAAGGGCCCGGACTGATAGCTGATATGGAGCCTATCTTCAAAGCTACGCGTAGAGATAGGACGACCGCAGGAATCTCTAACCCTCCGGACCTCCAACTAGCCTTCACACTGACTGGATTACTGTCCCGTTGCTCTTCCTCCCTGTAAAAGTGCAGAATTACAAGCCAGTGAAGTTTCTTTTTTTTTCCTTTCTTCCCCAAAGACAGGCTGACCTTGAGGGGCTGAAAAGATCCATTATGACGCCCAGATCATCATCTTACGGGTAAAATAATGACATGCTTAAACAGTATAATGATTCAAGGGCAGGATCAGATGGAAGGCAACAAAAAAAATATTTTTTAAATAAGAATCCTTACAATGACAACCAGATAAGGGGATAGAGTTAAGAAAAATAAAGCAATCAAATAGAGATGATTTCTTATGCTGATCATTCTGTGGTCAAATTCTTTTAAAATCTAATTTCTGGCAGATTTCATTTTAACTTGTATCCATGATTTACATGGTTTCATGTTTTGAAGAAAAAAGCCCGATGTGCCCTGAATTGTGATTGGCTGCCTTGTTGCAAGGCTCAGAAGTAACAGGAAGTCGGAGAGAAACCGCGCGCCTTGCAGGAAACACACACTCCTAACACGTGAGATGGTTCTTGGCAAACCAGTGCTTCATCCACCACAGGTATATCTGAAGACTTAATAAAAGAAAAGCAAAGAAAAACCTTCGGTATCCTAGCAACCAGAGATTTTTCTGCTGAGCACACGCTCGGAAGTAGGCAGTTGTCGAGCAGCACCTGGCGTTGAGGGGCCTGGGGAAGACGCTGGGATGGACGGGAGCCATGGACGCCCAGCTGCAAACTGGATGGAGTTACTGGGCTCTACACAGCTTGCGGAGGGTTTACTGCCCGTTATTTGTCGTTGCCTGGATGTTTTCACGGGCGGGTTTGTGTCCTCAAATTACCAAATCCGCTGCCAAACTAAACGCCGCTCCGGCCTTATCCCTGCGATTCCATGTTTCCATCTCTTTTTCCATGTAGCCTTCAACATCATTTACAATTAGTTTTTTGTTTTTTTTTATTACACGAAAAGAAGGATCGACCACCGTGTCGCACCTTCCTCCCTCACTGCTGCTGCGACAAATTTCCCTTCACGGACAATAAAAGTTTACTTTCTCCGGCTCTGCTCGCCGTTTCCCGCCCGAACAAGGGACGTGGCGTCTGGAGGGGCTCTAACGAGATGTGGGACGCGAAGGCGTGCAGAACATCTGCGAACAATTAGAGGCGACCGGAGCCAGCCAGCGCTTATACTGCCCATTACACTTGAATAAAGTCTCTGGCTTGGGTTCTTGGTGATGTCATGCGCCGCAGCTCAGATACGCAATCTCTTGAGTTGGGGGGGGAGAGGGGTGGAAGGGGGGGGGTTCTCGAGAACTTCAGGCAAACATGTACAAAAATGTAGTCCGGGGGAACGTCGAGTGGAACCACATTTATCTGAGAGGTGGGGTCAATCATCCGGGGGGACGATCTAAACAACGCTCCTCAAGCTCAGGCTTCACTCACAGACCATAATATTAATGCAGCAGAACGAGGTGGAGCATTGAAATATACATCCGCGCATGTGCTTGGCGTTGCTCCGCCGGCGCTCTAGGAGGGTGGGGGTGCTCGAGGCGGGGGTGGGGGGCTTGGTTTCCCCCAGGGGGTCGCAGGACACAGATGGGAGTGTGGTGGTAGAGGGTAGGATAAGGATTAGAAATAAGCCTGTTTCAACCAGAAATTACGAATTTCAATTTGGAAAAATAAAATTGGGATTTGCGAGAAATGTGCAAAATAAGAGACAAAGTACTGGAAAATTAGTCTGAACCAACAAACGGAGATCACCCAACACTCAGGCACATTAAAGTAACCTAATATTTACTTGAAAAAACTATTGAAATATCTTATAGGATGTGGAAATGTTATAAAGACCCGAATTAAAATGGCATACAAATGACTAAAAAGTGACCGTTTCTTAGGTATTTTGCATTTTTTTCTTAACTGTCCTCAAAATCATGAGAAAAACTCCACAGGTTGAATAAATAAGTAGCTGCCAACCCACCCAAAAGACCTGGTTTCAGTTTGTTTGTTTTCCCAGGACATTAACAAAAAGATAAAAATCAAAATATCTGCGATAAGGACAACTGCATTCAAATAAGCCCCTCTTTGTGTGTGTGTTTTCTCCAAACACCTCCACAGACAGTCGGGGTCACAAGCCTCACTCTAGGTTCATTGGTTATATTTTTTTTGGAAGTTCCACCGAGCCCAGGAATGACACGGCGCCGGCCGCTAGCTTGCGGTAACAAAGACGTCCACCAAAGACAACAAGCTGTGAGGATTACGTCAACGTCTGCACGTTATTTCTCCCGCAGGCACATGGATTGATCCAACGGGTCTTCGACCTTGGATCTCCAGCGACACCTTTAATAATCTAATTCTGGATGACTCTGAGAGCCGGCGCTCAAAAACTGAACCACCTCATCAATCTTAACGCATCTAACTTGGCGAAGGAAGCTGCAAACGCACCGACTTGGCCTTAAACATCAACAAACGCGCTTCGATGAGAAAACCCCTCCTCAAGAAAACCAGAACGGCGCTCCCTTCATCATGTCCCCCGAGGATCCAGTCACGCCAAACCACCGGTTCCTGTTCAGGACAGCTTCCCGGTTCCTTTCCTTCACTGACAGCACTGTTTTTATTCAGTCAAATCAGAAGAGCCTCATGAAGAGTAACAGAACTGAATACAGTTTTCCCCTGCCCGGACACAGGTCACCAGGGCCCTGTTTGGAGCCAGGCCCGGGGGCAGGGCTCAATGGCAAGCGCCTGGTGGCCGGGCCCGCACCCGTTGGGCTCGGCCGAGCACAGCCCAAAAAGAATGACATGGGTCTCTCTTCCCCTGGGCGCAATACCCATAGGAAAGGTAAAGGGGGTCGGGTGCAATGTGAGCTGTTCGGTAGCCGGAGAGGGGGACCTTGGCGGGCTGACCCTCGGCTGCAGTAGCTGGCTCTAGGGACATGAAATGCCACCTCTCTGGCGGGGAAGGAGCCCGAACTGGTGCTCAAGGCTGACAGATTTGATTTCGACATAGTCGGACACACCTTGACGCACAGCATGGGGTCTGGAACCAGGTGTCTTGAGAGGGGCTGGACTCTTTATTTACTCTGGAGTTGCCCACAGTGAGAGCAGCCGGGCAGGTTTGGGCATTTCGATTGCCCCCCGACTCAGCGGCTGAACATTGGGGTTCAACCCGGTGGACGGGAAGGTAGCCTCCCTCCGCCTTCAGGTGGGGGGACGGGTTCTGACTGTTGTTTGCAGCTATGCAGCCAACAGCAGTTCAGTTTACCCACCCTTCTTGGGGTCTCTAGATGGGCTGCTAGAGAGCTCCTACTGGGGACTCCCTCATTCTACTGGGAGACTTCAATGCTCACGTGGGTTAAGATGACTTGGAAGGGCGTGATTGGGAGGAGCACCCCCCCAGGTCTGAATCCGAGCAGTATGTTATTGAACTTCTGTGCTAGTTATGGATTACCCATAACAAACACCATCTTCAGACATAAAGGTGTCCAAATGTGCACCTGGCACCAACGCACCTTCGGCCGCAGTTCTTTGATCGACTGTGTGGTCGTGTCGTCTGACTTGCAGCCGCATGTCCTGGACTCGGGTGAAGAGATGGGCGGAGCTGTTAACTGATCACCACCTGGTGGTGAGCTGGCTCCGATAGTGGGGGAGGATACCGGTCAGACCTGGCAGACCCAAATGTAACGTGAGGGTCTGCTGGGAACGCTTAGCAGAGTCCCCTGTCAGAGGGAGTTTCAACTCCCTCCTCCTGCAGAGCTACAACCACGTCTTGAGGGAGGCAGGGGACATTAAGTCCGAATGGGCCATGTTCTGTGCTTCCATTGTCGAAGTGGCAGACGGTTGCCGTCAAACTGAAGGAGTCCTATCGGGCCTCTCTGGCCTGTGGGGTTGTGGAGGCAGCTGACGGGTACCTGCAGGCCAAATGGCACGCGGCTTTGGTGGTCGCCGAGGCAAAAACTGAGGCGTGGGAGGAGTTCAGGAAGACCATGGAGAACAACTTCCGGTGGGCGTCAAGGAGATTCTGGTCTGCCATCAGGCGGCTCAGGAAGCGGGGCGTCGCTGATCTCAACTCCAGACATTGTAGATTGGTGGAAGGAATACTTCCGAGACGTCCTCAATCCCATCGAAATCCCTTCCAATGAGGAAGCGGAGCTGGGGGACTCTGGAGCGGAAACACCTATTTCTGGGGCTGAAGTTGCCGAAGCAATCAAAGAGTTCTTCAGTAGCGGGGCCATGGGGACTCATGGAGTCCGCCTTGGGTTCTCCAAGGCTCTGGATGTTGTAGGGCTGTCCTGGTTGACACGTCTCTGCAGCACTGCGTGGACCTTGGAGACAGTGCCGCTGGACTGGCGGACCGAGGTGGTGATCCCTCTTTTTAAAAAGGGGGATCGGAGGGTGTGCTCCAAATACAGGGGGATCACACTCCTCAGCCTCTCTGGTAAGGTCTATTCAACATTGTTGGAGAGGGTTCGCTGACTCCATGAGCCTCGGATCCAGGAAGAGTGTGGTTTTCATCCTTGTTGTGGGACAGTGGACCAGCCCTAAAGGGGCCCCAGCCAGTCTACATGTGTTCTGTGGACCTGGAGAAGGCACTCAGCCATGTCCCACAGACAATCCTGTGGGGGGTGCTTCAAGGGTATGGGATACCGAACCCGTTATACGGGCTGTTCGGTCCCTGTATGACCGGTGTCGGAGCTTGGTCCACCTTGCCGGTTGTAAGTCGGACCTTTTTGGACTGCACCAGGGCTGCCCTTAGTCAATGATACTGTTCATAACATTTATGGGGATCCGATTTGGTGGCTGCAGGATCGAGTCTCTACTTTTTGCAGACGCTGTGGTTCTGTTGGCTTCATCAGTCCATGATCTCCACCACTCACTGTAGCAGTTCGCAGCTGAATGTGAAGTGACCGGAATGAGGATCAGCGAGCCCTCCAAAGCCGAGACCACGGTGCTCAACTGGAAACAAGTGGAGTGCTCAATCCGGGTCGGGGAAGGTGCTGAGTTAAAATAATCTACTTGAAGCACCAAAAAGTAAAGGTAGTCATCGTGCAGATTTCACAACTTAGTGTTTTACTGATCAAGCAAGTTCATACTCTTCTGATGTCATAAATATTTAACCTGGATTGAAATTGTTTCCGATGCAAGGGCCTGATTTCAACACAAGGCTGTTGAGTATCTCCTACAGCCAGCTGCGTCGGACACCACTTTTAACATCAGTAGACCGTTAAATTATGGGTTTGGTGTTAAAATCCAGCAAATTTCAAAAGATGTCAAAATGTCTGTCGAGTGTAAGTTCACACCTGGACACTTGGAAGTCACACTCCAGTTGGGTAACAACTATATCTTATTGACGTCAGCTGTCATCGGGATCTAAATCAAATGGTTGACGTCAGACGCCATCTCAGACATCACAACCGACATAAAGCCAAATATCAACATCTGTATTAAGCTGGTGTCCATCTTGGAACCCTAGATATAAATAACTGAGCAGACCTGAGACCGATTAGAATATTGATCGGGATAGTTTTCACATAGTGGTACCGATCTACGACAGGCTTGTATCGTCTGATCGAGTCAAAATCGCAAAACCCATTTTCCAAGAAATGTTTGCACTGCAGTTGAAATGGAAACCGACCGGTGCTCTTCTGAAACATCTCGCAAACCACCTCTGCACTTTCACTTCCTCAACTGATTTTGAGAAAGTGCCAGCGCATCGACCATTTTTTTTTCTTTAAATATAGTTTATTTTGGCACTCTCGGTATCACAAGACTAACATCATCCAGCTCCATTGTGCTGGAGAGGCGGCAGGCATCTCTCTGCCACCGGTGGTAACTCAGACGAAGATCAATATCACCACAGGCAAGAGGGGAAGGAAGAGGGGGAGAATGGGGTTTGTTTGATTTTGAGACGGGCTGTCCCTTTAAGCACGGAGACTAGTTCTCCCCTCCGGCAAGTCCTCATGAAAACTGTTTTTCTGTTGCTTTTTTTAAGTAAAAACTGCCGTCTTTCTGCAGCTGAAAGCCCCGATTTAAACGAATCCCGAACGAATTTCTCGCTGTGTCGGAGGCTGTAATTAAACTCCGCGCATCGGAGAGGTCCCGGTGTAATAACATTGGTGCAATGTTTTAAGGAAACGTAGCGACATCGCCTCCTGCTGCTGCTGCTGCGGATATTTAAAAAAAAAAAAAGAAAGAAAGCATCATTACGAAGCAATAGAGCATGATTTGCAGTTGGAAGCCCGGCTGTTGTGGAGTCTGAGCCAGATATATGTTTGGGAAAGGGAGGGTGGGGGATGCAGCAGCTCGTTCCCATTAAATAAAATGAAAAAAAAAAAAGGCAGCTGACAGTTTCTCCATTTTCCATGTCCCCACTTTTGAATTTCACCTCCAGAAACACAGGACGGCGTTTTCCGCAATAACACAAATAAGACAGTACATTAAAAACACATATTAGCCAAAATTAAAAAGGCGCACTACTTTTTCTTGGGGACAGCGAGAGCGGCAGAGATCCCTACGCCGACACGGGTCCCCTCCAACCCGGGCGAAGCTGTTACGCCCTTGCATCCCTCCGGTCGGACTCGTCCTAAAACATCCACGTGTATAACCCCCTTTTTAATTATTTTTAACCCTATTTGAAGTTAAAACACCCAGCGTTATTATCTTTATTTGAAAACAAAAACCCTCCGGTGTGAAGGTTCGAGTCGGGCTTCGGCTCGTGTCGAGCGCGTTCACGCGTTCCTTTTTTTTTCGTAGTTTTTTTTTTTTTTTTTAACAAAACACCCCCCAAAAAACTTACCTCATTCAGTCGCAAACCGTCCTCTCTGTCGTGCCATCTTTAAACGCCTCTAACACCTCGGTCAATGTGAGAAACGTTAGTATTTTGTGCTCATTTTCTGGACGGTATCCACCACCTCCTCCTCCGCCGCCTCCTCCTCCGCCGCCGCCTCCGCCTCCGCCTGCTGCTGCAGCCGCTTTTCTTCCTCGCCTCGGTATCTTGTGTTTGGGGTTGAGGAAAAGTGATGTCATTGCATGAAATCGCGTTACCCGCCCCGATTTCTGTTTCTTTTTTTTTTTTCTCTCGCTGCAAAAACACAGCATCACCGTGCACTTATGAAACTCGTCTATTAACTGTTTTTTTTTAACACTTTAAATATCCACCGCGAAAAGCTTTTTATTTATTTTTTCTCAGCTCGGGAATGTCAGCACCGGTTTAAAATATTTTTTTGTATTTATTTTTAAGTAGGTTGGTGGGTGTTGGTGTGGGAAACGGTACAAAAACCAAAATAAAATGCAAACTTTGGGAAAAAGTGCCTTGTTTTTCACTTTGGGGGCTGTGACGTCACGCATGCCTTGAGCATTTCCGGGCTATGCAGTGACGTCAAGATTGCGGGGTAAGACATGGTGAAAAAGCAATCTTGCAGTTTTCAGTAGCGAAACTGTTTTAATGGTATGAAAGTGAAAAGATACTGGGCTGTGGGGGTGTTTTTATCTGGAAAGAAACGTCTGAGTTTCAAATATTTTATCAGCTACAGATATATATGTAATGCTTGTCACGCCATTTGAATTACTATCATTTTGATTTTTGTCCTTTTTTAGGATCATGCTGCCTTCTACAGCAAGATGCTGCACTTATCTTTTGCTGTTTGTTTTCTGTGACCCATACAACAATTGGAAACATCACCTGTATCTCCAGGTGCGGCCAGTAAAGTCTGGGTCCAAACCAACACAAGCTGTTGTGGAGCCAGTCGGGTTCTCATTAACACGTTTGGTGGAAACTTAAATAAAAACAAAAACAAAAAAAATGTGCCATCACCTTTGATGATGGACTTCTCGCTGACATCCTGTGTCAAACTGGCTGGAAACACCCCTTTCACCCCTCACTCGCCTTTGAGTAATTTTATACCTAATAAATATAAATAAGGACATTTAAACTGATAAGCAGACCAAAATAAACACTTTGTGGTGGCAGATTATTTTTCTGAAGGCTGTTCTTTCCCTGTTTCTCTCTCTCTGCTCCTTTATGTCGCCTTGCAGAATGATGATGAAGGTCGACATTCGAATGTTTATTCAGTGCCTGCAGAATATAATTAGCCACTGTGGCTAAATCTGGGGCAGCTCCATGACCTGAGAGCTCAACAGGGAAAACATTCCCGTGTTTAAAACTGAATTTAGCTCAATCACTTTTCCAGCTCACGATGAGGGAGCCCGAGGTGCAGAAACACAAATGCTGGACATTTCTTTTTTTGTTTGTTTAAAGTTAACTTTGCTAATGTTACAAAAAGTCTCATTGACATGTTTGCGTTGCAGATATGCCAAACACAACCTACAATTTTACCAGCAGAACAAAGTTATTTAAATGAAGACTAGTATAGAATATAGCCACAGTAAAAAAAAAGTTTACATGAATGAGGCTTCCTGCCTTCTGATTGTTCAACCTCTAACCCTTCATACTATCCTGTACCAAGGCGAGGCAGCAAAAAATAGACTGAAACCGTAATACTTCAGCTTTTTCCATCTAGCCGAATTTTAGACTGAAAGGGGTTACTTCTCTTCATACAATTTGTTTGAGCCTTCCACTATTATATATATGTATATGTATATATATATAGTAATTTCAAATGTTTTTGAATTTTAATGTACATATTTTGTCTGCTTTTATTCATCTAATTTACTTTGTAATTTAACAAATTATTTCATAATCCTTTGGGTTTAGCATGGACCGTCAACATTGTCACATTGTCAACCAAACCACAATTGGACCATGCATACTAATATGATACAAGGAGCTTCCATTTTGTTATTGATATGAGCTGTAAAATACATAATGTAATTCAGAAGGTCCAGGGGGCTCAGATTTGATTCTGGCCAATTTATTTTTAGGTATAACTTGTCAGAAATCATATCCCTAAAGTTCAAAATTGGGTAGAAAGAGGTTCAGGGAAAGGAACCTGATATTTTACTAAGAGGAGACTGAGTGCTTTGTTCAAAAATATTTACACTGCACGTTTCATTCTGTAAAGCAGCAGACCTCGTGTCGAGCTGCCAGAAGTTATGGAATGAACACAATCCAAAAACTGACATTTAGATGTTTGCAAAGAGGGAGGTGGGCGTGAACTTCGAAGAATTTTAATGGAGGGAAGTGAACTGTTTGAGGACAATCCATTTTTTTTTTTAATCTGTGCGGAGGGATCACTGAGAGTTCATCAAGTTTATAACAACTGTCTATGGCAGATGAGGGAGAGAAGTTCAGTCAGTTTCAATTTAAACTGACACAAAATGAGAGGGTACAAGTCCACCCAGACATAGAAGGTATAAAAACCTGCATGAGAAAAGAGGAAGAATCAATGAGCTTTGAGTCTAACGAGTCTACAGTACAAGAGCCTCAAGTGTCAGGCCCATCTGAGGATGTGGAAATGAGCAGAGGCATGTTCATCTGGGGGCGTCCATGGCGGTGGCATCTTCTTCCCGTCCGACAACCTCAGACACCACCTGGAAGGAGGACACACACACCAAGAGCAGACACAAGGTTACAGAAAATTAAGCTCTTTCTTCAAACAATACTTTGTACTTAACCAGTCACTTATCAGCCTAATTGAATTTGGTTGTTCGATAGGATTTTGTCCCGTTCCTCCTAGGAGACATGATCCAGGTGGAGAAGGCTGGTAAAATATACCATTCTTAGGCCTTGAGTGAGAATGCATTCTGCTCTTCCTCTCTATACCTCAGCTCATGTTCATGCCCTTGTTTATCAAGTTAATAAAACCACAAAGGTGTTGGTTAAAAATAAAAAGACAAACACCAACATTCAGGTATCCTCCCTTCTCACACAAGCATATTTTGCTGCATGGAAGACTTGGTCAAATTTCGCTTATCACATGACGGGAGTCTGACCAGCAGGGAGACAAGGGAGAGAGGCTCGGAACAGAGCCGCTGCAGTTTACAGTCAACATCACGTATCAGAGCTGAGACGGAATCAGGCAAGCAGTATGGAGTCATTCAGTCTTTTATTACATTAACGGGAAGTCAATGGTCAGTTGTTTTGGAGGGAACTGCAGAGCTGTGTTCCTGTGGAACTCCAGGATTGTGCCTGCCGGGGTGTCGTCTGCTAAACCGACGACGGGGCCAGCGAAGGAGGGGGTCGGAAGCTCCCCTACCAACTGCAAACATAACAACTGCTGCCTCTACAAAGCTGTGCCATCAGTTGCGTTCAATTGCTCTAACAACTCTGATTCCAGCCGATGTGTTTTGTGCATTCACCACCGGCTCCGCCAAGTCTTATCTAGATATGCTGAAATAGGTGGAGATGGAAATCAAACCAAAAGAAAGAAAAAATACAGGAAAAATAAAAACTGTGTGGAATTTGACTGTATAAATTGATTGCTCTTTACAACCATTTAACCAACTAAAAATCCTGGTTTTCTGCTGATGAGACATTTCAAGGCATATAGTTTTTCCAATATAGGATGCTTTTCCAGAACGTCAATCGAACAAAATTAAGTCAGGGTCTTAAAGTTCTCATATGAATCTTCAAAAGGAGAAAGTAAAAAATGGTTCAAAATAAATTAAATAGTACATGCAAAAAATATTAAAAAGATTAACCTGGCCATGCATGATGGCGTCCACGTCTCTTTCAGAAAGCTCCTGTCCCGAGGGGTCCAGATCGACCTGGTCTGGATCTTCTCCGGTCAGGATGTCCATTGGTGCCTCTGCAATGGCTCTAATGGTCTGGTCCTCCAGGGCCAACGCTGTGTCAAACTGTAGGGGGGACGGAGGACCCTGCATACCGTCCCCTTCCACATCTAGATCCTGTGAAACAATTTATCCCTCTCTGATTAACCTGCTTTAATAATGCTGTTACCCGAGTACCTTACATGCATAACAACCTTTTTATCTGAAGGTTAGTTCTACTTACATCACTGAACTCCAGGGGGAGGCTCTCTGTGGGCTGGAGCTCGGCTGCACTCAAATACATGTCTTTGCTGGCGGGGGTGAACTGCTCCTGCGGGGGAGGCTCTTGCTCTGGCTGGTACATGGGCGGGGGCAGGGTGAGGTGAAGTGGACAGCGTGGATCTTCTGACTGACCCATGTGCACAGTGCGGTCACATGGGACATCCTTCAGGCCTGGGCACATTTTGAAAAGCACCTGGTTGCCGTCCTGGAAGATGTCTGGAGAACCTGGAGGTCAAGGATAAAAAACTACTCGTGGCCCCACGAACAGGGCGTTTCCACACATGAACCCTGTTCTAGCTGACATGATTAAGGAATCAGTAAATTGAGAATTTTTCCTCTGCCAGAAAAATGAAAGCTGCCCAAACAAATTTCACCAAAAGGGAGAACTAAGGAGAGTCTGGGCTAAGTGGGCTAAATGTGCAGCTGAGCAAACACCTTAAATCTTGAACTCAAACAAACTTCTCTCTCTTACTTCGTAAATGCAATGACCAAACATTGAACTGTGGACATGGTGACTCATTGGTAACTTTATCTTCAATTAAAGTCCTATTGAAAGTTCTCCACGGATCCCAAACCAAATAATCTTGCTATAATTCTTAACAGAACAGTCTTTTGAACTTGCAATCTTATAAAGACCTTTTTCTTTTTCAATCTAAGTCTAAACACATGCTTGGTCACTCTGGTGTCTGGAAGAAAAAAAAAAAAAGTCCTGGCAGTAACTTGCAATAAAACTGCTCCTCTTTATCTGAAAGAAGATGTTAACGCATAAATCAGTGAAAAATAAAGAATATGGAATGGGAAGACAGGCAAGGAAGCGTTTTGTTCCTTCCAACTGAACTGATTAATCCTTAGTAACTCTGGGAAAAATCAACAGACCACAGGAAGGAGTTGATTTAGGCTCCCTTTGAAACCAACGGCTACTGCAAGCTGCTGGTCTTGATAGGGGCCAAGTGGAATCGATGGGACATGGGTTTGGAATGAGATTCTCCTGAGAGTGAAATTAGCTATCAGTTGTCAGAAATGACACATCATCTTTTGAGCAGGAAAAAACTCTCATCTGCTTTCTGTTTTTTATTGAGTCAGACATCACTCAGGATACGTGAGATACAGTGCCGCGTCATGGGCAGGCAAGGATTAGTGCATCGGGTGCCTTCCAGAAAGGAGATGCATTGCTCATGCACCGTTCTTGAGTGGGGCTACACAAGATGAAGCAAAAAGAGAGGAAAAATTATGAGATGAGGACATTAAAGCTGCAGAAACATAAATAAAACAGTAGGTCTTTGGATGATCCTGAAAAAGCATATAGAACAAAACCTTGTGCATCTACCTAATAGTTCTCATGTGATGGGGTTCGCATCATGCTGCACACAAAAATGCTGAAAATAATCCCTGACCCAAAAGCATTTTTATATCCATGTACTTTGAGGTTTTGTACAATAGGACAAAAATCAAGAGGAATACAGCCAAACAATGTTAAGAAACCACTCACATGTTAACACTGCAGATTTCAAACAGCTCTTAATCCCAAAAGCCCTGAAATTCTGCTATTAATTTATTTCTGTGGTCTGTCTTTCATTTGTTATTTGTAAGTTATTTCTAATTGATGGTGAAAAGGGAAGACATTTTTTTTTTGGGGGGGGGGGGGCTCACCTGAGGAGCACCTTCTGTCACAGCCTGCCTCCGCTCCCTCAGCTGTCGATGCAGCAGGGCCTCTACTCCGTACCTTCGACGGTACCGACGCAAAGCTTTGAGTTTCTTCAGGTTCTCTCTTTCCTTCATGGACAGTCCCTCAGGCCCTGTCAGCAGGCTGCTTCCTGTTCACATCAACAAAGAGGCCACTGACACCAACCATTTCATGAGCAGAAACCGTCAGATTTCCTGAACAGGCGAATAAACAAAGTGACGACAAATTCAGTTTTTTGACTGAGAAGCTGTATATTTACCAAGAGTTTCATGCTCTACTTTGCGGTTATGCAGGTATCGCCGCTTTTTCTCCTTCAGCAGGTGCTGCAGGCGCTTGAACTGGTCAATGTAGAGCGACTGGAGCCTGATAAGCTTTTCTCGAGTGATAAGTGCAACTTCCTCCGCTGTGTACACGCCTGCATGTCTACATGGACACAAGAATAATTTCTCTCACTATAAAGGACACAGATCTGAAGTCTTGAAAAGGCTAAAAAGATCTTAAGTTTAACTCCAGTTAAAACGTGGTGCGCCTTTTATCCATATCAATAGTAGAAGGCGTCTCAGCACACTTTGCTGTTTTTGGTAAATGTGAAATAATGCACTCCTTTGTGATAATAATGTAAAAATAATACACATAATCCATACACCCATCCATTATCTATACTGCTCATCCTGCACTCAGGATTTTGGGGGTGCTGGAGCCTGTCCCAGTGGTCATTGGGCGAGAGGTGGGATACACTGTGGGCCTGTCGCCAGTTGATCACAGGGCCCCATATAGAGACAAATGACCATTCAGTCATCAGGGGAATTTAGAATCTATTGACCTGCTGCAAGTTTTTGGACTACGAGAACTAGAGAACTCAAAGGAAACCCAAGCAGACGCGGTAGAGAACATGAAAACTCATCACAAAAAAGCCCCTGTCAGAATCTAACCAGAGACCCTATTGCTGTCCAACGGAAGGGCTAACCACTGACCCATCATGCTGCAACCAAAATATGCATATTAAAGTTGAAAATTCTATGGCAATATTCTTTTGAATTCTAATGCCTGGTCTTCAAATGCTTGACTGCAGCTTGTGCCTCTAAGAATGTGATGAAAAAAAAGCCCTGTCTTTATTGATGAGTCGCACACAATTAAAACTGGAATGTTGAAATAAATCACGAATCTATGGTTACAAAATCATGACTCAATTCTGTTTACACAGACTGGGAGAGTTGAGAAATAAACAGTCAGGTAACAACAGCCTGACCGTAACGTTCCCTGTTTGACATGAGAAGGAGGTACTGGAAAGATCAAATTTGCTGTTGCCAAATAATGTGAAGGTTAGGTTAAGTACGTGCACCAGTCCATTTTCCAAGAGGAAATCAAATACAAAACTCCTTTGTCAGAGAAGATACACCACATAGACAAATTTGAGTGTGCACTAGTGTGCTGAGCACTTCTTATTCTTGCCAATGACTTCACAAATATTTCAAGAGCTGCATTCTTGAGGGAAACATGGAAAGAAGAAAAGAATCACAGTCTATAGTTTTAAGCTCTCAAAAGGTGAGCTAATACAGAGTGGGGACACAGGAGAGAAGTGTCATTTGAACTTTACTACCATTCGATCATTTCTACTGTGACTTAAAAACACAATTTAATTGTCAGTTATCTGTGGGGAACATAAAGTGCTGCATGATGCAATACTGCATCATATTGGTTTGTGACATGAACCAGGGAGAAAGTACTTCCTCAATGAAAAAATGAGGAGAGTGTATCCAAATCAAAATGAAGAGTATTTGACTTTCATCCACACTCTGCAAACATTGACTGCTAGTGAGGTTAAGAATCTAGTCAGATAACTTACTTGAGAGGATCCTCATGATCACTATCAATGCTGTCTGCCTCGCTGTCAGGATCGCCTCTCCATGTCTGGTCCAGGACCAGAGGACCCTGTTCCTCCTCACTCAGACTGTCCTCGTCTATCCAGGAGTGCATTTAAACATTGGTCAGATCCATGTACATATTACATATTTACAAGCATGCACGGACACACCAGAAGGTGGTTCTATAACACTAACACACTTGATGCAATTTTTTGTATAAATCTGACTTACCAAGAATATGACTTGCTTCGGAGCGGCCCCCATCCAGGTTGCGTGACTCTGCTCGATTGTACCCACTAAGCTGAGACAACAGTGTCTCTGCAGATGGACCAGATGCCGCCTTTCTCATCTGAGCTCTGAGGGCCACTGCATTCCTACGAGCATGCTCAGCACAGAACGTCACCCTAAAGGCAAAACAAAAAGGATTAGGGATAGATGATAAGTCAGACATGTGTCTAGCAGTAATAATTATATCGCAGAGTAATTTGAAGAGCTGATAACATTTTTAAAAATATGTACGCAATAAGCACTGATATGGACACTGGAGAGCATGATAAAGACATTTTAGTCAAAACTTATTTAATCGTGTAATGAGATTATATTTTAATACAAAACATTAACTACTTAAGAAGCCTTTTAAATGCCACTATCACTGAGCAAGAACCTCATTAAACTACTATGTAAATAAATTGATTTACTCTTGAAACAACTGATGAGGAGCATGTCCAAATATTTTACCCCCCCCCCACACACACACACACAGAACGACATTCCGCCCATCTCTCTTCCATTTCTAGAAAACATTTAACTGTTGTTGACCAGCCAACTCCTGTGTTTGATCCATGGAGTGCACATCACACATCAAAGAGGCCTGTGTGTGCGTGCCCGTGGTTAAGTGAGTTATAAATGAAAAGGGGAGTGAAACATCGGCCCGTCTCCTCTTCCTCTTCCAGAGATGTGCTCTTTTGTCCCCTCTGAAAAGCCAAAACTAACTTTCGGTCCCAGCCAAGATAAAGGAAAATAGCCTTTGGTCAACGAGGAATGTAAACCCAAATCAGCTGTTTGGAAGCACTTCAAGGAGTCTGACCAGAGAAAAAAAAAAGCGACTGAAGTCTGCATAATGTCTATTTAAGTTATTGAATTTTCTTGTTAAGTAACTGGTATCTTTCTATTGCATCGAAATACTCATGGGATTTTCTGCAGAAATTATGCATCTCAAAGGGAAGGTCAAAAGTTTGTTTCATTAAGCATGTGTTCCACCACGCTGAGGTGAAAACTTCCATGACATTTCAAAAAATGAGGCTGAAAGGATTAAAAGGCACTTAATGGTATGGAACACCTACCCGTCTTTCCGTTCAACCTTGGGTGCGGCATTGGGGCACCGCTTGCCATTCTTGGAGGAGACGTAACTGCACTGCTTGTAAGGGGCATTCTTATCCTCCAGAATGTGTTTGAGGCAGAACTCCAGGCCTTCCAGGCGGGGCTGGGAGCAGGGCCGCTGGGTGAAGGCGCAGGCCTGGGGCTCCTGGGGACGGCTGTTGTGGGGCACCCGATTCCGACTGGATGGCAAAACATGGATTCGTATCCGGTTCATTGCAAGTCTGTCAAATAATTAGACCATTATCAGTGAGTTCAATGTCCGAGCCTCTTTATTTATTTATGGAACAAAATCTCCCAATTGCTGCTTGTTTCAGCTATTGAAATGTGGCTATTTACAGTCTCATTTTATTCCTCCTGGAAAGTCGTTTTCGCATTGTTATGCACAAGTTTATTTGTGAATATGATGAGGATTTCACAGTACAGTAAACAGATACAGATATAAAGTGCAGATACAGTAAACAACACAATAACTTAGTTTGAATGTGAAAATAATAAATCAACAGCTTAAGATACACGTGGCTTCTTGGGCACTTCAATCACAATCCGCATACTGCATCGTTAAAGTACAACGTTTTATGCAAATTACGAAAAAATAGAGATAAGGTCTCTTCAGCATCAACGTACATCAGTTCTCATATTCAACTCGACCGGCTGACATTGGAGCCGATGGCGGGTCGAGCGATTCTACAAATTCGAGACATCAATTCTGACATATTAAGTGCCGAGACAGCAAGAAAGTATTCAAAAAAACGTCAACGTCTGTCTTAGAAACGCAAGAGAAGGGTTTAATTGAACAACAGGGGGAACACGCCGGTGTCCCAGCCAACTCTGGAAGGCGCCACAAGGCGCTTTGGCCCGCCTCTGTTCCCTGCGTCACTGTCTCTGCTGCGGGGTCGCCATCTTTGTTTAGGAGCTTCTAACCGTAGCTAACAGCTAATAACGACGGGTCGCAGCGACGAAGGCGGTTTAACTGCTCATAAGCACATTTTGTCTTATTCAGCGAAAGCCCCGAAACTACCCGCTCCGTGAATATTAGCGTAGGTCTATATTTTCTTTGTTTAAGGGCTTACCTCCCTCTCCTCTTCCCGGCCCAAGCGACTTCCCGGAGCACAGTGCGTCGACTTTCCTGCATTCCCTGGTAACTGCCAGTGACTGCGGAGAAGAACTTGCCCCGCCCACAAGAGCTCCGATTGGTCCAAACACATCGAATAATACTCTTTTCATTGGTCGAATCATTCCGCAAATCAAAAAGGCTCCAAACGGGTGAATGTCTACAACACCCACAATACTGCAGTTGCAAGGAAAGTTTATGAAAGCATGATGACATGAAGAGTTCTTTAAGAATTTATTGACTTTAATTGGGAATAAAGCAACCACATTATATAAAAAGAACAGTGTTCACATGTAATTGTGTAACTGAAAAACCCCAAAACATTTCATTTCCAGACCTGAGTGTCACTAAAAACACCAAGACATGAAAGACTTATTGAAACTATGTGATTTTGCATTGTTAGGTTGCATGAATAACTTCCATTATCTTTTCAGAAGTGGGTTTATTTTGAAATGTGTATCCATCTGCAAGACTTTCTCACAGCATAATGATAATACTAAAAACTGGAAGATTTGTCCAAGTAAGTTTTTAAAATGGCAATGATACCTCAGCTCTATTTCTAATTGTCTGAGCATTCAAAATTTAACCTGGTCAATTGCACTGTAGGAAAACCTACCAAGATAAATATTCAGTGCATTTACTTTTTCCATTCCAACCAAGAGTTGAATGAATAATGACTAGAACCTCTGGTGCCTGAGCAAAAAGCTGCACTTTCTGTGAGTTTCCCCATGTATCAAGGGAACTAAAAATATTTTCAGTTGTATGGCTGATTTGTTGTACTGCATTCCTGTGAACCGCCTGAAAGAAATGACTTGATAATAAAACAGAAAATAGAGCAGGTTAGGAGCAGTAATACTATACAATCAAAACCATATAAAGCTTAAAATGAGTCAAATGTACAGATGATACCAGATTCTCTTTCCAACAGATAGTTTTCCACAATTTTGCTCACGCACACACATTTTAAACATGAATTCAAATTAATTACAGTATTACACTTCATGCTCAAGATCCTGTCATGGAGATAGAGTCTAACCTGCTTGCTGTATACGGTTTGCACACCCGGGAAAACACATGCAAACATTTTTGAGGAAACCTGGGTTGATTATTAATAACGTTAAGCTGAAAACTCATCACATTAGTTGAAGATACAATGCATACTGACAACTTTAACATGATTCAAATCAAACCAGCGCATGACCACTGACATTTACACTTTGAAAAAAACCCTCAAGAGGGAAATGCATAAAAGAAAGATCCAAAATGACAGACATGTTGTCTTTGATTAGCATGTGATAATGTGTACAGTGAATACTTTCTCTTTATATTGTACTTGGTATGATCACCACAAAGATAGCACCTGCAATCGTGTGAATTTAAAATGGGCCTATTTTAAATGATGCCACCGCCAAAGTAAAAATGTGTATTCCAGTGGGCTGCCTATTTCAAATTTGCGTGTAGCTAGGATCACACAAAAGCGACCCGCCTGCCTGAGGAAACTGACATTGACGAATGACCTGAAAGGAAAATAACCCTAAAAAGTATATATATATTTTTTTTGTTTTTGAAATGGTAATTCCTTCATTGTGAACATACCAGTAAGATATGTCTCAACTATTTAAATCTACAACCCTTACATGTATCTCCTCTTATGAACATCATTCTTTAGTGTAATTACCAGAGAGCTGAAAATATTTTACAACCATTTAAAACAATGACTGCAACACTCAAAATCTAGAAACAAAATACAGGTTGCGATAATTTACATCTTGTTTTTTTTGGCCATTTTTGTAACAAAAATGTAAAAAATATTCCATGTTTTAAACATCGTACAATCTTTTTAATAAGCTCACCGCAAAATGCAAGAAACCAAAGAGGCATTACTGGGGCCGGGTTGAGGGTTGAACACCTAATTTTTCTTTTCTTTTTTTTTTTTTTAGGTTACGGCTATGAAAAAAAATAATCAAGGAGAAAAAGAACTTGAAGACAGCCTTGCAGATGCTTTGTCAGACTGATGCATCCCGACCACCCGTGGTAATAAAAAAAAAAAAGATGGGAATACATTTTAAAAGCAGTCAATTAATAAATAATGTACTACAAAAGGCTATAAAAAGACAATCAGTTAGATAACCTGATTGGTAGGTGATGTTTCCAAAAGGACTTCTTCAGTGTAGCTGATGGGAAACAGACCAGGCCCTGCCATCACATTTCATTTAAGAATAGCCAAAAATAGTATCTACACTTTCCTACTTACAATTTCTCACTTTTTGCAAGCGTTCCAAACCTATTATTGCCCCTCATTTGGTCAGTTTAAAAAAAAAAGTTAAAAAAAAACTCCTTTGTCCTACAGCACACTTTTCTGCTGTAATAGTGAAGCCTATAAAAAGTAAGAGTTTGTTTTAAAAAAAAAAAGTCATTTTACAATACTTAATGTAACAAGTTGTCAATAGTATCTACATGACACGTGAAGAGGAACTCATTTGGGTAATGGTGGCAGTGGGGGCGGTGGTTCTGACGGCAGTGGCGGGGGCCTGGGGTTGCCCACCCTGGAGCCACCGGTGTAACGGTAGTCCCCGTATTGGGATCTGTAGTCAAACATGGACGGCTGGGATGGCTGGACCCCCTGTGCGCTCAGCAGCGAGTTTAACATTTCAAAAGTGTCCTGGTACTCATTCGACTGGCCTCCACCTGTCGCGCCGTGTCCATTTGTGTCTGTCTTTTCCCCCTTGGAGTGCGAATAGCCCCCTTGGTGGTGGGGCAGGCCTAGGACAGGCAGGATGTCGGGACCGTGCCCCAACGTTGGCCCGGAAGAGGAAGACAGGGACGGTAGCTGGTAGGGGTTTCGGGAGGACTTGCTGACTTTAGAGGGAGGGTGAGACCCTGCTGTGGGATCTTGGGAGTGTGTCCTCTTTCGTGAGGCTGAGGATGACGAAGAACTCGTTCGGGAGGAGTCGCTGGGGACTTTTTTAGTGCTTCCTAATACTCCACTGGAACTGGACGAGTGTTTATGTGAAGAGGAAAGCGAGGCACTGCTAGAGGAGGAATAGTGGTGGTGGTGGTGATGGTGATTTGACCGTTCCCTGTGTTTGTCCCTGTTTTTTCCCTCCTCTCCCGAACTCCCCCTTTGCTTCTCAGGCACTCGTATTCTGACCTTTATATCCTGATCCTGCCCGCGGGCACCTCCACTGTGCCCGCTGCCTCCTCCGCCAGCTATGGGAAACCTCATTTTCAACGAGCTCCGATCATGCCGCTCCTTCTCCAGGGGGATTTTCAGAATGATGGGAGACGGGTTGGACATGTCAGAGGAGGAGCTGGACTGCTGGTGATGATGCTGTGGTTTCTCTTTTCTCTGCTGCTGGCCGATGAGCGCCTGGGCGGCATTGGCGTAGTCCCTCTTCACACTGGCTTCCATGTTCTCCAGCTTCCTTTTCTGGGCAGCGAGGACGTCGGCATTCTTGGCACGGTATTCACTTAGGGACACCTTCGCCGGCGTGTGGACCTCGTGGTTGGGTTGCTGCGGCGGCTGTTGTTGCTCAGAGCCCCCCTGACTTTTACCACTCCAGGTTTGGGCGCTGCCAGGCGTACTCCTTTCCCTGTCGCTCGTGGACGAGGAAGATGAAGCAGATGGAGGAGCCGAAAGACTCATCAGGCCAGCAACAGTGCTCTCTGATGAGGCCATTGAGATCATGCTCATCATGGTGTCTCTCTGGTCGCCCTCCTCCTGGACCTTTGGCTTGACCTTTGGTGTTTGACCTCCTGCCTGGAAGCCACGACAATGTTGAATAAGTCAAAGGAAAACGGGGTGGTGTGCAGGGTGTGCGGGCTGACCTTGAATTTACCTCTCCAACTGACCCGACCTGCTTTGTGATAACGTTCTTTGTTTGGCTCTGACACAACAGGGCAACAAAGGCAAAAAAGTAAAAAAAAAACATCCAAACCTTCCAATTGCGAATCCGCTTCAAACGACTGGGCGTTTTCTCCAGAATCTGCAGGAACTCATGTGTAAGTTCTGGGTAGAGAGTAGAAAGTCATCGGCAAAAGAAAATCTGGCCCTTTTTCATTCCTCGTGTCCGATTTTGCATACGGAACCAATCGAAGTTGAGTCATATGACGTACCGTCCAGCAGCTCCAGGGTTACAGTGGGATCAACATACTCCCACCAGTGTTTGCCGTCAGTAGACACGGGGATCTCCCAGTTGGACCATTTGCAGGCGAGATGGATGCACACACAGGCCACGACGGGTGGGCTGTACTGCAGGCAGAACGTGGTCAGGTGGAGACTACGTTGCAGCGTAAGGGCCAGGAACGCAAATAAACAAAAACACACAAGAAGTAGAAACAAAATAGAAAAATCAGTATATTGAGTTTGGTTCAAGAAATGCATTTAAAAAAAACTAACCACTGTGACGATTTAAAAAATTAAACATTTTGTATCTTATTTTTTTTCCTTCAAAGGGCAAATATACCTGTTGGTGGCCATAAAATAAGAAGTCTGGGCCAAGTCCTTGCTCGCTGGAACAACAATATAACAAAAAAACCTACTTAAAACCAGAAACATTTTGATGCTCAACTTTATAATAGGAGAGAGATAGCCACAGTGTTTTCCATGTAAAACACAAAACTCTTCAGATGCTCACCTCTGACCAGCTGGGTGCACTTGACAACATGAGTGTGCGGATGATCAATAGTGATTTCAAAAGCTGCAACAAAAGGGAGATGAGAAAATAAATGACAAGCTCACACTATTCACATGTGTTCCCACTCAGCAGTAAACAATTGGGAAAGTCCCTGAAAATCAGAAAAGGAGCCAAATGTTAACTAAAACCATTGGCTGGGGTCAAAGTAATTGGATTTTCCGTGTCTTCCCGAAATATCCTTGTAACTGTGAAGCATTCAAAAACGTTATCTGAAAAAGCAAACGAAACATTTTGCCTTCATCCCGACTTTCACCATTTCGAAGCAGTTGAACTTTGTTTAAACATTATAAAGCTGATGCATTTTTCTTCATAGTTCAACACATGAGAAGGAATACGCAGACTGATGCAATGTGAAATGTAATCCATGACGATTCGTCGAAACACCACACTCCTAACAGCAGATGGGTTGAATCATGTCGGGGGAAAAAAAGAAAATGCAGAAATTTAAGGATTTAACGAAAGCAAAAGTGGTAAGAAAAAGCAGGTGTGAGTATGAAACGTGGTTGCCTCTTTGCAGTGCCGCTTATTGCACGTGGAATTTCTGTGGAAATTAAATCAAACAAGTTAGCACAGTTTCTCAGGATCACGTGACTTTTGGGGGGGGAAATCAAGGGACCCGGTTCTTCCTTCCCAACTTACCCAAGGTCTGGAGTATTATGCTCTCAAGAATGACCAGGTCTTGGGCTTGTTGCAGGTAGGCCTGAAGTTGAGAGGACAGGCACGTTACTCACTGGGAGGCCTTTGTCCGTTGTGAAACAAGAGCAACTGAACAAGTTAAACATTTGGCCACCAGATCTGGAATCAAGTCTTGCTCTTACTTGATTATGTGCAACTAAAAGATCATAGACCTTAAAGACACTCAGCAAGAGCAAATGCCCCTTGTTTTACAACTACTACACATCAAGCAGCCCGGATAAACAGACAGCTACACTGACACCGGGACGCGTTACCACTTTTGTTCCCAACCCATGCTAAAAGCAGTCTGAGTTGAGCAGATGAGATTCAATTCAAAACAAACCCCTCAAGAACCATTTAGATCTTAGTCAAAGCAGGAAAAAAAAACACAATGACTTTCTTAGTTGTGTTCAAGAGTAACTCCAAAAAACAGGATCTGTAGCAGTGAGCCAATAATAAAAATCTAAGAAAAAGTAAACTGTCATGCAGAGAATAGAGAAAAAGAAACGGTTGCGGCTTAACGGGCGGTTTACAAATGTCTACAGCCAAAAGATTTGCTGCAGATTTTGTAGCAATCAAGATCAACGTGGAGGTTATCCACACAAGGGCTGGGAAACTTACATCACTGCGCACATCTGGCGAAGGCTCCTGAGGATTTAGACAGGCGTGGGCCACCTTGATCACATGTTCCAACTTTCGGGGTTGCTCCTCAACCTTTGCGGCAAGGAAGAGAGCAGCAGGAGCGATGACCTGATAACAGTAAAAGCAAAAGTTATTGTGTACCGATGATCGATTTGAGTGGACATCTGGAAGAAATGTTATCTCTGTCAAAAAATGTTACTCACGTTTCTGTGAAATCTGGTGAAGGACTGTACCATGTAAAATCGATGCATGTACACAATGGCTGTATTGATTGTAAGCTGGGATCTAACACCAGGTTATAAAGGAAAACACTAAACAACGTTCGGAGCAATAGAGTAGATACAAAGGTTAAGTGAGCTCATATACTTGTATTATAATCGTAATAAAAATGCACGTAGGAAAGCACAAATCTTGGAAACAGGCTTATGTTACTGGGGTAAACAAAGTTTGCCATGGCAGTATCAGCATGAGTTTCGCCGGAAGCGGTAACATTTGAACAACACAAAGCCGTCCTAGTCCAACATAAACGCACAGAATGCGAACAAGAAAGGTACAAAACCACAAAAGTTTCTTAAACCAAACAAGTGCCTCAGCTGAGTTTCATCTATAAAACCGTGTGACATTATAAGCTGTAAGGCTAATGCTAACGATCTGAAGGCCCGCCGACCACAGAGGCCTTCCCGGCCCCGGTTTAGCCGACTACGTCGCGGTCGACGACCTATTATGAACACAAAGCCTCGCAAAGCTCCGAATGAAATGATTCGGAGATATAACAGAAAACGAAAGGTCATCGAAAGGAACAAAAAAACGAGCAACAACAACGCTCGCCGCCGAGCCGGCTTCACGAGAGGCTAAACTTCGATTGATAACAAGCTAATGTTGCTACATGAGACGCCAAACGTCCCCCGACAAAAGATACACATTGAGCCGCTGTCCCATGTCCTGGAGCAGGTTCGCCGCCTGTTGCCTGTAGGACAACTCCTTGTCGGGATCAAGTCCAGCTCGCCGAGATGGGTTGTTGTCGATCTGTTGTCGTGTGTAGCACCATTTGTTATTACAGCTTGCAGGGAGAGAACGAAACGAAGCCGCCATCACTGAGAAGGGGGATAGTTTAAAATTCCTGCGCGTCACAGGAACCTACGTCACAGCAAGGAGCTACGTCACGGAAGTTCCCTCTCTCACCAGCAGGTGGCAGCAAAAACTCGTTTACGTCATCACTTGCTCTTGTATGAATTTTCCCAAAACACCTGATATGATGGCCTGTCTCTGCATAAACAAGTCAATAAAATTATCATGGTTATTTGACAAGTGATGTTCCAATTCATTTGTGATTATCATTATACATAGAAAATGCATTTCAAGCTCGACTCTCAATTTTGCAGACGTTATATC
Source organism: Fistularia commersonii (assembly GCF_037954325.1). Lineage (NCBI taxonomy): Eukaryota > Metazoa > Chordata > Actinopteri > Syngnathiformes > Fistulariidae > Fistularia > Fistularia commersonii. The sequence goes on along the minus strand of NC_141297.1, from coordinate 8,414,846 downwards.
AATAATGTTATTATTACACCTTCTCCTTGCCAATCACAGGAGGTCATTCAGGAGTGGACCGATTCTATCGAGGTGCGTTACCAAATGTCACTGTTATCTGAAATAAGTCTAGAAACAAATCAGAGAAATCCTGGCGTGCAGTACAGTACACCAGTAGAAAAGGGAGAGACTTCAGCATCCTGACGGCCTGGTGTATGAAGCTGTTGGTGGGTCTGGTGGTGCAGGAACAGACGCTCCCTTTCCTCTTCCCAGAGGGCAGAAGGCTTAACAGATCTTGCAGGGAGGGGAAAAGGAGCACCGATGATTTTTCTGGCTGTATTCACTATGCGGTCATGATGGGTGGTGAGGCACTTGCCCACTTCAGTTTGTGCAGGAAGTAGAGCCATTGCTGGGCTTTCTTAACCAGTGATGTAGTGTTGTTGGTCCAGGAGAAGTCCTCACTGATATGCACCCCAAGGAATTTTGTACTGTTCACTCTCTCCACCATTGATGGTCAGTGGCAGGTGTTGGGAGGGACAACAATCTCCTTTGTCTACCTCTGACCTGTAGTGTGTCTGGTTCGCCCTCAGTGATGAGATCCACCAGAGTTGTGCTGTCCACAAACTTAACAATGTGGTTGGCGCTGTAGACCGTTGTGCAGTTGTGGGGGAAGAACTGATTATGCAGCCTTGTGGAGCTCCTGTACTCGAGGTGTTGTTGCCGACAAGTACCGCTTGTGGTCTCTGGCTTAGGGAGTCTAGCAGGCAGCTTGTCCAGTTTGCAGATGAGGTATAATGGAGTTGAATGCTCAACTGATGTCCATGAACAGCATTCGCAAGTCTTTTTTGTCCAGGTAAGTGAGGGCCGGGGAGGGTAGATCAGATCGCATCATCTGTGGAATGTCTGGCTCGGTACACAAACTGGAAGAAGTCCAAGGTGGATTTGCTGTTTTAGCCGTTCAAAGCACTTTATGATGATGGATGGCAGCAGTCGTTGAAGCAGGGTTGAGATGATTTCTTTGGAGCCAGTATGATGGTGGCAGCTTTGAAACATGATGGGACAATGGCTTGCTCCAACAAGGTGTTAAAGATGTCTGTGAAGACATCCTTTCACTCTTTGCAGTCTATTCAGTCCTTGACCAAGGATATTGTCTGGGCCCTACTGCTTTGCATGGGTTTATGTCTGTGAGTGCCTTATTTCATCGTATTCTGCTCTTGTAACTTCTTTACCTCAAAACCTGGCAGTTTTTATTTGATCTTTATCTCTGTTCATCTCATCTAATTTCTTTCTGTATTGGGTACCTTGGATCACATGAATTTCCTCCAGGATTAATAAAGTATTTCGGCTTGAACATTTTCAGAAAATAAATAAAAGTGTCTTTCTTTGGAAAGCATGGGAGCCAATAAAGCATTGACTACATTTTTGAAAAGGTGGCACGCTAAAAAAGTTTAAGTACAAAAAAGGCCCACAAAAAGCCCTTTCGAGTACAAAAAAAGCAGCTCAGCTTAAACTTACGGGCACGACTTTGCCTAAAACTGCTTTGTTTCCCATTTGCGACTTTTGATTAATGTGATCTTTTTGGGGCTAATGAAGCATACTGGTTTTGACCCGCCTGGAAGGCAGATCACCTGTAAATACTGTAAACAAGCGAAACCAATGCTTTGCTTTATTTATGGCCCAGAAAAAATGCTGAAGTATTATCTTTGGATGCAGGAGAAGACACTTTTTGATCTTGAACAGCACATTATTGCTTTTCTTGTAGCACACATTCAGTGTGCAGCTTTTGTTTCAATCGACAACAGGATGGCACAGCTTTACAGGGTTTGTCATTTCTGGTCCTGCAGGATTTATGACCATTGATTTTTGCAAAAAACTGTTTGTTTTTTTTAAATCTACATTAATGCACATCAGGAAGCACCCATGGAGACAAACGCTTCAAAGCTTATATCAAAAATTGACAGTCAATTTATTTTAAAAAAATGGACAAAGGTGAAGTACAGAACCAATTAAAAGGAGAAAACAGTAGCTCACCGGAAAAAACAAGAACAGTTGGATACAAAAAATGAACACTGGCGAGACACAACATTACAATGAAAACTTTGAAAGTTAACATCTCTACCTCCATGAGTTGATAAGAATTCCTTCCGCTATCCACATATTCCAGACCTACTTGTATTTTCTGTTTACCGTCTTTAACATATTACACATTCTTCAGTTCCCCGGCCCAAATCGGTAATTTTCCTTGTGATTATATTGGTAGAAGATGTTTGCCAGTGTCCATATAGCTGCTGCAGTAGTTTCTTTTCTCATTTGCTTGACAAGTGTTTTATCAGAGCAGTGGACAGTCTGTTTTTAAGTATGAACGCCAAACAAAAAAAAAACATCAACCAATAAATTTCATTTAAAGTGGGTTTAGCAACTTCGCAGCTTGTTTGCTGGAAAAAAACAACATCCTGCACCTTAATTAACTGGTACTCCAGCTTAATAGCAGTTGATGGAGAAGTAAACCACACTGCCTTCAGTTACCTTTAAGAGATGGATTCTGTACAATTACCAGGAAGGGGGAAAAAAGGATTGGTTACATGTTCCATACACGGGTGACTAACTGTTATGTGAAATGCAAAAAAAAGAAAAAGATTTTTCTGAAAACCATTGGCTGACAAAAAGATTCAGAAATCTTTTGATTTTAATATGTCCAAAGGTTTTTGGTTCAGGATCTTTTTTTTAACCACATCATTCTAAATGCTCTAACTCAACTGCATCTTTGTATTAAAGTATCTTCTCGATTAACGGGACTCATATTAATCACAATTACAATTAATCCCCTTTTGTGATCACTGGTGGAAAACACTACCAAAGTGGGAAGAAAAAAAAAACTATGAAAATATTATTTACACTATCCCAAATCTTTCAGCACGCTTCATTTTCTTTGCCTGTAAGAGGAAAAAAAACAAACATAAATGCACAGCCTGTTCAAAAATTCAAAAACAGAGCAAACCACTACTGTCAGCTGAGTTGAAACAACAGAAAAAGGAAGCACCTCTACATCGGCCGCACCAGCTGTTCCTCCACTTGTCAAGATCCCAAACCGCTCCTTTCTTTTTTTCAGCTTTTCATCCTCCTCCATCTGGAAAACATGACAGAATTGCTTTAAAAAAACACCCCAGAGCCAAAGGACTATTAAAAAGAGTTTAATGGGAATATTTCAAACGACTGCGTGTGCTGAATTCAGACACGAGTGTCATCTGAGGACTCTGACAAGGGAAGGAAAGAAGCTCAATTATTAAGTGAAATTTTCAGAGTGCGACTGATGAAAGCAGTTCTGGGTGTGAGACTGTGAAAAGCAAAAGAATTATGGGAAAATATATGAATTAGTTTTTTCAGCAACCAAATCATCCTTCACCCTCTTCTGATACTATTACAGTGGAAACCCCAACGACTCCAACAATTAAAGATACGTATTGATATTTTCAATAATTGTTATTTTAATCATATGAAGCCAACTAATCAAAAGAGGAAGGATAGGAGTTTTAGTCGTTTTAACTACCCTCAATCATAGCCAATATTAATAGGTAGCTTAGATTTTTTTATGAAAATGGGTTATACACAGCATACATTTTTCCTTCTTAATTTGTTTGACATAAATTAACCTACACTACAAATAGGAGAAAGGGATTACCGAAACCCCAACCCCCAAATGTATATTCTGACACATTTTTGCTATTGACAATTCAAATACTGTGAGATCACTGCAAAAACAAAGGTCAACATTTTCACAATCCATGTCTAAGTTTACTCATCACATTTTACAGATTAGAAATGAGAGGATCAAAATTGAGGGGCTCGACCGGCAATTACTTTTTTACGTGGATGCTGTGAATGTGAGGTTTGCATTTGTTGCCAAGATGACGGAAAAAAGGAAAGCTTAGTAATTTACCTTTTGTGAAATTGATGAAACGTTCATGCCGAATCTCTCTGCTCTCTTCTTCAGCTGGTCCACATTCACCTTCAGCAGACATAGAGATGAGATTAGATTGGAAACCACCTCCTATTTGTGATCGAATAACTCACATTGCCAAAGCTTTTCAGCTTCACTTACCGATGTTTTGCTGTTCGCAACAAGACCTGCAGGGGAGACAGCAGGATTAGGAGGTGTGTTAAACAGCAAGTAATGCAACTGATGGGGAACATATAGGGTGCACTTATGAGTGGATGGCGTGGGGTTACTGACCTGGAGATGGACTTGAAGTATCAACAGGTAAACCAAACCTGTCCATGAGAAAATTGTCAGAAATGACGATGACATTAATTGTGATACCCCTTGCATTTAGTCCAAATTGAATATCAGGTCTTTTGCAGATGCCCGTATCACAAGTGATGTTTGTGAAGGAGGATATTTTGTATGCTAAAATTGGATCAGTTTATTGGATCTGCATTCCTGTGAAGCACCCGTCCAGACACCAGTGATATTCAGGGGTTGAATCATACAGATAGCAGACAACAGTACCAATTTGTTACTAAGGGTCAGATTGTCATGAACATGAGTCTTCCAGGCATTCAAATGTAAACTATATACAAAATGCACCATTTTAATTTGTTCTGACTGACATTTTGCTCATTATCAGTCAATCTGCATTTCAACCAAATTTCTATTTGCAATTCACATGTAACGCCTGTCAGGCAGATTTTTATTTCTGATTCAGCTCTAATGTTTACACTAAATATTTAGCAATAGGGCAAATTGCGCTTTGAAGGAGATGGTACCGCAGGACATATATACAGAACTTATTCTTCCCAAATCAACAGATTACACTTGAACTTAAGTGACACACATCTTAAAAAACAGAGTAAGGGGAGTGCAGAAAAAGCAAATTCACACAGTCATAAGAAAATGTGGCAAGGTTATGTTTTGGATGAAATCTTACCTTGCTGCGCGCATGGCCTTCTTCCCCTCAGCGGATGGTGGCAAGTTGAACCGCTCAGCTCGTTTCTGCAGCATCTACTCAGTAAGAGATTAAAAAAACAATTTGAGATTTAAATTCTCAACATACATGCTGAGTAAAAAACTTTCATCGAGTGATTTTTTTTTAACAGAGGGGGGTGAAAATCAAATGCTGTGCTTATGTAGAATTATACACATCCTCTCAAATCACATGGGATTAAATCATGAAATGCGTACTTCACTGGCAGACGACGGAGGAGTAATTTTCACCAACTTCTTTTCAGGAACTCTGACAGGAAAACACAAATACACATATTAATATAAACACAAATACCAAAAGAGTCCAAAACAACATTGATAGAAATTGAAAGTAAACTCCAAGGTCAGATCAGTGCCAGATCGCACCATCTGTCACTGTTTGAGCCAAGGAAGACACCGATGTGGAAAGGAAATCATTAAAACCAAGACTGGAATTTGTCACAGTGCACATTGACAAGACACAAAGGTTATGGCAGAACATCCTTTTGACTGATGAGACAAAACTGGAGCTTTTTGGCAAGGCAAGAAAGGTACACGGTCCCTTCTGTGAAACATTGAGGGCTCTGTTATGTTGAAGCTGCTTTTCACAAGGCGTCTTGAATCTGTGCAGGGTACAATGAATTTCAAGACCATCAAGGCAATCTAGAGTGAAATGAGCTGCCTTGTGTCAAATTTTTGGTTTGTTGACAGGGGGTACCAAAATGTTGTCTATATATCTGCAGTACTGTGGTCTGTGTATTGTTACTGGAATTTCATGAAGAAGGTAAAAGAAATACTTACAGCTCAACTTCAGCTGATTCAGAATCTTTTACTTTGCTGACGCTTTCAACTTTGGGAAAATCCTACAATGAAAAAGGAAACTTTTGTTAACTATATAAAATGTATTGCTGCAAGACTATTGAGGATTGTTTCCTTATATCTACATTCAAACACAGATGCTTAGTTTGAAAAAAAGAAAAAGGGTGGTCCGGGCATCTTTGTTTAAGACAATTCTAAACCTAATTTAATAAGTATGAGGACAATCAGAAAAGCAAATTTATGTAATGATCTTCAAATACATGGGAAATTTCTAGGAGTAAATGAGTGGTCATGTTTAATCCACTGCAAGAAAATTACCATAACAAAATGGCACTAAATGCTTACAGTTAGAGAAATTTAATTATTTTTTCAGGTCCTTTGAAGAGAGAAAAAACAAACAGGTTTGACCACAAGACTGACAGTGACTCTACCTCTGTGTCTTCAGCCAGTACATCATCCACATCAACATCTTCCTCTGTTGTATGGACGACACAGAATGGGAATTTACCAACATGGAAGGATCAGACAGAGGTGCAGGGTCAGGTTTATAAGACAATATTTCATTTCAAAATGGAAAATGCAAAATTTTAAAATCAACCTTGTCCCAGACTCATTATGACTAGGCAAAAACACTTGATATCTGAAATGTTAAAAATGACTTAAAACACAATCATATTCATGTCTGGCAACCTTTGCAAGAATAATTTGGTAGTTAAAGAAACAGGAAGTGGATAAATTATTATTGGTGTTCTAGCTACAGGACCTTAGGAATCTTCATGGGTATGCTACTCATTGTTTACATTTCTTATGCTCTGTAAAAAAGGAGCATTGAGGCCTCACCGTGTTCCTCGAGATAGGCCTGTAGTCGAGCGATGAGCTCCCCCTTGTTTCCCTTGGTGTCAAGACCTCGGGCCTCACATTCTTGCCTCAGCTCAGCGAGCTATGGGAAACACCCAAACCAACAAATTCAAAGGCAAATCAAATTTTTTGGACTGAACTTCTTTGACTAGGACGTCAACTTTTTGACTGGGTGGCTGTGTCATTGCTTCTGTTTACACAGAGTTAGGGTCAATGATTTTCAACGTTTACTTTAAGATAGGGGAAGCGTTTCAGGTCTGCTTTCAGGTCAAGAGAATACCATTAAAAAATATCTGCTGGAACACACATATGAAGGCCACCGAATATTTAGGAAAATACAAAAGTGCTGCTATGTGATACCCAATCTGTATCCGAACGACAAGCAGCTGCAATACATGCATACAATTTTAGAAGTATAGGGGAAAACATGACTGATGTTAAAGGTGACTTTCTCATGTCACAAGACTATCTCCAGTTCTGACCTCTGGACAGAAAGCGGCATTGAGATTTGGATATACATTTTTCCATTTGTGTATTTGTTTTAATATGCCATTCCTATAGGTCTCAACATCACACTGCAAATATTGACTTTGCTGCACAAGTAAATTTGAGGGGGAAGTACATTACGATGTGCTAATGTCTAAGACCTACATCCAAATAACTGTCTTCTTTTTTCTGTCTGTATACATCACTTTTAGGAGTTGTAGCTAGCATACGTTTCACCTCACCTATCATGTAAATGTTTACACACACGTCCATGTATGTGTATATATATATGTGTGTGTGTGAGAGAGAGAGAGAGAGAGAGAGACAGGGAGAAATTGCGGTAATCGCTGTTTCTGGTTATTATTTTTTGATGATTTTAATCTAAGGACGGCTTTTAAGGGAAACCCTAAACGACACACTACCTTTATTTGCTTTTCAAGGATGTGCGCAGTTTTCCTGGAATGCTTTGCTAGCCCGTCCCACCGGACCGACGGAGGTCAAACGCACTTTATCTCCACTGAACCGGAAGACGCGGTTCCGCGAACCCGCGACAAATTAACGGAGTTTAACAGTTAATCCCATGCGTTAAAATAACATAAATACCAGTTATCTATCTTAAAGTGTCGATGAAATGTAGCCGGACGCGGTAGCAGACCGTTGGGTTAGCCGAGTGGTTCAAAGAAAAACTCGAGCACGCGCCGGCGCTCGAGGTTCCCCTCCAGCGAGAGAGTTTTCGTTGATTCACCGCGGCCGGCGCCGCTTCGTGCTAAACTAGCAATTACTACAACACGTTTCGTTGCAACACACGCACCGGGTGAGAGAAAAAAACATAAAACAAATAAAGAAAGAACCCCAACCTTCAGCTTCTGCAGCTCTATCACTTCGGCCATCTCTCCTTGTGGATGTGATATTTCCTCCAATCAAACGCGGGCTGCTCTCCTTCTGCTTACTCACTCCTCTAACGGAGATGCCCGCAGCGCCCCCAACTGGTCGGATGTTCGAACTGCACCTATTGTGCCTTTCCTCGGTCCCCAAGCAATGTGTTTTGGAAGTGTAGTTTCTTACCAACATCTTTAATTGCAGTGTTTACTCTGGAGTCGATTGACCAGATCTCTTAAAGAAGGTTAAACATACAGTATGCCATTGAAAATCTTCAGCGACACTAACTTAAGAAAATATGTAATATATATAATTTGCCGATTGCAGTATAGCATGGCAGAACACCGGCCCTCTTATGATTTGGGCTGTTGTCTACTGAATAGATTGCACAACCCCCTTTTGTGACATCTTTCTGCTCCGAGTTGTAATCTCTTTAGCAGACCAGTCTTCAAATCTACATTTTGCATGCAGTTGTCTATAAGCTTTCGAGTGGTAGATTTTAAGAGTAGCATCCTTTCATGACAATGTCCCCCCTCTCCCCCCACCGAGGTCCACTCTATTCTGTTTTTAAGGAGCCCTGTGACCTGGGATTACAGCTGGGACACCAGATTATCTGGGTTAAATGAATTGCAATGTGATGTCTCTTTAAAAGGCCAAATCCAGACTCTCCACAGTGCAACTTCAATATATCTGTTGATTATATACATATGTACATACAATATGAAACACACTAGGAGAGCAGGTGAAAAATGCTATCCTAAAATGGTGATTGTGTAGCAAGAGGATTAGACATCTGGTTCATATAAATGCATTTAGAGATTATGGATGCTAAAATATACCGAAACACAAGGGAGTTTTGAATCAGTCCATGTCAGACAATTGTAAAATTTACGTGATGAAGAAATGTAAAATCTGAGAATCTTGCATCAAAAACAAATTCAAACATTCTAAAAATGTAAATTATTGGCTGGTTTTGAAAATACACAATTACAAAAATTATTTTGGGGCATTTTACGTACATTTTATGTATTTTTTTTTTAATGTTGGCCTGCATCACAACTATCTACGTTATCAACATTTCTCGACTGATGGTAAAAACAGTTTAGTGTGCTTCACATGGCAGGGAATTATTAAAAATGGGACATTGGCCCATCTGAGGTGAGGTTTTAAACAGCTGTTAAGTGCACACTACAGACTGGTGAGTCAGTCTAAACAATTCTAGCTTTTGATATATCCTGTGGTTATATTAAATGACATAGTTCTAATTTGACAATTTATCTAATGTCCTTATTGGAGCAAACACCCCATCATGTAATATTCTCAACTGTATAATAAATTGCGACCAAGATGTTAGCAGAGAAAAACATTTCACTTTAGAATAACACTATTCAGGACTAATGATCAGACATAAATTTATGTAGGACACAATAAATACAGGACAAAAATATTCACATCACAGGAGTTTATTAGGAACAAATAAAACTTGACACTTTCAGCCGAAACGTGACAAAGATATATTTCAGTTTGGAACGTATTTCGGAAGTTATTGGAATGAACCGTTTCAAGTTATGTGGTGGGTGAGAAATCCATAGCTTGCTCTCTGTAATGATTTGGTAAACTAGTGCCTTTTAATACTCCTCTCCTTCTTCCTCTCCCTCACCCTCAACCGAGTCGACACCAACCTCTTCGTAATCCTTCTCCAGAGCAGCCATGTCCTCTCTGGCCTCGGAGAACTCTCCCTCCTCCATTCCCTCACCGACGTACCAGTGAACGAATGCACGCTTGGCGTACATCAGGTCAAACTTGTGGTCCAGACGAGCCCAGGCCTCTGCGATAGCAGTGGTGTTGCTCAACATGCACACGGCCCTCTGGACCTTGGCCAGGTCTCCGCCGGGGACCACAGTGGGAGGCTGGTAGTTGATGCCTACCTTGAAACCAGTGGGACACCAGTCCACAAACTGGATGGTGCGCTTGGTTTTGATGGTGGCGATGGCAGCGTTGACATCTTTGGGCACCACGTCACCACGGTACAGAAGGCAGCAGGCCATGTACTTGCCGTGGCGGGGGTCGCATTTCACCATCTGATTGGCCGGCTCGAAGCAGGCGTTAGTGATCTCTGCAACTGAGAGCTGCTCGTGGTAGGCCTTCTCAGCAGAGATGACGGGGGCATAAGTGGCCAGAGGGAAGTGGATACGGGGATAGGGCACCAAGTTGGTCTGGAACTCTGTCAGATCCACATTGAGGGCGCCGTCGAAACGGAGGGAGGCAGTGATGGAGGACACGATCTGACCGATCAGCCTATTCAGATTAGTGTAAGTGGGACGCTCAATGTCAAGATTCCTACGGCAGATGTCATAGATGGCCTCATTGTCCACCATGAAGGCACAGTCGGAGTGCTCCAGGGTGGTGTGGGTGGTCAGGATGGAGTTGTAGGGCTCCACCACCGCGGTGGACACCTGGGGAGCCGGGTAGATGGAGAACTCCAGCTTGGACTTCTTGCCGTAGTCGACGGACAGACGCTCCATCAGCAGGGAGGTGAAACCGGAGCCGGTGCCGCCTCCGAAGCTGTGGAAGACCAGGAAACCCTGGAGGCCCGTGCACTGGTCGGCCTGAGGACGGAGACAAGATGCCGTCGGAGTGAAGAGGACTCCAAATGTGACAAGATAGAAAAAAAAACTCAAAGTCATTATGAAATAGCTACACATTAAATTACCCACCAGTTTGCGAATCCTATCCAGCACCAGGTCGATGATCTCTTTGCCAATGGTGTAGTGTCCGCGGGCGTAGTTGTTGGCAGCATCCTCTTTGCCGGTGATGAGCTGTTCAGGGTGGAAGAGCTGGCGGTAGGTTCCTGTACGGACCTCATCTGAATAGAAAAGAGAATCAGATTGTTGGGTTTTTTCCACTGTTACCGATTTTTCGTCAGCGGGTTCAAGTCAAGGTGAAGACACACACCGATCACAGTGGGCTCCAGGTCCACAAAGACAGCCCTGGGGACGTGCTTTCCAGCTCCGGTCTCACTGAAGAAGGTGTTGAAGGAATCGTCTCCTCCTCCAATTGTCTTGTCGCTGGGCATCTGCCCGTCCGGCTGGATGCCGTGCTCCAGACAGTAGAGCTCCCAGCAGGCATTGCCGATCTGGACACCAGCCTGGCCGACGTGGATGGAGATGCACTCACGCTGTGGAGAAACAAAGGAGTGGTTACTAAGCAACATCTTACTAGAATCACAGAGAACCAACATTTTTTGTAGCAATAAAGAGTGTCTGGTTTGCTTTAGCAGCTTCGACTTTAACTGGCTTACAAATATTACCTTGTTTCTATGCAACAGGTCTTCTGCAGTTCCATTTGTTTAGAGTCTTTTCATGAAATTGCCTATTTATCACCGTTAAAACTCCTCTAGAAGCAGGCAAATCTCTGCTTTTAGCTTTGGCAAACTAATTTTCTCTTCCTTCTTCTCTGGTATGCTGACGGCTAGGGGTTCAGGCCATACTTTGGGGTTTGAGCATCGTATTTCACGCAGGACCTCTAAAGGCTGCCGGGGTCTCTGAATGCCACACATTCTCGCGATGTTTTGGGGTCTAGCCGAGAATCTCGCCGTTGGGAGGCTGATTGTCGCCGCATCTCTATGACAACAAGCGACTGACGCAGAAGTTTCTAGACGGACGACCGGGGGCTTGCGCAGCATGACGTCACTCGTCGTGTGTGTGTGTGTGTGTGTGTGTGTGTGTGTGTGTGTGTGTGGGTCATCCAAGTCCGACTCGGAGATTATAATCCGGGTCCTCGCTGTGTGATTCCGTTATTTACCAGCCAGATGGCGGATGACCCCATTTTTACTGATCCAATACACCAAAAAGAGTCCGCGTGTAACGGCCGTCGGATAATTCAATCAGATCAGAACCTGCCAATCAAAGAGCTTTTTAATATTAACTGCAGCCGGCGCCATGATGGTGCGTTTAATGCCCTTTTTATACCCTCGGCGAGTATGAGATTTGATGGGTGTGTTGCATTCAGGGCGGGGAGAAGGGGGCAACCCCTGCGCATCCTCCTTCCAGACATTCAATAAACGTTACCGGACAGATCCGTGACTGTCACGAGGGACGACCGGGGCTTAGTCACGGCTGGGAGAGAATCTAAAATACCGCATAATCGGTTATTGGACAACGGCCGACATTTTTCTGTCCGTTTCGCACCCCTTTGAAAAGCTCTTTTGTTGGGCTGGCCCGCCACAGAACGGGCTGGCCGCAGCCGTATCATCACAAAACCCCACAATTTGCCACTTTTAATTTAAAAAAAAAAATCTGTTTTTAAAAAAAAAAAAAAACAATATTAGTAGTGTTTCATCATTTTCTTTGTCGTCTCATCAATTTCCCCATTAACATTTCTTCACATCAGTATCACCATCACCATCACCATCATCACCAAACCAACTCCCATCCTCAAAACCGACGGGAACATGTAGGTCTATAATCCCTATATGACTACGTATCAAAGTTTATAAAAAATTCTTACCATTTTGCTGTGTTTTAGTCAAGCTAGAGGGTTAAAGAGGCTCCTGATGAAATCTTACAATTCGACAGTTATGGGGTCGATGTAAGAGATAATGGCGCGCACGCAGTGGTACGGTGGTATTTATCCCCACGCAACCCGGGCACCGGTACCCGCTGCGCCGCTATTGGGCAAGCTTCTCGTCACGTGACGTTTCAAAACTCTTTCCGGGTTCCGATTGGACCGTCTTAGCTGTCTCTCCACAGGCCGCCTCCCCGACCCCACCCGTTATTGTGCTGCAAGCATGGCTCTGCTCAATGTCCGAGGAAAAATGCTGCGTAATTTCAGTACGCTAGGTTCCGTCTGGCGCCCAGAACATTAAAAATGCATTGATCCAAATGATCAGGATGATAATATCGATAACAAAGGCTAACGGCGCAGGTGGATGAAGCTGGGTACACAAAGATCATATCCAAGACAACGCCCCCAAATGGAACTCACTGTTTTTATCAATTGATAATTGCTGGTAATCTCTTGTTTTCCCATCACTAATCCTAACTTCAATTGTATCAAGTAGTAATATTTTCTTTATTGCTTATCCGCCATGTGTTCTTTGGATGAGACTATTCCAAAATCGGTGGATGAGCCATGAGAAATTGGCATTAAACTAGTTATAAAAGATGTTCACAAAACTGAAATCTGGGATTACAAGACAACTTGAAGCTCTGATCAATATGTTTAGATTTTGAAAAAAGCTGGGAATAAACCCATCTCTCTTCTGCTTGGCTGGGAGCCACGAAAGACCTTTACAAACACAGTTTTTGATTTAATGATGTAGCTCTTTCAACAGACATGCAGATTATGTTGTCTCATCATATCTGCCGCTCATATTTTACAATTTTGCACCATGTATGCCAAAGCTGAATATTTTTACATATGCATATCGTGTGCATGTTGACGTCCGGGCTGTCTTTCATGCCATGAATAATAGATGCGATTGACATCTTTACACCTGCCAGCGGACAGGCAGTCTGTCAAACCCCCTCCTCCACCAAACGTCGGCCTTTGCTCCTCACCATTTGCCTGCATTTCACATTCACATTCACGCATTCCAAAATACAAAAATTATCGGTTTTCTAGCTGAACCCATCGTCGGCCGGTGAGTACATCGCCAGGATAAGCCTTCACAGCTTTAGCCGCGACGATGGCTCATTTTTCATGCGGTTTTATTCGTGCATTTCGCTCCCAGAGTTTTGCAGACAAACAGGGTCAAACATGAGGGGACATGCAGGCACAGATGCCCATCCCCCCAGCCCTCCTCCCAAGGTTTAACGGTTGCTACGGGATGGATAACAGAGTTGCCGGGATACAGCCTGGTATCCACATAGACCTGCCTTTATCTGGTTGTCACGTGACCCAGCTTAAATAGCAGCTATAGTGCAGCTGCCCCTGTGGAAGGGTGGGGTGGGGGGGATCAACTAGGCGCCTCTTTCCCTAAATCTCTCAGTCCTGCGACTGCGAGGAAAATCACTTGCTCTCTACGTCCTCTAAAAGTGATGGAAAGGAAATGGCAATGGCGCTAGGGTGTGGCCCCTGCATGACACGTCGAATCAGCATCAGCATCAGCATCAGCATGGCTCAGCACTCCTGCACACACACTTCTGCGCAGTGCTATTTTTTTTCTCGAGGGACACAAATATAACCCGCTATGCAGAGTAACGTCGTCCCTGTCTGTCTCTCAAAAAAAAAAAAAAGGGATTTTTTTTTTTTTCTTTTCAGTGATGATCCCCGCAAACAGTTTTGGGTTGCTAACAACAAAAGAAACAGTATGACAGCTGTTTCCCCCCCAGGGCGGAAATTATAGCTCTTTGAATCAGCGGGGCTTTTGTTTTTCAGTACAACTTGGAAGTGCAAAGTTAAGAGAAACAGGATCCTGCCGCAGCGACAGTCTGTGGCAAAATCAGCTATTTAAATCCAAGTTACTCTTTGAAATGCAAAACGTGTGACATCCAATTGCCCATCGTTGCTATTCTCGGGTTAAAAGAAAGAAAGATGGATGGGTCTTTAACTGGTACTCCATTTTGATTAATATAGGAATATTATTGCCTATTTTTGACAACATTTTAAGGCAAATAGGATCTCAAATGTAAACATTTTAATTCAAATATTTAATTAAATTACAAATCCGACATTGATCGATGATGTTACATCCACATATATATGGTAATAATCTAAAATATATTTTCTTTTCATGAATGGCTCAGAACTGACCCAGAACAGGTGCCACGGTGGCACCAACCGCCGCACCCCCCCACCCCCCATGTTATAATATATCATAAAAAAATCATTATTTGTAACTTTGTAACTCCTTTCAGTAAGTTTGGCTCATTTTGGGGGTAGACCAAAATCATTTTACAATATTGTTCCGCTTTATTCAGTCATGTTGCAGGCTACAGTGACATCCACGACAACATTGTCTAAAATAAATAAAAATTCATTTATTCATTTGTTATCTACTGCTTATCCAACACTAGGGGTCGCAGAGGATGGAGCCTATCCCAGCTGTCATCGGGCAAGAGGCAGGGTTCACACTTGACCGGTTGCCGGTCAATCACAGGGTCACGTTTAGAGAAAAGTAACCATTCACTTTCTCATTCACAACATAGGGCGATTTTCCCTTTTTTTTTTCCAAGAAAACCCACGCAGAACTTGCAAACTCCACACAGAAAGGCCCTGGTGGAATCCAACCAGGAGTTCTTCCTGCTGCGAAGCAGAGGCGCTAACCAGTGCTGCTTAAATAAAGAAATGAATAAATAAACAATTGCTGTATCAGAAAAATACAAGAGTCTGACTTCCAAAGCAGAGAGGGATCGGGGAACGTTTAGCAGGTTGTGCTACATCCCTGGAGCCTGGCACCGAAACAAAAAAACGGCCCTGAGAGGCTCACAAACGACATCCCGACCGTCTTGTTTGACCGCGTGCCCTTGTTTTCTAGCTGCACCTGCATTACAACGTTCCCAAAAACAAAAAAATAGTGACTGCGGTGGCAGAATGGAAAATGTGCTTCGTCACCGACCATGGGGATCATATTCGATGCCGCAAAGGACCACTCCCATCTCCCCAGCATTCCCATCCTCCGTGCCTCCTCTTGGAGGGCAGCTGCTCAGACACTCCCTGAGTCACAGCTGCTGCTGAGGAGAAAGAGGAGGAGGAGTGGAGAATGTTGTCGGAGCCTTGACTGGTAGCCAGGACTGCTTCCTGCCCTTGTCTTTGCAGATAATATAAATTAAAAACAAACACCGCAGCGACAGTGCATCCCAGCATCCTCGCCGGATGAGCGATGGCTGGTCCTTCATTACCGGGAGTGTTTTTTTGGACAAAAATAAAACACAGTGTTGTACTCGTATTACCACGGGGAATTATTGTAGGCCCGCGGTGGAGCTGAGTTTGCGGTTACAGATTGTTACTTGTCAGACAATGAGTCGTTTGTGTAGCGCTGGGGTTAAAAAAGAAAATGGTTAGACGTTTCAAGGACATTTTTTCTATGTATTAGGGTCTCAGGGTGAAATTTTTCCACGGTCACTGCAAAGTAAAATCTAAACTAAAAAATAAATGAAAAAAAAAAAAAAAGAAAGAAATTCAGGGAATTTTCAGTTCCTCTGACAAGGCCGGAAACACACCCATGCAGTTGAGCAGCAGCAGAAGAGGCGGAGAGTCACGTGATCGGCTCACTGGATGACATCATTGCAGAGAATCTAGGACAAAGAGGGAGGAGGAAGAAGGGAGGAGGAAAAATAGGTGGAGGAAGAAGAGGAGGAGGAAGAAGAGGAGGAGGAGGAGAGCTGCAAACCCAGTTCGGCAAACCCAGCGTGATTGCCCGGCCGCCGTCAGCCCGATCGCGATGGAGGCGTCTTGTTGTGCGGCAGAAGAATTCCGCCATTTTGCATCACTCAAAAAAAAAAAAAAAAAAAGGGGGGGGGTCTTGTCTTTTTTTTCTCGCGATAAGAAGCGAGATTATCGCCATGAACGCCGGTCTGGGTTTCAATCAAGTAAAATCAATAAATGAATAAAAAAACAAAAATAAATACATTAATTAGATTACATGATATGAGATGTGGATTTATTTAATATACGCTGTTTGCCTTTCCACACTTACATTATAAATTCATGCGATGTTCTCCCTCCAATGCATGCATAGCAAATGAGCTTTGTTGCAAAGCTTTTATCCGTCGCCATCATATTTTTAATTTATGCACCAACACCCTGTAAAAAGATGTGTGATCTCGGGTGAAATTGTTAAAAAAAAATCATGATTCTCTTCACACACATTACAGGATGAATAACCCCCCATGGAACACTTCAACAGAGGCTTTTTTTCCCAATCAGTGAGTTAATTACAATATAAATCGGGATAACCTTCAAAGGGATGATGGCAGTACAGGCGTGTGTGTGTGTGGGTGTGTGTGTGTGTGTGTCCTCCGCCTCCTGCATCGCGTAGGAGCTCGCATATAAAGCTGCTGGCGCCTCCTTCCCATTCAGCAGTTGTTGCATCGACCCCGTTGGGTACAACACGCGACGCAAACACACAAACACACACACACACACATACCCTTTTTTCTTCACATCCAACATTCCTTTCTCTCCTTCTTTTTTGACTCTCCGAAGAAAACATGGTGAGTTGACAGTTTGTTTAATCATGTTGATTCATCATTGTTTATTATTATTTTATTCTCCTGAGGAGGAGATGCGATGATTCGGTATTTAAACCAGAATCTCCCCCTCTCTCTTTCCGTGTGTGTGTGTGTGTGTGTGTGTGTGTGTGTACCTCTGCGTGTGTGTTTAGGTTTTTCATTTAAAAGTAGATTTTTCAGGTGGCTGGGTCGTGCGTGTGTCGTGATCGATCGAGTGGCACGACAGTGATTTGTCATTGTGCGGACGGGAACAATAAACCGGCTCCGCCGACGATCGATCGTGCGGTTGCCCGGGGCAACAGAGAGAGAAGACCTTATTTTACATTTCTTTATTATTTTGAAAATAACAGAATTGAAAAATTATTAAAAAAAAACAAAAAACGCCATAGTCTTGTGCTGTTGGCAGGGAGGGGCGGTCTGGGTGGAGGATGGATGGATGGATTGATGAATCGATGGATAAATAATTGATCCATTTACTTGTTAATTTAATTTTAATAGTTAATGTCAACGTTTCACGTCTTGGTTGCACAATGTCAACGTATTAAACGTGACGTGAGGGATTTGTCTGATGACTGAATGATTCACCCCCTTACACCTCAGTAATTTTGTATTTTTTTTTAACAATAATGCTTTCGAAATCTTTCAACGACTCGAGGCTTTTTAAAATGAGTATTATTTTGATATTTATTTAAATCTAAATCACCCGCAGTCGTGATCGCATCCTTGGAGGAGAGCAAGTGGAATATTCCAGACCGCGAGTGCGCATGCGCGGGTGGATGGGGGGGGGGGATTTTTTTTTTATTATTTGCATTTGCTCCCCCCAAAAAAGCCTCGAAATGCAGGATAAATGGATAGAAGACAAGAGGACAGGTTGCCCAGGGAGGGTGGGGGTGATGAAATAAAAAAACAAAAGGAGCGTTTTACTCCTTTTGGGATGCAGTGGGAGGTGGGGGGATGGTGTCTGGCGTTTCTTTTTATGTCCCCTGCAGATTGTGGTGCAGCAGGGTGGTGCCTGCTGCTGCAGTTTTAGGCAGTATCACATAGGGGGAGCAGCTAAATAACACGATGCCTCCGCTGTGCGATTCATCTTTCAGCTTTGAATGAAAAAGATGCACCGTAAAATTCCCTGTGTGTCTCTTTATCTCCACAGCGTGAGTGCATCTCCATCCACGTCGGCCAGGCTGGTGTCCAGATCGGCAATGCCTGCTGGGAGCTCTACTGTCTGGAGCACGGCATCCAGCCGGACGGGCAGATGCCCAGCGACAAGACTCTCGGCGGAGGAGACGATTCCTTCAACACCTTCTTCAGCGAGACCGGCGCTGGAAAGCACGTCCCCAGGGCCGTCTTTGTGGACCTGGAGCCCACTGTGATCGGTGTGTGTCTTCACCTTGACTTGAACCCGCTGACGAAAAATCGGTAACAGTGGGAAAAACAACAACTATCTGATTCTCTTTTCTATACAGATGAGGTGCGTACAGGAACCTACCGCCAGCTCTTCCACCCTGAACAGCTCATCACCGGCAAAGAGGATGCTGCCAACAACTACGCCCGCGGTCACTACACCATCGGCAAAGAGATCATCGACCTGGTGCTGGACAGGATCCGCAAACTGGTGGGTAATTCAATATGCAGCTATTTCATAATGATTTTAAGTTTTTTTTCTATCTTGTCACATTTGGAGTCCTCCTCACTCTGACTCCATCTTGTCTCCGCCCTCAGGCCGACCAGTGCACGGGCCTCCAGGGATTCCTGGTCTTCCACAGCTTCGGAGGCGGCACCGGCTCCGGTTTCACCTCCCTGCTGATGGAGCGCCTGTCCGTCGACTACGGCAAGAAGTCCAAGCTGGAGTTCTCCATCTACCCGGCTCCCCAGGTGTCCACCGCGGTGGTGGAGCCCTACAACTCCATCCTGACCACCCACACCACCCTGGAGCACTCCGACTGTGCCTTCATGGTGGACAATGAGGCCATCTATGACATCTGCCGTAGGAATCTTGACATTGAGCGTCCTACTTACACTAATCTGAATAGGCTGATCAGTCAGATCGTGTCCTCCATCACTGCCTCCCTCCGTTTCGACGGCGCCCTAAATGTGGATCTGACAGAGTTCCAGACCAACTTGGTGCCCTATCCCCGTATCCACTTCCCTCTGGCCACCTACGCCCCCGTCATCTCTGCCGAGAAGGCCTACCACGAGCAGCTCTCAGTCGCAGAGATCACCAACGCCTGCTTCGAGCCGGCCAATCAGATGGTGAAATGCGACCCCCGCCACGGCAAGTACATGGCCTGTTGCTTGCTCTTCCGTGGTGACGTGGTGCCCAAAGATGTCAACGCTGCCATCGCCACCATCAAAACCAAGCGCACCATCCAGTTTGTGGACTGGTGTCCCACTGGTTTCAAGGTAGGCATCAACTACCAGCCTCCCACTGTGGTCCCCGGCGGAGACCTGGCCAAGGTCCAGAGGGCCGTGTGCATGTTGAGCAACACCACTGCTATCGCAGAGGCCTGGGCTCGTCTGGACCACAAGTTCGACCTGATGTACGCCAAGCGAGCGTTCGTTCACTGGTACGTCGGTGAGGGAATGGAGGAGGGAGAGTTCTCCGAGGCCAGAGAGGACATGGCTGCTCTGGAGAAGGATTACGAGGAGGTCGGTGTCGACTCCATCGAGGGTGAGGGAGAGGAAGAAGGAGAGGAGTATTAAAAGGCACAAAAAAAAAGCACTGGATAAACAGGAAACAATTCATTCCAATTTGTTCTTAAATGCTTTCGGAAATGGAAATGTCCGTCTCAATTATCCATTCGGCTGTTGAGAAATGAAACTGAAAATGTCAAGTTCGGAATTGTTCTTAATAAAATCCTGTGATGTGAAGTATTACTGGCTTTTTCTATTCACTAATTTTTTGCGTGATTAGTGCTGTTTGAAACTGAAACCGTGCAATCTTTTTACATGTATACATAGTCTTTACGCACACCTTTTTAGACTTTGAGCCAAAAATCAAAAAATATTTTTTACAAGGTGATAATAATAATGATAATAATAATAATAATAATCATGCACTCTGCTTTATTACAAACCAAACTGCAAATGCTCTGAGCAAGGTTTATTGGAAAAACATGGGGTCACTTTATAAGAAATTACACCACCAAACTTGGTTTTAAAGGTACAGAGATCAGCGGTACCACTCCGGGAGGTGTTCTAAATTTTAAAGTAATGCTTAACACTTTTCTGCTCATTTAGAAAACATATTAAAAAAAAAAAGTATAAAAAGACATTAATGGTGGCAGCAATATGTATAGCAACCGTCGCTTGGTTCCATTAAGACGGATGATACTTTACACGGGTCTGTCCTGCAGCAGAGGGCAGTTATCCACAGTGCCTCTTCTGTTTAGAAGGTGGCGGAACATCGACACTGCGGAGTCAGCGTGACCCCGGTCGGGCTGGGGATTTGCCGTTTCTACAGCATCTTCCTTCAGGGGACGGTAGGACTTAAGGCGCCTGTTGGGGGATGCAAAAATGAGGAAATATTACTTAAAAGCTGAGTAGATTTGTATTTCTTTATTTGAGTAAAAAGGTCAAAATCACCAATGTATTATTAGATTTCTTTAAAAGGATCAAAAATGAAAGTCATTGTGGAGTAACATAGTGGATATTCTATTTTCCTGCTGTAGATGTTTCAAGGTTGATGTCATTTTTAAGCACTTCCTGTGCATTGTAGTGTGTAGGAGGCCGTCGCTGTCTCTAGGAGAACCATCATTTTTTTTAAAAAGCTTCAAAAGCTACCTTTTTAAAAATCTTTGCAATGATGTTCACAGTTTTTGAATAATTCATTTGGCTGTAATTTTGTAATCCTGTGAAAGTATGTTAAACCTGGTGAAAGATAAATGGGCTGAATGGTAGAAAAACTAGTGAACACACAAAAATAAATATACACAGTATATAAATCTCAAAGATACAGAAAGTCACGAAATAGTAGTGTTATATTTGGCTGCATTTCTATACTGTCTTTAATTATTTTCTGTTTTTTTATTGAATCCCGTACATCTGCATGTTAGTAATGACATGTAGAATAATAGCTGTTGTGAAGTTTCGCGACATAAACCACATTTAAAAAAAGCAAAAACCTGAGTTAGTTGCATCTGTTACCTGTAAGTAAAGGCCACTAATCCCACCGACAGTACGAGCACCAGCGCGCTCAGCGTCATGGCGATGGTGCCAGAGTGGGAAAGACCCGAGTCTGAAACAAAGAGGGTGTGAAGGCGGTCACTGTCAGTGAACGGGACAAAAGACAAACACAGCATCCGTGTCTAGTTGCTGAATGCGTCCACTGTTGTTCGGAGGGGGGGTGGCGGCGTACCCATGTCAACAGTGACTTTAGCGCTGGTGGCGGCTAAGCTGACGTCATTGGCCACGGACACATTGATGCAATAGACGCCAGAGTTGTTGAAGAAGTGCCGTAGCACCAGCTGGCACTCTTTGGGTGGCTCCACCATGTTGCAAGTGGTGTGAATGGGCTTCAGGCACTCGGCGTCCAGAATCACGCTGCACACCTCTTTGGGGAGACTGGACGGAAGAGATGACGCAGAGAGTTAAAACTACTCCATAAGATCGCTGTGTGTGTGTGTGTGGAGGAGGACCTACCTTCCCTTGCAGGTAACAGTCAGATCCAAAGCATGGTTGCTCAGTCCTGGTGTTGACGTCACAGCCTTGTCCATTTGCACAATCTCTACCTTTTCAATGGCTTCTGCAAAGACAGATTAACAGAAAGACAGTCATGGCTTGTTTTTTTTCACTTATTTTTATTTCTTTTTTTGGTTTGGATAAACTCAGACAGGAGTAGCAAGGGGAAACTCACCAACCACTTCAATGCCTGTGCAGAAAGATCCATAGCGGTATATTACGCAGTCGCCGTCCGCGGGTTTTTCGTCGGTGTTCCTCTTTGCAATAACTACCACATCTGCCTGGCCGGTTAGTGTCAGTGGCTGCTTCTTTCCTGGTGAGGGCAAACAGGGCAACTATCTTTACTTCGCATTATTGGCACATTAGAATGTGAAAACAGAACAATTGGGATAAATGCCAATAAAAGAGCATTTACCACAACAGCATATTGAGGTTTCTTTTTAAATTGCTTCCTACAGACTGTTAGTGTGTTCTTAGCCACCAGCGTGTCCATTCCAGGAGTGGTTTACGACTGCGCCCATGGCAACAAACCTCAAAAGGGTGAACCAGTCAAAACTGTGTATATATACTTTTTGGTTGTGTTTATGTACTGTTTTCTGTGTTTTAAGGAAGGATCAAAACCGCAATTTGAAAAGCAGACATTGCGCGAATGTGATTTAGAAACCTAGGACGGGCGGTGTGAACTAGTACTTAAAACCTGTTCCCCTACGCTTTCCTGATCTTTATGAAGTAATCGAGATGAGCCGCAGCTACACAAGTATGGACACCCTCACTGGCGGAAAGAGGAAAAATCCAATTAATTACCTAAACCATGATTAACAAATTCCCCCCTTATGGATCACATTGTCTGAAAATATCAAGCCGATACACATTTGATTGCAATTTTGAGATTCCCGCATACAATCAAACAGTCATTAAATATCATGTTCAGCTTGATTCTTGATGACTTTGTCTGAATTGTTCCATTAACAGTGTCTGGGAATGACTAGATATCAAATAAAGCGTCCATTCATTCACTGGGTTTCTGACATACCCACAGCAAACGTGTGATGCTTCACTCCCGACCACTCTGAGTCACCATTCAAATCACTATTCAAATACATCTCAAAGCAAAGCCTGACACCTCATCATCAGATTGTTTTTTTTTTTTTTTGACTGATCACTTCTCTAAATATTTGCATCCTGGGATTTAACGGCAACATATTTGCTGGACATGTAACAACTGTCTTTGTGGGGGATTAATGAAACCATCATCTGATAATGTTTTAATCTGATTATGCTATGCTAACCTGCTGCCGGCTCAGCATCCACGTCACCGCCCCCCTTGCTGATCGACCCGGAAGCGATGGGGGATGCAGGTGAGACCGTGTCAGGTGACCCATGGTGGCCGGCCACCGGTGCTCCTTCTGGTACAGGCTGAACAGTGGACAACGCGGAGGCCTCATCCTCGCCATTGTCTTCCTCTGTATCCGAGGGAACCATGTTGGCATTCTCCCCTGTTGACTTGCTGTTGACCAGTAAAGGGACACCGGACACCAGAGCGGCATCTTTCACTGTGAACAGAAGGACCATGGAATACTGTAAGAATGGAAATCTGAGATTAGACCTGCCCAGCATGCAGACCTGAATCCTCTGCTGTGTAGGGGATGATAGGGACGCCAATCTGAGAGCTTAAAAGTAACTTAAAATAGGATTTAAACATGTCATTGTACTCATGGCATTTCACTGTAATTTCCTTGATTATTAAGTTCTTGCTTAGGGAAAATTTGAATTAAACAAACAAAAAAAAAAACATCAGCGGGTACTAGTTGTCAAAGGGTAAAAGAAAAAAAAAATTTGTCCCAGTGCACTGTGTGGATGTACAGTTGAACTATAAGTAATAAAAAAGAAAAATCCTTCAAAATTAGACAAATAATAAACTGATAGAAATTGTAGCAGTTTTAATTCGTGCAACGGTTATTTACAATTACCTGTTATTCCCTTATCAGTGGGCGTGGTGGGGCTCTTAGTTGGGACGTCAAAAGGAGGGTTGCAAGTCTTATCGGGAATCACCGCCTGCACCACCACCTTGGGCTGGAACGAACCAGAGGTGACGTAGGTGTGGGTGACCGTCACCTCTCTGGATATGAGGGCCCCGCTTTCGTCCCCAAAGTCCCAGTTGAAGGTGATGTCGGCGTCACTGAGGTACTCGCTGGGATCGTGGAGGCTGACAGTGAAGGCGATGGCCCTGTTCTGAATGAAGCGCAGGTCCCCGGCCATGATGTCATTCACCTGGTCCAGCGAGACGGCAAATGGGATTTGATCTGATGGAAAACACAATGCGCCAAACGTGAACAATATTCAAAGCAATATATAAGGAAAGACTATGAAACTGAACTTCTCACCTGTGATGGAGAACTGAGTGGAAGCATATCCCAAAGGAATGAACTTCTCTTTGCTGCGATAGTGGTAGATGACGATGTCCATGGTGTAGGAGCCCAACGGGATGTCATCTGTAGCGATGGTTAGGGTGGAGGAAGGACCGTCTGCCACTTGCCAGTACTGACCTGCGGGGTTCGGATAAGACGAGTCCTTTCATTTCACTTTATAAATGACTTTAAATCAAATGTAATAGTGAATACCAAGTTTCACGACCACCCACAGAGTGTAACTAGAACTTCCTCTCAGATGTGGTCTGGGAGTAGGTTTGTCCGATTTAGGAAGAAGGCCTTGAATGTACTGATAACACAACATGCCTTCCTGACTGAAGTGTTTATCATGAAAAAAAAACAAAACGTTATCAATGAATTTGGATACTGTGCAAATGTTGGTGCTGGATCTTATTTTCTCAAGGCCAGCGATACTTTTCAACATGGATACAGTAAACTGGATGTGCAAATGTTTCCCCTGAATAGATATTTTTCTGATGACGCTACACTTTTTACATCCTGTCTGTTTTTATTTCCCTACAGGGAGGAGAAAGAAAGGGGGGGACAAAACTCAATATCCCCTGTAGCGTATTGGCACGCATACAATACATTATAATTCAGCTAGATTAAGATGGCGCTGCTGATTTTCAACACAATCAGAGTTATTCAAATATGCATAATGTCGAAAAACTCCATTATATACGAAAAAAGCCAACGAAAAATGAAAAAAACGGATGCTGAATTTATGAAAATGGTGGTTCTATCAACCTAATAAAGGCCTCATACAAGAAATTTGTTCTTGCTCGCGCTAAATGACAACATTCTGTCTTGGCAGGCCTAGTTTGGGAGTTCTTGTAGCTTGTTCTTGACATATCATATCAGAACTTTCTACAAGTATGGTGTCCGGGAACTGTTATGTTTTAGGTTTTAACGGTTAATACGGATGACCTAATGATTACTTTTGAGGATCGGCTTGCTGAAACGATGAAGAAGTATGAAAATCTATGTAACGTATCTACTAAGGTGTATAAAGACACGCCATTGGCCAGTAATTCTTCGTAAAAGATGGCGAAACCTTCACAGCATTTGCGGGTTAAGAAGAATGGTGACCGAGCAGGACAAAGCTCATCCCTGCATTGTATAACTTATTGCAGCGGCTCGAAGATCGCCGTTAAACAATATTAAACGACCACCAACATTGTCACAATGGTGTTGCTGCGTTTCTGTTTCTGTCGGAAAGTCATAACTCATCTTTTCTCCAGCTTTTTACGCATCTAAATTCGTTCTTTTACCTCCCCAGGTCAGTGAATAGCTCTAAAAAGGTTGAAACAACATTTTTTGTTGCTATTTAATGAAATATTTACATGGGATGTTTCCAACGCCATGCGTTTCATACAAATTATTGCCTTACAATCGCATCTTCAGTCGCAAGCTGAGATGTGTCATTTTGGGAAATGAAATTGCTTGAAACATATCTGAGCTCTTCTATGTCACAGGAGCAACTGACCAACCTGATTTTAATAAGGATTAAAAGACTTTCTGACAGCTGATGTAAATACTGAAGTGAGTTTTGTGACAGGAAGTATCATTCAGGGAAAAGAACTTAATAAATCTGATTGATTTATATCAAAATTGAATGTTTATTTTATGTTTCATCTGTGTTTAGATATTCAAAACATTTTCCTTTCTCATAATATTTCTGAGTATATTTGGCCTTACAGTTGAGTCTGATGAGTACAATCAAGATTTGCCCTGGGCATCACCAGATGACTACAAACGCTCAAGGGGGTTAATCCACTCCGGGTCATATTTCAGGTCATGTACGAGCCTTTGTCGGGAAATGATGACGAAGGAGCTGCTTATTTTAGAGGTCATGTAATAAGAGGCGAACGCTCTACTTACCCCACGTCTTCCAGACAAACACATAGTTGGGCTTCTTGTCCTTCTTTATTGGGGTCCCGTCTGGATAAACGGCCTCCCAGTCCGTGTTCTGGGCTGGATAGATTGGCTCTGACTCCACGTACTTTGTTCCTGTATGAAAAAAAAAAGATTTTTTTATGACAGCCATGCTGGTGGTGCTTTACATGCTAATATTTGCAAGATAAAGCTAATGTTTGCAAGCTAAAGCTAATGCTAGCAAGCTAAAGTTAATGTTAGGGAGCCAATGCTAACCATGCTAATGCTGGTGTCAGCAAGTGACTTGTGGGTCCGTCTCAGTTTGGAAATATGTTGCTGCAATAGCATTAGCCGATGCTATGTGAGTACAATTACAATACACACAAAGTGTAGTGGACCCCACAATAATACGTCTGATTTTTATTTTGTCATTTGTAAGCCAAGGAACTTTCTAAGTTCTATTTTTGCGTTGTAAGGAAAATGATGGTGGGTAAGGCATTGATACTACTTTTGTAAAAAATTAGCTTAGCATAGACAAGGTTTAGTCAACTACCTCGGTTCTGTATTATCAGCGTAATCCAGGTATAGATTTAATCTTTCCTCTAGCTGTTGATCTATTTATAATTTTATTACCTTTAGATTGTTCACATCTGTCTAATTTCTAGAAAGAACATTAAAATATTATGAAAGCTAACAACTTGTACCTCTGAAAAAAAGGCCCTGTGTTTCAAACAAAACATTTTGATTTCATGGGATATTCAGTACATTGAGCTCAGTGACCTCCGGTTTATTAAAAAGAAACAAACAAAAAAGAAACATTACATGATTGACATTTTTCATTTTTATAAATCTCCAAGGTAAATCTGACCCACCTTTTCAAGTGATTTGAACACTTGTGCCAGATACCATGGCAACACAACCGAGGGTTAGAGAGAAATTTCATTTGAAAAATAAATACATTTTAAAAATCGGATAAACTAAGCAATGACGATTTATCATCCGTACTTGTGAACCAAATTTCATGGCGACAAACGTTTTTTCCCATCTGACTGACAAACATTGTAATTGCAGCTGTGATGCTGTGGTGCTAGTATGGCTAAAAATACACTAAAGAGTTATGCATGGCATGTGTGTGTGTGTGTGTATGTGCCTGCATGTGTGTGTATGGGTGTATGTATGTGTGTGTGCTACCATTGATTATGCTGTCTTTAGCCCAAACCACATTTCCATCAGGTAGAATCCTCTGGCTGTGAGGGAACTCCAGGTCGATGGTAAAGGTCACTTGGGCTCCGGTTAGGGTCGGTGAATCGTTTCCGACATTGAACGTTACTCTTCCACCTGCACAAAAGAAACAAGAAAAAAACCCAGATTCATCACGTGAAATATAAGTCTGTGTCCTAAAATGTACATTTCTGTTATGAACAACGTTACTGTGTTATAAAACATGCTTCACTGATGGTGGTACATTGAGATTAAAAACAACGAAAAAAGCCAAGGAATATTTTACAATTTTCAAAAACGACTGAAGCAAAATGAGGAAAAAGGACTCCAAAATTATCTATAATCTATATAATAAAACTTAAAATTCTATATATATGAAAAATAATATAATCAAAGTTGACCTGTTTGGAAAATTCACAGAGATTAGATGAAAAGATTTCATGATTGCATAACAAATTTTTTTTTTCTAATACATACAGTATATGAGACACAATTTTTCATTCATTTTTTCAATGATTTTGAGCATGTCAGGATGGCCGAGCGGTCTAAGGCGCTGCGTTCAGGTCGCAGTCTCCTCTGGAGGCGTGGGTTCGAATCCCACTTCTGACATAACATTGTTTTTCAGGGGTGGCGTATTGCAGGATGTAGAGCAATTCTCTTTGTTTCTGAACATTCATGGTTTGTTTCCCGGCTCCTCCTGTTGTGTCGAAATGTTGAGCAAGCCACTAAACCCTTAAGCGCTGGTAGATGTCAGTCAACTATTCGTGGTTCATCCACGGTGGGTTAATTGCAGAGAATGACTTCTCCCACCAGGGATTACTAAAGATAAATTATTAATAAGATACCTTTCCAAGCGTCTTGGTATCGAGGGTCTCCATCCTTCCAGATAGGATACATCCTGGTGTTCCATGATGGATAACGGCTGAAACGATTTTTGGGCTCTGAAATACAAAGACAGATTTAACACAGAATATAAACACTGCTTGTTTTTTTTTTTTGATAAACTGTGTTATATATAATTGTAAATTTTATATGTCAAGCGACAGGTGGTGCTAAATGATTGTTCCTTTCCTTCAATCTGTCTCATGTGATGCTCAGCTGAGTGAATAAGCGCGCGCATGTGTGTGTGTGTGCGTGTGTAAGCGCACAAGACTTTATCACAGATTAACAATGTCACACGGTTCAATTTGGATTAAAACACGGTTAACAGTTATACATAGATTTTAAACTACGACAGAACATGGAAAGTTATATTTTAGAATGATGACATTCAAAAGGGCTTTATGGTAACTAGAGAATGAACATTTGGGTTCATCCAAATTCAGCTGAGAGGAAATATTATGCGATGATAAATTAAAAGAAAAATTAATAAAGAGGTGATTAATAAAGATTGCGCAGGTCGTGGGAAATGCCTTAAAACGGCAGAAGAGTTTCTCTGTTAGAAGAGTTTCTTTGAATGTCCAACTGATTTTTAATGAGGTTTTGCATCTCAGAGCATCTTTTGGTAAAAGAAAAAGGTCAAATATACAAAAATAACAGTACACAAAAATAAATAATTGGTTTGCATACAATGCTCTTCATCGTCAAAGGCCCACCTGGATAGATTTGAAAGATTTACATGGCTTTACATGGATTTACATTTACATTGACATGGCGTTGTCACCGGAAGAAATGTCATAACTTTGCACATATCACAGTGAAAATGTAAAGAAAACCTGCATGGCGTTGATTTAACAAAATATCTACTTGGTTTGACTTGAACAATTACTGAAAAGTAAGAAAATAGCAAAAATATATTACATATAATGCACTCACTAGCCCCGGCAGTCGAAGCTCCGGCCAGCAACACCATCAGCACTGCGGACGACCACATGGTTGTGCACCTCATGAGAGTGAAATATCCTTTTCGTAGGCGGCAAACATCAGGCTTTATAAACTCCTTGATGCTTGGCCTCACATGGTGCTCTCAGTGGCACACCCTCCCGACCCCCTGACCCATCCACCGGACCCTCCTCCTGCTCAGATTTTGGGGGCACCTGGCCGGCCGGTGACTTGTGTGCCTTCAGGGTATTTTCTGGGATTACAGTGCGATGTACAGTTAGAAAAAAAAAAAATATAATCACCTCAAAAATGCATAAATTCCATAGGGACATTGTTTGCACGATGGCATATTAAATCATGAATGTGCTATAAGCTAATAAGCAGAAATAAGTAGGGCTCAGAAATATATCAATACACGTTGAACACGATCTAACTGTAATGTTGTATTGAAAATAATGTCATAATAATGAGTTATTCAATAACTGCTGAGGAAACCTCATGCCGTTATGTCACTGCTTTTTCCCTGCAGCAATGTAAATTTAAAAAGTAACTATCATTAAAAAATTATATTTTTTAATTATATTTTTAATTTACCTCGAAATGATAAATCCAAAGGTCTGTCTGCTTTAAAATGGAAAAAGTTCATAAAAAAGTACATAAAGCACTTTATGGAAACCATCGCACTTATCCAATACCTGTTTTACAAAATAAACCTTTTTTATTTGTGCGTTCAAAATTTTTTCTCCTGATATTGTGTCCTCAAAACTGAAATAAAAAAATCATTTTGAATCTGGACAGAGTGAAGCAGTGTCCTGATCATGAGAGTTGTTGTTCATGAATTTTAGGTCTTACTGATTCCTAAAAGCATGTGCTTTTAAATACAAAAAGAATGGTCTCTGAAAGCTCCCTCTAAGTCGCCTGACCCTTTTGGCTGCCCTAATTATTTCTTACAGCATGCAGATTTAAGCTGAACCTCGGTCTGTCGCCGCTGCTGCCGCCACTGCTGACGCTCAGTATCCGCTGTCAACATCGCAGAAACATCTTTGAAAAGTATTTTTGTATTTTAGCTGATAGTGCAAAGACATTCGTCTGCAGCGGGGACCTACTTATATGTGTTACTGAAACAATAGGTTACTGATGGAGCTTATGGAGGCCACACTCCAGAGGAAAAAAAAAGAAAAAAGAAGGGAGGAATGTAATGCTAATGAGGATTATTGAAGCACTTGTGACTCCCTAAATTCATCCGGCTTTGTCTTTCTGCTCCAGCAGCGATAAAGTCACTTTGTTAAAAGATTTTTTTTTTTTTCCCTTTGCCTCCCATATCATATGGCAATTGTCACACTGAGTAAACCTCTTAAAAAGAAAAAGAAAAAAACTAAAACAATGTCAGCATTCACACCGGATCCCTTTTCATCTCTCATCACTCTGCTGAACCTCATAACTCACCTCGGGCCTCGTGTCCAAAGTGCAGGATGGATATTTCCATGGTGAAAAGAGAAGGAGGAGGATCTTACGCTCAGGAAAGTACAGTGACGAAAAATGCTTCACGTAACACCTGCGTGGAAAAACGAAAAATTAAACAAAATAAAGTGGGCTACTTGTCTACTACATCTCTTGCGGACTCTAGTGACAAATCTAACCTCAGGCTCAGCTTAGAAAAATCCTAAAGGAGCTAAAACTTGACCCCTGACTTTATATGACACAATCCTGTCTTGACTTTGACTTGAATTTGAAAACATGGGATTAAATACTTGGTAAGACTCATAACTGATTTGCAAAGAATCGACTAGATGATACTTTTCCCCAAACAAATTATGTTCAATAATTTAGATTGAGGAGATCAACCTGCAGAATCATCTCCTGTTGATTGAAATATTCAAAGTTTCCGCATCTCACTTCCAGTTATCTGATTGCAGAGTTATATGTGACGGGCGGATGAAATCTTTTTAAAGCTGTAAAAAGCATGTCTTTGAGATAATAATCTTCAAATGTAAAATGCACACACACTACCGTTTTGCACCGTTCAGCTGTTATCCTCATAATCGGTCATCTTAAATGTATATACAATATATTTCTAGCTTGAGGCCTGGGTTGCTTCAGGGTTCCGCACAGGATTCGAGCTTCTCTCAGTGTTGCATTCTTCTTGACGGAGATCTTAGATTTTTTTTTTTTTTTCCTGGAATCTGCTGGAAGCCATTTGCAGATTGGAAGTGGGGGTTGGGGTGTTACTGCCCCAAATGAGCTTGCCACTACTGGAACCACTTTTACCGTTACGCTTCGCATCCTCGCCAACTTCCACCTTGAGGGCCTGGTATTTCTCCTGCTCTTTCCTCCTGATATTGTTGTCACTCGGGATCAACATATTATATATTCCATGTAGCCAGTTTGAGAGGGATTATTTTCGACCCCTGGGTGGAATGTCCCGATAGGTGCGGTTCCCTATTCAGGATATTCTGAGTGGACAATTTTTAGGCCACCTTTTCTAGGCCCTTTTCCGATCGGGGTAAGCAGTGTGGCTCCTAAAAAAGGGCTGCTTGGATGCACAGGGGTCTGCCGGGAGCAACCCCAGCTGCTAACAACCACAGATAGCCCTGTGCCGCTGGTGTGCAGGGTTCTGACTATGAGCTTCCAAATTATTCAGACCCGCTCCCGTCACCAAACACCCCATCACCACCAGACTTGTACCATTTCCGGGTTGCCGGCACTTCAGAGTGCCGCTGGGGTTGCGCATTTCCCAGCAGCTATTCTTCACGGCAGGAGGGCGTATATCGAAGACAAGGAGGACCCAACACAACCGGCACTCTCTGGCAGTTGCAGGGGGCTGCCGGAGCTCAGGTTTTCAGGGGTACGAGTGCCTCCAGCACGATGCTTTTCTTTCGGGGGTGTGCTCTCATAGCCGTTTGTCCAGACTCACCCACAAGGCAATGGGGCAGATGTAGATAAGTGCCAGGGCGTATCCACTAGGGTGAGCCTGCGCACTATATCTATGGGGCCTCCCAGATCCCCTGCCAAGTTGTGTACCACGAAAAGGCCTGATGGGAGTCTTGGTGGTTGAGAGGCTTTGTACTGGCAGAAGAAGACTGATGTATGAGTTGCTTCTTCATTCACCACCAGGGCTCGCCAGCGGCAGCTCTGAAAGCGAGAGGTAGCAAGCAGACATGAAGTAGGCTTGCACCTTCCCTCTAACTACTGCATCGGATGCGTCACAACACCCTGTGTTCTGAGAACACACACACACACACACAAGCGCTGAATTATTCATACTCCAGTGGCATGAATAATTTGTGTCTCGACTGTGTATGGCTACACACACACATACACAAACACCCCAACACACACGCAGATATAAATTAGCCAATGTTTGTAACACATTCAATTATATATGTTCAATGATCTTAAATTAGCAATCCCTTACCTATCAGACATTGAGCTGAAAGTATCGCCTGTTATAATCAAGCGGCAGTTTAAATATTTTTAAGAACCCCAGATTTCACTCGCTTTATACGTTTATTCTGACGATCAGAAATTCTGATAACGTGCACTACACACGTTTCATCCCCCCCCTCAGGTTCATCCATCATTTGCATTTAACCCGTCACTGCCATCAACTGGACATTTACAAAAGTACAGACAGGAGCCTTATCATTTGCCTCTCCACTTGTAGTTTCTAGTGAGCACCACTAGATGACGTATATGGTTCAATATTTCAACCAGAAACAGTAGCTGTGGAGTTCAGTTCAGTGTTCCCTCCTTTATGAGGGGTATTTTTAAAGTTTCCGAATTATTTCTCATTCCTGTCACTGGAGAAGAAAATCTATGTCACTTTCCTCCAACTTCATTGCACCACATTGAAACAAAAACAATGAGCGCCGCTTTGTTTGTATTTGATATAAAGGTATGATCAGAGAAAATAAATACCAAAACGGTATTTTGACAATATGGAGGGGGAAAAACAGTTGGATATTAATTTCAAGTGGTATGAAACATTTAGCAGAAGCAACCCTCTATCGCCGTCCATGTTTGTAGTTTCTAGGACTGTCCACTGGAGGCCTGACAACGCCACAATCAACAGCTGATGAATTTTTCAGCATTTACATGTCATGTCTCTTATTTTTTTTAAACCTATTAAGAGTATATGCTGTGAATTCATAGATCATAATTCATAATAGATAGTTCAGATCTTAAAAAGTCGTAAAGCTCCACTTCTAGTATTATAACCAGTATTAAACCAGTATATAGTATTAAAACCAGTCATAAAGTAATATAGTATTACTTTATGACTGGTTTTACAGATGACTCTGCTGCTACTCTCTATATTCAAATTTAAATGACATATACATTTTAGGTTTTTATGCTATTAAATCCTCTCACCTCAGTATCAGTATATTGCATCTGTATGCACTTTATACTCTATTCTCTAAAGTTTGTTTGTTTATTGTGCACTTTACTGTTAATATGCACTCTATTTTTGTTTTGTTAATCTCATGTCATCAGGGGAAAGTGAGAAATGTCTTCTCGATTCCTCTGTATGTTGAGTAACTGTGAAAAAATGGACAATAAAGCTGACTGACTTTTTGAGTTTGAGCTGGTAAATACTCAATGTCATGAACTCTTATAATGTAAATTATGTAAGAATTTTCTAATGCACAACCGGAAAAGATCTTTGAGACGGTTATTCAATGGGCTTTGAAATGTATTCTTCATCTTTAAAAACCAAGTTTTAAATAACAGTTTACTGTTTCCACACCAGCCACTACAATTTTAATACAATCTTTACAGGCATAGGATCTTATATTGTGTTATAATTTTTTATAATCCATATTAAAAGGTGCCCTATGATCAACGACAACAGATTCAGAGTGATACCTGCCTCTCACTCCATGATAGTTGGAAAAGACGCCAACTACCCCCCATGACCCTGACTGTAGCATAAGGGATTTAAATAATTGATGGATTAATTACTAAATATTAAAAGGTGTTTTATCAACTAATATTTGTATGATACAACGTGGTGTGCAGAATCATCAGATTCCGGAAATTCAAGGAAATAACATAACATAATCATAAAAGTGAATGTTAAGGGTGGGAGATTATTGAGAAACAAATTTTGCTGCAAGAGTTTTTATGTCAGGCCTGATATGAAGAACTTTGTCACAAAATGACAGCGTAGCCAGAATGTAAGAACCCCACTGACGGTAGGGAGAAAGGTGAAAGGGGAAATTATTTCCTGAAAGTTCAGCTGATGAATCTCTTATAGAATCATGTTCAGTATGTCTTTGCTGCCACAGAAAAGGTGCAATTGTCTCACATCATGAAAGGATCGGTGTTTGAAGTTAATTGGAACGGCGCCGCGGCCAGCCAGAGGCCAATTATTGACTTTCTGTCGGAATTATGTAGAAGGTCAGTGTGATGTGTTGGTGCTGCCACAGCAGGTCACTGAGTCACTGTGGAAAATAATTAGACACTGGATTTTTATTTCTTTTTTTGCGATAGCAAAATAAAATCTCCAAGGTTATAGCTGAACATCAGCAGAATTCTTCACAATGTGGCACCCAAGCACCAAAATGAAGCTGAAAGCTAGGTAGCATCATCATGAGGAAGGCCCAGGAACACAGATTTTTATGTCTGTTGGTTAACAATGTGATGGTGAAATACTTTCACCGACTTCTAGGATGGATGATATTCATGTAAAAACAATTTATATACACTGGGCAGTTATATATGCTAATAGTTTGTGGATAACAACTCTACTTACGGTAATTGATGCTACAGCATCCGGTGAAGATGTAACAGCGGCTGTGATTGGTCCAAGCTCCCCGAGGGGGCGGGTCGATGTATAGCGTGACACAACAGAAATGTGTATGTAGGTGATGATGATACGGCATACTTTGGGTATGATTATTGTGACAAACTGGTTGAAAAACAAGTGGGTCATACTTTTTTTTCGGTTGAAAAAGTGTAACTCAGAACACAAACATTTAAATGCTACTTACCTCGTTCATTTTGAGAGGGATTTGTATGTCAAAGCTGTTGCTAGCTTGCAGCTAATGCACTCTCACTCTTATAATCCATATATATATATGTTACTTCAAACGTCAATTGTCACTTAAACGAAAACCCGCGAGAATTTGCCCGGAAAGATGAAGTGACTAACAGACACGTAAGTCTTTCGGTCCGGAGAGACCGACTGAAGTTTTTTTTTTTTTTTTAATTGTTCCCCCGACATTACGTATGTCAAAGCTCATTGGTCAAAACCGGTGCCTGTCAAAGGCTCCTTCCCCAAACCTGCCAATCGCGAGAGGCGGGTGGAGGAAGAGGTGGTCGCATCGCATCTGCATAAATTTCCGCGCTGCGGCGGTATTTCCGCACTTACTTCTTACTCCGGGACACCTAACGCCCTTGCTGTGAGAGTAGACCTCTTCCTGTTTTCTTTATCCGACCCATTTCCGCATCCCCGGTAAAAAAATAAACATGGTGAGTATAAGTAATACTCTTTTAACCGAGTTGTATTCTTTATTTATTTTTAAATGACATCACGTGTTAACTAGTCGGCGAAAGTTCTAAAAGAACCAGTCTCGGCTCGGTTTTCCGCTTCAAAACCAGGGGGCAGGGTTTAAAATTGGCGGGCCCCAGATCGCCTCCAGCACTTTTTAAACTTTTTTTTAAAACATTTGATAAACATATTTTTTTTTTTAAGAATTAAACATTTTGTTTTCTTTTCCGACCGGGTGTGTGTTGGACAGGAGTCGTGGCAGGCAGGCTTGTACTCACTGACCCACTTACCGAAGGTCAACGCGGTTCCACATTCCTTTTTTTTTTTTTCTAATTTAATAAACTCCCTGTCTGAAAAGACCGGCGTTAAACAGAGAGGAAAAAAGGAAGGGGGGGAAACAACAACAACCCAAAACTGACCACATCTCCAGTGCTGCCTTTATGCCTGATCCTTGATGGGTGAACCGGGCCCCTTGGAGCCCAAAGTGTCTGCAGCTGTATTTGATTTCTGGTTTGGCCTAAATACCTCCAGAACTTGGCCGACGTGTGTGTTCAGCCAACTTAAAGATTTTCTTTCTCGCTGAGTCACATCTTGCGCTCGGGATTCTTTGCTTGCTAACGTGGAATTTCCCCCCCCCCTTTCCCGTCCTCTCTCCTCCCCAGTCCTGGAGGGCAAATGAATGTGTGAGCAACTTGTGACTTCTCGTTCCTACCTCTTTACAAAGAGGCCCTTTTATCCCGGCCTCCTCTCCAACCACCTTCACTTTCAGCTTCACAGCAGTTTCCCAAGGAGTTAAAAGCGGCATCGGGTACTCTGCGTTTCCCAAGGTACGCTTGCATATGAATCCAAACCTTTACCTTTTCTCCACAGCGCGAGTGCATCTCCATCCACGTCGGCCAGGCTGGTGTCCAGATCGGCAATGCCTGCTGGGAGCTCTACTGTCTGGAGCACGGCATCCAGCCGGACGGGCAGATGCCCAGCGACAAGACTCTGGGCGGAGGAGACGATTCCTTCAATACCTTCTTCAGTGAGACCGGCGCTGGAAAGCACGTCCCCAGGGCCGTCTTTGTGGATTTGGAGCCCACTGTGATCGGTATGTGTCTTCACCTTGACTTGAACCCGCTGACGTAAAATCCCTCTCAGTGGGGATAAAAAAAACAATCTGGTTCTCTTTTCTCTTCCCCTCTCTTTAGATGAGGTGCGTACAGGAACCTACCGCCAGCTTTTCCACCCTGAACAGCTGATTACTGGCAAAGAGGATGCTGCCAACAACTACGCCCGCGGTCACTACACCATCGGCAAAGAGATCATCGACCTGGTGCTGGAAAGGATCCGCAAACTGGTGGGTATTTTCAGTACACGAGAAAAAAAAAAAAAAGCTTTTAGTATCACATTTGACTCCATCTTGTCTCCGCCCTCAGGCCGACCAGTGCACGGGCCTCCAGGGATTCCTGGTCTTCCACAGCTTCGGAGGCGGCACCGGCTCCGGTTTCACCTCCCTGCTGATGGAGCGCCTGTCCGTCGACTACGGCAAGAAGTCCAAGCTGGAGTTCTCCATCTACCCGGCTCCCCAGGTGTCCACTGCAGTGGTGGAGCCCTACAACTCCATCCTGACCACCCACACCACCCTGGAGCACTCCGACTGTGCCTTCATGGTGGACAATGAGGCCATCTATGACATCTGCCGTAGGAATCTTGACATTGAGCGTCCTACTTACACTAATCTGAATAGGCTGATCAGTCAGATCGTGTCCTCCATCACTGCCTCCCTCCGTTTCGACGGCGCCCTCAATGTGGATCTGACAGAGTTCCAGACCAACTTGGTGCCCTATCCCCGTATCCACTTCCCTCTGGCCACCTACGCCCCCGTCATCTCTGCCGAGAAGGCCTACCACGAGCAGTTAACTGTGTCCGAAATCACCAACGCCTGCTTCGAGCCGGCCAATCAGATGGTGAAATGCGACCCCCGCCACGGCAAGTACATGGCCTGCTGCCTTCTGTACCGTGGTGACGTGGTGCCCAAAGATGTCAACGCTGCCATCGCCACCATCAAAACCAAGCGCACCATCCAGTTTGTGGACTGGTGTCCCACTGGTTTCAAGGTAGGCATCAACTACCAGCCTCCCACTGTGGTCCCCGGCGGAGACCTGGCCAAGGTCCAGAGGGCCGTGTGCATGTTGAGCAACACCACTGCTATCGCAGAGGCCTGGGCTCGTCTGGACCACAAGTTCGACCTGATGTACGCCAAGCGTGCGTTCGTTCACTGGTACGTCGGTGAGGGAATGGAGGAGGGAGAGTTCTCCGAGGCCAGAGAGGACATGGCTGCTCTGGAGAAGGATTACGAGGAGGTCGGCACGGATAGCATGGGAGACGATGACGACGATGGAGAAGAGTATTAAGAAAAATCTTCCCTCTGTGATGTCTGATCTGTGCCTTCATGTCAAATAAATGTCCGAAATCAACGTTTCCTCTCAATTCAATTTTACCAGACCACCCGATACATGATTAATTCAATTTGAATGAACCCCACTACAGTCAGACTACAAACACAACTCTGAATGAACCCTTGCATTTGACCTCGCCGCATGGGTACCTTCAGCCACTAGGGGGCTGTGCTGTTGAGCAGATGTCTGAAAAAATTAAAATTCCTCCCAGAAACCACATTTATTGCTTCTGGTGACAACAATGTCACAATCATACATCACTTACATGATATGACAATTTCATCTGTTCTGTGAGAAATGACCTCAGAAGGACAGACTTCCGTCCAGTTTAAAATAGTGGCCTTATGGGACGTGTGGTTGGAGGGGCGCTGGCAGACAGGTGTTGTGTATAAATACATAATTCAAATCATCGTTGACTGGATTTCTGAATGATACTGCAAGACGGACGTCTGGGAAGTGTTCCCGATTAACAAAGGTTGGAAAAAGGCTTTTATTTTCAGTGTATCTGACCAGGTCCGGCTACACAAACACATCTCTTCAGATTCAGCAGTAACAGTCAGGACAGAAAGTGGCGTTGAGGGATTTGGGAGGTGGGGACTTCTTTCTTTGTGACATCACACCACAATTTCAACTCTACTTTACCGGCAGCCCACCTACCAGTAATTCTTCAGTGTTAAAGTAATGCATTAAACACTAAATACTTAAGATATTTATAAAACAGCAGCGATTGATTTTAAGTCCCCCCCCAACCCTATTTTTTCCCCCCATTAAAACGCTGAAACACCAGCAGAGTGCGAGTTTGACCTCACACATGAATAAATCTCTTCAGAGCCACATTTTTAAAGGTTAAAGTACCAGAGAACATCCTCACCAGTGCTCTTCATGTAAGACAGTTTTCCCTCCTGGCCATCGGTTTATCGGGCTACTCCTCTTGGGGATCTTTTTAGGGGGTTGGGGTCACATCCGTTGAAAAAAATCAGACTACCACTTGTTTCTGAGTATGGAAAAGACGTGCATGTTGAAAAAAAAGGTAGAAAAACACGTCCACACAAAGTGCCCTTATGCGTACAAAAAAAAAAAAGAGCGAATATTTGGCTCTCAAAGTAGAGCAGGCCCTGAATATAGGGTGACAGAAAGATGTGGACAATTTTTGCTACGTCTTAACATGAAACCGTAAAAGCGACAAATACTCTTCACTCCCAACACCTTCCCTTATGGCTCTCGATCTGCTGTCAAACGGTTTGTTCTGCACTTAAACATGATCCGAGGGCGAAACCTGCCGGTGCAACTCGACGAAAGGATGTTTCACCACCCAGTGAAAAAAATTTGTCTGAGTTTTTGAATTGTAAGCCCCTCCTCTTATGATGGGTTGGACGGTCAGACTTCAGATGTTTGAGAGGAAGCTGCAACGCAGTCTTTTGTCCGAATTGAAACAGCAACTTTCCCAGCTTGCCCAGTTGTTGGAACAAAAAAGGTTAGAAATGAAATCTCGTTTTGGCGGTGTGACCAAAAGGAAGGCTGCGGCGATAGGAAGCCAGGTGCCTTGATAGAGATTAACCGATGGCGAGCAGGGAAGGAGGTTGGCCGAGCCAATAGGGAGTGTAAAAGGAGATAAGCGTGTTTTCGTGGCGGGATCTGAGGAGAACGAATGTTAGATTTTTGCACCGACACGCCTTGTATTTGAATAAACATCAGGTTGCACCAATTCACTCTCGGGTCATTTCTAAGGGCGAGAGTCTACCGTTTGATTGTGCGGAAATTACCCCTGCGTTGTAAATCCGCAACCTCGCTGCAACGTTCCCTCAGATTTCATCACATCTCATTGCGAAACATACATGTGGAACCACCTCGGGGGCCAACTGTATTTCATGTTGGAGGTAGCAGGCACACACACACACACACACACACACACACACACACACACACACCTAGCAACAACACTTGCGCTCAAAGCTTCCCGTTTCCTCTCTCCTTTTTGGCTGGCCAGCTCTTGACATCCGGTGTTGCATAACGACAGTAAAGGCACGTGAATCCCCGTGAGAACTTCAAATTTCACAGTGTAGCTAAAACGTCAAACCTCGACTCCGGATCGTCCAGGACGAATTCTGGATTTCTTCTTAAGAGAGAAAAAAAAAGATAAATGCAAGGCCTGACAGGAGTGTCAGACTCCTACAAAGGTCACTATTCATTTTCAGAATGCAACCTATTATAAGTGTTTCACCCCCCTTACACACACACACACACACACACACACACACACACACACACACACACACATTAGACGATGTATAATCAAAATGATGGGTTGGAAGAAATGGTTCAAACCTCTCCTTTAGCCTGTTTGTATCTAAACAGCTCCAGTGTGTTCTCATTCCCAGCGTGTCACGAGGCCCCCGTCACTCCTGACAGCTTTGCACCAGTGGTTCTGTTCGAAGGAGGTGACCGGCGGG
This sequence comes from Fistularia commersonii, assembly GCF_037954325.1. NCBI lineage: Eukaryota > Metazoa > Chordata > Actinopteri > Syngnathiformes > Fistulariidae > Fistularia > Fistularia commersonii. The sequence continues at coordinate 8,374,279 of NC_141297.1, read as the reverse complement.
AAGAAACTGTCCGCGCGTGACGTTCCCTTCTTTGCACATTTCCCATTTGAAGCCTTCGGTTTGCATCGGCCATCTTACTTGACAATTTCTTTTTAAATCACCCTCTCCCCCTGCCGTATTTGGATGAAAGCTGCACGACGGAGATACAGCTCAAGCTTTGCAACAGATCTGGAACATCTAATTCTTTCTTAAAATGTTTACAAAGACGCAAAACACGAATCAAAATAACCTCACGCAGCACCGAATGGGATTTGCAGCAGCGACTGAGACCAAACGTCGGAAACACGATGAATGAATCAAGTGAGAAGAATGGCGCCGCCCTGCTGGCCATTAGACAGAATGCAAGTTCATAAGCTAACTGACTTCAATGTAAGTAACTGGGATAAATACTGTAAACAGAAACTTCAAGAAAGTGTGGGCTAAACTTGAACAAAAGATTTTTGTTTTGATTTTTGACATTGAGCTGGGAATGAGAACAGTTCCAGGAGGATCTTCAGATTTCACTGCTGAGTCTGTCCGATTGGTCAGATTTTGCCATTCTGGGATTTTAGCTTTAAAAAAAAAAAAAAAAAAAAAAAAAAACTTTCTGCAAAGAGTTTGACACCGTGATCGTATCGAAACAAATCCAATTTAGAATTTGCGTGTCGCCCTGTACCTCCGGCGTGAGCACTGGGACTTCACCCCCCCGCACCCCCCCAACTTCCTAACCCCACATGCCATGTCCAGGTATGCTGAATTTCAGTTCATTAGTTCATCAAAACCTCGGGGAAAGACGGGATGTTCGCAGAGCCTCACACAGTTACGCCGGCGATAAAACCTGGGGAAGAGCTGTTGCTTTTCTGCATGAGCCCCCCCTCCCCCCCGATGTATCGGAGATCTGCAGGTCCTGATGGACGCAGAGGCAGGCCGTCTCACCCCCCGATGCTGCTGCTGACCTGCGGGGAGAAGCGTTTCGTTTTGTTTTGTTCCATCTTCTTGGGTGTAATAAAGCATTTTTTTTAAAACTGCATCTCCATTATTTTCAAAAACACGTTGTGAAATGCAGTAACCTCTTTATCATCGACTACAGACTCACCCGCTTGGATATGCAACAAACACACCCATGCACACGTACGCAAACAGGCACATACCAATGGCAGCGGTTCAAGGAAGTTTTGAAATGATATATGCATATTACAACAGTCTAAATAATGTAATTTATTTCCTTTTTTCAAAACATGGGTGACTTTTTTTTGTGAATTTTCACATGTAACTCAAGACATAATGCAATTGTATTGATGGATTTAAAGGTGCTTTCATTCTAACCCCCCCCCACTTTTGATCATAAATGGTATTTCCCAACTGAATGTGACCTCCTGCAGGTCGGAACTCACTCGCGATGCTTTGCGGGCCTGGCGTCTCGTTACCTGAGGGGTGTGAGCGTCTCATGACAAGATGTGCACGAAGAGAATGGCCAGGCCGATGTTGAGCAGGATCACCATGCAGATCATGATGGTGTTCGGACCCTTGGAGAGAGAGAGAACGCGCTTAATTCGGTGAATGGACGCTGATTGATTAGATCAGATCAATAGTACTTTGTGTAAAGACCCTCAACTTGGTGATGGAAAAAATTCTCCAAACTCTGTAAGTCTGTCTGAAGTCATGTTTGCTAACAGTCCAAATTGAAATTCTTGCTGTGAAGCGATCCTTTTTGTCTCCCACTTGGGCAGGGCTGGATATTGGACTGGGATTGCCTCCAAAGAAATTTGCAAAGTCATAAATCACGCTCGCCGGGCTGCCTCTCAGAATCCGACTTTTCAGTGAAAAACAAAGAAAAAGTAAATTCTCGAAAAACAGGCTCCCGCTGAACTTACGTCATTAGAGAACAGAGGATGGAAGAATCCACTTTATCTAGTTTTTTAAAGCTGTTTGCCGACTTAAGAAAAAAAACAAAACAAATTCAATTCAAGTTCTGTAGGAGTCAAATAAAACCGGTGAGATGTTTTTACGGGATGTTTCCTGTTTTACCTCCAGCTCTGAAGAGTCTGCCATCACCTCTTGAGTTTGGTTGGACACGGTGGCCTTCAGTCGAGCCTCGGCTTTGGGATCTACTTTCGGGGGAGGCTTGGCGACCGCACTTCTGGCCTCCGCTGGCCTGGGTGCCGCCTTTGGCTCGATCCGGGGCCCGGGTTTCGGAGACGGAGCCGGGCTGGGTTGTCGTCTCGGCGTTGGTTTAGTCTCTGCTTTGCTGGAAGGTCTGCTCGCCTCCCTGGACTCCACTTTGCTCTCAGGCACAGACGGCGCCCGGCCGTCGAGCGACGCCCTGTCGCCTTTACACTCAGCGGGTCTGGGCTCGGGCGTGGCGGCTTTGGACGGCGTTTTGGGGCTCGGGTGAAGCGCTTCTTCTTCATCGGGGACGATGAGGCTGTTCTTTACGGGAGGATTCGCACTCGCGGCTTTCGACTCGGAGTCAAACTTTTGCAAGGGCTTGATCTCCAGGTCGGAGCCCTGCTCGTTCTTGTTGCTCTGGCGGCTGGGGGTCCGGGAGGGGACCCGGGTCCCGCCGCCCTCTGGTGCGGGTGCAGGAATCGAGGGGGTGGCGGGGCGACTGCCGGGTCTGCTGTTTGGTTTACTGCCGCCTTTGCCGCCACCTTTACCAGTCTTGTCTTCGTTCCAGCTTCCTGGACTGAGGAGTTTGGGGTCCTCCTTGCTTATGATGCCGGGGCTGGGGGAGGGGGTGCGACCCGGGGAGGAGCCCGGCATGAGGCTGTCCAGTTCATTCATGAGGGGGCTTTCTGGAGGCGTGGGTAGGGGTTCTTCCTCGGCAAGCAGGGGCTCGTGCATAACGGTCTCCGTCGTCTCGGTGCCCTCCAGCGCCTCGTGAACGGCTCGCTTCTTCAGGTAATCTGGGCCTGCGGGAGCGAAACTTTTCATGGATTAAAATGTAATCAGCTCATTTTTTTCACATGATAAAGACACTGACGTGTGCGTTGTTGCGGCCGTAACACGTCGCGGAAAAGGGCCTTGCATTGAGCTATCAGATCCAGAGGCAAGAAATACTGAATAAATTTGTTTCACATCAAATCCTTCCTGACCGTCCTTGTAATTACAGTTTAAATTGTTTTGCGTCTTAATACTACTCCATTTTCCTCATTGTGAGATTGGATCGGAGGGACAGGTATCGGTAAAGGAATTTCCTCAAACTGTGAGGGTTCAAAAGAACACGAGGGGGGTTTGTGATATTGACCTTTGACCTGCAAAATCAATAGTTTTTTTTTTTTGATTCAGTTAAAACTGCATTTACATAAACTTGGCGTGAAATTCATTGACAATTAACGCACACTGACCTTTTAACTTTGACCCAAAGGGTTTTACAGCTTGTTCAGCGTTTATTGTAACAACATGAAACAGACACAACGTGATACCAGATACCAACTGCATTAAATGTTAATGAAATTGGAAAAACCATCTCTGCAGAATCTTTGGAATTTGTAATATCGTTTTTATTTTTTGTTAATATTTTTTGTTAATTAATGCCACACAATGTTGTTGCATCTTCTTGGACCTCTCGGGAGGCAAGCTAGTGGATAATCTAAATAATTTCTCTTGCGAGCGTGTGTGTCTCTGACAGAGGCATACTGTGTGTGTGTGTGTGTGTGTGTGTGTGTGTGTGTATGGGATAAAGAGTAAACAAATACTGTGTTCCTCATGATGATTCGAGTTGGGCTGTACATGTGTTGTCCTTAATAACTTAATCATAGATGACATCTAATGACACCGAGGGCTAAGACATCAGATGCTCAGTAAGGAAAATTCACCATTGGTTTCGGTCTTTTCACCCGCAGGTTTAAAATTTTGTGAATAAAAATGTCACTGCAAATCGATCAAGCGTGTCGACGCAGTTGTGCTCCCTTGTGAAAGGGTTCGCTCACACACTCCGTCTTTGCCGCCATTGGCTAAAAAAAATACCACAGGAGGCGGCCGGGCCTCGGCTATTTGTAGCGTCAGTGTTAGACAACAAACTCCTCTAATTCCGCTCTTCCGAAAACATCTCTATCATTTCGCAGGTGGCCACGTGAAGGGAAATTTATAAAAAGTTGGATGCCCCGCCCGCCACTTGGTAGCCCAGTGAAAATCATGGAAAAACATAAGCGAGGTGTGCGTGTCTTCGCTATGAAGCGAAGGAGAAGTTGTATTTTGTGAGATAAAGTGACCGAGAGCATCATCTGTGAGAAGGCGTGACACATATGTGGGGATTTGGTGCAGAAATTAAGTTAAATGATAAAATGTGGCATAGTGTGCAAGTTGAATTTAGCAATAAATTGTCGTGTGCAGCGAGAGAAGTGTTGCATTAGAGCAAATAAATGAAAAACTCCTCCGACCTGCTCCTAGCAGTTTAAAAAGCAATTTAAGCTATAAGCTTAGAGTTCTTCTATTAATTGCACATAAAATGATCACAGTAAACTGGCTCAAACCCCACCCACCTACCCTGGACCAGTGACATCAGAGGCTTAAGGATGCAAACTGCATGGAACGCATAACAGCAAACTTACAACTTCAGACAGACCTATATCTTGACAAATGGGCACCCATTAAAAAATATTTGGAGAGTTGAAGACTGAAGATGTTTTTTTTTTTTTTTTTTGTCTGTTTTTTTTTTTTTTTCTATTTTAATTTTTTTTTTCGCTTGCGAGTGAGGAAATAAATGACCTATAAAGAATGTTGTATAATGTGTATCTTGTTATGAGGTTTTGTAGGAATGTGTGTGACTCTGTCAAGGAGCCTGTTCTAATAAATGTTCAAAAAAAAAAAAAAGAAAAGTGATGATTTGCACCTTTTCAATACCATTTAAATAGATATGATGATTATTGAAAAAAAAAAAAAAGAAGCAATTTATTTCTTCATATTCTGTATTAATCTTTATATATTATGATTTTTGTCCACATTAATTTGTATTTAAAACACACTAAATTTTTGCGTTTCAATTCATTGTGATGGGGAAATTTAATTTGATATACAAGCAAATCGAGTTATCTAGTAAGTCAGGGTAATATTGGGTTAGTAATAATCGTCGCTCTTGCTCGTGACAAGTGATAAGTATCCACTTTGTAACGTCTCTGCAAAAATATAACAGACGGACGAGGAAGAACTCCCCAAAACCAACATAGGATTTCTACTGAGCTCCATTTTTAGATAGCAGGCTATTAAAAAAAAAATCAAAAATGTCAACATTTCCTCATAAGTTTCTGTCATTTTGCATGTTTGATTCACTGACCTGGCTGGTAGAAGGACGGGGAGAGCTCTCTGGCCACCAGCCTGGCGATGCTGGACTCGCTGTTCGAGGCCTGGGCCGCCTGTTCAGCGCCGTCCGACTTGGCCTTGGCGTGAGTCGTCCTGGAGGGGCGACACAAATTTCATTTTTTACAATCCTAGAAGGAGTTATCTTGATGCCATGGAAACACAGCAGAGGGGCGGGAGGGAGAGGGGGGGGGGGGTCAGCGTTGGCGCTGCGCCTGTCGCTGCACATTCATCAAATGGATTTACGGATGAATTAATATCCTGTCAGGAGTTAGACAAGGAGAAAATAGGCCCGTCCTGTTCGGGGATAATTAAACCGGTCTCTAGATTAAACATGGACCACTTTAACAAGCGATTTATGTAAAAAAAAAAAAAAGATTTGTGGAAATGATTTTCATGATAAGGGCTGAAATTGGAAACCGCGTCCACTATGCATGCGTGCCGAAGTGTCGTCGCCGAAGAGGGTGTGATGTTCAGATATTCAGAGGTTTTACGACACTTTTTCGTCAGAATGTCAACGGTAATCGTTTTACAGCCCCTTGATGGTGAAGTGAAGCTTAGACGAGAACCAAATGATAAAAAAAAAAAAAAAATTACAGTTTGTTTCATGTGATATTTTCAGCATAAGAATGTTTGCTTGTCATATAATGCACTCTTTATTATTAGCCATCCAGACGGGGGATTTAACGCTAACATACTGGGCCAGAAATACATTGTGCTTCTATCGCCCGGAGAAAGAAACAGAGTTATTTCTGTCAAGTCACTGAGGCATTTATTATATATATTTCTATGTGATGGGGCGCGTGCAGAGGGGGGATCGGGATAAGAGCGATCCCCTGCCTGGTGTAACAAAAGCCAAGCGTTGTGTCAGCAGTTCAGGAACCTCACACAGCACCGCTCATGCAAATGTGATAGTGTGGGAACAAACACCGTGTTCACCGATTTTGATTAGATTACACAAGGGTGGTGGGATCACAACATTTATAAAAAAAAAAGATAATTCCACACTGATACACAAAGAGCCATGACAACAAGGCCACAATAAATAATGGATTTTAGGGACCAGTGTGTGGGATATAGTGACATCTAGTGGTCAAGCTGCAGACTACCAGGATGAAAGAATTATTTGCTGTTGCTAGTCTCATTTTTTTTTTTTATTCTAATTTTTACTTTTCTGATGCGATTGAATCGAAACACATTGTTTTTGCTTTTTCAGAAAACATTTGTTTTTATCGTTGGTAAAACACAAAGAATCCTAGTTTCAGCGGATCGGATACAAGATAAGATAAGATAAGGACAACTTTATTAATCCCGAAGGAAATTGTTGTGCCAGAGTTACAGAAAATATAACAGTAATAGATAATAAAAAGAAAAAGGCAGAATTAGAAATAAAAATAAACTATAAACTATAAAGTGTCTCAGTGAAACTATAAAGTGTCTTAATAAACAGGTGAGAAAACTATAAGTGTCTTAGTAACAAGTGAGGTAAGGAGTGCACAATAGTATGATAAAAGGAAAAATTGTAGTGTAGCTGTTATGAAATGAAATATTGCACAGTTCTGAATAAGAAACAAAGACAAAGAGAATATTGTCTTGTGGTTTAAAAAAAAACACACTGACACAGAAGTTCAACATTTAGGAATTATATAATATGTGCAAGATGGAAGCGTCAGTATCTGGAAGAAATTAGCTTTAAATGAACAACATAATAAATTAAAAACTGAAAAATATAATACTTTGCTGTACAGAGGATAGAAATCAAAGCAGATTGTATTAAAACATATAAACATATAAAATTTGGACTGACGTGTATGTGTGTGTGTGTGTGTGTACGTATATCCACATCCAGGGGAAGCTGGAGACTCCGCTGAATGTATTTGTTGCTGTCCTGACTGCTTTACTTCGAATCAATCACGCTGCTTCTCTTGATAAGAGTCCACATGGAATGGCGAAAGGTTTGGGCTGAAGAGAAACGAGATTTAACCGATCCCTCATCGCCTTCTCTTCCTTTTCCCAGAAGAAAGGTTGGCCCGTTTCGGTGGACGTGAGATGCAAACGTCCACGATGGAGCGGCGGGGCGGAAAGAAATACATTTCGGCCCTGAAACACTAGGGAACTTTCAAAACAAGCCGCAGGAAGATCTAACACCTGATTTATCCCTTAGTTGCCATGACAACAGGGGCGGCTCCACGCTTTAAACACGCTTGAAGGTGTTTTCCTAATTCCAGCCGGGACCTGGAAAACACCAGCGTAGTAGGAAATCCCTCAGATTTCCGCAAATCCCTGTCACAAGACACGAAGCCTGAAATGTCTCCTTCCTGCACGACAACGTCTCTTCTGATTGGTCAGCAGGTTCGATTCCCCGAACAGGAAGAAGAAACATCTCAAAAGTAGCAGCTTCCTATTATCTTACGGTCAAATCAAGAGAAACCGGGGATTGATATTTTCCTTCGACATCATTCTCCTACCCGGATCTGTCCAAACCATCTCAATTTGACCTTATCTCCAAAACATCTAGCGTATGTTAGCCCTTCGGTGGTTTCATTTCACGTAGGATAGGGCTAGAAATTCACAGGTACAATGCGGCACGTCATTTTTAAATTTTTTTTTCAGCTTAGGTATCATGACCAACAGGTGCGGTCAAAACGGTGCAGGTTCGTCCAAGAGTTTATTGATATTCGCTCCACATAAAACAAGAGAAGCGCAATTTGTGATCACTCCGAGACTTGACAAGCTGCAACTTTACACTGAGCCGAATATAGCCAAGGCTTTTTATGAGAGGCTCTTGAGGTTCCCCGTTTGAAAGGTGGGGACCGGCCGCGTCTGCTTCGCTTCGACACCGGACGCCCGTTTTTGCACTGACATCACTGCTGAAATGTAGCGTTTATAAACGACAGCTGCTCTTTCTGCGGGGATTAAAATCAAACCCACAAATGCGCGACTCACACGCACACATCCGCCGTTTAAAGAGAAACTTGAAAAACAAAACGCAAGTGAAAATTCACATTTGAAAAAAAACGTAGATCGTGGCATTATTGATGTATTTGAAACAAATGTGATTGATTCTTAAACTTTCATGCACATCAGGGTTGGTTTCTGCATCATACTTGTGGGGGCGTTCCCATGGAAACATGTGTGACGCAGCATTAGCTTAGCCGCCGGGGAAGACGTTTCTGGGGGAAACGTAAAGCGAAGTGCAAATACAGGACTGTCTCAGAAAATTAGAATATTGTGATAAAGTTGCAATTACAAAAACAAAAATGTCATACATTCTGGATTCATTACAAATCAACTGAAATATTGCAATCCTTTTATTATTTCAATATTGCTGTATATGGCTTACATCTTAAGAAAACTCAAAAATCCTATCTCAAAATATTAGAATATCATGAAAAAGTAATTTTTGTTTTTTTAATTGCATTACAAAACACAATATTCAAATTTTCTGAGACAGTCCTGTACATAGAGTTGGGAAATATAATACATAAGTTACTTTTGAGCTGCACATGTACATTTCTTGAGCGCCTCTTCATGAGGGTGTTGTTTGTTTTACATACTAATCAGAATATTGCAACGAATCCCATCTCATAGATATTTCCCTCCAGTCGATGAAGGTGATGGCGGGCAGAACTGCGTGTTCGGCAGCAGAACCCGCGGCAGAAAGTCGGTTCCTCTGGTTCCACGCCAACCAGCAGGAGGAGGAGGAAGGGGGGGAAAAGGCGACAGATGGCGCCTTCCTGCAAACTGATTCTAGTCAGATACGTCTGGTGCCGGGTTCATGCAGCTGATGTAGATTTCGCAACTCTTATTAGGAAATGAGAAATTGTGAGACTGTTAAATAAGATTTATATATTAAGCACTAAATACTGTCTAAATACAGAAAATCCAAGTTAAATTAAATCAGGCCGCTGATTTGATACTGCTGAGTATCTGAAATGACAGCCATCCATTCTAACAAAACAAACACAATTTTATACATAAATTTGAAAAATTATAGTGTTCTCGCCCACAACCAATCTGCACCTGAGGTTTTTTTTTTTTTTTGTTTTTTTTTAATGGAGAATAATAAAGTAATTGTTAGTGAAACTGGATGGCTTTTTTTTCAAATTACAACAATTTCATGAAAGTATTTTAAAAGGTCTGTGCGTCTGTGGTGACCGGTCGGAAACAGATTCAAATTTCCAATAGTTTATGACACACTGGCGTGTTTAAGCACATAAATGAACGTCATCATCGTCCACCCGATCGCGGAGGATCGGAGGAATCCTATAACGGTCTATCCCACTGTCAAAACCCATTAGCCAGACGCCGATTAAACCCGAATACACGCCTGCCCTTCCCCTGTTGAACTGGGCAAACTCCTCGCTGGAAAGTAAAGGATCCGATGACTGATTGTAGCGTTCGACGCCGCTTGTTATGACATCGCGGCGACGGCGCGCAGGAATAATTTTCCTCCCCGTTGCATCGAAAGGGGAAAATATCTGGTGTGAATATTTGCGGCCAGACATTCGGGATCAGGGGAACTTCTGCGCTTCTGTACTTCACCACACACACCCCTTATTTTGGCTTTACTTTGCGAGTTGTATCTTAAGGCCTCGACAGTCAAGGTTTATATAAAAAAATACAGTTTCTAGTCCAGTAAAGGTGAAGGGTCAGTGAAATAGCCGGAACCCGTGTTTGTGCCGACAGCCACATTTCATTTTTACCAGCGCTCACTTATTTACTGGCATAACAGCTTTGTTTTAAGGTTCCAGGGTTCAGGGTGAGTTACAGCCTTTTGCGGGTGATCAGCGGTGTCACTCTGCACTATCCCCACTTACACACACACACACACACACACATGCACACACACACACACACTCCGCTGAGACCGAGGGGGGAGAAAGTGTGCAACCCTGAGCCGTAAACGGGCGGAAAGTAACGACTTGATGAATGACGAACTAGCACGTCCTTGAGCGTCAGGACGGAAATATCGGCCAATCGGAGTTCAACCTTACAGACCACAGAATCGAAAAAAAAAAGAAAAAAAGAAAGAAAGAAAAAAAAAGGAGAAACTGCATCATGGTATATATTTCAAAAGTGAAATAAATAATTTACTGAATAATCAAACATAAAAAAGGCAGAGACAGGAGGTTAAGACTTCTTAGTAGTACTTCAATAAAAAGTGCAAGTATAGTAAACAGGTCATTATTAGACAAGCGGTTTGTTTGTGGCTGTTGGTGTTTCCTGGAGAAATTAAATATTCAAAAAAATAAATGCCAAAACATATTGATTACTGCTCGCAGTACATCAGATTTTGATTTAATATCACAGATAGAAGGAACCAAAGTGGTAGATATCGATCAGCTTTAATATCTATCGAATATCAATATTCTCTATGCTTGTAAGAAAAAAAGAATTATATTTTAAAGTGGCTTCCCTGTTGGGTGTTTCGTCTGCAGACCCTCTGAGTTTTTCTATGCCGCCGGACCCGACATCCGACACTGTGACCGAAATACCCTCTTGGCTCTCTGGGCTGCACAAAGGAGATGCTCGCTGAGGAAGGATGGGATGTCAGCTGTAGGAAAAGTGCCCCTGATGCCCCTTGAGATCAGGTATCCACACTGTAGGGCTTATAGTAAATCTTTATGGTTTGTTACTCTACAAAAAAAAAAATGACTGTAACCTACTCAGCATATCAATATACTGCAATAAAATGTAAACTACAATTGCCCATGTGTAAATCTTAATATAATGTGATATGATATAGTGATATAGTGTCTTGTTATGTTTAAAATTGTCTGTTGAGGAAGTCCCTGATACAATCTGTACTATATTAAACTGTAAATACTATATATATTTTCACATTTTTTTTCAGAAATCTAAATACTAAATTGAAAGGTTTACTCATGTAACCAGATCTTTACAGTTAATCATACAATAAATCCCGCCGTAATGTCATTCTAACGAATAGGTTCATGTAGGCTAATGTAATCCCCACCCTAAAATATTTGTTTATCGTTAAGAACAGCAAAGTACCTTTTACTGTTACGGTTCTTTGCAGTTTTCTCCGCTGTAAATAAAAACATACAGCCAAGGCCTTTCATAAGACAGGCCGAGTTTCTCTAACAATCTGTTTTTCGTCACACCGCAGTTGTCCGGCACTTGGAGAGAGATACTCTGTCATTCTGACACGGGCCACTGGATCTTTGTGGAGGGTCCTATTCGACTGTGCAGCAAGACACCGCGTTCAAAAGACTTGTGGAGAGAGAGTGGGAGAGCGAGAAAACGAGGGAGTCAAAACAGATTGTCAAAGAGTAATTTGGTTTCTATTAAAAGCCAACTAGATGCCTTTCAGTATAATGAAACCGCTTCGCCACGGTACGCGTTCATTAAGCGGTAATTGCGGCCTCATTAATGCGATAATGCCACGAGGTTTAAAAAAAGAATAATGAGAAGCAATTTGTCTCATTCCTGATAAGTTTTTTTTATTTATTTTTTGCCTCTCTGGTAGTATTTATCATAGCTAACCTGCAAAATAGTCCTGAGCTGAGGTCAGTGGTGAACTTTGTTTACAAATGTTAACGCTTGAGCCGGCCAACATTAAATGCACAGATCAGCAATGGGGCGCGTAAGCCGAGCCGCACAACTAAAGCTAGGTGCGGTGCATATATACGCCACCCCCCCCTTTTTTTTTTTTTACCCCCTGAGCCGCTTGGTTGCATTGAGTCATATTTATATCCGCGGAAACATTTGACACCGCAACTGACGCAAGACGAGCGAGATGTGCAGTCTGCGGCTGACGGCGGCGCAGCTGAGATCGACAAAGCGTGGCGAACGCACAAAATCGGCCGGGACGTGATCGGAAAGCGGGGCCTCCAGCGGATACAGTGTGTGCGCTCATCTCCATCCGTCACGCGAGAGAGCAAGAATTTTGTGCTACTGTTTTCGTCCACAAAAAAAAACGTGGTCACTGGTTTCCCAGCAGGCACTCAAGTCTGGGGTCTAAAGTCGGCAAAGATTATTTTACTGAAGAACTAAAGATGCACTGGATTACATACAACATGATGTATTAGCATGTGAGCATAACAATAACAATAATATTTTAATTCTTAAAGGACTTCTTGTAGTTAAAGTGCTTTCAGGAATTAAAACAGCAATCGATAGCGGGGAAAAAAATGCTACAACAATAAGAAAAAAGTTATCTGGAAGGAAGCGGAGATTTTATGTTTATCAACCGGGTCAGATCATCAATGATATTTAACCCTCATATTATGTTAAGGGTCAATTTGACCCATTTCACCCATTGACCCAATGGGTCAAATTGACCCTTAACATAATATGAGGGTTAATGTGTGTAAAATCTATTTTACTTAGGCGGGACTAATAAGTGGGAAGAGAAACAGGGGTTGAAACAGGCAGCGTGGAGGTCTGTGACAGGGCAGGAAAATAGGTTTGGAGGCAGGGGAGTGAGGTGGAGGGAGGAGGGTGGAGGGTAATCAGCTGTTGCATTCCCCTGTGATTGTGATACAGCAAGAGTGCGCCTGTCCATATTTAGTCAGGGCTCCTCTGCGACCTGCAGGGCCCCTTGCGCGTGCGTCATTTACACCCCGTTCTGCCTCACAAGACCCCCCCCTCCCCCCTTCGGACGTCCGGGATGCCAGCCCACGCAACAGAACAATGTCCACGCGCCGTCTGAACACCGGCAAAACCCTCAGCAAACTCTGCTGCAAGAGGCCGGGCTTGGCTTAGCTGTGGCACACACAGCACACAGGTTGATGTTATTTTTAACCCCTTGACTTCACCGCCGGCGGATTGGCGGTGCGAAGGCAGCCAGGAACAGATGTGTCATGTCTCACTCACTTTTTGCAAAAACACATTTGTGTTCAAATGTTACAAAGAGAGAGAGAGAGAGAGAGAGAATGATATGCATATACTTGTTGTGAATGATTTAGTATTCAGTGATAATCTTGACCTTTGTTTACAAAGGTTCTGCTTAAAAACTCACGAAACAGCGGAATATATCGTTTTATCGGTCGGTTATTAAAAATACATGATCGAAACAATCGTTGATCACAACGCGCGCTTCATCTTTACCCCCGACAACAATATAATATGTGTGTGTGTGTGTGTATGTGTGTACGTTTGGGTATGTCTTTGTCAAAAAAAAAAACAAAAAAAAAAACTCACTAACCCAAGCTTACTGTTCTGTATATTTCCTGTGTATCTTGTATTTGCAAGTGTTATTTGCAGTCCCTATGTCCTCTATTGTAAGTCGCTTTGGATAAAAGCATCTGCCAAATGTAATGTAATGTAATGTACCATAATTCTGATTTTGGATTGATCCCTTCGTAATTATGTGATGATAATGTACTATATCATGACGGTCAACAGTGGGTACTTAATCTTTCAATAATGTTGGAATTTTCACAGAATTAGTAGATTTACTTACAATGCAACTAGTTTTAGTTAAGTGGAGGATCTACAGACAATTGTTGACCAGACAAGGTATACGCGTGTGTTTTCAGCTTTGTCTGTGAACCTGCAGACAGATGTTGCTGTAAATGAGCTTATTGCAGCAACGCCATAAACATTTTCCTATGCCGCTCCTACTTGAAGTAAAATATTTAGATTCCCATCTGTCAGGACGGAGGCCTGCGATCCCTCGACGGAGGCAGAGCTGCTGTAAACATCAAGCATATTTCAAGTGCTGAGCATGATGACCGGCAAAAATGCCGCCGCCTTGTAAGGTCACAGACAAACGGAGGACACTCGACGGCATCAACACTCGAGGAAACACCGTGCCCCGACGCTTTGACCGCATAAACCACCGCGGCCCCCCCGTAATCAGACGAGACTCAAATAAACTCGGCGTCTGTTTCACAAGATGCGGAACGAGGGATCGGTCACGGCTGCGAGATAAGCTCAGAGCTGGTGAGTCAACAAAGAGACATAAAGGAGTATAGCAGAAATTAATACAGCTTCACGGGAAAGGTGGCTGGAAATTGGAAAATGAAGAAGAATACTAGAAAACAACATGTATTATACAGTATATTATCTGTTCATTTATCACCGGTGATGCTAGAGCCTATCCCATCCATCCATCCATCCATCCATCCATCCATCCATCCGTCCATCCATCCGTCCATCCATCCGTCCATCCATCCGTCCATCCATCTGTCCATCCATCCATCCATCCATGGATCCATGGATCCATCCATCCATCCGTCCATCCATCCATCCATCCATCCATGGATCCATCCATCCATCCATCCATCCATCCATCCATCCATCCATCCATCCATCCATCCCTGGCTCCTCCTGTCTGCAGGTTGAAGCGCCCTTGAGCTGGACGCTGAACCCCAAATTACTCCTGCAGCTTTGCCGCCATCAGAAAGTGTGTGAGCAGGTTAATGAAATAACAAGGTGATTAAAGCACAATAAGAATGGGGACTATTTACCAAATTATTTTTCAGTTTTAATGATGGATTTGTGGGGCTGAAAAAGATAATGATACCTATATCTTGACAAAAGGGCATCCATCAAAAAATATTTGGAGAGTTGAAGATATTATCTCTATTTGACTGAGCTAGATGTTTTTTTTTTTTTCCGTTTGCTAGTGAGGAAATAAGTGACCTATAAAGAATATTGTATAATGTGTATCTTGTCATGAGGTGTTGTAAGAATGTGTGTGACTCTGTCAAGGAACCTGTTCTAATAAATGTTCAAAAAAAAAAAAAAAAAAAAGATAATGATAATAATAATACTAAAGATATCTTTTTTTTTTTTTGTAAATACACTGGTGGACCTCTAGCGACCCTGGTGCAAGAAGAGCTCTCCTGCAATATGTAAACAAACAGCTTTCGGTTGTCTCACCATGGTGATGGTGGAGGCTTAGATGCTCACTAAGACAGGGGAAGGTCCGATCTTAGGCATTCTTACCTGGAAGCAGCGATCTCTGCCTTCTGTTTGGCGATGGCGGCGGCCCTCTGGGCTCCCTCCACCGCCCGCTCCACCTTCTGCTTGATCTTAGTTCCCTTAAGCTGGATCACCCTCTTCTTGATTTGCTTCACCAGCATGTTGTTCACGTACTTGCCCTCTTCCTTCCCGCCTTCTGCGAAAGTGGTGCAGCCGTAGCCATGCCTCTGGTTGTTCAACCATTCTCCTTCATACTTCAGCCCGCTTGACCTCTCGCTTATTCCGTATCCGGAGCGCTTGTCATTCTTCCATTCGCCCATGTAGACCTCTGTTGTGGTGGCGTCGATGTCGGCCTCGACCGGGGGGAAGTCCTCGGCTCCGACCAGACTCTCGTCCCCGATGCTGATGGTGGAGTTGGTGTCGCTGGCGTTGGAGCTGAGGGCCGATTCCGTCCTCAGGAAACTGATCTTGCTTTTCTGGCTGGAAAGCGAGGTGCTGGAGTCTGACTTCTTCAGCTTACCCAGCAGAGAGCTCCTGCGAAACAGGCCCTTCTTCTTGGGTTTCACCGCCTCCGGGTCCACCTGGAGGGTGAGGGCGAACCCCCCGCGGGACGGCCCCAGCTGGTTGGGCGTGGCCACGGGTGTCTCCTCACCGGAGGCGTTGGTGGTGGTGATGATCGGGATGTCTTGCTGCAGGACGGTGCCATTGCTGTGCTCGCTGCGGAGAGAGGTCAAGGAAGTACGAAGAGGGGAGCGGACGACCGCGGCCATGCCGTAGGGGACGCTCTGACGGACTCCATAGCCGTGCCGCATCCCACCTGTGAACTGACCCTGGAAAGTCCCTGCAAACATCAGAAAAGACGTGCTTTTATTTTTGTCTTATTGCTCCACGGACCGGCCGTCACAGCAAAGCCCCGTTACGATAGTTCAACAGACCGAAATGTCTGATGTTCCACCACTTTGAATAAGACAGAAATGTCTCAAAGACTCAAAGGCATGACCTTTTGCAGAGACACGCATCGTAACCAGAGCGTAAATCCCTCTGACAGTGGAGATCCTTTTTGTATTCTCCTGCACTACAGCTGTCCAACATTGGAGTTTAATAGAATACATGTTAAACTCAAATGTTGACCAATCCAAGCTTATAAAAAAATGCAGGTGAAACAATTACACTGACACGGCAAATGTGGATACCACACTTAGCTATTTGTCTATTGCAGAGGATGTTAAGCTACGACACATATTTTGAATTATGACAATGTATAATGACCATTGACTGCAGTGATCAGTTACCAGATAGATGCTACTTTGCAATAAAATAAAAGTGTTTTGACCGCTCAGATTTCATTCTGCACCTTCATATCCAAGAAATGACTTACAATGCAATCTGGTTTCAGAGCTTGGCGGGGAAATCAAGAAACAATCTTTGGCTCACAAACGTGATAAAGATGGCAATGCCCACCTTCTATTGCAAACCTGATCATAAAAGTTGCCAAAACTACTTTACGGCTAAGCCTGACCGTGGGACGCATTCACCTCTGATAATCATTCAACTGCAGTGTGTTGACATCTGAGATAAGTGTGGCAGTAAGAGGTGAAACTTTAACCAGTTTTGGAGATCCGTCAGCACCGTTTCATTCCCTGAATTGTTAAGCATTTAAAATGAAACATGATTTTATGTCATGTAAACATACAACCCCGGCAGGAGGTGATGGAACGAATCCACCTATTTACACATCTATGAGTACACGATCTGGAGTATTTTTAGTAGATAATATTCCAGCTTAGCACGTTAGCCTGCGCAACAGCTTCAGGCAAAGTATCGTGCGCTCAGTCGGCAAAACTTTTTATTTTAGCCGGAAGGTAGTAATACTCCCGAAGCCTGAAATATCCGCTCATCAATGGACCCTTGAGGCCTGGCCTCCCGCTTTAGGCCTGAGAGGCCAACAGGGCATGAGGCCTGCAGGCTATTATTACATTCTGACATCTGCTGAGACCCTCCAATCCCCCGACCCCACCCTGCACAACTTCCACTGGTCTGTCCTTAAAGCTGATGAGTCAGCTGTCGAGGAGGGAGACCACGGCTGATGGACGATCGGGCGCGAGCACGATCAATTCGTTTGCTAAATATTCCAACTCCCTCCGCGCGGCCACGAGGATGATTGAGAGAATCCCGACATGAACTAATCTCACCTTTAACCAGACTCTGTTGGAAATGACTTGGCAGTCAACTCATGTGCTCAGGTATCATTAATATCGTATTTGGATTTGCTTCAGACTTGCTGCTCACGCCGATTTAAGTGTATATTTGATTACAAGATTAAAAAACAAGCACGAAGCATAACTCTCGACTGGTAATTCTGTTTTGTCTCGATTTTATTTTACAACAAATGATTTTGGATGCAATATTACTGCTTTTTTTTCTTAGGTAATAGTACAATTTTGTTTTTTGCAGCTTCGGTGGGGTTTGGTGATTAATCTTGCAGGATTTGGTGGTCAGTCTACCTGGAAACAACCGCACTCAAACATCGGACGCAAAGTATTATTTATTGAGGTTATATAAAGTTTTGATCTCCTTCCATGTCTCACCTCCACATGCTTTCCATTCTGTCATGGTCCTGTTTGCATGAATCTCTTGTAAATGAACAACGGCTAAAAAATAACTACAATACAACCCCGTTTTTATGGTAACGCATGGAAAACAACACCCAAACAACACAATAAGCTAAAATGATTATCAATTGATGCTGTTTACAAATAAAGTCACTTTCACACCCTGCCTTTACATTTGCATATTCCACACATAGTCTTATCCCAGCTACTCTAGTATTTCAGTATTGACATTTTCCCTTCATTCATTTCAAGTGGATTTCCTTTAACCAGGCCTCTGTGACTTGGCAGATTATCACGCGACTAGATTGACCAGTACGTATATGTTGACTTATTATTGCATGAATTCAAAAGTTCAATCTTACCGCCATCTGCGTATGTTTCTGTTCCATATCCATCCTGAAGCCCATTGTTCCACGTTCCCTCATACTTCGCTCCACTGCCGATGCTGATCCTGATGCCGTATCTCCCTTTGAATCCGTGAGTCCATTCCCCTCTGTAAATCCAGTGTCCTTTGGTTTCAACCCCCAGGCCGTGACGCTTCCCCTGCGCCCAGTACCCCTCATAGGTGTTTCCGCTGGGCCAGGTGTAGACGCCAACCACCTCGAAGCCGTAGTTCCAGGAGCCGGAGAACTCGCCCTGGCCTTTGGGTCCGGTGCAGATGCCGTGGCCGTGGGCTTTACCTCCCTCCCAGCCTCCGCAGTAAGCGCCGCCGTCGTCGAACTCAAAGCGACCCCCGCTCATGCCTCCTACCGCAGCTCAGTAACGCACCAGAAAGTAAAGCCGCGCAGCTTGTTGCCTCGCTAAAGATAAACTCCGGCTCGGTCTGACTTCACCTTCAGCGAACATCAAAACTGATCGGACATATCCTTGGTGCTGAACTTGATTTGACGTCTTCTCTCTGTCGCTTTAGGGATTTCTGAGTGTGTCCGGGAAACTTCCAGGTTGTTTTTTTTTTTTTTTTTTTTTTCTTTTTTAAACTTTCAAGAATAAATTAAGTTACAAATTTAGAGCCAAATATCAGTTAGTGAATTTGAATATTTCTGTGTTCATATCCTGACAAGCCAGTGGTCTTTCATGGCTCTCCGGGTGGCAAACAGAGAAAAGCCCCTTTCCCCCTGTCCCTGCCACCCAGATATCTCCTGACCGTTGCTGCTGGTGAAAATATTTTAGCAGACCTAACAAGGCGACCAATCCAAAGACACACACACACACGCACGCACACACACACACACACAGTTCCAAAAATACAACCCAATCCTTAACTCCGCTGCCTGCAAGGAGCCATGCCAGAGTCTTCCACTTCGGGAGTGGAGTGCATAACATTCAGGACTCAGCTGTCTGCAGGTTCTCCCCCATGTTAGCACATGTCCCACACATTTTTTCTCTGATAAACCCTGCGAAAGAAACATCTGGGAACAAATCCATCACTTTACTCTCCCACTCATTGCCTGCACCTCTCCCATTTACATTTTATGCCAAGTAAATCCAAATCCGAATGACACTTATACCTAGCCGAATGTGTTTTTCCGTTTTCAGGAAAAAAAAAGGCAAATTTTAAGTTATCGTCCTACCAAATCAAGGGGCGCAATCAAATGGGAAAATATGTTCACGAATAAGTCATTGAAGTTGTTTTAAATCACGAATTAATTCCATTTGCAAGTAGGTGTCCGTGATGATGCAACTCCCTTCACTCCCTCAAATGGACAATGATGGTAACTACAACAAAGATGCCCCTTTCCCTTTTACCGTGAAACATCAAACACCCAACAGGCTGTAGTATTTCTGCTCTTCTTGTTTGTTATCGAGTTGTTTGAATACAGTCAGGGATGCAAAATTATAGCCACCATCCGCTGCCTTAGCTTATCAAAAGCCATCCTCTCTGACCCCCTCCCATGCAGCACGTCACTTGTTCGACCTGCTTCTCTTGGCCAGGAGATACAGGTCGATCAGAGCCTGCACCTCCAGGATGACAAACAGTTTCTTTCCCTGGGCTGTGACGATATAAACACTCGTGAAATAACTCAGACACTACATGTGCAATAACTCTTACTATATGTGGAAAAACTGAAACTATATGTGCAATAACCCACACAAACATGGGCAATAACTGAAACTATATGTGCAATAACCCACACAAACATGCACAATAGTTATAACTACATGTGTAGAACTCATTGCAAAACATGCAATCTATTTTTCTACGTGCTTTATCTCACTGTATATTTATACTGCATCAGTATATATTTTTCTATATTTTCTTACATCTATATGTGCAAAAACTCATGAAGAAATTTGAAATAACTAATATATATATATACACACATACATATATATATGTTTTAAGTGTTTTAAGGTCAAATCTTTGTACTTTTTTAGACCTTAAAACACTTTATGGCATTGACTTAGACACTTTATATTTTTATTTGTATTTCTTATTCTCCCTCCTTCCTACTATTATCTATTATTGTTATGTTTCACTTGAAACTCTGGCATAACAATTTCCTTCTGAATAAATAAAGTTGTTCTCATTCTTATTCTTTTATATAGATATATATATGTACACACACACACACACATGTGTATATATATATATATATATATATATATATATATATATACATATATAGATATTTTTTTTTAATATATTTTCTCATTTTTATATATTTATATTTTAACTTGACTCCACTGGCGTGTATACATGCGCAAATGTACACAAAGGCTAAGCTGTCGTACGTCCAGTTTACTCGTGTAATGTAGACTGTGAGAATGTGTAAGTCGTATTATGGGTTATAGGTGATGGGCACTCTTTTTATCCTTTTTATCTTAAAACAGGAGTTGCACCCAAATTTCCTTGTATTATTGTATAATGACAATAATGCTTCTATTCTATTGTATTCTACGAATCTTTCAGGTTGACAAACCATGACAAAGTCAGGATTGCCTCTAAAAGGCGTTTATTTTTTTTATCATCGGATGGGGAGCATCTCAAAAAATATCTTGCGTCTTATTCTGCAAGTCAAACTGAAGTTACCATTTGAACGATTTACTGGATTAACAAGTAAACATCACATAGTTAGGTAAAAGTATCTGTCCCTGAATTGCATTATTCCTCAAAGGCCTCCCTGGCGTCACACTTGCAAAGTCATGTTTTAATTACAGTTTCACAACTGGATTCTTATTGGCTGACTTTGTCTCTGCTTCCTGTGTTTAACCCCTGCTCCCCCTTTCATTGTGGCTTAATAACAAAGTATCCCAGTCTGTGTCACAGTTGCAGTTTGCATTGGTTCACTAAACCCCCCAAGTGGTTGTAGCCGGAAATGCACACAGACACTGGATGTCTCTTTTATACTAACACAATGCCACTAATTTAAGCAACATATTTTTGACTTCACTTCATAATTCCCTCATGACGCATTTATGAAGGAAATGTTTGCTGAAAACAACATCGAAATGAGGAAAAATCACAAGAGACATACCAGGCGGATTAAAAAGATTTTTTTTTTCTTCCCTTAATTTTAGATGAAAGTTGTAGAAGTGATACTGCATTGAGCAAGAGACAGGAGGCAGAGCTGGAGGATGTTGAGGTTCTCTTTGTGAGGAGTGAGGAGGACGCGAGATGTTCTGGAGGTAAAGTCGGACTGACATGGTTTGGATACGTGCGGAGGAGGAATTTAAGGATGAGTGAAAAAGTCAGAAAAAGTCAAGTTCATTGTCAGTGGTACCATATGTCTCACACACACTCTAAGACCCACTGTGCGGTAGTAAAAAAATATAAATATCACAGACAAGTTATGACAACAAAAAGTTAAGGCGCAATGACTTTAAGTGTTTAAAAGCGGTAAATAAGTGCAAATGCAGAATTCAGTGCAATTTGTGGATGGTGAGACCTGAAAGAGGACATGAAGTTAGCTGGTGGGAGAGAAGAGGATGCAGCAGGGAGGGTTAGGTTAAGAGGATTTGGATATTTAAGGATGTAACCAGAAGGAAAAAGGAAGAAAATTAACCCTGTGCGATCTTAATATAATACTCCCCTTGTCCTACGGGTCAAAAATGACCCATAAGACAACCTTTGTACCCTGGTGGTGTACAACCCACATGGAAACGTAAACAAAAAAGAAGTATAACTTTTTCTAATTATGGGGTCTCTAGGAAAAGTCATAAAATTTCAAGTTGGAAAAAAATAGGTGTTTTTTTCAACAGCTAAACATGGCAGTGGGTCACTTTTGACCCGCGAGACAACACAAGGGTTAAACTCATACAGAAAGGTCCGATTCCTTAAATGAACACATGTTAAAATAAGAAATCTACGGTTAATGCTTATTCTTCCAAAGAATGTTGAAGAAATATTAAGTAAAGGAAATGTGTTTGCTACATTTTTTACATTACATTACATTGCATTTGGCAGACGCTTTTATCCAAAGCGACTTACAATAGAGGACATAGGGACTGCAAATACACTTGCAAATACACGATGCACAGGAAATATACAGAACAGTAAGCTTGGGTTAGTGAGGGTTTTTTTTTTTTTGACAGAGACACACAAACACACACACACACACTGCATAGCCTAACTTGCTGCCAACCTGATCTGGGACATCAGCGCAGTAAAAAGCCTTGAAAGAGAAACGTTTTTACCTGTTTCTTGAAACAGGTAAAAACTTGCATTGAATTTTACATTCAATGCAAGTGTTTTTAGAAGAAGTTCAGTCTTTTTCCTGTCTTTGTGCAACATCTCTCCCCCCCCCCCCCCCCTCCCTCCCTCGTACGTCGTTTGCGCATCGCGACCCCGACGATTTGCATATCTACCACCTCCCCCCTCCGTGACACACCCCACCTCCACCCCCACCTCCACCTCCTTCCCATCCGGCGGCGAGGTCGAATTTCAGCACCGGAGCTGTCCGGGACTGACGGATGCTGCGTGCACCGACGAT
Organism: Fistularia commersonii; assembly: GCF_037954325.1. Taxonomy (NCBI): domain Eukaryota; kingdom Metazoa; phylum Chordata; class Actinopteri; order Syngnathiformes; family Fistulariidae; genus Fistularia; species Fistularia commersonii. The sequence goes on along the minus strand of NC_141297.1, from coordinate 8,351,562 downwards.
GCTCGGCTTGCGCGGCTGACCCCCCCCCCCCCCACACACACACCCACCCATCCTCTTCCTCCTCCTCCTCCCTTTCTACCTCCCATCCCTCTCTCTCTCTTTCACTCTTCTCTCTCTCCCTCCTCTGCCTCTCTCCTCCGCACGCACAAAACGCTCTGTCATGGCGTCCTCCAACCATGTCACCCCCACCAACTGTAGCTGGTGGCCCATCTCGGCCATGGACAAGGACGGGAGGACCACGGACGGCGAGGAGTGTGAGGAACCCACGGCGGAACCCAAACCCTTCAACAAAGACCGCCTGGTTTTGTACCACTGGACGCAGTCGTTCGCCTCCCAGAAGGTAGGAGAGAGAGAGAGAGGGAGAGAGAGAGAGGAGAGAGAGAGAGAGAGAGAGAGAGAGAGGGAGTAAAAGAGAGAGGAGAGAGGGAGGGAGACGTGAAAATGGAGATCCGCCGTCTCCAGCGTGACGCGATGCTCCTGCGTGTGTGGGAGCCCCCACTCTGTTTTCTTTGCTCGTATTTTTTTTTTTATTTATTTTTTTTGCATGTCGTGCACGCAAAAAAAAAAAAAAAAATGTATGCATGTTAGAGGCCGGCTGGTGGGAGCGACGATCCCGCAGCCTGCAGCTGCTGCTGCAGCCCCCCCACTCCCCCCCAACCCGCTCCTCCCCAAAATAACGGTTGTCGATACCTCCACCCCACAACACACACACACACACACGCTGCCCATCACGTCCCGCCGTCACCTTCTCCGATTTGTTGGCGTGTCCCCCCCCCCCCCCCAAAACCTCCCCACCTGGTCTTAACCTATGGTGCTTTGACACATGACAGTCTAAATAATAGATTAAAATGATGTGCAAAACAAACCCAAGGCCACCTCCTCCCCATCCACCCCTCCTTCTGCAACCTCCACATGTTGTGGATTCTCCATATGTGTGAAATTACATGAGTATTGTTAGCAAAGGGAGAAATAATCTTTTTTTTTTTTTTTTCAAATAGAGGGGGGACATGAGTGTGAAGTTTTTTCCCCCCCCCTCCTTCTCCACAGGATTATGTGCAGGCAACAGGGCTCTACTTCACAAACAGCCCGTAGATGAGTGTCACTGCACCATATTCACTCATAAAAAAGGCTTGTAGTACTCGGTCTGTGAAAAAACTGCATTATTTCCTGTGGGTCTGTGTCGGCCCACTCTGCCATCATGTCATTAGGACTGGCCTGGCCCGGAGCGGATCATAATACTGTATGATGGTATCGCATTAACGAAGGCTCAGCGGTACACTGGATTGGTTTGAAAACAAGGAAATACTCCATATAAGTAATAAAAATGAACACACAGGCGGTAGATTAGAACTCCGTATAGGATGATACATTACTCCGGGTGTCAGAATCGGTACTAGGTGTGGCAGAACGATCAGTTTTCTGGCCCGGCGGACAACATTCACAGTTGAACGTGGCCTTCAGCGAGACATCTTAACTGCTCCTCCACCTTCCTTAGACCTGATGCTAACTGCTTCTTTATACGATGAACATGTGTTTTGAGTGATCACCCGGCCAGAGATGGAGAGACTGCATCTTGACTATTCCCCTCAGTGATTAGCCTTAACCTTGACAATTTATATTTTATTGTATTTCTTATTCTCCCTCCTTCCAACTAGTATCTATTATTGTTATGTTTTTGCTTGAAACTCTGGCACAACAATTTCCTTCGGGATAAATAAAGTTGTTCTCTCATTCTCATAATAAAGTTTTATAGTTGTAAAAAAAAGAATACTGATCAATATATTGATATTTCATAGTCAGCAAAGAGTTAATTATCACAGAATACTGCGGCAGCAGACGGCAAGTTCGATTACAGGAGGACGCCAGTTTAGCATCACATTTGATAGATGCTGCGCTTCATTTTGAAGTGAAGAATTAAGTTTCGGGGTGAAACAGCATTGGACTTAAAACCGAGCAAACATGGTTGAAAGGTGTTGGACGCGGACGCGTGTGGAAATTCACAGCCTGACATTGTATCAACAACAACTCGATACCGGCGTTGGCTGTCGTCGGGAACTAAATCCCGCAGTAAACATCAGATGTCCTTACGTCCAGATGTCTGACAGATGATGTGATCAATAACCACGACCTATGACGTCCTGTCAGGGAGCGTGTCTCTCTCACCAAAGCGGACTATTTATTTGCATTTTCAACTTTAGCTGAACCCCCTCTACATTTCTACGATGTAAACAACATTTTCCTTAGAAGGGAATATAACATCATTCCGGAACTAGCAGTAAATCCGACTGGTTTATTTTCTGACTCTGCTGTTTATTTATGATTGGAGGTGTGATGTTTAACCCGCAGGGCTCCAAAAATATCGTCTCCTGAAGGGACAGTTAAGAACGAGAGATGCTGACGAAGCGAGTTTATGTATGAAACGTTGACATTTTCGCACAATTTGAGCTGAGATGGGTGAAATACACAAGCCCACACACACAGCATATGCAATTTATCAACAATTTCCACATACATAAGGTAAAACACATTCTTAATTTGTGATGTGTTTTTGCACTTAAACAACATACATATATGAGCATAAAAGTTAACAATACCTTTACTGGATTTTTATATAGAGATGTAATATTGCTTTCCTTACTGTGCTAAAGCACTACCACTTTCATTTACTGTATCAATTTGCCACTTAGTGATTCCTCAAAGGTATCATGCACGTCACATAAAATTAGTAATAACCAATATTTATGTGAACATTGTGAATGTTGAGAGGGTCTTTTCTGCATTTCATAAGGAAACTGGTAGAAGTAAAAAAAAAAGGGCACACTGCTTTTGGCCAGATCATTCAAGTATACAGAAATGTAAAAATTAAATTAACCTCCATGACTTGTTCTTCACACCATCACAAATGTAAAGGAGATTATCATCATCATCATCATCATCATCAGTGATGAATCACTTGTTTATCTTCCTGACAGGGTTGGAAAGTATCATATACCAATGAAAAGCGAAATAACCGATTATCATATGAGATGCAATGAAATTTAAATGTCACCGCGCCGCAGATCGCTTCCTTGAATTATAAATCCGACCAGTTTGCACCATGGGACGTATATGCTCTTGTGCTTTGTGGAGCTGTAAGACTAAAGTTGGAAACGGATGTAATTCCTTTCAGAAAAAAAAAAACTCAATTAGCTCTTCCTCCCTGGACAGTTTGCACATGTGCGATGTGTGCATGCATATGTTGACCTACTGATTTAAGGCTTCATGTAGGAGAGTCTCACTCTGTTGGATCGCAATTTACCAGCCTGTTAAATTTTCTCCAGAAGTATCTGGAATACATCAGACAAGAGCCCAAACACCCTGCCGCCACTTGTGATCCCAACAGCGTCTGTGAACCAAGAAATTACAGGACATTTTTACTTTCCACTTCAATATCAAGTGACCGCACGCACATGTATATGTGTTTGTTATGGATGTTAATGCGATTGCAATTAATTCTAATGAACATCACAGTATTCAGGAGCAATTTTGAGGATATATCCACACATATATTTATGTGTGTGTAAAAAATAATCTTTTATATTGTCCTGTTTGTTAATTTTTGATTTTTGTTAATTATTTCCTTTTTTTTTTGCTAATTTGTTCTGGGTTGTTTCTTGCTGCCTTACTGCTTTTTAGGAGGATCCTGAGATGATAATTGACTGACTCACAGAATTTATTTGTTTTAAATATTTAATTGTTTTCTTTTTTAATTAGGCAATGAACAATACCTGGATGAATACAGTAACATTATGTAATATAATTTTTGTAAGTTATTTCTTAAAAATTCCCAGCAAAATGATAACATTTAGATGGTGCTGATATTGATACGTGGCCTAGTTAATCCTGAGAGTGATTGATTGTTAGCTGCTGATCATGTTAGATGAAGAACAAACACTTAGTTTATAGTCAAGTTTATCACCTTGCTCGTGGGGCTGAATCACTGCAGTGTCGGCCTGAGTTGTTGAAGAAGAACCGCGATGAGGCATTTATTTTTTGGAAAAAACACATACCAGAATCTCACTGGGGCTTGCTGCACTGAATTTGCATCCCGGTGATTTGTTAGAGCATGTTGCGCGGCATTTGTAGTTATGCAAGATGATTCATGCATTAAATAGTCCCTTTTTTTGGGTGGCTTTTATGAGATTAAGAGTTCAGGCACACCAGTACTAGTTTTGTGCAAATGGCCTGAGTATGATTGGTCCAAATCTCTCCCAAGCACCTTCTGGCTTCAGAAAAAAAGAAAACATAGCTATATCACAGCTGCAATGAAGGTGGGGAAAGATTTCAGCGTGGCACTTGATAAGAAACAACATTGCGCATCACTTTAGCAAAAGCGTTAGACACTGTTGACGATAGCATTTTAAAACTTAAGACTCCTTCACTCAAGACTCTGAGTATGCGGTCGCTTGGGTCTCTGGCTATCTCCCTCAGGGAATTGAATTTAATCTGTGTTCTAATTCAGTTACTGTCCACACGGACGAGTGCTGCAGGGTTCTGTATTAGACTCCCTCCGATTCATTCTTTATAGCAATGATCTGGGTCTAAATGTGTCAGAGGCTTGTTTACATTTTTATGCTAATGACATTTATTGTATATATTGCTATCGGTCAACTCTTGCTCCTGAATCCCTTCCGAAAGTTGCTGACCAGAACACATCACATCAACTCAAACCTGTTCTTGCTGCAATAAAGAAAAAGCTAAGATTGTTTTTCCAATTCCTTGAAGTGGCCACAGACAATACCCTCAGTATCAACTCTTTAGGGAAATGACATAGAGATGGTTCACATTTATAAATATCTGGCTGTCTAGGATGATGACTCTCACTTTCAATCTGCATGTGGAGCTACTTGTGAAGAAGCTGAGGCTAAAATTGGGTTTTTACTTTAGAAATAAGTTTTCTCCTTCACTGCAAAAAAGTGTCATGTCGTTGCAAGTTTTTTGTCTGATGGAGGTCCAGTGTGTATGAACGCTTCTGCTCAATGTCTTCAAATGGTTGACGCTGAATACTATGCTTTCCTGAAGTTCATTATGAACTGTTAAGTATTAAAGCACTATTAAGAGTGATACTCTGGGGTGGTGTATAAAAAAATTGGGTAATTTTGTGAGTGCTTTTATCATCTGTTGCTGCCTATCCTGGCTAGAGCTCTCGCCACAAATGAGCTTCTTATTCTCAGTGGGATTACTTCCTGGTTAAATAAATAAAAAAACAAAAAACAAACAAACATAGACATGTTTCTATTCAACGTTTCACTTGTTGTCAGCAGACATTGACGTGAAGATTTAAAGGAATCTGTTATTAGTCCCACAATGGATGATTTTTTAATGGACTTCATAAAACATAGCTGATCATTTTACTGAAGTTAAAATAATTACGATCAGCATAACGTTTTCACTGTGTAAAGGTTATCAGATAATTTTTTTTAAATCAAAAATATTTTATACTATATTTTTTGCACATGGCCCTGCCATTGACTGAGTGTAGGATAAAAGCGGCAGACGCTGAATGGATTTTTTTACACACATTTTAAAGGAAAAAAAATAAAACTTTAAAAATAGATCAAGTACGATATTGATATCCAAGATGCATCAGCGAGGTCAGGAAAGCTTTCAAATTAACACAGAGTACAAATAATACTGCTCTAGAAACAGTGATAGTGCTAGTATTATTACCGCAGTTGGAACAGTAATGTCAAGTAACAATTTGGTCTTAAAGCAGAAATGAGACTTAAGGTCTGAGTCAAGCTTTATTTGAAGTTTACTTAAACAAACTAAGATTTTCTTGGGGCGTAACATCATTTCAGGTCAAGAGTGCCGTAATCATGAACATTTTTATAGAAAATAAACGGAATAAAAATGTATGTAACTGACGAAGCAACATGTTTCTGAGCCTGTTATTGAACTGTGTCTCTCGTGTTGCCTCCTCAGTCCCTACATTAATTCCAGTATGGCACTGGCCCGCAGTCACCTCTCCAAACCTCTGCCGTTCTCCTGTGCCATCGGTGTTCCCTCATAACTCATTGGCTAACAGCTCGACGGACCGCAAAACGAAGACGAAAGGATGAAAGGACTGGATACGAGTGGAAAATTTCGTTCCCCGGTTGGCCGCATTAATTAATTTGACAAGAAAAGGTCCAAAAAATGATGAAATGTCCAGCGGTTTCCTGAAAGAGGATGATTTATGGTTTCCCTTATTCTTAAAATGGAGGGTCTTATTTCTTTGATAATGATATCTAATTTAAGACCCAAAAAAAACTCAAAAGGAGCAAAAACCCAGATATTCTTTTGCAGTAAAAGTGGTGCTGGTGACAAAGAACGCCTTGATTTCAGTATTTTACCCATATTGACAGCAGTTCTACTCCCTGTAGTGAACATTATGGATACAATTCTCCATGTGTTGCTATTGATGCTATTGCAGTGTGCTTACTCACACAGCTGGGTTATGCCTTATACAGTATTCAGTTTAGAGGTACATTCTGCATAAGAAGGCTACATGTCCAGATGAGAAATTGCCCGTTTTACTGACGATTTCCACATCCCCCGAGAGGTGAGAGGTCCTAACAACACCCATCAGTCAGTGTGAAGACCTTTTAAGTATCAAACTTAAGGGTTTGGTGAGAATGAGAAAGCTTTTAAAAGACGATTATCTATGAGGCTGCATTTACAAAAGCTATTTTATCAAATGAGGTGATATTTCATTACTTGTTTAGCATAACATTTCATTGGGATTAAAAAAATAAATACTGCAAAAACAAATGAATCCACAGACAGCTTTGACACTGGGTTACAGTGAATTTATGATATTAGAATGGAAAAGCCATTAGGACTTTTCAGGTAATAACAAGGTAGCATTTTTTTTTTAAAAATGTACTTGTTAATAATTGAATTTTATTTCCATTCTCTTCAATAATCCAAACATTGTTAATTTTGCCCAAAGTAGTAGGAAGGATAATTGCATGAAAAAGGCTGAGATATGGGGAGTCATACTTTTAACAAACTTCCTGAAAACAGACAAATAAAGCCCACATCAATATGGTGCCGTTGTTGACGTACAGCACAGAGGGCCAATGTGACACTCAACCTACACCTACATCTTGCCCCCCTTGTAGCCCACGCACCGTGGGCTGAAGGCTGTCATTTGTGGCCCTCTAGTTGCTGAACTCACTTGGCGTGACTGAGGATTGACTTATATCTTTTACTCTGCTGTGTGTGTATGGAGTGGTTGCAACAGCGGTTTATTATGGTGGGCTTCTGTCAGTGGTTTGAAGAGCTAGGACCTGAGATGTTTCCTTTTCTGATTTAGTGGTCTGACGATAATGACAGCATGTCTGATGCAAAATCTTTCACTTTGATACCATTACATTATGTTTCATGCACTCCTCCCCATTCCATTGTACCCCCCCTTGAGCAGCCAGGTGCTGCTGGTTTACTTTCAGGTGTCATATCCTTTCATTAATCCTATTACACTGTATCTCCCTCCCAGTAGACATTGGTTTATCCTCCTCTCAGCTGGCAATGGATACTGTATAGTTTTCATTTTTTTATCATGATTGAATCGTGATGCACTAAAGGACTTAAACAAGCTTCAGCTCTGGCTTCATTTTATCCTACATAGGCCAGATTTGATAACTCTTCAAAAATTTATAGAATGGGAGAAGATTCTATCATCTATCCTGCTTTGCTTCTGTGATATCATTATTGGCCTTTTCAGCGACAAAGAGGGTTTATTTTTGGCCATAGCATCACTGACCAGTGGACAAAAGGCCCCCTGGAAAAAAGAGGAATTATTCATCTTCGAATCTTGCACTGTCTACATCTGTTGTGTCAGAACAACAGTGTGCAGAAGTCGAGCACAAATTGAGAAATACTTGCTTAGGTTTAGTTATTCTTTTTTGTCAAAAAAAGATGAATACATAATTTAAGAAAAATGTACGGAAATGCATGTACACATATGCATGTAGTATGTATGTATGCATGGATGCATGTTATGTATTTGCACACACACACATATATATGTATATATCTATATAGAATTTTAACAACTTTACCTGTGTTTTGTGTTCAATTTGACTCTTAAATCTTTGTAAACAGCTTATAATTCAACTAAAATTACAAAGACTTAGACAAGCCGGTAGATTAGATACAATCAGATGCACACACACTGTTTATATGCATTGATAATAACGGCTTCTTGAATATTGTTTCTCTGGTTTGTTTTGGTCATGGTACTAAAAAGGTGCAAGTGTTTCAGATGCACCCCTTCTTTAGCTGGTAAATGTGTCTATCTACAGTATTTTTTTTAAGTCTTTTAGTTTTCGCTCATCATCTAAAAGCTGCCAAACTCATTTGCTCTCTTTGTTTACGCAGGTACGTCTCGTCATACATGAGAAGGGTCTGGTGTGTGAGGAAAGGGACGTGAGCTTACCGCTGCAGGAGCACAAGGAGCCCTGGTTCATGAGGCTGAACCTGGGAGAGGAGGTGCCCGTCTTTCTTCACGGAGATACCATCATCAGCGACTACAACCAGATTATAGACTACTTGGAGAAGAACTTTGTGGGAGGTACGCTGGCGAGATGATGCTGTTTTTGTTTCGGTTTGTTTTCACTCTAAATTCACCCTTTGCTAAGCCTTGGCCACCTTAGTCATTGTTGCTTAGTCAGACAAGCTGCCTGAGCTTTCAGGTTCTGCATGGCGCTCTCACCGCTTGTCACGGAGATTCCTGCAGAAATATTTTGTCATTTTTGGAAAAGTACAATAAAGCGATTTCAGACATTTTCACATTATTCTTTTGAAGGGCATTAAACATTTGATTGCGTCCACCTTTTCTAATGTTTTGATCCGGGGATGTTTATAAAAACCTCAGCCACATTAGCTGTGTCGGTTAGCTTCCTACTGTCACTGATAGCTACTAATGTTAGCGCCCATAGTCCAAAACTGCTAATCAGCTAATGCCTGCTAATAACAGGATGGTATTATATTTTATGGTCAACAAATGAATAATTTTCCTTGGCATAAACAGTGCTGTGCCTGTCGATCTTCAACAGATTCAGCTGGATGTGTGGATGTCCACATAGCTTTATCCACAGCCTACGCATTTTAGGGTTTGGTTTTGGGTTTTGGAAAGGGAATAAATAGTATTTCTCTTTTCGACCCTCCCTGGCAGCAGCTGTCACAATTGCAAGTGCCCCAGGAAAAAACATTTGACCACATCAAGACGAAAAGTCAACTAATAAATCTGAAAAATGAGAAAAGTCTTACTGAGTTACACAGGAGTCAATAGAGAACTGCCATTGCATTGTCGGACTTTGGCTTACCCTTGTCCAATACTGCGCTGTGTATTGGCAGCTTGGGTCATCCGAGTGTGGCTTTGCAGAGAACGAATTACAGTCAACTAGCACTGGGGTGTATATTTCAATATATATTGCCTGGTTGTTTTTTTCTTGTTTGTTTGCTTAGCATTGAAGTTCAGAAATTCTTTTCTTAATTTTTTTACTTCAATCTTTTACCAGTCTGCTTATCTTTTTTCCCCTTCTCAAAATGAACTCACTTGTTTTCTAAATCGTGCGGAAAAACTGAAGACAAAAATCATCAGGAAAGTTCCTGAAAGATCAGCAACAAATAAAATTATATTATAAATTATATCATATTATTTTATATTATTTTCCCCCATTTTACACTACCTCATTAAAAGGCCTTTTTGATAGAATGCTCTTGCTTATTCACCGTCTACACAGAGATAAAGGTAATAATCTAAGGTAATAGATATTTTGCCTGCCATCAGTCCAGGGTGTACCCCAACTCTCTATCCTCCCTGACCCTGAATGCAGGATAAGATGGATGGGGGCAGAAGATGGATGTATGGATATTTTGCAACCCCCCCTCCCCTCCAAAAAAAAAGGTTTTAAGTATCCCATACCTGGACAACCATTTAATAACTGTGACTTTGCTTGGAATCACTGAAATGATGTTCGTTAAGGTCACTGCGGCGATTCTCCGCTTAAAAGCTTTCAGAGGCATTTAAATAGGAGGTCGAATCAAGTGACTTCTGGCTGTGTTTGTGTATCTGACAGGAGATTCTGCGAACACAGCAGTGTGTTTGAGTATCTGTGTCGGCTGAGGCGTTCTGTTGTTACGTAAGATCCGGGGGGGTGCGGGCCTGGAGGCAGCTGAGAGCTGGCCAGTCACTGCCGTTTGGTTTGTGGTCACTGGAGCGGAGCGGCGATAGCCGAACGCTTGGCTCTGAACAGCAGCGGCGGCTCTGGTTCATTGCTCGGTCACTAATCAAAGGAAAAGTCCTCGACGTCTCACTTCCGTCCATCGCCCTTTGTTTACGCTTCTTTATCCTTTAATTACACAGAGTTAATTGGATATTTTTGGAACTCCTTGGATTCTGTGGCGATCAGAATGTTCCTGGGTGTAATAGTTCTGAAATTAGGTTTAGGTTGCAGAATAACCCGAGAGGTTACACCTAGCAGTATAAGGGAATCAAATTATGCAGATTTTAGATATGGTGGTGTATGACATCTGGAGAATTGTTGTATTTATATTTAGTAAGAATGCAGAACACTTGAACTCTTCATCTAACTGTCAATCAGAATAAAAAACCTGGGGATTACTTTGTCAATAAACTGAATACTTGATTCGTCTATAGAATATCCAAAAATGGTGAGAAATATAAATCAGTCTCTCCTTAAATGTCCACAACCCATAGAAAACATAAATTGATAACAAGATGGAATTGTTTTTTAAGAGAAAGACTTAAACTGACAAACCGTTTACAAATGAAGGACATCCACTTAACAGTTGCTGAAGGTCTCAACTTTGAAAAGCAATCTATGAATGCTATGCACAAATTATATTTTTTAAAGTATAAGTGCACACATACAGGCAAACAAAACACATCCAAAAACAACATTAAAAATACATGTAGTCTCTGAGGTGAGACGAAACCTGCAGAGCAATGAGCTCAGAACAGAAATAATCCAATTATTTGTAGGGGGAAAAAATATAATTAAAAAAATGAGACAGATATAGATTGCCAGCAACTTATCTCCCTCTGAATATTATTCTTAACGTGGGGGGAAAATAACAACTCAACCATTATACAACACAACGTCCATGCTGGTGAATTTTGGGAAACTTCAGACTGAGTTGACCTCAAAACTTGACACATGGCTTCAGACGGCCTGGTGGGCGGAAGTTTTTCAGACAAGAGACAGGCTGCAGTGCACGTCAAACTGCTCACAGTGAGGTTATGGAGGAGAGAGGGTTTTTTTTTAATCGCATATTTTGACACCGTTGACAATAGCAACGGATAGGATGTAGATACTAATATTCAGAGTTCTAATATCGCATACATACAGTTGGTTGATAATTGCTTAATACCAGTACAGAAAGTTTGGGATTACTTTGTCAGTCAATCTCCCAGGATATAAAAGATGAATAAGTCATTGTCAGTTTTGGAGAAACAACATCTGGAGATCCAGAAAACACTGCATTCTCGTTTGTCAGGGCGTAAAGACATCCCCCTCCTGACTCTAAATGGTTTATGATACGCAACAGAACTAAATGGAACATGAAAAATCGAGCTCTTCAGGTTGCTTGTTGTTCCTGCTAATTTTCTGTTGCAAATGTTCAGGTAATTGTTCATCAATATTCAGAAGATCAGGTAAATTTCCTGTTCCAATTTTCCCTCTTCAATGCAAACCTGAAAGTTGACAACGGTTGGGTGAAGCAAAACCGAGAAATTTACACCACCATATTGTGTTCTGGGGGGGGCACAATGTACCGGCTATGATGCAATTTTGAATTATGTTAGGGCCCATGGTTCCCTTTATCCCTCGGAGCCTTCATGCTGTTTCATCCACGAGAGGGGAATAATGTAATTTCTCAGAGTGTCTGAGAGTCAGACAGGACACGATATCCATACCTGTACTCTTCAGTGGCAGGAGAAAGACGCCACAGGGGCCGGGCGTCTCAACATGCCGGGCCAGGAACTGATTACTCAGCATCCTGGAGCTTGGCCAGGCTTGTTCTCGACCCTCGCCAGCTTCTCCAACAGCCAGGATGTCCTCTAGCAGACTTTCGTCAGCTCCTTCGTCAGCTGGCCTTGGCCCTGCGGAGATAAAAAAGCTCGGTCAGTCCTGTGAAGTGGCTTCCTCTGAATACTGAACACAGCGGCAGGGCCAGGGTGCGTGGCACACACAACGGCGAGCGCTGATATAAGAATTGGGACAGAGCTTTTAAGTCGGCTGGCTTCCATGGTTACACTTTTTGCTGGGAAAAAAATGTCAACATTCTTAAGGAATAATCTGAAGAGATGTTTAAATTCTGATTTCTACGCAGTTTCTAGGATCTGTGTTGGTGCTCGCTGCTTAGATGAGATCAATGCCTGGGTGAAGTGAAAAAGATGAATATTACAATTCGTATTTCTTTACAGTATTTTATACACAAAGTAAAATACACTTAGTTTTCCCCAGAATAATGAATTTAATAGAATATTGATCAAAACAGTTGCCTCATGAATTCTTTCAGACAAATTTTCAACAGAATAAATAATTTATCCTTTATTAAGCCCTTGTGGGGAAATTCATTTTCTGTAATTAATTCATCCATCATGGATGAAACGTGAGCATTAGGCTGTGGTCCACCAGCACCAGGGGAGCAGTTAGGGTGTCTTGCTCAACAACACTTCAACACACTAGGAGGAGCCAGGTATGGAAATTAGGAATGTTCGGTCGCAAAGACAATTGGTCTACCCTTGTAATCCACCTGTACCGATCACAGGATTGCTCTTAATTATTATTTTACCTGCGGGGTGATTTCGCCAGCGGATATTTTTTTTATTATTTCTTGTTAGTTGTTTTTTTTTCCTTTTTTGGTGAATTTAGGGGAATTTCTTCCTGTTTTTTTAACCTTCTCGATTTGCTTTCTTTATGTAACCTTGCACTCATCTTTTTTTTCTTAAATCTCTCATTTACTGCTTGGCACTTGACAAACTCCTCTGTTCAGGTTCCACGCAACGTATAAATAGAGCATAGCAGGCCAGCAGGGGTTTAGTGTAATGAGTTGACAGTGTTGCCTAATTAACCTGTATGTTTTACGAATTTCTGGCCTAGTCGACATTCGTCTATTCGTCCTCAAAAAATGTCTCATGGGGGCTATATGGACCGTTTATCTTAAAAGCTGTGAGTTTTCCATCTAAAACATAATTTCTTGGATGCTTGTTAGCCCCCTGGAGACACTTTCCAGCACGCCTCATTAAAGACAGGCTTTGAGAAACATGAACAGTGAGAGTGCCCAGGCGCTTAGGTGTCATCCGTTACCAGGTTACTGTGCTATTTCTATTTGTGAACAATAATTTAACAGGATTTTTTTTTAGTGTTTAGTGTTTTTTTAGTGAAGCAAGAAGGCATTGAATGCATCTGTATAGATCTACTAAGATTATCAGTGTGACAGCAATAATGATGATTTTTAAATGTAGTATGGGATGTCCCTGTCTGGATGTCTGATGTTAACCACTTGATTTAGATACGGATGTTGCCATTTTTAAGTTGCTAACTCACAAAATTAAAGCATTCTCTGAATTCCCAGACGTGAACATCCCCACCACATGACAGTTTGTCCTCCTTCAAAGTTTTACAACCACCCTTCGTCTTCCTCACATTAAATTGTCTCATGTGACATCTGGTTGATAGACTCTTCAACAGTTTTACATGATCAATTAAAATAAGTGACAATATTCCCCTTGAGCCACATTGGAATGCCTTGTTTATGTTGGCGTTTTCTCAATCGCAGACACAGTGGCCTCGTTGATCCCCGACACAGGCACGCCAGTCCACGACCGCGTGCAGCAGTACCGCCAGCTGCTGGATGGGCTGCCCATGGACGCCTACACTCACGGTTGCATCCTCCATCCAGAGCTCACCACCGACTCAATGATCCCAAAGTACGCCACCGCTGAAATACGTAGTAAGTGAAGCCAACCTATTGCGTTGTGTGAGGATCGTGTGCATTAATCGCAATAGCAAATGGACACATGAGTAAATATTGTTCGCATGAATATTTTTTAGAAAACCCAACTTACAACCTTCTTCTCACATGGCATAAAATCAACTGAACTATGTCAGAGTTACCATGTGCTTTTAAGGAACAGACTGAATATACAGAAAATTGGGAGTGAGATACGCATATCATAAAAACACTACTGCAAAACAAATAACAGCAGGGTGAAGCAGACATATTGTGGAATTCCATCCTGTAGTCTCAGGAACTAATTTAGAAGAGGCTACTTAGTTCTCAGCTTTGGGATCTCAGCAGCATGGGGTCTGAGAAGCCAACAAAATATGCATGTCATATAAATTCAAAGAAAATGCTAATTTAAAAAAACACTTGTGAAATAAGGATGATGTGAAAATTGAATAAACCTATTTGGGGATTTTACCAGTTACCCAGTTTCCACCCGTTCCCCCTTCACAACTGGCCATGAGATTAAACCAATGAAGTATGCTATAACAAAGAAGGTGACAACACTTGCTGTGTCATAAATGATAAATAATACAAATATTAATTTGGAAAACTTATTGTCTGCTCTGGATGAAAATGAGTCTGAAGGAAAAAAAGTAAATCTGAGTAAGTTTCATCTTGGATGAAATATTCAGGTCACAGAAAACCTGCTGCTGTGGACTGTTAAATACTAAAAATCCCACAGGTCTGTGTGATCTCTCAGTTGTACCCTAATGGATCAGCACCAGCAGGGTGCAAAAAAGATGCCCAGAAAGTGCACAATTCCTTGACACACGCTGCAGAAAAAGCACTGCAAAATAGCCCCACCTGAATCCCTGATGCAATGCTAAAACGACTGCTAAAATTCAGATACTGAAAAATGCATGTGGCGGGAAATTAAAACATTTCATGCCGTGCAGTGACAATCAAAACTATGTTTGGTGTTTTAGAGACGCTCAGTGATACTATTGAAGACAGTCTTCTACACATTTTAGCTTCCATAGGGATGAGGGTGCCGAATTGGTTCCACATGAAAACCTCTTCAAAGAATTTGTTCCATTATAACCACTTGTTTTGAAATCTCAGATTGCCTTTCTCTATCACAGGATTTCTTTCTGACAGTTTTACACTGACACGGGTGATATTGTGAAAATAACACGTGCTATTTTGTATCATTTTATCTGTTCAGCTTTCAAAAGAAAAGACACAAAACACATGCTTAATGAAATTTAAATGAACTGAACGTGTTTCTGCGGGGCAATTCCTGATCTTTTTCTTCAAACAGCCAAATAAAGTCCTTTCTCTAATTTCAGAAACAATCAGTCAAATTCTTTCAGATTTTATGCAGATGTTTGCACATTTTAAATTAGGTATTGAATTTTGAGGGTAATAAACACAGACACACACAAATATACTGCATATATAAATAAATACACACACACACACACACACACACATATATATATATATACACACACACACACACACACACACACACTCACAGATTATATATAATGTGTCTAATTGCCTATTTACACATCGTCCCATGTTCTGTTTAACAATCTGTGAATTTTTCACCATGGCTAAAATTAATTGAAAATTATCTTTTGTTTTTCAATAGAAAGTAGAAAGTTCTCTGTGTGTGGAGATGTTTTTTGTAGAACCCCCCCCAACTGTATCACATTCCCAGCAATTGTGGTTCATTGCAAAAAAATTAAATAAAAGTCTTGTCTGCCTAGCTGGAGGGAATCATAGGGATCAGGCAGAGTAGAGGCACAAAAATGAATCAATACTGGGACTGATACCAATGACATTTCATGGAATCCCATCCATTTTCAACAGGAATCGAAACAGGCTAATCAGTTTGAGTTCCCGCTTCCATCCCGGATAAGTCATTGTTGCTAAATCAAATATTGTCTGGTAGTGAAGAGGCAAACACCGCTGTCGCTCGGAATCCCCAGGAACAGCCTGGATGGGTGAGCGGCTCGATCCATTCAAGTGTGCTAAACAGACAACGGCAGATGTTCACAGAACCTCCTTGTCCGGTGCATCGATGCAGGATAATATTATGTGACAGTGTTCTGCTGCGTTTCAACAATGCACATTCACGCACATTTCAGAAAACTTACATTGGTCTGTTTCCTTCAGCAAATGGGATGTGATCACTTTGAATTGAGAGACAGTGGAATTGTTAGCTAAAAGCCTAAATAAAGAATGAAATTGCTGAAGAGGTTCATTGATATCATAGTTTGTTGACATTGCTGAAAGCACGCTGAAGAATTGAGGTACATTCAGACTGAGCATTGAAAAGTTTAGTATGACATGGACAGCATAGATTTTAGGGGAATTTACAGCTTTTTACCTATCAAGGAAAAAACGAGCTGCCAACTAAACAGTTTTGTTAAAGATGGCTTTTTGTGGAGGATATATGTCTCATCTATTTAATGTTTCAATCTACGTTCAGTGTCAATGGCTTTACCAGAATTATTTCCCTGCGTAAGCAAGGTTGAAGCAAATAATAGATGCCAAGTAATACAAATACGGTATTACATTTTTTGATACACCAGCAGTCATATTGCCCACAGAACAATCAACACTTGACAATGACCGACGTGTGAAAACACTGTGGCGTTACTATGACAACCTGCAGACAACTGAGACACAGCAGATGGTCAGAAACATTTAAAAAATGGCACAGATGTCAAGACTCACCCGTGATGTTTTCGTCCACCAGCTGACAGCATGTATCCCATCAAGTAAAATGAGAAGGAATCTGTCGAAGCACCAGATTATAATTCCAATGTCCACGTTTGCATTCACGCCTTGTCGTCGCATCTACCTAGCTAATGTTAGCAAGGGACGGCGTTGTTAAGTTCTCAATGATGCTAGGTAGCCGCAGTGCGCTTTAACACATTGCGGGACCAAAATGAAAGAAAAACAAAACATTCCTCCTATGAGCTCTGCGCTCACAAACAGCCGGAACTTAGTTTTGTTAAAAAATATGTGATAAAAATTCTGACGTCAGTTTGTGCCGAGCTCCCCGTGTACTTACATGACAGCGAGCTAAACGCAAACTGTACAGTCTTAGAAGCTTAGCGTTAGCAATAACAACGGCTCTAAATGACAAATACTCTGAGACCGAAAAGTCTGTTTTCTAATTAAACTTCGACAGTTTAATGGTGAACGGAAACTACGAAAACGTATTTACCGGGACCAAAAAACCCTGCCGTCTAGCCACGGCTATGTTCCGTTAGCGTCGTATTAGCTTGTATTAGCATTTTTTGCCGCTGTTTGCTTCAGTTAGCCCTGCTGGCTCCTGTTAGCTTTAGCATTTAGCTGTTATCACTATACAGCTCACAAGTCAATGAAGTCGAACTAAAAAGAGAAAAGATCAGTGAAAACTTTTACTAAAGTGGGCTTATCAAAACTTTATTTTTTATGCCAAATATGTACAATAAGTGTAGAGATTGGACTTGTCATTCGACTGAACCGTGCCAAGCCCTTTGGGTGAAAGAGTTCCATCCTTCCATCTTTCCCCACTTATCCAGATTTGGGTTGCAGGGGCAGCAGCTGCAGCGCTGAAGCCCAGACCTCCCTCTCCCCTGTCACAAGGTCCAGCTCCTCTGGGGGACCCCAAGGTGTTCCCAGGCCAGCCTGGAGACATAGTCTCTCCAACGTGTCCTGGGTCTTCCCTGCGGTCTCCTCCCAGATGGACATACCCGGAACACCTCCCCCGGGAGGCGTCCAGGAGGCATCCTGACCTGATGTCCGAGCCACCTCATCTGACTTCTCTCTATGCGGAGGAGCAGAGGATCTGCTCTGAGCTCCTCCCGAAGACTGAACTCCTCACCCTATCTCTAAGGAAGAGTCCGGCCTGCGGAGAAATCTCATTTCGGCTGATTGTATCCACTGTCTTGTTCTTTCGGTCACTACCCAGCGCTTGTGAACATAGGTGACTGCGAACGTAGATTGGCCGGTAAATTGAGAGGTTCGCCTTCTGGCTCAGCTCCCTCTTCACCATGACAGACAGAGTCTGTGTCGTTGCAGACGTCGCACCGATCCGCCTGCCGATCTCTCGCTCCATCCTCCCCTCAGTCGTGAACGAGACCCCGAGATACTTTAACTCCTCCACTCGGGGCAGAGCCTCTTCCCCGACCTGGAGTGGGCACTCCATCCATTGAGCACCATGGTCTCGGATTTGGAAGTGCTGATCCTCATCCCGGACGCTTCACACTCGGCCGCCAACCACTCCGGTGAGAGCTGGAGATCATGGCCCGCTGAAGCCAACAAAACCACATCATCTGCAAAAAGCAGAGATTTGATTCTGCGGCCACCAAACTGGATCTCCTCGACGCCCGGCAATGCGGACCAAGCTCTGACACGATCATACACGAACCGAACAGCCCATATAACGGGGTTCGGTTCCTCATACTCCCAGAGCACCCCCACAGGGAGGCTGAGAAGTGTGATCCCCTTTATGTGGAGCACACCCTCCGATCCCCCTTTTTAAAAAGGGGGATCACCACCCCGGTTTGCCAGTCCGGCGGCACTGTCCCCGACATCCATGCAATGCGGCGGCAGAGACGTGTCAGCCAGGACAGCCCTACAACATCCAGAGCCTTGAGGAACCCAAGGTGGATCTCATCCATCCCCGGGCCCCCGCTACTGAAGACAGCCCCGGAAATAGGTGTATCCGTTCCAGAGTCCCCCGGCTCTGCTTCCTCATTGGAAGGCATTTCAACAAGGTTGAGGGGGTCTTGGAGGTATTCTGAAGCCACCGATCAACAACGTCTGGAGTTGAGATCAGCATTGTCCAGCTCCCACTGTACACAGTGTTGATGGCCCGTTTGGACTCCATGTCCCCCGCCTCCCTTGGGACGTAGTTGTAGCTCTGCAGGAGGTGGGAGTTGAAACTAAGGTGTGTTGGTGCAAATTGCACACATGGACACCTTTATGCCTGAACATGGTGTCTGTTATGGACAATCCGTGATGAGCACAGAAGTTCAATAACGACACCACTCGGGCTCAGATCGGGGGGGGGCGTTCCTCCTAATCACACCAGAGTGATTGGGAGGATCGGGTGAAAGAGTTTAAAATGGCAAAATGAAGTAATGAGATAATGAATGCTAAGTTATTCATCCTCCTCACAGCACTTTCTCTATCATTAGCAAAATAATTCCAGGTCTTAAGTACGATACGTGATGAGAAAAATGTTGAATTTGACGCAACACAATACCAATAACCCTTAACACAGCACTTTGCGGCGATGCCAAGCTATGTGGTGTAAAATTTGCCTTCCGGTCTGAACTTAAGAAATGTTTCCATCAGCTGGATGGGGTGAAAATGCCGCAGCACAATCAATTATACAGTGACACTCCAGACAAACAGTGAAGATTTTCACAGAATGACAGACTTTTCTTTAAGGTTTAGAGCCTCAGAACACATATTTGTGATGATCTTTGGATCCTAACTGACTATGGAGACAAGAGAGGAACCAATGTCCAGGCCTGTTTTATTTTCCCTGGATCGACAGTCAGTTCACTTCCTTCCCTGGCCCAATTTTCTTTTGAATGACAGCAATGACTCAGACTGAGTTTTGGTGTCTAAACTGGGCCACGGGCCCCCCTTACATCACCCGCATCTGAACCGAGTGAAGCTCGGGGCTGTTTTGGTACCTTTAGTACCACTTACAACCAGGGCTCCATTTATGCATTTGTATTAACTCTTGATCTGAACTCTTCTTGTGTTTTGTGTGTCTGTGTGTCTGTGTTTAACTGCAGGACACTTGGCCAACGCTGCCACAGAGCTGATGAAGTTGGATCATGAGGAGCCCCAGCTGATGGAGCCATACCTATCCAAGCAGAAGAAGCTCATGGTGAGTTGTATTTTTTTTTTTTTTTCTATTCTAATCTTCATCTCCGTCTCCCTGTATTTTGGACCTGGCAGAAACTCAATTTTGACCTAAGAATCCACAAATGTAGTCTTATTTCCTTTTCCCCCAAGGAATATGAAATAAATCCTCAAGTTCATTAGCCTTGTGTTTAGATAGACCTATTCACATTAACTTTAAACTATGTATATATATATATATATATTACTGTACATTACATTACATTACATTACATTACAATACATTACAGTCATTTGGCAGACGCTTTTATCCAAAGCGACTTACAAAAAGTGCAATTCAGTCACAGAAGATCTTAAGTACCAGCAGTCGGAAGTCAGAAGTGACCACTCTACCAAATAGCTATCTTAGAACCATATACATAAATACATTTATTTCACCGTTTTTTTTTTCCCAGGGGGGGGTTGAGGGCTAAGTGTGATTAGTGGGGTAGTGCTTGGTGAAGAGGTATATATGATCTTAATTTTCACTGACATATTTTTGAAATAACAGTCAAGTATAATGCTCTCTATTACCATCTCTGTGATTGTCTGTGTCGTATATTTTGTTGTGATTTATTATGCTGTTTAATGGCTTCTTATTATTCACAACATTATTCTTGACTCCAACAAATCAGCTGTCAGCTTCCTCAGAGCACTTGGACTGAAATATAGAGCACTTGGAATGGAATTAGATCATGTTGTATTAACTTACAGTACCACAGCTTGTGAATGCTGGCTCTATTCTTTAGATAAAAGATTTTTTTTTTCTTCTTAATTATTTTCCATTTCACAGGCAAAAATCTTGGACCACGATAATGTGAATTTCCTGAAGAAAATTCTGGGAGAGTTAGCAATGGTTTTAGATCAAGTGGAGGCGGAACTGGAGAAAAGAAAAATAGAGTATCAAGGTATGCACCACTGATATATATGTTTTTTTGACCTTCGGTTTGATTTCCTAGTCATTTCTGTTACTAAATTTGGTTTCTTTTCCGATCCCCCGCAGGTCAAAAGTGTGAGTTGTGGCTATGTGGAACTGAATTTACGCTAGCTGATATCTGCCTCGGAGCCTTGTTGCACAGGCTCAAGTTCTTGGGACTTTCTAAGAAATACTGGGAGGATGGCAGCCGGCCCAACCTGCAGTCCTTTTTTGTGCGTGTGCAAAAACGCTACGCTTTCCGGAAGGTCTTGGGCGACATCCACACAACCCTCCTGTCCGCCGTCCTACCCAATGCCTTCCGGATGGTGAAAAAGAAGCCGCCGTCCTTCTTCGGGGCCTCATTTCTCATGGGCTCCCTGGGCGGGATGGGCTACTTTGCCTACTGGTTTTTAAAAAAGAAATATATGTAGTGAACGCCCCCTTCCTGTGTTTAAATGTCTGTGTATTTGTGTGACGTTCAAATTTTTTCTGTAATGTTTTAATGACTACAGGAAAACCTAATGAATCTATATAGAGAACACTATTACCTGGGTGAACAAAGAAATATTAAAACATTCCATAGTATAAAGTTCTCAGCAGCACATTTTTCTGGTAACCAAGGCCTTCATCGAGTTTTAAGTTTCCCGGCAACATCTTTGTTTGCTGGAAAACGTCCACTTTCAGTAGAAACCCAGACGAAACGTCGAAACACAGCAACACAATCAGGGGTCTTTCGACCTTCGCATGCCACCATTATAGTCATCGTCCATATCTGCTCGCCCACGTCTCCACCGCTTGAAGTTTCAGGGCGACGGATGTGATACGAGCGATCTCTGTGCTGTCGGAAATTTCCAGGCGGTAGAAATGATGGAGGGAGATCAGAAAAGGGAACATGTTGATATTTGGGGATGTTCACTTTCTAGTGGAGATTGAAATGAGGAGAAAGACGCCGTCCTGATGTCTAAGTGACGAACGAACCAGCCGGAAATAGCCTACTGGCGTTTCTCTGAAGAAGGATTTAATAGCAGTAACAAGAAAATGATCTATTTCATTCTTTTTATTTAAGAAATTTTTCTGTTGTTGATGGAATTATAGGTTTGGTTGTAAGATCTACTGAAATATTTCACCTTGAATTTAGGCACATCAGCTATCACCAGGTTCTCGTTTTTTAGCGTCATCGACACCAACGATGTCATGGACAGAGGGACGTCCTGTCTGAAACCACCAGGCTCCACTTTCACAATTTTCAATGACAAGACAAGTGATTTCTGCAAAATTATCTTGTTTCCGTCTAGAAAGTGAACGTGTGCCTTTTTTTTTCCCCTAAAAATACCGCCCTCTTCCTATAACTACTTGTACATCGTGCACTCAGAAACACACACACACACACACACACACACGTGCACACATTCACACACCGGTGTGCACTCGTGTCAGTTTATGTCGAGCACCAGAGATCACATGGTACGCACCGAGATTGCTGTTTTTGTCACCGAGTGGGAGGTCAGAGATCGGGGAGGGAGCTGTGGTCGTGGAGGTGGGATGTAGGTGGCAGATTCTGCATTCACGACCCAAAAGCAGGTCACTTTTTTTTAGTTTTGTTTTTTCTCTTGGTGTGATTGTTGGACTCCTAGTGACAGAAATTAAACTAACTGCTGATTTTAGTTTTGAAAAAATAGCCCCCCCCCAAGCCAACCAACACACCATCTCTGACCCTCCATGTCTCCCCTAGAACGAGAAAGATCTTACTGCTACTTATTGCTTGCTGCCAATTCCTCCTGACAGACGCTGGATTGTTTTTACAGATAGATATTTTTCAATTATGCAACATTATCTTTCCTTTTTAATGCACTCAGAGGTTAAAAAGGGGGCCTAGTGAAACGCTGACTCAAAAAAAAAAAAAAAAAAAAGACCATTCCCTGGTCTGCCGGCAGTTCCACTGTTCTGTCCAGTCTTCTTTTTTCCTCCGTGCTCTCATGGGTCGTCTTTTGCTTTTCTCACCCCTCGTGGATTTAAACATTTGAATTCTGCTCCTGAGCCATGCAGCCCTGAATCTGTAACCTATTTCGTGGGGTGCCGGATGGAGTCCGAGGATTGTATCGGGTTCAGTGGCTGGTTGAAGGATGTTCTCGCTGTCCAAGCCTTGTTTATCGGGTGATGGTGGTGCTGGTGGGAACCGGAGACGCAAAGTTGCTTTTATTTTGTTACTGTGCAGACAAAGTGGGTTAAGACTGACCACAATTGAAAACAAAACTATCAACTTGTTTAAATGCATGTAAAATAAACTGATGCTCAAAACTGTACTCCTGCAAATCCAGAGAGGTAAAAATAAGTATGTGATTAAACATATATTGACATAGAGCCTATCAAATTCACAAGTTTTGTTTGCAAGATCAGATTTCCCTGTTGTAGACACAGAACTTCAGCTTCTTGTTGAAATTAATCAAATGGCTGGGACAAAAGGTGGATAATATGTCCGTGTATTTCAAAACTCCATCTGTTGTGATTTTTTTCTCCTGAAAATGCAGTTTGAATCAAGATAAGATTTTTGTCAGTGAATTAAAGAAATTAAGTTCGAGATCAAAATGACAATAGAATTCTTGAATCAGCACGGAATGAGCTGAAAGGGAACATGAAATTAAAATCCACAAGTTGCAAGGAAATAATCAAAATGTGAAACCTTGTGGTCATTTAACTTAAGTCAGGCAAAGATTACCACAAAATTAGCCAAAAAACAAAATGAAAAATTTGTTAAAAAGAAAAAAAAAATCACATACAAATGGTCAAAAAATTAAAAAAGGCGAACCCATGATATAAAATAGTTACCGATAAATAACTGTTAAATGCACAGTGCAAGAATAAACCTAACTCTGTGTCACCGTAGCTGATTCCAAACTAGTACCACAGTGAACCAAAGATGACGGTGGGTGCGTCCAATGACCCTGCTGGCTGCTGCAGTGAGCTGAACTTAAGAGATCAGTTGTTTTGAGCCTAAAAAGAAGTCCCAGATATGAAAACCGAGGGCCCTTTAAGCACCAGGAAGCAGCAATGTTAATGGCACAAAGAGATTAAAAAATAATGTGTAATGTTTGGTTTAGTAATAATAGAATCGACTCCACTTTTTTCCAGCCATCATTTCTGTTGACTAAGATGTGTTTACGCCCACTTAATATTTCACAATGGTATTTTTCTTAATTTCTTACTTTTATTTTTTTATATTTATATATGCATTTATTTGAGGTGCTTTTTAAGATGTTTGTTCATGAGCCTTAATTTATTCAGTTGCCATCGAATACCAATAAACAATGAAAATAGGAAATCCAGACTCTGGTTCTTTTTTTTGCCAACACTCAGACACCGTAAAACAAGAATTTTGAAACCACAAACCAGACAAACATCACAAATTTGTTGGGAGTTATACTAAAATGACTGGATTAATGGGATTTGCACAAAATAATTAACAAAACAGGCTTCTGCATTTGCTGACCCTTTTTTTTTTTTTAATATCACCCAGCCACACTTGAGAAAGACACTTTGTTTTCATTTAAGAAAACAAACCAAAAAAAAACAAGTCAGATAAATGTTTGCCAAACACAGGCAAAAAAATTGCACATTCAATAATTCAGAATTAAAAATGTACATTTTGACAAAAACCTCTAAAACGTTGATATGCTACAATACCAATTGAAGAACACTCCCCTTTTAACAGGTGTCAATTATGGTTGCCCTGACATCCCCCCACTTAAAACAGCGCAGCTACACACACACACAAGATCTGAGATTCGGCCAGTTTGTGGACAGTAAAAAAAACAAAACAAAACTCAAGATCAGGTTTGCCTTGGCCATTAAAATACTTTATTATATATATAGATTCAGGCCTGGCCTTCAGCTGGAAAAACTGCGACGAGGGACCGAAATGACCTTAGTGTATGTTGCTGATGCTCAAAGTGAAAATGTAGTGTTGACCTTCAGTCACTTTGGCGAAATGAAGGTGCTTTTACATTGCTGCTGTGCAAAGACAAACGGCTGAGCAAGACTAAATAAAATAAATAAAGAAATTAGGAAGACATTTTGACACAGGTACATACTGGTTGTCTATATAAATATAGAAGCACACTAGCTTTTTCTTCCTACAGGCAGTGTGCAAATATGATTGGCCTCCTTGCCATCAAACTCCAAGGCTAAGGTCAACTGCATGGAGTATCACGGCATCAAACAGAATATGATCATCATAATCTAAAAAATGAGAAATTGCATGAAAACACTCACAGGAGAGTTAAGCTAAGTTGTTTGTTTCCATGGGGGAAGGGGTATGTTGAATGCTTAGCATAAATAATTTAGCATTTTCTATCAGTTCACCTTGCTAGAGAAAATAATGTTTTTCGAGACTGTCAGCTTTCCCCTCCTAAAACGCGATATTTTATTCAATCTTTGTTGATATCTTTAGGGATCCATCCATCACAGTCTGGCAAAATAGGCTGCCAAATAGCATCTTACAAAGGGCCTCCACAAAGTTTCAAGCAGCTCTGATGCAAACACACTTCGAAGTTGAATTAAAAGTCAAGCCTTAGTGACAAACTGACTAGGAACACAGAATTTTTCTTCTATAAATTATAAAGAATCTGTCTGGACAACCTGGTCTGAGTTTGTGATTTAAAAAAGAAAGAAAAAAAAAAAAAAAAATCAATTTAGGCACAGAGGAAACTGAGAGTCCCGTCAAAAAGATGTTAAAGTCCAGGAAATTAAACATAGCGATGTTGGAAATCTTTAGTTTCTAAATGTTGTGCACTTGAGGTAATTGTCTAGGACGGACTTGTCTTGTGGTTGAGGTAAAAGTTTGGGACGTGGTGTTAGAACTGCATCTTAACTCAAATATATTAGATCGTTGAGCGCTTTTTTTTTTCGCCCCCCGCCAATAAATGCAAATCAATTCCTTTTTGCGCAGTACATTTTACTCATCCGTGAGAAAGAACCTCTAAAAAGGCGATAAACGAGTCGCGGGGGTCTGATTAATGGTGTTATGCTCGAGGAGAGAGCTCAACACAAGCGGTCCAGTTCCCGTCTGGAGACACTGACATGTGACAGAACGAGGATGGTTGCGAACTATGAGTGTTGTTTCTGTCCTTTTAGGTGGTGCTGGGGGGGCAGTCCCGGTGAAAAAGGTTTTAGATACCAAAAACGATAGGTAAGGCTCCACCCCAAGAGGGCGCACAAGGTCCCGAGCAGCTTGTGAGACAGATCATGGAAGTAAACAGAGGTGCAGGCGAACATCCACACCCAGATGATCACGATGAGGTTCAGGGCCACGTACAGCAGATTGAGGACGATCCTGGGCAGCGTGGACAGACTGGCCGTCTTCAGGGATGCCATGGGAGCCGTCTCCTCGATGATGAAAAGGGAGGAGAAAGCCAGGATGAAGGAGTGACCCGAGATGTCGTAGCCATGCCAGTGGAAGCCGGCCCGCCTGCAGCTGGCTTTGGACAGGAACTCTTTGTTGACCACGTCCATGGTGTCCGTCTCGAAGCACGAGCCCGTCACATTCTCGATGTAAAAGAAGGTTTCGGTGCAGATGTACCAGATGGCGGTGGCCACCAGCAGGGACATCAGCCTGCGACCCAGGAAGACCACATTCCTGCTGAAGGAGGAGTTGGAGAGGAGGAGGAAGGGTGTCAGCAGGAGCAGAGTCCAACCCCAGGACACTTTGACGAAATACCTGCAAGAGAAGCACAACTTTAATATTAGGAAGACACGAATTACACATCTGGTTACCTATTCTGCACAAATTTAAGTTAAATCTAAGGTCTAAAGAAGTATAAGATGAGAAAAACATTTTATTGGTCCTACAGCAGGGACATAAGGCAGGGACAAAAAAAGACAAACAAAATAGAACTATGAAATATAATTATAAAATATCAAACTCCGTAAACAACGGGAGAATATGAACAAATAAATATACGGATAGAAAATACGAATTTCAGAAGAAAAATAAATCAAGAGATTTTCAGCTGTGATCCTAAGCAAGACAGAGAGACTCAATCCTGGTTGTACTGTCTGACAGCGGCAGCATTAGAAGAAATTTACGGGCATTTAAAAACCTGGAACTCGATATAGTACGACTGAAATGATCCTTTAAATAGAATTTCATTCAGTGATTATCTACGCTGCTTGTCAGTCAAATCTTGTCCTGGCAAATGGGACTTGGAACAACGTCCAACCTCGGCAGTTATTTAATGGAAACGCCCAACGGTCCATTAGAACTGAAGAAGCTTCTCAGATTAGAGGTGAAAGGTCTTGGGAAAGAAAATTTTAGTCCAGTTTCTATGGCAAGATTTGACAACAATTAACCTGGATGACAGAACTGTCATATATGAACTACTTGTCCTGCACACAGGGTTTCAGGTGTGCTAATATCAGGACGAGAGGCTGGGCTTAACTTAAACAGGCCACCTGTCAATCAAAAGGTCTGCATTTTCTAAAAATTCCTCATGTTAATATTTACATCATTCTAAGGAAACTTGTTTGATCCATTTCAGTTATCCTTCTGGTTATTTCTTGTCGATTTTCGGATGAGTTCTTGTTTATTTTCAGGATCGACGTGTGTGTGCGCTTAATAAACAAGCAACTGTCAAAAGAGAAAAACAAACACTTCTTTGAATAAAAGAGAACAGAAAGAAAATGGGCGTTGTGGTTGAAGAAAAATACGTAATTTTACCCACTACAACAAACAAAAACACTACTCATAGAGTAATACTTTGCTTGCTTTATGCTAGCAGGATTAGGATTAAAATACCGGGCGAATTATCAGGAAAAGTGGGTTTAGTATTACACTTCACTTAATACACTTTTCAAACAATAACACAATAAGATGTTTGTTTGTTTTTTCTTTTTGTACAAAATGAACCGAGTACAAACAGAAATACACCATATTAAAAACAATTCGTTATAGTGAAGTAGCTCAAAGTTAAAATAAATTGTTATAGTCAAAGCGGTAACGTCGCATTTGTTGCGGCTCGAAAGTTGAATTCTATATCTCGTCCCGCAGTGATATGAGAGTATTTATTAATTTTAAAAACCGTGTTTCGAAGAAATACTTCCTTTCATCTTATATAAATTGAGCTGGTGAATGAATGGAATCTGAGACTAACAAGTGTCCTTCCCTCGGCGGCGGACGCGCCATCCTGCCCCCAGCGGAGCTAACGGCTAACAACAAACTAGAACGGTAATTAGCACCAGAGTTACTTACACGTTCAGGACGTTTCTGCTGCTGCTGAAATACGTCTGCGGTACTAGCTGCAGTTCCTTGAAGATGGAACCCACCACAGAAATGAGTACAAAGATCCAGGGGAATTTCAGGCGGACGGCAGGTATCCTCCACAGTGTCACCAAGTTGTCCACTATGATATCCACCGCTGCCATGTTTGGAAACCTTGACGAAGCTGTCGTTCTTCTTCTTCTACTGCCGTTCAAAGTGCGTTTGGATACGGGTTGGAACAATACTGCCATCTAGTGGCTTCAGATGGAACTACATCTCCAATTTAGTTCATATCAATTCAGTTCAGTTCAGTTCAGTTCAGTTCAGTTCAGTTCAGTTCGGTTAAATTCAGTTCAGTTCAGTTCAATTCTGTTAAGTTCAATACAATTCAGTACAGTTCAATTCAATTCAATTTAATTCAATTCAATTCATATCAATTCAATTAACTTCAGTTCAATTCAATTCAATGCAATTCAGTTCAATTCAATTCAATTCATTTCATTTCAGTTCAGTTCAGTTCAGTTCAGTTCAGTTCAGTTCAATTCAGTTCAATACAATTCTATTCAATTCAATTCAGTTCAGTTCAGTTCAGTTCAGTTCAGTACAATTCAATTCAATTCAGTAAAGTTCAGATCAGTTCAATTCAGTTCCGTTCAATTCAATTCAATTCAATTCAATTCAATGCAATTCAATTCAATTCAATTCATTTCATTTCAATTCAGTTCAGTTCAGTTCAGTTCGGTTCAATTCAGTTCAGTTCAGTTCAGTTCAGTTCAGATAAGTTCAGTTCAGTTCAGTTCAATTCAATTCAATTCAGTTCAATTCAATTCAATTTAGTTAAGTTCAGCTCTGTTTAATTCAATTTAATTAAATTTGAATGGCTTCTATCAAAATACCTCCCTTTGCTCTTTATATTTTTTTTCTGGGGTCCGTTTGGAGATGTAGGTAGAGTGATTATCTTTGGAACAGAACAATCCTGGGTGTTTCCCGGCTCCTCCTAATATGTCGAAGTGTTGTTGAGAAAGACACTAAACTCCTAACTTCTCCCCGGCGCTGATAGATGGCAGCCAAATACTCATGGTTCATCCATGATGGGTTAAATGTAGGGAAGGGAGTTTCCCAGTGAGAGATTAATAATTATTATTTTTATTGAAAAAGTGCAATTCACAAGTAGTACAATTAGTGTGAAAATAGCAGCACTTCATTGAAGTATAAGTACAGAACTTGAATTAGTCACCTACTGGAGGAATTCTCTGATGGCCCTTCTGGTTTATCAAGATCAGTGGATCCTGCTACTACAATGCTGAGGGCATAGTCTGTCAAGCCTGTCAATCTGTCAAATAAACTTCTGTTTTTGACTATTTTGACATTTCCACATGAACGTCCCTTCTTACCAAAATCATCCTGTCTTGGCAACTGGACTTGAATTTCTTCACTTGAAGATGTTTCATCCCTCATCCGAGAGGCTTCTTCGGTTCTAATGACCAATTGGGAGTTTCCCAATATAACTGCTTGAGTTTTGGGGCAAAAACAATCTTTCATCTTTCAAGGTGGATGGTCAGTGGTTTTACCATAAAACCTAATAATTAGGATTCATCAGTTTTGAACCTGGTGAATATTATATTGCAATGAATCTCATTCGAGCAGGAACAAGGAAACGCTGATCATAGATCTGCTGAGCGCTGATGAGAGAAAAGTGGCTGAGCAGTGGTAGAGATAACGCTCCACGACTTTATCACCACCTGTCATCTCTCTGAATTGCACTAAGTGGATTGGTATCATAAAACGGAATTTGAGGCAGCTTAAATGTAGTTGCATGAATCTCTTTAGTATGTCTGGCAAATGTGCTTCTTTTTAGTCACAATACATTTATGCCTCCACACATATCTTTTTTTTAATGCCCCTGCTTGCAACAGGCGGCCCATTCTATTCCTGCCGTGGCCGTATCTCAGCACCGTCTCGGAGTCTTTAAATGTGGCACAAATTTGGCAAAACTAATTTCTGCCTCCTTAAAGGTCAAAGGTCAACCATGTTTTCACACTCGGGGCAAACACCCACTTAGCATCGCGGATGGACTGACTGGAATTTGATGGATAAATGTCAATGTCTCTGAGTTAACACTGAGTTAATTTTTGCACAAATTTGCCCAATGACCAAAAGTATTTGGGTGAAGGTTTAACCTCATTGTGTCAGCATAATGTTCCGCACGCTTTTTTTTTATTTAGCATACTTTAGTCTACTGTAACTGGGTGGTGGCGTTGAACCGCCACTCCTTATAGTGGCTTCTCCAGCTCACCCAGAATGAGATCGAGGAGTTGTGTTACACCATCGACAGCTGAAAACTTCAAACAGAGCTGGAGGGATGGTTTGTTTATGACGCCCTCGAGTGCAAATACCAGAGGACACCCGGGTGAGGCGAGGCTCGCCTTTCAGACACAACAAGGTCACAGTGGGCTTTTGTCTGCAGGCGTTCTGCAGCCTCTCGCCAGACAGATGATGTCATGCTGCATGGGCTGCGGAGCCGTCTCCGCAGGAATTCAGGTCTCTTCAGGTCTCTTCAGGGAACCAGATTTGACCCAGTTCGCACCTGAACGTCGATGTCCCGCACCGGCAGAAACAGCTCTGCAGTGCCGGAGAAGCTATGGCTTTTGTCGCTCTATGAAACAGGAAAATACCATAAATACCAAAACTATCCCCTAGCAAGTAATGAGTAAGAGATCAAATAGCATAACTTTGATAAAATCATTGATCATTTAAAAATTGTATCTTTATTATCTCATTATAACGCCCATATTTCCCTTTTTATATTATTATTATTATTATTATTATTATTGTACTTTTCTATATCAATAAATTATCATCTAAATTATAGATTGTTATAAATAATGTTATAAATTGTATAGCAGACAATAATACAATAAATAATAATAATAATAATAATAAAATAACAATTATTATTATTAATATTATACCTTTTATACAAATAATATACATTACATAATAAACAATCATAAATATAATAATAATGATAATGATAATGATATAGCAACAACAACAACAACAATAACAATAATGATAATAATAATAATAATGGAGTTCTTTTGAGGGCACCTTACTCCACACTCAAGGACAATCTACAGGCATATGCATATACATATACATGTATGCGAAACACATTAAAGAAACAATAAAATAAGAAATTAGAACCCCGCAAAATGGTAAAAATAAATCAATAAATATTTATGTATGTATAAATATAAGAGCATATATAGTTGTGTTTATTGCTTTTTTTGAAATCTAATTTATTATCTCATTACCATGCCTTTATCTAATCAATACAATGTGATGCTCCAGTGGTTGGTTTCAATCTCGTAATTTGACTGTTTATGTTTGTGAATATTTACTCCGTGGGCCTCTCTGACAGCTGCGCTCAACTTTTCTCCTAACATTGACAAAAATGATAGAAATATTAACTATGTGACAGAAGTGACAGGCATTTGACCACCGCTCAGGGAGGAGGAAGGTTGGTTTTTGCAGGTGAGGCCAATGCTGATATCCCTGTGAAAATGAAAAATGCAGTTCTTTGCAGCATAATGGAGCTGAAATATAAAAATATATGGATATAAGTGGAGTGAAAACGGCAGTGGATCATGCTCAAAAACGGAAGAAGCCAGATTCACGGCCGTTAAAAGCCTTTTTTCCGCACAAACCCATCAATATCGGCACCCGGCCATGGAGCCCGGGGTTCGCCGGAAACCATTTTAACACGCTCTCTGCTCTCCTGCGGGCTTCAAACGTCTGGGTTTCGAGACTTCCTCTTCACCGCTCGTCTCCAAGCAAACATACGGAAATAAATCAAGGGCCAAAAATACAAGAATCAAACTGAGGACAAAGGAAAGTTAGTTTTTAAACCCTCCCGCTGGGGTGCGGAGATGTCAAAAATCACTTCTCGGTCAAAAGTTCTAAAAAAGCCATAAAATGTCTCCGCGATGGTTTTCCGTCCCGGTTTGAGGGCCGGACTTGAAGCTCGATCCAAGTCCGGTGGTCGTTGGTTGATCTTGTCCAGCTCCGTTGTGTGTTCAGATGCTGCGTCCCTCCCTCCGGCCAGAGCCCCTGCCACTTTCATCGTTTTAATGTAATAAAACATTATTTTTCTGTTTCAGGTCCAAAAAAAATCCAGTTCGTCTTCTCCAAGGTCTGTGAAAGTGTCGTAAAGCCAGGCTTTTTTTTTTTTTTTCGTGACCTCGGTAACCAGACTACAGTTACGCCGCTCTTCATGAGCATTGTGTTATAAGTTCTGTGCAACTATTGAAAAACCGGTCAGGTTTACAGTATGGTGCTTTTCTATCTTGATCTTTCATACAATTCCTGGGAAAAAAAAAAAAAAAGTTTTTAAATTCTCTGCCACCTGTGGGAGGAGGAGGAGGAGGAAGAGGAGGAGGGAAAAGAAGCAGGATTGGGTTCTTGTTTTTGGTTAAAACTCCCCCCCGTCACATATTGAATGGACTTTATTTGCAAACCCTGGCATCTGCCGCTCGACCACCGGCCACCCCGACGACGAAGGTACGGCTCTCAGACGCTTCCTCTTTTTTTTTCCTTTTTTTTTTAATAGTTCGTTCCTGTTTAGGCCTCCGATATCTGAATATTTCAGATTCTTTATTGTACAATGAATTTGGCACCTGGAAAATCAACATTTACTCTAGAGGGAAACAAATGTAAAACACTTGAATGTGTAAGAATTGTGCTGTTATGTGTTACAACTGTGCATTCGTGTGTTTTAATACAATTTCAAATGATGAGATAGAAGGAAAATGAGATTGTGATCTAAAAAATTCAGCTGTGATAAATCAGTTTTTGGAGGCTCGCCGCACAGCAGAGGCAGTCGTAAGCCCTTTATTCCTTAAATATGCTGTACCCTTTCTGAAAATGGTACTTCTCCGCATCTTCCCATATGCATGTGCATGATGCACTTGGTGCAACCAACAAAAGCACCAGTCATATGTTGCTGTTCATACGTTGAGACATATCTCATCATTTTTGATGAGATATGTCATCATCACCTATCATCATTTCCTCTTTCTCATCATTCCTATCATCATTCCTCTTCCCTCAGCCGCAGGGAATCTTCAAATCTTTGTACTTAAGACCTTAAAACACTTGATAGCCTTAACCATGACAATTTATATTTTATTGTATTTCTTATTCTCCCTCCTTCCTACTATTATCTATTATTGTTATGTTAATGCTTGAAACTCTGACAAAACAATTTCCTTCGGGATAAATAAAGTTGTTCTTATCTTATCTTATCTTATCTTATCTTATCTTATCTTATCTTATCTTATCTTATCTTATCTTATCTTATCTTATCTTATCTTATCATGCAAAAAGAACTAATAATAATAACATAAAACAAATATTTAACTTTGTCCACTGATCTGTGTTATAAATGTATTTTCTGCATGATTCTGATTATTTTCTTTACATTTTCTTAAGTAAATATTGCTGAATTTGTCAATTTCCTGAACACATACAGGGTAGAAACTTGAGGTGCGTGCCCGATTTCTGTTTCTCAGCATGTTGCCAATATCATGTTGCAGAAAGATTAAATAAATTCTTATAGATGCATTTTGTATAGTTTTATCACATATACTTTCATGCAAGTGAAATATCACCGATACAGAATAGAAAATTTAATTAAAAAAACATTACAAGTAGTCGAAAGGCAGGCTGCCATCAAAATAGGGAATAAGATACTCTGGGCTTCTTTTAATTATAATAACATTTTAAACGCTCCAGGATGAGTCGCAGCCTCCTCCGGGCATCGGACGTCCGGCTGTTCCTGGCTTCCCTGCTGTGCACGATGGGAGCCGCCGCCGCCGCCGTGGCGTCCGTAAAGGCGGGTCGGTCCACCGTGAGGTCGGCCGTCGGGTGGCCCCGGGGCCGGTGCAGGAGGGCCATCTCATCCGAGGAGATCGGCGCCTTGCTTGAGCAGCACAACCGGGTCCGATCGCAGGTGTTTCCCCCCGCGGCAAACATGGAGTACATGGTGAGGAAACACGGGCGTTCAAACAAAACAAAACAAAACAAAAAAAGGAATCGTCATGTGATGACTTCATCCGTTAGTCAGTTGATCATTGAATGGGAGATGAAATATGATTAACCCTCATATTATGTTAAGGGTCAATTTGACCCATTGGGTCAATGGGTGAAATGGGTCAAATTGACCCTTAACATAATATGAGGGTTAAAATTCTGCTCCTATAACTTTGTTTCAGTTCTGGGATGAAGGACTGGCGAAGTCAGCGGACTTGTGGGCTTCACGGTGCATTTGGGATCACGGTCCTCCACAAGCCATGAGCTATCTGGGTCAGAACCTGTTGGTCACCACGGGAAGGTAAACGCAGCTACGGGTTCATGCGAGCTGGTCCCAAAATTTACCAGAAAATAAAACTATTTCATCTGACAGATATCAGTCCATCAAGGAGCTGATTAAGTCCTGGTCCGACGAGAGGCGTCACTTCTCCTTCCCAAACAGATGCAGGGGTTCGGTGTGTTCTCACTACACGCAGGTACAGGGTGTTTTCTTTGCTGACTGCAATAAATGTGCAAACATTAAAAATTTTAACCATCTTTATTGTTTCATCTACTTTAATGGCCAGTACAAAGCGTTTTGGGTGGATTTGGGTGCAGAAAGAGGAGGGGTTTAAGCTTTAAGGGGAATAGATCACAGAAAAAAATAAATTCTAGAGAAAATAGAATGGAAAACTGAAAACATTTTCCAGAGCAAAATTGATTTACTTGTCATTCTGGTTATATTTAACTGTATTTTCTTTTTTCCATGTACTTTTACAGCAAATTTCAATGTAATTTTCATATGATTTTCTTGGCAAATTGCAGATAACAATGATAATTATATATAAAATATAATAGTAATATATATAAAAAATAACAGTAATAACATAATGTCTTGTGTTGCTTATCTATCTATCTATCTATCTAGATAGATATAGATAGATATCTAGATTTGATATCTATCTATCTATCTATCTATCTATCTATCTATCTATCTATCTATCTATCTATCTATCTATCTATCTATCTATCTATCTATCTATCTATCTATCTATCTATCTATCTATCTATCTATCTATCTATCTATCTATTCATTGATAATATCACTTTTTTAAATAATATGCAAAAGGCAATTTATCTAAAAAAAAGTGTAAAAGCAGATTTAAGTCATGTGATTTATTTAGAAAAAATATAAATTCATGAAAAAAATTAAAAGCATCTTTTGGACTTTCTGTGATAATGACTTTAATTTAAAAATGTCAAAAAAAAGACGGTTTTGACAAGTTACGTGTTCGATTACAGAGGAAGATTCTGATGCTGAACTGATAAAAGGACGATTTTTTACAACAAAAAAAATGCAGCTCCTTTGGAAAATCAATACTACATTTCTGTGCGGGAGACTTTTAAACCCAAAATTTCGGTGCGTGCTTGTGCATGTGTGTGTATTTGTGGCTCCCGTCAGATGGTGTGGGCCAGCAGTAGCCGGGTGGGCTGCGCCGTCAGGAAATGCTCCAACATGATGTCGTTTGGGAGCGCGTGGAGAGAAGTGACGCTGCTGGTGTGCAACTACTCCATAAAGTGAGCGAAAGTGACGAATTATAATCTCTACCGGCTTCAGATGCAAACATGCATACCGTATTTTCCAGACTATAAGTCGCACTAGCCAAAAAAAGGTTTATGAAGAAGAAAAAAACATATATAAGTCGCACTTGACTATAATCTGCGATTATCTTTCTTTTTTTTCGCTTTCTTCATTGCAGTTAGCGTATCCTCTGCTTTTGGCCAGTCCCTCACTTGTTTCTCGTTCTCTACAAACTTTCTTTCTGCTGATCCATCAGTGTTTTCGACTTCAAATTTCCCTACTCACGGCTTGTAATTTGCAGAATAGCATATTTCCTTTTGGGGTCATTCGTGTTCGGCCTTTCTCAGTTGTCTTTAAATGTAAACGAAATTTAAAATTTCCTGGTACAGGAGTAATAAACGGATAATCAACTTACTTCCGGCGCTGTCTCGGGCAGCTGCCTGCCAGAGTTTCCCCTCACCTTAGTTTCCCTTTTTCCTAAATTTTCTACTTTTTTTATTCTATTTACTTCTTCTTGCTTTAGTAACAATTTAGTTAAGGAATTATATTGACTTGTTACTTTGACACTTTATAGTTTTTGACTTGTTACTTTGACACTTTATAGTTTTATTTGTATTTCTTATTCTCCCCCCTTTTTTATACTGTTTATACAATTTCCTACTATTATTTATTATTGTTATGTTTTACTTGAAACTCTGGCACAACAATTTCCTTCGAGATAAATAAAGTTGTTCTTATTCTTATTCTTATTCTTATTCTTATTCTTATTCTTATTCTTAT
This sequence comes from Fistularia commersonii, assembly GCF_037954325.1. Taxonomy (NCBI): domain Eukaryota; kingdom Metazoa; phylum Chordata; class Actinopteri; order Syngnathiformes; family Fistulariidae; genus Fistularia; species Fistularia commersonii. Next base: position 8,315,031 of record NC_141297.1, on the reverse strand, counting down.
TCTTATTCTTATTCTTATTCTTATTCTTATTCTTATTAGGGGTAGCAGATACTGACACTCAAGCCAAGAGCGCACTCTCGCGGTTGTTAGTATATGAAATTACCGTAGATATTTTAATATAAAAGTCGCACCTGAGTATAAGTCGCAGGACCAGCCAAAATGTGAAAAAAAGTGGGATTAATAGTCCGAAAAATACGGTAAATTAATATATCATCCATTTCTTCTCACAGACCTGTTTTTCCCCCATAGTGAAACTTTCTCCTCAGTGGAGGATGTTGTTACTTCCACTGCATCGCTGACCGCTATAGTTGTAAAGTCAGGTTTTTGCTTTGGGTGAGACAGTGAATCATCTTCCACGGTCTATGTGTCTCTATGTTTCAGGGGAAACTGGGTGGGAGAAGCACCCTACCAACCCGGGAGGCCGTGTTCTGTCTGTCCGTCCAGCTATGCCGGATCCTGTTGGAAAAACCAATGCTTGCCGAACGGCAAAACCGAACGAGTCAAAGCGTAGTAACGAAATATTTATGCAGCAGTGTTTCGGGTCTTCGGGCTCCTGCACGAACAACCGGAAACGACAGTCCTGAATAATCTGAAAAATAATTAACACTATTTTAATGTTTTTCTTTTCACTGTTATTGGGAATTATTGTTTTAAGGAACGTTAAGGAACCAAACACATGAAGTACTTAGTGAAACAGATTTTAAAATCAACCCAGCTTTAGTGACTTTGTCGGAATATTTTTCTGTTTGGTGTGATTCCTGCAGGAGATCAGAATGCATAATCGCACCCGGTGCCTCCCAGCTTGCTTGACTGAACAGTAGGTGACTTGGATAGCTGTGTATATTCTGCCGTATATCCCTATAAATAATCTGACGTCTTGTGTTTATTCGCTGCTGCCGCAGGTCATTTTTTTGTCCGACCCGTCGCCTCATCGCGCCTCTCCGTTCGGTCCTCTGGAGACATCCGCGGTCGTAAAGTCGGAGCCTAATGCTGCTTTTATGGCCTGAAATATGAGGCTATTGCAACTGACACTCAACATCCAAACTAAGCAGGGGGGGAGGCAGCAATTGGAATTTCGGATCCCGGCGGCAGAAAAATAAGGATTCTAAAAGTTATCGCCTCGCTCTTTGTTTATTTTTCCGTCCCACGATCATGATGATGTCAATTTGACGTTATTTTGATCGGTCCATTTCAAAATCCCGTCGAGGGGATGTTTCACGAGTCCCACCTGGATGTTTGGGTAGTTCCGGCGGTACTTTGTTTGAAAAGAACAAATCTTGTGTGATTTATATTTGATTATATTTACACGGCGAGGAAAATATACAAGTCAAAACATGAACATAAGAGTGTTTTTCAATGAATAAGTTAGCCTAGCATCATGAAAAATAGGCTAATATGCCAGGAAAACCTTTTTCTCTCTAAATATCAGTCAGCATCCATATCAGGATAGTGATTTAATATATTTAATTTTAATTAAAAAAAACAACAAAGACAGGTGACAAGACCCAGGAGGCAAATTTTATTTACATTGCAGATTGAAAAGTGCCATACAAGTGATCTATCAATTATTTATTGATGAAAAAAAAAAAGAATTATCCACATTTACCATTTCATTTAGAAACAGAAATAGTCGTAGAGGCCTGAAAAATAGCTACGAAAGTGGAAAAGCTCAAAAAACAGGAATGTAAAGAATTAGTAGAACCACTTATGAATAAACCGTGAATTATTTCATTCATCTCAAATGTTGAAAATTGGCAAAAAACTCAAAACCAAATGGAAAAATAAAGGGAATAAATCAGTTCATAATGAGCAAATTCTTGACATTTTCAAGAAAATGATCAATCTGTTCATCAATCTATCTTCTTTCCGCTTATCCTGCACTTGGGGTCGTGAACTTTGTGAAAATTCAAACATTTCAATATTAAATAAATATATATTAAATATTAATTATATATCTAATATTAAATAAAATATTAAATAATAATTTAATTTTGAATCATTTGTTCCAAAACAAATGGAATTTTTATAAATACAAAATTTTGGCCCTTTTGTTTTTATTCTAGATTTCCTACAATTCATGCCGATCATGTTACCTGCGAAGTGATGGCATTATGAGATCGCAATGTATCCACATCAATGCCATTTTCAACAAGTTCAAGTCCCTGAATATCCAGGAAGAGAAAAGTTGATGCAGTTGGAAGGCTGTTTTTCCAAGAAAGATGGAAAGGCCAGTACATATTTGTGCTAAAAGGAGAAAAAGCGGTATGTGTTTCGCGTTACGAGTTAGCGTCGGTTGTCAAAGAGCCCAATCTATGTTAGCATTTTGACACCAAACACAGAGCTAAGTATGCTAAAATTAGCCGTCTAGCAAAACAACAAATGAAACAGTTAAACAAATGAAACAATGAAACAATTAAACAAATGAAACAATTAAACAAATGAAACAATTAAACAATTAAACAAAATAAACCATTAAACAAATTAAAAGTGTTAAAAGGCAAACTACGACGGCAGCAGACGCATCCAAAACCGCTGCGGCGGTGAAAGCTAGCTTTGGAGCAGAGCAACTAGTAAACATATTTTTTCTTACATCTATGCAAACGCATATGTAACATTTTGGATTTGAATGAGTTATTTAGCATTAAGGAGTAGTTACATTTATTTTATATTACATTTTGTTCCGTCTATACTGTTACCGGCCCTTCGAGGGCAATCATAATAGTGACGTAGCCCTCCGTGAAAAAAAATTAGAGCGTTTTCTGCACCCGATAAACTAATAAATTATAAACTAGCTTGGGAAGAACCAACAGAAATGCTGATATTTATGTCTTTTTTTTCCAAATTAAGAAGGAAATAAAACACGTGTGCATGAGTAGGGGGTGAGAAACGCACCACGTTGGCACGAGATATTTGAACACCGGACATTTTTCTTCCTTAATGTGATATTTGACAGCTGGTCTCAGTCAAGACAGAGCTGATTGCGTCGGCCGTCGGCTCAGTTTTATTCAGCTGCCACCCTCGGTACATTCTCCACTCCTCCACCCTCCTCTCTTCCTCATCGAATTCTCCCTCTGACTCAACACTCAAACCCCCATCTGGAGAAATGGCAGTCTGGCGGATGAGTACGAGAGAAGCACATAATAACTTTATGTCTATTTGAGTTTCTATCATCATGTTGCCATAGTTACAGCCGCTATATAGATTGGTGTCCATACGAGCCTGGTTACTGTTTAACCTCCCCACCCACATTTGCCCAGATTAGGAAAATCAATAAGATAACAGCGGCCACAGCGGCCTTACCTTGCGCCGACAACACCTTTCTCACAACGCGGCGGGGCCAGACTTTCACATTTTTTACACCTTATGCTGGGAGATACCGGCGGATTTTGAACGCACCCCTGACAGGAAGCAGAAGACGACATGGTCAATGTAAACACGCAGGTCACCTCGAGTATGGAACTTCCATTTGGTGAGTACACAGCAGAGTTGTTATTAACTCGGCTCAACCGGCTGCTGGGAAAAAAAAGATGGACGAGCGCGGCGGCCGCCGCCGCCGCCGCTCTTTTTCTTGACTTAAAAGGGACTTGCGAGGCGGCGGAACTGAGCGGGATCGGTTCTTGCAGGAAATGTCTGCCTTTTCTGTCAGGCTGTTGTAATAGTGAAGGTGCGCCGGAGGTACGGCGGTTTTAAAGACAGGCCTTGGTGGCGAGGATGGATTATTAGAAGTCAAATAAGGAAGAGGAGGAGGGTTGTGCGCTGGGTGTTGTTACCGGATTTCTTACCAGGCCCGGGTCAGGACTGTGTGGAGCTTCAGGATTTGCAAAGAGTGCCCCCTCCTTACACCTGATGAGTAAAAATAATGGAAGTGTGTTGCATTAAGTGAACCCCAAATTCACTATGTAGTTTTAATTATTTGAAAAAAAATCTCTTTGTATGAAAATAGGGTTGTCATACTTTATTTGACAATTTTTCTATATTTTTATTCAGTTTTTTTTTTTTTTTTTTAAATTTTGTGAGGAGGGGCAGTTTAGTTTATATGTAGTGATTTTCTTTAGCTAAATGAAATGATGCTTCCAAGCATACTTTAAGCTGATTTTATTATTTGATGTTTTTTTCATTATTTCCCCTGAAGCGTTTGCTTAACTATTTCTTTTTATTCACTTTTATGTAGTGTTTTTTGACTTTTTGGGGTGATGAAATGCTGATTTTTAAGTAATTTTTGTCGAAAATTCCAATTTTTCCCAAGTAACTCAAATCGGACTGGCGGATCAGTGCAGCATCTTTTGTGAAGATAGGGGTGACCTTCTTTTAATTTTTGAATAAAATTGTTTGTGCAATTGAGTATAGTTTCCAAAGAAGGTATGGTGAATATCAGAGGTAGAGAAGTTTGTTCATCCCGTACTGTTACACTTGCACCCGTTTTTAGAAATTGACGCTAAATGGATTTTATTCTGGACTTGCGTTGCTGACATTTCACAAATTTGCAACATCTTAAATGAGGTCATAAATGAACCGGATATCAGCTGCTTGAGTGGAAGCTGTGGGGAAATAAAAGGTCATCGCCTCACAGGGAGCGGTGAAGATGAATGACTTAGTTAAAAAACGCGGTAAAAAATGGATATCAAATCTAGTAAGACATAAGATTGCGGGTTGTTGTGGGTTTTGGCTTCCCTGTTAACGGACAGCAGCTAAAGATCTGGGAGCCCAGCCAGCTGCATCATGATTAGCTTCATGGTAAAAACAAAAACATGGCCACCGGGGTATTTCAAAGAGGCCACATCCAGGCCAGGAAGGTGTTCGTCAAACGGTTGATTTTGTAAAACTGGCTTTAACCACCTGGTAACCGAGGGGCCTTTCCCTTTTTGTGCATGAGGCGGTTCCGTCGGTGCAGTTATTGAATCCGCTCCATGGTTTTTTGGGCTATTTTTTCAAAAGTTTCACCCCCATCTCACCCAGAACAGACATCTTTGAAAGCTAAGTGGTAAGTGCCGTTTAGTACTACGAGCAAGAGCAGAGCAGAATTATAATCTGTTGTTCCTTGAGACAATTTGGCCGTGATGCCCAAGTGTCGTCCCTCACAGTCCTCTTCCGAACTTCTGGAAATCTGTCTGCTCCTTTTCGTAAATTTCAGGAAATACCACCGTCGGCCTTTTTTGATTCTGCTCAAAAATAGCGTACTGATGCACAGCTGGATAATGTCAAGTGAATCGGCTGCAGAGTTGCTAATGCTAAGAGAATGTGACTGAGTTTTGTTTTCAGCTTGAATCTCTCACTGAAAGGATTTGAAAAAAATATATACTCCATGACGCCGAGTGTGTTCTCCACGAAACCTAGATCCCTCTGCAAAAAGGACATTTATTTTTCTAGTGCATTCTTTGGCAGCGAGCTACATTAAGCTTGTTGACCCAGATGCGGCCACACAACTGTACACTGCTTTGTGTTGACATCCGGCGAAAATCGCTGCTCAGGTAATCTTGACTTTACATTCGCTGCCCCCGTCAAATCTGAATTTGGAAAACTCTTAAACCGTTAATCTCATGCTTAAGATTTGAGAAAAAATATATCAAGGTATTCAGAAGCTGCTTTTTTTAGTACTGATTGCTCGTATGTATATATTTCATCCTGACTTAATGTGATTTCTTGTGATCGTTTGAGTGAAAATTACAAAAAAAAAAAAAATTTTGATGTGACAAGACGTGTTTGGGTATGGACTATAGATTGAGGTATCACAATATTGGAGAAATAAAAATATTACATTACACTTGGAGAATAATGACATCCAGCACCATGGCTGTTTATTTGTTTACTAAATATTTTATCATTTGAACTGTGAAATATTTGACTATAGGTGGCTGTAATGGGTTCATATGATATTAGGCAAGACCCGCTTCAGTTTCTCATTTAACTAAAACTGCAGGAGATACGAAGGGGGGGGGGGGCTTCTCTGTGGCCACTCTGACTAACCAAACAGTTTAGGCTGTTGGAGGTGTGTGAGATTAATTGCTCAACGGTCCTAGCCTGGACAAACTCACAAGCTCTGCTGCTGCTGAGTGTAAACACGACAACAGCCGCTCAGCAGGTTCTGTTTGTCCAGAACACTGAAGGGCATGACAGCAGGCAGTCCTCCATGTGCACATGTAGAGTTGGATAAACTCAAATGTTTAAGACAAATATGGAAAACAACATAGGGTATCTGACAAAGACTAAACCTCTGGACAGGATTTAGCGAGCTCACAACATGAGGGTGGTGTGTAACGCGACGGCAAGCAGGGCTGGGGATTGACTGGCTGACCCAGGTGATCAGAAATAGGACGAAAGAGAGAGAAAGCACACGAGAGGGAAGCCGAACAATGGCAGGAAGTAAATCCTGAATATGACACCTGATAGACTACTACACGAGTAAAACAGGAAGTGAAAATAAGCTAAAAAAGACATACAAATGAACTATAACTGACCTGGTTAAAGTCTGTAATCACAAAAGTCTAACAAAAAAGCACCAGTCCAAATAAGACTATAAGGAAGCTACCAGGAAAATCAATAAAAACATTTTCCGAAAAATAGATATAGGAAGAAATCACCCAAAACAGGCAAAAAAATTAAAAAAAAATCACAAAAATTCATTGATCGATCTCCCCAAAAATGAAGGAGAAAATTCTCTAAATACAAAAATGAATACAAATAGCCATTTGTCTAGCAGAAATTTTGAAAATATGAAGTGGAAAGTAAAAATTGTAAATTGCAATCCCAAAAGTCTACAAAAAAAGCACCAGTCCAATTAAGACTATAAGGAAGCTACCAGGAAAATCAATAAAAACATTTTCCAAAAAATAAATATGGGATGAAATCACCCAAAACAGGCAAAAAAATAAAAAAAAAAATCACAAAAATTCATTGACCGATCTCCCCAAAAATGAAGGGGGAAATTCTCTAAATACAAAAATGAATACATGTAGCCATTTGTTTAGCAGAAATTTTGAAAATATGAAGTGGAAAGTAAAAATTGTATATTGTAAAATTGTAATCACAAAAGTCCAAAAAATAAACACAAGTTCAAATAAGACTATAAGGAAGCTGCCAAGAAAATCCATAAAACATTTTTCAAAAAATAGATAAAGGAAGAAATTACCCAAAACAGGTAAAAAAAACATTACAAAAATTCATTGATTGATCTCCCTAAAAATTAAGGTAAAATTCTCTAAATGCAAAAATGAATACAAATAGCCTTTTTTTTTTTTTTTTGCAAATATAAAGTGGAAAGTAATAGTTGTTAAAAAACACATGGATTAGAGTGTTTGTCCTTATGTATGTGCATTTATTCACCCCCAACCAGGAGATGTTGGGGCTAAATCACTTTCACTATTAGTATTTTTGAGCAACAGCGACAGACGGTCTGCATGCAGCATGGCGGAGGTTTGTACAAATATATCAGACCATAATCAACATGGGTGGACATCACAGATCGGTACTTATTGCATAAAAAATATATAGAACCTGTTATCTTTCATTAAATAACATTAAATAACTTGGGTCGAGGAACTGGATGGGAGAAATTCAAACTGAAGGTTTGAAAACTGAACATTGTGGCCCAGAAATAAAAAGCGAGCTTCAACGAAATTGTTCCTTTTTAAAATTCTATCTTTAATATTCTATACATTTTTGACCAGGAAGTGTCTAATTCTAATGCAATAAGAGTCCGATTGACATTTCAGCTTTATATTCTTTTATCACATTTTACCCCTAACGCTTTTCTCCACTTGCTTCAACATGTTTCTTCACCTCTTAACATTGTCTTAATATTTTTTCGATCCTTTTTATCTGTTTCCAAATATCTTTTTTACTTTTACTTTTTTTTTAAAAATTTAAAAAAAATTTTTCATATTAAATAACTTATCAGGTAGATTGCTCAGCTTTTGGAAATGTTGTTTGCAACTCTGGTTACAGTCGGTAGACTCTAGTGGCTGTAACCAGAGTAACGGCCAAAATAAATACAAAATAAAATAAAATCCAAAATGAATATTTATGAAGATATTTAGCAAACATTTAATTTTTATTATTTACTGACACAGTGCTTTTTTTCCCCCAATCTATTTTTAAAATTCAGGTAACGGCTCTGAAAGCCCAAATGTGATATCAGAGTGATGGCTCATGGCATTATTTTTGCTCTTGTTTGCTAAATGGATAATTTAAGTTCAGCTTTTGAATTCATTTGAAAGAGACATTCACCTCAGGGTGTGGATTTTTTTGTTATTATTTAAAAAAAAAAAAAAAAAAAAAAAAAAAATGCATTTATTAAAAGAAAGAACTTTTTTGTTTATAAAACTTTCTTGGGCTACCCGTAAATATTTTTTCAAGAATTCAAAATGTTAAAAATGTGTTCATTACGTAAATTAAATTTTGTTTTCTCTGTAGCACTTTGTGGATTTCATAAGCAACACACTAGTTGTTTATACAAAGTGTAAAGGTAAGAAAAAGCCATATATGCAGTGGTACCTTAATTTTAGACGTCAAAATGTAATTGCTGCTCCCGGTGTTTTCTTTTTCCGTGCAAATGCCGACCCCTGCACTTGAGGTACCGGTAAGCTGCTTGAAGCAACATGCAATTAGCCCGTGCTCGATGCATTTAAATCATTTTTAACACGTAAATACATTTTTTGTCATCTTTTTTTCTCTGCCGTTTTAAAACCAAGCCATCCAGTTCGTCGTTTCCGAAGAATTCGCGAATATTGTCAACCCAAGACCGATCTCGTCATCCGGTCACGGTCTCGTATATGCAGCTCCGAGCCTGAATGAAAACATCACGAATTAATCTTCGCCGCCGTGGGACACGATATACAGGCGTGTCGTCGAGCCGAAAGCCCGGCCCGCCGGGAGGGAAGGTTCTTTCACTGTTGCACTTGACACTATTAATCCCGGTGTTCAAGTCTCCAATCAAATCTCATTGTGACAGGCATTAGAGGGATTATCCCTGAGTGGCTTGGGCCCTCGGAGCTGGCCTAGCAGCCCCAGACAAACAGCGGGAGCAGCCTGGCCGGGCCGGACAGAGCTGCCCGCGCTCATGGGCCGTCGCTCAGCTGGGGCTCGGCCTTCACAGGAATGTACGGTCAGGATGGGACGCTGCTCTTCTCCAACGCAGGTAAACCGAAGGGCCAAATGTGGGGGGGGGGGGGGGTAGGGCGGGAGGTTGTCCGGGCGAACGAAGCCGAGAGATTAGGCGGGCGAGCGTAGATTATTCCAGAGGTGAAGCTGAACAACAACCTCCTGTTTGTGCCTTAAAAAAAAGCAGGGAATCTACTTCTTTGCTTGTTTTCTGTTTTGCTGAAAAAAATCGCCGTGAAATGTGGGATATCTGCGAGAGCCAAAATCGCCCCATGGATGTTCCTAACATTGTGGGATTATTTTTGAGAATAATTTTCCTGTACACTTTTTAGAGACGGTCTGTCTGATGCGATGAATAGCGGCCGTAGTGGTGCTGTTGATTATGTTTTTAACTAAATGTTTCCCATCTGCGATTTCTTCATAACTCTTTCCACTAATTAATCAGCTTTGGTCACATTGTAAGAGACCAAAATCCTCCATTTCCATCCATTGTGATTACTTTGTAGTTTCATTATTTCTTCTGACAGTAGATTGACTAGTTCTGGGTTTCCAGATGTTCACAGGCCTTTGCATTTTGTGAGCTTTCACAAAGGCGACCGGTTCTTTGGTCCTAAGCCGTTATTGTCATATCTTGTGACAATCGGACTTAAGGTTTCTTCAAGAACAACTATTGATCATGTCATGTATGACTGAGATCCTTCACATCCCAGGTTATTGGGATGAATTCTACGGATCAATCAAGTAATCATGCAAAAAATATCCTTGCCTGCGGATGTTCTATATCCTTACTAGAATCACAGCTATTGACTGTTTTTTTTTTTATTAAGTATACCTCTGACAAAGATGACCTGGACTATAATCTAGACTTTTCACTAGTTAAAACTATATTTGCATCCTATAACCAGCTTAACATTGTAAAGATCAAACTCCAATATTTCCAATGCATTTTTCTCTCTTTCTGCTCAATGTGTCAGAAAAAATAGTTTCCAGGAATTTCAGGAAAAAAAATAGGAACCCTGAGTAGATAATTACACTTTAGTGGATGAACAATTTGGAAGCATTAAATTTGACCCTTTTTTGGTTTCAAGATGATTGAGGTGTAATGCGCCATGTTGCCCACTAGATGTCAGCAGTGAGCAAGAAGGTCGTGGAAGAAGCAGGAGGAAAGGCTCCTGTTTTTAAATTATACAATATCTGTATCAGGATCATCACAAGACTTTTTTTCCAATATCAGAATATATATAATAAAATCACCTGTCAGTCAAATCACTAAGCGAGGAAAGAGAGAAAAAGTCTAAATGTCTAACCGGTGATGCCGTGAGATTTCTTGGTTGTCAACTGAAAATACCAAAAAATAATTCCGTAAATGAATAAAAATTAGATTTTGAAAAAAATCTGAAAATGTAGATTTGAAAATCAGGGCAAGTATAAGCAGCGTTTGACTTCAGCATGCAATCAATGAAAATGAAATTTTCAAATGTCTCCAAATGTTGCAAATATATAAGTTATATGCAAATTTTATATAAATGTTCTTTCAATCTGCACCAACAAGGTGTTGGGAAAAAAAAATATAGAAGAGGTTTTGTTATAAGAACTCTTTAAACTGATCTCAGGGAGACAAAGACAGAGCAAATACTGTTCAAACAAAAGATCGATGAGAAAATTCTGGGAGAAAAATGACCCGAAATGCTTTGGTTTTTTTTTTTCCAAAAGAGACAAAAAATTTTTTTTAAAAATGATAAGGAATGAGTGTTTTTCATTAAATTGACCCAAAAGCCATTTTGCAATATTTGCACATATATAAAGTTTGTTTTGCAAAGACAAAATTTAGTAAAATCATTTCCCCCTCGAGTAGAAGAACAGATTTAACAGCCCCTCACCTCAAAGTTCAAACTGCACCTGTTGTGCAACGTTTGTGTACCCTGGCGTTTTTAGTCGGGGTTTGAACATTTGAAAAGCAAACATTTAAAAAAAAAAAAAAAAAAATGTTTTCTCTGATTTTGACTGCATCAGTGAGACGTGAGTCCACCTTTCCATCCCACCCTCTGCTTTAGATCCCGGCCGGATTCCTCCATATTTAGTGCTTTGTTATTCAAGCCGCGCAGGTTAAATATCTATTGATTGCCCGGTGACTGAAGGACCAATCGAGCTGGATGGAGATAAACGCGGAGCGGAGCTGCTGACGGGGGCCGATCGCACCGGCGGTCGAAATGAACTCTCAGCAAAACATAGTTAATGATTGCAGAGTCTTATCTCGTGCTGTGATTGATTCACGTCTTGCTGAGCTCTCAGTGTTTATTGATGCAATTGTTTACTTATTTGGAGCAAATAGGCGATGTTTCTTTCAGTAGGGGCATGCGGCGAATGTGAGGTTTTATGTTTTTTTGTTATAGATGAAGGCCGTCGCCCTTAGAGTCACGGCCTGCAAAGATCTTTTGAAAAATATATTTTCGGAAAATGACCATGCATGACATAGAATTGCAATATTTTCCCAACTCCGCGTTGCTTGATCTGCAGAGAAACCAAAACCAAACCTCCTTTTTTTTTTTTTTTTTTTTTTTTTTTTTATCTTTGACAGAATGTACCCCTCCCTTATTTATCATCTTAAATTTTATCACCCCGCAATACTGCGCGATACCACAGAACTGAATTGACACTTGTGGTTTATCATTTACCCCTGGGCCAAATAGCTGTCACGAGTGTCACGGCAAATATGACTCCTGTTCTTTGAGGGGTAGAAGATGTGATTTGGTTTTCTTGACATTTCATGTCGTGATTCGGCTCAGTCTGGCATTCCTTTAAGGGTGAGGCTCTGCTGCTGGGCAAAAAAAAATAAAAAAATCACACTAATCTCTCACATGATTAGGTTATTGAAATTGACTAACTGTCCCATTTTGTATTTATTATTTGTATTCCCGCTTGGAAAAACATTTATTACTTACTTTTATATTATAGTAGAATTGAAATAATTTCAAACACATACTTTTTGATGATACATTGCCAGGAGATGGACAAAAAAATGAAGTATTTCTGCATGCTTATTGACCAATACCTGATCTGATTAAAAGTTTGAATGGTACGTTTAAGGGGATTGATCGGCTCTGTTCATCTGAAGGCCTCTGATTAGTTTCGCCGCTGTCGATTGACATCTGATCTGGTCATCTAACGTAGCAATCTGAAGAAAATGTAGTTTTCGTGTTCCCTTAGTACACAAAGTACGAAGGGAACCATACAGGGAATTAAGAAACACTTAAGAAAAACTCCAATTCTAATTTTGACCACCGAGACCGATCGACTGTCTCGCGATCTGTATGAGGCGGAACTCTTGAATGAGTGACAATAAAAAGTTGTCATAATTAAAAACCTCTATAAAAAAAAAAAAAAAAAAAACAACATTAAGTAGAGAAGATCAGGGGAAAAAGAAGTTAGGCCTCTCCTTTGCAAATGACACAAAACATCCAGACAAAACACACCTAATGACAGTCAAACTGGTGTGAAATGACTTGTGAGTAAACGACAGGATAGTGTGTGTCTACATGTGTGCGCAGACAGAGGAAAGAGAATTATTTTGTCGCGGCGGAGGACCAGTGATGTTCCCCCGTGCCGCCACGGGGGCTTGCATAAGCTGTTATTTGCAGATAGTTATCTGTTGACAAGGTCTTTGCCATGACACTCTACTCACCTATCTCCTCCATCTACTGCCTGACGGACAGAGCAGCAGCCTCTTTCTGCTGCAGCCAGCACATTGTCTCCTTTTTCTTTCTCTCTTATCAACGTCAACAAGCTCCTGGATGCTAGCGTTCGCCGCTCCCCCCCCCCCCTTTCTCTCTTCCCTTCCCTCTGTTCTCATTTCCCCCCAAAATAAGTCCCCGGCGTAGTCCTCGTCTGGTTACCGCCGTCGGTGCCTTTAGACCAGAAGGTGCTGAACTCCGACGATTTTTTTTTTTTCCGCCACGCCGCCCCGCTTTTCTCGTCCCTCGCCTTCCAGGTTGGACTTGGGGAAGTGAATCGTAGTCATTGAGGAGAAGGTACAAATAGGCAGCGGTTGCAAATGGAGTTTGGTCAGTGGTCGGAGATTCCTATTCCGAATAGATAGACAGGACTTTGTTCACAAACTGGAGTTTGAAGTTTCAAAGGGGAGAACCACACCAGAGTTACATCAGGTCTCGACGATCCTTTGACTTTTAGCCTCGGGGCAGGAGTTTGGGTGACTGATTATAAGACCATCGCGCTTCACCGCGGTAGCCTCCCGCTCTATTTACTACATATTTAACGGCAACCTGTCACACAGGTGTGGTCACCCTGCAAAACGGTGTCAAAGTGCCCCGGTGACAGTTCAGCCGGTTTTATTCCTTGCGTCCAAGAAAAAAAAAAAAAAGACAAAAAACAAACAGAAAATAGAAATATTGCATCAAAACACTCAATTTCAGCCCTTCACCTGACTGATACTGGATGTCCAGAACCATGACCCGATATAAAGGACCGTAAACACTGCAGCACTGAACATTGATTTAACGTCAAGTTGATCTTGGGTAGACACATTTTTTCTTTTGGTGTTTAAATATTGACATTTGACTTGAAGCCAACAAAATATGAATGTCAAAAGATTTCATATCTTGGTTCATAAACGACGTGAAAGTAACCCCAGTATCAATGTCAGCTGTCATCTAGATCGAAATTAAATTGTCAATATCAGAAGTGACCTCCAAACCTACATTCAACCAAATATCAATAAGAATGTTGTCACGACAGACTGATCGGAAATTTGACGGATTCCCGATGGGTACATTTTTCGTAGGAAAAGCGTCTTCTTTCCAAAAACAAACTTGTAAAAACACACAAATCTGTTAGGGGACAAAGATATCAACAGCGAGCGTACACGAGGAATCGTCCGATCCGTCACAACAGGCTAATGTGATAAACGTTGCATTTAAAAAAACGATATCTCTTGAACGAATTTGAGGATCTCGCATTGAAAGCGAATTTCGAGAACATGCAAGACAAATTCAACTGACGGCACAAAGCAACCGGATTCTGGATTTATGTGACAGGAAAGCGAATCGAACCAAGCTTTTCTCGATATTGGATATGAGCTAGTCTTTTAAGCTAAGCTAACCCAGCTACATATCCATAGTTTATGTTATTCACTCCATGTGAATAATAAATAATGAATTAAAATAACAATTATTGTCAGAATAGAGACATCAATTGAAGAAGAGAAAACCCGCAAGTGGGGTGTAATAATAATAATAATAATAATTATTTATTTATTTATTTATTTATCATTATTATTATTATTAATAATAATAATAATAATAATAATAATTATTATTATTATTATTATTATTATTATTATTATTATTATTGTAATATAAGTTGCAATTTCAAAAAAGTTTTATGTTTGAAAAAAAGAGAGGTGATTAGAAGTTTCAATTGAATGACGTTTTGGTCATTTCTGCAAGGTGATGTGTTATCAGAGTAATATTTCATGAAATTTCATGAATATTTTTGAAAGTAAATTCACAATTCATGAAGAAAAATATACATGAAATTTTTCATCATACATTTACAATTTTATTGGATTATTTTGACAATTCATGATATTCCAAAATAAAAACAAGAGAAATGACAAGAATGATAATTCTTTCTTATAAGACAGAAAAATATTATAATTTTTTTTTTTTTTTTTTTTTTTTTCTGCTTCGATCCAACAAGAGACCTCTAGAAAATATTCCCGGAAGGAACAGAAGTGGTAAACTTTTTTCTATAAATTTTTTTAGACCAGGTTTGACTTTGTCACCAGAAACACTGTTCTGCCGTAACACAACTCTTCGTCACGGCCTCCTGCACGTGTCAATCACGCCTGTGGGAACAAAAAAGGACGGATCGTGAACGCAGACGAGTCATGGGAGAATTTCAATCCGTCCTGCCGTATCTTTACCCGGGACATCAGAGCAGCTTGTCAGTTCTGGACTAACAAAAAAAAATAAAAGCGCCGGTGCAGATTGTACTTTACGGTCCTGTATATGGAGGGGGGGAGGGGGGGGGGGTCGCAGATCTTTGAGATTGAAACGGCAATAAAAGAAAGAAAGAGAGAAACATTTAATGACAGGCGAGATAAGATTTGCGCGGTGACTCATTTAAAGTACCGGAGCAAATACGGCCATCGCGGCAAAGCGGCGCGGATCGAACTGGAAGATGATGTCGTAATCGGTCGACCTCTGCACACGCCGGCCAAACTGCACCCCTGCGGCAGAAGCCACGCGGCTGCGCGTGAAAAGCGGCCGTGCATTTTTCTCGCCCGGGATAGCGGAGGCTTCCTTTGAGTTAATCAATCGGTGAAATCATCAATGAATGGATTCTAATCACGGTTTGAACAGCTCAGCCTGTGATTGAATTACAGCGAAAGGAGGGGAGTTTTGTCTAAATCTAATCAGTGATCGGACAGTCTGAGAATAATATCACGGTATGCGTGTGAGTGTTTCTCCCCTCCTTGCCCGAGGAATGCAAATACGTTTTTTACGAGAAGCCGGTATAACTGCGGTGTGTGGTTAACAAGTTCGCCCGCTCGCAGACGCTGAACTCCAGATCGTTGACCCGCCGATTTGTTCTGGCACTTTCTCTTCAAATACGCCACTACTGTTTGCCGTGCGACATGAGACACGCGCGCTTTGCGCAAGCTTTCGGAAAAACAGTTAGGAGTCCGGAGGGTAGTGTGTTAGAAACGTGAAAAACCGATGACCGAAAGCTCGTGGGTGTTTTTTTTTTGTCTTTTTTTTTTTTTTTTTTTTGCGACTTTTAAATAGGAAGTATTTCTTTTTTAGTTTAAATGCAATAGGCAACATTTAATCAGAGGTTCCCTCAAGACACATTTTAACCCTTGTGTCGTCTTGCGGGTCAAAAGTGACCCACTATCATGTTTAGCTGTAGAAAAAACACCTTAACCTATTTTTTTTTCCAACTTTTATGACATTTTATGACTTTTCCCTAAAGAGAGCCCATAATTAGAAAAAGTGATACTTCTTTTTTGTTGATGTTTCCATGTTTATGTTTCCAAAGATTGTCTTATGGGTCATTTTTGACCCGTAGGACAAGGGGAGTAAACACAATGTTAAGATCGCTCGAGGGTTAAAAATACCTAACGGTGATTGATTTATAACGTGACTTATTTTTCTCACTAAGTGTAAGACATTGAAATGGCGCATCTTTCGCGATTTATGTTTGGCAAATGGCAAACATAAAAATGATGGGTCACTGTTGTCCAGGTCAGATGTTTAAGACCATTTTTAACACGAGAAAATCTAGTGTCACCCCTTAAATGACATATTATGAACTTATCAAGCTGCTTTTTCTATTTTGGGGGAAAACAATGCTGGCAAGTTGATATGTGGTCATGACTTGAATGCATTTTATTTGAGTTAAATGTCTGGTTGTGAGGATGTTAACTTAAAAAACGATATCATCGTCACCATTTGTCTGGATCTGAACTTGTTTTGGACAGAGATGTCCTGACATTGACGTCACGTCCTGCATCCTTCAGTGGATATTTGACCATATGATTAGCAAATCAGCTGAAATTTCCACTGAAATTTAAAAACTTTATTTTGAATTCTTCCATCCAGGCCCTCAAATTTGATCGCAACCTCAAAATTTCTTGTATCAGTAATACATTTACCACACTTAAACGCTCTCCGTTTTGTGAAAATGTATTGTAAATAAAAGACCGAAAACCTCATTGTTTGAAATTCAAACATTCTGTCGCGCGGTAAAAATACGACTACAGCAACAACCAATTGATCGGATACAGAGTGTGTGTGTGTGTGTGTGTGTGTGTGTGTGTGTGTGTGGTGGTAGTGGGGTGGGGGAACACGCAGCAAAAATCCACAGTAACCAGTGGTTGGCGGGAGTTTGTCGTCGTTAATGACTTATCCTCCCACTAGTCCATTTTTTGGCAATTTGGCGTAAACACAACGGTTTCGCCACGAGACAAATCATTGCGACCGACATACGTTGATGATATTTCAATTGCGGATCATAAAATGTGGGATGAAAAGAAAAAGACACTCAGGTGTTCATTTTTGAAAACCCGTCCTGCTAAATTTACGGTCATTTCTGAACGATTCGTCAGTCCCCTTTTTCCATTCTTTGGGAAATTCTTGACTGTTTTCATGCAATTTCAGTTGCAAGTTTTAGGAAACGTATTTTCATTTAATAGCTGCTTTATTTCTCTAAGGTCAAATTACTCATGGTTGAATTTTGAATTCAATCGATATCAATTCGGTTTAACAACAACTGTCAAAACAAACACAGATCTCGTCTTGAAAACTGTACATGCAATAGTGAAATCACACAACTTTCGCAATTTCTTTAATTTCTCAATGAAAACTCCGGTCTTATACATTGATTTTTCTTCTTAAAATACCATCAAGTTTCCCTTCCTTCTGCAGAAAACTTCTTCTTTTTTTTCTTTTTTTTTCTTTTTCCCTGCCCAGAATCATCAAGTATGTCCAATACCGAGCTTTTGGATCAAGCTCACGTGTGTTTTCAAACACAATGAAGTCTTTTACATAAAGGCATCACTTTGCTTGAGAAAGCGTTATCCGCCCCCTTCATTACGGCAGCATTAGCCCAGATTTGAGTTTCCAATATGACGGGCCCGAGCGATGGCGAGTCCAGAAGTGGACGCTGATCACGCACGTAATGTCAGCGTGTCAGAGAAAAGGAGCTGATAAAGGCTCTCGTGGAGGGACTGTTTAACCATTAGCTATTAACTGTTTATAACCACCGAAATGTATAATAAATAGCTTGTTACTTTATCAAAAGCCGGAGCGTAATTTTACTTCAATTTGTGACTACTCACTTTTGTGCGTCTCTGTTGCATCACCCTGAAAAAACACCGACACAGAATATCCGCCGACAAAAAGGGCGACTCGAAATTATATCTATGTAATAAAGTAAAGTAAAAAAATATGAAAAGCACCTGTATCTATTAAATATAAGATTATGCATCAATATTAGATACACATGTTGACTTCTATACAAAAATAACAAGATGCAATTTTAAACGAGTCAAATCCTTTGGATGAAGAACCCTAAACACTGTAGCTGTCTGAGAAGGTTTAGTACTGTTAAAAATAATTTATTACCAGATAACATCAAGTAAGACCTCCTGAAAGGCATATTTGATCATTTTTAATCCGCTCCAAGTTTCGAACATTAATGTGTTATAAATATGAGAGATTATTGATGTGTTATATTCCTTTTTTTTTTTTAAAGGGAAATGTTATTTATTGAAACTTCTTACTACAGAAAAACAAGCACGGGGAGGATGGCAAGTATCAAAGTTTCGTTATCTGTTCGGAGAAAAAAAAAAAAAAGCGATTCACCAGTCAAGAGGCTGGTTAACCATCAACCAGGTAACACTCCACCTCTCCTCCGGTTAGCGGCACGAGGGGGAGCGGGAGAAGGAGGCGACCAGTTCTCCGGGGGCCTCCTTTCTGACGCCGCTGCCTCCCCATCACGATCAACCCCCCGGGGCCGGGGAGCGAGGTGGAGATAGGATTAAAACAAAAAAAAAAAAAAAAGAAAAGAAAAGGAGGGAGCGTGAGGAGGAGGAGGAGGAGGGGGGGGGGGGTTACCGGAGGTGTGAGAAGGAAGGAGAAAGAGGAGGAGGGTGGTGGTGTTGGTGGTGGTGGCGGTGGGGGGGCACATTCGCCTTCTTGGACAAGTCTTGTTGCCGCTCTATCAGGTAGCTGAGAGTTTGTTTGCCCAGCACGCCTGCAGACATGGACATGGCCGACTATAGCGAGGCTCTGGACCCGGCCTACACCACGCTGGAGTTCGAGAACATGCATGTGCTCGCCATGGGCACGGGTGAGTCGTCCGCGCGCGGCTGAACTTTGAAACTTATTTTTATTTATTTTTATTTTTTAAAGTTTTAAAGTTGTCGCGCGAGATCGTACCTCCGTCCGTGGGGTTTTTTTTCCCCGAGTTTTATCCGTTTTATTTTTCGTCGCCGCCGTGGTGGTACCGGCTTATTCGTTGGGGCGGGAGGGAGGTGAAGTTGTCGTTACGAAGCGTCTGTTCCCACGCGCATTTTTAGGAAAGGAAAAAGAAAAAAAAAAAAGTGAGAAAGAGAGAAGATGTTTGCAAGTCTCCCGTGACGTCTGGCTTTTTCCCAGAGAGAGTAAAAGAGAAAGCTGAAAAGAGATCCTAAACTTTCAACCACCTCATCTTTTTTTTTTTCCATCACTTTACTAGAATGATGATGATGATGAGTCAGACCCGGGTCTTCACACTCCGGGGTCTTGACCCTCGACTTTATAAAAAAAAAAAAAAAATCTGGAGTTTTAACTCCCTCTGTAGTTCGTCCCGTGTCATAACAGTTTAAACCTTCGCTGTAAAACGTCAACGTGGAAGTGAACTCTTTGTCCTCATGTGTTATTTAACTCCCGCTCTCATTAGCGCCCCATAAAAAGCACACATTTTGGCAGAAATGCAACTCCGATATGTGTTTTTTTTTTTTTTTTTTTTTTTTTTTTTTTGCATACTGTCTGCTTTTATTATTTTAACCGTCTGTTTGGTCTGCTCACACTGTCACCTCACAATACCAGTTGAGGAATATGTTTCAAAAGTCCTGCATCATTGAGGTTCCCATGAAAATGACTGCATTATCATCTAACTTTAAACTGCATATTCAGTATAGTCGACTTATTAGGTTAAAAATGATCTACTCAATCGAATTTTTACAAGGTTTTTGTTAATTCTGTTAACATCCCACGCACCTTAAGAAGAAAACCTGGATAGTCGTCATTAGCAAAAGTGTAAAACGAAATAAAAAAGGTTCTAAGAATGTGCAACAGGCCCCTTGAAATTGGCCAATAAATCGCTTAAAAATGCCATGTGTGTGTGTGTGTGTCATTTGATTTTATTACAACATACATCCAGACACATCCCTTTGAATCAACCTTAACCTTAAAGCGTCTCAGTCATTGTTCTTCCTCAGAGGTGATCAACTCTGCATCACTTTTGGTGTGTTTTGGGTGTGTGTGAGTTACTCAGCGCCGCTCGTTCACACCTTCCTCGCTCACAGGTTTTCCTGGTTGCATCCCAGGTTTGATTCTATCACCCTGGTTTTAAAGATGTGGAAAAAACAAAAATGAATCATCTCTCACTCTCTGTCTCTCTCGATCTCCGTGTTAGACTCCTCGCCGGCTGAGAGCGCCAACATGAGCGGCGGCGGCCACCTGGCGGCCGGCAGCTTGTGTGCCATCTGCGGGGACCGAGCCACCGGCAAACACTACGGGGCGTCCAGCTGCGACGGCTGCAAGGGCTTCTTCAGACGCAGCGTCCGTAAAAACCACATGTACTCGTGCAGGTCAGGTCTGATTGGGGCCTAGTGGTGTGTGTGTGTGTGTGTTCATTCAGTCGGAATACAGCAGTCAGACGGTTTATTAAATCTAAAGAAATTAAACCCCTTTTTCTTATTGGAATCTTTCATTCTGTTGGTGCGAACTTGTGAAATACATGTTATAAAACACTTTTTAGGATCTGCATGTGAGCAGGTTGCAGAAATCTAGCAATCTTTCAAGCCGCAGACGAAAGTTAAAGATCTCTCATAGCATTTTTCTTCAACCGTCTGATTTTAAGAGAGTTGTTGAAGGTGCGAAAGCGCTAATCGACTTCTTGCGCCGACCGTCCAGGTTCAACAGACAGTGTATCGTGGACAAAGACAAGCGGAACCAGTGCCGATACTGCCGGCTGAAGAAATGCTTCCGGGCCGGCATGAAAAAAGAAGGTAAGTTTGTCCGCCCCCCCCTTTCAGACGAACCCCCGGTGTCTGGGGATCTGTCCGCGATGCACCCACATCCCTCGGCTTGGCATGTCGCAACCGGCGGTGGAGTAGTGCCGAGTTAATGATCATGCACGCGTCTCGGACCGGCTTATGCTGAGCAAACATTTCCGAGCAGTAATAGCCATATACTGATAAACATGACAACCTTGGGAGCCTTATTTTTCTTTTTAATGACTCAGCACTCAACCTTTGTGTTTCAATGATTTGAGGGGGGAATCTGTCTTTTTCACTTTTTTTTTTTTTTTTTTTTTTTGTTGCAGGAAACTTGTTTTTTCTTCGATTTACGTCGTGGTGTTTCGGGCCGATGTTTCCCCCCCTGTTAATCGGATTTTATTTCGATTTAATTAAGAGAACTATGTTAACATTGATCAATGGACATATATCAATTTTGTAACTTTCCTCCCTATTTTCTTTAAATTTTGAAATAATTTTGCCAGTTTGACATTTTCTCTTTATGTCGTGCTGCTTTTCAAAGAATTTTCTGTTTTCATTTTCAGTTTTTGAACCATTTTGAACCAATGACTGCATCACTTTCAGAAAAAAAAAAAGATGAAAGTTCTTTCAATGCTTTTTTTGAATTGTTTTCTTGTCAGCTAAATTCCAGTGGAAAAATACAAAATTGAAATCTTTCCATTTTTCTCTAAAATGGATGGATAATTATTTCACGATTTTCGGACTTTTTTCACCGAGAATCGTACAGCGGCCCCTCGTGACCTGTTGGTCACTATCTCATCGAGACAGAAATTTTCCTGCTATATTTATGGTTGTTCCGATCAACGGTATCAAACGACTCGGCTCGGCTCTGACGGAGAACCGTAAATGTTTGTGTTTCAGCCGTGCAGAACGAACGGGACAGAATCAGCACGAGGAGGTCCAGCTACGAAGACAGCAGTTTACCCTCCATCAACGCACTCATCCAGGCGGATGTCCTGTCCAGACAGGTATGCCCAACTTTCCAAGTAATCTCTTAAAATTAGTTTCTCGATCGTTCAAATCAGTGGTTCCCCAAACTACGGTCCGGGGGCCGGATTCGGCCCGCCTCCACAGTTTCCTCGGCCCCTGAACGATATCAGAGATGCATTATGATTTTATAATCAAAATTCAAATAATATTCCAAATCTAATCATAATGAAATCTAAAATCCATTCTACAACCACACTGGTAGTGAAATGTGTTGTGCTGGTAGGTGTTGGTATCAGTTCGGTTTCATAGCTTGCTTGCTTTCTGGTTTTCACAGTGAATTTGATATAAAATAGCTGCAAACAGTTGTGTCTACAAGAAAGTTAATGTTCCTTGTTTTTTTTTTTCTGTGAAAAACTTGAAAGGGGTTATTTTGTTATTATTTATTTCATAAATGGTGTTATTTATTTCATTAATAACGTTATTATTTATTTTCTGATTTTTTTTTTTCCTGTCAACATCCCAGAAAGGGTACATTTTTGATTATGTGTGGCTTTCTGGAAAAAAAAATATAAAAAAATATAAATAAAATATAAATATAAATATGAATAAAAAAAAAAAGAAAAAAAAATATATACATATATATATATATATATAATATGAAATAAAATAATGTTTTTGTTTAGACACCTCTGCGATCGTCACACTTTTTGTTACAAACTGGCCCCCCTGCCGTCACAGAAGGGAAAAGGTATTTGGGCCTCGCAGGACCCCTGATTTAAATTGTTTTTAAAAGAGTAGACAGGGACAGGGATCTACCAGACAGGTATCTATGAAAATGATAGTTGTCCAACTGACTCAGCAACCTGTACGGAGGCCCTCAGCTGTCCAATGTTGCCCCGTGCAGATCACCTCCCCGGCTCCCATACTTAACGGCGACATACGGACAAAAAAGATCGCCGCCATCACCGACGTATGCGAGTCGATGAGGCAGCAGCTGCTGGTGCTGGTGGAGTGGGCCAAGTACATCCCAGCCTTCTGCGACCTGCCTCTGGACGACCAGGTAAGGACCACGCAGCGGATAAGGCCGTCAGGTCACTCATCAACCGACCTACCGCTCTGACGTTCTCAAGCTTCATCCCCGCGGGGATTTGTCACGCTTTGTGTTTATCCTTACCGAAACAAAATTTACGGCCGCTGCAACAACTGTAATCTCAAACGCTTCAACCAGAGCGGTTAATGTATTTTAATCCTGAGTTAGAATATGATGAGTTGGTCCCAAAGTTGTATTCCTCCCCCTCGAAAAAAGGTATAGAATCATTAACAGTCATCACCGGAGCCTGGTAACTGATTTGCTGATGTATCATGAGCAAAGCCAATGTCTTCTGTCAATTTTTCACTCACGCGTTTGGCTGATGCTTCGGGCAGGCAGGACAGATGTACGTGAAATCTTTTGAAATACGTTTTTTTGTATAATTTTGTGACTCAGGTGGCACTACTGCGGGCACATGCCGGAGAACACCTGCTGCTCGGTGCTGCCAAAAGGTCCATGCTGTACAAAGACGTCCTCTTATTAGGTAAAACTGACACTGGAAAGCCTGATAACATTTCCAAAATCTGTTTAGAAAAAGCATTTTTTCCATTTTTTTGTGAAGAAAATAGTCTTTGTATTTGCAAACATTGTATCACAACATCTGGACACGCCCTTTTCCAATTTTCTGTTTCAGTCAGGTTGTTTAGACACTGTACAAATCAGTCTCCCTCACATAATGAGAACATTAATTCCACTCTTTGACCTTCTTCAAAAATTGTGGGTTATTTGTCATTCATTTACAACTACATTTTTTTTGGCAGATTTTAAGGCCATTGTTTTTGTTGTAGTTGTCATTTCAATCCATTTTTTTGTTGGTTTCTTAACTTCAACAATTTCTTGCTGAATTTTTGCGAATCTCCCTTCTGATTCGGAGGTGCAACTCCTTTGAGATGAAGACGGTCATTTTAAACATAATCCTATTTCGACACTTTATCTAAAAATTAATAGTAGAACACATGGTTTCGATTTTTCTTAAAATCTTAAAATCTTATCTTTATCGGCAGGAAATGACCACATCATCCCCAGAAACTGCCCGGAGCTGGAAGTGGGCCGAGTGGCCGTGAGGATCCTGGACGAGCTGGTCCTTCCCTTCCAGGAGCTCCAGATAGACGACAATGAATACGCTTGTTTGAAAGCCATAGTTTTCTTTGACCCAGGTACTTTGGACGACTTCTTCTGCCGAGACCGGATCTGCATGTTTATGCAGAACGTCTGAATATCTACTGACACAAGTCGGAGACTGAAACTCAAAAATAAGTCACGTTTTTCACTAAAAAGAACATGGCAATCAGAGTATTTCAAAACTCTGGTCATTAATACTTTCCCCAACATTACAACCATCTGTACGTGCACTGTAATAATCTGACTACTGACAATGACCTAAATAAGGTAATATTTCCATTGAATTTAGTTATATTTGTCAGAAAGTGATCTCCAATCTTAATCTCTGAGCAAACAGTGACAATGTCACCAAACATTTTGCGATAAAAGTTATTTCAGAAGACAGTTAATTGGCCGTGTATATTTTAAAACAACTTTTTTTTGTCACGCTCTGATAAGATCAAAATTAGTTTTTCTAACCAGCATGACTTCATTACCTGCTGATTTAAAAAGGGCAATTGGAGAAACCGTGGAGTTTGAACATCAAACTGAGAAAAAGCCTGGAAAATTACATTTTTATCAAAATGTCACTCTCATTTAGCCGTTATTTTTTTCCTCATGATCGTTTCCTTAAAATTGTATATCATCGATTTCATATCGTATAAGCGTGGGTAAGGGTAAAAATGTGTTTTTTTGCAGCGTTTGGAAGCTCGGTCAGTAAACGTGGCTACCTTTATTTACCCGTAGACGCGAAAGGTTTGAGTGACCCGGGGAAGATCAAGCGGATGCGGTATCAGGTCCAGGTCAGCCTGGAGGATTACATAAACGACCGGCAGTACGACTCCCGGGGACGTTTCGGGGAGCTGCTCCTATTGCTGCCGACGCTACAGAGCATCACCTGGCAGATGATTGAACAAATCCAGTTCGTCAAGCTGTTCGGGATGGCAAAGATCGACAACCTGCTACAAGAGATGCTCCTGGGAGGTGAGGCCTCTCATGCCGAGTAAACATCTTTTTATCGTATGCTCGCATATATTAAAAATCATGAAACTGTAATATTACAACCCCTGGTGTGTTTGAATTTTGAAAATTGAGATAAACAGTTTATGACTGTCGGCTCTAGATTTTATTTTGATTTTTCTCGCTCAAATAATATTTGCTAATGTATTAGATATTCAAATTTTGTCCTCAGTGTGTCTCTGTTTCACTTTGTAAACCTTCTGTGGACAAACGAGTCAAAGTCAGCAAGAAATTTCTAAAAGTAAAAAGTGAGAAATTACCTAAAAATGACAGGAAATAACCTTGAAATTCCAAACAAAAAGACTAAAAATGAGAAAGTAGCTTTTCCAAAAAGATTTAAAAAAAAAAACTAAAAAAAAAAAACGGAAACTCTGGACAATTAGCAGAAAATATAATTTTAACAAGCAAGAAATGACCTAAAAACAAAAGAATGGAGTAATTAATTTTTTTATTTTCTTAAATGTCAACAAAAGAACAACAATATCATTATTTGTTTTACTGGTCATTTTAACATCAATGATTATGTGTCCCTTTTATTCATAAGACTCTTGAAAGTATCCTGGGTGCCTTTAACAAATTTTTTAATACACGGACGTTACACTCTCACGTGGCGTGTTTGTCCCAACCAAAGAGGAAGTTATAATACACATATTATTTCAACATTTTCCCGAAAGCGATCTCTGAACTTAGAGGTTCTGAATTAATCCTTTATTGGCTTTAGACAGGAGAGCAGTCAGATGCTGCAGTTATTAATGACTGACCTATTGCGTATGTTTTTATTCATTTTAATCTTCTCAGGGTCTGCCAATGAGGCTCCACATGCCCCACACTCTCTCCACCCTCACCTGGTGCAAGAACACCTGAGCAGCAATGTCATCGTGGCCAGCAGCATGCCCACGCCCATCCACAATGGTCAAATCTGTAAGTGCACAAAAACCACTGCCAATAATAATAACAATAATAAATAACACATAAAAACATAAACATGATTGTTTGTATAAAACTGGTTGACTTGCCCCTTTTTCCATTCAAAATTTCATCTCGATTTTGTTTTCCTTGTAGAGTTCTTGCGTTAAAATAAGATGAGATTCTTTTTGTACAACAAAATTCTGTTTGACACCAGTCCTTTTTCACAGCAACAAGCATGTTGTACGTACAAAGTATAAGTAAATCATAAAGTAAAATTTTGATATTCCACTAAGCAGCAGCAAAGCTACTATTATTTTTTCAGGTCTTGTTTTGCACATCATAATGGAATTTCTCAACTCATTGTCTGGATTTAGAAATATATTTGAAAAAAAATAGATAAGAACAAAATATTATGCTGATGTGTTTTTCCACACACACTGAGATAATTAACATTCAATTTTTTATTAAAGGATGAGTGATTATTACTTCCTTATACACAGAATTAATGAGAATGAATGAGAATGAGAACAACTTTATTTATCCCGAAGGAAATTGTTGTGCCAGAGTTTCATGCAAATCATAACAGTAATGGATAATAGTAGGAAGGAGGAAGAATGAGAAATACAATGAAATATAAATTGTCTTAAGTGTTTTAAGGTCTTAACTACAAAGATTTGAAGATTACATGGAAAATGAATCCTGACAGTCTGGGGAACTTTTAAATTTGACGTGTCGACATGTAGGCTGCTGGGAAATAATAAGAAACTATCGTGAAATGTTTTACTCTTGCCATCAACAGATAGTAAAAAACGTACACTTTGATTAAAGAGTTACACAGCAAGCAGCCACTTGTGACAAACATTATTTTAGTTGGGCGGTGGGGTTAGTTAGTGTGTGTGTGTGTGTGTGTGTGTGTGTGTGTGTGTGTGTGCGTGCGCACGTGCATGTGCATGCACCGCAGTTCGATGGGGCCGCTCCTGATCATTAATCTTAGTGGGGGAACATGAATTCTATTTTAATTAAGACAATTTTCTCAGGCAGCTCCGTGTGCAGCTGGTAGCTAGAAAGACCAACAGGCTTGGAAGAATAATCCTTTAAATTCTTGATGGAAACTAATCTGGCTTACTTTGTCAAAGAGAACTTGTGTTATTCTTTCTTAACATGTTTAATGCTCTAAGAAATTTCACAAAAGTGCTTGTTCTTTATCTGAAACTGTGCTGCCGCGGCCGAGATATGTTATACCACCGAATGGTAAATATGCCTGTGCTGCAATTCCTCAATCTAATTCTCTTATGTTTCTTTACGTTTTTTTTTTTTCTCCTTTTTCACTTTTCAGCCACTCCTGAAACCCCAATACCGTCTCCGCCTGCGGCCTCCAGCTCCGAACATTATAAAATGGCCCCGGGTGTCATTGCCACCGTGCCCAAGCAGCCCACCTCCATCCCTCAGCCCACCATTACAAAGCAAGAGGCCATGTAACACCCGCAGACCTAATTTCTTCAGGTGTTTTTGTTTTTGTCTTAAACCAGGGTGTTCATGTGTAACTTTATACATTATCAGCATAAAAGCTGACGGTAACAGTAAAGTAGCTGCATCGCCTATGTGGTGCTACACACTTTCTCCCTGACAGTTTTTTTTTTTTTTTAAACCTTCTGGATGTTGATGCAGCTGCGGTTCAGTGCAAGGTGCGGCAATCGGTTGAATATTTTTGGTGTCGAATTGCCTTTTTTTTTTTTATTTTGGCACAGGTTTTGAGCAAATCTAGCTGCTTTTACCCTCCAGGGTACTAGCAAAGCATCCACCCGGGCCTTGTCTCAAAGACTCCTCAGTTGGGATTACAATGAGAAATTAAGAAAACTAAAGTGCATCATTTTAGCAATCTTAATTACCTGCTATTAAGATGGTATGTGACGCCATGTCCAAAACCTGAATCTTGTGAGGTTGTGCCTTGGTTAGTCGACGATAATGTAACTGTAAGTTAGCTTTGGAAATCATAAGTTAGCTCACTTGGTTACTTACCTAGCTAGCTTGGCTCAGTTAGCTTGCCAGGTTAACTGTGCTGCGTGGATCTGCTCGTGCACTAGCCACGCGCAGCTAGTATCTTGGGTGTTATCGCATGAAAATTAAATAGTGTGACTCGTTTCATGAGAAACAACCCAGAGCCAAATGTCATCAAGGTGTTCGGAAACCATTTTTGACAAAATAACCTCCTCCCAGGGCTGCCTGCCGCTAATTAGCAGTTGGCTACTAGCGATGCTAAAAGATTTCCATTCCTCAACCTCATGCTGATATTCCCTTGAGAAATAGAGGAAGGTGGTGAGAATTTTTACTTTTTCTTGTTCAAGTTGTTTTGTACATTTCAGCGACTTAAAAACACCCTCAAAACCACGAGTTGGACTCAGCCAGTATATTTATCCTTTGGCCCAACTCTAATTCAGTTAAATCTAAGCCTTGTAAAAAGATTTCAACAACAGTTAAAAACAAACAAACCTATATCCAGCCTGTTATCTCAGGCTATCTCAGACGGACAATAAGACAAAAAGATATTGTTGTATATATAGTTTATTTTGGTTAAAGTCATCTCCTTCAACTTGGCCTCAGTGTGTTTAGTAAGGCTAATGTCAGACATGGTCATCATGACAGTATTTTACAATTGTTACAACAGGCCTTACATCATACATCATATTAAGTGTTGCACGGTTATTTTTGTTTTGTTTCTTTTGTTTGTTTAATGTTCATCGGTGATAAAAGGGTGTTAACTCCCGGGCAGCCATGATTCTGTTTTACAAATGTATGTCAAAACAAACATTAGAATCCTTCTAACTAATTAATCTCATTTGAATTTCCTGTGTGACAACTTCAAAAGTAACTATATTATGTTGTAGAAATTGCTATTTCCATTAGTCATGTAACAGATTCTAAGTCAACAAAATTTGGTGGTTAGCTGTTGCCCCCTTTTGTTAAAGCCCCACACAGAGACACACTGAGGAAGTTTCCCAATAACATACTTTTTTTTTTAAGTGTATATATTTTGTTTAGTACTTTGTCTGGTGAAATAAAACTGTGCCTTGTAACCTGTACTGCCTGAAAAAACAGGCAATGTTTCGCCTTACAATGTGAAGATGAACTAATAAATCAAGGTCTATTTTTACATTGCATTTTCTGCGGCTTGTATTTATATGGTAACAAAAATTAAAGGCTGTCTTTGATCGACAATTTTAAAAATTAATAAAGAAAAAACGGACTGGCCAGGACAAGGAACTGTTACAATCATGTTACAATTAATGATTTTTTAATCAAAATACTTTTTTGAACACAATTTACCCTTTACTTGATGGTATTTATGGGAAAATAATATTATGGAAATGTTACAAGTGGCCAAAATATAATCAATCTTCCTGTCATTGTAAGTCCCTTCAAGAAGTCTCACCTTTAGCCTCCGATGATTTGCCTGAGAAAAATTTTGATTTTTTTTTTTTGTCACATGGTGACCAAATACTTCCTCCCGTTACTACTGGTTTGCACTTCATTGTTGGGTAAAAAAAAAAAAAATCCCATTCAATATTAAAAAAAACGACAAAAAAAACTTTAAATTTAACTAATAAAATCACCTAACAGCTTATCAAAACATATTTTTGATTTATTAGCTTGTTCCTTGATAAAATATAGCCACATGGCAGGATGAGGCGCTTGCTGCATCTTAGAATAAAACATCAAATAGAAAACTTTCCTGAGTAGTTAATTAACTAGTTACTTCTGTTTTAACCCTAGTACACTTTCCAAATCTAATAAGGCCTGTTAGATAAACTTGACTCCTAAAGACAAATGGCTCAAAGGTGGCAGTGCAGCTTATTAACTGATGCGATTTGTTGCTTCAGGCTGATAACAAGCCATAAACCCATTAATGACAGAATTGGGGGGCCAAATAAAAATGGCACTATATGTTTGTTTTCTATGATGCACAAACGTGCTTTGCCATAAAAACCAAAAGAAAAGGTCAGCCGTACAGCTAATACACCTGCCCCAATCTTTACAAAATACTCACCTCGATATTCGATGCATTCTTTTTGACTGAAAAACACATCTTGTCAAATTTAGACATCCCTTGTTCTGCAAAAGCAGGTAAACACAACACAGGCTAACTCTGCCATCTACTGCATTCATGTGTTATCAACTGCACTCGCTTCCAAAGAATAGGCTTAGACGGCTAAACCTCTGCAAATAATTGTTAAAAAAATAACCTTACAAATAAGAAACAGAGCTGTTAATCAATGAAACACCAATTGAATCAATTAAAACATAACGAAGAATCCATGATTTTTAAACGAAACAAAAATATATACGTCCATGTATTATCTATCCGAATAAGCAAGCTGGAAGTAGTATTCGACTCTAAGATGCGTTCATGTCCATAACAAACACAATGGAAATAAAAGTGATTCTGTAAAAAATGACGTCTTCTCAACGAATTTATTCATTGCGAAAATATTCGTAAATTTTATTTAGAAAAAAAAAACATTCGCGGCTCTGACGCGTTGTTTTCTTGTCACATGACATACAATAACCAATGACAGAGTGTCTATTCTCTAACCCGGAAATAAGGGGATTTTCGTGACAAGTCGGTGGTGTCGAGACACGGGTTTCGTGTCGTTGCCATAACGCCCCCCCCCAAAAAATCAAGTGTCCTTCGGTGCGAACAAGACTAGCTTGCGTCTGTCGTAGGATGTTATCGTTTTACGTATTTCCCTGGTTTTATTCAGTCATATTTCCGGCTTTCCTTTCGGCGCATCGGTTCCTGTCAGGGTCATGTTACATTAGCCGCTCAGCCCGCGTCCCCAGAGGCTCAGAGTAAAATCTCAGGTACCACGGAGGTGTTTTATCTCCCCTGCCTCGTCGAATTCACTCGAAGTTTATCTAAATAAGTGTTGAAATAACGATGTCTGCCGTTGCCAGTGTGCGTTACTAACTGCGTTTTCTTTGTCACCGTCTTAAAAAAAAACAGCTCCACCAAGCCAGTCCATGGCCGACCGGCATGAGTCCGTGGATCTCGGCTCCCCCACGGCGAACCCGCCGGCAGCAGCTGGACACAGCTGGTTCCCTGGACCTCCACCGCCCCTTTACACCTGCACTCTGACCCCCGATCTGGTGGCCAAGGCCCGGGAGGAGCTCCAGGAGAAGCCCGAGTGGCGTCTCCGAGATGTGCAGGCTTTAAGGGACATGATTCTGAAGGTTTGACTTTGTGCTACTTTGTCTGAAAAATGTTTAAAAGAAACAAACAAGAAGATAGAAAGACAGGGGATCGAAATCCAGATTCAGTGCGTACGGTTACGTGGGTCATTATACCAAAATGGACAAGCTTCAGCTTTTTAAAAGGTTAGATGGGTGATCTGGTCCTCCGCTTGACCCCGCAGGAGCAGCCCAACCTCAGGACAAGGCTGGATGACGCTTTCCTTCTGCGCTTCCTGCGGGCCAGGAAGTTCGACTACGATCGTGCCCTGCAGCTGCTCCTCAACTACCACGCGGGTCGGAAGGCCTGGCCCGAGGTGTTCCAGGACCTGAAGCCGTCCACCGTGAAGCACGTCCTGGATCTGGGGTTCCTCACCGTCCTCCCCCAGCCGGATCCCAGCGGAAGATACATCCTTTGTCTTCGGCCAGGTCGGCGTCTATTTATATATTCAGTATTTTTGGTTCTGAATTATTGTCCTTTCAAAATATCGGCAACTCTTAGCAGCTTTATCTGATGCTCGGTACTTCATCCCTTCAGTTTGTTTATTCTTTTTTTCTCAATTCATGGGTATCTGCTGTCGTTGGATTTATCTAATCAGGTTCAAAGTCAATGGCAAAATTTAGTCAGTGAAAAACAAAAGGGAAATTTCAAACATCTTAAAATCAAGAAAGAAAGAAACTTTGCATAAATGACCATGTGTTAAAACTATTTATATGTGTATATGAATACGATGCGTATTTTCCCATGCTGCCCTTGTCCTGTTCATCAGGGTTTACTGTAAATGTCTAAGGCTCAATTGCATGACTAACAGCGAGCTCCCGATCGGTCCTTTGGGACCTGTCTGCCTTTTTGACGCCTGTTGTCTCAATGCCCTTTGGCAGGAAAATGGAAGCCAAATGATTATCCGTTTGTTGACAATGTGAGGGCGATCTACCTGACCTTGGAGAAACTGATCCAGCCGGAGGAGACGCAGGTGAACGGCATCGTTATATTAGCCGACTACACCGGAGTGGGAATGTCGCAAGCGTCCAACCCGGGCCCCTTCCTCGCCAAGAAAGTGGTCAGCATCCTCCAGGTAAGAAATCTCCACGGTTTTTAAATTTCCACCGACCGCTTCGATAAAACAAGCAAAGCATGGCGAACTGTTTTTGTGAGGAGCGTCATTTTGGCGGCGGGGCGTGAAACCAAGCCACGTGTCACGTTTGAAGGCTGTGAGAATGGTTTCCCTTCTGATTTCGCAGGACGGCTTCCCGATCCGGATCAAGGCTGTCAACATCATTAACGAACCGCGGATTTTCAAAGGCATCTTTGCTATAATTAAACCCTTCTTGAAGGAGAAGATGGCCGAGAGGGTAACTATTATCCTTGAATCATCTCCCGACTTGTTTCGGTACTCGCTTTTATCTGCGGCCTGCATTCTAAAATAGTTGTCCTCCATCAACGCAAGGACTAAGAGTCGCTTTTTTCATTGAAACAAACCGGCAAAATCCCCTTATTCTTGAATCACGGCAGTAGTCTGTGGTAGTTAAAGGGTTTTTCCAGGAGTTTTGAAATCACGGCCGTTACTACGCTATGACTTAATCAAATACCGTCCACTCCCGGAGTTGCATTGTAAATTTCTAAAATTTTATTTTGATTTAATTTTGTAAATTATCATATTGAAAATGTTTATCAGTTAATTGTCTGGTAAAACTCCTGTTATGTTTTGTTTTGAAGATTCCCTGCTCGCTTAATCATTTTTTTTTCTAATTCGCTTAGCACCTTTTCCCTGTCGATTGGCTTCGAAATCGAATGACCGAATTGCCAATCAGTCCACTTTTAATCAATTTTAAAAATTATAAAGCATTATGACTTGAAAAAAATTGAGACAACATCAATTTCAAATATCAACTTCAAAAATCAAGAACTCAATTGGGAAAAAATGTGAAAGCAATACAGTTTGAGAGATAAGCCCCATAAAACAAGGGAAAAAAATGTAAATAATCATACTTATATATTTTTTAATTTCAAATTAGTGATTCCGAGTCAGATTTATTATCTTGAGACTTTAGTGAATGATTCATACCTGCATGTTGCTTACGGGAAACCTTCACAAGCATTTTAAGAAAAGGGGAATTTAGTAATTCTACAAATATTTAACAAATAGATGCTCGATTAATTTATATTGTGGCTCAAAATGTGATTTGTCTTATGTAATCTGATAGTTAACAAAAGAGGGAGTTGAATTACACAACTGTCTCACGTTGTTAATCGTCTCAGCAATATTTTCATAGACAAATAACAAACTGAGTTGTGTCAGCTTCAGCATCCAGAGATTTCACTCATTTTGGACTGACGGCTTTTATTCCTATTAATCATTTAAACACTAAAAATAGAAGGCACGTTTAAAAATACCGTCCTTTCAAAATTTCCATTTGACGCCGACAACGGTGACATTGTTTCCCTGTGTCTGGCGCTCCAGTACATCCTCCACGGCTCCGACCTGCGCTCCCTGCACCGGAACATCCCCCGCTCGGTCCTGCCGGAGGAGTACGGCGGCACGGCTCGCCAGCTGGACGTGCGCGCCTGGTCCAGACTCCTGCTGGACTCCGAGGAGGAGTTCATAGTGGAGTTCTGCCAGCCCGATCCACTAGAGGGCGCTGTTTCCCCAGACTCCATGCTGTTCGATGGGGAGCGGGCCGGCGGGCAGGACGACGACACCTTCCGGGGGCTGCGCTCTCAGCTTTATTACTGCTACTGATGCCCGGCTCCTGGCAAGGACGCGCTCTCCCGACTGACAGCCGCCCGCCATTATTACACACGACTTCTTTTATTCACTAAGTAGCATCCCCCATCCTCAGCCTGGCACTCCCGTCACCGTCCCCGGACCTCCGCCTCTGCCACCAGAGATTTGTGACATGAGCCGTGTCAGAATCCTCATTAGTGATGCATGTTTACTCATTACCAGCGGCATCTGGGGAATTTATTTCTGGTATTCAATGCCCCCGCCCGAACCCCAGAGATGGGGAATTCAACGGTCACGTCAGTTCGTGTCGTAAACGGCCTCCACCGCTCCGGCTGTGCCCTCACATCACCTCTCCGCCCCACCACGCCATAATCCAGTTCAAGGGCTGGTTTTGTCGGGATCAGAGGGGCAAGGGGACAGAAATCACAAGTCGCATTTTTAGTTTTATCTAAATCTAGCCAGGGTCAGGGATCGGCAGCCGTGTCCTCGTCCAAAGGGGTGATCAGATGTCGATCCATGTGTTTTGAGTTTTCGTTTTGCTTTTTGGGTCGACATACAGGTGTTTTGGAGCAAATCAACCCCCCAAAATCTTTGTAGGATAAATCAATTTTTATGAATTAGCTTAAAATTGAGGCACTTGTTGAAGTGGTAATCGTTTATCAAATAGATGAAACTGCTGAAGAACCTCCTAACAACCATCTGCTCCGGACGTCATCTGTACTGTCTGTTGGATGTCACTTAGATCTCAAGAGAGACATCTGATAAATAACACGTCACCTGGACATGTCAGCCATGACAGTCAAATCCAAAAGCTATATTCAAAATCAACCAAACGTCAACATTAAACAAGTCAGAAAAATCCCTGTGGACGTTCAAATCTGGAGGTTAGGAGGATGTTATGTATTTTGGTTGGCTAACAACAAAACATCCCGGTGTCGATGTCGGCCATTATCAGGATCAAAATCAAACATTGGACATCAGACATCCCGACACAACATCCGAACAACTTGGAGTCCGGCCGGAAATGTTGATTCGACAAACTGATCAGACGTTTTACCATCGGCGAGGCCCTAAACTCTGGGACCCCAAAACTGCAGGACAGATGTTCGGCATCAAATTCG
The DNA here is from genome assembly GCF_037954325.1 of Fistularia commersonii. Lineage (NCBI taxonomy): Eukaryota > Metazoa > Chordata > Actinopteri > Syngnathiformes > Fistulariidae > Fistularia > Fistularia commersonii. Next base: position 8,279,985 of record NC_141297.1, on the reverse strand, counting down.
TTGCCTTAAACTGCTTTTGATCAGATTTACCGAGGGACGGGGCGAGGTGCTGTAATGAAGCGAAACCAAGTCTGGTCCTTAGGAGAGCGGAATTGCCTGGACTGAATTTAATTTACCTGTCGATGTTGTCGGTGAAGGTGGAAGCTCTCCCAACACATCAGGGCCTTTGTTTGGATGAAGCTTTAGTCTCTTGTAGCCTCATTTGTCTGAGAGGATTATATATTTTTTTCCCAACTTCTGTTAATCTGCCTTGTGTTTTTTTTTTTTTAAACCTTTTTTGACCTGTTTCCCTGTGTCTCATCACGCAGTCTTAACACGAGGACGATACTGATCACAAAAGTCACATGGGGGGAGTTGCGCCGCGGCAGAATGTTCTTATTTCGTGGGAATCTGGTTTGCCAAATATTTTTACACAGTGACGTGCAGAACTGTGCAATAATGTCCTGCTGTGTAGCAGCCCCGAGCTAACGCAAATAGCTTCTCCTGTCTTTTTTATATTTTTATTTAAAGCATGTCTGTTACTATAAGCTGTGTCCTGTGGCAGAATTTTACTGGTTGGTAGTAAAAAAAAAGAAAAAAAAACAGCTAACTAACAAACAGTAAAGTCAAATTCATCTGCGTTCTTGGTTCGTTTGTCCTGCGGATGCTGTAGATTTTCTTCCCGGTATCGTAAATATTATAAAAACAAAAATGCAACTGAGGGGAGAAGAGTCACTTGCTTGATCGGGCCTCCTCCTCTCCTTCCTCTTCCTCCTCCTCTCAACTCTCTTGTCAGATTGACAGTTTCTGGTTTTCAAGCCCTTACTCTTGAGCCAACTGAGGATGCGAGTCAAAATATAGAAACCAATGCGGCATTGCTACAGAGAAACATAGAAAATTACATTTTTAGGTAAAATTCAGATTATTTCTGCATATTTTCCGGCTGAAAACCACCTTGAAAGATAAAGCTTATAGTAGCCATTTCTAGTTTCTTAAAAAGACAATCACAAAAAAAAAAGATTTTTTTTATTTTCTAGAGAAAATTTGACACTATCAAATTCAGTAGCCACAAGAGGTCTGTGATATAATTGAGTTTGTCCAAGGTCAAGCTAGATTTGGACCGACAGGCTGGCTAACGTGCTTGTTTTATTTCAGTTTAAAAAAAACAAAACACAAAAACCTGTATGCCTGATGGTGTGTAGAGGTATTGCGGATTGAAGAGAATGCAGTCAAGTGACACCACATAATGAACGAACAAACTCAGAACTATCTCTGTAAATCATAAGAAAATATTTGTTTCATAAATGCGGAACTTCATCCTTCCAGTCTGGATTAAAATAGATCCGCCATGTGGGCCCTCCTGGTTTGGTATTGGACCGTTGCCACGGGAACGCTCAAATGGAAAAATAAGGGTTTGTGGAGTTTCTTTTCACAAGAGTGTATTCTATCCCGGCAGCTGCCAGAGAGTGCAGGTCTGCTGTTGCCATGACATCTAATGTTTAAAAAAAAACCAAAGGTAGCTTAAAGGGTTCCTCCGCCGCTTTTCCACAAACGACCCGAGTTTGTCTCTCCAGCCTCGCGCCGTAAAACCAGCTCTAGATGGGGGGAAGAAGCCCTGAAGATGTCACACCGATAGGATCTAGTTTACTCAGCTGCAGCTTATCTTGACATTTCAACAGACGGCCTTGTGTTTTTTTTTTTTTTTTTGAGGTTTGGGAAGAAGCAGTCCTCCAGAGGAAATGGGCTCTGAGTCCACTTTGTGCCACTTCTCTCACTGCGGCATCTCAAGTTTCCCCCCCGAAAAGCATCTGGTTCTCTGAAATGTGACGACCTTGAAATCTTAAAAAAAAAAAACCAGAGGGTCTTTTAAGAAAAGTTATTACTGTTTGTGTACATTCTTTTGAGAAAATTCCATAAAACCTCAGAGGGGGGAGAAAGAAATAGCTGTTGGATGATGAAAACCAGTTATCACTGCAAACACAGATGGTGGCTAGAAATTATTAGCATGTTTTAATAACCTGAACCATACTGTTCTTTCTGTATTTCTTACAGTTTAGTGCCACTTAAATGAATGCTTTTTCAATATATGCATTTATCCTCTTGGATAAGGAGCCAAAATATGAGTTTGAAGGTGCCTGGATTCAGAAACACCTACAGTAATGAAAGGAAAATATTGTTGATCTCCTTTTTTTGGTGGGGAGTTTTTTTTTTTTCAAAGAAAATGAACTTTTAATTGAATGTGACTAATATAACAGTGTATGTGAATCAGAAGTGTCCCTGATCTGAGCCCCCAGTATATTGGTGAATAATATACAGAGACCCAGGGAATATATCACATTCCTTGTAAATATCGACTAATCTCAAGCCAATTTCAGATCAATTCTTGCTTATTTTCATTGTTACCTACAAATTAAATGCCCCTCGCCCTCAAAAATTTCACCTTTCACGCAAAAATTGTCCCTCGCCACATCCTTTGGGGTCTCACTGTATCATGGATTTACAACTTTTTTTTAAATCTAATTTTTCAAGGTTAATGCAGTATAAATATATTTTTATATATTCATTATTTCAATTATTTTTATGGTAAATTAAGCTTTTTGTAGGGTGGCAACTAACCAGGGCATGGTGTTCTATCCTGGGCTCTGATTCGCTCAGTATTTGTAGCATCATCCTCTGCATCTTGCCTTTTCCATTTCACATTTTGCGATTGCCATTCATATCGTTACTCTGCTGCGTCGTGTTTGTGCGAATTATCCGTGAAAGTTTTTAGTTTAGCTATGACACCCAAATATTTTATACCTTCTAAGTTATCTGGTGCTCAAGCGGAAGATGTTGTGGAAAATGTGCAACTTCTTGACATGTTAAAGAAAGGGAGAAGCTTTAGGAAGTATTAATAAGAATATGGGAAAGGTATATATATTATATATAGTGTCTGTATATGAATTACACAGGTGCAGTTTGCATTGGCTTAAGGGGCATAAGGAGTGCCCCTTTTGGCCACAGCGAGACCTGCATACTGTTGTAGAACAAATCTATTTTGTTTCATCTCACAATGAGTTTTATCCTGGGCAAAATAGAAAGATTTACAATCAGATCTATTTCAAACTGATAAGAAAGCTTGATCATTTATCCCTGAATAGGGTTTTTGAGACAAGTGCAAGAAAATCACAAGAAAATTAATACTGTAAGATAAATATCATCAGAAATATTCTAAAGACTACTTTGTGCCATTGTTAAATGTATTTTTTTTTCCTCCACCCAGATAAAGCTTGTGTTTTATACAAATGTATAGAAAGAGGACATGACGTTAGTTGGAGAGAGAGGGGAGGACAACTTGATCCTCTGTCAGTAAAATTTTTGTCAAAATACTTTGAGCCAGAAACTTGCTTTCATTCTGATCAAAGTCCAGGTAAAAAAAAAAAAAAAAAAAAGACAGACAATACAGTTTGTAGTTTCTATTAAATTTCTGATCTGCAAACCTCATCCTGCTCCTCCACCTCTCCATTAATTCCAGTCAGGTAGTTTCTGTGTAGGCTTATTAGGATTATTATCATCACAGAGAGATGAAACATAGTCTCAGGTAATGATCATCATCATCATTCTTGGAAACTGTCAAGCTCATAAGAACACGGACAAGGAGAGGCGGCGGGAAATGTCTGGGTCGGAGCAGATGCAGCTGAAGGATTAGAGGCGGGAGGTCTGACAAGCTGATTAATGGCTCTGAAATAAAAAATCAGATTGAGTTGATTGGTGGTTATTAGCTGGGAGAATTATAGCCTCTTTTATTCGTTGGTTTGCAAATGACAAGTTGATTTTCCCTGTGACGTGATTGGAAATGAATTAATGTGTTTTCCTTTTGCATTCTGACCTCCTGCGAGTGAAGGGCATCCCTCAGGATGGGGCTGGGGGTATTTTAAACAACGCAAGACAACATGACATCAGATAATTCAAAATAACATTATCTATACATGCATCAGTAGGTCTGCAGGTTGGGTTTTCTTCCACTTTATAATAAGCAGTTGTGAAACGCCAAAGGTTGATCCAATAGCCTATCATCTTTTGAAAATATATGTGTAAACAGGATGCCTTTGAGATTTCAGTTTGCTTAAATCTGCAAATGTACTTTCTCCTCTTCAAATGTTATTATTTGTAGATTATTGAAAATAACCTGCTAATTGTTCGTGTTTGTTTGTTTGTTAATATATTTTTATTGAGTGACTTAATCTACTCTTGGCCATTTTCTCATAATTTCCTCAGTGAAATATATTTGAACAAAATGGTGTTTGTTTATATGGTTATACATTAAAGGGAAGCGTTGAAATACTTGTCATTATTACAATTTTTTTTAAGTTGCCTGGCAGGTTTATAGCGCAGTTTAACCCTGTTAGCTTAGAATGCCAAACAAAGGGCGTATGATGACCTGTATGCTCGGCTGGACACTAAGGAGGGAGAGAAGGATCTACACAGGTTGGCGAAACCGAGAGATAAAGATGGAAAGGATGTACAACAGGTCCGGTTGATCAAGGATAGAGAGGGAAATGTATTGACAGATGCTTGAAGAGTGATGGGAAGATCACTTTGAAAGAGTACTTTGAAGAGCTGATGAATGTGGAAAATGAAAGAGAGGCAAGGGTGGAAGAGGTGACTATTGTAGACCACAAAGTAGCAGAGATTAGTAAAAGGGAAGTGAGGAGGGTATTGAAGAGGATGAAGATTGGAAAGACTGTAGGTCCTGATGATATACCTGTGGAGGTGTGCAAGTGTCTAGGAGAGGCAGGGGTAGAGTCTCTGATGAGATTATTCAAAAGGATCTTAGAGAGTGAAGAGTTGCCTGAAGAATGGAGACAAAGTGTGATGGTGCAATTATTTCAGAATAAAGGGGATGTGCAGAATTGTGGAAACTATAGAGGGATAAAGTTGATGAGCCATACAATGAAGTTTTGGGAAAGAGTAGTGGAAAGCAGACTGAGAGCAGAAGTCAGCATTTGTGAGCTGCAGTATGTTTTCATGCCTAGAAAGAGTTCTACAGATGCAGTATTTGCTTTGAGAATGCTGATAGAGAGGTACAGAGAAGGCCAGAGGGAGCTACATTGTGCTTTTGTAGACCTAGAAAAAGCATATGACAGGGTGCCAAGAGAGGAACTCTGGTTTTGTAAGCGGAAGTCTGAAGTGGCAGAGAAGTATGTTACACTGGTGCGGGACATGTATGCTAGCTGTGAGAGTGGTGCAGTGTGCTGTAGGGGTAACAGAGAAGTTCAAGGTGGAGGTGGATCAGGGATCCGTTCTGAGCCCCTTCTTGCTTGCAGTGGTGACGGACAGGCTGACAGATGAGGTTAGACAGGAATCCCCATGGACCATAATGTTTGCAGATGACATTGTGATCTGTAGTGAGAGCAGAAAACAGGTCAGAGAAGCCAGATTGAGCTGGTTTGGTCATGCACAGGGGAGGGATAGTGAATATATTGGTAGACGGATGCTGGAATTGGAGCTGCCAGGCAGGAGGTCTCAAGGAAGACCAAAGAGAAGATTTATGGATGTAGTGACAGAGGATATAAAGGTAGTTGGTGTGAGAGAGGAAGATACAGAGAATAGGGTTAGATGGAAAAGGTTGATTTGCTGTGGCGACCCCTGAAGGGAGAAAATAAGACACTTCGAATGCTAAACCAGCGTTAGATGACAGTGCCTGGAAAAAGACAAATTCTCGAGTTTTAAATAGAATTTTGAACAGATAGTCTGATAGCTGGGCCCATCTGTCTCTTCACTTTGGACAGGACGAAGGGATGCTAATCACTTCGATCCAAAGGATGCTAAGCTAACTAGCACTACTACCGCTTAGCTTCGTTTGCAACACCACATACACCATTTTCCCGCCCGCAGAAAGCGTAAGCAAGTTCCCAAACTAAACCACTGAGTGTTTTAACTAAAACTGGTTTAACTCGGGTTTGCCAAAAACTCGGGTGTAGGTTTTGGAAGGTCAGCCGTGTGTTGAACCGCCATCACTTGGACCAGATAGGATCAATATCGGGCGAATCATATGGGCGCACTTCCGTTACGTACAAATGGTTTCACCCAATCACGGATCGACCCATTTAGTTTAAACACATCTGGGGCTTCCCCCTGAGAGAAAATCCCAGCCAACCCTTTTCTTATAGCGTGTATCAAAAAATAAAAAATAAATTAAAAAAAAGAAAAAACAAGAAGTGACATAAAAAAGGAAGAAAAAAGTGGAAGCAACAACCCGGATGTCTCACTTGTATGCTAACATCCCGGCAGTGCGGAGCGGAGTGGGAGCCTCCACAGGCGCGCGCTCATTGGCTCAAACCCGCCTAACTCCATTTTGGAAAAAAAAAAAAAAAAAAAGAAAAAAAACATCTGTTTGAAGCCGAAGACACGGGGAATAGTCTCTCTTCGCTCCCGGAGAAACACCGTGAGGGTTTTATTTTTAAAAGAAATTACAGTTTTAAACACACACACACCTGTTCGCTGGTGTGTCACCCCCCCTTTCCCACCCCTCCTTCTCTCCCCGCCCGCCTGTCTTCCTTCCTGCACCAGCCTCCTCCGGTTCCGACCCGGTGCTGCGTTCAATTTCTGTCCGAGTGCCAGGAAACTTAAGCGGGGATCCATGGTGGCGATTCTCCCTTGTAACAAGTGGATACGAGGAGGCGACCGCGTCAAGGTTAGTTTCTCCCTCTTTTCCACCGATGTGACACACACACACACACACGTACGTCGATAAACCTTCTATTGTGTGTGTATTTCCACGCGAAAATGAGTTAATAAAAAAAATAACAAAGGTCGCCGTGTTACTGTCGTAACGGCGCGGCGGGCGCTTTGTCACGAAGCGAGGCTTTCTATTTTGTTTATTTATTTAATATTTGGGAAGGCATTTTCTTCTCTCGACTAGACAATGCGACCCCCCCACCCCCCAACACACACACACACACACACACACACACACACACATACACACACAACCGTTACCCCCCCCTTCCCCGTTAGCATAGTATTACATGACGGTTGCTAATGTTATTCCACATTCTGTAACGGCCATTGTGCTCGCCGCCGTGCGTGCGTGTATGCGTGTGTGTTGAATGTGCACTTGAAGAGACTGGCATGCACGTCCTTCCCACACATGCACGCACACGCATGCATGCATACAGACGAGCTGCTGCTGCTGCTGCTGCGTCCACTGTCTGTTTCCTTTAAGGGTCTCCCACAAAAACCTCTCCAGATTTGTTGTGCTTTATTTTCCCCCATGAGTGAATAAGCAGAGGGGGTTTCTCTCAATGGCCAAGCTGCTGAGTGAAGAAAGACTCTGTTTTCTGGATGGTCTGGTGGTAGAATGGAAGCTGTGGGTGCGGGTGTAGGGGGGGTGCCTTGGCTGGGACCCCCCACTTTGCTGGAGTGTTGCTGGGCAAGTGCCAGTGTTACTGGGCACTGGCACTGGTGAAGATAAACAGTGTCCTCACTCCTCCCCCGTCCTCTCCTGTCGTGGTTTTCGTCACTGTGGACGGGAACCTAAACACAGATCGGTTCCACGATATTCCAGACGTGGGCCCGAAAAAAACAGGCTGACAGTTGTTAAAAACATTGACGTGTCTTTACCACTGTTGATGGGCACGGCTTTAAAAACAGGGTGGAAATGTCTGCTGTCTGCGGTGATCTGACATTTCACAGCTGGGATTGGGGGGGACTGTTGCACAGCAGTGGGGCTGTGACGATCAATCGATCAGCTGTCGACTTTTGGATTCAAGGTTGATTATTTGCTGATACGATCCGTTTTGTTTACTTCTCTCTGCCAGCACATTGAATATATTTCGGGGCTGTGGGCATGTTCAGGATCTCCTGGAGGCGTTTGGGAAACCACCCAATGACCACGTTCACCAATTCCCACCAATCGACTAATTGATGACCAGAGAAGATAATCCAAGCAGTAATCCGTAATGAAATGAATTGATGATTGCAGCCGATGTTTCATTCATTCTCGACGGAAAAGCCTCCCTCCGGTCCTGGCTTCAGTTTTCTCTACTGTTGCATTATCTAGAAAATAACCAGTATGACTAATTGATTATTGAGTCAAAGAGGCTGATAGGCAATCGCTGTTCATCAAATGTAAGCATATTTACAAAATAATTGACAGCAATTAAACCTTGCACAACATGATGCCTTTAAAAAAAAAAAGCGCTGAATACTTTAAGCGCTAGACTAGGGTTTTTGATGGATTTATAGAAACACATCGAAACTAAACAACAAATTGCAGGTGTTGAGGAGAGTGAGTTGTGTAAGTGATGTGCGGTGCTCTTTAAAAGAACACCTAGTGGCTTTTATTACTGCTCTGACCTTTAAAATCACACTGAATACATGGCAGTGGAGGCAGACTGTGCATCCGTGAATCATGGCTGCGTGTATTAGAAGAATTTTAAATCGGCATGACTGCAAAATTGGACTCAAATAATGCAAAAACAATAAGCATCCAAGCTGATTATTGGCCATTAGGGATAATAGCCCATCTCTAATTGTTATTTATTAATGAAAACTAGCAGATTATAAAAATCAAAATAAAAAAAATTATCTGAGTCTGAAACCAAAAGATATTCATCTTACCACATGAATAAATTAAATACTTGCCCTTTAAGCTTGTGGAACATGCAGTATGTTCAATGTTGACTCGCTTATATAAAAATAGCCTTTCGATTATTTTATTTCCCGACTAATCCCCTTATTACTTCTGCTCGAATAATACAGCTGACAGGAATCATGTTAGTAAGTTCCTGTTTTTATTTATTTATTTTCGCCTGAAGCTCCAGCTGAATCTCTGGCTCTGTGTCCATCGTTCCTGGACAGAATGTTGTCGCAGCACATAATGATGTTTTTGCAGCGATGCCGGGATGTGCACCCCTCCCACCCCCATGAAATTACATTCCACAACGTTTAATGCAGTCTTGTCGGATGTGTCTATCTTAGGAAGGCCTTCCCGATGGGCCTCTCTCCTCTCTTTGCATCAGCAAACCAAACATGGTCTGTCTTCCTTCAATTTGTCTCGAGGGGGATGGTGTTGGTTGGAGAGCAGCCAGAACAGGCCAGTGATGCTGGAAAACTCCTGCTGTCAAAGAGACACATGGCCTGCTGACCTTGCCCAGAGCCTCTGCAGAAGGTCCCTTCCTTTTTCTTTCACTCGTGTTTTCCGAATCCAGACCAGGCGGATTGCTGGCTGTCTAGATTACTCACTGTGACTTACGATTGTCCACAGAGGCCTTTGTAGCATAGGTGTCGTCAGGTGCCGTAGCCATGACCCGTAGACGCTGCTCACCCCCCCTCCACTAAATGGAAGTAATATCCCATCCGCTGTGGCGTGCCAACAATAACATGATTACCTTGAGAACACTTGGACCCCCTTTATCCTGGTGGCTTGAGAGCCGGTATTAAGGGTGTCCAGCAGAGTTAGGATTCCTCCTGCGCGGTTGTCTGAGTCTCGTGTCTCGCCAATGCCTGGCCGGCGTTCTCGTGACCTCTCCGCAAAGGTCGGGTTGTTTCATGGTAATATTGGACAATGTCACTTTTCTTAAGATGATGAGAAGTGCAGTTCATTTACTGAAAAAAATGAGATAAATATAAAAGAAGCCAGAAACACGTTTTCAGTCTTAGAAATAGTGGTTCTAATGATAGCAGTGACGGGCACATGTAGCATTGTGTTCCTGATATTAGCCCCCCCAACCCGGATTAGGGGGGCTAAGGGGTTAAGGCTAATTGTTTTAAAGGACAGTGGCTTTCCAGTTAACCAGATCCGGTTGAAACGTTTAAAAAGTTTTCGCCATTTTTTTTTTTTTATATCACTTTGGCAAGTTTTTTTTTTTTTTTTTTTGATAGTTGTACGTTGAGTGACTGCAACCTCATTGCTACTTCTGCGTTCAAACTGAGTAAGCAGTTTACAGCATTGCTTTAAGTGTTTATTTGCTCCATAATTTCCACCTACACCTCCTTTAACATCCTGGTCACTATATCCACTGATATTAGTTACTGTATCCTTGTTCAATTTATCAGCAACAGCAAGCTGGAGTGTAAATGGCCGCTGGCTTCAATGCAGGGCTCAGCGGTGGTTATAACCATGTCATTGTATGGCCTAAAAATTTGACACACAGGCTTGACTTTCAAAGATTACAACTCAAACATCTCCATGTGAAGGGACACCAGTGCCAGAGGTGTAAATTTTCAAGTCATACTGATTTGAAGTCAGATCGCCCTGGCCTAATTTCTCTGGTCCTACCATGCACTAAATTTAACCTGCCATCAGTAAAAATGAAGACGCCATCTACCTGGGCAGGTCTTAATCTGCCCGGGCTTTCTGCCCGAGGGCCATCTATTTATGGGAGATGCTGCTTCCGCTCAAACCGACCCTCATGAACAGACTCCCCTCGCCGTTTTGCATCCTCTACTGAACTTTATTTCGCACCACCGTCCTTCAGTCCGATTGCAGGCAGATTCAAGGCTTTTCTGCCGGCGAGGATGAGACATTCCCTGCCCCCTTACAGAAATAAACAGGATCCTGTCCTTTGAACGTTTTCAGGTACCTTCCGCATTTGTTGGGAAGGGGGCTGGGGAGGTATCTTAGTTGGGCTGCCTGCCCAGAAAGCCCAGACTTACCGTGTCGGAGATAACAGGCATCGGGAGACAAGAGTCCTGTCGTCCGCGACAATGACTAAGGGTTGTGATAGGATGTGAACGCACCGCCCAGGCTCTATTTTTATCCCCCCCTCTGTGTAATCATGGGTTTAATGGGTACATATTTTGTGGACAAGGATTTGCTGGTTCACCAGTGTTGATCTCTAACCACATTCTTTGCCCCGTGCACCAAGGACTTAAGCTCTTCTGTTTTTAGCTCCCTGACTTCCCCCATGAGGAGAACTCCATCACCCAGGCCTAAAATGTCTCATGTGACATTCTGAGAGAGCTCTCCGATGCAGCAGGCCTCGGCCGGAGCCTTGGCTGGTGAGAAATAGATTCTTTTTTTTTTTTCCCCACTTGTAGTCAAACGTTGTACTGGAAATCTGGAAATGACTTGTCACACCAGAAGGGAGGGGAGTCTCCAGGAACCTCACAATCAAATTAGTTTGTGATTCCTCGCACCAAAATTTGATTAAAGTCGTATCTATCCGCATGGAATGCCTGTTTGTTTTTCCTCCCGCTTCTTGCGTCTTTAAGAGCGGTGTCTTGTAATGATCTATACTTAAAATCAACAGGGGGATTCGCAAGATATCACTTATTAAAGCATGTTTAATAAAAGATGCACCTCCCAGGAGATCTGCTGTTGACTGAGCGCGTCTGAGAAAGATATCGCGCTGTGATTACTGTCACCTCTGGTGATAGAGGGCAAAGTGATAATTCATAATCTGCCGGCGGGCACAGTGCCTTATAAGTTTGCTAGACACCAAATAAATCACTTGGATTTAAATTATGCTCGAGGCCGTGATGTCACCGTCTTACGATGTCACGTTCCGGTCAACCGATGAGTCTGGCTGACGGCTGGCGAGACGCCTCAGCAAGTCGGACGTGTCGATTCCCTTAATCTGCTGACTGTTTGCGAAGATAGGAAATTTTGGTTCAGTTACTGAGGATTTTTTTCTGTTTTTGCTGGTTTTGATGTGCAATATATTAGCTGGTGGTGTAAGAATGTGAGGGTCATAAATATTTTTTTTCCACTGCCCAGTTTCCGGGCACAGTGGTTTGACATAGATTAACATCTGCCAAGGAATTCATGGAGAGTATGTGGGCAGTGACGATTGAGAATGCTCGAAACGTATGTACCTACTTATTGCTGTAGCATGAACATAAAAGAGCCCTTAATGCTATGCTGTTAACCTAGATTTTGCTTGGGAAGCGGTAAAATGAAATGTGTTCCACTCATTGTCATGGCGATGAGGTTATTGTCATCAAGCAACAGAATTGCATAATCTAGGATTGCCTGCAGTGGTTAAACAAATCTTTTGACATCTTATTGCAAACCCCCAAAAAGGGTACATGCTTGATGTATAATTGTAAATATGTCTATTAGTGTGTCCGAAATCTTCATCCCATATCAGGTAGTATCTTAACATCTGGCTCGAAAGGATGAGATGTACAATATTTCCCTCTATTTGCCGGCCGCCCACTCGAGTGACGAGTGGTTAGCCATCCGGCGCCGGCCTGAATCCGACGGAATGCAGCGCCAGTGTGATTTAATCCGATGCGCGCGATGGATGCGTCTATTTCTCCCCCGATCGGACATCACCGGACGACCTCGCCGACTTGTCACAACTAATGAATGACACTTCTTTGTCGCTTCCCATCGACGACTCTAATGGACGGCGGAGTAGAAAACAGGTATTGATATGCAAACCGGCGAACAAGAGCACCCACTTGTTCTCCGTGGGAGTGTGAAAGCAGCTTGCGCGCATTCAGCCAGTCAGGACCCATAAAACTGAACAATCGCAGTCCCTGGAGTTTACAATTGTGTGTTTGCGTCTGTCAGCCTCCCCCGAGTCTGTGGGAGACAAAGGAGCTGCGATTCCGTTGATAGCACCGATAGCCATTTAAAGTGGCAACTGGGGAAAAAAAGGGGTCGTTTGCTAACAGGGGTTTGACGATCGATTCCGATCGATCCCCTGGTTTATTGCCGCATGTCTTCACTCGCTGAGTGTCTCACGGACACAAAGTGCAGTAGCCAGGTGAAGACCCCATCAGTTTGTCACATGCGAAACACTTTTGCCTTGACATGGAAGTGAATAGTATATCACATGTTTTTTTTTTTTTGTAACTGAAATGTATATATCATGATACCAGGAAGGTCACATGACAGATTCACACTGAAAATGGATCTAGATTCCCTTTCTTCTGATGAAAGCATCACTGATCTCAGCGTTTAAAGTTTAGGTCTTTGATTTTTTTTTTATTAAACGCTTGTTTTTCGTACACAACTGCTTATTTTATGTAAATAATTTTTTTATTGACTAATTTTTTTTTTCAAATTTTTAATCAAGGGAAAGTTTAGCTTTTTTTTATTGCATTTATTTTTTAAATTAGCAAGTGCTAATTTCCCCCGCGAGATGTTGAAAAATGCATTTTTTGCAGTGTGGGAGGATAGCATTATTTGACGTAACAAAGAAAACCAAAGCTTGGATGTATAATTCGCATTGAAAACCAAGCTTCCCCCCCATCCAGTCCTGGATGCAGCCAGCAGATCTACAGGTCCCAGCCCCTTAAAGAAAAACCCGTGACACACCGGCTGTCAGTCATGATTCGTTGTGCATTGATTCACACACAGAACCTGCTTTGAGTCCTGCAGCGCAGCAGCAACCTTTGCTTTTCACAGGCGGCTGATAAAAATAGAGGCTGTGGGAGAGACTGGTTCCGAGGCCGTGTATATAATTATGGGCTGGAGTGAGCGGGACCGTTTGGGACATACAGAGGGTAGTTCTCCATAGGAGTTGGGAATCTTTTCCCCCCTCGCTATCATGAAAGTAGGTCACCGTTATTGAGATGTACTCTAACTAGAGCGAACTCAGGGCTGACCGCCGTCTCTTGTTTTCCACGCCCCCCCCCCCCCCCCCCTTCCCTTCCCCCTACATCAGGCTCAGGATGGACAAATTCACGCTGAAACACGCAGGAAGTAATACTTTATCCCCACAAACTCACAGGGTACGTTCAAGTCCTTTTATGGACTTGCAGCCGGGTGTCCGGCCTGGACGAGCTCAAGACCCTGCTGGGAAAAAAAACCAAAACCAAAACACTGTTGGATTGCAGAATCCAGCAAATCATCCCCTCCACCTTGCCTCTGATAGCTGTTTTTGGCGGCTTTGTGCGCACCTGTTTTCTAGCATTAAGCCGGCTGATTGACACCGGACGCCCCGGGACTGCGGCGCTGGGAACGTTGCACCTCGGCCCGCCTCATCGCCACCGAGTGGAATCCCAATCAAAGAGCATTATGCAAATGGCCCCTCTCCCGTGTGAATTGGTTCGGAAAGAAACACGATGTGTCATTTAAAGGTGATTGGATGGGTGCGGAACAAAAGGACCTTCCATTATTTTAGATGGAACGACCCATTTAAAACTTACTCGCTGAAAAATATACATGAAACAGGGGTGGGACTGAAAAAAATCTGTGGGGAACGGAGAGCAAGAATCGACAGGAAGTCACAGGGTCGCGACCCGCTTACCTCCTCGTTGTTATGTTTCTGTCCTTTCCCAGGATTTCACTGATTTCCGGTCTGCCTTAAAAACACCTGCTTGTTTTTTTGAACTGAAGATCTTCCCGCCAGCGGTAGGAGAGCCGTGACCCGGCTGTGTGACACCCCCACTTCCCCACCCCCTCCAAGATGGGCTAAAACTAATGACTCTTTTTCATTAACGATTAATCCGTGGATTATTGTCGAGATTAATCGATCGGGTGATGAGTTTATAAAATGTCCCGTTGTCATTGAAAGACAAATTGACCAGTAAATACCGACAAGCGACAGGCAGCATTAGAGGCCGTCTGGCCGTTGTTTCTTAGAATAAGGCTCAAACCAGTAAATCGATTATGAACATAGTAGGTTGACAAGTAATTGATTATTACCTTCAGCTGTAATGAAGATTAATGCTTACTTCTCTGAATGAATAAGTGGAATGGCCATAACTGTGTTGCGATCAATATCTTTCACACCTCCCCAATCGCACACACAAACCATAATTCATTCTCCTGCGCTGATACTGATCCGATTTCTTTTTTAATGTCTGGCTGTAATTCAATCAGCATTTTTGTATCAGAAATGAGTGATATTGGTTGGTCCGACAGCGCAGCCGCAGCCTTTGCTGCATCGATATCACAAGTCATGGTTTTATCATATATGTTATTAAAACATAAGTTTTAAACTGTTATTTTCTTCTTTTTTTACAATTATCTTGATAATCAGTAATTTATTTACTTACACATTTTTGGGCAGTTTCTCACTGGTTTTCGCATGATTTTTCCCTGGTTATTTTATTTTAATTTTTTAACAGCTCATAAATGATTCTCAAGGAATTTCAGGTTCTGATTTATGGTTTTTGATTTGATGATTTTTTTTCCATATTTGGAAAAAAATAGTTGAGGTTGTTTAATAGTAGATATAGCAGAGTTGCTTAATAAGTAAGTAGTCTCTAGAAACTATAACTAAAAGCCATTTAATATTGTGTCTGTATCCATTTTGCGGCTAATTCTCAGGGCCCCCCCCTGGGGTCCATGCATGAACCCCTTAACGGTGGTCGCATCTTATTCAACAAAGGGCTTCATTCAAGAGCTTGATCGATCGGAGGCGATTCAGCCGCTACAGGTCTGCCGATTAATCTCTGCTCCGGGGGCTGGTACCACTGCAGGCCTCCTGTGCGTCCCTAAATCCCCCAGGTGTTTGTGCTCCGACTCCGACATGAACAATGGCTTTATTATCTAGTTGTGCAGGAAAGTGCAATGATTGCCTCTGCCCTCTTTATGTTTGCTGGTGGTGAAGGTTATGTATGCTCCTTTTTTTTTTTTTTTTTTTTTTTTTCGTCCTCCCCTCCATCGCCTTCAACTCAGCAAATCCAATCAAGCGATGCCCACATCCTCCTAGACCTGTGTGAGAGGATTGTGATGATGCGGCACAGTGAAATTACCTGGCAAACCCTCCGGTGCACCAAGTAATCTAATTTTCCATCTTTGTGCGTGAGAAGTCCTCCGCTGAAAGCACTTTGTGATTAGTGTTATTTTATTAGTCTACATGCTGGGGGGGAGGGCACTTTTTCAAAACCCTCCTAATGGTGGTCCAGTGAAGCTGCCTTTGCGTGGATGTGCTGTATGAAGAGAACTGGGCACAGAGTCATAGTCACAATAAGCTGTTCAGGCTGGCTTGACGCAAAGAAGGGTTCAACATTCGGGTTCACACACCGGTTTGTGGCTGCAACGTAGAACGATTCGAGAATTCAGCATCTGGTCTAGCTGTCGGCCACCAGAATGGAGATAAAATAACCGAAGGCTTTCAGAGCAGACAAATCAAATCTGGATAGTCAAACAATTGATTTGAGATGTTGTGGAAGTCAAAGGAATGTATTTATGGATTTCAAGCAGCTTCTCTCTCAGTATGAGTTTGCAGACAGTCA
Organism: Fistularia commersonii; assembly: GCF_037954325.1. Lineage (NCBI taxonomy): Eukaryota > Metazoa > Chordata > Actinopteri > Syngnathiformes > Fistulariidae > Fistularia > Fistularia commersonii. The sequence goes on along the minus strand of NC_141297.1, from coordinate 8,263,881 downwards.
TTTTGGGCCAGTATTTACAATTAGACCCAAAAAAGTTTGACCACTGAAAAATGGCATCAACCCCTAGCTGCTTCTGTGTCTAGCTAGTCTTAACGTCGGCGAATGTCAAACCCCATCGGGTGTTGTGTTGCCTCTGAGCTAGTTGTGCAGTGGAGGATCTATTTTACACTTCTCAGGTTGTCAACAAGGGACACTGGAGGTTTAGTCTAATTTAGAGACCTGGGCAAACGTGCGTGTAGTCCTTTGCTGCAGCCCTCGTTTCCCCTCCCTCTTCCTCACTCACTCAGTCTGGTTTTCCATCACTTCCTCCTCCTCACACTCAACCGTCCTCACCTCATTTTCCCTGCCCTTCGCCGCACTTCGTCATCCCTCTCGCCAGCTCAAGGGTCCTGTTTCGCCTCCCCATGTGAGCTCGCACTGCCTGGGAAAAGACAGGGCATAAACAACACTGGCAAACAAACCACCTGCTTCCTGCCGAGGTCTCGTGTTGTTAAATGTGTGGGCAGAAATAGAACGGGGCAACCTCGCAGCGAAATCGGAACAGATAGAATGGATAGCCGCAAGAAAAAAAACTCAAACCAGCACAGACCATTGATTTGATTTATTGATTACAACACATTTGGAGCCTGTCACTGTGTGTGTTTTGAATGCTGCATTTTTTTTTAGACTTAAAAGGTCTGGGTCATTAACATCCAAAGATCATTTAAAGGTAAAAACAGGAGGATTGCCATGTAACTAAATGATTTTGTATAAGTCTGTGTGAGACACCATGGCGGGGCACTGGGTAGGCCATCATGGCGTCCTCTTAACATGAGCAGCCTGAGTCTGCTCTGACGACCGTCTGAATTCTGAGGCTTATCGAAACCGTATGCAGTACTTTCCCTAGAATTCGCCATATCGTTGACCGCAGGGGAAACACATGCTCTTATCCTCATGTGTGGAGCTCCTCCGCTCTGAAATCATTGATGTCCTCCAGCACTGAACGCAGGACAGGCACCCTAGACCTGTCTGAAGCCGCAGACAATACGTGCACACAGACACATACATCAACTCTGTAGATGAATAGTAGAAGTCACAAATGGGCTTTGACAACATAACACTCTGGAAACTATTCCGAAAGGAGAGTGATCAGAGTGTTTATGGTGAATTGGAAGCCCTTTTATATAAATCATTGTGATATGTGACTTCTGTAAAAGTCACATGTCACTGCTAGCTGGAACATGCATTTGAGAAGTTGACTGAATAATAATGAATCAGGGATAAATTAGTTCACATAATTAGCAGAGATTTTAATGGCGCTCTTAAGTTTTGCCCTCACAAGGGCTTAAATAAAAAGCATACTGAACGTTTACCTTTAGGTGACCTGTCGCTCTCAGCCATTCTGCAGAGCTGTCTGGCCTCCTGTTCAGTCCATTTTCCAAGAGGAGTGGCCAAAAAAATGCTGATCCCAAACAGATTTTTTTCTGGATTTAGGCTGGCTTGTTATGAGGCCCCTGTTGATAGCTACAAAGGAATGGAAACAGTTAACGGTGTTTGGGCATTGCTGTAAACACAAGGTGGCTCCCCTGCAAAAATGTAGCGAAGCATCTACACAGCTGATTTACCTTTAAAGACAAATAAAAATGTATTTAAACCAATGGCTGACAAGAAACAGATGTTCCCTGGACTTCCGATGTTATTCGGCCACAGCGTGCCATTAGTTTACATTCCCTTGTTCTGATTTGTTGTCGGCCCAGCTGGTCTTTCAAAGCCTCCTGGAAATCTGAAAGAAAGAAACAAAGTAGAACATCATCATCATCATCATCGAGTAAAGTTAATACATAAACACAGGTTGTGATTCACCCGAATATTCACACGATAATGGGAAAAAAAAGTTGGCCCCAGGTTGTTTTTAAAATGTTTTTCAAATTAAGACTAGTGACAACAGCACCAGTGTTTTTATTCCACTGTTGCTCGTCAGAGCTTTTTAATTTTTTTTATTTTTAATTTTCAATTGTGACATTTTGCACTGGACTTCAGCTGTTGAAATGGTATTGTAGCTTTTGAACGTTTTTTTTCCTTTCCCCCTGGGCCCTAAAATAAAATTTAGTTGACTCCAAAGAATAGAACGATCGTGCTGCAAACAGATGCAGATTTAAAGGCTGGATAAAAGGTCGATTACCACAGATGTGGCTGAAGGGTGAATGTGTTACAGAGGTTTCGCTGAATTTCCCTCTCCCGTGGCTGAAGGAGGCTGTCGGACCGAAGCCGACTCCTTCGAAAGATGAATACGCATCCTAACCTCTCCTGATCCCAGATGTGCAAAAGAGTTATGAATCACAGTGAAATCCCTGTGTTTGCACAGATATGTGTAAACAGTCCTTTAGTTGGATTTATATAGCCAAGCATCTTGAGTGATTTCTGTTTTATAAATCCTGTCATTGTGAGTCCTTTCGCCTGGTGAAATAAATGGGCTGAGCCAAGAATGCCTGTCATGAGGCCTGCAGTGCTGTTTTTGTTTTTAAACAGTCTTTTAGAACACATTACTTTCGCAGACATCATAGCTACACTGCTCTAGATTTTTTTTTTGGATGAATTTGGATGTAGGACTTCAGAACAGCCGTGATTCACTCCCTCAGACTGGCTTTACCCATCAGTCTGTTAGTTTGGCTCTTTAAGCAAACGAGGGTTGAGTGTTTGGAAATGTCACCAAGAATATTTGTCCCTCATTTTGTATTTTTTGCCACAACAAATCATCACTATCAGTCTTCGGTATGCAGTCATCACACATGTAGTTTGATGTCCATAGGCTCAATACAAACCAGCGTTTGAGAAAGATTTCTGTTGCCTTGTAATCAGTCTGAATTCGGATGATGCACCTGCTTCTGAGTCACTTGTTAGTCATGGGTGGCTAATGAGACTCAGTCACACCCATGTTTTCCACATGCACGCACACACACACACACACACACACACACACACACACACACACACACACACAAAGGAATGGAAAAACCTGGGGATTCCCTGAAGCTGAAGGGGATGTGCTGTGCCGTCAGCCTCAGAGCAGATGTTCTAACACACCACCATCCAAAAGGCTGCTCAAATATCGACACAACAATGCATATGTTTCCTAAATTAACTCCAGTTTTGGCCAGTTTGCTTCATTTTACTACGCTCAGCTGACAATGACAGAATTTTTGACTCCCATCTGTGCTGAAACTGCAGTATCCCCCTGACTTTCTGTTCCTTTATCTGTCTCGCAGTCTTTAAAATTGGCTGTCGGTTCACTCCAGTAGATCTAAAATGGCGATCAGTCAAAACTTAGTTGCTTTTTTTACTTTTGGAGAGCACCCTCTAAACACGCACGGTCTATTCAAAAACTTGGTAACAGAACCTCTGATAGAAAATGGACATGTGATACCATCATGGTGGATTGTCTGAGAGCAGCAACACTGACAAAGAACCGGTTCTATCGCTCGGTGTAGTCTGGCTCGCTGTTGCTAAGCGGGTCGTAAAGACAAAAAGGTAACGTAGGTGATACAGACACGTCATCTGTCTCTGCCGGTGTTTATCACTCTGCCTTCCGCCTGCGCAGCAGATGAGTATAGGATGAACGGAATTAGATTTGAGTTGAGATGTATGCTTGGTTAAAGAAGCCAAATTTTGTGAACATGTTTTATCAGATAATGGGTGAAAAGGACTGGTGATTTCAGTGAATACACTTCATTTGGGTGGAATCGCTTGTCAGTGTGACGCAGGGCGGCTGTTACCCATTGACTCGGCAACTGACACACCTGCATTGTCTCTGTCACCCACAAACCGATGTATTTGCGTTTTTTCCCCCAGCAGTATTTTGTGCAAGTCTGTCTTCATAGTGACAATGTCATGTGGAATCTGTTTTTATAATAGTTTTGCCCCTCACCCGAGCGTGTCCTACGCAGTGACAAATATCACAATTTGAATGTGAAATCATCAGTATCATGAATAAGGTTTTTGTCCATAGCACATCTGATCTGTAATTACCATTTTTTTTTTTTATTTTATGTCTGTTGACCTATATCACACTCAGCCACATGCCCATTATTATTAAATTAAATGAAATATTAACCTGATATTTGAAGCGTTTTCGTGATTGTAGTATTTGAATTTAGAATAGGACAATTTATTCCAAATGACTCATTTTTTTGGGAGAAAAGCCCATTGTGGCCGTATTGCTCTTTGGCACCACTGGCCTCTTGGCGGGCTTGCTAGCTTGCTGGTGTTTAGCTGCCCTGTGGCTGCAGGTGAAAAGACTTCCTGTTATTGTGAGATACGCTGACATTGTCTGACCTCACCAGCTGAGGCCGCCGTTTGTTTTGTGAAGGCAAGTGAGAAGTCACTGCTTAATAGCCACCCGCCGGAGGCTCTAATCCTCCGATAATCTGGACAACAAAGTCCAGAGGACTGCCTACACATGGATGCTGCAATGCTCAGGACGGCCGCAAAAGTCCAGAATAGATATATAGACTGCTAAGGCTGCTGTTCGGACACTTGCCGCATCTCTGACCTTCTAATCCCTCAATCCTCATCAAGCTGCTCACAGCAGGATATTTCCATCTACTCAGGAAGGTTCCTTTTCTTCAGTATTTTTTTTTCTTTTACTATTTAATACTTTTAACGCAATTTAAAAAGAAAAAAATAACTTTTTTTTTTTTTTTGTCCATCGAGTCTTGTTTTTTCTGACAAGTGGCCATTCTGTATTTTTTGTGTCACTTAAGTTGTATTAGTTGATCAGTGTGGTCAGAGTGGGACACCCTAAGGAGAGTAACACGTTTTATTAATCATATTCTCCTATAATTCCGATACTCCTAATCATTTTTTTCTCTTGGAAATTAACGTGTTTATTCATTCAAAGCAAATGTCGACACATATCCGCAACTGAATATCAGCTTTTAGCTTACTTGACTGATACAAAAAAAAATGTAAATAAAAATTTCATTTGACAACAGGCTTCTCAACTGAAATATGTGTAATGTTTCTTCCTGTCCATAAACTTTGATTAACAGTGTTCACTTAAGCCACTTTCCCACACCATGGGTCCAGCTCTACTCAGCACAGTTCGGGTGGTTTTGTGTTACTTCATGGTTCCTCCTTAATGTGGGTGTGCGTTGTAATAGCACAACGGCACCAAGCTGCTCCCTTGTCGTTTTGTACGCATTGTTAAATATGTAAAAAATGGATGCAGTAGTGTTGGTCTTCTGTTTATGGTATCAGCTCAGTCTGCTGGGAACCTCATAGGTACTTAAAAAAAATATCAGGTACTAGATACTGTCCCTGATGGAAATGCAAAAAAAAGAACCCCGTCGTTGTGCTGGAATTGTGTTGTGGAAAAGAGCTATTAGCTTCTGAGCGTCCGCTTAGAGGCTAAGTGGTCACTAGAGGTTTCTAAATGGGAGGATTTTTAATGAGAGGGGATTTTTAACCTTTTTTATTTTTTTTTATAGATTATTTTCAACTAGTCAGCATGTTGTTATATTTATTAGCTCTGTGTGTGTGTGTGTCTGTGTTTGTATGTACTGTACAGGGTAAAGGGTCTGTAAAAGGTCTTTCTCCGCATGTTAGATATGTCCTTTGAGTGCATTTTGCTATTTTATGAACTTATTTGTGTGAGTGGGGTGCGGCAGAAGAGTACCTGTCACTCTGTGAGACAAGAAGGTTCATTCTGACCGCCCAACTCTGCGATATAGGATAATTATCCTGGATTTTTAGTTTTTTGTTCACCATGAATATTTAGTTTCTTTGGGGTTTTTTCAGATTTTCTTGTGAAATTTTCTAAACAAGCCGATATTTTGGACGGAAAAAAAAAAAAAGAAACTCTGTCTTTCCTAAGTTTTATATATTTCTTTTTTTCTGCTGGGGCAAACTCTGGGAACTGATCCCATGACTGGTCCAGGGTCAGGACCTCCTCCTCCAGATTTGTGTGGATCTTTGCGGTGGAGCGTCCTCATCCGGGCCCTCTCGGTTGAATTCCTCACTTCTATCTCTGGACTTTTCCACAGGAGCTGATGCTAATAGCTCCGGTCAGGCCTCCTATCTGCTGCTCCTCGGCTGATTCATACCCCTCCTCCCCCCAGGCAGGGAAGCTCAGTGCACTCATTTAGGATGGCAGCGATTGTCCTCGGCATCACTGCTCACTAGAAAGGAGGCAGAAAAATGCTGTGAATATCCAGCTACTATTCTGCACCTCTTAACAGACAGGAAGGAGAATTCTGGCGCGATTCATCAGCCGGACCTGCGATTAAAAAAAATAGAGAAGGAGAGAGACGAGGAGTCTGTAATGACTGTAATGGGTTGGCTGTTCAGCAGGTTTGAATATTGACTTGACCGGGGGGAAATAAGGCTCTCACACCTGGCCCGGGTCCCAGAAGAGGAGGAAGGATGTGGGATTGATATATAGGGGCTGGATAAATGGACTGGAGTTTATATTTATTTATGAGTATGAGAGGAAGACGGGAGAGCCGGAAAAAAAAAAAAAAAAACAAAACAATGGCAATCCTGACAAGGAAATACAGCTCCCTTGTGTTTGAAGTGGGCCGGCAGTCGAGCTGAGCAGCTGCTGACATCATGCGAGCAGACAGAAGCCCAGACAGATTTCGTCCAAGGGGTTGGAGAGTGGGGGGCCGAGCGGGAGGACAGAAAGTCCAGGCTCTCAAGTGTCATGGTGCCGGCAGGGCGCAACGCCTGGACGTGGACGAATCTGAGCGCAGAGCGGTCCGAGTGGGAGCGTAAGCTGCTGTTGGCTGGCAGAACAACTCTGACTTTCGTAAGAAGAGATGGCTTAGTTTTATCTTCTGATTGTGTGCGGCTTTTTTTCCTCATTTAGTAGCTTTTGAGCAGGTGATCTGTCAGTCAGAGCCGTAACGGGAGTCGTTTTGCTTCAATGGCCACATGAATATCCCTTACTTGCCTTTTATTTGAGCTGAGTTTCTGGTTTAAGTTCGCTTGCTGTGAGGAAACGGATGAAACCCATGTAGTAATTTTAAACCTAATGTTTCCATTGACTTATCTTCTTATTATCACCTATCAGATAAATGACAAATATATTAAAACCGTCCTGATCAATGATTTATTTGTCGGAGGTCTGATCAGTTGTTGTCTCTGCAGTCCAAGCTGGACGCTAGCATTGTTTGGACATTCATTTTTGTCTCACTGTTAGTTTGGAAGTTGACTGCTCATGTTCCCAGATTGTTTTTAAAAATGTTAAACTAAAATACAACGGCCTCCGAACTTAGAAACGTCCAAACACCAATGCATTTTTGAATTCATGTACGACTAAAATATGTACTCTGACGTATCCCTGATATTTAATCTGTCTTCCTGATGTTCAGTTTACAGCGGGTTGTCAGCACTAAGTGGTGTCTTATTGAAATTAGCTCTATTAAATAACCAATAAATCATTAATGAAGACACTTTACCCAATACTTGGGCCTTTTAAAACTTGTATTTGCATTAGTATGTAAAGTATGGCTTTTATTTGGCTATTTGGCTCTTTCTTTTATATACTTTTGATACTGAGGGTCTTTGTTTGCCACTGAGATCATCAGGGATTCTGGGAAACTGAACACAAAGGTTACTGGTTTTCGCGGTCAAACGATACAGTGGAGAAACCGGAGTTGCTACGATAGGCAGATGGGACTCATTCACGTGGAGCCCTTTTTGCTTTGTCAATACCTGCAGCGGAATTAACCGACCGATTAGAAACCGGCCATTTAGAAAGCCCTAATGGACGCCCTGCTTAGCGGAGGTGGACGCTGCGTGGCTTTATTGCTGATAATGCAAGTTTATTACACATAAATCCGCCCTAAAAGGTCCTGGTGGGACAGCGGCGCGCCGGTCTCTCTAATGGGTCCCGTGGAAGAAGCCATGGTGCTGACTCATATTTCCACACAGACGTCCCACCCCCCCCATTCATGCCAAATTCCACCTCGCCTAGTGTGGTCCTCTTCGCCCTGGAGGAGAATCTCTCCACGCTGGGGTCGCACTCGCGTCACGGTGCTGCGTGACGGTTTCCACAACATGTCCACGTATAATGAAAAATTACATTTTAATTCCGTTATCTCGCATTTAAAAAGGAGCTGGCCACACGTAGTCATCCTCTATCGTGCTCCTCACTTTGTCAAACTTGCTAGATTATTTTCAAAATGACAGGAAAGTTCCATGAGTACATTTTGGCAGTTCATCAATAAAAAAAAATGAACAAAACTCCCTAAACCTTGACTTTTTTTTTTGTCTAAATTACATAATACGGTCAGAAATATCTGAATTGTGGAACTGCGCTTTTGCGTCGCCATTAGCGTTAAGGACATTATCCGTCCTCTCCGCTCCACTGTTTGGCCTTTTCCTCATGTCATCTCCCATCTCGATCGTTACGACCTCCGGCGTTTTCGCTGGCCGCGCCTCTGTGGCAGAGGCAACACTCAGGGACTGTTTGCATCGGAGGCAAATGAGCAACAAGAGATGGGGAGGAGGGATCTCCCATGCTCGTAGCTGCGCACCAGGTTTGCCCCGGTGACCATGCTCTGTTGGCTATGGGTCGTGACATTGGTTACCAAAGGTTAGACGTCGACCGATTTTACACCCCGATGGCAGCTGACGTTGACATCAAGTTGTTTGGTGTGAGTGTCATGGTGTGAGGTCACATGGCGTGACCTCCTAATATCTTTAAGGTGTTTAGGATTTGTGGGTTTATTTCAGATTTTAGCTGCAGCATCAATGTGACTTCTAAATTTCATATCTGATGCCTTTCCGGCTTTTAACCGATGTCCCTATCGGGTTAGATCTTGTGTTAGAAGTTTTCAGGTGTTTTGCTACCCGACAGGAAAAATGTTGTGAAAGCAGCTCTTGTCCGAAGTTCTGTGTGGCTCAAATAAGAGCCTAATCATCCATATTGGATTTTTTTTTAAAATTTGTCTGCATTGGCTCGAGAAATCCAGTATCTGTCAGGGCCTCCTCCTTTTTAAATGGTTCGTTCAACTTTATTTCAGACTCATGAGTTCTGTGTGTGTGCGTGCGTGCGTGCGTGCGTGCGTGCGTGCGTGCGTGCGTGCGTGTGTGTGTTTGAAGAAAGCCCATTGTCAAATAGTGAATCACCTCAGCCAGGTGGCCCAGGATCTGGCTTGTAATTAACTGAAATGCTCAAAATTCAATTTCAAGTAAAAGAAAAGACAATGAACCATACCTTCAAAAAAATTTTGTAGATGAAGATTGGTAATATAATAGTTGCAATATATTTTCCCAGCTCTATTTATTTTTCTCCATCACACAGGGCGTGCCTCTTCAGTAAATTACAGTATTACACAGGTAGCTTGTTTATTTTTCAGGGCGGGTCCTCAATGTGACTTTGCCTGTGCATTTGCATTCAACTACTTTCAGCAGGGGAACATCAACCTGCAACCCTCTTCACGAAAACAAGTTCATCATCGCCGCGAGCTCAGGGTAGAGGAGGCAGGCGATATATATATTTTTTAAATATGGCTCCATTAAACAGCTGAGACCAGGCAGAGGTGAGCGTAAACACGTGCCGAAGAGCTGGCCACCTACCATCATCATCCTCGTCCCTCCATGGAAACCCGCTAATGATCTCATGCTAGGCTCTGGTCCACGTGCGCGGACAGCCCGGCCAATTGAACTTGCGAAACAGCAAATTAGACGGCGCCCCTGTGAGTCAGACTTGAAGAGGGCTGAGGAGGAAAACGGTGGAGCAGAGCCGCCGGTTGTTTGTGTCGTCAGACCCCCTGCAGTCAGATCACGGCCTGGAACAGTGCAGCTCAAACCGTAAGCCACTCGCTTGGACATTATTAAAATTCATAATAATTTCCGCCAGTGAGAATACAAGTATTATGTTGATTTGTTTTTCTCTCAAAAGTGAGATTCCTTATGTAAAATGACTGTCCACTATATCTCATATGTTTTGAAGTCATGGGTGGGAAAATGCCATGTCTTGATTGGTAGTTGGTCACCTCTTAAAAATCAACAGTTGATCTCCTAAAAAATAATCTTTGAAATAAACCAAGAGATAGACAGAGATACAGATACATGGTTTCCACTGGTCATTAAAAAGCATTCAGTTGTAAATAGATTTTGCTAAAAGACGGCCTTAAATAGCATTAAATCATTAAACTCAATGTCTAGAGGCATTAAAAATGTAAATACACTTAATGGGATAACACATTGCTATTCGCAATTTATTTTGATTAGGCTATAGAAACATTTCATAATTTTGATCAGAATTGTGTGATGATTGACAAGCGGAACCCTTTAGTTGGTTATTGTTTATGGATGGTTTTCTGACGGTGCAAAAAGTTACATAAACACCAGAGTTGGAGCAAAAAGGAAACAAACGAAGAATAATCATACACAAAGTTAAATCCATCTGCTTTAGTTGCATCCTCAGTCAGAATCCCATATGAACCTATCAGCTACTGTGTGAAATCTATTCCAGATATTAATGATTATTATATAAATGTATCTGCATTTGGACATGGTCATTACATTTGTTAAAAGTAGAATTAAAAAGCATTAAATTAAGTGAGAACAGCTGATATCCCCAGAAAGCTTGTCGCTATGTGACTGGTCATAGAATGGTCATAGAAGCCAGGTACGTCAAAAACAATTTGAAAATTTGAATGTAGAAATCCAAAAAGAAAACTTTAAATACAAAAAAAAATTAACTTGAATGTAGAAATCCAAAAGGAAATTTTCAAATTAAAAAAAAGATTTTATTCTAAAAGATAACTTAGAATAAACAAGAAAAGAATTAACATTCGCGTGAATTCAGCTCATTCTTTACTGTTCGGTGTCTGGTTTCTGTAAACCCGAGCGGTTATTCTTCTGCGGATCCATTGGGAGTTTCATCTCAGCCAGCGACTCAGACATTAGTCAGCTGTTCCTTTCACCGGTGCAAACAACAGGATAATAAAAACAGCCATACATGTCGTCCTGCCGGAGGACGACCTTTTTGATAGTATGCGTGTGCTCATTCGTGTGTATGTGTGCGCGCGCTTGCAGCTGCCGTCCTGCCAGCTTAGCAGCTGCCGAGTGTGAATGACAGAAAGTGGTCGGGCAGGTGTGTGAGGCACATACCCTCAACCCCCCCCCCCCCCCCCCCCCCAGTCCATCTGTGAAGTTAATGTTAGCCTGAGCTTCTCCGACGCACAGCTGTCGACGTGTCTGGCAGGATCCGGGAAGTTTTTTTTTTTTTTTTTTTTTTTTTTTACAGATATCACGAATTTTAGAGTTGAATTCCTGGGGAAAATCAAGATGGAAAGAAATAGACAACATCTGGTTTGGATCTGACTGACTGAGACTAAGAGCTTATAAAGACACTCGGGAGTGGAATATTCCTGATGTCGGTGATGGAGAGTTGTTTGAATGTTGTCAAAGCAGAGCTGACCTTAACCTCCTGATTGCTGTTGACGAACGTAAGTCGCATCGGACACCGTTTTGACGCACGATAAACGTCGGGCAGACGTCAAATTTTAGATGAAAGTGACATACTGAGTCTTATTTTTCTGGAGTATTGCTGGAGTCGCAGCGCACTCCTGTCATCTTGGTTATTTTAAGTGTATGGTGGTAATCTGAGCAGTTTTAGATCAGTCTTTTCCAAGTCTTGGGTTTACGACAGTATCAAACGTGTTTGATATTATTACAAGTATAAGCCTTCACTTTGAAGTAACACAATCATCAACCAATAGATGAGCTCTAACAAAACCGGATACAGGAAACCGGGTAGACAAACAATCACCGGAGCAGTGTTGGCAGCAGAGATGGTACTTTTTGGCGATAGGTTTGAACGGTAACGTCAAAGAACGTCCCGATCAGTATGGACCATCCAGAAGGAGGAGCGGATGTTGGAGTTGTGGGCAGAACAGCCTGGCTTGGACGGTGCTTATATTCTGCTTCGTCTTCTCCTCTTGTTGATCTTAGTTTTCTTTTCTGAACAAAACCACTGCACACACTGGAGCTGCTCAAGCCAAATGCTGCTGCTTCTTCATTTCGTAAGTTTGTACTAAGAGCATGTTGGGAATACATTGCACGGGGGGGGGGGGGGATACAGAAAGCATCAAGTTGTAGTCTTGCAAAGTCTTTGTAAAATCTCAGTCTCAGCCTAGTCTCATACTCTAAAAACTAATCTCTGGATGGGATCAGGTGTAAGATAATAGTTTTCTAGTTCCTTGAGTCTTTTCAAGGTGTACAGATGTAGGTGGGTGGCATTTGAGACTCGAATCTCACGACAATTTTCCCCGTGAATTTTCTCTGTTTGACTCACCGGACAAAAGGTCTAGGAACCCCAATTACAGTGCTCGATTTAAAGCTATATTCATTGCGAGCGGGGTGATTTAGCCGCACACCGGGACGTGTGTGACATGGTTATTACTGCCTCGATTTACTTATTGGACCTGGAGCTAAACTTTCAGCTCACAAACTGGTATGTTCTTGTGCTAAATTCAACCGGAAATTCAGATTGCGGATACCAACCCGAACTTGACTTCCTTTCTCCGAATGCCCGGCCTGCCCCAATTTTTTTTTTCTATTAACCCTGGCGGGTTTTGTTATTACATCCAAAATGGCTTTTTGATGGAAGCCTGTCCATACTATGTCTTTGTCTTGGTTGGTTAAACATTATTGCCGGCGCGAGGGTAACACACCGGCAGTCTTTTCTTTGTCCGGTTAAAGAACAGATGAAAATATGAAGGAGGTGAGTGGAGTCAGGCGGCGGACGGGGACAGCGGGGGGTGTCCTTTCAGGTGTCCTTTATTCGGAGTTAATGGAGTCGGCAGCGACAGCCATTGCCCATTAAATCCTGACAAAGGACACGTTGTCCGGTGTTATTACACCCGCGCCTTAATATGGAAAATAATTGTAATCTCGTGTGTGAAACCTCCGAGCCCTGCAGTAATTGGGCGCATCAGTGGATTCAAGCACTCGTGCATGGTGGGGTAGAGGGAGCTGCAAAATAGGGGGGAAAAAAACAAAACAAACAGGAAGTGTGATGACTGAGTTCCTTTGGCTTGTTAAAGAGCTGAAGAGCTGACGGAGGACAGTGATATCGTCAGGGGAAACTCCCACCAGACAGGATTGAGTTCAAATCACACCCTTGACTTCAGCAGTTTTCAGTTAAAAAAAAAAAAAGTACAACATATTATATAATCAGGCATTTTTTGCTCCAAATATTTTTTTTTTTTACTTTTGATTTTTTCAAATATCTACTGCAGGTTATTTCTCCCTAATTTTCATGTGGTTTCCTTGTGGTTATTATTTTTGAGATTTTTTTCCCTCACAGAATTTCACCTTCTTGTTTTTTCCCTCTCTTTTTATTTACTATTTATTCACTTTTATTTACTCCCACCCCGTTTCCCAGTCACCGTCAAGTACGTCCTGGAAGTTTTTTTTTTTGTCTAAGTTCTCTTAAATTCTCAGTGAGTTTAATCCTTCGACTCCCAGGAATATCTCAGTGAGGTTTTACACCTGCCTGTTGTAAAAGTGGAGTTATTTCTGATCTTCCATTGTCCAATCGGTATCAAGCTCAGACCCTGTAGTAGAACAGCAGCTGGAAGTCCCTCCCACACATGGCTCACACACACATACACACACACACACACACACACACACACACCAACTGATCAACATGGCAATACTTAATCGCCAGGCCACCTGCAACTTTAAAACCTTTGACTCAGTTCAGTTCTAAATATGATTGGAACACACGGAGTCAGTTATCCCTGTCCAAGTATTTGACTCCTTTCTGTCTTACAAATGGATAACGGAATTTTTAATGATTTTTTTTTTTTTCATTTTTAATCCAGACCAAAAAAAAAATCTTACCAAAAAATGGTAATAAATTACCAAAAAACAAGACCCATAAAAGAGCATCAATTCCCTTGTTGTTTATCGGGAGTCACCCCATAGTGCTGGCCTCAAGAAAGCAGTGGCACCTTAATTGTTTCTTTTTTGTCTTGTTTTTCAAATTCCTGCTGCTCTGTTGCCACTTGAATGGCAAAAGTTTAATTTCAGTATTTTTTTTTTTTTTTTTTACTGCGTCAGTGGTCTGAATTCGGAAATCAGCTGAATATTCAACACAGTATCGTGAAGGAACCTGGGATTTTAACCCTCTATACAACCAGTAAAGGGACATTTCAGGTGCCTTCAGTGGCACACCGAGTGGCACACCGGTGGTGTTTAGCTTCCCGAACAGCTTCCAGAGGGGGAATTTCCTTTTTGGCAGACAAACAGCACGATTGAGAAAACAATTGTGAGAGAAGTTTTCTTTTTTATTTTGAGGGAAGTGTTTGGGAACAGCTTGGCCTCCCCTCCCCTTGTTCTCAGTGCAGGTTCAGTAATCAGATTACTCCCACTCAACCTCCCCCTTCTCACACTTCCTGCTCAATTTTTTTTGGGGGGGGGCTTTACATAATTTACTGGTCATTTTTATAGATTTTCATCTATATTTTTCAATCAATTCTAAATTTATTCTAAAGTTTCCATGGATTTTATTTGTTTGTTTTTTCTATATTTTCCAATCATCTCAAACGTGATCATGTGTTAATAGTTAATGAAGAATAAATGTGATGTTAAGATTTGTTTGTGCTAATTAAACTGCTAATTCACCAAGCACTACCCCACTAATCGCACTTAGCCCCCAACTCCCTCCAGAAAAACAAACAAATAAAAAAAAAAGAACGATGAAATGAATGTATGTATGTATACGGTACTGAGATGGTTATTTTGTAGAGTGGTCAAACTTCCGACCACTGGTACTTTGGATCTTCGGTAACTGAATTGCACTTTTTGTAAGTTGCTTTGGGTGAAAGCGTCTGCTAAATGACTGTCATGTAATATAATATAACTGGTAAAAGTTACCCCTAGTGACCATCTTGTTTTATTGTCTGCTTCATTTTTTTTAATCAATCTGGAAATTGCGAAGTTGAAATCGTCAGTCAGTGCCATCACCTGACAAGCTATAGATGTTTTGACAAGACAAAGCCTTGAGCGGCCTTGTAAGCCACGGGACTTTTGGTTCTGGTCACCCGACCTGACGACCTGCTTCCACACTGACCACACGGCTCGCGGATATTGACATCTGTAGACGCTCGAAAGGTTGAGATCAAATCACCCCAATGATGCGGCGATTATTGACTACTTTTCCCAGATCCTTCAGCGCTTCCTCGGTATCCCAGCTGTACGATGTTTTAGTGCTCGGCAGGATCCGTGACCCACTTAGATTGGGGGCCGAGAACAGGAAACCGAAGTGGAACAGGCGGCTAATGGAGGTTCTTTGGCTGGGAACTGCCGACCCCTCTTTCGCTCTGGCATCCCGTATCGATCAACGCCTTTCTCTTTCTGTTTTTTTTTTTTTTTTTTTCCGTCCTGTATCCCTGACAAAAACGTCCAGCGAGGACAACCGGGCCGTTGTCCGGGGAGGCGGTGGAACCCCGGAGAGACTCGCCGCGGCCCCTTTTATTTGCCGTGTTCTAATTAGGACAGACGATTAACACACACGGCGCCGCTGCTGTGAAGAAAAAGAAATGGCAATTATTTACACCTTCATTCTGCATACAGAGTGTTTTTTTTTTTTGTTACCGGGAAATCACAGCGGGGATGTTTGAACTGAGTTTGTCCCCATTTTATTCAGACCTTAAAATAAATTCAACTTCATCAATTACCAAAGTTATAAGTTTCTAACTTTCATGGGAATTTCTGATCATTTTTCTTCTTCTTTAGTTGTAGAAACTTTGCTGCTTGTTCTGTCTTTCCAAGTTTTGTTGCTGAGTTTTGGGTGAAATATTCTTCTAAATGTTTGGTCTTTCTTGGTCATTTTCTGGCCCTTTTTTGTCAATTTTTGAATCATTTTAAAGGTTTAAAAATGTTTGGACTAATTTTCAGAGCTGAAGTCAAAATTTTCTTTTTTTTGCCAATTCGTCTGATGTAAGGGTAAGGTCAAACAAAAAAAAAAAAAATAGACCTTTTCAGTGGATTTATTCAGGGCAGTTCCTAGTTTTTTGGGGGCCCTTTGCAACATGCTGTTCAGGGACTCCTATTTTCCCAAACTAAAATGGATAGATCCTAAAGATATCCACAAAAATACAATAATCAATTACGTTTAAATAGGAAAGCAGTTTAGAGTTCTGAAAATCAAACATTACCGACCCTACCAGTCAAGCCGGACTGATTAGAAAATGTTAACACAAGATAAATAATGTGGGCCATTTGTTGTTCTTTATCCAACTTCAGTCTCCAAACCAAAAAACCCACACTGAACCACCAGAGAGCCCAAAGAGCCGTCCTCCGGAGCCTAAGCATCATCCCGCAATAGATGTACTAAAGCTTTTAGTGCATATGCAGAAAGCTGCCCTGTTCCATTTAGTGTAATGTAGTACAATGTATATTATAATTCCGGAGCACATTGGCTTTCACTCACATTATCTGGGTGTGTCGGTTCAACTCAACATGTTGGTGGAGTCAACATGTTTACTATTATTACCATTTTTCTACTCTAGTTAGTCCAGTTTTTCTCAGTATAATGCAGCAATACCTTGATTTATTGAGTTCACTCTGTGACCGAGAATCGTAATTCAGTTTGCTTGTATATCAAATAAAATTTCCCATTAAAATGAATCGAAATGCTATTTATCAGTTTCACTCCCCCTCCCTCCCTCGGGTTTTTGTCACGTGTTATTTTACAAGAAAATTTAACTTCATGAATAACAAATGGTTAAAAATTATAATACTTAATAAAAAAGAATTAGGTTTTATTAAGCATGTTTAACTAGAAGATTGGACGTAGATGGTAACTTAGTTCAGTTGCTACACACTTATTGCCGCGGTGTACTGCTAAATGTAATTTGCATTCTGTGCTTCACTTTATCGCTAATTTGATTTAGCGACGTATTGAATACCGGTCTTCTTTTTAAAAAAATGACCAAACCATCCGCGAATGACCCTTCTGAAGCCTCGTCCGATGATGTTTGCACCGTCTGCTACACTCAGTCTCTCACCAACAAACGTCAATAACATGCACACCTCGCCCAATTGTTTTTAAATTGTGCTTCAAGGAAAGTGGTGGGCACAGAAATGTCAAATGCCAATCCTGCTAGCTTCACAAAGCAAAAAAAAGAGACCAAGTGACTGCTCGAATCTCGTGTTGATGCACTTATAAGTCGGGGTTCCACCGTAAATGCCATAAATGATCCAAAAAAGACATGCACATCAGAAGCCTATTGACCCCTGTCACATAATTTTTTTTTTTAATGCTCAACATACCCCTTCACGCCAGCTTACATTATGAAAAATAAAACTTTCCTGTGACAGCTTCCTCTTGCATTTTTCATCTTTTTTTTTTTGTTTTTCTGCACCGGATGTCTGTATTCTTTTTAAAGCCGACAACGCGATTCTCCGCGCTCTCGATCTTAGCCGTTGAGCTCAGCGCTGTCATCATATCGCACCGATGCAAGTTTACCATCTGAAAAAGTTTCCTTGAAAAAAAAAAAAGTCTGACTCTCTGCCCCAGTATGAGGGGGTCCTCTGGTGGCGAGGACGCCTGTTGCATGCGGCGCATGCTCTGTTTCTAAAAAGAAGCGGCTGAAGATTTATCGTCCAGCCCGACATGACGACCCGCCTCCCTCTAAACGGCCCTGACCTCACTCTCCTCTCCCCCCCCCCCGGCAGGTGTAATGAGAACGCTGGTCATGGACAGATGATGGACGTGGAGACGTCGTACTCGGACTTCATCAACTGTGATCGCACGGGCCGCAGGAACGCAGTGCCGGACATCGCCGGGGAGGGGACAGTGGCAGCCAGCACCAGCGAGCTCACCAAAGACATGGCTGACATGGAGCTGAAGGAGGCAGGTCAGTGAAGCGGGCCGGGAAAAGGTTTCTCAACAATGATAATTATGCAGTAATAATAACCGGGTAAATGGACTTAGCTGCCGCTTCGGATCGTCAGTTTAATATACGGGTTTGATCTTTTGCAAATGCGCTCATGAGTCATTCCCCGGGGGATTTATTTCATTTTTTTTCCAGCATGGTTTTTGGGTTAAATTTGTTGCCATGGTCTTTTTAAACATCACCAAAAGTCATACCCGACTTGTCCTGAGAGATTTCACAAAAAGTGCAAGTCAAAAATGCAAAAAAAAAAAAAAAAAAGGTGATTAAATAAACAAAATTTCTCAGTTAAACTAACAAAACCAATGAAAGTCACAACTTAATTAAAAAAATAAGTTTGTGATAATTGAAAGATATCACCCGACTAGAGCGAGAGATTTCAAAGAGTACTTGCGAGAATATTTGGATAGAACCGCCGTGACATCTGTGTGTGTGTGTGTGTGTGTTTGTGTGCGTGTGTGTGTGTGTCTCTCTCTCTGAGGGGGAGAGGGGGTCAGCCAGGTGTCGAGTTTTTGACCTTGTGCTTTTGTCTGCTCCGACTCGGACGGGGTGTCGGTGGGGAAAAACCTGGCGTCGGTAAATAATTTCCTATCACGTCGCTTCTCCGTCCCTGCAGGAAGTTCCATTTCCTTCCTCCGGCTTCTCATCATCTCTCGCCAGGAAGAGGAACAGTTTAAAGGAGCCGTTTACCTAAAAATTCCAAATATGATTAGAAAAAAAAAACAAAAACTGAGAGATTTATAAACAATAATAATAATAATGCTAATAATCGTATGACACATCTAATCTAAACCAGAAACAAATAACATGGCGTTAATGCCTTTACGTTTTATAAGAAAGAGAATACATTTTTCACACTTTAAGCGACCTCGTTGTTCCCTCATGAACCCAGTGACCGTTGGTGTTAGCATCACAGAATTAGCATTTAGTAATAACTGTTGAGAATAAAACGTCGCTGTGGAGTCAAGCTGTAGCAGAGAAAGACTTTCCTCTTTCTTCGCCATTTGTTTATGCCTCCGTCGCAAAAAAAACAAACAAACCCCGGCAAGTAATGTACGTCATTATCGCCCTTCTCCACTGGACACCACCGTGCACTGACTGCTGCTGGAGGTAAGGAGTCCTGGGACTTTTACTGCTAAAACCTCGCCGTCAACGTCTGGTGTTCAGGTCAAAGTCAATCATCGAGGCCGTCATTTTAAACCCAAGTCCCGACGCCACTGGGTCACTTCAGGTGTTTTGGAGGACGACGGAGCCTCAAATACTAGAGATATCGCCATGAACTTTCAGACAGTAAGAATAAAAAGTGCCTTGAATCATCCTTAGGTGGGGAAATTTATGAAAATGGACAGTAGAGCATAAGTAAAGTGTGTGTGTGTGTGTGTCTGTGTGTATGTATTATTTGGATTTGGATTACCAAAGTAGCCAAAATATCAGAAAATATATGAAGAAAAAAATTTGAACTCTTGAAAAAATGGAAACACGCAGCAGACGACCGCTAAGTACGAGGGATACACTGCAATTATTGGCATGATTATAAAGAAAAATAAAGCATTAATTCATGTTTTTACTTGATCAATTTGGTGCGTATTTCATCGAAACAGTCACCTCCTGTTTGGATTCCAAGACCGAAACGCGTCCACGGCTCCAGTGTCTCGTGTCGGATCCGCGAACGACCTCTGTCTGTGCGTGTGCGTGTGTGTGTGTGCGCGTGTGCGTGTGTGTGTCTTAGTAGACAGTCTGTTCACACCGCCGACCCACTGCCTGCGGAGGAACGTGATCTTGCTCTTGATTCATGGCATTAATTAAGAGTTAATTACTGGTATTCATCATTCACTGTTTTTTATTTTCCTTCCACTAATCATTAAAGAAGAATTAATACCTCAGGTATTACACTCAAAACTGTAGTACTTTCAGATAAAATTCAAATCATCCAACCAGTGTGTTAGTTTTTAGATTTCCATTTATTTACAAAGTAGTACAATGTGTATTTATGTATGTTTGTGTTTACACACATCCCTAATTCAAAGTTGATATTTCACAGGAATGTATTACATAATTGTTTGTAAATAGATATATTCAGACTTCATTCGTCATTTCCTTTCGGCTTTTCCCTTCAGGGGTCGCCACAGCGAATTAACCCTCTCCATCTAACCCTATTCTCTGTATCCTCCTCTCTCACACCGACTAACTTCATATCCTCCTATTCAGACCTTATTACTATACACTTTGTGTTTTTGTTATCGTTCATAGTATTTATTTATAGTCCTTCCTATATTTTATTATCAACGAAGCCATGTTTATTTTGGTATCCTCACTTCCTCCAGGAGACCAGGGAGCGTCTCCAGCCCCCGCGGCCGAAGGCTCCCCGAGTCCAGACGCCCAGGGAGGCGGAGGCCCATCCTAAGACCCACGGGGAGGTCAGAAGATGAGGGACGGCTCCTGGGGTGATGGAGAGATAGTGAGAGAGAGAGAAAAGAGAGAGAGAGAGAGATGGTATGAATGGCAGGTCCTGGCTGGACACAGCCGCTCGCCGCCGGCTCGTCTGGAGCCTCGCCGGCCCCCAAAGCAACTTGTTTTGTTTTTCTTTTTAAAATCGGACTGAAAACAAGGGAAGGGAACGGAAGCGGAACTCCCAAGGTTTGGTTTTCCCCAACAGGACGAGACAGAGAGAGAGAGAGAGAGAGAGAGAGAAAGCACAGAAACCTGACAGACCGAGCCCAAGACATTTCTCGCACTCCGAACTTTACTTTTTCCTTTTTTTTTTTCTTTTCCAGCCTAATAACGAAAAAGCGACCTGGAGGGCGAAGTCATAATCACCTGTTTGTCGTTTCCTTTCTACGTGTGTGTTCGTGGCGCGCTCGTCTGTCCCGTCAAAATCTTTTTTAGTAACTTAGTTAAACTGTCGTGTACGGACTCCATATTTATTGCTAAATGTCGAGTGATAACTTTGTGATAGCAATTTTTCTTTGTGTAATAAAATACTTATGAATCTACAGTAACACATGTAGTTTATCCCCAGGAGGTGAGGCAAGCACGCGTGAGGTGAACTGAATTTCAGACGAAGATAAGAACAGACAACTGTTATTTAACCCAAGTGTGTTTTTAATGAGCATCATAATACATGGATGTGCTTTTTTATATTGAGTAAAAACAAGGGGGGGGTGGGGGGGGGGGTATGCACATGAAGATAGGGGGATAATGTAAAAACACAAAGCGAAGGCAATATGACAGCTCCATCTGCTGGTCTAAAACGTTTGGTAGCGAGCTGTTCTCCCTGATGTGTCCCAACGATGGGAAGGAAATGGAAAAAAAGTACAATGCAGGTCAGACTGCAATCACCTCAACCAAAACTAAACACACATCAATCGCCTTTCCCTCGTAATTCACACATTACTACATTTCACCACACTTGTTTTTACTTGAAGACAAAGACGGACGTCAAAAGTCTCCCATGACACACTGTCGTCAAAATGTCATTTCCGTGGCTGTTGTGCATTTCGAATTTTTTTTTTTTTTGATGTAAACATAGGAAACAACCCAAACACAACTTAGTAAACTCAGGCACTCCAGGATCTCAGTGTCTTAATATAGTTATTTACTTTTTTTTTTATTATTATTCCCCTATCCTACATTGATTTTATAAAAATTCGCAGTTCAGGATTAATTTTCAAAATTAATCTAAATGCCTTCGCTATAATGCACAGTTTTTTACCCCATAAATGGGTCACAGACTTGCTGCTTAAATCTAATTTTTTTTGTCATTTCTTCCTCTCATTTCTTCTCTCTTCTGCCTTCTCTCCGGCTTTGTTTCCTCTTTCACTCCTCCACCTGTCCAATGTTCTCACTCTCTCCCTTTATCCTCTGTGTCATCAAGTAAGTGCTGTTTGGATGTTGTTGCCATGGTGACAGTGATCTCGCCCAATGATGCCTTAGACTTCAGTGTTGCGCTCCCGGTAAGGCGAAGTGTAAGTAGCTTTTGACAGCTTTGACATCACAGGGAATAGTGACATTTTGCAAAATATTCAAGTGGAGTTTCAGTTATTGTGATCACAAAATCAGTTTACATATATTACCAAAGACACTGAAAAATTTTGTGGAAAAAAAAATAATTAAAGAACATTAATTAAACTGATTCTGAAAGAGCCTTGATACAAAAAAAAAGCGAGAAAGTACTAAACACTGGTCAAAAGGCCAAATAAAAATAATAAAAAAAAATACAGAAAACTTTTTTAAAGTAATCAGAAGATCTGCCAAGCAGCTGCCTGAATGTCCCTTGAAAATATAAAAAAAATGTCAGTGGAATTGACGCGTGAAAGGAGACGTGGTCGGGTTATGATAAGAACAAAGAGTCCTGCCGTTTCTGGTTTGGCGTGTTTCTGCTTTGGGCCGAGTCGAAATTGATATCTGATGAAAGGAGGTTTATATCATTTCTTCTCTGAACGTCTTGGGGAAGTCCAGCATTTGAGAAGCCTTGTGGATCCAGGTTGTATTTGGATGGAGCCGAAGGGAGGTCACGGTTTCAGAGGGCTGTACTTGTGACCATCCCGTATGCCTTGTACAGTCTCCCCAACAGCTCAGCTTTCTCCTCCTCAGGCAGGAAGCAGGACTGGGCCGCGCAGATGTTCTACAAAACAATAGGCCCAGAAAAGAGAAATAACCAAAAAGTACTTGGTAGAAAGTGGTTAGCGCTCTTGGTCCCTAGTTAAATTCTAACAGAAGAGGTTCTGTGTGGAGTCTCCATGTATCCCTGTTTCTGCTTGGGTTTTCTCTACGTTCTCCAGTTTCCAACAGTCCAAAAACATGCAGCAGGTTCATAGGCGACCCTAAATTGCCCAGATATGTGAACGAGAGAGTGAATGATTGTTTGTCTCTATATGTGGTCCTGTGATTGAAAGGTGACAAATCCACATTGTACCCCACCTCTTGACCAATGCAAAATCTACAAGATGCAATTGCAACTTTTGTAAGTCGCTAATTGCAATTTTTGTAAGTCGCTTTGGATAAAAGCGACTGCTAAATGACTGTAATGAAATGTAAAGATGCATGGCATCAACAGCACTGCAGTCAGATTAACCTGCAAATAAAATCCCGATATCTGTAGGAAACTAAACATGTCATCAAGGAGAAATAATGGGCGGAATGAGAGTAATTTTTACTTGCTGTGGAAAATAAAAATAAAAAAAAGAAAATAAATAGATTAAAAAAAAAAAATATATATATATATATATATTCACTGTCTTTTCATACCCATTATAATTGTAACATAAAATTACTATTAAAGTAATTTTCTAGTTTAGTAGCAGCATGTCCACGTTGAGAATTGTTATTAGACAGTAGAAAAAAAATATTCACCAAAAAAACAACTCCTAAAAATGAGCAACCTAATTTAAAATGGGCGCCAAATGTAAAGAACAAGAATCAAAATCAAAAGCAAACCAGCAGGCTCCCCAGGTTAGAAATGTAATATTTATACTGCTGAAGTGTAATAAAACAAAAAGTGAAAAACAGGTAAAGATAATAGATAAAGGAAATAGAGAAAACGAAATTGCCCGATGATGACAATTTACAACGATACGTAAAATCCACAATTTAATAAATATTAAAAAATAATTGACATATATACAGGACTGTCTCAGAAAATTAGAATATTATGATAAAGCTCTTTATCTTCTGTAATGCAATTACAAAAACAAAAATGTCATACATTCTGGATTCATTATAAATCAACTGAAATATTGCAAGCCTTTTATTATTTTAAAATTGCCGATTATGGCTTACATCTTAAGAAAACTCAAAAATCCTATCTCAAAATATTAAAATATCATAAAGTCATTTTTTGTTATTTTAATTGCATTACAGAAGATAAAGAACTTTATCACAATATTCTTAATTTTCGGAGACAGTCCCGGATATAAATAATATGCACACGTCATGGGTGGTTGGAGCTCACCATCCGCTTGAAGTCGTCCACGGTGAAGCCCATGTGCTCCTGCGCGGCCTTGTAGTCCAGCTGCAGGGTGGAGTTAAAGATGAGAGGGTCGTCCGTGTTCAGCGAGAAATTGGCTTTGTCCTTCCGCAACCTGCGGACGGAAACATGGCGTGAGGCGTGACGTCAGAGTAGGAAGTCTCGGGCTGCGCGGAGTTGCGGCGGAGAAGGGCAGCTCACGTGATGGCGGGGTGAACGGCGAAGTTGGAACTGCAGGCGCCGGTAAATTTGCTTGAGATCGGACACAGCTGTCAACACACAGAGTCAGTGTTACTGCGGTTCGGCGTTTGGGAAGAAATAAGACAATGATAAGAATAAAAGAAAAAAATGGAGGAGGGATGTAACAACTGCTTGATTGTTCAGGCTAAATTAAAATAAACATACCTTAATTTATGTTGCCTTTTTAAACCGCTTTCCGGTGCTAATTTTTCACTGATCACAAAATATTAATTCAATTATCACTACAACAAACAAAATTAAATGTGCTTGAGTGTTTGAGTTTGAGTCACCTAAATAGACCCCTTGAAGGTATGCGGATCCTATATCAAAAATATATACATGCACAAAATAAATAGTGAAAAAGAAATCAATTACATTTAAGAATAACAATTAATTCTAAGTTGAAATATGTCTTCTCTAGTAAACTCCCTCATTTGATTATTTCAATTTCCATTTAATCAATTTATATATTTGTGACATTTATCTTTATCATTTTTATATTATGGTATGTCAGCACGCCTTTCAAATGTTCACTATGCATGGACATGAATATTCATGGCTCTTGTTATTTTTAGCTAATGCTGTATTTACATTTATACTTGACTACTGTTTAAATCACGTTTAAAACAGATTTTATGAAACTGCGCACTTATAATTAATAAAATATTAAGTTACTTAAAATCTATTCAAAAAACATATCTAAAATTTCAGTTGAATTATAGTTTATTTAACTTTTTAATTCATTAAAATTAGTAGGTAAGGGCAATATTTTTCTGTTTTTGTCCAGCTGAATGATGTCTCTCGATCATGGTACATTTGAGTAACGTACGTTGCACTTCAAGTACATCCTCCATGGCATAAATAGTATTTCAATAAAACTTCACCTTTTGGCAATGTCAAAGGATTTTTATCAAATTAATTAAAATCAGCCGTTAACAATGTTCACATGGAAATATGACTCCAGTTCCCTTCCCAAACAAAGATAACCCAGGTCATGACAATTTTTCTAATTTCCTCTAATCAGAAGAACAATGGCCAGGGAACCATTTTGGAGCAAAAGACATCCTGCTGCATAACGACAACAACAACAGCACGGTGACAAAGCGGCGCTCCTGCTGCCTGATAGCCACCAAGTTACGTTTTTTTTTTTTTGTGAGGTGTTTTTTTTCGTCCATCTAGTTAGTTTGCATTTTCTCACTGAGCCCTCACTAGTGGTCATAGTAAGAAATGCACGCTAAAGGAGCAGGTCATATGTTGTTGCTGCTGATGAGAAAATCTATAGTTTACAAATAATATAGAATGTAAAAAATATAAAATATGTGGAAAAAAATAATACCTCATGTGTTATAAAAAAGCAACAATCAAAAAATGTAAGATGTAATAAAAGTTAAAAGGGAAGTGGTGAATCAAATTAACTCCAAATCCCCTCTAAAGTCACCAGGAATATATTAAAGGTGACCACAAATATATCAATCATTCAAATTAAATTAAAACATTTTTTTTAAGAAAATTGGGGGGGAAAAGTAGATATTGTCTTGTCAGTCCTTAAAGAGATGCAAAGGAAATTGAAAAATCTTCAATTTGCTGTGGGAGGAAATTACATTATGTCATTTTTTTTTTCTCTTTACAACTTTTTATAAGGGTATGAACTCTTTAATCTTTAATATCAGTATTTTATTACCGTCATTTCCGCACTATAAGCCTTTCCTTTTTTCACAGTCTTTAAACACTGCGGCTTAAACAATGATGCGGCTAATTTATGGATTTTTGGAGGCTAACAAGCTTCGTATCGCCACAACAATTAGCCTCGGCACATCGGACCAATGACATTACCGTGAAATTCTGAGGCTGTTCAATCCTGACCTCGAAAAAGATGATTTGAATGGTTTTAGTGCGCGGGAGGAAGACAAAGATAGCGATCAGCTGGAGAAGGACAAAGCGGGGATAGAAAATGGAGGGATGGATGGACTTTTCCTTGTGTTATTTATTGTTAATCTTTTTCATCAGCCGTGTTACAGGCACTGTTCAGGAAAAAAGCATTTCCAGTACATATTTGTGGATGTTACTGGTATGCATTTAATTAAAAGTAAAAAAAAAAAAAATCTTTCTCTGTGTTAATATCTCATGTTAAAACGTGGACACCTGCAGCTTATAGGCAAGTGCGGCCTATATATGTACTTATTATTATTATTATTGTTATAAGGCGGTGCAGCTTATATTCAGGTGTGCTCAACAGTCCAAAATGTTTAATGTTAATTTAATGTTTTTCTTTTTTAAAACACCTGGGGGTTTCTCACCTCAAAGTGCATATTTCTAGCCAGCAGCTGTTTGTACAGAACCGGGTCCTCCAGGGTCCTGTATCCGTGGCCCAAACGCTCGGCTTTCAGCACTTCCACAGCCTGAAAGGTCGGTACGTTAAGGTCGAGAAAAGGTCGAGACGGTACGTTAACTTGAGTAAAACCCTGAACAGCCTAGAAATGTAGGAGACTGAGGTCAAAACTCTAAAAACCGCAGTCTGGACAGGTCGGAGGCGCATCTGTGCTACCACTACCTCACTTATTCACATGTCATGTCTTAAATCTGTCATCTATATTTATCCTTATCGTTGTCCTCGTCTTTTTAATTGTCTCTTTTATTTATATTTACGTTCATATTTATTGTTATTGTTGCACTGCTGTGGCAAATGAACTTCACCTATGGGGATCAATACAGTATTATTAATTTATCTTAATAACTTGTGAGGAAAGCAAGCTTTTCACATATTAGTTCAGGGAGTTGAACAGACTGGTTCATTTCAACCAGGTTTATATGTGCAAATGTGCAAATAAAGAATTGCCAGAGACACTAGTTGGCTCACCGGAACCCCCGGAGCAATTAAAAATGTAATTAAAGCAGCGATATTTTAGAGCAGGTTTTTATGTGTGCATCCCCAGTTATTAAGAGTTAAAAAATCATGCTGTGGTGAGATGCTGAAAAACACTCACATGTACACACAACAGATATCTACAGTCTGTTTGTGATTGTAAAAAATCTGTTGTGGTGTGAAAATTCTCGATGTGTTTTCGCACTTTCACTCAATGCGTGTTTTCCGTGTTTTAGTCTCCATATGTCCAAGCAAGAGTCCCGTTCCAAGGCGCCTTCAAAACAAACAACCCCCCCCCCCACCCTTGTTTCCTCTGGCCTTCCCTTTGAGGGAAAACATTATTTAAAAAGTTTGAACCCTCACCTCCTTCACCACCGATGCGGGGCCGACCTCTCCGGCGTGGACCGTCCGGTGGATCCCGCTCCGCACAGCCTCCTGCCAACAGAGTGAAGTCATAGGACACGTGAGTGCGCACGTCCACCTCCGACGTAGACAGACGCTCAGCCTCTGAGATGAGGATTTTTTTTCTACTATAGTTGAGGAGTTGTTCGGTTTATTCGGATATTATTGATCCTGCGACGGGAAGTTCAATTGTCACAGTAGCATTACAAATAGTGGAAATATACATACACACGTATGAACGACAGCAATATAAAATATGAATGAAAAACAAAGGAAATGCCTTGTGGTTGGAAGTCGTCAAGTAAGGTATGGAGGTGGTGGGGTAGTGCAAAAACGAAAAAGGTGACTATTATCCTGAGATAATAGTCAACAACTTCTACGCCTTCTTCGAGAACCACAACACAGAGGTGAGTCTCACACACACACACACACACACACACACACACGAAGGGACGGCTCCTGGACTTCCTGATCTGCATCATCATGACCACGGGCGCTCGCCAGGGATACATCGTCAGCCCCGTCCTCTACACCCTGTTCACTCGTGACTGCATCGCCTCACATGAGGACATCATTCTGAAGTTCGCGGACGACACCGCGGTGATAGGATGCATCGCCGGCGAAGACGAAACAGCCTTCAGTATGGAGGTGTCCAGTTTGGTGAAGTGGTGTGAGGGAAAACCTCACCCGCAACACGGACAAGACCAAGGAGATGATAGTGGACATGAGGAAGTGGACACTGAGGGCTTAAGCATGTCGCTTAAGATCCTCAGCAACTTCTACAGCTGCATTTTTGAGAGCATCCTGACCGGCCGCATCACCGCGTGGTACGCCAGCACCGCCGCTCTGGACCGCGGACGCCTGCAGCGAGTGGAAAACACTGCAGAGAGGATCACCGGAACCCCGCCGCCTTCTCCGCAGAGCATCTACCAACGCTGCCTTCCGGCCAGAGGTACACGAGTGTGAAATGTAGAACGACACGATTAAAGAACCCGTTCTACCCGACCGCCATCGGACACTTAAACAGCCGACATTCATTCTTCTCCCTGCACGTGTAAAGTCTACTGCTACTTATCTTGCACTTAAATTGGACTCATCCTCGCACACGCACTTGGTGAGTTGCACACCAAGCGTCACTCGTACGTCTTACTGCACGGTACTGTACTCACTGTTCTATTGCAATCGTCACATTCATATTTATATTCATATTCATAATCATATTTATAACAATGTTTACACTCTTCTACCGGCACATATACCAATGCACTGCGGACCGCAAAGTAGGAATTTCACTGTACATGTGACAATAAACGCTTTGAATGTTGAATCTTTAATTCAAAAAAGGAGAAAGATAAGGGACCCAGGTAGCTCGACTGCAGGCTGAAGCCAAAACCTCCTCTTATTACATCCGGTCGAAAAACAAAACTAAAACAGAAATAAAACCCAAAGGCCAAAGTCAAAACTGATATCACTAATCGATTTGGTTTCACTTTCAAAACCTTATTACCTACCGACGACAAGACTTTCCGATTTAGAAAGCAACCCAG
Organism: Fistularia commersonii; assembly: GCF_037954325.1. NCBI lineage: Eukaryota > Metazoa > Chordata > Actinopteri > Syngnathiformes > Fistulariidae > Fistularia > Fistularia commersonii. Next base: position 8,234,961 of record NC_141297.1, on the reverse strand, counting down.
GTAATTTAAAAAATATTTTTTTTATGTCTTGAGGTTGTCTTTGACTATGAATTAGATATGCAACCATTTAAAATAAAATTAAAAAAAATGTTTTTTTTTTAAAGAATCGGATCTGACCTCACCTAGTAAATTAATCAAAATGTTCATCTTGTTTTATTGCATTTGTTATCACTTTGCCGGAGTCCAACTTTATTCATTAATTGTAATTTTACAGCCGTTTTATAAATGACCGACTGATAATTAGACCGGGAATGATCTGGACTGGTTGTATTTTAACTTCTTTATCTGACACATTGCGAGGACCAGACTGCAAGCAGCCTTTGAACGGACTGCAACTTCAAGTGCTCACAAACTCGAAGGTAATGGATCAGATTGTGTGTTTCTGTTTATAAGTACGAAATAACCCGGTAATAATGTGTCCTTTAAAACAAGGTAATGAGAATGTTTATCGGCCAGCCAATATCAGCAGTGTGTGAAAACCTTACTGATCAATATTTTGTCTTTGAGAGGCCTGGTTGGATTTTTTTTTTTTTTTTGAATAAATTCTATCCATTTTTTTTTTTTTTTAGACTAATAGTGAAATGACGCCCCCCCCCCCCCCCACGCAGATTATCCTTATATTATCTGAAAATGTACAGAAAATATATATAAAATGAGACCAAATTTTTCTTATTTCAAAATTAGAAAGATATCACCCAACAATTAACAGAAAATGAACCTTTTACTTTAATTTCCCTTTCTATCTAAAAGCAACATTATATAACCATTATTTTCAATCTGGATCCTGCTAGAATTCAGATCAAGTGAAGATATTCCAGTCCAGTTGCCCCGAAATCTCCATAGACAAAATTCAGATCATGTGAAACCAAAGGAGATGAATCTGTTAGATCACTCAGACTCTTTTTTTTTTTTCTCTGTTCCAAGATGTTTTTCCGTTTTGACAAAGATGGCTTCGTAAAAAAAACATCTCTTCATCTCACACCATACTGGGATCCACTCACAGTCCAGGTCTATTTACAATCTCCGAACCGATCTGAATTGTACCTGTACATATTCAAATTTTACCTCACATCCGTTCTCCTCTAATGACACGGTTTCTGGAAATCAACCCTCCGATAAACAACCCAATAATTCAACTTGTATACGGCACATGTATACGGAAAACTCCCCACAGTCTATCGTAACTGAAGACGCCCCTTGGATGACAGGTGAAAGGTCTCGAAGGGAAGATATTCAAGGCCAGTTGCCATGAAAAGATTTCCAATTTCCATCAAGCATTCCAAAAATAGTTTGGCATCAGCCCAAGTTGAGATGGCTCATTACCTCCGTGAGCGGATACTAGGTTGAATGGGGGGGTTTGATGCTAATGTGTGCATAGTTGCTCGTGAACCATTTTGGGAACAAAGGTACGAATTCCGGGGACTCACCCAAATTAAATTCCAGACAGGAAATTGTACAGCTGATGTGTAGATTGCATAGAACAAAAGACGACTGGGGCCGAGTTTGGGTTGTTGATCAGTCTGGGTCATTTGCAGGGTCCCAGAATGTGGACATTGCAGAGAAGTCGCCCTTGTCTCAGTGGACTTTGGGATCTTGTCCTAAAGAGGAGCTCTCCTGTGTTGGCTCATCTTTTAGTGCAGAGGTTGTTGTATCTCTCCAATATGGAGGTCAATTGAGGCAATCCTCAATCCTCCATCAACTTGTTCAAACACAAATAATGTCCTTCCGCTTGTTTCTGTCTACCTCCTGCTCTGTGTGTCATCTTCTGGTGAACCACTGGGCACCATCGGGCAACTGGACTGGACATTTTCTCTCTTGAGGAGGTTTCGCTTGTCGCCTCGTGGGCTTCTTCAGTTCTGTACCGAAGCCTAGCCATCTCAGCTCGGATCGATGGCCGACACCGAGCCCGGAAACACATTTACATGCATACATACGAGCACATACACAACCGCCTGTCTACGGGTGTTGTGTTTCACCTCGTAGGCCATCTTGTGTCCCGGATAGGCTTCGCAGTCGAGGGACTCGTCTCCAGCCAGGTCAATGGCCACCACCCCCTCATGGCGATATTTCTTACACAGCTCCACCACATCCATGGAACAACCTGGCAGGGACGGTAAAACAGACGCCACATTAGCTTGGCAGCTCACACTAGCATGGCAGGCATTAGCCAACACGCAAATAAGTATCTGCCTCAGTGAAGCCTCCAATGGAAAACATGACACCGACTGTTATTAGCTTAGCATGACTAAAGTGTCCTACAAAGAAATAATTTTCCGTGTAATTACGGGAACTCCATGTCCCTCAGTGCACGTGTGTTATCTGTCAATACAGATTAAACTGCAACTGCTAATTTAGTACAGGAATTGCTGTGCGTTTTTGATATCACCAAATAATTTGCATGAAAATGTCACATCAGCGTACGGTCAGTCTGCTATCAGACAGACCACAACACGAGGTGAGAACACTCCTCAGGGGAAAACAAATTAAGGGAAATTCAAGTATTAACCTAAACCGAGGTATTAGCAGATAGAGTATATTCCAGGAAAACCCAAATTTGCTGTATTCATGTTTTGGAGGGATCTGATTAAAACAATAAGAGACTTAAAAAAATGTCAGTTGTTACCCGTCTTTCTGCACTCCATGCTAAGCTAGGCTATTTACGCTGGGGCCTAAAGAATGACACCTCTGAAGAACCAATAATGAGATTATCCCCAGATGAAATTCTTTTAATTTGCTTGTTCAAATTTTGACTTCATACACCAGATTCAGATTTTTTCACATTAAATGTGACTTTTTCTGAAGTATTTGGTTGAACCGTGCAGAAACGTGGCATCTTGAGGTTCACATTCTGTACATTGCCCTTCAGATGGTCCTACGTGATGGAGAAAGCGGACATCTCACACACAGATGGTTAGCCGGGCCTAAACAGGATGCAGCTGAACCGGGTGTTGCCATGGTAATGTTTTGTTGTGATTAGTTAAAAAAAAAAAAAAAAGGAAAAATAAAACACACAAATCACTTTCAGGACCTGACATCTCAAAATAAAAGCCTGCTATTCCCGTAAGTCATTTCTTTCTCTGATATTTTAAGGTTTGCTGACCTGGATTAAAACCTACTGACAGTGAACTTGTGTCATGTGACTTCAACACGCCGACAGCGTCCAGCAATTCATCTTTAACTTAGTTTTAGATCGATGCGCGTGGGCCGACATAAGCGCGGACCTGGATACGCACTGTCTGTATAAAAGCATGAGGAAGCCCCGACGGTCCTGCTGCAGAACCTTCTCAGGGTTTTGGTCAGGGTTGAGGTCAGGGGTCAATGGTCAGGGCTAGTCAGTCAGGCTTTTCATTGTAAGATTCTCCGAGGTTCCACCCCAGAACAAAAGAATTATCTAAAATGTCTCGGCCAGATTTCCCTTTGACCCCGCCACCATCATCCCTCTTCTTCTCTGGACAGTTAGACATTTCATGCTCCCCCATCCCATCATACCAATAGTCTCATCCACTCCGCTAGTGGCCACCATACAACTGCTCTGACCTCTCTGGATCTCTTGAAACACAGCGGTGTTGACCCTTCGCCATCAATCACACATCACTAAGAGACTTGCCCCGACACTTTTGTAAACATAGTGTGTGTAAAAAAGAGGCCGTTCACCCGCTAACCTAAACATCGGGTTCTAACGTGTTGGCTAAACGCAGCGGCTGCTCTGCACCGAAACCGCTCCGAACAGAAACTAAGTGACCGCGGGCCACGAGCAGGAGCATCAGCAGGTCATTACTTGGCATGTGGCGCATGCAGCATAGAATGGACCTGGCTTTGATTCTGAAGGCCTTCTCCCCCTCGGCCAGACCCTCGTTCACCAGGTGCACCACCTCGTCCGGGCTCAGGTCGCCTCTGATGGACACACACACACACACACACACAACCATGGCGGTTGCATCATATTAAAAATAACTGGTTACATTTAGGGTATAATGACTTCAAAATATATATGAAATGTACAAAACCTTTAATAATGCTACTGATATTGCATTGGAGATGCCTGAAAGATGAATCGATAATTTGAAATATACAGGACTGGATTATTTTAATATTGCTGATTATGGCTTACATCTTAAGAAAACTCAAAAATCCTATCTCAAAATATTAGAATATCATGAAAAAGTATTTTTTGTTTTTTTTAACATGCGCTGAGAGTGAGTCACATGAGTCTGTAGAAATATATGAAAAATATATGAAACTCTGGCACAACAATTTCCTTCGGGATTAATAAAGTTGTTCTTATCTTATCCTATATACAGGAATTTCTCAGAAAATTTTGGGTATAATGACTTCAAAATATTTATGAAATGTACAAAACCTTTAATAATGCTACTGATATTGCATTGGAGATGCCTGAAAGATGAATCGATAATTTGAAATATACAGGACTGTCTCAGAAAATGAGAATATTGTGATAAAGTTCTTCATCTTCTGTAATGTAATTACAAAAACAAAAATGTCATACATTCTGGATTCATTGCAAATCAACTGAAATATTGCAAGCCTTTTAATATTTTAATATTGCTGATTATGGCTTACATCTTAAGAAAACTCAAAATCCTATCTCAAAATATTAGAATAGAAAAAAGTATTTTTTGTTTTTTTATCATAAGAATAAGAGTAAGAGCAACTTTATTTATCCCGAAGGAAATTGTTGTGCCAGAGTTTCAAGTAAAACATAACAATAATAGATAATAGTAGGAAGGGGGGAGAATAAGAAATACAAATAAAATATAGTGTCAAAGTTAAGGCTGTAAAGTGTTTTAAGGTCTTAAAAAGTATGCGCTGAGAGCGAGTCACATGGGTCTATAGAAATATATACAGGAATTTCTCAGAATATTAGAATATTGTGATGAAGTTCTTTATCTTCTGTAATGCAATTAAAAAAACAAAAAATTACTTTTTCATGATATTCCAATATTTCGAGATAGGATTTTTGAGTTTTCTTAAGATGTAAGCCATAACCAGCAATATTAAAATAACAAAAGGCTTGCAGCTGATTTATAATGAATCCAGAACGGATGACATTTTTGTTTTTTTAATTGCATTACAGAAGATAAAGAACTTTATCACACTATTGTCATTTTCTGAGACAGTCCTGTATATATTTCTATTAACTCATGTGACTCGCTCAAGCAGAGTCTTACTCTATCTGGTTCCAGGGGATCGGGTCCACTTTGGTGTTGGCCAGGAGGTGCGGGCTGTATCGGACCTCCACGTAAGCCACGCCCTCCTTCGCTTTGTCCTCCAAAAACTCATAGGCGATCCTCTTTATGGCCTTCTTGTCTCCGCTGCAAGACGGTGAAGAAAAAAACACAACGTCAACGACTTTGCCCTTTGGCAGGCTGATAAATTTCACGTGACAGGACGAGTAAACCGATCGGGCGGCTGCTAATCCCCCTCTAATCTGACATCTTTCAAAAGCAGTCGTTTAATGATTGACAGGGTTGCAGGGGTGATTACATTTTTAACGCAACGTATGTTTTAGTGTATTTGCAGCTACTTAAATACACTTCATACAATTCATGAAATAACTTAAATCTTAAAGGAAAAGGATTTTTTATTCTTTTTGTATAACTGGCATTTGCTTATCGGACGTGTGTGTGTGTGTGATTATTTCCCCTTTTTTATTGATTTTTTTTTTTTTTTTTTAATTTGGATTATTTACATCTTTAGTTTTGCAAAATTGTCTTTGTGTTTCAAGGGATTTTACCAGTATTGAACAACAAAGAAAAACACGTGTTTCCGGATTAGAAAGCAATTTGACGGTTTTGACAAAACATGGCGGGTCAGGTAAAGGGTGGGGGGGGACAGTTTGAGACCCCCGTGTTTTAGACCGAGCCTCCGTCCCGCCTCGGGTGACCGAGGACACGACCGTTTCCAGCATTTACGCTGAAAGCCTGTTGTTTTTTTTCCCTGCATGCACACATACACATACATACACACACGCAGCATTTCTGTATGTGCTAAACTCAGCTAGCAGGTTCCCAATGTTGTTGAATGAAGCTGAAACTGAGCACAAGGCTTTCAAGGGCCCAGTTACAGAAGGATCCATTCAGCAGAGTGACGCCCACAGACCGCCATTGTTGGGAGCTTTGAAACCATTTAGAGTCTGAAAGACCCCGTTTGGACTTTTCCAAACATTTCAACCACCACAACTTTAGTTATAAGACAGGGTGACACCGGAAAGGGAACAACTTCGCTTTCCTCTCTATGCGGTTGTCAAGGTGACACTTGGCGGTAACTGGATCCATGCATACCCCCCCCCCCCCCCCCCAACTGTGCTTTAGAATACTGCGTATAATCCTGCCTGTGTCGAACTTCCCAATCCGACCAGTCGGGGCCGGAAACCGTGGGAACGTGGTAAATCACGATAATCGGCAGCTTCGTTTTCTCGACGCGCGCGCGTGAAAATGTCTGCTAGTGTACGGATGGCCGAGGGTCGGATGGATACACATTAGATACGCTCTGACACAGTAGCATGAAGTTCTGCTCCGTCTATCCGTTAAATCTCCCCCTTATTTATCCGTCATGCTATTTTTATACATATCTTTTTAGATGCTTCCACATTTTATTTATCAAAGCTGTTTTTCTTTTCTCTGATGTTCAAACATCAGGCTGTTTACTTTCTGCTGTAAAAATTCAGTTTCCTAAACATGGGTCCGATAAAGGGATTCCCAATCTTATCTTGACCCAAGACAGAAAAAATAAAAACAAAAATCATAGTGAGTTGAGTTTAAGCTACGCCATTCACACCCCCTTTTTCGCACATGATAACAAACAGCGCTAATGATCTTTTACCCCCCGGTTGCGGAGCTGGAAGGAGTGACTGCACTGTGGCACTAATGAGTCCGACCATGACTCTTAGCCTCGCTGCCCTTTGCACATGCCGGCTGCTCCTCAGCAGGGAAACACCCTGGTGCAATAACAAAACAGAAGCCTTGAAAGATGGTGTGTAAGCACTTACGCAATGACGGGCATGTATATCGCAAACTTGCTCAGGAACTTGGTGAGAGTGACCGGCTCTCGTAGGGCGATAATCCGCGTCATTTCCTCCACCGTGTTCGCCGGCAGCGGGATGCCACGCCTCCTGCAGAGAGAAGTCGAAGAGATGTGAGTGGGCAGTAAGTCATGCTAAAGGGCAACGGGAACGGGGATTCACTTTCTTTAATTTATTATAATTTCTTATGTTATGACCTGATTTGTCTTAAAGCTGAAAGGTCAACTGCAGGGGGAGTTTGACTAAAGAGGGCCGATGTTTATTTGTTTGTCCAAAAAGTCTTCATTTTGGACTATTTGGACAAAAAGTCCTAGATAAAAGTTAAAACAAGAGAGAAAATGTTGAAAGATGAAAGTTTTACATGCATAGTGAAATCGCAACGTGCTAAGACGGGGTGGTCAGTAGTCAAAATTTCACTGATGTTGTGCTCTATGTATAACTATGTGACAAAAAAATGTGACATTTCTTCTTCTCTTCTAAATTTCACATCCCCATGAGAGGTCTATCTGAGGTCACTTTGGAAGGAGGTCAGAAAAACTCCCCTAAAATTCGACCAATCAGATTTCCCCAAAGGCCTCGCGTAGCATCGTCACGGCAGCTTGTGTCAGAGGGTTGGAGCTAAATCTTTCCATATTAAAGAAGAAGTTTCTTTTTTTTTTTTTTTTTGAATCGCCGTGCTGCATGACCCTACGGGACATTAATATTTATTTCAACTGAATCAAACTCAACCGTTCCAGATCGTCAAACTCGCGCTTGTTAGTGTCAAGAGTTCTGTGCAAAATCCTCACAGTTAACGAGCAGAAGCCCAAACGTAGCAGGTCATTAATTAAATACGATTCTGCTCTAACAGGCTTAAGCGAGCAAGAATTTATCAATTATTCCTGTGTTAAGAACAAGTTGCAGCCTTTCATTTGAAAGGACCCGCCAAATATGTATAATATTTTTTTAATTCTAATTATTTTACGCTGTTGCTCAATTTTTTCCCTCTTTTGTAAGGCACAAATCTGAAAAAACATAAGTGTAGTCCAGCGCTGATCCCTTAATATGCATTAGGATCAAACAATCATGTTACCGTAACACACTGTGAATGCATTAATTATAATCATATAAAAGGAAATGTTTTCGAAATAGGCAAATCTCTGTACAAACTCATTAAGGCCGATGTAAACACCTATAAATCACTTACTTGGCAACATCCAGAATGGTTTCCACCCTGATGGCTCCATCCAGGTGCACATGTAGCTCCACCTACACCAGTGACAAATACGGAATTACGAATCTAGACTGGGAAGAACTTCAGAGAAGAAGAATCTCTGCAGATTACGGCAATCCGTCTTCCTCATTTTAAGACTCGTGTCTTAGCTGAGGTCATCCGTCGGGTTCTGACCACAGAAAGTGACATTTCCAGTTAAATATACTTCTTTAAGAACTCGTTTTCAGCTATGGAAAAAATGAATGACGGTTAAAATCATGTACAAAATAGGGTAGAAAACTGTGTCGTTTCCTGCTCATGCACTGCAGAAAGGGTCCACTTAGGGTGAAGAAATAAAAAATTCCAGTTAGATGCTAAATATAACAACTTCCTGTATGTTCTGACCTAACAGCATTGGGTCATTTGTTCCTTGCAAGAGTCAACAGGCCATAGACAGGCAAGATCCAACTTAGATATATCTAAAATCAAACTGCTAGGTAGTTTCCAACACAAAGCTGGGTACCTGTAATTATGAGGAATTCCTGCCATTTATCTTTCCAGCATTTAATGCACATAATGGAAGGGGATGTTTGTTTCTGAAATATTTGGAGGAAAGTAAAATGTGGGACATGTTCCACTCAATGCGGTATCTTGTTTGCGGTTAGCTTGCGCGCTAGCTAGCTTCAAGTTTTAAAAAAAGCTTTCGCACCCATGAGACTGACCATATGGCGAAAAAAAATCACAGCTTTTGAACTCTGGTTTGGTTGAGAGATGAAAATTTGATGTTTTTTTGAATTTGGTGGAGTCTTTTGTGCTACCTGTTTGGTAGCGTTATGCTAGCAGCTAGCATAGGTGGACGCCGGCGACATTGCTAAGTGACAATAGCCAGACAAGTGAAGAACACAAGGGGAGCAATAGGAGAAAGTTAGCAATCGCAAACTAAAATTAGCCAGAAAAAATAATGTTTTAAGATAGCGGAATGGGATTTTGGATCTCTTATTTAGCCAACAGAGGATTCCTTTCTTTTTATCGGATTGGATACTTGCTGTCGGCCGCTGGACGGAAATCATCTCCGGCAAGTCTGACATTCGAGGTGATTGACCGACCATCCACATATTCCAGTTTGTTTTTGGCTTATGTTACTGCAGCGTTGTCATGGCAATAGAAAATCCTTTAAACACATGTGTTGTTGTACGTGTTGATGGTTGTGCTGGAAACACGGCTGTTCAGAATTGCATTCCGCGTTCTTTACTTGTCGTCTTGTCCTGTTTATTTTGCCTTGCTTTTAAACTGATGGCTTATGGCGCAACACATCAGGCTTTGGTGCTATATAACTAAAAACAGATTGTTTAGTCATTTTCCATGACTTTGTGCTGGTGCTACATCCTACGTGCTGACTATAATCATTAAAACATTTAAAACATACATGTATCGAGCCTCTTGAACAACTTGTCTGCTTATATTAAATTGCTCTGGGTCAGAACAACAGTTATTTGCAGCAATCTGCTTAAAGTTTGTAAGCTTTGAAAGAACAGTGTCAGCCATCGAAGGTATAATATTAAGATACAGGATTTTTTTCCTTTTGCTTGGTTTGGGAAAGTTGAAAATACATCGACCCTGTGTTCTCGTTACATTAAGGAGTCATTTGATACCACTATTTTAGATGGTGTTTCGATTCTTCTTTTCCAATTACAATTTAGAAATTGGTTGCTAATTTTAAGGTTATTTTGATTTTAGTTCTTTTTTTCTTGATATTTAGTACAAAACTCTACCTGTTTTTTTTCTCTTTAAGTAATAAGTCACTTTATACCAGGAACCCCCTGAAGTCTGTTCAACCTGATAAACCCCCTCATTGAGAAGAGTTATCTTCAAGAAACCGAAAAAGCCGGGTTGCTATGAAAAGATTAAACAATGGTTAGTTGTATCTCCTGTTGATTTTTATAGGTTTAAGATTTTTTTAGTTTTTTTTTTTCCAATGTCTTAAAGCATTTGTCCCTCATTCAAAAGATACATCTATTTTTTGTGTTAATGTAATGTTCTATTAAAAGTCTGGTTGATTTTAATATTAATAAATGAATGAATATATTAAGTGCTTTTCATCAAAAACCTTTACAAACGAGACAAAAGGTGAGGTTATGATCAATTTAAATGCAGGATTTTATTTTGATTGTCAATAGTCAAGAGTTCTGACTGAAAATATTTCTTAACATTACTAAAACAAGTTTAGATCCTTCAAAGAAAAGGACAGTAATGATTTAAAAAAATCAAATCCATGATAAAATGGAATCCCTATTTGTGGCTGTGGGTATTGTTTTCAGAGATTTGGACAGAAATTGTTGCACCGCTAAAACTTTGAGATGAGTTGTTTTTCTTGATCTGGTAACATTTGCTTGGATGGACAAAATACTTTCGCTTATCTCTCACAGGAAAATTATCAGGAAAGCAGTGCAAGAAAAATGCAGCCAATTCTGCAAGTGAAAATCAGAATCATATTACCTTTTAGAAGTCAAAGGACCAACCAGTGAAATAAAAACCAAAACAATGAGTCAGTAAACCATCCAGAAGTTCAAATATCTCTAAGGTCACATGTTATTCCATTGGTCTTCTAATTTTCTCACAAGAGACATTACTGAGCGACTTGGGAATGTCGTAGATGTTAAAAAAAAAAGGTGTTTATTTTGGATTGTAACTGTGAAAATGTTAGCTTATACTGAATTTTTTTTAGAATTAAAGCAGTATGCTATTTTTTTTCAAACAATTGTGCTCCTTTTCAATAATTAAGTGTCAAATTAGATATCTCAGATGACTTTCTGCATCAAATTGTATTTTACCATTCATGGAAATGGCAGTGCTATCAAAGCTTCTGACATTGATGCTTATTTTCAAGCTCTATTTTAACTAAATTGCAGTGTTTACAGGTTAAAATTGTTTTCCCCGACAGATTCCAATGCCTTTATTACATGTCGACATTAAAGTTTTTTTTGTTTTTTTTTAAATACTGTTCTATGGCATGTATAGAACAGGCCACAATGGATGAAATTTTATAAAATTTTATTTAAAGCCCACTTTACACTACAGAACAGTGGTTAAAAACAACAAACAGATAAAAGAGTGGATAAAATGGATAAAAAAATGAGAAAGTAGAAAATAAAAAAGAGTGCAGTAGCAGTTTAGGTAAATGAATGATATGAATGGTGTGAGAATTTGGGATGTCAGGCGGCAACTGATGCTATCTTAAAAAATACACCAATACAAATATTTGGTCTTCTTATTAGGAGACAATAGTGTGTAATAACGAATGCTTCCACTGGAGTCTGAAGTCCACGCAAGTGGGAGATAATCTCTGGACACGCAAACCCACTGAAGGTCACTTCCCTGTGTTATAAGCCGCCTGCCATCAGCCCGGGTTCTTCTCAGGCTCCGAAGGGCTTTCTGGGTTTCGCTTCCTCTTTTCACGAGAGAGCTATGTCACGCCGAGTGGGACCTCAGCCTCTCCACGGAACCGCGTGAAACGCTTTTAAAACTCACGCATAGAGATTCCACATTTTTAAAGAAGCTGCAACCCCCCCCCCCCCCCCCCCACCCTCCACACGAAAATCCAAATGTAAAACCAAAGTGGGTGTTCACCCACGCAAACACGTGGATAAGAACACGAAGTTGCACCCACGCTCGTACCTTTAGGTTGTTGAAAGCCTGCGAGTCGTCGGCCATCGTGGAAAGTCTGCAGAAGGACCGGCTTGCAAAAGCGGCGCGTCCCCGCTCTTATACAGCGGCCAGACGGACACGCCTTTCCGTGCACGTAACGGTCGAGGAGGACGTGCACACGCTGCCGGTAACGCCGGTTCACGGCGCATTAACCCGGTGGACCGGCGTCAATCCGCGTTAAGATTAACGGCCAGGTTTGGTAGCAGCTTTGCGCCCATGTGATGAGCTTTAAACCGTATTAGGACACCAAGAAATGAGGAAAAAAAATCTATTGTCATTTATCAAAAAAGTGATATTGAGAAGATTTATTAATAAGTTTTTTTTTAATAAAAAAAAAAAAAGAACAGCATCAAACAGGCACTTCTGTCTGCCTGCAAAGCATTTGGCACGATTAAATAAAGGTGTATTTAACCGGGCCAAATCTGGTTAAATACAGATGTATTTGACCAGATGAAATACATCTGCTCTTTACATAAACTGCCTCTGGATATCTGGTTTTACTTAAATAGACGCCTCTAAGTTGATCAACATATATAGCGATTGTCCCAGTGTTGGAGGCGTCAGAAATAAAAAAAATTTAAAAAAAGGCCACAACACCTAGACTTTCCAAACTCATGTCTGACTCCAGATTTACATGACAATGTAAATCGGGGTTTGTAAATATGAGTTTACAATCTCCAAAAATATCTATCTATCTATCCATCTATCCATCCATCCATCCATCCATCCATCCATCCATCCCAGTGTTTCCCACCCTTTTTTGAGCTACAGCACATATTTAACATTAGAAAAGTCATGCGGCACACCACTAGATAAATATGTCAAAATCGTTTTTTAATAAAATACAATGAACTGTGATCTTAAATGACTTACTCAGTGTGAAATCTGGGCCTGTTTGGTTGAAAATAAAGCTGTTATTCTAGCAAGAAGTGAGGAGAAACACACGCAAACATCTCTTTCAACTGCTCTGAGTCTCTTTCTTTTTTTTTTTTTAGGTATATTGTGGAGAAAAGGGAGCAGAGCTGAAATGACTCTAATTGCCAAAATGGGGAACTCCCTCGCAGAAGTCAGCCAAAAAATGCCCAAAGTTAGATCAGCGAATCTCAGCTTTAGACCGCGATTTTGTCTCACTTCCGTTATTTCCTCCCGCTCCTGCAAAGTTAGATCTTATCCAACTGCAGCCGAGCTGTATGGGTTCCTAACTCGGTCAAGGCGATCAGTGGAAAGCGAAGGGGAAATAACAGGACAGCTTCTGCTCCAGAGTCTGCAAATGTTTACCTTTTGTCTCTCACAGCGCGGCGCTATTGACAACGCTGCCGTTTCTGTGTGTGTGGGAACATTTCATGGTTGGCGTTTTTTTTTTTTCCCCCACACGGCGCCGGAGCTGCACCTTTTGAATGCATTCATGCTTTCAGGTCATACAAATGTTGAAATATATACGCCAATGGACACCAGCACTTGAAACCAACTTAGCATCATCACACTTCTCATTTGTCAAAAACACTCGAAGTTCCTCCCGCAGCTCACACACACACACACACGTGCTAAAACTTTAACACGGGGCAGCCATGACCTCTGCATGGGACACGTCATGCACCGCTTCCATTTCCTAACACAACGATGCAAATATGCGTGTTTTATTTATTTTTTCAGGTTTCGTCTTCATGATGTTTATCGTGCACATCTTTCGGTACAGAATCCAGGTCCGCGGGTGATATTTTGACAATCAGTTTCTCCTGGTTTCACCCTTTAGCTGCTGCTCCATCAGTGCTAACACTTAGCGCTGTTTTGCTACTTAAGCTCTATTCGGTCAAAGTACTCTGATACGTTTTGAAATATTCCTCCTCCCGTTGCCCTTTTCTGGCAATTCCTTGCAAAACAGAACATTTTCTCTGACGCTGTCTCCGTCTACAAAGCGCACAATTGCCAGATGTTGTGCATGTCCACTAATATCGTCGAGTTGCAATGCAAATTTCCCAGTGATGTGCGACTTTTCAATGTCTGCAGCCATGTCATCAATACATTTGGAAATGGTGTTATTTGAGAGCGGGACTCGGGCTATTTCAGGTAGTATTAATGTCTCTGCTATGGTGTGCAGCTACTTGGATTTAGCGATGAGTTCAGCAACTTTTCAGCAAGCTTTCAGAGCTTTCTCACATGTTTTAGTGATTTTCTTCAGTCTGCTTACATGGATGAGCAAAATAGTCTGCATTCTTATCTTGAAGTGAAGGGTGTTTAGTTTGGAGATGGCGTTTAAGTTTGCTTGGAACCACAACACTGTAGGACAGCTTTTTCCCCCGAACACCAGGCATAACGGAGTCGGTACAGTTGGTTCCCCAGTAAAAGTGAATCCGAACACAATATAACTTTCATTGTATTTTCTTGAACTCATGTTTATTTATTTATTTTTTTTACTTCTTCTTTATTGCTTATATAAAACCTTAGCTTTAATTTTGAGTGTTCATATAGTCTACTGACAGTATCATCTAGCTCAGGGGTGTTTAACCCAATTAGACAGTGGGCCAAAATTTTAAACTTGGACAAAGTTGCGGGCCAACATTGATATTTATTGGAAAAAATGACCCAAACAAGTTTAAACAATATAGAACAAGAATCATAGAAACAGGGGACGACATGTAAAAGTGTCCGTTGTGCCAGTAGATCATCTGTCAGACAACTCCTGGTAGATGTTTTGGTTGTTTTCATGGAGGCCGACAGTTTCTCACATAGATACAGTGGGGCAAAAAAGTATTTAGTCAGCCATCAACTGTGCAAGTTCTCCCACTTAAAAAGATGATTGAGGCCTGTAATTTTCATCATAAGTACACTTCAACTGAGACAGAATGCAGAAAATCATATATCATATCTGATTTTTAAAGAATTTGTGCTGCTGAACACGGAGAGCAATTTCCTTTTAGCATCGTATTCTCGCACAAGCACAATTTTGTTTTAAAAGCCCTCACTCGAGCATACATGTCTGGGATGACCCTTCCACCCCTGAAGCTGCACATTCAGCGCATCAAGATGACTTGTGATGTCCTACATAAAGAACAGCTCGCACAAAAACCTTTGCTTCTGGAGCTCTGCAGTGTCTTTTCCTTTGCTTTCCAGAAACTGAAATATTTCCTCACGTAGCCGCCAACATTGTTATACCCCCCGCCTTTTTTTGTTTGTTTTTTTTAAATAACCCCGAACACATAACATTAGTCCTTTGTCTTTCTGTTAATGTCTTCAGCATCTGGAGTAGTGTCTGGTTAAACCGCACAACCCGTCAATTCCCTTGGGGATGGTAGGGAGTAGTTATCGACCCTTCGATACAGGTAGATTTGCATTTACAAATTCAGCCATCACTCTTTCTTTCACATCTATGCAAATCCATCTTTTAATCGCACAATATCAAGTTCTTCTTTGATCACACAATCTTTTGACACAGATCATGAAAATATTGCCAGCTGAGGCTTGTCTTGTATGTCACTCATTCAACACGACACTAAAATACTCACCTGCTTGAAGGTCGGAGTACAACTGTGATTCAATACCAGAGACGTGCAGTCAGTAGAGGCAGGGGAGGCCGGGCCTCACCTGTCATCATGGAAAGAAAAAAATGCAAAATGAAAAAATAAATTAAATGGTTATATTTATTTAGTGATTTGTTCTATAAAGTAATTTTCCACCAAACTTCACTATTTTTAGTTATTGTTTTTAGTTATTTTTCAAAATCGCAAAAAAAAAATCACATTTACCGTTCAAATACGAAGAGCCCACCATGGATTGCGCAAGGATTCTGCTAACTGTGCTAGCATGTTATGGATTGAGACCGTATTGCTGTCTATGTGGATGTCACTATTAAAAAAACACTTAATATATGAACTAAATTTCCATACTTAAGTTGATGTGTCGACTGTTTTTCGTCAACAACTGTAATGTGTTTCTCGTAATCTTAAAACGACTGCGAAGAGACATTAGCAATAGCAAGCTACAGTAAACAGTTAGCAAGTCAACTGCAGCCATCCTGCTATTTTTCCCAATCTCATCAGGCTGTATAGCTCACAAACTCCTGGGCAGCTTCTCAACTTTTTGGCCAGAAGGATCTCATTCAAACTGTTCCCGAGGAGACGAAGTTGCTCCGGCCGCTGGTCACCGTTCCGGCTTCGACAGCATCGGCGGAGCGGTTATTCTCGGCACCGAAAAGACCCAAACATACAGTCGGAACAGGACCGATCAAGGACGACCGTCTTCACTGGCAGTCATTTCTACTGAGTCAGAGAGACTTTTAAAACTGTAAAAAAGATAAGGAAGACTTCTACAAGCAAGTTATCTGTCAGGGTTCACACCTGATCCCAATCTGCAATTGGCGCCAGCTGCGGCAGATGCCGCTAATCAAGATCCCTGTAAAGGGCAGCGGCGCGCTCTGCCCGGCGCCGGGGGATTGCGGCTCTCAGATCACTGCAGATCCCTGCCACGACCGGACCCCAGGTGTTACCTCTGTCCCCGCCCTCGTTACGACCGGACCCAGTCGGCCGGTGTAACCTCTGACCCCGTCTGCAACCCGTCCAGTCTGCCACCCTTCCTGGTGCCCATCCAGTCTGCAACCCGTCCCGTCTGCAACCCGTCCTGGTGAGACCCAGCCTCCGCAGTCCCGCCTGCAACCCGTCCCGCCTGCATCCTGCCTGCAACCCGTCCCGCCTGCAACCCGTCCTGGTGAGACCCAGCCTCTGCAGTCCCGTCTGCGTCCCGTCTGCAACCCGTCCCGTCTGCATCCCGTCTGCAACCCGTCCTGGTGAGACCCAGCCTCTGCAGTCCCGCCTGCAACCCGTCCCGCCTGCAACCCGTCCCGCCTGCAACCCGTCCCGTCTGCAACCCGTCCTGGTGAGACCCAGCCTCTGCAGTCCCGCCTGCATCCCGCCTGCAACCCGTCCCGTCTGCATCCCATCCTGGTGAGACCCAGCCTCTGCAACCCGTCCCGTCTGCAACCCGTCCCGTCTGCAACCCGTCCCGTCTGCAACCCGTCCTGGTGAGATCCAGCCTCTGCAGTCCCGCCTGCATCCCGTCCTGTCTGCAACCCGTCCTGGTAAGACCCAGCCTCTGCAGTCCTGCCTGCAACCCGTCCCGTCTGCAACCCGTCCTGGTGAGACCCAGCCTCCGCAGTCCCGCCTGCAACCCGTCCCGCCTGCATCCCGCCTGCAACCCGTCCTGGTGAGACCCAGCCTCTGCAGTCCCGCCTGCATCCCGTCCCGCCTGCATCCCGTCCCGCCTGCAACCCGTCCCGCCTGCAACCCGTCCTGGTGAGACCCAGCCTCTGCAGTCCCGCCTGCATCCCGTCCCGCCTGCATCCCGTCCCGCCTGCATCCCGTCCCGTCTGCATCCCGTCCCGTCGAGACCCAGCCTCTGCAGTCCCGCCTGCATCCCGTCCCGCCTGCATCCCGTCCTGGTGAGACCCAGCCTCTGCAGTCCCGCCTGCAACCCGTCCCGTCTGCAACCCGTCCCGTCTGCATCCCGTCCTGGTGAGACCCAGCCTCTGCAGTCCCGCCTGCAACCCGTCCCGCCTGCAACCCGTCCCGTCTGCATCCCGTCCTGGTGAGACCCAGCCTCTGCATCCCGTCCCGCCTGCATCCCGTCCCGCCTGCATCCCGTCCCGCCTGCAACCCGTCCTGCCATTTCAACGCAATAAAAGCGCTTTCAACCCATCCCTGCTCTGAAGTGTGGTTCCCTGCTCGAGTCGGCCCCAGCGGCACGTGACATTATCAATGCTTCAGAAGGAGCAGCGCATGGACTTCATTTAGTAGTAAAGGTAAGAGATGATAACCTTTTTTTACATGTGCTTTTTTCTATGCTTCAGTTTGTCCATGTAAAGAATGCTGATATATTTTAAACAAAACACGGCAACTTCTGCTAACAAAAAAAAAAACACCGCACGTCACTGTTCAATACTCAAGTGAATGTCCGATATTCTATGTTCAACCGTTTGGCAGGACAGTTGGACGTCTCACACCATTAGTTTTAGGTTGTCGTTTTCAGGAGACAAGATTTAAAAAATAACACTGAGTAATGTTTTGACGAGCGTCTTCATTGTATTTTTTTATTTTTTTTTTTAGCCTACGCAATGTTCCAAGCAAGTTTATAGGAATTGAAGTTTACATACTCTTCTTCATAAATTTCGGAACAACTGTGTCTGCTTTGGGGTGAACTGAAGATTTGAAACCTTGAAATGCATTAATGATGCCTGACACGTCAGACAACAAAAAAGAATAATCTCTTGCACGTCACCTGTTCAATCTTCATATTTTTGTTTTGCCGTGCATTTTTTCCCCTGTCGTTTTGAGAGTGAACTTGGTAGGCCGACACAACTCGACGTTTTTCCCTCCAAGTCATTTGCATCAAGGCTCATGCGCGTGATATGCATGCACTGTAAAAAAGAAAAAAAACACAACTACACAAAATTCGACCCGAATGTAGAGCCACAAGCCACAGCTTATGTCAACACAAACTGACATCAATACCTTAGCACCAATAATTAGCATTCTATCAGTCATAGCTTCGTAACAGCATTTAATCATTGATTTTTGGAAATAAAAAAATCCAAATAAATGACACTAGAATAAACACAAATCTCCTCTGTATTTAATATGTAGGACATGCATTTTATGCACTGTTTGCTTTGCTCTAAACTACTATCAGGATATGCCAGGGAGAATTTTTAGCATCGCATATCATAAAATTCAACTGTCAGATTTAATGAATTTATTTGAGGGTGAGTAGAATATTGTAGATGAGAACTTTAACATGCTCAGAAAAAACTGCATTTCTTTTTTGCTTTGGTTTGGCGAGTGGATGTACCACTGCTTGTTCATTTTGCTAAATTAAAGGGTTGGCAGCATTTACCTCTCTTTACTCGCTTGCTGTTATTTATCACTCATTGAGTTGCATTACAAAATAGATGACATTATTTCTATTTACAATTCAGCTTATGCTGCAAAAGTAATCTTTGTGAGATCGAGAGCTTACAAACATTTTTCTATTACTAATAAAGGCTTTTTTTTTAAGAGTTCTACTTGGATTTTATTGTTCACAGCCTCAAGGAAACATTGTTAGCCATGCAAATTCGTGCATTATCATGATACAGTTGGTGTTCCGAGTCCCAGAGTGTGGGAACGAACACAAATCTGTAGAACACAGATAACGTGCACTAGCAGATATAACAGGAGTGTACAGTTAATATTCCATGTTTCATTTTCATTTAATCTCACAGTCTAAGCTTACACAAATATTTCTCTTGAGTTTCAGTCCAAAATACTGTTTAAAGTTGGTGCATGAAACATCCATGAGTTTCACTTGTTCAGTAACTTACATAATAAATTCATAAATAGTCTGGTTTAGTGTTATTCGGTAACATTTTAGTTCACTCCATCACCTCTAAGTGCATCACGGCTACTTTAATGATATAGCGCAAATAACCATAATATCCAACTAGAATTTAACTAAGCAAGCTCTATTCTGGACATAGATTTGGATATAACTTTCACTCAAAGTGAAATATAAAACATTTTTCATGTCATTTATAATAAAATGACACACTAGCGACCTGTCTGCAAGACAATGATCGGGGATTAGCGACCCCATAACATATGCAGTGCAGCTTTGTGTTTGAGCCTGCAGTTTTTAAAGGTGACAGAAATGCTCAAAATAATAAATATAAATAATGTGAAAATAATAATACTTCTGTATAACATGAGCTTAGGCCAAAAGAGGTCAAATTGGTAATTTTTCACCAACTACTGACCTGTAAAACACAGATAACATGCAGCAGCAATGAGGATAGAAGCATTCAGTTCCTCCAAGTTGCATCTGGGGTTCGGCCAGAAGGTCCTACCCGAGATAACTTAGGTTCATGATGATTTCAAAATTTAAAGAAAATAATGTCTTTGCTGATTTAAATTGATAAACACAAAAATTGTTGCACAGTTTTGGCCGGACAGGCAGGCGTGTTTGTGTAGTTACTATGACTATTATTTCAGTCATGAATGGACGACTTAAGTTTCATCTGCCATTTAATTTCTGTTTTAGCGCTGAACGGGACATTCTTTGACCGAAGCTCGCTGCACCTGGTTCTTGTCTTCGCTTGTTTGATGACTCACTGTTTCCCTCTTTCTGGCTGCTTTGAGAAAGCAGACTAAGGTTAGCAGCACAGGACGGAGGCCGAAAGATTGAGTACCATTATTTGTTAAGAACCTTGTGTACCTTGTCAGTCAGAGGTCTTAAATATAATTTTTTGTTTTAGTAAATGTCCAGCTAATTGGATCAGGGGTCGGCGATCCCACGACCACGGATCCCTGAAGAACAAGATAACTTAAAAAGGAAACAGGAAGTCAGATTTGACTTTCAACAGCCAGACTGAACCAACACTTTGGTGACACTAGAGGGAGCTCACTATTTGGATATATGTACTCCTGTAAAAACACACACACAATCATGCACATACACTCACAGACACACATTTAAACCCCACTTTGTTTTTTTTTTTTCTTAAAGTTAGAGGTTCCCCAAGACACCAGCAACCCAAGAACAGTAGACCTACGCCTACTATTTTAAACAAAATCCACTTCAACGCAACTTTGCAATTTGGTTTTAGGTTTAAGATTTTACTTGCAGTTATTTACCTTTTTTCAGTTTTCTGGTATTGTTTTTCTTTTTTTAATTTGTCATAGTAGTCATCTTTTCTAATTTTGTTAGTAATTTCTGACTGATTTTTAACTTCTTTGTGTGTGTATGATTTTCTGGTAATTTCATTTACAACATGAGAGTGGCATCGCCTAGAGAAGTCTACCGTTCAGATCTGATACGAGATGACCACCTATCGTAGCGTTTATCTCATCATGCCGATGAGCCTGGATGCGGGTGGCTTCTGCATCCAGGTTACAGTAACCGTGGCAACTTAGGTAAGAATGAGTTGCACGCTTGAGAAGTGCGGGGGACTCATTCATCAACTGTGCATAAAACAGGTTCTGAATTGTTTAGTCCAACCGAAATTTATAGCGTGCAAAAAAAAAACTACTCCTCAAATGTGCCGACACCTGTCGTATTTACACTTGCAAGTGATCTCCGTTCGAAACGACCGTGCTCATGCATATCAAGCTTCATTTGCATTCAGAAACATCTTCAAATGACCAAATATGGTAACGGCAATCCCTTTAAGAAGGCGGAAATGGAGTTTTTCCTTTCCAAAATCACTTCACTCGTGGATGGATGGACCGTGAGCAGTCGGCTGCCGTCCATCGGCGCCAGGGGAGCAGTTGAGGGTTCAGTGTCTCCGGGAGGAGCCGGGAATTCCTTAGAAACGCTCTGCATCCTATGACGGTCAATGACTCTGCTTGAATGTACGCGAGCCAAGTTGTAGCGCTGCTCCTGCTCGGTCCATTACATTAGCCATGTGTTAGCGGATATCCATGACGGCCCATAGAAATTCCAATAACCATATGAAGCCCAGAAAATATACTTGAACTGTTATAACACTCACCAATCAGATTGAATGAGTCGTTTGTTTGTAGAGGCTGCCGGGAAACAACGTCTAACTGAGATATGTGGATCCCGGATTATTCGTGCACTGATTGAATTGAGTCCTCTTGTTCTGGTCGCTATCTTCGTCTTCCTCCCGCGGATTAAAACCATTAAAGTCGTGTCTTCTTTGTCGGATCTGAAAAGCCTCAAAATTACTTTGTCACCCACTTCCTCTGTCTCATTTTCGTTGTCGCCGTCAGTGTCGTTTTTGTCTTGAGGCAAATTCGCACTTTGCCGTCCTCTTCATCACGCAGCAGTCCAGCCTTTTGAAACCTTTCGGTGATAATGGATTATTTTTGACAGGATCTGCTGATAAACTTGAGAAAAAGTTGCTCTTTGCACATGGCCACTTTCGGTAAATGATTTCTTGATTCCCAATGATGTCGAGTGGCTGCAAATACTTCGTTGTGTCCCAAGAAATCACAGGACCAATGCTTTTTTTTTCTGTGGAAAAAAAAAAAGTCTTAACATAGCGCTCTGTCAGCCATTCCTTCGCTAGGCTTCCTATCATCCACCCTTTCTTGTTGACTTTCTCTTTCTGGAGCTTTTCTTGGATGCTGTGCGACTCAAAGCGAGTGAAACGCGTTCTCTCACGGCCGGCTATTTTCATTGTGACGGACGATTCCCTTTTTTTATTTATGTCGTCTGGTACGACGGAATTCTCAGCTATCTAAGTTTGTAAGTTTTTCCTCGTCGTCGGGAAGGGTTGTACACAGGATCGTCCATGTCCTGATGTACAGGTCTTATTGTCTCATAAATCTGAGATGCCACGATGCTCTACCTCTAAAACCCTCAATCTTGATTTCGGCGGTGATAGTTTATGTTTTCGGTCGGATCTACGCGCTGAAAACACCCCGTCCATCTGCTCTCTGTGTGTTCACCCGATCTTCAAGAACGTTTTCAAGTCCTGGCTATCTGCTTTTTTTTTTTTTTAACCTCTGAAACCTTTTGTCGCCTTTTTGCATTGAGTCAGTTTTTCAGGCTTCCGTCTCCAACATCTCAACATCGACTTTAGCTTGAAAGCTGCATCATTTGCATTTCTTTGTGTGTTTTCCAGCATGAAGGTGAAGCACAATTTCATTGGTCCGATGTGATGAGGCTGAATGTTTTGGCAACATGAGGTTCATTAGCCCCCTTAAAATCTATAAATTGTTTACCCGCAGTGTTCAAAATGGGTGAAAAAGTGACGGCTTATAGCCCGGAAATTACGGTACATATGTGCACTCATCAGTTTGGCTGCAAAGACTTCTCTACTGATCGACTGGTCATTTCCTGGAAAATGCAAATCCATGCTAAACAAATATTCACCATGGCAAATTAAAGTAGCTCAGACTGAGAAATCGCTCGTGTCCCAAATCTTCAATGAGGTGACGACAAATTTGCACTAGTGGCCCGGGAACAGAAGGGGATGCAGAAGCACTAAGGCACCCGAAGCCGGGAAAATGGGGAAAAAAACGATCCGGACATGATCAGGAAATAGCTATTTTATTGCTGATTGTAGGTGTTGTGCACAAAATTCACCTTGTGTGAAGGAAAGAAAAGCATTTTATTGCTGCTTGCAATTTTTGAGACTGCAGTTCGACTTTGTATTTGTTTCATCGGACTTGCGGACGCAAGTTTTGGACACTTGGGTGAGGAGCAGGGCGGGGCGGTAAACCCATGAGGTGAGTTGGCTCCAATGGTGGGGAACAATGCCCGGCAGGCCCTTTTTGGTCTATGGAGCTCCAGATGCAGCCTACAGGTGCAGAATGCGGTTTTGGCGGTTCCCTCGGGCATGGCAAGAGTTTGGAGGGCAATGGAGGACAACTTCCGAACAGCCTCCAGGAAATTCTGGTCCTGTGGCTCAGAAACTTGAAGTTGAGGGAATACTTTGAAGACCCCTTCAATCCTAACGGCACTCCTTCCAATGAAGAAGCAGGATCTTTGCTCTTCTATCTCTTAGACCTTAGTATCCAAGGTTAAAAAGCTCCTCTGTGTCGGGTTCCCGGAAGGGTCTTGATATTGTGGACGTCGGAAACTAGATTAGCATCACGCTCTTGAGCCTTGCTTTTGTTGGGGTCCATTGTGGGGGGTCATGGACATGAGGGTCCATCAGCTAGGTCAGGGGTCGGCAACCCGCGGCTTGGGAAAATAAATTATAAATATTTAATTGAAGTGTATTTCATTTGTGTGGTAATTCCTTTTTTTAACTTTAAGTTCTAAGTTGGAAGATTATTGTGATCTTGAAATATAAAATTATATTTATTATTTTTCGCCGCTCAAAATAACGTCACCCTCGCGGAAGCCGGTATACCCGCCAGCCGGTAAAGTCCCGATTTGCAGATGCTGTGCGTAGAAGTTCAGGAGCAGAAGTCCCATAAACCAGGTAAAATAAATATTTATGAAGATATTTTGCAAATATTTATTTTTTTATTGTTTAATGACAGAGTGATTTTTTTTTTTTTTTCCCCGATTTATTTTTAAAATTCAGGTCAAGGCTCCGCTACACGCTCTGAAACTCAAAATGAGTTTATTACATGAATAAAATTTAATTTTCTCCGTAATACTTTGTGAATTTCAGAAGCAACACACTACACACTTGTTTATACAAAGTGTAAAGGTAATAAAAAGCAACATATACAGTGGTACCTTTTATTTTAGACGTCAAAAAGTGATTTCGGCTCCCAGTGTTTTCTTTTCTGAAGAAACCGGGTCCAAATGTTTCTTTTAAATATATTCTGCCTCCACTGGTTTAATCCTAAACTGCAAGTGAATACCCAACTAAAATAAAAGCATCAGTAAGTGCAAAAGGCAGAATCTGATCAGTGCGGCTACATCCCGTTAGCATCCGCTTCCAGACTTTCAGCCGGAGGCCAAATGTTACTGATGTCTCTTCTGGAAATGAAGTGTGAGGAAGCCAGTAAATATGAGCTGAATTCTTTTTGAATGACCTGAAACGTTCCTCCAGCATTCCCTCATGAGTGTGTCATGTGCAGTTATTCTCACACTGCAGTAGCCGCTGTCCTGCCAACTTTATTTCAATCGTTCACGCTAAGAATAAACAGGCCGTGATAAAGGAAGTGAATAAAAGACCCGGTCTTGTTTATTTTGGGGTGAGTGTTTGCGGAATTGGAGCTCTAGAGGCAATGTAATAAAAATGAAAACAAAATTCCTTGGCAAATAAGGGGTTGTTTTAGCTCACTTTTATTTATTTACACACCTTATAAAGACTCTTGAATGCATTCTTTTCACTTAAAATCTGAATCTTGTTAATGCTATTTTAATAATGAAGAAAAAAGGTCAAATTTTTTCTGATTTTTCTTCAGATTACATTTCTGATATCATGGCAAAAAAATGACTTTTTAATTTAGTTTTTTTTTACATCTTTTTATAAAATACATGTTTTCCGCTTTATCAGTTATATCTTTGTAAGGTTATAAAAGCTGTTTTATGTCAATTTCAAGCTGTGGCCACAGGGGGAATCAGCAAGTCCCTGAACCAATCTTTCATAAAGCTGGGGAAAAAAACATGAATAGAATAAAATAAAAAGTAGATAGAAATCTGGAAAAGTAGTTTTACTCTGGAAAAGTAACTTTCAAATAAGGAAAAAAAAAAAAAAAAGTTTTTTTTTGTGAAAAAAATTTTATGGAATTTTTTTTTATATGAAAAAAAAAAAGTTTTTTTTTTATTTTTTTCAAACATCAGTCAGGCTGTTTGAATATTCGGAATTTTCCTTCAAACCTCCGCCAATCACGACATGAAACGGTTTCTTTGAGATGTTATTAGAACCTGAAGGCATCATTGTAAGGATGTTCCTCACCAGCTCCGACTCGGTTATCAGTCAATCTTGACATTAAAACACACCGACTGTGTGCTTCGGCGGTAAGAAGTGGTCGCCTGCATGAACCCCGGCCTTGTTCCTTATTTATTTGTTCCCCTCGTGCATATTTTTAGCAGGTTGAAGCCAGAAATGGATGAGTTGTTGCTGCTGTTGTTGTTTGGTTTAGATGTACTAGTGAGTGCAGGAGGTTATTTCCACACTCTCCATAAACACCTCCCTGACTCAGCTCGCCCTCCGACCGCATTTGCCGTGGACGGACGATTACGGTAACACCGGAGTCAGGATGAGTTCAGGGTCCCCCCCCCCCCCCCCCACACACACACACACACTTCCAAGGGTAGTAACACTCACTTACTCTCGGGCAGACGTGCCAAATCTGCCCCGGCACCTTATTTTTTCATTTGACCCGCAGGAGCCACAAATCACGTGCAAGTTAACGACGTTTGCAAAACATCCCTAAATCGAACCCGTTTACATTCTTTTTTACGATCAGTTCTGTAATAGCGTTGCTCCCGGTCGGCTGATTGCTGTTGCGCATTTAAAGCGGGTTAACAAGTTCTAATAAACTAATAATAACCAGCCCAAAATTTGGAAATTTCACAACCTGAGACAGAGGAATATTTACCAGACTGGCATTCATCTGAAAAATGTTTTCAACCTGAGTGAAAAATAAAAATATTTTTACGATTGATGCTATTATTATTATTTCATAGGTAATGTTGAAGGTTTGGGTGGATAATATTGGCGTGATATGTTTGTTAATTTATTTTTCACGTCCGTGTTTGAACAAGCATATTATCCGACTTCGCAGAGCCCCTTTTTTTTTTTACCTTTCGGCTTTTTCCTTCAGGGGTTGCCACGGCGATTCAACTTTCTCCATCTAACCTTATTCTCTGTATCCTCCTCTCTCAAACGTACTAACTTCATATCCTGCGTCCATAAATCTGGAAATTTATGGATGTAGTGAGAGAGAATTTGAAGTAAGTAAGTCATTATTCCCATTAATGTCTGGAAATAATGTCACTATTATCTGCTGAAAGTAGTTCAGATCTTTTTTTTTTTTTTTGGAACTACTACTAATCTGCAATATAACTAGCATGTTTATCTCTGAATTTATCTTTGATTTTTCTTGGGACTCGATACATTTTTTTTTAACTTTTTGATTGTGCCTTTTGTGAAATTTTAAAAAAGTGACGATTCTATTCATTTTTTTTTTTTGTTTGTATTATATTTCATAAATTACAATTGTCGTGAGTTAAGGCTTTATCATCGATTTGATTCAGCCTTGGCAGCGGTTTGGTCCAGAATTATGTCTTTAGCCGTCAAATGCTGAAAGAGGCTGAAACAATAATAATCACAGGCTGATCTCTGAAGAGCGTATCTTGGCGATAGTTATTTTTCAGAAAAGCTTGTCAGCAATCAAAGTTTTTGGAGTAATTATCAGATCCTAATGACATTTAATCCACATATCAATCTGGATTTAAGAAATATCACAGCAGTGTTCAAGAGGCTCCTTTTGGAGGCCTCGATAAATTACATTGCTGAGGGAGGTTTACCACAGAATTGCTTTTTGCGGGACTTTTTATTGATTCTTCAAATGCGGTTGATGACAATTTATTGATGAACCTCCTGAGAGCTGAGCTTTTGATTCTCTTGAGTTTTATTTTCTACAAGGCGTTTGAGTTGAAACAGACCAAAATAAGAGAAAAAAAAATCTGGCCTTTTCTCCGGATAGAAAGGAGATGGGATGCGATTTTATGAGGATGATGGGATTATTTTGCCTTATAATTTTGCCAGCAATGTTTAATTTTTTTTTTTTTTTTTTTGAGAAGCTATCGGAGAGTTCTAGCTGAGTTTTAGGTAGTTTGAGGCCAAATGTAACTACATTTAAAGATGCATCTCCTTCTACACTCAGGAGTTGATATCATCAGACATTGATTATTCAGAGGTTTTACATTCAGATCAGGGCTTGACATAGTGATTCTCAAACTTTACTAGCCACTGAAATTCTTTTACTAGCCACAATCGCTGTTGAAAAATGACTGTGGCAAAACACCAGCCGCATTCTCCGGAGCTCGGCCGTCTTGACGTAGAGACTCCACCGCCATATTCTTGAAGCGAAATAGACTCTCATCCATTTAGTTACATCGCTTCTGCTATGACGCTTTGTGATCCTTCACCGGTTTAAAATAAGTTGTCCTAAACACAAACAAAAGAGACCCCCTTCATTTTTTCCCCCTGCAACTGATGTAATATATTACTTTCTCTAATGTGTCATATTCTACCAATTCTCCACCTGACCTCCATTTTCCATTGAATAATCTTTTCTTTTTTGTTATCTCCTCTTCGGTTTCTTTGTCCACTTTTTTTTTTGGCCCCTCCAACTCCTCTGGTTTTTCTGCCCGTTTTTTAAAAAAAAAAGTCCTAAACCTCCACCGGTTCAAATATTCTACTTTGATTTCTTGCTTTCCACGTTACGTTTGTTAGCTCGGATGTCTCACCAGCCAACGCTGAAAAACATCTGTCATAAGCAGGTGCAATGACAGATGGTCATTTGCTGCAAGATTTTGGTGACATCTTTTGCAAATTCTTCAATATCTGTATATAGCTGATCATTATGAAGTATTGCTGATGCATTTTGGGGTAATTTCATTTGATTTTTCTGGGTTATTTTTTTTTTATATATATATATATATATATATATATATATATATATATATATATATATATATATATATATATATTTTTTTTTTTTTTTTTAGAGAGATTTTCATTCTTTAGGTTTCCCCCCCCCCAGCAAATTCATTTTATTTTTATTGAATTTAATTTGAACAAATTAGTAACGTCTTTCTTGCTTAAATGGTTTTCATGGTGCCGAAGCACCGCTTTTTATTTCGATATTAAAAAATGATCCGGTAAATTTGTCAAAAGAAAATTGGAAAATAATGATTTAAAAAGCTATTTTTCCTGTAATTTATAAACAAAAAAAAAACCTAATTCCCACCCCATTTTTAGTCCTCTGTCCACCCTGACGTCCACTGTGGGAATTTTGTCACGCATGACAATGAACATGTCAGAAAACACCTCCTCGGGGAAAACAGAGGCCGGACGGGATGGAACGGCGTGTACGGCTTGTACCTCCTCGCCGCCGCCGCCGTCCTCTGGTTCCGATCCAAGGATCTGACAGCTCTTCCTGTCGGCGTTGATAAATCTGTCAGCGGAGCGCGTCCTGATGAGCGGGTGCGAACCGCCTTCCCTCCTGTCGTCGCGGACGCCGGCGGTGACCTCGACCCCCGTGGTACGTCAGGAGGGTGACCTCTGGCTGGGACGGCGTCCCGCCCGCCGGCTCCGGGCGTTCCTGTGGCAACACGGTGGGATTTTCACACGGCGAGTTGGAATGACTGGAATCTTAGGTGTCATTTTAGAGAAAACATTTTTTTTTTTTTTTTTCTCCATATTGCACAAGTTCTTGCTTGTGCGTTTATGTACCTGTACGTGCGTTTACGTCTTAAAGCCGTCTCGACACGTTAATCACGTTTTCAAAGCGGTTACGCAATCGCGACTTGAAATGACATTTAATTTTTTTTTTTTTTCCCTTCACTTTATTCTGCGGCTTTCGCCTCTCGAACGGTTTCGCCGACAACCGCTCAGTGTCCGGTTGCCAGGCCTGAATCACGTCTCTGTTCCCTGCCCCCGACCAGACCCAATATTATCCACTCATTACAATTTAAGCTCCGCATGACGACAGCAGCCGCACTTATTTCCTTGCAGGAGTGAATTTCGGAGGAAATGCCTGGACATCTGCAGCTTCAGCCGCTTGCTGTTACGTTATGTAAATGTTTGACTAATTTTTCCATCTGCGCCAAACATTTACCTCTTCATCATTTCTTTTTTTTTTTTTTTTTTTTTTTCCATTTCGAGTTTTTATGACAAAACAACCCCCGCTCATGTTTTTCACTCCTCCCTGTCCACATTCGCTGAAGTATGTTGGGTGGAAATGGAAATTAACCTTTAAAAACTTAAAAAAAATTTTTTTTTTTTTTTTTTTTTTTTTTACTCCCTCGCAAAATAAAAGCAATTACATCCCGACGGGGTCACAAGGACATTAATCAGTTTGACGCGATGTCAAGCTGGGGAATTAAAAAACCAAAACATCAGCGTCAACAGACATTCAGGCTCCTTCTGTTTTTCAAGTGGAACTTTTGAGTTTCGAAACTTCACAAGTGGAAATGAGATCTTTTCTGTCAATTTCACCGAGCTGTGAAAGTTGTTGCGGGGGAGGCGGGGGGGGATTTTTAACTTTCATCAGGTTTCATGTATTTGTTTGATTTTTTTTTTTTTTTTTTTTTTAACCTTTTTACCCTCCTGGATGTGGTTCTGTCACTATAAACCGGTTCTAAATGACCAGGTTGGTTAAATAAAGGATAAAAGAGGGAAAAGAAATGCAGTCATTATTTGACCAGTGAAGGAGAGAAGTTTGGGGAAAAGAAATATATAGAGACACTATATTTATATTATGTAGGTTAGCATTTAAAGAAAATTGACTTATGAATTAATCAACTTAAAAGATTTATAGATAGTACTTGTCCATATACATACATGTATCTAAACATCAACAATGCTGCTTCATAATGCTGAGTTTCAATTTTCTCTATTTTTCAAAATCAAAATTTTTTTTTTTCTTTTATCTTTGACCAATTTTTTCAATTGCAAATCAATTTCAACAGCACAAAGATATCAACACAAACACCGGAAATAACTCAGGTGCAAAACACACAACGAGGTGACTCATAAATGAGTATTATGAAAAACATAGATAATATTAAATGACCGGCAGAAAAAAAAAAAAAAAAAAAAATAGATAGATAAAATAAAAATGAAAAAAATTAGAAAAAAAAAAAATTTAAAAATTAAAAATAAAATAAAACTGTGGACCCCCAAGTGCGTATTCTCGGAGGATTTCATAGCCGCACTTTGGACATCCTGCTGCTGCCGATGATGATGGGAATTGGACGAAGAAAAAACATTTGATTGTTTATTGAGTCTGACGCGGTCGGCACAGCCCCTGACCTCGGCCGGACACTAATTCTCCAAAATCTTTACTGGAATAATGAGTCAGTTTAACAAGATCAACATCGCCTGCAGACAACAGCTCACACGTCTCCTGACACTCAGCCTTCAAAGCTCCGTGCCTTTTTACCCCCTTCCTCTTTTTTTTTTTTTCCCTTTTTTGTGGCAGTCGCTGCCAATCTGAAAGGATACCTGCAGGTCCGTTCCAGCCAAACCTGCCCGGCCACTGGAAAACTTTCAGCCGCGCCGCTTGCCAAAACCTCAGACACCAATTACCGAACGCACTCTTGTGTGTTGTGTGTCAAATATTGTCCCAGGAGAAGATGTGAGTATTCTTAGTGGCCGTTTCAGCCCACAGCCTGTTTATTCTGAGTCACGGTCAACTCAGTCGCAAGTCCGTGGCACCACCCAAACCCACGAAAAAACTGGCAAACGTATTGTCTGGGCTGCCGAGGTCGCAAATGTTGGGGGTACAAAATGTACTTTTCAGAGTAAACAGAGACCCGAGACCTTGGATGGAGGGAGGGAGGAGCTCGGGTCGGGGGTTCGATTAAACGAGCAAAAATCAGCCATCGGAGTGACTTTTTTTTTTTTTTTTTTTTTTTTTTAATAAATAAATAAATTTAATACATAAAAAAAAAAATAAATAAAATCCATCATTTGTAATTTGATGTAGCTTTTTTTTTACCAACAGAATATAAAAATATTTAATCATGCATATTTTTTTTTTTTGTGTCATGTAGACATACGTCTAAAGGAAACACACACACTCATATACCTGACAATCTCTCCAACGCCGCCATTAATCTCACATTTTCGGGACCGTATTCACGCGGACTCAGACCGACGGAGTAGAATGGACACTGAAAACATACCTGCAATGAAAGAAAGTATTGATGTCTAAAGTTAAATATGTTTTTTACCTTTTCCCGTCTTCCGCCAGTGAATTTAAGCCGGGACGTTACGTAGCCTTTTCTCTTACTTCCATAATCCATTTCGGAAATGAATGGCTGATCTCATGTTTTGAAGAGAATTTAACATTTCTTTTTAAGTTTACATAGACAAAGTGAAAGCTGTGTGAACATGAATGAATGAATGTACTGGTTTGCTGAAATTTAACTAATTCAAGTTATTTTTCTGGTAAATTTTATTCTTTGTAAACAATGACACATCGCCCCCGGGGCTTGGACCCGAACGAATCCATTCAGAAGAAATGTAATAACTTGAGATCCTTTTTAATTTGTGCAACATTTTGATTTATGAGCAACACTGATGCCATTCATCCATCAACCGTTGCCTAGAAACGCTACACCAAATCCCCCTGACGAATGTTTGCGGCCTTTATTAGTTCATTTTGGATAATCAGGAGGTGTGAGCACTTTATCCCACACGCTGTCACATCGTCGAAGCCCCGCTTTAAGTCCAGCTGGTACATTTTGTCAAATATTTTTAATTTTTTTTGTTTTTTTTTTTCTTTAAAAAAAAGCCTAGGTTGAAGAATCACTTGCAACATCAGGCAATGCAATTCCTCAGAGTTGAGCCTGACCTAACTGTGTGGATTGTGGTTGTTGAGATTGTGTGTGTGTGTGTGTGTGTGTGTGTGTGTGTGTGTGTGTGTGGGAGAGGGAGGGGGGGTTGTTCGGGGCATTTACGAGCTGCCGTGCAAAACTTATCCTCGTCGGTTTTGTCCGATCTCCAGGCCACGTCCGCTAACATTAGAAAACACGCTCAGAAAACTGATAAATACGCCGCAGGGAGTCTGAAAGTGATACTGAAAGTGGATCGGGAGATCTATTCTCTCGTTCCGTGCACCTGATCCCTCTCTCCTGTGCCGGGACAGACCTGCAAAGCCCGGCGGTGTTTCTGTTTTTGGCAGAACTCGGGCTGTTTGTTTTGACTCGAACATCAGTTTTCCTGTGGGAAGTCTCACTGCCTGGCTTTAGAGGGGAGGGCGTTTGCCTACAGTTTATTTCTGATTAGCTTTTAAATTAGCTTAGTAATGGGACGCAGGCCAGGAAAGTAAACAACCTCACTTCTGAAAGAACCCAGACTTCTTTCGGTCAGTATTAATAATTTTGGTTACATAAGTCGTAAGGTCGCTACTTCAAGGTGTCAACCGGTAAACACCTTGTTTTACTGAAGACAAGCCTTCAACCTGCTTAAATACTTAGGCTCTAGTTTACCGCCTAAGATTTATTTTTTCCAGACCACCTACTTTTAAGAGACACACCTCCATTATCACTATTTACAATTCCTTGTCCAGAAAATCAAAGACACTCTCTTTATTTTCCTGTTTGATAGATATTTTTACCAAACTGCGAACCAAAGGCGAACAAGTTTACGATGAAAACTGACAGCCACTGGTTTACGAAGCATATATAGAATCACAATGTTTCACCATCAAAATATGGAATCAGTATAGTTTCAGGTACTTTTTTACAAGGACTTTCCAATATTACCACATTCATTTTCAACAAGGCCTGATATGGATCTGCAAATAGCCTGATTCCCGCTTTTATTGCTGTGTTTATCAACCTTAGTTGATAAAACCAATGATGTTTTAAAATTAGTTGTGAACAAATCCTCCATAAAGGTAATGTGTTTTTTTTTCTTAATGCCAGTGTGTGCATCCCGAAGGTTGCTATGCTTCTATTGCTTATGACATTATCATTAAAGAAAAACAGCAGCCACTGAATATCTACAAAAAGTTACAACGGTCTCAAAATATTATGACTTTAAATTATTTTTGGGGAAGTCAGGGTCAAGAATGAAGTCATGAATTCCAAAGTCAAAGTCAAGATGAGATATTTGTCAATTGTTCAAGCGAGTCGAGTCGAGTCGACCGATTCCAGGAACGTATAAACCCGAGTCCGCCACCTCTGACGGACTCCTTCCCGACTCCTGTCGCTGTTGCTCAACCCTTGACAACTCAACAACTCTTCAAAAACATGACATCATCGTTGGCCAGATAAAATCCAGATGTGAATCACAAAAGTCTGCTCGGCTACCAATACTTTTGAAGTTACTAAGGGTGAAACAGACCGATGAATCACAGTTCAGACAGAGCTTTGATTGTCCTCCTCTTCCTCCGCCGGAAGGATCAGTCAGACAGATGAAATTACAGCTGCTGCTTTCACTTGAGAGAAACAAGTGTATGGTTGATGCTTCAACCGACACTTTCAATGAACAAGGCGAGTTCAGACTGACTGATGAACAATTTGGATAATCGGACGATCGAAGTCTGTCTTAAACCTGGACGTTTTTGATGTTTATCAGATCACCGTCACTGATTCTCGACGATTTTTTCGTCTTATTTGGGATCGACCGGCATCGACCTCAGGGGTCCGTCAGCTCAAATTCATTTATTTGCGTACTTTGTGTTTGGGTTGCGAAGTCAGAAACACGGATAAGACACCTGTCAATCACAAATCCAACATTGCTGTTTCTTAGAAATGGTCCGAGGGGACAGAAATGCCAATATAGTCAATGTTTACTGTATATTGTGTTTATGTGTAAAGCAATTGATCGTCTCCACCCGTGTTTCAGTTTTGTGTAACTTTTGTCGCACGTCAACCGATCATTCTACCATTTTCAAAAACAGATCGCCGCTAATTCATAAAGAATTTTCAGAGGCTAATGGTAGAAAGAAAAACAAACACATTTGGTTTCTAAGTAATATCATGTTAAGAAATGACAAGTCACATCTGATCATTCCTTTCTTTATTTCTGTTCGGCCTTTATTGGCGTCCACAAGACTGGATGTTGAGGTGAATTCATCACGCAATTGTATTGCAATAGCGTTAACGTAAATGTAATGTGATTACTTCGTACCGTTTAACCGACCGTGATTTTTTTTTTTTTTTGTCATTTTATTTTCTTGTTTTGCACGGATTTCTCGACAGACACATAAAGATTTAAATAACCGCAGAAACGATCAAAGAAGAAAAAAAAAAAAAAAAAAAAAAAAAATCCCCGTAATCTTGTATAATAAATTCTTCCATGCTCCGGGTTAAAACCTTCGCATCATTATTTGAAATTGCAGTTTCGTATAAACCTGCAGGGATCCGGCTAGACGGGCCAGACGGGGGCGAGGCGTAACCCCGGCGGAGGAAATATAAACAATAACAAAGCAGAGCTGATAATGTTTGTTCATCCCCAACTGCGGCAGTCTGTGAGTTCCTGTGAGCAGGTTACTGTAAGACCGATCTTCGTAAATATTAGAAAAGTGGAGCCGCGAATCCTTCGCACATCTGCGAATGTGATTACAGTGCAGCTTAGCTTCGGCGGAGTGTCACCTCGGACTTTCGTTAAAAAAAAAACCTGAATCCGACAACTTTGCTCAACATGTGTTGGACATTTCTGCTTCACGGCGACAGATCGGTCAGAGAGATTTTCTTCTCTTTCAGCACTTAGATCAGTGCATTCTTTCCTAACATTTACAGGACAAATAATATTTTCCTTACTTTGCCCTGCAGTTTATGCATGCGTGAATCAACAAGGAATCCAACAGGCTTTTCCTACATGCCATCACATACCAAAACAATATTCGCACAAACTGAAAGGGGGTCATTGTAAGGGATTTCTTCAAAAGGAAATGTCGGTAAAGTGAAGACAGTGAAGTGATACTTTACTGTCTGGGAGTTTTCCAACATCTGTGAGCTCTGGAAAAATGTGTCGAGCCTTTTCTGCCTTTCTGGGTTTGAGTTGGCTTGAATGTGACTTCAGTATGACTGATAATGGCCAAAGATGTTGATGTTATGTCTTGTAGACTGTGGGCTACCATAGATCCTTGTGTACCCCCTCTTTTAAAAAAAAAAAAAAAAAAAATCCCCAGACACTCAACAATTTTTTCTGATTTCTTAAAACAGTGTTCTTGTCCACAGCAAGAGCTAAAATTAACTGCATTTTTTTTTGAATTTCATTGCATCATTTTTAGGGACTGAATGAAAAGAAATAGGATTCCCTCCAAGGTCATGTGTGTGCCAGATGTCCGGCATTCTGATAAGCGATTGCTTATCATTTGGCTGCAACCCTTGTTGGGAGCGACGGCGATCGTGTTGAAAATGGCAACCTTTGACTAACCTTGACTCAAAGCTTGTGTTTTGATGCTGTTTTGAAGCTATTTTTGCTAAATATTATGTGATGCTGTTGAAACATCCCGATGAGTGAGTCTATTTCATGTCATGATTATTCACCTTGTTGTTTTTGTTTGTTTCTTTTGTTATGCTTATGTGTGAAGGATATATGATATATAAATTTTGTCTGATTTTGGTGATGTTTCAGTGGGAAAATGGTAGCCCTCGGTGTTTTGGCCCAATCCTTTCAGTTTGTAATTTAACACATTTTATGTGTCTGGACTCAGGAGAATGGAAATGTTAGCCTACAAGCGTTTATTTCATCTAGGCTCTTGGATAGAAATTTCCCAGAATTCTCAGATGTACTATTACTGCTGTTCATCCCTAATAGATGCAGCAGGTTAAACTGCTGCTGGTATGTTTGCGAAAGATTACACACTGATTACAGTAGAAGAAGGAGTGTTGTTTAGCATGTCCGCTATCAGCTCCTGCAACCAGACAGAAACGGTCCTTGACAAACCAATCCCATGTGAAGGGAGTCAATGTTTGACACAACTAGTGCACAACACAACAGCTTTGACCGGACAGAAAAAAATTACCTGTTGAGTTGGGTATGGTGAGTTTGGGATTGCTTACCTATGCATGTGAAGACTGGATCCAGCAGATTCTGAAAATGCTTGTAGTTCATTAGAGAGGAAGGCAGTTACAGCAGTGGAATGTGGACTACAGAGAGCTTGAAAGAAGCAAAAAAAAAAAGACATTTCAGTCATCTACTGCGTTTTCATCTCCAGCTACTGGACACAAGTGGTCTTGGGTGAGATACCGAGAGACACAGTGCACAGCTCTTCTTCACTTAAGACAAAGTTATTAAGCAACTCATCAGTCATCCCATCGCTTGCACAAGGGCATACCAGACCACAGGGTTGTTCTTCACCGACTGGAGCAGTTTTAGATTGTGGTAGCCAACTGCAACAGCAACGGTCTGCTACTCCTTCAGGCCCGTGCAGAGCATGGCCTTCTGATTATCAACGCAGGCCTCCAACTCCTCACCTGTAACAAGATATCATGGATGGACCATTGTGCTAAGCATTGGCAGGACATCAGGATCATGAAGGCCATGTGTTGTGTTGAGTGGCTCATGGTCTCCGGGTCCAACTCGAGAGATGCCCACTGGGAGTGAAAACACCAAAATGCCACACTCTTGAATGACCAGGGTGCGGAAGCAACGTGAAGTACCCTCCAAGAGGCCATGTCTGTGAAGGTC
This sequence comes from Fistularia commersonii, assembly GCF_037954325.1. Taxonomy (NCBI): domain Eukaryota; kingdom Metazoa; phylum Chordata; class Actinopteri; order Syngnathiformes; family Fistulariidae; genus Fistularia; species Fistularia commersonii. The sequence goes on along the minus strand of NC_141297.1, from coordinate 8,198,238 downwards.
CTCTGACAAGAAACATAAGGACTGGTTTGATGACAACTGTGACCCCACCAGAGGGGTCAACGCTGATCACCTAAAGAGAGAAAAATCTTGAAGGATGGGCTGAGCACTTCAGCAGCATACCGAACCATCCCTCTACCATCAACAACAAGGCCACTGATGGCCCACCCCAGGGTCCAAACTGACAAGATGCAGGACTCTATACCACCCTAGGAGGAGACAGAAAAAGCAATACACCAACTTGCTTGCGGCAAAGGCACAGACTCCAATCTTGCGGAAGTCTACAAAGAAGGTGGAACGATCCAGCAAAGAGACTCAGACAGATTTTCCTGCTCATTAGGCAGCATGAGATGGTCCCATCAGACTTCAAGGATATGGCCATTATACATCTGTACATTAACAAAGGAAGTCTTCAAGCAAGTGTTAATCATACTGTAATCTCCCTGCTGTCCATTGGCACTGGCCAGAGTCAGTCACCTCATCACATCGCATAAGAAAGATCTCCTACCAGAGAGCCAGAGTGGCATCCGGAATGGATGTCGGACTATTGATAAGGGGTTTGCTAATAGGCACCCAAAGAGAAACGCCAGGAACTGGCCTGTATTTCACCTATTGTGATCTGAGACGTTCAACTCTGCCATGATTCTCCAAAGGACCCCTCTAATAACAAAGTATGGTTACCCCAGGAAATCAATTGCAATCGAAAAACAGTTCAGTCCAAGATAATGTAGAAGCGTCTGAATCGTTTCTTGTCTCTAATGGAGTGAAGCAAGACTATGTTCTTGCCCCGATCCTATTCAGTATCATGTTTCCCGCAATACTGACTGATGCATTCCGAGACGGCATCACGGGCATTTGGTCAGATACTGTATCGATGGTTTAATGTCCAACCTGAGGAGGCTCTTAGCCATAACTAAAGTGAGGACAGATACCAGAAACAAGTTCCTCTTTGCTAGTGCCCTTAATGCTTCCCCGGAAGGGGACATGCAACAGGGTGTAGACAAGTGCACAAGGCCTGTCACTACTTTGGACTCACTATCAGTGCAAAGGAAACCAAAGTCTTGTCAGCCAGCTTCAAGAAAACCATATGCTGAACTTGCGGGCACTGAATCTGGCGGACAAGTTCACTTAGCTTGGTAGCACACTTTCGAGAAATGTTGTCATCAATGACGATGTAAATGCCAGACCCACGAAAGCGAGTGTCTCCTTTGGCAGAGAAGTACCACAACAGTGACAATGATCAAGGCGTGTCGGACCGTTGTTCTCACCAACTCATCCTATGGATGTCATACATGGACTGTCTGCCAATGTCTTACAAGGAAGCTGAACCATTTCCAGGCTACCTGCTTCAGGAAACATCTCGGATCAGTATTGGGAAACGGTATTGTTTTAACAGTATTGTTTTAAACAGTACTAACAGTATTGTTTTAACAAAAACTGTGTTTTTGTTTAAGCAAAACAAGCACTCTTGTTAAATTCACTCACAAAAACATTGGGATTAAGTCTAGACAGGGACAATAACTGACTTGGGTCTAAAAAACAAATAAGTAGGTTAGGTCTTGAAAAAAAAGAATCAAATATTTTGATTAGATCCAGACAGCAAAACATATTGCTTAGGTTTAGACAACAAAACTACTTGAAAAGGTTGTGGAAAACATAATGGTTTGGATTAAGGAGAGGCTGTTTTGCAACTTCCAGAGGTCTTTTTCTTTCTGGCTTTCTGTTTGAAAGACTTTCTGGCAAAGTTTTCCCGTGTCTTGACAAGTGTATTTAAGATCCCTCAAGAGCTCGCTGTGTCGAATGTCACAGGGTCTTAAGCGCCGACAGACTCCCTTTTATACAGAATAATAGTCGAGATTTATTTGCCATGTTCAATAGTTTGAGAGCTTCTTCCACAAAATGAGTGTTACAGTCGAGCCCATTATAAAGCAATCCATCCGCCATTCTTGGAGAGCGTGGAAAACACATGGCCAGGAAAGCATACTTTTCAAAGAATGCTGAATTGGAGGTCTGGCGAGGGGGTAATGCCACTGGCTCTCCACCTGCGGCCCACCTGCCCGCCGCCGCCGCTGCCGCCGCGTACATACTTTCCCCGGCTCTATCTTGCTCTCCGGCTGGTACTATTTATAACTCGCAGTCACAGGACGCCTTTGCCGCCCACCCAGCGCTTGCGAGAAGACCGATGATGCTAAAAATTCATGGAATCTTGAGTTACTCTTGTCTGAGTCCCCTTCCAAACCCCTCTTACTCTTTTTTTTTTTTTTTTAAAAAAAACATCATGAATAGCTGTTTAAGTTCTGTTTTGTGTTTAATATTCCAGCTGGTTGTAGCACCGGACACGTCCGCGAGTGTGATTTATGAATGTATTAGATGGATAGCCGGGCTTTTCGGTCCAGACTGAAATATCTCAACAGTTATTGGATCGAATTACTCTCTGGACCCGACCCCAGACTCAGGGTGATGTGTGTTTAAAAACATTTTTTTTTTCATTTTGTTTTAAAATGCTGTCTCAATTACTGGATGGATTGTCATGAAATTGAAATCCAGTTCTGATCCCCTCAGAATAAACCTTGGTAACTTTTCCTGATCCCCTGATTCATCATCAATTATATTAACCGCATTCTTGTCATTTGACCCTGTAAATGTTTTGTACCCTATAAATAAAGATTATTGTGTACCTGCTACGTGTGACTGAGAGGCCAGACGTTGTTATTCTTGGTTGTTCCTTATCATTTTCTTAACCTCCCATTTGAGGACGCGCACCGCATCTTTTGGGGATGTTCTGAATAACAACGGCAATAAAAGTCATCAATAATCGAGGCCAAAAAAAAAAAAAAAAAAAAGCCTCCCATAGGATCGAGGACTGGATTTGAAAAAATGAAAAAGAACCCCGCCGCCTCTCTTCGCTTTCTCGGTATTTCACGAAACTGAATTATGAACGGCTCACACGACCATTAGTCATTATGCAACTCACCGTAATCATTTATCGTTTAGTGCATTTTTCAATGCACCAGTTAGGTTGCTCTTAGATGGCTAACAGATAAACAAAGAGGCTACCAGAAGCCAACGCATGACTAAGAAATGATAAAAACTTGAGAGAATAAAAGCAAAATCCCGAATGAGGGATGTCTTAAAGTTGGATGCTGATGATTATCGGGCAAAAGTGTGCATGTCGTGTTATATATTAAAATCTAGCCCAAAAATTCATTTTTTTTTGCCAGCCGGAACGGAGAAACCTCAATGGCTAGTCTGTTTTGTTTCAGAGTTAGGGGTGTTTTGGAAAGTGGGAAGAAACGTTAAAACTCACTGTCGTGAGCGGTTCTATATACTACAAGCATACCGGGGTCTAAATATTCTTGATTAAGTAAAAAGTCTTGATTTTGAACTGTATAATGCAGTTTATTTCATGTACTTTCTTTGCAGGTTATTTTCTTTTCGCTTCTCATCGCCAGGGTAGTATCAAAAAAAAACAAAAAAAAACAGGCTTAAACAATCCCAACACCCACGCCAATGCTTTTATTCTTCTTAACCATAGAAGAGACAAAAAAAAAAAGGTAAAATAAGTCTACAGTGAAACAAAAGGTTTCATAGAGGTTTGAAAGCCAGGCCTCCGGGGAAGAGACTCCCGTGTCCGGCTCATTCACCCCCACACACTGGTCATGACTACTTAGACCCGACTTCCTAAAGCCTTTCTGGAAGTCAAGAGTTTTTGGCAGAAAAGCCCTTCAGGATTTCTCCCAATAACCTTATTAGTCTTCTTTGCGACGTGCCAGACACAACACACACACACTCCATCACACATGCATGTGGAATGTTTTTTTTTTTTTTTAATGCAAACCGGTTGTTTACGCGTCTCGAACTTGAATATGAGACATTGTCATTTGTCCTCTAATAGCAGCCGTCTCAATGTGGCCTCCCAGGAGACGTTTGTTACCGCTTTCTTTTTTTCCCCGAGCACAATAGACCATAATACTCAACTTAGACCTCAGACCAGCTGTCATGGAAACCCCACAGAAGAGCATAATTAATCCCCTTGCATGGTTGCTTAACGGTTACACATTAAGGGGCTTTTGAAGTATTTAAATGGAATAATGGAAATATCCCAAACGCACATCAAAAACGGCCGGCTGCTATATTTGACCTTCTCGTGGCTGAAGAAGCAGCTTGTGAAACCATCAGTGTGATACAATCTCCCCGTTTTAAAATCAGAATCATCGCCACAAAAAAAAAAAAAAAAAAAAAAAAGGCACGTCTCTCCACGGCCCGCGTCGAGCCGAGTAAACTTAGAACACCACAAAGGCTGGAAAGCCGACGAGGGAGGAGAGGAAAAAGAGGGTTGGCGCAGTCGAGGCGGAGCGCGTCTGGAAGTGGAAATGGGCAACGGGGAGGAGGAATGTGAAACATTTCTGATGCCGGTCCAGCGGCTGTTTACACGGCAGTCGGCCCCGTGACATCAGAGTCCGGACTTTATAAATGTCGGCCGGCGCGAGAATGAGCAGTGAGCGGAAAAGGACAGCCCCGTTCGTACGTCGCCGTCACACCGAGGGACGCGCCGCACTCGCCCCCATGGACCGGCTGCTGCGCGACTGCATGACCACGCTGGCTGTGCTGCTCTGTTTGGCGGGACAGGTGAGGTTTCAACCTGCTGCCGAAACCCGTTTAACGTCTCCCTGTGATATAGTGCGGGACATCTGAAAGTAAAAGTTTATCAGCATTTTATTTATTTCAATCCAACATTTGCTTTTCTCATGTACTGATGAATTTTAGTCGTGCGTTGTTATTTCAACGGCCCAGTAGAGAAAACGCAACCCGCATTCCTCAGTGACTGCAGGTGTGTGTGTGTGTGTGAGCATTGATGATCACTGAATCATTTGGTGCTTGTTTTTTTTTTTTTTTTTTTTTTTTTTTTTTTTTTTTTTATGTAACCTTGATTTATCCAGGAAAAAAAAAAGTCCTGTTTAGATTAAAAACCTCTTTTACAAGGGAGTCCTGGCCAAGAGGCAGCAATAAGTTACAAACAGAATTATTATAGTGATTATTATATAATATCGCAAGACAATTCAAAGACAAAATAAACAGAGTAAAAGTCGTGTATTTCACAAATTAAGAACAAGAAAGGGTGGTAATTTTAGTAGGAAAGAGTGGCGTAGGTTAAAATAATGAAATGGTAATGAATAATAAAACTAGAATTAAATTGAAACAATGGAGGTGGTGGAATGAAGGCAATCTAAGATAATCTGTTGAACCAGAAGCTCAAAAACTGTGATAAATCACTGAGTAATGCACTGTAATTAAGATCAATGAGTAGGTAACTAATACATACAGCTCTTTTCCAACTGTTGTCAACAGGAAATCAGTTTTTGAATTTATAATTTCTTTTATGATTTTGCTGCTATAAACATTTCCCAAATGTAATTTAGAGTTATACAACTTAACAATAAAGGGGTTATAAAAGTTTAAGGGTCTTAATGTTGGTAAGTCACGTGGTCCCTTATTAAGAAAGAAATGTAGTTAAATGGTGCAGAGTATGCACATTTGAGAGGCATTTACAACTCCAAATTGTTAAACAATATAAAACAAAGCATCAGCGTGAAAATGGTCACAAAAATAAATATGCACTAGATACATATAATTTTTTTCCTTTTTTTAATGACACAATATTAACTGATCCAAATTGACATTAAACCAATTAATGATAACTTTTCTTAGCAGTTGTTATATGTCATTAAATAATAGTATATCTACATCTGAATTGCCAAATAATGCTCAATAATGTTTAAAAACAATGGTCCCGTCTGGATTAAGTGGTCGTTTGCTTACCACTAACTACCATGATAAGCAGCAGCGCAGTTTTAATTGAATATTTTAAGGATGAGTTTATTGTTAGTTAACAGTTATTGTGTGTTGCCATGAATAATTGTTAATTCACCTTTAATGTGAACGTGTTGTTTTTTTGTTGTTTTTTTTTCAATAAAAAATAAATATAATAAAATTTCACTCATAGTAGTAGTACTTAAAACACCCTTAAGAAGCCAGATTTAGATATTGCCAACAATATAGTAGTGGTTGGTTTCAGATCAAATGAATGATGTCATCACATTTCTCAACGATATAATCACCCTTGTTATGAATCATGCGATAGTATGATGTCATTGACCAGCTTTTTTTTTGAATGTCATGGAATTGGGACTGTTTTCCAACAACTACACTTCTTAGAGTTGCATAAATAGACGAAGACACTTTTGGCTCCACCCATGTCATTTTTTAATGTTTTTTTTATGTTCATAACCTTGGTAAAAACAAATGAAAAGCCAGTGATGTAATAACTTATTACACCATTGGTCAGATCTTTATTTTATTATGTGCCACTTAAATATTTCTGAGTTTTATTGGTAGCAGTAAAATCTCAACATAGTCACTTATTATTAGATAATTGGAGCCTGAAAAACTATTAGATGCTTTTAAAAGTGTTCCAGCTGGATGTTAACATCTCCACCCTTCAATGTTGTTGGTTGTTTACCGACATAACTTAAAATGAACAACCAGCCCCGCTAATTACAATAAAATCTTGACAAATTTCTTTCTGTTGATACATTTGGTTTGTTCCTTTCTTTTTAACCATTGTCTGAAAATATCAATATTAGCAATAAATACATTTACTGGGTGTTTTCCTTTAAACAGCTAAGTCACACTAACAGATTTAGCCTCTGGGTGTGTTTACTGCTTAGATGTGACATATTTAATGGGCATCAATAAAATTTCAAGAAGTTGAGTTTGGTTTGCCTAATAAACGGCTTCTGTTAAAAAAAAGAATACACAAACAAATGTTTGCCAGCTGGACTTGTTGTTACACATGATTTCACGACCTCACGAGCAATGTCAGCATTATCACAGATCATTAAAAAATAAGTAAAATAATACTAATAGTAGTATGTCTTGCTTTTCTGCAGATTAGTAAAATTTCATTCCAGTTGATTTGTTTAAATTCAAAAAAACATCGAATTGGCTTGATAAACAATATAGAGATGTCTTTTTCATCATTTTTTAAATCAGGACTAGCTGGATTTTTAACCACTTTTTTCATGTAACTCTTTTTTTTCATTCAAATGTCTTCTTTTTTTTATATTTTCAACTGACATTAATCAAATATTTACACAATTTTTTGTGCTTTTGTGAGAACCGCTGGCTACGGCCACTAGGGGGCAAAAAGCGAGTGTCTTGACCCGATGCTATTTGCATCTGAAAAAAAAAATTAACCAAGGTGTAAACTTGTCATTTCCTGTTTCCTTTAGGAAGCTGTCATCATTCCTTTTTTTAAATTATCCCCCTGCAGGTGTTATGCCAGCTTTGCGACAAGCCTTGCCACTGCCCCGGTCTGACCCCCAAGTGCCCCCCGGGGGTCCCCTTGGTGCCGGACGGCTGCCGGTGCTGCCAGGTGTGCGCCAGGCAGCGAGGCCAGCCCTGCAGCCAGATGTTTCCCTGCGACGCTCAGGGAGGTCTGCAGTGCGACTACAGCGCCAGCTTCCCCGGCGACCCCGGCCAGTGCATCGGTGAGTTCCTCCTCTTCGGGTGATGCCGGCCGCGTTGACGAACGCACAATTCATGCGGAAAGCGGGACAGCCTGAAGTCCGAGGTGTTTCTATTTCCAGGCCCGCTGTTTACACGTTCTCTCTATTGGCTGCCCTTAAAGATGATAGATGGGAAAGAGGTAGCCGTAAACATTCCTCGGTTTCTCAGTAAAGTGGCCCGATTCCTCGTAAATCTCCTAAAAAAGCACTCAAACTGAATCGGTCCTTCCTTCCCTTAGAGGAGCAGGTGCGGTAAATGTCAGAAATCAAGGAAGATCTGCGCTTAAATGGATTTCTCAATCCTGCTGGTTGAAAATGTTACGTTCTGCGTCAAACAGTTGACTACATATGTCTATGGTGGCACATTTTGTGACTAATCGGGGCTTTAGCCATCTTGGTCGGGTTTCGAAGTCCATTCAGGAGCAGCATGTAGACACTCAAGTGGACACCCAAGTTATAGACCAGGGGTGGGCAAACTTTTTGGCTCAGGGGCCGCATTGACTTTTAAAATTTGACAGACGGGCCGGGTCAGCACAAGATACCATACATAAAAAAAAAAATTAAAAAAAAGCATTGTTAACAGTACATATCAGACTCGTCTGACATTTACTTTGAAAATAAAACCAGCATGGTTTTGAAGGCTCCGACGTTTGCATGCACAAACCGTTTTTTCCCTTGTTGCTTCACGTCCAGCTCGTTCCCGAGTGTCAATACGTCCACAGCAAAGGCTAAATCACAAAGCAAATATTTGTCATTCAGCTCAGGAAAAGTGTTCTCAAGTAGCTCCCAAAATGAAATAATCTCCTGTTCGACTCCCACATTCATTGATCCAATATTTTAATCACCGATCTGGCCGGATTAAAAAGACAAACGGGCCGGATGAGGCCCGCGGGCCGTAGTTTGCCCATCACCTGTTATAGACTGTTCTGTTAGTCAGAGATCTGTGCTTGTTTCATTCACTATTCACTGTTTCATTTTCACAATCACATGATTTCATCTTGTGACTGAAGAAGAAGAAGGTAGATTAGCTTAAATCAGGGGTGTCAAACTCAAATACACAGTGGGCCAAAATTCAAAACTGGGACTATTTATTGAAAAAAATCTTCCTCCAGATATAACAATAAACCGTTTCATATGGACCCAAAAAAGTTTTGCTTAAAAACTAAACATGGAACAAGCCTAGCTTAATACTATACAATTTATAATTTAATATTGCACACATGCAAAATCCTGTTTTCTACCTAAGTAGCAGAAGTATTAGCATAAGGTCACTATGACTACTGTACATAGAGGAATGGGTGATTATGGGTCCTGTTGTGATTTTCGTGGCAAAACACCAGCAGAAAATTCTGGGATTTGTAGAATTAGCGATACGTACATTGTAGACTATACCGGTGGGCCAGCTCTAATAGTAATTTGGTGTGGCTTTGCGGGCCAAATATAATTACAGTGCGGGCCAAATTTGGCCCGCGGGCCAGAGTTTTAAACTGAGTGGAGAGTTGTTGATTGTGTGTGTGTATGTGTGTGTTTGTGTGTCCTCCGGCAGGTCGGGAGGATTTAAGCTGTGAGGTGAACGGCGTCACCTACCAGGAGGGCCAGTCGTTCCAGCCTTCCTGTGACGCTCACTGCTTCTGCAGGGCCGGAGGGGTGACCTGCGTCCCCGCGTGTCCCCTGAACGTCCGCCTTCCCACGCCGGACTGTCCCAACCCGCAGCGCGTCCAGCTGCCGGGCAAATGCTGCAAGGAGTGGGTTTGCGAAAACCTGGAGAACACAGTGATCCAGGACGCCATTACAGGTAAACACGGGTGAAACACACACATACACACAAACACACACGCTCGAACAACTACCTTTAAATGCTCATGAAAGTCTACGGAACTTCTCCGGTGATCCTGTATCTTAGAGATGTTATGCTGATTTTCGGGTCACTTTTCTTTTTTTGATTTTTTAAAACTCTTCTTTACTAATTAGGCATTTTTAGTTGATTATTTTCACCAATAATATTACCTTCAACTACGGAATTTCTAAATTTATGTTTATATAGATCCTGTACCTAATGTCATGCATGTCATATGAAGTCACTTCAGGTCGATTTTTCCCTGGAATTTTCTTTTAATGGGTAATTTTGTGACTGTAAATACACTATATTATATATCATATGATATATTCTATCATATTTTAACATTATCCTGAAACTATTTTACCCAAGAAAAAAAATAGCATGATTATGATAACTGAAAAACAAACCAGACCCTCGTCTAGACATCAACATTAAAATCAAGAATCGCCATTTTCAATATTAAAAGACATCTGCCTGAGGCACCTGCGTGCCGCCGCCTCGGCCTCGCCAGGATTCAGCTCGCTCTGCTTTTTACGCTAGAATGGATGCAAAAGGATAAACAGCGCAGTGGTTTTCACAGTGTGTGGCCGCCGGCAGCTCTGGGAAGGCTCGCAGAATATCACTGGATTTATAAAAGGAAGTTAAACAGAGCAATATGAAATTTATCTGAGTGGTTTAAAAAGGAAATCAAATGATATCTTAGTTTGGCAGAGGTACTTTTCATTTCCCTTCTTTTCTCCCAGACAAAACGAACACTGCAAAAAGTTTGCACACGCGGGAAAAACAAACTGCAACACGGAGGGATAAAAAATTATTGCAAAAATGCTGCAAAGAATTTTCAATGAAGAAACAAATATTTTATTTATTATTTATCTTATTATTTATTTTTATTCGACTTTCAAAACTTCTTATCGTGAAAATAGTCGCAAACAAATAGATGTTTCCAGAGGACACAAAAAAGGAAGATGAAGAATTTGGATGTTTACTAAAATGCTCAGAATGCTGGGACAAGCTGTGACAGAGCTGTTGAAAAGAAATAATAATATAGATAATAAAGGAATGTATAAATTCAAAAACATGTCATTTGTCAAAAAATGACAAAAATGTATATTTGCCCACTGTCCTGTTGATGATGTTTTTTTTCTAAATTTCTAAAAAAAATTTTGCCGTCAGATCTAATTACAACTGAATTTTCTTCCTCCGATTCCCATGTGCTCATTTTGACTTTTCTTCTCGTTGTTTTTTCTTCTGCTGTTTGTTTAAAACCGGCCGCCTGCCTGGACTTCCTGCAGTCGATCTAATAGTCTGAGCCGTCCAAAAAAGTGTTTTCACACTGTAAAAAGAAATAATGAATGGGATTTAAAAAAGAACCCTCACGTTACAGCCATTTTTTTGATAAAAAAGTCATTTTCTTGCGAGTTTTTTGAAGTTATTTGATTTCCATTCAACACCCAACTTTACTCATCCAAATAATTCAATGTCATTCTTATATTCTTTTTATTTTATCCCTACTGATATATATTCCTAAATAACTGGATTAAACCAAGCTGTGAATTAACATATTATCACCAACTAATCTGTGCAAAAACTCCAAAGTAAAAAGTCCTTTCAGAGTTTCCACCATCCTGGTGGACTGAATAATTTATCTCCTGCGACACCAAAAAAAGAAACATCCCTCTCGTTTGGCCCTGATGTTTTCAACAAGCCTCCTGGCGTGATTGCATTGTTTTCATTTGTCCCCACGCGGCACTAAATTCCTTGCTTGCAGCGGCCGCCCGGCGATTACGGCCCATACGTTTCACACAATGCCTCATTTTTAGGGGTTTTGTCATCGGCGGTCAGGTCTGGGAGTTTTTACTGGAGCAATGGAGCGTTTAACCGGGGCGGATCTGGACCAGTACAACCTACACTTTTCTTTTCGGGGAGGCTTCAAAACATCCTTGCTTTTCTCGCAGTCACCGTGTCCTGTAGTTCATAGCAACAGCCGCAGTTGTGTAGAAATTAAACATATGAAGCCAAGGGGAGATTACATTACTCTATTAAAAGGTTTGTGTGTGTGTGTGTGTGTGTGTGTGTGTTCCTGGGGGCCAAACATGTGGAATTTCAAACAGTGTCTGAGTCAAACTATATTATGGGAACAGCAACAGGACACTTTGTTCTTGGATAGGCGAAAAAAAAACAAAAAATAAAACTCAGACAACGTGCCTGAAGATCAGCTGATTATTTTGACTCATAAATGTTTTCTTTGGAAGAACCACACCCCGCCCCACCCCCCTGACAAAAAAAAAAAAAAAAAATCAGACCCATTCCAGTTACCTGGAATTTTAAAATTCACAAAATATCACTAAAAGACTGTATTTGATCCGAAAAAAAAAATCCTTGAAAATATTCCTGGAAGTGATTCAGCAGAGGGAAGGACATCAGACAGAGTCAGGCTGAGTGTGGTGGAGGTCAATTTCACCATGTGAAATCGGCCCCGTCTGTCAAAAGAAGGCTCAAAGGAATGCAGCATTTTTGCAAAAAATTCCTCTCACTCCAGTTTAGTTTCACCAGTTTTTCAATTCGCACATGAAGAATTCCTGTGATTTTCCGGGGGGGAAAAAAAACTGTGTGTAATATGAATTTTACTCTGAAAGGATCTAATTGATTTAATCGCTCTTACAGGGTACGATTGCACAAATGGGCAATCAGTCATTTCCTGCACAATAAACAGTTCAGTTTTATTCTGGAACTGAAACCACGTCAAAGTCACAAAAACTATTTTTACAAAACTTAATTGAAACAAGTTGAGCAACATTTCGAAGGGTCCCTTTTTTGGAAATGATCCTTACATTTAAACAAAAATCCTCGGACACCTGTCTCCAAATGTCAGCCTTTCCTCCTGGAAAATGAGAGAAAAAAATCAAAACAAAACAAAGTACACACTACGAATAATGACACGTGAAACATCATGTGACCCAATTCATGATGTCTGTTATAAGATGTCTGTTTTTTTTTTCTTTCTTTTTTTTTGTTGTTTCTTTTCACCAAGTTCAGCCAGAACTACTTGTTTCCTCACAAACTGACTGGGCACAGTAACTCCCAGTCTTTTTAATCTATATTTTAAGATAGATAAAATAAATGGATCCAAACTCCATGAAGAAATCAAAAATGTTTAAATAAGGGTATAAAACTCACTACCTAGAAATAACACCAAGTCCAAATTTTATCTTTGTGTTTGTGTAAAGGAGGTAAACAGGTAAATTAAAAAAATCTTTACATGTAATGAACTGTTCCTTTAAAAAAAAAAAAAACATGGCAAATTCATATTCAAATTAATATTAAAAAAGAATTGATGAAATTACCCCCCCAAAAATACTGTTTAGTTAAAAGAAAAAATCTTGTCACTATGGAAAAAATTTGCCATTAGAATTTATTAGAAAATTGATTGGTAACATGTGTAAGAGGAGGTATATTGTTTTCATTTGTGTATTTTTTATCAAAATAAGAAAAAAAATATTGTTTCAACACTGTCACAAGATGTTTTTTCATCAAAAAACCATTTTGTTTTCAAATTTTGAAGCAAAACAAATTACAAAAACAAATACATTACAAAATTACTTTTTTCTTTTGCTGTTTTTTTTTTTTAAACCAGCCGTATGAAACCCCAAGATAAATGTGAGAAAAAAACACACGGGCCGCACTAACACAAAGATTTGATTTCAGGCAGGGGGCCACAAAATATTGGTCCGAGGGGCCAGGAGTCTAATAAAGACTCCTGTCCAGTCAAAAAATGTAAAAATTTTTGAAAAATGTAAAAAAAATTGAATAATGTAAATTTAAAAAAAAAGTTAAATTTTTTGAAAAATGTAAAAAAAAAAAAAAAAAAGTAAAATTTTTCAACAGAACTAAAGGGCAGCAAAGAAACATAACATCAGACGAGTGTGTTTGTGATTTGTCACAGTGTGTTTGATGGCTTCTTAGCAACGTATGCTATCACTTACCAGGGACTGCCATCCATCTAAAGGCCATCCATCTCCTTGTTTTATTATCACAAAGATTCAAATCAGGTGCATTTTCAAAGAGCGTCGGCTCGCCCTCGTAGAGACCGTCGACAACCTCTTCTTGTAAAAACCGAACAGCATTAAATCAATAACAGACACGATTTGGACTCACTTCCTGTCTGTTTTTCCTGCAGCCATGAGGCCGGTCAGACTCTGGCCCGGTTACCAGAGGGACCAGCCCGTGAACAAGCCGGTCCTGCCGGCATCCGTCTGCGCGGAGCAGAGCACCCAGTGGAGCGCCTGCTCCCAGAGCTGCGGCGTCGGGATCTCCACGCGGGTCTCCAACCAGAACCCGGCCTGCCGGCTGCAGATGGAGTTTCGGATATGTAAAGTGCGGCCGTGCAATTCGGTCCAACCGGCCCCGAGGAGACGCCAGGTGAGGGGGGATTTTTCGTGCTCACGGTCCTGTAATGGCCATGGTTCTCAGGTTGCGCAAAAACGCGAGCAAAAACAAGAAACCGAGGATAATTTCTTCCAAACGGTATTTGGGGACAAGCAGAGCGGATTACTATATGATATATTTTAAAAGTATATTTATTCATTTTCTATAATAGGGGATGTTGATTCGTTTCCCCAACAGTCTGTTTAATTATAGGAAAAAAATACTTCCGTGGACAGATGTAAATTAAAATGAAAAAATGTTAAAATGAAAATGAAAAATAAAAAAATAATAAAAAACTGAAGAACAGAAGCTGTAATATACTAGGATAATATATCTACCATATATCTATATCAATCTACTTAGTGATCATGTTTATTTGTTTTAAATTTGTTATGTCATTGATCAATTGATTAGGGTTATGCAGGACTTTCCGTCGTTATGGTTATTTTTAACAGCCACTTAAATGCACTTTGAATCACCATCCCATCCATAAACACTTGGTAAGTCTTTATGTCTGTGTGTGTGTGTGTGTGTGTGTGTGTTCTCCAGTGGGGGAAGCAGGGCCGTTGCACGCCCAGCTTCACATCCCCCGGACCCGTCCGGCTGCTTCACCAGGGCTGCTACAGCGCTCGGCCCTACAAGCTCCGCTACTGCGGCCAGTGCACCGACTCCCGCTGCTGCACGCCGCACCAGACCACCACCGCCCAGGTGACCTTCCACTGCGCGAGCGGCAGGGCGGTGCAGCGGCCGGTGATGGTGATCCACTCGTGCGTCTGTCACCACAACTGCCCTTACTCCCCCTTCACTAACCCCGCTCTGTGGGGCTTCAGACCCTGAATATCGCCCGCCAACCCGGGAGGAGAATCTTTAACGATGCAGATAAAGACTGCCATTGGGTCGATTTCCACGTGCGGGCGAAACCCTCCTGCACTATTTCCCGAAGCCAAATTCCTGGTTGTTCCCATGGAAGTTTAAAGGTATCTGGATACAGAAAGATGTGGGTGAAGATCCAAATATCCAAATCATACAAGTTTGGGATTAGTCAGTGAGCCCAGAAGGACATTACTAGTACACTATTATTCACAAGGAAGTGGCAGTTCAAAGTTGTTGGGTTGTTAGAACCGGTGACTTGACCGAGTTGATTGTCTTGAATTGATGAAATTCTATAATTCCAGCCACCGGACGGGAAAAGGGCTAATCTGGACGTTAGCAGCCTGAGTCTCCGGTGTTTGGGGCTTAAATCTCCAAGCGAAACAACTGTTTTTGTTTTAATACTTCAGCTTTTTACAGAAATGATACCCACGCCTCTGTATCCAGTTCTCTTTATACATCTACACCGCTCACCTAGAACTACCAGAGAGGTTACTCAGTGCTTTACAATAACAGAGTTTACACCGTAACTGGAAAGATGAAAATGCACTGTTTGACTTCTCTTGTTTCCTTGTCGCTCCCCGGGAGTTAAAAATAGAGATTTTCAAAATGTCATTCTATGAAATTAACGGCAGGTGGAAAAAAAAAAATAGACGTTTCCCCACCTGAAACACTGAATTAACCTTCAGAATATTGCGCGACCTGTATTTCCGACAAGCCGGGTCACGGTCGGCCTTGACCCCCCCTCTCCCCCGGGTCGACACGGATGTCGGCCTTTTTGGTTCACACGTCCTGCGACCTTCCAAGGGTCGCGTGACCTCGGCCGCCGTCCGCTTCCGTAAGGAGAGCGGCCAAACGCGGCTGTCTCGAAGTTCAAGTCTCCACGAGGTCAGCAAACAAACTGAGACACTTTCGACATCCTTCTCCGGCAAATATTTCACAAAGCTATGAAGGAGCTTTTTAAGCAAAAAATACCTGAAGTCAAAACCCCAAAATACCAGAAGTGATGGCTTTCATTTTCTCACCTCTGCACTGAGACATCCCGGTCATTGCTAAGGCATGATGTCAAAAAAAAAAAAAAAAAAAAAAAAGCTTAAAGAATCTTGACGAGAAGATTTCGGGGTTCACCGTTTGGTGCCCCAAATATTTCGAGGAGCGTTGTGTGAGGGTTCTAATGACATCTAGTGGAGAAGCTGCACATTGAACTCACACTCCTTCACCCCTTTGGAGCAGGTTGATGGAATCACAAAGAAAAGATTAAAATTAAATCATTTGAAATCAAATTCAGCCAAATTGTTCTGTATAAAATGAGTTCCTGTTGATTTAGATGTGTTTCATTGCAAGAAGAATACCTTGAGAGTGAGGGGAAGTAGCTTCAATTTCAAAATTAGTAACTTATTTATTTTCCTTTTATAAATATGCTTAGACGACTAAAAATAACATCCTGTCTTGTCAGTACCCTCGGTTTCTCTTCTTTTATTTTTTTTTACCCCCATCCAATGATCCCCCCTCAACTCTACACACTGGAACTTTAATCAAATAACATGACATGTGACCAGAATAATTTACAAATCATATAAATCCACAACTGATTGATATAATACTTGATCAATATAAATGTATCCCTCTGGAAAAACTGCAGAACTGACCGACATTCATTCCCCGCCGCGATCAATGCAATGTTAAATGTGTACAGTTTTCTTTTTCATGTGTTTGTAATTAGACAATGTTGCACTTATTTTCTCATTTTCTCCTTTGCTGTAAATAATTTTGTGTATTTTATGTACAATGAAAAAAAAAAACATTACAAACCAGTGATTTGACTTTGAATGTCCTTCGGTGTGTCATGACGAACTTTTCCTAATTTCCCAATAATGGTAATAAAATTTAATTTTTTTTTTAATTTTTTTTTTACCCTATCAACAGAGACTTTCCCCCCTTGCTCTGTAGATTATTAATAATTTCCATATTTTCTTTAATGCAGATTTTCTTTTTATGTGATTTTTTTTCTTGATTCTCAGCTTTTGGATTTTCTGTCATTTTTTTAATATTTTGTATTTGCTCATAGAAAAAAAACTCACAGAAAATTAAGCGCGTTCGGACCGAAAAGACCGTCCTTGGAATTCTCTTGCCCTCTCGGATTAGTTTGCGGAGTGCTGTCTGTGTTCGCCACCAGGAGGTGACTCTCACCATATTTTTCGGGTGGGAGAGAACACGCCTCTCACGCCGTGAAGTGAGGAGCAGCGGAACTGCCGTGACTCCAGGTAATTCTCCAGGGGGCGTCAGAGGGCGCAGGGTAATAAACACGGTAATAAAAGCAAAGTTAACATTTGACCTGTTAAGTTAAAATGCTAGGGGCTCAGGTCCTGAATCAAAAATTGCAGAAACAAAGCGCATATATAAATCGCAAATTTATACATATACAGCGGACCATTTGTATTACGAGCGCCCCGACATACAAGTTTTCCGATCGGTTGTTTCGTTTTGGGTTTAAAAACAGTCGGACGCGCCACCCGCCACTAGCGTGAAAATCACGGCAAGGCCGAAATCTTCATCCGTCAGAAGGTGCGATACATTTTTTGGGATCAAGTTTTGCATTCAAGTGCAGTTTAGCATGCAAGTTACATTTAGCAAAACATTGTAGCATTATGGAAGAGATAATTTTCCAAGGATCCCCAAATCCTCAGCACAAATTCACATATTCCTTGGCTAATTTTGATTCAGATTATATTTGCACCTTAACAGATTTATAATATTAAAGTTGCAGATCTTGAAGCTAGCAGAGAATAAACGTTGAACCAGTTAAAAATGTTCCCCTAGCAGCAACATGAGGTGCGATCAAGTGACTCCTGCATAAAGTAATGCGAGGGACTGAGGCTGTTCGGGATAAAGTGACTTGTCAGAATTTTTATTGCCCCTAAGCAAAAGTACGGCACCATTTTATTGTTGTGGATGTAAATAAACCCTTCAGTTATTATATATAAGTCACTGGCGTGGTGGTTTCTTTGATTTTATTGATGGCGGACAATGCTCTTCGTTTCGATAACCACGGATCTTAAATCCCCGTAAATCCTACAATATTATCTAAAATCCAACTGAACGGTTGCGTAAAAGCAAAAAAAATTAAAAGAACACAAAAATGAAAATGACTTGTTTAAAAAAATTTTTAATAGCAATCTGGAACAAAATTGGTTGAAATGATATTTTTATTTCAATTATAAATGTTACATTTCGAAGGTCAGTGGTTATTTGCTCGCAGAAATCAGAGGCTTTTCATGAGTCAAATGAGAATTAAGATTATCGCTCCTCCCTTGGGGAGCAGGTTGAACTCTGGTCAACATACCAACCCGTGCCTTGTTTAAATACACATTTAAATCTTTCACCGATTCAGAGAAACAGCCACTCATCCCTGACGGGTGACTTTAGAAACAAACGTCCTTCATTATTACAGTCAAAATTTGGACTTTAAGGTTGTAGGTTTGTGAAAAAAATCAAGGCATGAAATCACGTTTTTGGGGGTTTTTTGTCATGAAAATCAAGTTGAAAATCATTAATCTAAATTCTTTGGAAAGCTCACACATAAATACATATCTTACAAAATATGACCTTTTTGAATTTCATTTAGGTTTTCTCTTTTCAACAGATTTTCCAGGACCTTGCGCTCATTTTTTTTCCGGATGTCCCGTTTGAACATCCTCACGAACATATATTTCACAGTTTACTATTTCTTAAAAGAGTAAGGGGATACTTTCTGTCAAACAACCAGTTGTCTTGGGTTTCTTGCATCCCTAAATGCGTGCTTGTTATCCATCCATCGTCCCTCCGGTGACACCGATTGGTTTCTCCGTCGAGGTCTGAATGTCGGCGGGCGTCCAAAACAGTGATGATCTCCGGAAAAACTCTCAAAAACTCACTGTGGGATGATATTGTGATGCCACCCGCGAGAGGTGAGAGGCATAAATGCAGCACCGGATCTACTAATCGGGGGGGATTGTGTTCTTGTCTTGGCCCATAGATACGTCATTGTCATCCACGATTGGAAAGATCGGTGCATCCCGGAACCTGAGGCTACAAGTCTGGAGCCAGGTGGGCCTTAAGCTCTTTAAAAGAGTCTATTCCGCTAATCAGATAAGTAGTTGGCCTTGTGTGTTTGGATGGTGTTTTTAAATGTTCTGGTCTTTCCCCCCAGCGTGGCTACGATAGCTGCTACACAAAGAAACTCCGGATTTAAGACCAACTGCGGAGGAATGACGTATTTGGAGATTTTTACTGAAGCGTATTTGTAAAGAAAAGGCCCCGGTGATCTTCTCTGCCAGTCATCCTTCCAGCAGTGAGTCCACGTCAAACAAGACCGCTAGCTTTTCGTTAAAGTCGACTAATTTCCAGATCACATCCGTTATATTCAGATGTTTTGTGTGAAGAATGAAAAAACAAAAAAAACAACTATAACGACCGCGTCAGAATTCCAGCAATGCTCTCATTTATTTCATCAGACCTCTTTTTAATGTTCCTGATGGATAGCGTGCCCTCTGTGAAATATATCAGGGTTAACACTAGCTGCTAACATTGCCCATTTCCTGCTCGAGTTAGCAAATATATCGGCGAATTTTGCATATTTGCCCGCATCCCAAAAAAAAAAAAAAGAGAATTTCTATGACGCAAATTTTCATTCCAATGCCACCAGCTAACGTTCACCTGGTTCTGTTTAAGCTAGCCAAATGACATCAGCTACTGGAGCATCTTCATGCTAGTCAATCATGCTAGTGTCCCCTCACACTACCAGAAAGATGGGTAACATTAGCGGCCACCCCTGCGTTGCGAATCATTTACCAAAGGAATGCCAGCTAGATTAGCTTATTTGTGGTATGACTTTTGTCAAACATTAATAATTTTTGGATTCACTCTTACTGAGAATGTCTACGAGGCTATTGTATGACGCACAATGTACATTGGATCGAAAGGTTGATGCTAACACTAGCAGCTAACATCTGTCGTTTTCAGTGTGCCTTTATTTACTTTTATGATTGCATCTGACATTTCTAGGTCTTCTAAGGTAACCTGATGCCTTGCATGTTCTTTGTTAATGAAAAAATGTGTTTGAAATCAACTCGGCTTTGCTCAGAAGCTTGCAGAAAACCAACATGAGCTTCAATTTAGAACCATTACATGATGATTAATCCCAAATGGTGAACCAAAAAACTCTAATCCCTCTTATGAAAATGAAATTGTTTGTCTAAAACACCTGGCTGCTTTTTTTGGGAGAATTGGCTCAGTAATGGAAGGGGTCCTCTACAGGTGAAGATTAATTTCAATTTTAATTTCCTTCTGTGTTGAAGACCTGTGCCTGCAGGATCACTCATCCGACTGCTGACTATTGTTTTAATGTCTGAAAAAGAAAAATGTTTCCAATTTTCTTATTTCTGTCACGTAGTTTCTCTTCTGTTTCATCACTGCTTGCTTATTTCTTGCTAATTTCCACAACGATCCTTTTTAACGGGGTTTCCAGCCAAGGTTTTTTTCCCACAATGTTTGAAAAATAACGTCAATTTCCCCAAAACAGGAAAGAAAAAGACCCCATATTCATTTCTATATTGATATTTAGCAAAGTGATTCAGTTCATTATTAAGTCTGAGAAACAGGCAGTTTTTCATTTTGAAATACAAGCAAAAGAAATTTACAACCCAGCATGCTGGTGTAATTTAAGGAGGGGGAAAAAAAAAATTAAACATGTGGTTTTTAACTCCAACAGCTCAAGCGGCAACAAGTAGACCATATTGTCCAAAAGGGAGAAAAACTAAAACAGATGACCAGACTCTGACACGGAAACAAAACCAAAGTAGATGTCCTGGATTTGAAAACTAAAGTCGTGTGAAAACAGTGACAGGGCTAACAATCAAAACCCCAAACAGGCGGATGTTGATGTATGAGACAACCGTGCAGATTTCAATCCAGAGTTGAACGGTGATAAATCTGTAAACTTTTTTTTTTTGATAATAAACCAGTGTAATTTGGAAAAGACTGTCAGCTAGAGGGCGCAAAATCAGGGGTCAGGCTTCAGCGGCCCGTCGCTTTGCGACTCCCCAGCAGGGGGTTGTTGTGTTTTAAATTCCTGAATGATTGGCAGGCAAATCGGTAGGGAAAGACATCAAAACAATTAAAAAGCAGGGAATGGATGAAGACTAAAACGGGAAACAAAAGGGTCAAAGCCCCACCCTGAAAGAAATGAGGTACCAACTAAAGATTGATAGCACAGATAACACAAATTATTTGAAGTGTTTCAAGTTATTATAGGATCAAAAGCGAAAATGTATGCCTTAAATTTCTTCCCGTTTCCCGTTTCAAGTATTGTTTTTAGAAAATATCATTATCTATTCGCTCTTTGACTTGAATTTGGACCTCTTTGTTCTGATCACATGCTGACAGAGACATCGACAGGACATCCAGACTGTCGTCATGATTAGCAGACAAATGGCAACCAGAACCGCCATCACATCCAGACTGTGATAAGCGTACCACGGTAGCTTGTAGGACTCGGTGCGCAGGTGTCCCGCGCCGCGGTGTCGCATAACGTACTCCGTCCAGAAAACGGCGCTATCGATGGGTTTCATCGGTTTGTCGTGGTGAAGCTTTGACAACCTGAGCATTTTCTCTTTGTAAGCCTTCGTCGGGTCCAACATATTCCTCAGAACCTGTGTCAGACTCTCCGCGTCGAGTCTCGTCACGTCAACCATCTCGGCCACTCCACGGGCCATCAAGCGTACAAGGTTGTCCTCCTGGTCGAAGATGAGGGGAATTCCCAAAACTGGAACCGCGTGGTAGATAGCCTCATAGATACCGTTGGTTCCTCCGTGTGTGACGAATACCTTGGTTTTCGGGTGACCCAGCAGATCGTTTTGAGGCAGCCATTTGACCAGCATGGTGTTGTTGCCAAGAGCGGCCGGCGTTTTCCCCAAATGCCTCCACACGACCTTCTGAGGGAGGTTGGAAAAGGCCAAAGCGATCACCTCGGTGAGCTCGGGGCCGAGGTCGGCGAGCAGCGTTCCCAGAGTCATGACGACCACACCGTGGTCTCCAGAACTTTGCACGAAATCCTCCAGGTCCGCGGGGAGCGGCTCGGAGGGCCTTCCCTGAAATCCCCCGATGTAAACGACATTGGGCATGGTGGGACGAGGGAACTCGAACGCAAAGTCAACCCTCATCAGCCAGAGATCGGCCCCTTGGATCAGGGACATGACCTTGACATCGGGTCCGAAGTAGCGATCGCACACTTCCTGGTAAGGTGGACTAGAGATGTAGTAGTACATGTACACCAAAATGCCATGATAAATGATGTTGTTGAACCTTTGGAAGAAGGTCATTCGGTCAGAGTAAAGTGAGAACAGCTGGGGGACGTAGGATAGAGGCGAGGGAGCGATGGCGAAGTGCGCCTCCCCATTAAAAAGCCAGCGTACATTGTAAACCAAGGGAAGCTTGAGATAATGCGCCAGCAGAACCCCGGCTGGGAATGCGGGATCCGTCAAAAATAGATCGTACCCCGTTTGGTTCAGTTGCGTGATCAGCGTCTTATTTTCCAGGATGCTGACGACTAGTTTGGCGACTACCTGCTGGTTTTCCCGCATCATGCTGAAGATGTTTTGATAAAAGTCCACAAAGGCCCACGGCGAGCCGGCGTTCTTTCGTATGTCTAGCGACCGCTTTAGAAACAAGGTCATAAAAGTCTGGCTCTCGATGTTCTGGGACCGCTCCTGCGCGATGGTGATGGACGTGTAGTGCGACGAGAACTCTGAAACGTACCAACTGGTGGATGAACGCAGCACCGTGATTTGGTGACCCCGGGAGTGAAGGGCCTCCACCAGAATTTTCATGTTCAGCCAGTGGCTTCCGTCTATGGGGTAGACGAGAATTTTCCCACCGTCGCAGCTGGAGGACAGAGTTGCCGAGAAGATCAGGAGGAAGGCCAGGGCTGGATACGGCGCCATCGCTGTGGACGAGACGTAGAGTTTACCGAGTCACCTCTTCCTGTTAACGTTGCTGCGGTCAAGAAGCCTTTTTAAACCATTCCTCATTTTGGGGCCAAAGAAAGGCCAGTAGTTTTTAAATGTTCTTCAAGGAGGATACGAAACGTTTAACAGACACCCAATCGTGCAGATGAGTTGATGTTTCACCCAGGAAGGTACTAGGTTAGCAGCTGGCTAAGACCTGATGGCGCAGGATAGCAACATGTTAATATAGTATCCAGTTAAGTCAGTTTGTTCCCTGACCCCTTCTCGTACTAACTTTCGTCCTCCTGCAATTCAGCGGGTACTTTCGCTGGGTACTTTCTTGAGAAATATCTTTCAGTTTTCATGAATACACATGATGTGTATCTGTTCATTTGGTGACGTTTGACACGGTCAGCCTACACGGTGCTAAAGCTAACTCTGCTTTAGCACAGAGCAAAGAACCAGATCATCGCACACTTTTCCAGTAGCCATTAACACTGTCTTGAAAACATTTCGGCGTACAACAGTCTTGATTTTTTTTTTTTTTTGGATGAACCAATGAATTTAATGATTTTTTTTTTTCTTTTTAGTGGATAATGATATTTTTCCCCCTCATAGCCAGTTATTATTTTCATCATTAGATGTGTTAACCATCTTCTGCTGTTTACATTTCTGCAACACAACACATCTCGCTTTCTGGCTTGGACTGGAATATTTCAATCATACAACAGCAACAAGATCACAATGTCCTGATTTCTATTGCTGTGAACAACAATGGCTCATTATAGTGGTTAACAGCCTCTCTCACACTTACTCTTGACTTCCATTTGTTTTTATTTTTCCCACATCTGCCATTAAGGCCCCAGATGTGGATCCAAACCTCCCATCTCTCCACCATCCCATAGTTGTAGCATTAAGTAGTTTCCAGTACCAGAACAAAGTGATATGTAGAATTTAAGCACATTATCTCGTGATAAGAACTCACACTCAGCTCATCCTTTCTTTCTTCGGGCACATCACACACTTGTACAAACACGGGGACGTTACAGAACCGCAGACGCCGTCCAAAAGAGCTGTTTAAACATTTTGCTTTTTTTTTTTTTAATTTTGGATTTAAGATGAAAGAAAATCACCGTAAAATAAAAATATTCAAACACTAAAGAAAACAGCGGCACCGACGACCGAGAGATTGACAGTAAAATCAGCTCCTCACCTCAGGTCCGTTGGGGCCTTGCCACGCGTCTCCCTGCGCCAGCCGACGTCCTCACGCTAACACGCCGCTCAAACTCCGGCTGAAGCGTAAGTGAATATGTAACCGAGTCCCCGACTGAACTAGTTTCTTTCTCTGCCTGTTTGTTCACGGCCCTCAAAAATCCTCCGCTCCAAGGTTTACAGCTGATTCGCCTTCCTGCAGGAGCGCAATCTGGATGTCATTCTTTCTTTTAAAAAAAAAAAAAAAAAATGTAAAAAAAAAAAAAAAAACGCCCTCTGGACAGAAATTCTGCACCTCATGCTGCTGTTTCTTTCTAGTAATCTTTGTTTTGATTGTATTACTGGGAAGAGGAGACGTTTTCCGGCAAAAAGTGATGCTTTGTCATCGAGAAAAAATGTGAATTGTTTTAATGAATGCGGTTAATGATGCGAACTTCTTAAGCTTGGGCCGGAGCTCGGCGTGCATGTATTCCTCGCCTCGCTCACAAGTTCGAGTTTGGCACGTTTGCCGTTCTCGTTTGGCTTGCAGGACAAAAAGGCTGCACGATAAACTGCCTTCATCCCCTGGAGACGAGAATGAGGAATCGAGGCAATCCTTTTAGAAAGCAGATGAACTTTTGGAGCCCCCAAGTTCTTCATCTTTATTGAGCCATTCATTTTCAAAAGCGTTCCCTTTTTTTTCCCCAAAAAAAGACAATTTCACATACTTTCTTTAGTCAAACTGTCAGCGTGTTGGAGGGCCTAGCGGAGTGAATCTTTTGATATAATTATCTATTGGGTATAACTTCTTCGAAATCACCCTGTAAATTTTAAGTTTAACTTTCACGTTTTTTACTGTGTGTACTAATTATACTGTAATTTTTATTGCAATTATGTAAAAATAAGAATAAGAATAAGAACAACTTTATTTATCTCGAAGGAGAAGGTTGTTGCCAGTTACAAGAAAAACATAACAATAATAAATAATTGCAGAAAATTGTATGAACAGTATAAACAGTAGAAAAAAATATGTATATGTAATATATATGTAAATGTAAATATATGTACATTTATTTATTTTAAAATTCACATATTGCTTTGACCTCACATTTCTAATTATCAATATTAGTTATTTTGACTTGTTTTATAATTATTGCTTATTTACTTTTCTGTTAATTGCATCAGAAGTCCTTTATTATTTTTAAACAACACACACCCAAACCACATTAAAAAAGGGCTTGGTGATACAATCAACTTGGATTGGATAAACTGATCCAGCACTTAAGATTAAGGTAAGCAACATAATTGAATCAAAAATGTCAAACAAGAGTGTTGAGAGGAGGTCAGGGGCGTGGGCAAATTCCCTCACTGCCGTCTCCACAGCCATCTGCACACAGGGAGGTTCGGACCCCGCCCACGCCGACACACACTCCGTTATGTAAAGTAGTTAAATTCTTCTTCGGGTCCAAAGGCAGCTGCCTCGAATCAGTCCGGAGTGATCGTCTCGCTTGGTTTAACCCCAAACTTCTGCTCCCGCTTCCCTCCCTTCACCTCCTAGACAAATAAACCCCAACGCTTACTCAAGGATTCCACCAATGACGTGTTGTGTAGGCGATGGGACGTGGCCCCCGGCTCCGGGCCCCGGGCCCCGGAATAAAATGAATTATAATTTTACTCTAACTCTGATACTTACTGTTTGGTTAAAAAAAAAAAATGGTCATTTTTTTTGTAAAACCATAATATATTTTATTTATTATTTTTTAGAGCTCATTAAGATATGCAATCGCTATATTATATTATTATGAAATAACCGAAGTGCCGGCTCTGAAAATCCTCTAAACCTGAGTAATTGTCTGTAATTAAAGGGAAAAAAAATATCTTGGAATATTTGTAATATTAAAAGATTTGTCATGAATCTTTGGATTTTAATTGAAAATGATTTACATATCTGAAAAAAAAAACAATTAATCACAACAACAAATGCAAATTTGACTTCAAACATAACAGAAGGATGAGTTACTTGTTATATTGTTCCTAAGCGTTGTCTCAGGGTACAAAGTCTGCTTAGATTACATAGAATATTGGACACGCTTCTAAATAATTGCAGTAGAAAGTACGGAGCGAAGATCCCCAGTACTTTCTCCCCGACTGTTTCCGGGTCCTATAATTTACAGCACCTCTTTCCAAGAAACTGTGAGCTTTACTAGCTTACATACGTGCATGTATGCACACACGCCTATATATGAATATATATACACTGGTCATAAAAATAAAGGAAACACTAAAATAACACATCCTAGGTTCTGATTTAATGAAATATTCTTATAAATACTTTGTCATTTACATAGTTGAATGTGCTGACAACAAAATCACATGAAAATTATCAATGGAAATCAAGTATATTTATATATATATATGTGTGTGTGTGTGTGTGTGTGTGAATAAATATAAATGCATATACATTTAGATATATAAAGTACATATGTAATAGAAAGACTCAATATACTGTAGTATTTGTTAAGTGAAGTCATACTGCAGTGTGGACATCTGCTTCACGGCCCCTGCAAGCATGCATCCTTCCAAAGTCATGCATGCACCACCGGTTTTTCATTTCAAATATCACCCCCACCCCCGTCTTCTCCCCTCCCGGTGTATTATATGTTCCGGTGATACGAGACAACACACACACACACACACACACATAGGCTTCACCCCCGTCGACAAAGCTGCTTTAACACTTTAACACAGGCATGCATGTCGAGGGAGCGTTTGGATTTTTGAGTCCGCATCTCCGCACGCCACCCGAATTCCTTTTTTTTTTTTCTTTTTCTATTCATCATTCCCCGCCACGACCTTTGAACCCGCTATCGGCCGACCTCTGACGACCGACTCTCCCCGCTGCCTGTGTACAATGTGAACTCTGGCCCTGGCAAACAGTAAAGGACAAACCCAGCGCGCCGCTATCATATGTCCATGTGTCACGAAAACAGCGGACTGAGAGACGGCTCGGAGCATGTGCATGTGTGTTTTGGAGGGGGTGGGTGTACTGGGGAGGGGGGGAGGGGGGTTACTTGGGCCGGAGGGGTTCAGTTTCTTTAAAAAGAGCATCACTTATTTCGTCCCCGTCCCCCCCCACCCCCCCGCTTGGCCTTTTTAATCGCCGCTCATTCAGCTGCTCGGCGCTCCGCTCAAGATGGAGGCTCCGCGGCTGGAACACATGAGGCGCCGCAGGTGTGACAGTGCAGGTGAGGTCGCGCCACCGGGGCAGGAAGCGGAGAGTGACAGTGTGTGTGTGTGTGTGTGGGTGTGGGTGTTGACATTTAACGGCAGGGCGTCCTGAAGCTGTGAGAGAAACAGCTGTGCCGGGTGTCACTCCACATTCGTCACCTCGGGATTTAAGAGGATCAGTTTTTTTCAGCGGTGCAGACCAAAAACGATTCCGGGTGACGCTTTCAAACTGCTAGATGATGTCACACCTCAACAAACACGACGAGGTGTTTGTAGCCGCAGGCCTGACTTTTGACTTTCTGAGTATTGTGACCTGATAAATTGCACACTTTCCCTATTGCATTGTCTATTGCATTGTTCGCCTTCAGTTCTAGAATGATACAATGCCATAAATTCAGAGGTGAAAAGGTGCAATATGACGTCACATGTCATGGCAGCGAGTGATAAGTTGGGATATATATATCTCCTTCTGGATATTGAAGACTCATAGGTTTGGATGAGAGGGTGAATGTTTATGGTCTCAATGCGGCCCTGTGATTGACAGGTGAAACCCCGCCTCTGGCTCGCCGTCTGCCGGGACTGGCTCGGCCCCCGCTCGATCCTAACGGCAGGATTAGCGGGACGGATTATGAATGAATGAGTTGTGTGACGCGTCAATGGTAACGTACGGCAACGTTCAAGAGAATTACACAAAGACCGCAACGCTTTGGTGACAAACGTGACACTCTGAATACCGATGGACACACAAACAAATCCATGTCCATCCTCGTTCGTCATTTGCTCGCTTCAAATATTCAGCGTCAAGCTAAAGTTACAGGCGTTTGGGTGTTTCTCCAACTCTATATCGTTTTTATGTAAATTCCACCCTTGTGACGGAGCAGGGCTGTATTTTAGGGCTGTTGTTTTCAGTTGTTTCCGGGTTGTTAGTCCAAATACATCCTCCGGGGGCTGTAAATTGTTCGAAAATGTTTAACATGCAGACTTTGGCCCGGTTGTAAACTCTTTATCTCTGTCTGAAATACTTTGTGTACAAGAAATATGGCTTGTCCACATGATTCCAGCTCGACTTTTAGGTGGTTCCACATTCATTTTCAGTTCATCCTCAGTGTGCAAGGGGCCGATGTAGCACGGCGGTGCAAACCTGCCGTTACCTGGTTTAATACGTGGCACTAAACACAAACAAACAAAGGACATGGAGACAATTGTGGACTTGCTTCTTGGTTCGACTTGCCGCACAAAGCAAGAGGAGGCAGGGGAAGGGGAGTCTGTGGAGGTCCTCAGTCATCCAGGTCAAGTTGAATTACTATCAAAATCTTCTTGTCGAATCAACTGGACTTGATTTTCTTCAGTTGAAGACATTTCACTCCTTGTCCAAGAGGCTTCTTCGGTTCTAATGGCCTGTTGGGAGTTTCTGAACATAAAGTGCCAGAGTTGGGTCTAGGTTGCAATGGCTTGTTATGCAAATGGAAGAGTAGATTAGCTGAAACTAGATGGAAGGCCGTTGTTATGCTAACAACGCCTCTGTTAGCGTAACAACGGCTAACAGTGGTGTTGTTAAGTGGGGACAAAGGTACAGCTATTGAGGATTTTATCTGGATTAGAATCTGAATCCCACTGTACTGGGATCAATACCAAGACCGATAAAGAAACGTGGACCAGGCCCATCTGCACCCTCCAAAGAACCTGAGCGGATCCACAACCAGAACCACCCCCTGGTAACTTCCACCTGAGCCTCAGGCCATGTGATCCAAAAGGTTTCACTCCTTTGTGTCACATTCTGAGAAGTTTGGCTTCACCTTTTCAGGTTCTAATCAAGTAAATCCCCAATATTTTGTACTTTTTTCTCCACCTTACGGCCACTTAATTTGCATAAAACCCCCCTTCGACCTAGCTGACTAACTCTCTTATTTGCATAACAAGCCATCATAACCTCGGCCCACAAGCCGTTAGAAGTGAAGAAGCCCCTCCGATGAGGGGCGAAACATCTTCAACTGAAGAACATCAAGCACAAGTGCCAAGATAAGAAGATTTTGACAAGAAAAGAGGCGGGGAGGGCTACATGCTAACATGTAGCGCCCTTGCAGGTTCATGGACGACATTCTCTGGCCAATCAGTCACATTTAAGAATCAGATCAATTCGCTTGGTACGTCATCAGTGCAGGTGCTAAGGAAGTACCGGGTACCTGGTACTATCCCTGCAAAGAGAGCCCGGTCAAGTCACTGCATGCTAGACCTGTGTCGTGGAAAAGGGCCATTCATTTCTTTGAGAGTACAGTTGTACACGAGCGGAGCTTCAGGACAAGCTTGCTCTTACAAAGACAACAATATGTTGTGCGTGTGTTTGTGCTGAAGTAATGGTTAGAGGAACACTCTAACTAACTTTCTGGACGTTCATCAGAAAGTCCAGAAAGTGAATAGAAGACAAAATTCCAGCACTTTCCCAAACAGGAAATGGTGGTCATCTGAGACAAGCGCTGCCCTGGAAACAACTCGCAGGCAATGAGACTCAGAGGCAGTGAAACCACGTGGTGCTCTTTGTTTTGTCAGCGTTAGAACCCGTGAGATCCGTTCAGCGTCGCCAAACTTCTGCTTCCCGCTAATCTCTAGTAGGCTGAGATCAGGCCATGAGTTTTTCTGGGTGTTGGAAATAAGTAGTTTATTCTCGGCAGTTCATTGGACCGGTTATATCGTGCCAGTGTGTCGAGTCTTAGCCTGAAAACACCAAAAGCCTGAGCTAATCTGAAATAAAGGCCCTTACCAAGTATTTTCTCACCGTGAGGTGTGAACTTCGATGTACCCTTTGTATTTAATGTGCACTATGCAAACACTTGTTTTTCTTTACACTGCAATATAATGTCCTTAAAGGGAGAGATACGATGAAGCGAGATGGGAAGATTTTCTCATCCTGTCTCATCCTGGGGAGAGTCCAGACACTCTGTGGAGGAAGCTCATTTTGTAACCGTCATCCTGTTATTTCAGTCACTACCCACAGTTTATGACCAAAAAGGTGAGGGTGGGGACGTAGGTCGACGGGTTAAACAAAGGTTCTGCATTTCAGCTCCTAGCCTTCTTCATCATGACAGCAGGATACAGTTCGTATCTCTGCTTGGGGCAGGATCGAGCCAAGAGAACCATATCATCGGTGAAAAGCAGAGACCCAATCCTGAGTCCACCAAACCGGATCCCTTCTACACCTCCTCGGCAAGGAATTCTGTCCATAAAGGTTATAAACTGAATTGGTGACAAATTGTCGGCCGCTCTGACGGAGTCCATCCCTCACAGGAAGCAAGTCCAACTTACTGCTGGAAATGGGGACCAAGCTCTGGCGCCAGCTGTAGAGGGACTGAACAACCCTTATCAGGGGTCTGGTACCCCATACTCCTGGAGTACCTTCAACAGGACTCCCTGAGGAAGACAGTTGAATGCCTTTTCCAAGTCAACAAAGCGCATGTAGACTGGTTTGGGCAAACTCCCATGCACCCTCAAAGACCCTGCAGATGGTGCAGAGCTGGTCCACTATTCCATGACCAAGACAGAAACCATAATGTTCCTCCCTAATCAGAAGTTTGACTTTCCAACAGACTCTCATCTCAAGGGCCCTTGAATAGACCTTTGAGGTTGAGGTGAGTATGACCATACCGCAGTTCCTTTTCTTGAAGAGGGGGACCGCCACCCCAGTTTTCCAATCCAGAGGCACTGGCCCCAACTCCACATGACTGCAGAGTCATCTCAGCCAAGACATCCAGGGCCTTGAGGAACTCATCCACCCCCAACCACAGAGGAGCTCTTAGAACACCTCTGCAACTTCAGGACTCTGGTTCCTCATTGGAAGGCATCGTAGCTGGACTGAGGGGGTTGACGAAGTTTTACCTTAAACCACAGCATCTCAAGTTGAGGATAGCAGCATCCCAATCCCCACTATACAGGGTTGACAGTGCACTCTTTCCCCCTCCTCTATGGTGCACCAGAATCTCCTTGAGGTAGTTCAGAAGTCGTTCTGCACGGCCTCATGCAAAGGTCTTTTTTTGTCCTGGTGACACTGCATTCCAGGTAGCCTGCCAGTACCCATCAACTGCATCTGGAGCTCAACAGTCCAACAGCTCATTCACACGTCTTGGCAATTTTCCTAATTTTTTCCAATTAACCTTCTGCATATTTTTGGACTGTGGGAGAAAAACCCATGCAGAATCTACAAAATTCCACACAGAAAGGCTTTCAGGTACATGAGAAAAAAAAACATGTTGATGTTAAAGACTAATTTTGCACATCAAATCTCTGTTTTTGAATTTTTCATTTAAAATGACAATTTTATACATGATTTTCTGAAAGAAGACGAAGAAGAACTATTATTACGTGTATTATCATTATTACTATTATTAATAATAGTAAATAGTATAATAATTATAATAATGAATATTATTATATGATAAGTATTATTATCACATAATATTTATTGTTATCGTTATTATTATCTGATAATTATCACGATCATATAATAATAACAATAATAAATAGAGGAATGGTTATTGGGATTATTCTTCCTATTACTAGTACTACCACTATTAATATTGATATATTACATTATAGTATACTATATTATATTATATTATATTAGGTTAGATTAGATTAGATATATACCATTACTTGTAGTAGTAGCACTAATAATAGTAGTAGTAGTATATGAAAATTAACAATAGTGTGAAAATATCATTAAGATAATTATAAAGCATCACAATACAATGTATCTAAACTGAGCTGGTTTGTGATGACATTCTCAATTTTGGAGCGTCTCTTCCTGAAGTCTGCATGAAGTTTCAAGCTGCCCTCTAGAGGTGGAAGAGTTGAAGCGCCTTTTTTGTTTTTCCTGCGCCTCCCTTTTGACAAACACGCTCGTGCACGAATCGTCCTCATCAGAATTCAACAGCAACTCCCTTCCTCTTCATCGTCTGCCCGAACCGACGCGCTCGGACGAGGATCCGGGCATTGTCACCGCGACAGACGTTCATGGCGGTGGATTTAGACACTCCCTCCCGCCCACACATGCACACGCACACGCTGGCAGGCCTTTTTAAATCACGAAACAGACGGAGAGGCAGCATGGCCCCACTGCCCCCTCCTCCTCCCCCGCTTACCATGTACTTCTCCTTAGCAACCGTCAGCTGACCTGCAGTAAGTTGAGTTCAGTGAAGCACATACACACACACACAGTCGTAGACTCAAACGCACACACACACGCACACACACACACAGACTGACAGAGCCGGGCGCCTCAGTCGGTCCCACCGCAGGCCTCATGGCTCTAACCATTCACACGTCTGCGGAGCAGAGAAAACTCATGCAGACCCCTCTGCTGAAGATCTGGGTGCCATGGATGGGCTGCAACCTGAACCGCCGGCGGGGATGTAAGTCCGACCCCGGCTTGAGCATCGCCGTTAAGCTGGCTTCTTACTTCAGCAGCTTGTGTTTACATCCGTGGTAGCGTTAGAGCGTCGCGTTTCCCCACCCCAGCCAGGTCCCGGGCATCTGGTCCGGCCTGTCGGCGGGTGGGGGTGTGGGGATCCGGGGGGGGGGGGGGGGGGGGGGTCGCAGATAGGCAGGGCAGTGGCCTCAGACGCTCGCGGGATGCCAGGTTTCTCTCTCTCTCTCTCACGCACGTGGCAGTGACGTCGTCCTTTGAGGGTTGTGCAGACGCAGCAAACTCCATTCATAATCGAACAGCCTGGAGGCCGACCCCTCACCCAACCCCGGCCCTCCAAGGACACAAACAACGGGACATCCGGGTATTTTCAGGGCACCGCGTTGACAGACGGCGGTACTGTCTGGATCCTGGCGGGTCAGACGAGCTGCGTTGTCTGGGTAGAGGCCGCCACGGGTGGCGTGCGGGGGCGTTCACGACAAGGAGCCGAATTTAGATCAAATTAATATTACACAAGACAGATCCTTTGAGTGTTGCCTTCTCGTGTGGTGTAATTCTGCAGTGTGTAAGTATGACTCCAGTACTAGAATCTGCTGTGCTCCTGTGTCCAGTCCAGTAATACAGTATATTTGTATATCTAAAATACCATTATCCGGTGTTTCATGGCATATTAGTATAACAGTTCATTTTTTACAGTATCTCTCTTGTCTCTTAATCTGGCGACTGAGTATATTTAAAGTAGGTCAAGTGTATTACACTGGTGGATTTGTATATCTCAGGTGTGGGAATGCAGTGTATCAGTATGTAGCAAGTGTGGTACTATATTGTATTCATATATTTCCATTGTAGTCATGTAGTCTACTGTATATTAAGTGTAGTTCTAATGTCTTACTGATAAAATTGTATGTCTATACGGGAACAACACATTAAGTATTCACCCCTGCGATAGTAGTTTGTCTCCGGCCTTGTTTTATTTTGAAATATAAGGCAACTGGACTTGACAAGTGTTTATTTCCTTCTTCTTTTTGCACACCGGGTATTTGTTCAGCGTGTTGATGGGAGCTATTTGCTTGTTGGCTGCTCCTTACATGGTTTTAAGGTGTGTACGCCACACCTGACCAGCAAGTTATGAGAATGAGGAGGGTTGTGGTTTTGGCTTTTTTAAATTTTTTTTGTGCATCCCCGCAAAATGGACCGTGTGTGAGGTAGGTGCAAAACACGTCTTTATATTCAAATCAGAGCAATGAAGAAAATGGAAAGTTGCATCTTTATCAATTCAAGGTCATTTTTCACACTACATATTTGGCCATGAATGAATGTAAACTCTCTATTAGAATGTAAACGATACTATTTTTAGGGTAGATTGTCATTTTTAGTCGAGCTTGGGTTAATATTGATTTTTATTTTAAACCCAAATAATAATAATAATATGTCTCATAGGTAATAAAAACAATAATAATATTTACACCGTCCCAGACAATCCAAGCGAGTCAGCAGTTCCTCCACTCATGGTTCTCCATTCACAGTAATCAGGATAATGAATCAAAAAATAAAAAAAAACACTCATTATCATTTACATCTGCGGTTTGATAACCCGATAAGCATCACTAATTTAAACACAAGATCCAGAAAGGTGTTTATGTCTCACCTCAACTGGTGGTTTTTCACAACTACGCTGCGGTACAAGGTTTGAGCTGTCTCATCAGGCGCACAATCCGTTGCTGAACGATCATGCGATCGGGTTACATCATCCCCTTCTTTACGTCTTTCCGTTTCCCCGCAGCTTCCGTCCCCCAGTTCTGTAACTCCCCCACCATGATCGTGATGGTGGGCTTGCCGGCTCGAGGGAAGACCTACATCTCCAAGAAGCTCACCCGCTACCTGAACTGGATCGGAGTCCCGACGAAAAGTTAGTATCAAATAAGTGAAAACATCGTGACTTTATTTTCTGCAAGCCTGATATTTTTCCCTTCCCCTCCAGTGTTTAACGTTGGCCAGTACCGCAGGCAGGCAGTAAAGACCTACAAGAACTTTGAGTTCTTCAAACCCGACAACGAAGAGGCTATGAGGATCCGCAAGTAAGAGCCACGAGTCCCGTCGCGCACTTCCTCGTCACATGACCTCCATCATCCACTCACGATGCGGTTCTTTGGTTCTCTCGCAGAGCCTGCGCATCCGCCGCCCTGAAAGACGTGGCCGCCTACTTCTCCAAGGAGCAAGGACAAGTAGCGGTGAATCGCCCGAACCCAAACAACGATTAAATATCCAACCTTAATTCACCCACCACCTTTATCACACGGGGACTTGGTGTAAAGTAGCGGTAGTAATGGGGGGAATTTCACCATCGGGTGACTCAGGAAGGGGAATCAGGCCCGATTACTGGTCTCATCTGAGCTCATCTTTGTCAGTTGGGTTGTTGGATATACAGATGAGATGTGTTCACCGACTCTGGGGAAATCGGTGCCTCCGGCGGCGTTCCCTTTTTAATGTGTGGTCATGAAATGAATGGAAACTTTCACACACACGCGTGACCCTTCTGTGAAATTAATCGGTTACACACATGGACAAACGTCTTATTTATAAAAGTGACTTTAGCCCCTTGTTTTACACAAACTGAAAGACTAAGATTAGTATCAGCAACACCCCAATATCAATATAAGCTGAGCTGAGACACTTAAGATGAAATGGCTTTGTAACCAAGCTGTCCACTTTTATAAATCAACCAAGAAACAGATAAATAAACCAGCGTATTCTTACAACATAAACTGACATTTCACATTCCAGAATGTCATGGATTTTCAGCTGAATTTTGGCCCAAACCTGTTCCCACCGCATATTAATAAAAATAAAAAAACTTTATCATCCCGCTGAGGGGTATTTTGTTTTGCAACCGGCAGAGAAACACAAAAAACAACAACCACAAACAACAATAGCACAACACATACCACATACATTCAGCAGGAAAATAAGGTACACGTCACAGGGGCGGTGATTACAATGATATAATTGTGAAGCCAATAGTTTCCATGACGAATGAGTGTTGACATTTATTAGTCCCGTACTCTGGTGCTCAACCAGGATGGCCTCTGCCTTCCTTGTAGCTCTGGTCTTACATCACACAAAAATCATTTACATTTATTTCTAAGGACAAGCGCTCACGCCTGTCCACCAATGCAATCACTCACCAACGGCCCGTGATTGACATCCTTGTAGTTGAGGAGCGACACAATCACTTCAAACTTGATAATGTGTCTGTTTGCATGCTGACTTTGGCACTCATTTGTATATAAACTAAAAGGGGACGATAAAAGCACATCGGATAAAACACCATTTACCCTCACCCTCTGTGGTCTCTCAGTTAAAAAGTCAACTAACCAGCTCGCTCAACCCTAGTCAAGGTTGTAAATGCTGATAAGGCAATTGGCCAAAATGTGTGGTTGAACCTTGTAAGACCCAAAAGAACATCTACCGTGTTTTAGTCACCTGGTTTGAGCCAAACCCAGCCCTTTGGGTCGAGGCTGGGTCTGGTCCTGCCTGGGGAACCTTGTAACATGTATGTCTTTCCAGGTGTTTGACGCCACCAACACCACCAGGGAGCGGAGAGCCATCATCATCAGCTTTGCAAAGGAAAGAGGCTACAAGGCAAGTCAATGTGTGGTGTGGCTTCAATTTAGAGACGAGTTAGAAGCTATTAATTGATTTGTTAATTTTGGTGCCGGTCCAGTCCCCGGTACATTTAACACATCTGAAACCACAGCAGTGACCTTGTGTCAGAGATTTTTTTAGTTTCTTTAAATTCACATCTTCATCTTCTAAAAACGCGTATTTGATTCGACTGTTCAGAAGGTAAACATCAGCCTCTGGTCTGCAGGTGTTCTTCGTGGAATCGATCTGTAACGACCCAGAGATTATTGCGGAGAACATCAAGGTGAGAATCGCTTCGGTAGCATCCGTTCGTCCGCAGAATTTGAAGAGTTTGAGGTTACATTTTTCAATCGTATGCGGAAACTTATCGTCTTTTGCAGCAAGTGAAATTCGGGAGTCCAGATTACGTGGATCGAGACATCGACGAGGCCATGGAAGACTTTGCCCAGCGCATCGAGTGCTACAAGGCCAGCTACGTCACTATAGATGATGAGAAGGACAGGTACTGACACTCGTCAACTAAAATGGTGGAGCGAGTGACATTTGCCTGATTTCTTCCAACGTCCACAGGAAGCTCTCCTACATAAAGATCTTCGAAGTGGGGAAGAAGTACCTGGTGAACCGGGTGCAGGATCACATCCAGAGCAGGATCGTCTACTACCTCATGAACATCCACGTCACGCCCAGGTCCATCTACCTGAGCCGCCACGGCGAGAGCGAGCTCAACCTGCAGGGGCGCATCGGCGGGGATTCGGGCCTTTCACCCCGAGGACACAAAGTCAGTTATTCAGATAGAGGCTCAAAAGAGTTCCATAAATAAAATAAAAAACTAAATACTGTCACCTATCCAGAACTTTCGACAATGCAAAGCCACTATTTAACCCTTTTATTATGTTAAGGGTCAATTCGACCCATTTCACCCATTTGACCCAATGGGTCAAATTGACCCTTAACATAATATGAGGGTTAATTTTATTTTGATTATCCAACGTGTCCTTGAAAAGCATCAGATAAACAAATAAAAAAAATCGGATGCACCGAAATGCGTTTTGCCGAGTCAATCCGATCAAAAAAAAATTTTGAGGGAACTGTAAGCGTGAAAGGATGTAAAATAACGATACTGACGATGAAGCTTCTCTCTGTGCCCAGTACGCCAGCGCTCTGGGCTCCTTCATCAAGAGCCAGCAGATCAGTGACCTGAAGGTTTGGACGAGCCACATGAAGAGGACCATCCAAACCGCCGAGGCCCTGGGCGTCCAGTACGAGCAGTGGAAAGCCCTCAACGAGATTGACGCCGTAGGTTCTTCCCATTTGTATTTCCTTCCACCAATACTGGAACGAACGGCGATAGATTGATGGGAATTGAAATGAAAAAAAAACACTAATACACGGCGTTTCTTCTGCGATTTGATGTTCGCATTTTGACGTTTGGAAGACGTTGTGTTCAAGGTCTGTTCAGTCAGTTGACTCCTTCTTCGTGGGTTCTTCATGTTCTCCTGTCCAGGTGCTCCATCTTCAAAAAATAATCAAAAAATAATCGGCAAGTTCATTGAAAACTAAGTTGTACGTACGTAAATAAGTGATGGGGTGTCTCTGTATGTGGCCCTGTGATTGACAGGTGGCCTGTGCAGGTTAAACCCCGCCCTCGCCCCAGTGCTGTCGAGTCAGCAGACTAGGAGCGTTGCTAATTTTTGTTTTTTCCTTCATTCTTACATTTTTTATGCCACATTTTTTTTCAGGGTGTTTGTGAGGAGTTCACGTACGAGGAGATCCAGCAGAATTTCCCTGAGGAGTTTGCCCTGAGAGACCAGGACAAGTACCGATACCGTTACCCCAAGGGTGAGGTGAGCGCCCTCCGACGCCTTCCTTTGGGCAGGAAGTATCACAGAATGTGTTTGTGTGGAAAAATTCGCTCACACACACACACACGCACACACAAATGAAGTCTTGATATAAATTCTATAAGTTACTACTAGGGGGATAACTACATCTATTTATAAAAGTAGATGGAAACGCTTACCTGTCATTATGACCGAGCTGAAAGTATAGTATTTCAGTGATGAGACAGTTAGCTTAGCTTCCTTTGCATAGCTTAGCATGAAGCCTGTCTCAATTCAAAGACACATTAGTTTAATCTGCCTGCTCAATCTATCTGCAGCATTAATATCGGTATTTTTCTGAATTTATTGCACCTGGATTTTCTGTCTTATCCTCTGGTTAGTTCATTTTATTTTTCATTCAACTTGTTTATTTGCTGTTATGCGATATTACAGCACATTCACTCGGAACTGAGTCAGATTGCAGTTCCAGCGATGGCCACCCGAGGGTTCAAAAACCCTTCTGATTTAGTGCAAACTGCACCTGTGCTGAACTCGACCAATTCAAATCAGATATTTCTCAAAGCCATTGATAATTACTCAGCGAACACTCCCGTCTTTGTTTCTGTCTGTGGCTTCAATATTTAAATGGTAGCTTGACTCCAAAGGGGACTGGAAATCTAATTCTGTTTTTATAGCATTAAAATGAAAAAAAATGTTCCAGTTCAACATTATTTTCAGGCCGTGAGAAATAGATCCGGGCTTCGTGGAACATTCAGGAAATAGAGCCAGTCCATGCTAAGCTAAGCTAACTGTCTCCTGGCTCCGAGACCTGTGGGTAAAGACCGTCTCCACAGCAGACAATTATCTGTCCCTTCCACACCCAAATTAATTCCCCCCAGATGTTTTCTTAGCCAACGAATTGAGCTGCTAAAGCTCCCTAGTTGAGCAACTGGCTGCGTGGCTGATTGTTCTGTCCCCTTGCCAGTCCTACGAAGACCTGGTCCACCGTCTAGAGCCCGTCATCATGGAGCTGGAGAGGCAGGAGAATGTTCTGGTCATCTGCCACCAGGCAGTCATGCGCTGCCTGCTGGCGTACTTCCTGGACAAGCCTTCAGGTACAGACACCCACAGGAATGTCATCCCTCGGGGGGGAAAAAAACAAACTGTATCTGACAGAATTTGCCTTCTCTGTCCTCCGGCGAAGACGAGCTGCCTTATCTCAGATGCCCCCTCCACACGGTCCTCAAACTCACCCCCATAGCCTACGGTGGGTGAGCGTTTTAGCGTTTGACCCAAATCACTGTCATCGTCATTATCATCATGTTAGTGTCTTCTTTTTCGATTGCAGGGTGTCAAGTCGAACCCTTTTTCCTCAACATCGAGGCCGTCAACACGCACAGGGAGAGGCCGGTGGTGAGTTTCAGCCAAAACCTTGTGGCGCGTGGCCCGTTCGCGCCTCAGTTCTCTCGTTAAAACCGAAAAACCTTCACTGCCACATGATATCAATTCTGTTGTTGCAGAATGTTGACGTGAACCGAAACCCGGAG
Source organism: Fistularia commersonii (assembly GCF_037954325.1). Classification (NCBI taxonomy): domain Eukaryota; kingdom Metazoa; phylum Chordata; class Actinopteri; order Syngnathiformes; family Fistulariidae; genus Fistularia; species Fistularia commersonii. Next base: position 8,158,709 of record NC_141297.1, on the reverse strand, counting down.
GAGGCGCTGCAGACCGTCCCCGATCACATTTAAAGGCCACATCCGGAAAGGACAGATCACAACCACCGGGGCGGAGTATGTCGGAATCTTGGTTGTCCAAGTAGGTCAGAATGGAGGGCAGCTGGATTTGGACGGAGACACCTTAAGAAGATTCTGGACTCTGGTCCTGAAGGTGTCTTCATCCTGAGGGACTGGAGGGTTTCAGCCACATCAGTGACTTCTTATTGGGCCTGACGTTTATCATTTAGGTTCAATAACCTCCTTATTTTGGAGCACATAGCATAAATCTGAGAGACCATCGAGTTTTCCCTGCTGCAGGGGAGGCTTCGGGGGGCAGAAGGGATGCTGGTTGGAAACCTCTGACGACACCAGGGGGGTGAAGACCGGCACGTCCCCCTGCGTCCACACTGATGGAGACAAAAACATGTGAAGTGTTACTTTCCCAACGCATCCTATTGCTTATTTAAAAACAGTGATAGTATTTCAGGCCCTGGGGATGCGAAACATCTTCAAGTCCAGCTGCCCTTTGACCTTCAACCCTTGGCAACAGTTAAAGGATGGCGAGGCGGCAGAGGAAAAGATGGCGGGCCGCCAATGGGCTTCGAAGACGTGCTATAAGGACACGGGGAGCGACGCACTAGGGCTGTGACCTGGTTCACCTGTCTGTACTTTGTTTGAAGCACAGTTGTAATTGTTTACAAAAGAATTTGGGGGTCAGGGTGCAGATGTATAAAGAGAACTGGATACAGAGTCAGAACACTTTATTCTTGATAGCACATATCAAAGTTAATGTATTAATCACAGGACATTAAATCAATAACACCACTTACTTGCCGCATTATGTCTCCTCCCTCTTGATGTCCTCAGACGCTGCTTTTGAGCTCACTACTGCCACCTTCTGGTGGGCAGATATTACGTTTCTACAAGGCACTTTTGAGGCAATATAAATATTCCATACTCATAAAAAAAAAAAAAATGCGTTTGATTCTTTAATCGTTCAACACCTCTAATTGTAAAACTCCAATTTTTGAATGGAAAAATTAAATGATCAAAAAATTAGTTTGTTAGTATTTAAAGTGTGTATCCTGTGTTGGACAAGCACTTCTACCCACAACGGATTTGTGTGTGTGTGTGTGTGTGTGTGTGTGTGTGTGTGTGTGTGTGTGTGTGTGTATGTGTGTGACATTATGGTGTAATTACACGGTTTGACCACTAGGCTGATGGTTGCAAAGTGCTGATACTCTTTCATAGGGTTCATTGAAGGTTGTTAAACAGGCTAAATAACATCACATAAAATAAACATTCAAACTTTATAGATTTAGGGTTATTTCCTCCTTAAATACACAAAATCCAAATAAGTTTGAGATTCATATATGCTTTGAATCTCGTCTAACATTGGAATTGGGTAGAATTTGTTTTTGACAACCAGATTGTGGAATGCAAATTTGAAGTCCAGACTAGAAGGACAAACGGACTTCCGGGTTCTACGAAAGCGCGCACGAGACGAGCGTCAGCACCACGGACAGCACCGGAACAAGGAGAACCCGGATGTACTTTCGACCAACGTATACAACACGCGTACAATTCAAGAGGAAGTAGATTCCTGATGATATATTTTAGAAAAAAATATTAAGAAAAAAAACCCAACTATATTTCCCATCATGTTTGTCCATCTCCTTCCGTCAGTGGATGTCAAATCACTCTGGTGTTCTCCACTCGAAGAAAAAAGGAACTTTAAAAGAAAATAAAAGTTGGAGCGCCTCTTATGAGGAGGAGGGGAGAGGGAGAAGAGGAGGAGGAGGAGGAGAAGAAGAAGAGGAGGAGAAGAAGAAAAAAAAGAAGGCGAGCAGAGTTTGGTGAGATCTCATTTCGCCCCCGGTGTTTGGCGGCAGCAACTTCCGGCGTCCACGAGCGCCAACCGGGAGCCGCGTGTGCCGCCTTCGCCCGCAAAACTTTCTTTCACAAACCCTCAACTCTTCTACTTTATCAAATTCTTCTTCAAGCTACTTCAAGGATGTCGAATACCTAACGTTTTTATTTTCATTTTATTTTTTTTAATTGTTTTTTTTGTTTTTTTTTTTAATATCGCCTCCGCCGCACCGGAACCGCTGCGCTCGCGCTGAGGGGAGGGGGTAAAGGTAGGGGGGAGCTAAAGAGGTTAGCAAAAAAAAAAAAAAAAAAAAAAAGGAAATAAAATGTGAGTAAGCGTCGCACTTTCCTGCCGCCGCCCGTAAACTTTCTCTCTCTTGGAGCCCAAAAGAGAGAGAAAACGTGCCAGAATGAAGCTGCGGCTCTTCTTTGCCCTCGTCTTCCTCATCGTCCAGCCGCCGGAGGGATTCTCGCGGGATTACGCCGCGCAACTCGGACACAACCTTCGCCTCCGGGTGAGGATTTACTCTATTTATTGTCTGTCTTTCCAGGTGCGCTTTCTCTTAATCCCTGCTTTTTTCTTCAGAAAGTTTCCTTTAACCCCACTCTGGACTCATCTGAAGAAGAATTTATCTTTTTAAATATTTTCCTCCTTTAATTGTCGGTTTGGATTTGATTCCCTGCGAGCGGCAGGATGTGCGGTAATATGTTGACATAGCAGAGCCAGATGAAACCTCCCGCTCCCCCCCGTGTACAGTGGGCGCATTTATATCCAGGCCCACTTCCACTCCACTCGTGAATGGCTTTGATTCAAGCTATTTTGACACAGAATACCACCTTCCCTCCACAAACACACACACACGATTACACACTCTCTCACACACAGAACACACACACTGCCCCATATCCCCTACACATTTTTTTTTCCTTAAAGAAGTTCTCCAGGAAAATGACAGCCAATGTGACATTTGAAATGACACTTTTGATCAAAGTTGCACACACACACACACATATATATATATATATATATATATATATATATATATATATATATATATATATATAAATTTATTTACATGCTCCCATGTTTGTCTTTCAGAGGGTGAGGCGTCAAAGCAAACCTGTGAAACCAGCGGTGAGTCTGACAGGAAACACGGAATCCAATAAAATAGATTATGTGTGTGTGTGTGTGTGTGTGTGTGTGTGTGTGTGTCTGTACACAGTTGGGAGATTTGATACGCTGCTGATTTTTCAGCTTTTTCTCACTTGCAAAGTATGTAGAGGTCTGTCAATTTTGTCATAGTTACTGTTCATTCAATTGTGAGTGATGGAATCCAACACAAAATTCCATAAAAACACATTGTATGATTTTTAAGTAATCAATTTGCATTTTATTGCATTGCATAAATATTTGATCACCTACCAACCAGTAAGAATTGCGGCTCTCACAAACCTATTCTGTTCTCCTTAAGCCCTCATGTTCTCCACTCATTACCTGTATTAACTGCACCAGTTCGAACTCCTTACCTGTATAGAGGACACCTGTCCACACACTCAGTCAAACAAACTCCCACCTCTCCACAATGGGCAAGACCAGAGAGCTGTGTAAGGACGTCACAGATGAAATTTTAGACCTGCACAAGGCTGGGATGGGCTACAGGGCAATAGTCAAGCAGCTTGGTGAGAAGGCAAAAACTGTTGGCACAATTATTAGAAAATGGAAGAAGCTCAAAATGATGGTCAATCTCCCTCGGTCTGTGGCATCAGTGATCATGAGGAAGGTGAGGGATCAGCCCGAAATTACACGTCTGGACCTGGTCAATGAGCTGAAGATAGCTGAGACCCAGTCTCAAAGAAAACCATTTGCAACACACTACGCCGTCGTGGATTAAAGTCCTGCAGCGCACGCAAGGTCCCTCTGCTCAAGCCAGCACGTGTCCAGGCCCGCCTGAAGTTTGCCAACGACCATCTGGATGATCCAGAAGAGGAATGGAAGGTCATGTGGTTTGATGGGACAAAAATAGAGCTTTTTGGTCTAAACTCCACTCGCCATGTTTGGAGGAAGAAGAAGGCTGAGTAAAACCCCAAGAACACCATCCCAACCGTGAAGCATGGAGGTGGAAGCATCATTCTTTGGGGATGCTTTTCTGCAAAAGGGTCAGGACAGCTTCAGCGTATTGAGGGGAGGATGGATGCGGCGATGTATCTTGCCTTTCCTCAGGAAGAACCTCGAAGATGGGCCGTGGCTGGGACCTCCATCATGACAATGACCTGAAACACACAGCTAGGGCAACTAAGGAGTGGCTCCGTAAGAGGTCTCTCAAGGTCCTGGAGTGGCCTAGCCAGTCTCCAGACCTGAACCCAATAGAAAATGTTTGGAGGGAAGAGAAAGTCCATATTGTCCAGTCATTGCCCTGAATCCTGAAGGATCTTGAGAAGATCTGTATGGGCCAAAATCCCTGCTGCAGTGTGTGCAAATGTGGTCCATAACTACAGGAAATCCCTTATCTCTTAAATGGCCAACAAAGGTTTCTGTACCAAATATTAAGTTCTGTTTTTCTGATGTAAACTGCAGGACTTATGTCATGCAATAAAAAGCAAATTAATTACCTAAAAATTATACAATATGTGTTTCAGGATTTTTGTTTAACATTCTGTCACTCACCGTTGAAGAGTACCTATGATTTACAGACCGCTTCATGCTTTGCAAGTGTGAAAAGCTAAAAAATCGGCAGTGTATATCAAATACTTGTTCTCCCCACTGTATATAGATAAAAGGTGCGTGTGTGCGTGCGTGTGTGTGTGTGCGGGTTTTGTTTCCCTGTGTGTCTATTAATTTTGTCTTTAGTTTTTTAAAAGATGTGCCCAGGAAAAGTCTTTCCTCAGAAAAAAGGAAATATTTTAGTGTCTGAATTCAACCACATCCTAAAAAAGGCTCAGTATATACAGTGAGCCTCTTTTGTGTGTGTGTGTGTGTGTGTGTGTGTGTGTGTGTGTGTGTGTGTGTGTGTGTGTGTGTGTGTGTGTGTGTGTGTGTGTGTGTGTGTGTGTGTGTGTGTGTGTGTGTGTGTGTGTGTGTGTGTGTGTGTGTGTAGCATAGCTTGTTCTAGAAGAAAGGCAGGGTTCACTCTGGACAGTAGAGACATTACAACCATTCACTCACTCATGTACAGGTCATATAGAGACATACATTCACACACCTTGCCAATGTAGCATCTCCCAGTGAACTTATAGCATGTTTTTCAAACTGTGGGAGGAAACTGCAGAGCCCAGAGGAAACCTACGCAAACACAGTGAAAACATAGAGACTCTCCACAGAAAGAGCCCTGTCGGAATCAATTTCAGCCGGCCTGGATCAGTCAAGCTGGAGATTCAGTCCGGCTGAAATCGTGGTTTTGAAACATTTTTGTGTGTGTGTGTCACCAGCTGAAGGTGACAGACTACCACGTCAGATGTTCAGTGGTCTCTCGCTACGCTGTCACGACTGTCCAGAGCTCAATTTGGAATCAGCTGGGCGTCACCAAGGAGGCCGCCTTCGAGGTGGACCTTCCCTCCTCCGCCTTCATCTCCAACTTCACCATGTAAGTCCTTCCATCCACCATTTGTTTTACCAACAAAATATCACTTTTTGTCCAATTTATGTCAAAATGAAAGGCATGTTCATCCTCCTGCTTAGACTCTGCAGCTGTGAGCATCGATCCTCATGGGGAGGTTGCAATAATATCTGTTTTAGCGGTAGTTGGCACCAGTGTTATTTTTTTGGGACCGGATCATCACATTGTTTGCTTTGAATAGATTAATTTTTTTTTCACCCATTGTGTTTTTAGTCAGTCCATTGTGTTTTAAAAACAAGCTGCTTTTACCAAAGGCTTATATGAGATGAGCATCAGGGAAAGACATCTGTTTTAAGTCAGATGGTAGAGATGTGATGATACGAGCAGACTCGGCAGGTTGAAGGGGAAGCGAGTCTTCACAAACGTATTAAAAGTTTAACCCGAAGTTTTGTCATGGCTGTGCCGATTCCTATTAAAATATAATTTCCTGCTTTGTCTCGTCTGAACAGTAGATGACAGGAATTCCTTAAAACTGTTGTTTTCTGAAGGGAGTTCTGCACTGATGTCACCACACCCCGGTGTATTTCATCCAAGCAGTTTTTGCTCTGAAAATAAGAAAACGTCGTCATATAAAATCATAATTTTAATCTTGGGATGACTAAACAAGTTACAGCATCAACATCTGTGTTTTTTTTTTTTGTTTTTTTTTTTTTTATTTGCGAGAATTGGGATATCCTCTGATGAAGGTCAGCTACCAGTTGCATAGGTCACCATGCACTGTGCCAAGCAGACCAGCAGCTGAGGTGGGTAGGAGGTCTTAAGAAAGCAGGCTGAAAAGAAAAGAACATCAATTTTTTCACTTTGCTGTAAAGATCACGATGAAGGAAAAGCTAATTCTCCACTGAAAGTCGATTTGTGCTTTTAAAAGATGTCAGTTCAAACAGAGAAACAATTGTCTCATCTGTAAAATTGCAAAAAATACGGCCCAGGAGGAATTACGTAAGGAATCCGAACATAATTGCGGAGAGGGTTTTTAACCGCGGCCCTTTTCAAATAAAAAGGCAAAAAGCTAAATATAAACAGAACAAATAAGTCAGCAAGAGCGGCCTGGTGCAGGAGCGGAAGCAGGTCAGGAGGAGGGGAACCCGAGGCCCGATGAATGCCAGGCTTTGTGAAAACCAGTCAGAAAGTTAATGGAGAAAATAACAGTCTGCCCAGGTCCCCCCCCCGGGTCCCCCCCCCTCTGACCCCCCACCCCCAGTTTACAGAGGCACCCGGCCAGGTTAGATATGCTTACATACGCACAGGTCTGCCTGTACGGACACAGAACTTCACACTGAGATTTTTTTAAGTACGTGTGAGTCTGGAAAAACTACAACTCATCACGGCCGCCACATCACTGTCCTACACACACAAGCGTGTTTTTAGCAGACTTACACACGTCTAGGTTGTGTAACTTAATAAGAAACTAGAGTTATGCAATAAGAATCTAATAAAGCAAAATGTAAAAACAATATTAAAAGTGTGTGTGTGTGCAGGTAGGGTTACAACATTTTCCACAAAATTGTGGGACGTTCTCAGGAATCAAATAAAATCAAAACGCGAATAATAATAACAATAACAGTTACTTTAGCAGGTTTTTCTTTGCTTTTTTACCTCTTTTTCTCAATGTGTTTGTTTTCCACTGGACTTGGAACAAAATAAAGCTAAAAAGAATTTTCAAATAAACTCCAATTTAAAACCCCTTTCAAGGGACAAGCCAGAAAAAAACAAGTCCAGAAAATTCAGCAAAAATCTGAAAAGAAATCACCAAAACCTTTAGCTGCGAATCACCCGACATTTTTGAAGATTTTGCACTAAAAAAAATCAAAATATGCACAAAACTCTTTGCAAGATGTCAATTAATTAATTAATTAGTTCATTAAATTAATTCTTTCATTATGTATAATTTTTATCAAGCTGTCATTGGGTTGAGAGGTGAAGTCCACTGGTTGGCAGTCGGAACCACCCCTGTCGGAATCCAACCAGGGACCTTCTTGCTTTGAGGCGAAGCGCTAATCACTGCACCAACGTGCCACCCTGTTTGCCAGACAGCGATAAAAACACAGAAACCATTGGGAAAGTTCAAAAGTTTTATTTTGTAGTGGACACATGCAAACTTTCAGAAAGTCAAAAAGATTGACAGATGTTTCGACTGATGTGAGGCTGCGGTGTAAACAGTGTGAAGTGACAAAACCAAAAGGCCGTCGCAGTCGCTCTATTGAAATACAGGGGAAAAAGTATCATGGAAGGAAGAGATGGGAGTTTTTATTTTTCCTTGTAATACCCCTCTATCACCACTGCTACCCCACCCTCCTTCAATACCCTTCCAACCCCCAAGGTTCAGGCTAAAAGCTTTAGTTCTTTTTCCTTTTTTGGTTGAGACATTGAGCAATAGTACAGCATCTAGACGGAAAAGAAGTGTTGCATTTAATGTGTGTGTGTGTGAGAGAGAGAGAGACCTAGAACTGTGTGTTCTCTGTGTGGGACACCAGAGCACTGCCTGGCCTCACTTCAGCAAACAGGCGCCTCCATTTTCCCTCTCATGCCACTCAGCCTCTGTGCCTCCAACAAGCGCCGCTTCATGCCGTCAGGTTTATTTTGATTAACCCTTGAAGCCTCTCGCTTTGGATGTTTTTATTCAATGAAGCTGACCTTAATTTAGCACCTGGTCATGTGACATTGGCAACCATTGGTGGGGGGTAGGAGGGCGCAAGATGGCCCTCTGAGCTCCATCAGCCAGCTCTTCATGCGCTAAATCCTGTTTTTAGAGGGAAATTAGTCCTTTCCACTTACCCCTGCCATGACCCCGCGCCCCCCTCCTCACAAGCTTTGCGCCACCAACCTAAAAACAGGTAATGCGGTTTTGTGAGACGGCTTTGTGGTGGAGCCGGAAATACAGGGCGGCAAAGTAGGGTGCATCGCCCGGGCGGTTTGCTGAAACATAATCCAGCCACTGTGAGTCAAGCTGTGGTTGCCTCCCCAACAGCACCTCCAACGGCAAGGTGTACGTGGCCCAGGTGAAGGAGCGAGCCGCTGCCAGGAAAATCTATGATGACGCCAAGAGACAAGGGAAAACGGCCGGACTCGTCGCGACCAAGTCAGTCCCAGGAAATTCACGCTTATCAGCTGATTTTACAAACAGTATAGTTCTTAAAAGTTTTGTGTTTATTAAAAAACATACATATCTTTCTCTTCTATCTATATTTTGGTATTAGCAACTACAAATCTAGAAATCCCTATTAAATGCCCTGTGCTTGTTTTGCTTCTGTCATGAGGGAATGCTGCAAACACCAAAAACAGCAGTTGCAGGACCGAAGTCTTGGGACATCATTTCCAGTGCCCCGTTTTATTCTTTTTTATTTGGTGGCAGTCTATGTCACTCCACCAGAAAGTTCGTCCTCAGTAATGCTTTTGTGCAATTTTATTCCCAAGTTTGATGTTTTTTGTAATGTTGGTTTATGAGCCAAACTTAAACCCAACTTTTTAAAGTCAGAATCGATCAGCAGCTTGTATTGAAAGGCCCCCCGACCTCAAACTTCGATCTACAGGGTTGAAAAGTAGATTCTCTGACTACTAGTTGGCAGCAGTGTTTCTAACAAAAGACCCCCAAGATCTCAAGTTCTGTCAACATCAAACTTTTGAGAAAGTACGGAATACAGACTGTTTTTTTTTTTTTTGTTTTTTATTTCCAGAGAAAGGGAGATTGAGAAGTTTCGTGTGGCGGTGAGCATCCCGCCAGGAGCCCACGTGTCCTTCTCACTGTCCTACGAGGATCTGCTGCCACGGCGACTGGGACGTTATGAGCTCAGCGTGGCCCTGAGGCCCGGCCAGCTGGTCCGGAACCTCACCTTGGAGGTGACCGTCACGGAACGAACGGGCATCAGCTTCGTCAAGGTCCTGCCGCTGAAGACGAACCGGCTGCTGTCCAACAGCGCTCAAGGTAAAGCCGGTCAGGGCACCAGATGAGCAGCAATCGGAGCGGCGAAAAAAATTGTCTGAAAGTGTGTGTCGGAAAGACATCAGGCTGTCAATCAGAATACCGTCAGGAAATCGGTCAAAAAATCAGGCAATCAAGAGTGTCAGAAAAGAAATAAACAATATCTATCTGCAACTTTCAAAAAACTCAAATTGTTCTTCATTATTGCACCACGGATGAATCAATATAATAATGGTCTAAATATAGATGAGAACCAGAAACTATTTAAAAAAAACACCAGAACTCAATTAAATTATCTTAATTTCATCTCAAATAATCAAGAAATTCCCTTCAAGATACCTGTCAAAAAAAAAAATCCCAAGTATGACGAGGAAACATATTAACAACAAAAAAAAACAAAACAAAACAGCCCGAATACATTGGAAAACGATTTCCTAAAAATCAGAAGTAACTTAAAAAGGAACAAAAACAGGCCTTATTGTTGTAGATTTGAATCTGCGCTCTGCTCCCGCAGGGGATGCCGGCCCCCCCGCTGCCACTCACGTTGAGCGGACGTCCTGCTGCGCCAGGGTCCGTTACAGCCCGTCCCTCCAGCAGCAGAACGCCATCTCGTCCAAGGGCCTCAACGCCGAATTCGTCCTCCAGTATGACGTAGACCTAAAGGACCTCTTGGGCGACGTCCAGGTGGGAGACACCCCCCCCCCCACTACTCTCACACACAAACACATACATACATACATAAATACATGCTGCATGTATCAATCCAAGCACCTCGCCCTCCTGTTTCCTTCCTTTCAGGCATTTGACGGCTACTTCGTTCATTACTTTGCGCCCAGGGGACTTCCCGTAGTTCCCAAGGATGTCATATTTGTCATCGACGTCAGCGGCTCCATGATCGGCACCAAAATGAAACAGGTAAAGTGGGCGAACTGGAGTGAGATACGTCACATGGGCGTAGTCATGTACACAGACTGGATTTTGAACCTAGCAAAGTGCAAAAAATGTTAAATTTTGGAATTTTGTACACTGGAATCTTGACTTACAAGTGCACCGCTTTACAAAATTTTTTTATTGCTTTGTGATACGAGCCGGGATCTGTCAGAAGGCACAACACAGATGGCATCGAAAGAGGCATTTAAAGCCAGTAAGGGATGATTTGATCATTTTAAAAAGTGGACTAGCTAAATTAAGTTTAGCAATAAAAAGTTTCCGCTACTCTTTCCCCTAACTTCATTGTAAGGCTCATCAACTCTATTGTTGCTGCAATTGCCGCTCTGTTTCCAAACACACCTTCCTCCTCTCCGTCTGCGACTCACCGTAGCCCAATTTCCACTGGTACGCTCTAGGTCATTGGTACCAATGTTGGTCGTTGTTATGGTCGGTATGAGATTACTAGGTTTAATTTTCATGTTTGGTTTTGCGCCGGATGCCCTTCCTCGCGCAACCCTCTGCATTTATTGGCGCCTGGGACCGGCTCAGTGAAACACCGGCCGATGCAGCTCTGAGGCTGCATTCCTACTTTCTCTGTTATTATTATTTATTATGCTTTATGTAGTATTTAAAAAGTCGATTTTTCTTATTTAAGGTGGTGTTTTTGATGGGTGGAAAGGATTAATAGCATTTCAATTTTTAATGGTGAGATTCAGTTTAATATACAAGCAAATTGAGCTATGAGTTTGGTCACAAGACGAATTAAACTCGTAAGTCAAGGTAATACTGTACTATCTTTTACATTTTAATATTGCAATTTTATCAAATTGAAAGTTTTAATCAAATGATTCATATAATATATCCTGAAAGCGACATAATCAGTGCCTTAACGTAGATGTCCAGCTTGGATAGAGTAAACAGTATAGTTTTCATATTAGCCAACTACAATTGTATGACATAGGTAAAAAAAAGATATCCTGATACATCCATGTTGGTTATTTCTTCATAAAATACTTTCTATGAATAAAAGAACCTCCCAGTTCTAAACTGCTGGTTTCACTCCTCTGCGTGCTCTCTATGTTTTCCTAACTTCTCTCCAACGTTCCGCTTACTGAAAAAAAAAATGTTGTTGTTGTCTGTCAGTAGACGAAGCAGGCCATGAGCACCATCCTCGGAGACCTTCGAGAGGGCGATCACTTCAACATCATCACCTTCTCTGACAAAGTTCACACGTGGCGCAGAGGCCGAACGGTCCGGGCCACTCGGCAGAACGTGCGAGACGCCAAGGACTTCGTGAGGAAGATCATGGCAGAGGGATGTGAGTCTTGATTTCGTTGATCTCGTTTTCCCAAAAAAAAAAAAAAATAGGATCTGCGTGTTCTCAGCATTTCGATGTCCACTTGTGGTCTCAGGGACGAACATCAACGCTGCCCTGCTCTCGGCCGCCCAGCTGGTCAATCCATCGTCCCCTGATTCGTCCAAAAAGAGCGCCTCCCCTCGCGTCCCGCTGGTGATTTTCCTCACCGACGGGGAGGCAACTATTGGCGTAACAGCTGGGGAAACCATCATCAGCAACGCCAAGAAGGCGCTCGGCTCCGCCTCCCTGTTTGGGCTCGCCTTTGGCGACGACGCCGACTTCCTTCTGCTAAAACGCCTGGCTCTGTACAACCGCGGCGTGGCTCGGATGGTGTACGAGGACGCGGACGCCGCCCTGCAGCTAAAGGGCTTCTACGACGAGGTGGCGAGCCCCCTGCTGTCGGACATCCAGCTGACATACCTGGACGACCAGGCCTTCGATGTCACGCGCTCCTTGTTCCCCAACTACTTCCAGGGCTCCGAACTGGTGGTGGCAGGCAGGGTCAAGCCCGGTGTCAGAGATCTGAAAGTCACATTATCTGCGACGGATCTGAAAAAAAAACGTCAAGCTGGAGAATGACGTTCTGGTCTCGGAGAATGCCACGGCAGGTCTTTTGGACTGTTCCGCCGGTTTGGAAGGAATCTCCAGTTTTGTGCATCGTCTCTGGGCGTACTTCACTATCAAAGAGCTGCTACTCGCCAAGCTGAACACGACGGATGCTGCCGCTCAGAGGCTTCTGTCGGAGAAGGCCACCAACCTCTCCCTGAAGTACAACTTCGTCACGCCCGTCACGTCCTTGGTCGTGGTGAAGCCGGAAGAAGAGGAAGCGCAGGCAATGACCGCCAAACCCACTGTTGCGGCCACAGTCACCACACCAGCAACTACGACCACCACCAAACACCCCGTCGCTGGCGCAGGGAAGAGGCCCGTCCCGAGGCCGAGCAAACATAGACCTGACCCTCCTCAGCCTCCACCCAGAGTCGCCGTAAACAGGGGGAAAAAACCCTTGTCGCCACTTTCCACCACAAAAACTACAAGCTCGTCCAAAAAAACAACCACCACCTCCAGCCCTGGCTCTACCAGACACCCTGCAGCCACCAGATCCCCCCCTGCTCCTTTCTCCGGCAAGAAGCCCGCCGCTGCCCGAAATGAGTCCAAATCTGCCGCTCCAGCGCCTGCTGGAAAGATCTCCAACTCCCTGAAAAGCGTGGCACCTCCAGCACCCGGACGGGTGTCCACCCCCGCACTCGGCACGACGAAAACAACGCCTCCCCCGACGACCACAGTGTCAACAGCCACCAGCAGTAGCAGTAGCGCACCTGCCCTCAACCCCGATCCTGTGACGACCCCGGCGAGGCCGCTCGCCCCCCCGCCCAGCACCGACAACCCTCCTATCCCCCCTCCGGAGGTGGAGAACGGCACATCGCCCCCAGACCTTCCTGAGATCACCACCCCCCGCCTGCAGCCCACGCTGACTACATCCCCCCCTGCGCCGGCCCCGGCCCCGGGGCTGGAGGGCAATGACGTGAACTTGGCCGTGGACCCGGACGTGCACGTGGCCACCCTGGTGTCAGCGACCTTTGCCCCCATGCCTGGTGTGACGGATGGGCCGCAGCTGTGGGAGGCAGCGGGGCTCCTGGGTTGGTTTCCGCTCTGTTCCGAAACAAGAGAGACTGAAATTTGGGAAACCTCAGCCCTGCTTCTAACGCTCTGTTCTTTGTCTCCTCGCCAGATGTCTCAAGTTCCATTCAAGTCCAGAGAAAAGGTGACCTTTAGTTTTCTCTTAACAGAGTTTAGATTTAGAAATCTGATTCATAGATATGATCTAAATGTGGACTTTTTTGGTGTCACATTCCCTTTTTATCACAATCAATTTTACAAAAGCATGGCTCAAGAAGACCCCAAATGAAGGTTTTCCCTAGCTGAGTCGCCCGGGATAGCGCTCGATGCTGAGCGCCTGCCGAGACCCAAGGGCAACATGGGTCCCCCTTCCCTCGGATTCACCACCCATAGGAGGGGCCATTGGAGTCAGGTGCAGTCTTAGCTCGGTGGTGGCCGGAGGGGGGAGCCTTGACAGTCCGAACCGCAGCTGCAGTTCGAATGTTGCCTCTCTGGCGGGGAAGGAGCCTGAGGTTGTACGGAAGCTGAGAGGTTCTGGCTAGACGTAGCCTCTGGACCCAGGCCTCTCGAGAGGGGTTGGACTTTTTTCCACTCTGTAGTTGCCCCTGGTGAAAGGTGCCGGGCAGGTTGATAGAATTTAATTGAATCAAACTTTATTAATCCAGAAGGAAATTCTTTTGCCAGATTGGTGCAACGTGATATAAAACGGGATATTGATTTTATTGCTGTCAGGTTTCCAAAAAAAAGTGTGGGCATATCGATTGCCCCCTTGCTCGCCGCCTACAAGTCGGAGTCGACCTTGTGGATGGGAGGGTAGCCTACCGCTACCTGCCGCAGTTCAATGATCAACTTTGTGGTCATATCATTGGACCTGAGGCACAAGTGACGAGAGGGGCTGAGCTGTCAGCTGATCACCACCTGAACGTGAGCTGGCTATGATTGTGGACCTGGCAGACCCAAATGCATTGTGAGGGTTGTGAACATCTAGCAGAGTCCCCTGTCAGAAAGAGTTTTAACTCCCACCTCCAGCAGAGCTTCAACCACATCCCGGGGGAGACGGGGGGACACTGAGTCCAAGTGTTCTGTACCTCCATCGATGTGGCAACAGATCGGAGTTGTGGCCATAAAGTGGTCGGTGCCTGTTGAGGCAGTAACCCCCGAACCTGTCGGTGGACACCAGGGGTTGGAGATACCGTCAAGCTGAAGGAGTCCTATCAAGCTTCTCTGGCCCGTTGGGCTCCGGAGGCAGCTGACAGGTACCGGTAGTTGTGGTGGTTGCTGAGGCAAAAACTCGGGCATGGGTTGAGTTTGGTGAAGCCATGGAGAATGACCTCAAGCTGGGACATTGTGGCTCTGTGGAAGGAGAACTTCCAAGTTCTCCTCAACCCCAATGACATGCGTTCCAACAAGGCAGCAGAGACGGGGGTTGTTGAACATCAGGTTTTCATCCTGGCCGTGGAACAGTAGACCAACTCCGCACCCTCGGCAGGGTCCCAACCAGTCTACATGTGTTTTGTGGACCTGGAGAACCGTGTCCCGTGGGGGGACTTCTGTGGGGGCTGCTCCAAAAGTATGGGGTACTGAACCCTGTACTCTGGGCCGTTGTTCCTTGTATGATCAGTGCCAGAGCAGGGTCGGCGTTGCCAGTTTTAAGTCTGACCCGTTTTTCCAGTGAAGGTTGGACTCCGCCAGGTGTGTCCTTTGTCACCAATTCTGTCCATAACTTTTATGGACAGAATTTCCTGGCACGAGGTAAAGCTGCCTTTCTATAGGAGCAGAAAGTATAGGACGAATCTCAGCTCAATGTGGGCAGCCTTCTGCTTTGACCAGTTGAGGCAGGAACACTAGAGACACGGGAGATAGGAGGTTTGTGAGGGACAGCGACAAATGATCTCATACTAGTAGTAATAACACTAACATCGGCACAATAATAGCTGACATGATGCAATAATAGCTTTAAAAACCCTCTCCAGGCAGATGTTGCAGATTTGCGACAGCCAAATATCAGATTTTTCCTGCAACTACAACTTAATTTGAGCCTGAGAGGGTTAATGCTCATAAAAGAATATGTCAATGGTGGATGCCTGGCATTATTGCTAGAGTAAATTCAGCCATGCATCCTGGGAGCCTGCAAAATCAGAGGTAGGAGGTTACTATTAATTACAAAAAGCAAAGTTCTTTTTAGATTTCTCCTCTTGATTCAGATAGTTTCAATGATAAGGACTCAAAACAAAAACGTAAAGGACCCTAGAATGTCTCAGTGTATACAAACCTTCATGTGAATACGATTAAGCAATAAAAACAATAAATGGAAAACGTGACATATGAGCGGTTGAAACTCAATAAAAATAACAATCGGAATCATGATAGAGATGGCATTACAACACATAGATTTAACGAAAGATAAACTAGTTACATTGTGTTGAAAAGAACTGCCGTTTCTGTTTTTATATGAAATGAGTCAAATAGTCATGCAAAGACCCTGAACGCATGTCCTAATCTTGCCCTACCTGGGTTTTTCCAGACTCCGATGCCACCTACGACTACGACTACAACCTCAACTACGGCGCCTGTGAGTTTCATTCATCCGAAGCGGCTTTCTCCTCCTCTTTCTCTTCTTATTTTTCCCCCCCAAACAGCAGGATATTAAAAATATTTCCCCCCCGGTGTCTGTTTTCCAGGGGATGATCTTACGGAGACCTCGGGTAGGTATCCAGAGCCTCGAACTCCGATGTCGTGTTGTTCGCGGTTCCTATTTGCGTGACACATCCCGTCCTGTGGTTGCTTTCAGCGCCTCGGAGCGACGACGACTGTCCTTCACCCCAATGTCTTGTGCTTTTAGAGCCCTCAGCCCAACTGAGCACCGAGCACTTCGTCTCGTCTGGTCAAGAGCCTTCCTTACTTATTAGTGTCAATATTCAAAATTACATCCGAGAAGTCAGAGCTCATGTCTTATGTGTTGTATTTTTTTTTTTTTTTTAATTCTGCAGTTGATGGAGACCCTCATTTCATGGTCCAGCTGCCAAATAAGCACCAGAACTTGTGTTTCACAGTGGACGGCAGAGCCAACGATGTCGTCCGGCTATTAGAGGATCCGGAGAAAAGTACGCCTGGGCTAGCAGTGCTATGCTAAGCTAGCTCCTCTATTTCCGATTGACCACTTTGACCGGAGCAACATTTTTTTTTCAGGGTTTGATCCTGAGGAAGCCAAGTCTATATACATTTTTGGGGCAAAATTAGCATGAGAGCACGGAAGATTTCGGCAGGGGGTTAAAAAAGGAGAAAAAAAAAAAACATAAAAATGTTTAGATGTTGAATTTAAAATCCGTCCAATTTGCTTCCATCCTGTAAGTACCAGGGACATCCTGTGATGGGAAAAAAAAAAACTTTGCAAATACTTGAAAATCTTAAGATCCCAGATCATAGTAAAATACAATTTTCCTTGTGGCTGAAATTAGTATTACAATAGGAATTCAATTAATTACCTATGCAGCCAAAAGGGAATAAATTCATAAGAATCTGCCTGCGCCGGACTCTGTGACCTGGTCTGTGACCTTTTGACCTTCCAGGCATCATCGTAGATGGCCATCTGACCGGAGCGCCCGCCAAACATGGCGCCGAAAACCGCCCCCGCACCTACTTCGACCGGCTCACCGTCTCCCTGGGCAGCGGCGGCGTCACAATCATCCTGTCGCTGGACGGCGTGGTGGTGGAAGGGGAGGGGCGAGACACGCTCGCCATCAATCAGACGGCGTCGCTGACCAGGCAGGGGGCGACGATCACCGTGGACAACCACCGGCGCTGCTGGATCGAGCCAGCGAAGAATGTGCGCTTCTTGGTCCTGTTCCATCGCTACAAACACCCCAGCTACCTGCAGATGGCGCACTTGGGTTTTTACATCGCACACGGACGAGGGCTGTCCGCCTCGACACAAGGCCTGCTGGGTAATCACACGCGCACGTCGGTGTATATTAACTGTTAAACTGGATTACTGTTAGTATTGTCAGACGCCACAGCAGATGACCTGGGTTTGGGCCTTCTACATCAGGGCGCTGGCAGAAATAACAGCTCGACAACACGGCCGGTGGGCAAGACCAGATATTTATTTTCCAAAACCCAACGCCGGTAAATACTTTTCTTGTAAAGAGGTCAAACTCTTAACCCACCGCCAGATAAGATGGTCTGTGGCAGTGAAGATGATACTCCATTTAGGTGCTGTGAGGATTTTTCTCTCTGGGGAGGTTAGTTGCGTTCAAGGTTAGAACCGCCGTCCGAAACCAGTAAGCAAGTTGACTCAAGACTAAAGTGGCTGGAATGGTTTGGTGTCTATATGCGAACCTGTGATTTACAGCTTACCAGTGTCAACAGGGATTTTATGTCCTGAAACCTGCATCATAAAATTCATCAGGGCCTTAAAAGCATTTATAAAAAAAAAAGAGAAAAAAAAAAAAGTAACATTTCACAAAGACCCATGTCGTAGAAACATCAGCTACCCCGTTTTTAAAATCAAACAGTTGTAATAAAAATAACATTTTAAATCATTGAATTCACAAAAAAAATTGACCTGATATTGAAGTTTGTTTGGGTTTAACCATGGCTGACTATATTGTAATTATAAAAAGAAAATACTCTTGAAGAACCCTTCGGCTCAAATAATATTGAGCTATCTTCTATCTGTCGGCTCTTACTGGAACACTGGATCTCATATTTCTGTCCCGTACTCCCCCCCCCAGGACAGTTCCAGCATGCCGATATGAGTGTAACAGAGGCAGAGCACCGCCCAGGCGAGGGAGTCCATTGGGAACACGGTGAGGGAGTTTTGTCCCTGGGGATCCTGAGACGGGGGTCGCAGCTGCTGCCTGTGACCCTGCAAGACAAGCTGCTGAAGGACACGGTGCTGAGGCGACACTCGGACCAGTGCTGGGTGGTTCCCAAGGCCCGGATCCAGGCGCTCCTGGGCCACCCCTACGAGAGCTACGTGGTGGACCGGGTGAAATTCTAGCCGAGGCGGCTCCGCCCCGGGCCGCTCGCCGCACACCTGAGCCCGGACGCTCTCACCAGCATCGGTTATTTGACAAGAGGACCGACAGGAAGCGGGACACGGCCGAGCTGCGGCTCGAGGTGTAACGTTCTGTTGTGTCGAGCAGCGGAGCAGAAAAAGGGCGTCGGGGGAAGGCGAGGAGGGGAAGCGACAGCGGCTATGATGAAATGGAAAACCGCAGAGGCGGAAACAAAAAAATATAACTGGACAAACACGATTCTCACGCGCCCTGGAAAAAAAACCTCGAATTCAGCGCGACCATTTTTCAGTTGTGCAAAATGAAAGGTTACGCGGAAGAAAAAGGAAAATGTGCATCGGCCTTCAAAATGTTTTAAACAGGTGATGTCAGTCAACCGGACGTTTGCTGCTGATATCAATATTTACGAAAGGAAAGAAATTGATCAGCTTTTAACTCTATCCAAGAACTGTTTTATTTCTTTCCCTAGGTTCTATCATTTTAGCAGGAAATAAGAGTCAGGTTGACGCTTAATGTTGCTATGGACTTAAAAGTGATACAATATCACACTTGGTTTGTTGACAACTTTGAAACAACTTCATGTCAACATCGAACCAAGTGGTCAGATGTCCCGACACCGACCTCACACCCTGCATTCAACCAAATACCCACGTCCGAACAACGTTTGCAAGGAATGTAGACAGACAAACTGATCAGGTTTTTGACAGGTTAAATATTGATCAGTGAAAGTTTCATATATTGATACTGACACTGACCTGCTATTGACTGATGGGTGTTCTACCAGCCTGCTTCTGTTCTGGATCATATCTATCCAATGAACCCTGAGATTATTACTTTAAAAAAAAAAAAACAGCGAGTTGTTCATTTTGAGTGACTTACTGTCTTGTTTTGTCTTGTTTATATTTACCGTCACCGCTTAATGAATGATTAATCAATGGAATAACCGATAAATAAGCCAATGAATAAAGCGATCAATAACTGCAGCTCCGACAAAGACTGATCTTTCAGCACGTCTGGAGAGCGGTTGACCTTGCGGTGCCAAGAACCTCCAAAGGGTACAGACACCCAAGGCTTGAGCACGGATGGTGGGGGTTCTCTGTCTCTGGGTGGCAGTGCGCTCACGTCGGCATGGCAACCACAAAATGTCCGCATGTGGCGCAGCAGCTGTTGCTTCACAGCGTTGGCTGAGGATCATCAGGAGATCATTTCCACCTTCCAACTCCGCCGTCGTCTGTCATTTTTCATTCGTTCAGTTTTCTTGATATATTTATCTTATTTTCCTTTTTAGGATAACCGACATTTAAAATATCGTACGAATGTGAGTATCGTCACCGCCCACCCGAACACTGACAACATTTTCAGAAAAAGCAAAACAGAAATCAAGGTTTGCCATGTGCTTTTTTTTTTATTTTTCTATCATTTCATTCATAGTTTATTTCATTTTATTTGTTACACAAGACATTAGGCATTGTTCACATACTAGTGATCAAACAAGGACAGTTAAGTTGTTTTTTTTTCTACGACTCAGCCTGAACTATTTCACTTTAGTCAATTTTCAAGGGAAATGTTGTCAATAGTGGTTGTCCGAAAAAAAAAAAAAAAAAAAAAAAAAAGCCAAAACCGGAAGGAAATGAAATCAGTACCATCACACGAGGCTTTTGTTTTCAATAAATTAAAGAGAGAGAGGACAATATGTGATGCTGGGTGGGAGGAGGAGGGGGGGCTTCCAACAGATCTATATCTCAGACAGGAAACAGGAATCCAGTTTTTTTCATCAGATCACGTGTGTGTGTGTATGTACGTGTGTTTGGTTTTTTTTTTTTCAATTCCAGGATAAAGAGCAGGCGTAATGAGAAGCGGGAAATTGAACACGGACTCGAAGGTTTTTCGGCGACAAACCGCCGTCGTCTGGGATGCTGTGCGATGCCTGGATTATCACGAGATAAGGTAAACATAAAACATGACCCAGCGAAAAAAAAACAAACAAAAGATTGGAATGCATCACTTTTATAATGTATTTCAATGTAAACTGATAGCATAGCGTGTTCGGCGTTTCAACGTAAAACCTTCCGCGGCACGTTGCTGAAATTCAAAAAAATAGAGTGAGAACAGTAAGACACTCCAAACACCCCCTACGACTGTGTTTTGGGTTGCTAGGCGACTAGCTTGCGGCAGGTTGGATTTTAAAGGAACTTTATCGCTGCATTTCAAGGAGACTAGTGCATTCATGCTACGAGCATTAGAGCTCATTTCCGACTCACTGCCAGATTCAAATTTTAAATATTTGTGTCCGGACTCGTGGCCTCCGTCCCAAATTTGTTTCTAATTGGGGTTGCCAATCCAAGATTAAGTTTGTACACGATTTTCTAGGCCAATTAAAACTTTTCTATCGGGTTTAAATGAGAGCCTGGATTACCGGATTTCACTGGGTTTCTGAATCATACAGAAGCAAAAAATAATCATTTTAAATCACACTTGGGTTGATTTAAAATGAAGGTGTTTTTGATGTTTTTAACGGAGCCGCCGGTAGATCGGGCTGTTAACGTGCTCCAAAGACCGGATCGCACGTCGTCCCTTCCACGGTTTCTCCGAGTTCTAGTTTTAGCATCATTAGCACGTCTCGCCAGCACCGGTCATCTCACTGGTCATCTCAAAGGTGTCACCTGCCACACCTGATCGTTTAAAGCAAAGCAGTTATTTTCTGAGGGGCCCAGGGATTAGAGGGAGACCTCAAATTAAGGCTATGACTAAATAAAAGCATCTCCTGGGGCGGCACTTGTAACTGGAGCTTCAAACTTTAGTCAAGCTACGCTTTCTACTTCATCACTACAGTTTTCACAGAGGGTTGAGCTCAGTGAGGGGGAAAAGGGCTGGTGTTGGTTGACTTATCTTATACACAAAGGGTTGAACCACCCAGGACACAGTCTGGTGCTTTCACTTTCACTTTGGGCCAAAATTTCAGTCTTCACCTTCCTCACTTTAAAACCTTTCACAATCCAAAACATCACCCCGTGCCTTTTCCTGTCAGCGCAACGCTCTCCTTGAAGCTCCGCCTCTTTTTCGACACTAGCTCCAGACCTGGCTGAACGGAAGTCAAAGGTGACCGCTTCGATTTGTACTCGTTTTCTTTTAACCTCTGATTCAGGGAGTGAAATTTTCTCACAATGTTTCCTCCATTTTTTTTCCCCAGAAAATATACTGAAACAGGGAATGGAGCCAGCAATCTAGCAAATGAAATGCGTTTTAGTGTGTAATGCGAGGCAAACTGAAGTAAAGTTACAAGACCAAGTATATATTCACTATTAAGACTGAAGGAACCACAATTCCATAAACCAATCCGAATCACAGAATCTATCCCAGAATCCTCTGCGAATCAAACTTAACTTCCCTGAAACACACAGCAGGTCAGAGAGGGAATAACTGGTTTCTCTAAGCAGGTAAAAGCAAAAACATGAACTATGGTACAGTAAGAGATTATCCCTAGCAGCAAACATGCTAGCTAAAGTTTACAGGGTCGAACTGCGTACTTTACCAATCAGAGACTGGACTCAAGTATCAGCACATACCTACTGAAAAAATGACGGAGACCAAACTGACTTCTGGCTTCTATAGGGGAAGTTAGCAAACTGCTAACTAATTAGATAGCTAGCCTGTCTTGCATGACCACAATTTTCAAAACTGCATTTGTTGCCAAAGGGTAATTTGAAAAAGTACTTCCAGAACCAGAGCTGGCGGTCACCGTGACAGGAAGCCTCGCCGAGCACCAGACCAACTATCTCAACACCAACTTTCCTCCCGACATTCCCTTTTATTTACTTTATTTTTTTTTTTTTAATTCCATTTTCAGCTCCAGAACCCCCGTTTCCATCTCTGCGCCTGTAAACGTCATAACTTCAGCCAGTGAAATGTGCACCAAATATATAGAAATAAAACTCTTCAATAATTTAAAATGTTAGCAAGTAAAACTATTCAAATTTGACGCCACACAAACAGAAATTCGACGAAGGGACCCGCCGTACAGGTGGATAGCAGGAGAGGTTGGGGGCGCGATCCACAGTTATTAGCCACCGGTTAGCTTGCCTGCTAGCACAGGGAACACAACAGCATTGCAAAGTGAGCACTAT
This sequence comes from Fistularia commersonii, assembly GCF_037954325.1. Classification (NCBI taxonomy): domain Eukaryota; kingdom Metazoa; phylum Chordata; class Actinopteri; order Syngnathiformes; family Fistulariidae; genus Fistularia; species Fistularia commersonii. The sequence continues at coordinate 8,136,258 of NC_141297.1, read as the reverse complement.
CGGTTGACTTAACAGCCCGATTTTATATGTAACGTCTCATAACTTATTTTGTTTCTGTTTTTCGCCGTTTCACCGACAAATTTTGCCGAAACGAAAATTAAGAAAAAAAAAAAAAAAAAAAAAATGTTAAAGTAGCGGCGTCCATTTGAGGTTACACTGGGGAAAAAAATATAATATTGTTTAAAAAAAAAAAAAAAAAACCACAAGCGTAAAGGGTGAAAGCAGGGCTGACAGGAGCGATGAGTGGAATGGTCCAGCTTTCGTACCGCAGTGTTATTTGAGTCTATGTACAGAACTATCGTGTGGAAAACATGCACGTCGCCTGGAAGTGACCCTTCCAGAGGAATTCTACGCTAAAAGCTGTCACTGTTTTTTTTTTTTTTTTTGGTCTTTTCTTGTTTTTTTTTTAAATCATTATCATCTCGCGCGGGCGCCGAAGTCGAGGCGGCGTCGGCGCGAGCGGAGAGATGTTACAGAAAGAATGAAATGTTTCCAAAATCACCAACCACAAGTAATAATTCAGCTCTAATGATGGAAGTTAAGACATGATTATAGATTCTTATCATGAAATGAGGAACCGTGTCAACCCTGCTTTTCAGTGACAGAGAAGGGAGAGTGAGTGTTTGAACGGCGCGTGTGTGTGTGTATGTGTATGTGTGTGTAAGAGCGTTAGTGTGTCAAGAGAGAAAGAGAGAGGGTGACTTGAGGAAAAGGCGGCAAAGGGTTTAAGACAGGCGGAGTCTCCTCCACCTTTTCGCCCCGACCTCCTTTCCCGGCCTCGCCCTCTCTCAGAAGCCCCCCGTCTACCACTCACTGCTCGTCCTCCCCAAACACGTCGTTCTGTTTGCGCTTCATGTTCTCAAAGTCAAAGTCGCTCCCGGTCATGCGTTTGTAGATGTCCTTGATGTCGTTGCACGTGGTCTCGAAGTGAGTGGTGGCGTCGTAGGACCTCGAGGCGAAGACCTGGGCGGGAGAAATTTGGAGCGTCATCGTTTGCTGTTATGACTTCACACACACGTCGCACAGCTTATCAGGGCCGACAGAAGTTGATATTCCAAGCCCAGATTTAGAAGTATCGACAGTACAAGGAGCATTAAGAGTGAAACTTTCAAAAAAGCGATGACGCTGGACGGCCGAAACACCAAAAACGTCATAAAACACGTTTCTTTTTAATGTCATACGGACATTAATCTTGAATTTAACGTTAGACGTTAAACATTAAACATTAGTTTAACGCAGTCCATGTGAAGAAGTTAGATTGACAACCGCATGACTTTTACATTTTGCTAGGTGATGAAAATCGTGCCGAGGTTAAAACAATGTCAGCAATCCCAGAGAACTCTCAGGGCCCTGGGCTCGAGTCACGTGACTTGAATTTGGCGCCAGTCGATTTATCCGACTCGAACCGGAGTCGGAGCCGGGTCGCGTGTTCGTTTCTCTCGCAGCCGACAAGCCACCAACAGGATGACGATCGTAATAAGACTCGACTTCAAAACGCATGAGACACGACTGTCTTCACTGGACCGAGACACTAAACAATCGATTTGTCGTACAAAGCGTGACCAAAAATAAAGATAAAAAGAAAAACAGAGCTTTTACAATACATGAAGGACTTGTGATTACTTTCTCCCTTGACTTCAAACCATTGCCTCGATCTTACCCTCCTTCCAGACTTATGAGTAGCCTGAAAGCTTCCTGTCTTGACTGGACTTGGACCTAAAGACTTGTACTTGGGACCTGCGGATCAATGACTGCACTCCACCTCTGCTTCATTGTATTTATAAAGGAGCTGAAGTGAAAGGCTTCAAAAAAAAATGCATAGAATTGCTGAAGCGTCCAGCTCTACTTGTGTGTGGGATACCGGGTGTCGATAAAAGTCTTATTGCTGCCGCGTTTCCTCACCTGGCTCTCTGTTCCATCGTCTGTGGGCTCGTAAAGGTCACTGATAGCCACAAACCTGTCGAGTAAAAGGCAAAAAAAATATATATATAAATCAATCAACTGCAGCATCTCATTAAAAACAAGATCTCTGGCGAATGCTTAAAAAGCGAAATCGACAGAATTCAGAGGACTGACTTTTGGTCGATGGGCTCCAGCAGCTCCAGCGCCGGCTCGATCTCGGCCTCGGGCTCGCTGGTCTCCACCGTGGTACTGACGATGGCGATGTACTTCCCCTGGGCCGCCACGTTGTGGGCGTAAGAGATCATGCACACGTAGATGTCTGCAGGGATGAGGACAACGGCGTCTCAACTAAAAGGTATTTGTGGTATGCCGACACTTGACCGAAGTACGTGTAAAAACCAGGTACTCTTAATATACTGAGCTACATGTAAAAATAATGCAGAGAACATTCAACAGGGCCAAAAGTATTGGCTACTTTGAGTGTGTTAGTCTGTGTTTTAAGCATCCAGAAATACATGTAAGATTCTTCAGCATTGTGGTTCATTAATGGGGGGTCAAGTTTTTTGCATCAAAACCGCATCAAACTATTTTACATGAGAATCATTTGCTGGTCGACTAAAGGTTCGATAGAGTATTTCACACATTGAAAAAAGAATAGAAAACCAATTGGTTGAATAACATGAAACTGGAATATTTTAAGTAAAATCTTAAAGGTGATTTTACTTGGAAATGTACCGTAGAACAGGAAATGTTGATGCGCATAAATATGTACCTTCAGTGTGTATATGTTTACATAATATGCTATGAAATGAGCAATACTGAAATTTCAAATACCAGTATGAATAATATTTACCAAAATTATAAAAAGTGGTGACATTGCGTTCTCTTGTTGATACTGTTAAGAAAACAAGCAGATACTATTACTATTATTAATAGTAGTAGTAGTACAGTGGGGTGCTATGCGTGCGCTGTGTGCATGTGTGTTACATCCCCTCAGGCAGCAACGAGCCTCACCTGAGTTGCGGTTGACCTGATTCTGAGGAATAATGATCTGGCAGGAGTTGGCGTCGTTGGTGTTTTTGATGGGGTGGCTGAGGATGCAGATCACACGGATCACCTGACCCGCCTTGCGGACGCGGTCCGGGATGTAGCTGGGGTCGCAGATCAGCTGCTTGCAGCGCGCAACCTGCAGGGGGGAACACGACAGCGGCCTGTTTGAGAAAGCGTCGCAACATTTAATCCGTCCGTGGTGACTATGAATAATCCGATATGGCCGAACCTCGCCCTCGGACTTCACTCCGATCACATGACCGCCCTCCATCACGATCTCATCCACTGGTTTATTCAGCATGTAAGTTCCTCCGTAGATCGCACTCAACCTGAGATGGGGTTATAGAGATTATCCTATGTTAGAGACAAGTGGCATTTGATCAATAAGGAAACTGAAATATCACAATAACCAAAAGAGTGATATTGACATTAACTTATATATATGAAAGTGTTCCTGGAACAACAAGGAGCAGTTAATTGTTGTTAAAGGCCCCTTTAGACGTATACAGTTTCACTTTTGTGCCATTTTTGGCTCATTATGGGGTCATTTGAAACACGTTTATTGGGCTAACTGCAACATTAAGAGTAATTACTTCGTTTTTGTTTTTTTTTTTGGAGCAGGCATTTAAATTTAGTCTGTCTGAAGTAAGTAGGCCACTTTGTACAATTACTGGTTTATGTCTTGCAAAGTGTGACGCAATTCCTCAATTCATTTTTCTGGAAAGCTTCCCGATCCTCTTCCGGGGATTTCCACAAAAATTCATGCGTGATATTTTTTTCTTGTTTTTTTCGCAAGCCACCTCGGACAGTTTACCAACACCCCTCCTGGGATTCTGAAATACATCCCTATCTGCAATTGAATCATCGGTGTTACACCTCACAGGGGGAACACATCACGACGCACTGCGCAGCTGTGACTGTGTCTGTGAGCGCGAGTGTGAGGGAGCGTGAACCTGGCGAATCCCTGCGGCAGCTCTCCCAGGCCGTACAGAGGGTAGAGGTAGGGGCTCTTCCCATATCGAGCCAGCGATTCACTGTACAGCTTGATGCGGTTGATCGTGTCCAAACAGGGAACGTCAAGGTAGCTGGAGAGGAAACAAGAAAAACGTGGTCATGATCTGTAGGTACAGTAACCGCCAAACGGAACTCGATATATCGAAAGACAGTTTTCAAGAGCTTTTCCGGGTGTCATTTAAGAGATATCCAGGTCACTGGGAAGACAATGGACTTAAGGCTACACCCCTCAGGTACTCAGAGAAGTAAAGCTATTTTAGATTTAATCTTCTGGTGCTATAGGTGAAACACAATTGAAGTTGAAACTTGTCTTTTTAGAGTAAAAAAAAAAAAAAAATATATATATATACATATATATATATATATATATATACATATATATATATATATATATATATATATATTAAAAAAAAATCTACTTTTCCAGGACGACACCTATTCTTTTGGCAATTTCCACATTTTCCAAGGCTGGAGAAGTTTTTCCACTTCCTTCGGGGTTTATCAGGATGTATAAAACCTTGATAATTCAGTGAAAAACTCCCCGCTGAGAGGTCAACTCAAGTCAACAAAAAAAGGCCTGAATTGAGACTGAGACCAAAGCTAGGAACCACATTTCTACAATTCTGCGTATATCGCAAGATTCACTCACTCGTCTGTCCTGTAGAGGGCCAGGGCATGGCCGGTGAAGTCAATGACATCCTGGCCAAGGTCAAACTTCTTGTAAACATCCCTCATTGTTGTGGTTTTGGGGTCGACGCCTTCGAAGGTTTTGGGGTCGTTCTCGTCGAAGTTCGCCACAAAAACTAAAAACTTCCGAAACCTGCGTTTCTCAAACATTCCCATCAAATCTGGAAGTTTGAGCATAAAAATTGGGGTTAAAATTCACGGCGTCCTCATATGGTGACGTGCAGAAATAGTGCATTTCTTGCATTCATGCACGGCTGCAACATAAAAATCTGCCAAATGTCGCCACCTTCTTCTCCAATTCCTCATCGCAAGTTCCAGAAACAATGACTATGCAAATATTTTTTCACCTTTACAAGTTGTGACATTTTTCAAGTTTTCGCCTTATTCCCTCAAGAAAAAAAAAAAGAAGGAATTATTATAAGGAATTTTTTTCAAATACAAAAATATGGCTTGTAAAAGGAAAGCATAACTTTAATAATTATAATAATAATTATTATAAAAACAAGATATTTACTCATTTAAACCTTATTTTGAAAATAAAAACAGGTTATATTTTATTGTTGATTTTATATGATTATTTTTATCCTGTTATCTGGGATTTATTTTTGCTAATTTCCTTGTGTTTTCTAATAATTTTGTAGATTTTGTATCATGTACTGATCTTATTTTCAAATGGTGATAGTCTACTAATTTTCTGGCTGGTATAATTTTCTGAAACTTTGGTATGCCAGTTCCGAAATACACATAATTTTTTTTTATTAAATTCATCCTCTTGCAAAAACTAAGAGTTCTGCATTATTAAGCTCTGGCCACTGGGTGGTTTACTGAGCCCCTGCTCCCGGTGCATACTGCTCTGGAGTCTTTCTCCTCTCAAGTTTCCACGTTTCCCTTGTGTTGCTGGATAAATGACGCCAAGATCAGCCTTCAACTATTTGGGAGGCCATCATTCTGTCTCGCCTTCTCAAATTCAGGTCTCCGCTGAGTTTCAAAGCTCAACTTTGATCGATGAAAGAAGAAAAGGCCGTCAAGCCACAGAGCGGAAAGCGGCAAGAAGGGACAAACATTTATGATGGACGGGACTTTTTAAGGTGACTTTAAATCATCCTGAAAACCATCCCCCAGGAACATTCACAATTTTGAATGGCTTACTTGAAGCCAGGGCCTCAGTCTCGGTCGACGGCACCTTGTAGATTTTCCCTCCTTTGTAGACAAAACTTCCCTCCACAACTTTGAAGTCCAAGTACCGAGTCACTTCTGTGTACAGCAGCATCTTCACCAGCTGGCCTGTGCTCACACACACACACACACACACACACACACACACACACACTTTATATGAATTTTTGGCCTTCAGCAATACACACTACAAACACTGTCATCATGATTCCGGTGTTGGTGATAAAACAGAATTACAATGTGCCAAGTTTCATTTTGATTTTTGAAGTCTATCTTATTACATCATTTAGACAAACCCAAATATACATATATTATACATATATTTCTATATGCACATATGTATTGGTCATATCTTTTAAATGTCAGTTTATTGTCTTGGTTGAATTTAAATGTGATTTTTTTTTTATTAGATTTATATATTATACAGTTTATATGAGGCTAAAAGTGTAGTTTACTGTGGAAGCTTGATTTTGATAGTACAAATGTATTTTGACTTGAAAATGATGATTTTGTATAATCATCTTTTAGTATTTTTTGTATTTTAATATGATTGTATTTCAAAATTATAAAATCATTGTAGATTACTGTAATGGAAGGAGAATGGCAAATCTCTCGTTTTTTTAGTCCATTCTTGCTTCGTGCAGTCTTTAAGATTCATCATCTCAAATATATTTTGCCCTCAGATGACATCATCCGACTTTTTACAGCTTTATAGTCAAGAGTTGAGGCAGAAGATCGTCCTTCGGCTCACCGTTGGCCATCAGAAACTTGGGGATGAGATCGACGTTCCAGTCCCTTCCCCGGCCCATGGACTCAGGGGGACTATCTGGAAGAGTGAAGCGCTTGTAGAGCTGAGGGAGGGAACAGCGAGGGGGACAGCCAGTAGGTCAGCGGTTGACTCGCAATGAGACGCACACAAAAGATATTGATTGGTTTTATAGATTACCTCCTCCAGGGGGGTGATGGAGGAGCTCTCGCCTCCATAGTACGGGTTCCTGTCCATGTGCAGGACCTTCTTCCCGTTGACAGACATGATGCCGGACAGAATGCATTCCTGCAGGAAGAAACCAGCGGATACTCAGCTTCCTGTTTGGAGCGGAACGTGTTTACCTTCTGGTTCCTTCAGATCCATTTCTGACTGACGAAAGTGCAGAGTGGAACATTAGAAGCTTTTCTTTTGTTTCATCAATAAAAGTGCTCTCTCTCTCTCTCTCTCTCTCTCTCTCTCTCTCTCTCTCGCTCTCTCTCTTTGCGTGATGTCATTTTTAACGAGTACAATTTGTGACATCACGAATATTCACATTGAAGCAGCCCTTTAACTCCCAACCCTTTAACTCTTGAATTTCTTGTGATGGGAGGGGAATGTTATTTAGGGTTTTTTGATGAGGAAATTATATTCACTTAACTGTGTGTGTGTGTGTGTGTGTGTGTGTGTGTGTGTGTGTGTGTGTGTGTGTTCTGCTATCATGATATATGTATATATAAATAAATAAGTAAGGGGCATTAGAATAAAAGTAACCTAACAGAAAAAAAATTACAATGAAAATTGAATATTTAGCAATGGTCATCAATATATCCTACATTTTCTTTCAGTCTTTGTTACAGTCCTAATTCAGTTTTACGACTCAAATGTAGTATAATAATAATACATGTAGGTAAATGTAATGAAAAATGTACTAGTTAATAATATGTTAAGAGGAAATAATCATTTTGATTACAATTAGAAATAAGTTGATTTTGGATTGTTGATCATGTAATTAGATCCATTAGGAATTTCCCAATACAACACAAACAAATAGGATGTCAAAATTGGTCAACATATATTTATTTTTATAATTATAATTTAAAATAATGTTGTAATTGTCCATGTGCATACGTGGGATCCCTGGACCCACTCTGAGCTTGCGATAAATAATGAAAAAAGCAATAGTCCTGAAAAAAAATCGTAAAAAAAAAACGTTGGATTTACTTTCAAAAAGCTGTTACTTTATAGCTATGAGGTGAGACCGATTACCTTTATTTTGTTTAATCTTAAGTAAAAGGTCTGTCACACCTGCCGTGACCATCTGACCTGTTATGACAGAAAGATGCAGGGAGGACAGACAGGCCGCTGTGCGCATGCGCGTTTCACTCATACTCCAACTCATAATAATCATAATCACAATTAGAGAGATCATAACAACCATGTGTATCCCGAACACCGTCGTTACCATATTAACAAAGCAGAACTGAAAACGTATTAAAAACGTATTATGCTGAAGAGCAATTTTGACGTTTTTTGACTACTTTTGGTCTTTCCGAGGTTGCGAAATTGAACGTCCGCCGGGCTCTTTTTTCTGTGGCGGAAGGTGATTGCCGCAGAGGGCGTGATGAGTGAGTGGAACTGCGGAGCTCGGTCATCTCGTAACCCCGTGGTCGGGCCTTGCACCGCCCCAGGATGGAGGCCTGTCTAAGCGGAGGACCAGCAGGGGGGTGACGCCTAAAAGATGCTACGGGGTGGAACTCGAAAGCCTCACCCCGACGCCGGCGGATTTTATTGTTCACAATACCCTAACATTTTTATGTTAACAACCACCCCCTCCCCGGTCGTCGTGCTAGCTGTCGTTTTAGAGATGCTACAAATGGCGTCTCTTATTACAATTTCCCTAATGTGACAAGCTTTCACTTGTAGGATACGGGCCTCATTCACAGCGTGGATGTCTTATTATGTTTTTTTTTGTTTTTTTTTTTAGAAATGTTAGCTAAAAAGGGCGTAACTTTGCCCACTCACCGTGAGCCCGGTTCCCAGAACGATCACATCATATTCCTCATCCATGTTGAATCGCCGCCTCTCCCGTCTCGCCCTCTTTTTGTCGTGAGAGAAAAAATGAAGGGTACCGGAGGAAGGAGTGCTAGTGAGTCCACAAAACCTGGGAGTCGGCTCCCCGTCTCGGCGCAGGTGCTTCGAATGGCTCGTCCAAAGTTCGGTATTACTTATTAATCATTAAGAGTAATTCTCCCGTAAGAAGAAACTGTACACACTGTCACCGGCGAGGACGACCAAAGATGGCCCTGACCGCGGAACACCTCCCCAGAATAGTGTGAATGCGCGTCGAGAAATAGTGCGCATCCTCCTATCTTCCCATGTTGCCACACAATGGACACGCAATGAGTGAATGGACGCTAATATAAACCCATGCGGAGATCGCTCTCATGTTGTTTTGGGATGTTTAAGTATCCCTCCCCCACTACCACCAACACCACGCCGTTGCTCTAACGCATTTATCTCCCGTGTTTGAATGTTCTGTTTTCCTTTTTCCAGTTGTGGGCGCAGCGTTGCGTGGATGCGCCGCATGGTATCCTTCCGCCACCGCAGCCGTATCGGTGGGAGCCGCTTTCACTGACTGAGCCACGCACGCAGGCCCCCTTCCCGCACACAAAAGCACTCTTTTTTCTTTTTTTTACTCCCATTATGTAATTGTTTGCTTCCGAGTCACGGTTCGTTCATTTATTCGCGGTGGAATGGCGAGTCGGGGTGACGCAGGCCGTGAAACGCCCCAAGTTTTACGACCATCAGCACCATGGACAGCCGCCAGGTGTACCCATCATTCATTGATAAACTTTGCTCCGCATTCTAAACACCACGTCGTACGTTTATGACTCGTCATGTTGCGATCGAGCGTGTTCCGCCACCATTAAATCCAAATTTGACCACGCATGACACATTGCCGATGCTAGCAGTACGCTCCTGCAGCTCGACGGCGACGTGTCTATTTATCGTTGGGGTTTGCGACGCGGTCGAAGAGGGGGTAGAACAACGCGGGGAAAGGCAGGGAGGGTTGAGAGATGCCGGCGTCGACGGGAAGCTTAGGGTTTGGCTCTTGGACGGCAGGCTGGCCGGGGCTGGACGGGGCTGAATGGAATAAGCAGGAAGTCTCGTCTCGGGGCGGCCGCACATGACTGTCAGCTGATCCGCGTCACGTGATCAGGGCTTTGCGGAAAGACACGAAAATGGCAGCGCCGGGGTACCGGAGCAGACTGTGGCTAATCGCCTCTATCGGCATTTTATACGCCTTTTTCGGAACGGGGACCGCCACTTCACAAGTGCCACTTCTGCTATGGTCCAACGAAGGGTAATGTGTCGTATTGTTGTTTTTTTACGCTGTAATAAAAGCCGCTTTAACGATCGTCTGGAAGCTAACATGGTCATGCTAACACTAGCAGGCAGTGCAGTTCCCTTTTCTGTTTAAGATGTTGCGAGCTGTTAAAATGAGCCAAAATTCTCAGCCCGAAACCCGATAGCTTCTTTCTCTTTTACACGGGTTTTGAATAGTATTTCATAAATGTGATAGTTTGGGTACCGTCGTCGAATGAAGCGCACGATTTTAAAACGCTGGCTCAAAGTCTGAAAGTTGTGGCATAAGTTGATTATACCAGCTTCCGATGAAGGGAACGTGTCGATTTTTGGCCCAAATGTTACAGTTTCTAAGTTTTCTTCGAGAAAAGGAAAGGTTAAGTTCGACCTCTCCAACGTTTGCGAATTTCACAGTAGAGGTATCGGAAAGTTAAGAAGTTGCACCGCTTGTCAGCTGGCGATGCTCACAAATTTCACATCCCTGCAGTTGACAGTTTTTTAAATCCGTCTAGAAAAGCCAGGGGTGATTTTTTCTTAGAATCAACTCTATATGAACAAAATACTGTCGCGGGTTGTGCTTTTTAGATGGTTTTAATCCTGTTATGACAACAAACAGTGCAGGTCAGTGTCACACATCAAACAATATTGTACAGCTATTAAACAATGGATTTCTCTAACACAGAACTAGAAGAAGCTCCCAACAGTCATCATCACTCGCCAAGGATTCTGGGGCTTTGACCGCCAGTCTCCCCACCACATGCTACAATACTTTTAAAATTACCATCTAATACTGGTTGTTTCCCCATATCCATTCAAAAGATTTCTACCACCTCCCCATGAATTCCAAAAATGCAGAGATACTGTCTCTCTCCATTCAAACATCACTTGCAAACTCTACATTAATGTGTTTTGTGTCGACGTGTCTGCGAGGACTATTTAAGCTGAGACAGGGGGAGGTTGCACCGCGATAACGTTTCACATGTGTCCGCAACGGAGGAAGGGGCCAGAAATGCAACTATGGTATGGAAACGGTGGCTCGTCAGCCGCGTAATCTAAGCTTCTCGCTCATCCTCCGTTAAACCAAACTGAGCTGTCGAAAAACCACCAGGATGCACAACAGCAACACCTACGATCCCGTCCCTTTATCCTGCATATATTGACCACTGGTTTCAGATTTTGTGCAACTTGACAACAAATAGACTCCAAAAAGACTATAACTAAATGTCTTAATTTTTACATTTTAATTAAAACATTATGACCAGAGAAATTAAAATGCCTTTTGTATGAGGGTGAACTATGTGCGTGGCTCCCGAATGTGGATGTTTGAACTTTATGCTTTTTTTTGATATAGAAGGACTTTCTGAATATCACATTGACTTTGCTCATTAACCAGGTTTCTGTCACTTTGTCAAAACACCACAAAGCAAAAAAAAAAAAAAAAAAAACAAGTTTGAGCTTTAAGTAGCCCTAAGATTTATTTTTCTTTCCATTTACGGTGGGAATTATTTAGTCAAATAAATGGTTTCCCATCTGTTACAAGTTGAATTGTAAACTCTCAGACCTCCATTTGTTTTCATTCTTTCTTCCTTAATCTCATCACGAGTTTTAATGAAGAGTCTACGAATCAACTGTGTCCCCGCCCAACCACCAACACCCCACTTCGATTATTAACCATCGCACCCTTTCTTTGTCCTCTTCTCCCAAGGTTGCCTCAGTTGGCTGCTCCTGCCGCCGGTCACATCACCGCCATCAACCAGCTGGCTGCCTACCTGTCCTCGGCCCTGGGCTCTGGCTCCCACACTGTGCTGCTGTTCCTGCAGGACAAGGTCAGTATCACATCTAAGGGGTAGGGGGGTTGAGATGAGAAGGCGTTTGACTTTCCACAGTGGAACATGGGGAATCATGTGAGGATGCACAGCGTGACCACGTGACTCCACGCTTCGCCGTCCTCATTATGGCGTGACAGTGGAACTCCAGCTGCTTCCCCATTCACAGTTCCTTTGCGCGCCGCGCGGTCAGGATGTATTTATAGCTCGCCTCGCCGCGCATCAGTCAGTTTATTAGGTACGCGCCGATTGGTATGGTTACGAACCAATCCTGAGACGAATCGTGCGTCCGTGATGTTCAAGACTTGTTTGTCATTATTAATCTGTGAAACAGTTTCCGTCATTTATTTCGTCTTCCAATCGTTCCGACCTATTTATTTATGCTCCTGGTAAAGCGGCGATCAATGCACCGTCAGGAAATGGCCTCTGAGTATCGTAATATTTATTTTGTTCCATGTTGACAGCTTGTATAACTGTTTATGTGTGCGGTGTTCAGATGAAAATTGTGAAAGCGCTCTGGGATGTCAGCGGAATATAAAAGCTCTTTATCAGCACGGCCCTTTTTCCGTGTTTCCTCCCATCAAATTTGCGTTTGAATGTTTCCACTGGTCTCATGACGGTTTTCAATGTTCCCGTTGTCTCTCTCAGCTGAGCAAAGACGACTTCACCGCATACGGCGGCGTTTATGGCAACAAGGAGGAAAGCTCCTTCCGGAACCTGGAGGTCGGTTTTCTACCCCGTACGATCCCCCTTTAATTGTCCCGGTTCCACCCGTCCAGTCGGGATAGTAAACACAGTCGGCTTGCTTCCCCCTCCAGGCTGCCTTACAAGCGTCTCCTGTGTCGGTGACCCTGCCGGCGCTGGAGTGCACGGGCTCCCCGTCCGTCCTGGCCCTTCTGCAGGAGACGCTCGGCGTCTCCCCCCTGCTGGTGGATGCTGACACTCTTGGCCAGATCAGCGTGGAACCATCGTCGAGCAACCTGCTGGTCGTCAACCTGCCCGACTGCACCGGGTCAGAACCCGCGCCACGTCACCACATACACAACACAGATCACAACACAACACACATGACAGGTGTTTGAGTATTATGCGGGGAGAAAAAAAACTGAATAAAATGATATTTGGTTTTCTCAGAGATTCAGAACCTCCGAGGAGTTAAAATATCAGATCTTCTAGAAGAGCACAAGCTGAAGAAAAATCCTGTTTTTGCAAGAATTTCAAAAGCGCTTTTGTAAATTGGCCTCACCGAGCTGATACATTCAGTTGATTTCTTTTCTCTGCCAACTTTTTTCCCTTTAAGACTAGTTTCCCCCCTTGACTCTCGACTCCACAATATATTTCTGCATTACAAACGCCGTCGTGTCTAGTGGAAGCACCTTCAGGTTTTCGGTCTGATTAAAACAATTTTGTCTCTTTTCATCTGCAGCCTGAAGAAATCCTGCAGGGAAGTGTTCCAACACAATGGTAGGTTTGTCGTGCCCCCCCTCCTCCAAAACCTTTTGAGTTGAAAATGTCAGCCTGTTTACAAATGAGTCGTGGTAATCGTCCAAATGATAGCTGAGGACGCAGGATGTGATATTAGGTGTGGATGTCTCTGAACAGATGAGATCATCGGGAAGGTTCTGGGCGCGATGAAGGACAAAGACGTGCCGTACACGGCCATGTACACTGGGCTGCAGCCATCACGAGTGAGACGCTCTACGACACGCACACACACACACACGTATACGCGAGCGTGCCGCCTCAGCTCACTGCCAAATCCAACAACATCAAGCAGGAATGCTGACTTTCCTCCCCCATGTGTCAGCAGGTGATTTCTGACCCAGCGGTTTCACAGCAGCATCCTGCAGGGCGGTCTCTGCTCCAGGCGCCGGCGCCGGCACCCACCCCCCCTGTACACCCTCCAATCACGTACAACTCATCGGGCAGCCCCTGCATCATGCTGTGGGCCCGCAACCTAAACGTCAGCTTCTCCAGGACGGGGCCGTGGGTGGACCTGGCCACGCAGACGCCGACCTTGAGGGGGTCACAGTGCAGCAGCAACAGCTCGCTGTGAGGAAGCCGCGGCGCACAAACACACACACACACACACGCAGAGGCCTGGCTCATTTTTTTTTCATGTGATTATTATTTATTTAATGTAATTTCTTACACTTGCAGTCATTTAATGCAATTTATTGCCAATTTGTTTCTATTTTCTCTCGTTATTGGAAAAAGGTTAGACCAGATGAGCACAATTTCAACTGCTAGCCCCGAGTCACTTTAAATATGGTTCAGAAGCGTTCGTCACGTCGTATTTGGATGTCTAAGAAATGTTTGTTCGTTGGGTTTGTCAAGTTTGCGCTGACACGCTGCCCTCCTCTCCCTCAGGCTCGTCCTCAGCTACTCCTCAGGCATCACACTCAGGTGAGGAGGATTAGACCCGTCGGCTAAGGAGATTAGGAGCGTCATTGTGACCACGACCCTTGAGACAAGGATGTAGAAAAGCTAGCTGATGTTTCCAGTCTTAGGCTCTAACTTTCATTGCCCTTATGTGCAAACCACTTTACCAAATTGTACTGGTTTTATTTTTTAGTTATTTAAAGACAGTTTATTATGATCCGGTTTTTCTGGTTTTAAGTGGGGTTCGTGGTTTTCAATCCTGCATTTCCTCAGGGGTTTGTAGATATATAGAAAAACAATATTTCACCGGGAGTCCAGTCGCGTTTCCCTGCTCTGCATCAGTGACCCTTGTCTCGGCCTCCAGCTTCGCCATGAGCCAGAGGAGGTACCCGGTGTCGGCCAGGAACTGGTTCACCCTGGACACAGTGCGGCTCCAGTCCAACGGCGAGACCATGACTTTCAACGGCAGCCGGGGCGTCTACGCCCCAGCAGAGTACTCCTTCCACTGCCAGTTGGTCAGCAGCGTCGTGAACCCGCTGCTCATCCCAGCAAGCAGCGCCCAGAACCTGTCCAACTGGAGGCTCAACTTTGTCGACTTCCAGGTCTTTTATTTGTTTTTCATTTATTTATTTTGACCTAGAAAATTTGAGTCTGCTGTTGTAAGACGTCAAAAATTCAGGACTAACATTGTTTACGCACCCTCCTCCCATGATCTGGCATTGCAGGAAACAACTGGAGTCACAGAATGAAAACAAGAACAGTTTAATTTTTTAAGAATCAATCTAAAGCAAATGAGTGCAGTCTGATCACTGATCATGACTGGAAATCAATATTCTGGTCGATTGATCTCCTTGAAGGAGACCAAATGTGTTGTGAATTTTTACCGGTGTCACCAAGCCAAAACATTCCCTCAAACAAGAAGAATAACCGTTTTTCTTTATTAATATGTCAAGCAAAACATTAGGGCTTCAACAGCTAATAATAATAACAACACTGTGTGTGTGCATGCGTGTGTGTGTGTGTGTTTGCGCGCAGATCCAGGGCTTCGGTCTTGGGAACAGCACCAACTTCTCGTACGCCAGCGACTGCGCCAGCTTCTTCACGCCAGGGATCTGGATGGGGCTGCTGACGTCGCTGCTGATGCTGCTCATCTTCGTCTATGGCCTGCACATGATCTTGCAGCTCAACACCATGGACCGCTTCGACGATCCCAAGGGCCCGACCATCTCGGTACCTCAGACGGAGTAACTTCCCCCAGGCATCTCCCGGGTCTGCGGTCCTCTGCCCGACGGGGTCGTTCTCTTTTGCCTGCTTTCTGAGACCGCAGCTGATTTGTGAGGTTGAAAGGTGAAACGTTCTTCCGGACGTCGCCAAAGCATTAGCGAGAGACGCACTGAGCCGACCCCGGCTGACCCGGGGTCTGTGATTAACAAAACCGTCGCCATGTGATGGGATTGATCAACGGAATCGGTCTGCCTGATATCTGATGGCACCCGATCAACATGTCCCGAACATTAGCCTCCCAGGGCGCATTGTCACCTTGTCATTAGCAAAATATGCTAATGTAATTACCTGCCAGGCTTTTGTTGCCATGGAGACGCCACCATTTTTAAAATACGAGTACTCCATCCGCAATCAGGCTGATGCCGTCACAATTGTTGGAGTGCCAACGGCAGAGCGCCCCCTGCTGGACATACGTCTTCCCTGATAGCATTTTCTAACAGCCAAAGTTCTGTGCCTTCAAACAACAGCTTCTGCCTCAGGGCTTCCCAGAATCCTCAGCTCTTCCAGAATCCGCACTTATTCTTTTGTTGTTTGTTTGGGTTCTACTTACCAATCGTGTGTGTGTGTGTGATACTGTGTGTTTTTTGTGGAAAGTTGTTTCCCCCAGTGCCTCAGCTAGGGTTTCCAGGTGTCCTGGAAAACCTGAAAAGTCCTCATTCAGAAAGGCTGTCGTTGGAAACAAGGTCGTTGGAAACGTCTTAAATGTGCCATACAATTAATTCAGTGTCTTATAAATACACAATTGTTTTACACTAATAATTAAGATAATCAGGAAAAACTTAACGGTCAGAGTTGGAAGAGATCTGCTGTGATTTTGAAGGATTTTAGAAAAAAAAACAAAGTGAGACTTTAAATTTGTGGGTAATTATTTAAAATAACCCCTCAAAAAATAAATTTGTGGGAAATTAGGTGACATTTTGAGTAAATATTGACCCAGGGATGAAAGGGTGAATAATTCAAAAGACAAAAAACTTGTTACAAAGAATGTTATGGGCTGAGAAGTGCCAAAAAGGAAAGCCTGTAAATGGAATATAAATCTATTAGTAAAATAATCAAAAAGGTTAAACATTTATAAAAATGACCATATTGCTCTTCAAATTTTAAACTTTGGCCGGAAACAAAATTGAGAAATGAGTTTAGTAACAAAATTATTTGAAAATGAGACATAGTAAAATTCTTAACAGAAAGGATGTGAAAAAGTTGTAAAAAATAATTGATTTAACAAACTTTCAACATAAGTTCACAAAAAACTCCAGAACCCCTTCAAATTTCCAAAAATTCATTTTTTCATTTTTGGGGGGGAAAACAACCAGAAGTCAACAAAACTAACTTCCCTGACGAGAAAATCAATTTTATTCCCAATTTTTGCAAATTAACAAGATATCACAAGTTAAATTAAAGTTAATCTTTAATTTAAACTAATAAATGGAGATCATGAAGACTGAAAAAATGTATTTTACACTGGATTTAGATTGAAGGTTCCACGAAAAGGACTCACATTTCTTTTATTAAAAAGAGAACAATTGGATTTAATAGAAAAAAAGTTGTATACTAGAATCTTCACATTTTCCTGGAAATGAAATCTTTCCTGCTGTCTCGTCAGACCTCCTGTCATTAACAGTCTTCTCATTTCTTTGAAGAACTTTGTAAAGAAACAATAGATGTCCTCCTCCTTCTTTACTTCTTCCAGGTCCAGTTCTTAAATCTGGCCGCAGTAACTTATTGAGTCGTTGAAACCCTGCAGTCTCCCTCCGTCTGCTGGTTTCAGGTGAAGGAACACAGAAGTGCCTCTTTTTTTTCTTCGTTTTCTGCTTCGAATAAATAATGGGTGTGAAATTAACACAATGTTTGATTTCTAATAAAGAGGTTTTTAAAGAATTGACGCCTGAAGGTGTGGATAGTGTTTGTCCAGGCCCAGAACCCTGTCTGCTATCCCAGTTTTCTCCCAAATGTGTGGGGAACCAATAGTCAGTAACTAGAGTATCCGCTTTATATTTATCGAAATACTAAGATATTAACAACATTACAAAAAAAAATAAAAATAAAATCCTGTTTTCAAATAAATAGATCGAATTTTACGAATGACGTACTTCCGTGTTAGTAGACGTCACTTCCGCCACCGAACGCGGAAATGCAACCAACGAGCGGTTGCCAGGGTCACCGCGTCTGTAAACAGGGTGACGCCCCGCCGACTAGCCGCAGACCTCGCTCGGTACCGGCCGCCGGTCTCTACCGAGCCTTTCGCGCTCCCCGGAAATGGCGCCGCCTCCGCTGCCGAGGGTGGCGTTCGGCAGCGGCCAGGAGAGGAAGCTCTTCCCGCTCCACTTCGCCCCGGACCGCCTGGGGAACCGGATGCAGCGGCAGTTGGCGCCGCACATCGGGCCCGGTTGCTATAACAACCACCAGGTCGGTGCCCGGTATGACGTCAGCACAAGGCTCGAGAGTTTTCATGGTTCTTATGTGTTGGAAAGAAAGTATCCAGAATAACCCGATATTTTTATTTTTAACAGAAGGAATAAACACACATATCTTTACTAATACATATAATCTTGCTGCAAGACATATGCAAAGATATCGCTTGAAAATAAAAAAAAGTAAAACCTAACAAATAAAAATACATACAACTTACAGCTTAGCAATAAAATGAACAAACGGAAAAGCAAGTAAGAGTTTATTTTTTTAGAAAGTTAGACTTTACTAGTTTATCCAAAATTGATTTCTGAAAAGTTAAATTTACAAACAAAATTCAGAGAAATCATCAGATGTCAAAGAAATTACGATAGGAAATTAAATAAAAAAAGAATCCAATTGTACCGGCCAAACAACTGCTGACAGTTTTGCAAGAAATGATCAAGCAAGTTTAAAAATTATGTGTATGAAATGTATATAGCAAAATATTTCCCCATTCAACTTTTCAAATATCATAAACAGGCAAGAAATTACACAACATCAACAACAAGAACAATGAAACAGAGATAAAATGTCACGTGAATCTGTGACTGACAACAGCAGGAACTGCTGACAAATTAGGAAGCAATTACTACAATAAATGTATTAAGAAATAAGAAAAAGAATTGTTCAAATTCTAAAGTCAGGAGGTTTTATTTTTATTTTATTTTATTTTTTTAAACTTAACAGAAATAGTCCAACAATTTGCAATGTACTACAATTCAAGTTTGTATAAAAATAGCTGCCAACCAGGAAGAAATTATCAAAAAGTTTGAAAGAAAATATTTTTCAATGTTGGAAAATAATAAAATGTAGCTGAACAAGATTGCAAGAAATTAAGATATTTTGAAAAAAAAAACATTATAGGAAATGCTCTAATAATTAACAACAAAGTTGCTGTAAATCATCAACAATTGAAAAAAAAAAAAAAAAAAGGAAATGGCTATGATAAAATAATTGAGAAATCTGACCTGCCGATCATGTTGCAACTTAAAGAAAAAAAATCATCATATCAATTAATCATTTGCAGGAATTACAAACAATTTTCGAAAAATTCTTCTTGAAATTTTTGGTGTTAAATGAAGCGAAATTGGAAAATTAAATGACCAGGGAATTTAAAAAAGGAAAAAAGTGTTAAAATCTTTGATCTTTAACAAAATTTACAAAAAATAACCCAAAGATTTCCCAAATAAATAGCTAACAATGAAAATGGAATGAAGATGAAACAAATAAAACCCTTAATGAGATAATGTGGAAACAGTAGAGAAAAAAACATTGAAAGTTATTCAAAAAAGAAAAAAAACGAATTTTGTAAAAAGAAAAAAAAAAAAAAATAGTTAAAACAAAATTGACGTGATATCACTAGAAAATAGCTGAAAAATAAGGATGAAAGTTTTCTTTTGAATCCAAAAACAAGAGAAGGGATTCATCGAGAGACATCAGTACATTTACAACATATTATAGTATGTGATACTAATAACCTGAGTATTAGAATCAAATTACCCAGACAAGCAAAAAGAATCCACAAAAATGACTAAGAAATATTTGAAAACCAGCAAAAAATAACCAGCCTTTAATTGAATAAATTACCTAAACATGTACTCTGAAAATTCATCAGAAATGCATGAAAGAAAAGTCAACAAGAAATGTAAACCAAAAAGAAAAATCTCTTCAAACCAATGAAAAATAGGAAGCAAGGAAATATTGCCAATAATTTTGCCAAAAAGCTAAAAATAACTTCATACAGAGTTGGTGAAATATTGATAATTTTAAAAGCTTACTATTAATTGTTTTGAAAAAAATGTGGTGAAAATTACATTCAGTAAAAGTATTAATCAAAATCGACCTGACTGAAAATAGGATGGAACATTGAAAAAAATCTTTGAGAGATAAATAACTTCAAATAAACAGAAAATGGATTGGAAATATAAGCAAGAAAAAAGTAAATTAAATAAACTGCTAAAACATACACAAAAAAAATGCCTGATATTTAATTAAAAAAAAATGGCAGATCAAAGTTATTTTTTTAATAATTGTCATGATTTCTGGATGATCTTTCAGCATATTTGTTTAAACTGAAAACAATGCCTAATTTGACTCCTGGATTATTGATTAATTATTCATGTATTAATGAGTTATTTCTCACTTACAGTCTGTTTTGAGATTTGACGTTTAAAAGCACAGAACCTGCTTTGTTACTTCACAGTTTGGAACCATATTTCACAGTCTGCAGACAACGCCATGGAGCAAGAGGGGCTACTGTGCACGGACGGGGCCACGTTTCCTGCCTGCCAACAAGGTGACCATAACAGGAAGAATAAGATAAAAATAATCCTCAAAAATGATTATATGTGCAGCGTTAAAACCATCCATCGAGAAAAAAACAAACAAAATTGTCAGACAATTAACAAAAAGAGACGTAAAATAAGCTCACAAAAATCCCCTGAAATTCTGAAAACATGAAAAGGAATCATAAAATTTTAAAAATAAATTTAAAAATCTCATATATATATATATATATATGAACATATATATATACCCCTTTATACACCCCTTTATAGCTGCTGTCGCAGTTATAATTTTTTTTTTATACATATATATGTGCTGAAAATATTTTTTACCAAGTTTTAATCAAAATAATAAAAAATTAAAAATATGTATGTATATGTATGTATATGTATACATATATACATACATATATTTTTAATTTTTCTGTATGTATATATATATACATACATATATTTTTAATTTTTCTGTATGTATATATATATACATATATACATATTTTTAATTTTTCTGTATGTATGTATATGTATATACATATACATATACATATATGTATGTATATGTGTATATATATATATACATATATATGTATACATACATATATACATATTTTTAATTTTTCTATTATTTGGATTAAAACTTGGTGAAAAATATTTTCAGCACATATTTATGTATAAAAAAAAAATCATAATTTATAACTGCGACAGCAGCTGTAAAGGGGTGGAACACAACTTCTAACAGTCCTTCAACGGTTCTCCGTCCCCCAGGAGATGGTAACACCTTCACCCCAGCAGTACCAGCTGGACCATAGCCGCTCTACTCTACCTCCTGCTGCCAAGGCCCCCTTCAACTCCAACACCCCCCGCTTCAGGAGCAGGGGTAGGGTCCAGGAAAGCCCAGGGTGATGGAGACACACACACCCACATCCGCACACACACGAGCCAAGCTCTCTACAAGATGTGTGTTTTGTGTCTCAGACCCGGAATGTACCATCACGACATTCAGACTAACAGGAAGGTGAACTGGCCCATGTGCTTCGGCAGGCCGGACTGGTCCAAGCTGGACTACAAGAGCCACAGGGTGAAGGTGGGTCGCCATGGCAACGCAACACATGTTGCCATTAATGAGGGTTCCAGCTTCAACCTGAGATTTGGAACAGAATTTCACATTTTTCCTCGCATTTTCCAGGCCCGGGTAATTGATCAAGTGTTTTCAAGGATGCTCGTCTGCGGCACCTTTGGAAAATAATCTCCGTTTAGATGTAAATGAGAGGGAATTTATAGGGTTGGACGTCATTAAATACAGGACTGTCTCAGAAAATTTGAATATTGTGATACAGTTCTTTATCTTTTGTAATGCAATTAAAAAAAAACAAAAATCACTTGTTCATGATATTCTAATATTTCGAGATAGGATTTCTGAGTTTTCTTAAGATGTAAGCCATAATCAGCAATATTAAAATAATAAAAGGCTTGCAATATTTCAGTTGATTTGAAATGAATCCAGAATGTATGGCATTTTTGTTTTTTTAATTGCATTACAGAAGATAAAGAACTTTATCATAATATTCTAATTTTCTGAGACAGTCCTGTAGAACAGTATTATATTCCAGGAAAGAAAGTCTGTGGTTTTCAAGCGGACATCCTGGAAGGCGGTCTGCATAACCCTCTGGATTCCGGCCATCGGCTTCAAAAACTGAAACCTCATTGTTCAAAAGTGAAGGAAAAAGATTTCAGAAAATTGAAAATATCTCAGCTAATAAATCCAAGGCTTTTCAAAGTGTTTTCAACGTGATTTATTGTTTTGGCCATTGGTTTGAAAATTTAAAGTCACGGTTTTGTGTTTTTCCCCCTCAGCTGGAAGATGAGGACAAGCTGGTGAAGCAGAGGAGAAGGGAGGCCTACCTGAGGTTATACTTTTAATCCAGCCTACACAATAAGCGCAGGCAGGGGGGTTGTGTATTTGTATGTTTGAGTTGCCGAGGCCATTAAGAGGAATCAAGACCTGCATCATGAAAGATAAAAAAAATCTCTCGCGACGTTGAGAATCAGCCGGGGGCTCCGGGACACAACGTGACGCTGCATCCCGTCCCGTCCAGTGAGTGTCACTGTGTCGGGTTTGAGTCACTCATTGTAATAAAGCCCAAACTGGCCCGAGTTTGACGAATAGCGATTTGGATGTGAAGGTTTTCATATAAAACTGACAAAAAAAAGCACTTAGAATATTTTTAAAAGGATGAAGCAGCAGAAGAATATCTTTTGTTATTATTGCACCGGTATGAAAATTAAGACAGATAACACAGTGGAGCTTTAGAAATGGTTAAGTCCGGGGTTTAAAAACTTTTCTACTGAAATCCCTTTTCGAATGATTGTTTTCGTCAAAAGAAGATCGCTTTCAAAAAAGGATGAGAAAAAACTGTCAAACTGTTTGAATGATGGGAGAAATAAATACAAAATCGGAGGATTTGGGGTTTTTTTTTATCCATCAAACTGAACATGAAATCCGTTGTCCAATACAGGGTCATTTGGCTGTATCAAGTCATCAATGGACAGTATCCCACTGAAATTCACCTGTATCACATCCTCATTAGACTGTATTGAGTTGTCAGTCATCTGTATTGAGTCATTAGTCAATGCATCCTATAAAACGTTGACAGTAACTTATGTCCTCTATTGTAAGTCGCTTTGGATAAAAGCTTCTGCCAAATGCAATGTAATGTAATGTAATGTAATGTGTCCTCTGTCGACTGCCTTCTATTGAAAGGCAACAGTAAGTTGTCCAAGCTCCACTATCCTGTTGAAATTCCACTAGATCGAGGGGCCGGTCAACTCTTATCGAAAGTCGTGTATCATGTCCCGAGTTGCCTGTACGAGTCGTCAGCGGACTGTCACTGGTCAACTACATCCTATTGAAAGGCAACTGTATTGTGTTGACTGCGCTAAGTCGTCAACTAAATGCACTCAGTCATTAGTTAATTGTATCCTGATGAAAGTTGCCTGTATCGTGCTTTCAGTCAAACTGCATTGAGTCATCAGTCAACGGCATCAGATGGAAAGTGGACTGTATGGTGTCCTTAGTCGACTGTATTGATTCATTATTGAGACCTTATTGATTCCTCCGTGGGCCTTATCCCAGTGAAAGTTGACTGTATCGTGTCCTTCGGCAACTGTATCGCGATATCAGTCAACTGTATCAGGTAAGTACAGTCACCTATCCTAGTCAGTTGACTTTATCCGATTGAAAGTTGACTGTGTTGTGACTGTTGTTTGTCAACTGTTGTGTTATCACACGTGACGTTTCCTAGTTGCAGCCACCTTGAAGAAGAAACTTGATATTCGGTTTAAAAAAAAAAAAAAAGAAACAGAATTTTCTTTATTCCAAAAAAGTCTGGATCCTGTGAGTTTTATAAATTACACGGATACAAAACCAGCACATTTTTCAACAGGTGTGTGTGCTTCGAAAATACTGATCTTCCACGCAAAGCCGGTCTCCCTCGGCAGCGGTTCTGGTCCCGGGCTTGCACCGCCGGGGGAGCCAAGCCGGTCCCTGGTCCTGGAGACCCACCGCCCCTCCCCAACTGGTGGTGTGGGGGGGGGGGGGGATATCAGTCTGTCAGCTCAGTCCGGCTTATTTCTTCCTCCTCACTTTGGGTTTCTTGACTGGCCGCAGATACGGGTTGTCGATCATATTGTCCTCGTTGGCCTTGGCGGAAGGAACCACGCCGCTTGGGGGAAGCATGGCATTTTCTTTATCGGTTCCGGGGTCGTCCTGACGCCGGAGAGAGAAGAACGGAAATCAGATCCTGTGTTTTTGGACCGAAATCGGCCGACGGATGACTGGACAGATCGCTGGGTAACCTCTACGGGTCGTTCCAGAGTTTGGCTGAACTTTCCAGACCCAAAACACCTTCCTGTGATTAAACTGTTCTCAGTTCTACTACCTCAGTGGTGGAACAAACTTCCGGAAGCAACAAGACTAGCATCATCTCTCTCAACCTTCAAGAAACAGGTAAAAACTTTTCTCCTTCAGGACTTTTTACTGCGCTGATGCTTGAGCTGCCCCAGATCAGGTTAGGCACCAAGTTAGGCTATGCAGTGTGTGTGTGTGTGTGTGTATGTTTGTGTACGTCTTTGTCAAAAAAAAAAAAAAAAACACACCCAAGCTTACTGTTCTGTATATTTCCTGTGCATCTTGTATTTGCAAGTGTTATTTGCAGTCCTTATGTCCTCTATTGTAAGTCGCTTTGGATAAAAGCGTCTGCCAAATGTAATGTAATGTAATATAAACTGACTAGTCAAGGAATGATCAACAATTACATCGCTCTCAAAAGTGCACCATCCAATCAAAGAAATGGCAATAATAGTTGTGGGAAAGTTCAAAAATACTCCCAGAGAGAGGATTCTTGAAACAGAACTCAAAATTGGAAAAATGAAACCCTCCGGGACTGGATGGGAAGAGATGGGGTGAGACTCAGCCATCAGCTACCGTTAAATGGCTCGTGCACGGCGGTTAAGCGAAACGTGAGCTGCAAACTAGGAGCGTAACCGACACAAACCTCCCCAAATCTCGAGCCTCAAAGAGCCGCAGCTATAAACTGCAATCTGACCTTGAAATGTCGGGAGCAAATCAGCCAACATCTCATTCTCAGGGGTCATTGCTGAGAAAGTCAAGCTCACAACTGCCGCGAAATAGTGGATGAAAATCGTAAATGAGGTGGAAAATGAGGTTTCCGAGCGCCTGCGGTTGACTCGGCGGGGCGCGGGACTCACGGTGATGATGTTTCCCGAAACGTTCTCGCCGTCCGTCTGGTCGTCCTGCTCTGACGAGTCGGTTTCCTCCAGCGTCTGCAGTTCCAGCTCTGAAGGCAGGAGAGCGCTGAGGTACGGGATGGTGCTGGGCTGCGCCGCGATCACTGGTGGCACGAGAGGCGAGGATTAGAGCATCGTGTCGTAAATGTTGCGAACTTGAGTGTTGACATGGCGTCCAGGCCAAGCGCTTTAGAACAGCCTGAACATTTCACGGCGTTCGGAGCAGAATAAATATATCCAGGTATGAATGGGAGTTTTCCGGACTGCTAGCCTTCACAGCGGCGGCGCAGTCATAGCGCTGTTAGCTTTTTCTGCTGGGACAGAAGCGTAAGATCTTCTAGCCCTGCGCTGCACAGCTAACATTGTTGGAAAAGGTACAGTTTAATTCGTTCAATGACAGATCTCATAGCTCAATTTTCCGGTATATAAAATTTAATTTACCCAATAAAATGAAATGAGATGCTATCAATACATTCCAGTCCCCTGGTTTTGTAATACGTTTTTAAATAAGAAAAATGTACTTTATAAATGTAAAAAATAATGTATCAATAATGTATCAGAAAAAAGTGTACGTAAAGATAAAAAATTGGATGTATGAAGTGTATTTATCTTGAAGATCGGACACAGATCGGTAGAAGAAATTGGGGTAGTTGCTTGCTGCACACTATGCTACACTTTATTGCTAAACTGAATTTTGCGACACAGTGAAAGCCGGTTCCTTTTTTTTTTTTTGAATGACTCGTCCATTGACATTCCTGATGTCCGCTCCACCAAATCCCAGATTTTTTTGCTGGGTTACCTAGAGAAGGGCGGGAACATCCGACTGTTTTTAAATGCCACTTCACAGACAGCGGCGGCAAAGGTAAAAAAAAAAAAACACTGACAGAGCGACGGCTCGTATCTCAGAAAATACACTCATATGCCAAGGTTCCGCTGTGCTTTCAAAAATAACTTCATCAAAACCCTTTTTTTTTCAATTCAAATTTTAAAAAAGAAATGTAATTTGAGTCTAAAACGGTTTTAGGGCAAACCTAAAACCTGCATGAAAGACTTGCCCTTGACAGCCTCACGCTGGACAGCAGTCAAACATGTTTTTTTTTTTGTTTTTTTTTTTGCAGGATGTCTCGGCACCCTGTCAATTCTAAAACATGAGTGACAAAATACAATAGAAATTGTGAAAAAACATCTTCAAATTTGATCTGTTCCTCTGGGCCGATCCAGTATCCAAGTGTGGCGGACTCACAGGGGAATGTCGCAATGTCGTCCTTGAAGAGCGTCTGGGTTTCCCCGGTCTTGGCCATGAAGCGGGTCAGCGCTCGCTCCACGTCTCGCCTCTGAGTGGCCGCTTTCTCCCGAACCACCTGGTAGTCGGAGACGGGCTCCCTGAACGTCTGCGGGGACACACACCGTAACCGTTAACACACACTTTGCTTCGTCTACGTCATCGTGAATGCACCACAAGCCTTTTTTCAAGTTAGTTAGTCAAGCATTAATGTAAAAGCCCTCTTAGCACAGTTGGCACAATGGCGTGGATCCGGCGGCCCGTGACTCACTGGGGTTTTGATGTAGGTGTGGGGGTCGGGGAATTCAGGGAAGTGGCTCGGGATGTAAGACGGGTGGGAACGTTTCTGTCCGGCAGACAGGGCCTTGGGGGTCACGGGTGGGTTCGTAACCGGAGCTGAAATTCGGGAAATACAGATTCAACACTGCGCGGTCTTCATTTTTAAAATCACTACAGTTGTGGGCAGCACTTACGGGCCGTGATGACCATCCTCTGGGACCTTTTGGCGTAAACAGGAAGCGTGTCCACGTTGAAACCTGCAGGGGTTCGAACGTCTTTCACCAGGTCGAATCTCAATATAGCGATATTTTAACACTTTTAACATGGTATCGGAGCGCTCGCAGTATTTGCTGTGTCAAATACTCAGGAGAAATACATGAGGTGTTCTCATCTGATGTCCTTCTGATTTTACACATTTTCAGGTTATTTCTCGCTCGTCTTTTTTTTTTTTTCTGAGATTCTTTCAATTGTGCGTCTCTCGACCTGTCCAATTCAATGTTCCAGGACTCACCCATCTCAATGAGCGTAACCACCGTGTCCGAAAGGGTCGGCACGCTCCGCGCTGTGTGTTCACAGTAGGCTTTTGCGCAGCGTCCGATTTCTGTGATATCTGGAAAACAGATGTAAAAAAAAAAAGTAAAAAAAAACAAAACAAAACAAAGAGCGGCATGTCTCCCAGGCAATGAGGAACTTATAAGTCCACTTGTGCATCTGGATTTCTGAATGCCTTGGATAATTAACAAACTCACTGCTGAAGGTTTTCTGGTCTATTGCTTATATATTTCAATGTAATCTCATATTTTTTGAGCAGTTGCTATCATTTTTGAGAGGTTTCTTCACAGACTTTAATTATTGGCTCTCTTGTGTCATCAAGAATGCGTTTACTTAAAATCCATCCTTCTTTTTTAATCAGACACATATCTGACAGTTAAAATTTTTCACTCACGTCAATTTGCTCCTGCACTTGCATAGCAGTTTATTTTTATCCTACTACGGTTGTTATCTCTATCCTTTTTATATTTATTGTGATTGCTGTTGTTTAATGTCTTTTGTTACCTCTCCTCTGCCCTGTGCTGCTGGGACACCCCAATTTCCCCAGTACTATCTTATTTAAAATGGAGGGAGATACACGCTTGCTAAAGATTGACCCCAGAGGGAAAAAATATAATGAAAATATCAGGGGCCAAAAAATTGACCCCTGTGGAATCCGGCGAGTGAGGATTGAAACCCAGAGAGGCTTACTCAAAAACCTTCTTCCTGACAGATGAAAACTAACCCAGTCTCCAGAAGGGCCAACAAGATGCAACAGGGGGGAAATTAAAATGCGGTGGTCCATGGTACCAAGAGCTGCAGATAAGTCAAGGAGCAGTGGGATAACAAAGGTAAACAATCACATACCAAGATGTGTTGTTGAAGACTCCCAGTGGAGCAGAATTTTGTGCTATGCGGTGGTTTGAAGCCTGACTGAAAAACCTCCACATCTGTCATGGCTTTTTCTGCATGAAGACATATTTCTCTAAGATTTTGAAAAGAACACCCATTTGAGGGACGGGCCTAAAAATTGCTACCTCTGTGATTCAGGCAAAGTTTCTTTCTCAGTCCCTTTCTTTCTCCCCGTTACTTTCGGTAACAATCAATACGTACAACTCTGCATCATCTCCGTCAAAGTTTCCACCGCTGCCTTCTCTGCACAGTCGAAGCCGCACTCTGTCAGTAGGGCGCTCACCACCACCTGCAGCGTGCGCCGTCGGGCCAGGTGGTAGTTCTCCATTGCGGTGGAGGTGGGTTTGTTTCCACCTGCACGCTGGGAAAACAAGAGATCGGGATTTATTGGTTTTATAAAAATGAAGAACTGGGACTCCTCTTGAGAGGAAGGAGGTAAAAAAAAAAAAAAAAAAACCCAGGAGAGTTAGTTTTGAACACGGGTAAAAAATAGGACACCATATATTGTGAGGCTGAAGTGATGGTAGAAAAAAAAAAGAATGCCTAAATAATTCATTAATTGTTTTAAATGAACAGATATAATTTATACATTTACCAGAAAATTTTATAAGAATTTCTCTGAGAATCTGTTTTACCAGACAAGAACAACAAACTCTACTTCAGAATCAAGTAACCAAAATAAGAAATACAAGTTCACAATGAGGAATGGCCTTGAACTTCCTGTTCATTATCAATCATGGACATGTGATTTTAAACATAAATACAATAAACAGTATTAGTAATAAACATATATAATCAGGATACTGACAAAGTTAAACTTGGGTTTATCAACACTGACAGTCAGGAGTTTAATAACTTGCATTCTCAAATGCTGCCTCTTGTTGCAAGATTACAAGAGAAACGTTAAGTTCAACTGGTGTTTTCATAGTAACAAAAATCGTTAGGGACAAAAAGTACAAAAATTCAAGAACATTTCTCTGTAGTGCAAAAACAACTCCGGAAAATTTGTTTGTATTCTGTTTTTGAGATGCACCTCAGCGTCGTAGTTGCCACGATAGCTGCACATGGAATACTGTTAGGACCTCAGCCTGGCCGCCGTTGTAAACAGTGGTGTTTATATTAAGCACGTAATATTAAATTCTTTGGAATTTAAAAGAGCATTTTTATTTTCAACTAGACAATACGCCACATGTAACGTGCCTCAAACTGACAAGAATTTCAGAAGCGTTTTCTCACTCGGACTAGCAGCTAGCGCTAATTTAGCTACGGAGCATGAATGCTAATTTCCGGTCCCGCGGGTAAAAACCTTTCTTACCCCACCGGCGTTCAGTGAACCCCCCGATGCCACTGCGGGATCCGCCATCGCGATTCCCCGCGGAGGCCGGCAGTTTGGTTTGGAGGAACAAACAGCGACAACTTTCTCCCGCTGTCAATCGTTTAGCCTCCGTTAGTAAACATGGGGGAGAGTGAGCGAGACGTAACTTCCGGTGACCGGGCGGAAGTTGAAACGAACGGCTGGACCTATTGATGCATTTTAGTGGTTTTAAGGAAAATAAACTGCTAATATTTAAGATGTAAGATATCCTATATAGAGATATACCGAATTTGAAAACCATACATGTTTTTAAATAATAACGCGCTTCATTTAGTTACAGTTTTATCAACAGTGACTTAATGTCCAGCATATTTATTAGTTAATGAAAATGCATTTGGGCTCAATATAAATCTTGTCTCTCAAGTTCTGTTTGATTTACAATCACAAAAAAAACTCGCAAGTGTTGATAATTATGTGACCTGAGTCAAAAGAATAAAATGAAATAAAGAAAATATTCATTTTGCTATCCGGTATGACGCCAGCCAAACCTTATCTACAAATATTTACGACATTACGTCACGTCATTTACATGATAAGCAGAACCGGGTCTGCGTGCTTCTAAGACACTACAGCAGAATAACGGAAATTTTTATTTTTATTTTAATAATCGACTGGAGAGAAAAAAATCAATATACGAGCTGAGTTCTGGTCATTGCCACACCAGTTATCTTCAGTGGGAAATCGACAACCACCGAAAATAGAGGTCAGAGGTCACGCCACGATGACGTCATTTTAACCGAGAGAGAAAACAACACAATGTGATCGGTTGATTCAACACGATTTAATTCGCCATCAGTTTCCTGGTTCTCCACTGCAGGCGTGAAGCCCATGATCCGGGCTCCTCAGGCCATCGTTCAGGTGTTTGATCTCCAGCGAAGGAGTCGGGGAAGCTCGGAACCTCCTCGTCCTCCTCAGATTGCGGCAGGAGTGTCTCCACCAGACCTCCCATCACCCCCAGCAAGGTCAGCGTGGAGCCCAGCATGTAGACCTTCAGCAGGCGGCGGCCCGACGCCCCTTGCAGGAGCTCCTTGGTGAACGGGATCAGTTCGTCCAGGCCTTCCATTGAGTGAGGGGGGGTTCACAGGGTCTAACTGTGATGGTGGGGGGTGATAGTTATGAATGCAATACATACATTTCATCATTAAATAGTTGAAAAATAACAAAGAAACACCTGGAAAATGAAAATAAATAGAAAGGAAAGAAGTCGCAAAAAAATGGCTGCAATGTATTTTTTATTTCTATTCAACTATTCTATTTATCACATATTTCTTGCCGCTGAATCCCGAACATGACCATCACACAGAAAACTTCTTATACTTCCTCCCACCAGCGGCCTAATTTATCATAAATTTATTCCAGCACCTTTTTGCCATCTGGTTTATTCTATTGAAAAGACAAATATCCTTACTGTCCACTCATTCCCCCTCATGCACACACATCAAAGTGAGATAAAAGAAAAAGGCAGAAACTCACAGAAATATTCAGGGGTTGGGGGTTCTGACCTCCTCCTCGTGTCCAGGCCGGTGAGCGAATCTCAGACGGACCGCCCGAATTTAAAGGCCAGCGGCAGTCGACTCCCCCAGTGCAGAGGAATGAATATTCATGGTTGGGTGTCTGGGCCGCAGGGCTGGTTGTGGGTAAAAGGCCAGACGAGGACACGAACTGAACCTGAGACCCAGGAGAACGATTGTGATCTGGAAAACAAAATGTATTTTGATCACATAAAAAATGTTTTCACAATGTCCCTCGTAAGTTCACGCAAGCCATTTTTATAGTCTATGGAAAATTAAAGTTGGAAAGCACTATGAAATATCAGAAAATGAATTCAAATAAAGAAATTTAGCTTGATTATTGTTAAGAACAAGTAATAAATTACAATAGTGGAAATTGAACAGGAAATGGACATAATGTAAAATCAGGAATCAATCAATCAATGAAATTCATACAAACTAAAGTCAACATGCTTTCACCTCAAAAAAAAGAAAAAGAAAATGAAAGATTAAAAATGAGCCAAAGAAAAAGAAGAGGACACAAGAAGGTAAAAAGCAAACTTGTAAAGGGACAATGTGTTTCTGCATTTCTTGTAATAAAAAAAGGTCAACAATGATTTATAATTTTTCCTTCATAACTCTTGCGATTGTACGTAATCTCCCATTTCGAAAACATGATGAGGACAATGCGTCTTGCCACCACACACATCAAGAGGTCGTCGGTTGTCCAATCACAGTGTAGACTCGCTAAATAGGACTCTTTCATTGGCCGACACACAATTTTCACTGTGTTTATTGATTGGCCTTAGATGATAACGGTCACCAGAACATCATGCAATCCGGAGTATGAGTGTTTATGCGTGTGACCTTTGACCTGGATCCGGTTGCATGAGGCCAAATGGGATGAGTCGGTTGCGAAGGGTGTCCGATCTTTGCCACACCAAACCCTGTGTTGTCCTGGTAACGAGACATTTGGTCCCGTCTGGACTCCAGAGACTCCAACTGTTCATGTGTTTGTGGACTGTAATATCACCCCTCTGGTTTTAACATTACAAAAAGTAAAAAATCATCTTCAGTGAGAGCCAGAGGCAGAGGATTAAAACAGAAAATAATTGAAATTTCTCATAAAATTGGCGGGTAATTAGAACAGCAATTCTAAAAAAAAAAAAATACAAAAAATGTAAATGTAAATATGAAAATGCATAAAAAAAGAAGTCATAAATGTCTAACAAGCAGGTAATTTGGAAGGAAACTAATTATTCAACTGAATATCTAGAAGAAATATAATCAAATTGATATTCTGAATTATTAAAAATCAACAAATACAACATTAAGAAATACACTACAAAGCAGATTGAATGAATTGTCAGAAGATGAAAAGAATAAAATAAAATTATAATGTTTCAAAGAATAAAATATTGCTCAAAACACCATAAAAAAGCAAAAAGAACAATATATGAGCACTGAAAATGTAATCAGCAATGTAATAAAATTGACTGCAAATTTTCAAAATAGAAAAAAGAGATCTATACAAAGGGTGGGTTCTGATGAAGCAGAAGGAGCAACGGGATAAATCGGTTTGTTGATAAAAATAATTATCAATCAACAAGGGAGCCTTGACATGTGACCCGGGGAAAAATTTCTCCTCTTTGTAAAACCATCCTGTATATCTTATTACAGGGATACATGGGTTCAGTTGCAAACTGAAAAATGTGAAGTATTTGTATTTGCTCAATTAAAATGAGAACATTTTCTTTTTGTTGAGAGCCTCCTCGAAATTTGTATTCAACTGCTGATACATACACTTTGACGCCCCCTGGTGGACATGATTGGAACAACAAACGCCTATTAACTTAAAAATGTTTAAGTATGCTGCAGTCTCTCAGTTAATCAAAAAAAAACAAAAAAACAAAAAACTAAATGTATCTTCTGTAAAGTAAGTCAGTGTAAAGAATTGAGATGGGTAAAAGATATATGTGCGTTTATTTAAGAGAATACTGGCAGTACAGAAATACAAAGCCACTTCAGGTCACATACACAAACAGGAGCTGGAATAACGAACCACTTCAACATATATTTATAAACACATTTAAGATGGTTTTTAGGTTGATGGAGCAAAGAACTGGTAGATTTTGAACATATTTACACCCTAGAGTTGGTATTACTTACTTTGTTCAGCTACATTCTCATATTTATCTGAAGCAAATACATCAATGAAGTGGGAAATATTTACATTTCTATTTACAGGCGCAGGCCATTGGATTGTGGTTTGTTTTTTAATTAAATCTGATGAAACGGAGGTAGGAGAGCCTGGGGTGACTGAGGAGTCAAATCGGGGCCGGAGGCAGAGGCAAAATCAAATAAAATGAAAAAGAAGACGGTAAAGGAGATTGCTAGAAGAGTCCTGATTGGATTTGAGGTTTCTGGTTCTTTTTCTCAGAAGCTGCTCTGCGACCCTCCAGTTTTAAGCCATGGAAGGCGTTTTTTCATCTGATTTCTTTCTTCTTTTTTTTTTTACTTCAAGCACCTCCGTTTATTATTTATTTTTGTGGAAATTATATCAGACTTTTAACAAGATAATTTTTTACAACGTTGAAGGCATTTGCCCGTAAACTCCCTGGTGAGCTTCCTGTACTTTTCCAGACACCCCTCTCCAACCACCGGGTTCAAAGGTCGTGCATTAAAGTGTGTGTCGTGCAATAAAAGTGTGCGTGTCTTTGTATGTCTTCCTAACACGTCGCAGGCACTTTTTTGGAGGCCGCCGGTCCGTTTGACGGAGCAGTTGGCGAGCGTCATCGTCGTCCCTGTCTGTCTCCTGGGCGCCAAAATGCTGACCTGCAATTGGACATAAATATGCTCAGTGTGAGACGTGCACAGAAAACACACACAACACAGACGCATAAAAACATGCGCCTGTACACTCACTTATCTGGTAAGGTCTCTGATTGAAAATCAATAAGGATAAACTTTATTTAATTTTTCGAATTTTTTTTTTGAAAAATGAGTTTCAAAGTTTAATGTTATTTCTTGAGGTAAATTTACTGACAACCCTCTATCCATACTATTACTAATAATTATTCTTTGGTAAACCTACCAAGTGTGTTTTTTCAGTGTAAACTGCACCTCAGAGTCACATGACTGAACACACCCCAGTCTGGACGGGTTGGTTGCTTCTGTTTTTACCAAACCTGAAGGCAAAAGAAAAACATTTGATTAAAATAAAGAGAAAAAGTGTTATTACCCATATCAGAGATTAAAAAATGTGGCTGGGGAAACCTTCTTGATGTGACTGGTACAACCTTTTTTAATTGTACTGTTAAAATCAAACACGGAAATAATCATGAATCTGCTTCCAGTCTTATGAAAGAATTAATTTGACTATTAAAATTGAACAAGATTACAGATATAAAGTAAAAAAAAAAACAAAAAAAAAAACAGGAATTAAACTCTACTTCATATTAATACTGAACCTCTTTAATGTTACTGATAGAATTAAATAAAAACATCCCTGAAATCAATAATTTAATAAAATATAAAATAAATGAAAGAATACAGCTCACTTGTGATGATGAAAGTAAAAGAAAATATACTTAAATTAAACGAAAAGATTAAAGTAATCAAGTCATGAGGAAAATCTATTTGTGGGATAGAAAACAACTTCCTGCTATGGTGTCGTGGCTAAGAACAGGAAGTGGCCACGGACCCGTTGAGGTTGGCGGGCTCTGACTGGTAGATGTGCTTCCCCTGGCCGGCGATGGAGGGGGGGTGGGGAGCGGCGCTCTGGCTCTGGCTGGCCTTCAGCGGGTGGAAGTGGCTCTTCAGCCCCATGGGGTCTGGGGGAACCGGCATGCGGTCGGAACCCGGCACGTTCCCGTTGACCTCCGCGCTCTCGGGGTTGGAGCACTTCCTCTGCACGTCGGGGGAGGAGACGTCGACCACGGTGATGGCGGGAATGTTTCGCTGCCGCAGGGCCTGCTGGGAGTGAGCCTGGTGGAGCTTCTTCATGTGGCTGATGGCGACGGCGGCGTTGAAGGCTTGCTGTCGACGAAGTCGATACAAATGAACGTTAAAATTAGCAAAAGATGAAATAGTAAACAAAAAAAAAGCCTTAATATTCCCTCATAAGGATTAGCAGGAAGACTGTTTTTGGACTATAAGCCGCTACTTTTTTCACATGCTTTGAACATTGCTGCTTTAACAACAATTGCGGTTAATTTATGGATTTTTTTTTGGACTAACTTCATGTCGCCAAAACATTTAGCCTCATCACATCGGACCAATTAAATTATCATGAAATTGTGAAGCTGTTCAATTCAAACACTGGTTGAACGGACGAAGATAGCGATCGGCTAGAGTAGGACAAAGCGGGGATAAAAAAATGGATGGATGGACTTTTCCTTGTGTTAGTTATTATTAATCTTTTTCATCAGCCATATTACAGGCACTGTTTGGGGGGGAAATAAACTCCAGTGCGTATTTGTGGGCATTGAAAAATGTTTCTGTGTAAAATCTTTCTGGGTAAATATCTCATGGGATGACATGAACACCTGCAGCATACAGACTAGTGCCGCCTGTATGTGCACAAACACTCATATATATATTTATTTTTTTATTTTTAGTATTGTTTTTTAGTATTTAGTATTTTTTTAGAAAAAAGTATTACAACGCTTGTTTCTCTGTGTTTTTTTTTTTTGTCATAAAATGTAAAAAAGCCATTAGACGGAGGATGCTGAGTCTAACGGACAATCACTTCCTGTTTTGCAATCCCCTGTATTTTGATTGGCTGACAAGATAGGATAACCTGCCCGACTGATTACACAACAGATTAACCCCCCCAACCCCCCCATGGCCTGATGGCGAGGCAGTCCACCTTCCACTTGGACTTGGCGAAGTTCTTCTGTATCTGGACGCTGACGGAGTAGTAGATGTCCTGGCTCCGCGCCGTCTTTCCGATGATCCTGGGAAACAAGACGTAACCATGATGTTTATTTCTGGCCTCAGGGTTGGTTGGGGTGGTTTAATCCCTAATCCCGAAGAAAGGTGAATGGACTCTTCATTGCCTGGCCAGTCACGACATGCTCCACATCCAATATGCCGTAATACATCTAATATCTTCTCGTAGCATTGGTTTCGTTATTGTGTATAATGAGTTTTCCTGCCTACATCTAGACAGGAGTCTTTGTATGT
Source organism: Fistularia commersonii (assembly GCF_037954325.1). NCBI lineage: Eukaryota > Metazoa > Chordata > Actinopteri > Syngnathiformes > Fistulariidae > Fistularia > Fistularia commersonii. The sequence continues at coordinate 8,100,225 of NC_141297.1, read as the reverse complement.
GACAAAAAAGGAATAAAGACACTGCAAAGTCTTTTTTAATTTGAATAAAAAAGTAAAAAAAAAAAAATTATTTCACACACTTAGTAAATTCACTAGCCTGTTTTCAAAATAATGAATAAATAATAAGAAAATAACTTCTTTAAAAATGTTCAAAAAGAATATGAAATATAAAGAAATTAGCAAGGCATATTTGATGAGTTTTGTGAGAAATTCTCAGTAAATTTCTAAAATATTCATAAGTGATAACAGGACAATAAACAATTTGTTAAAAGAAATAACAAGAATTTTCCACAAATAACCACAAAAGCATTTTTTAATTGAATTAGAATTTGAAACTTAATTTACTAATTGATATTTCATTTTGAAATTTCCCAAGTTTTTGTATTTTCGATCTATCAAAGAACATTCAGATTTGGTTAAATGTGTGATGCGACGCCTTCATTTTTCCTTATTTTGTTAACTGACCAGAGTAGAACACCTAGCAACTATCCGGACGTGTCTTTTGACAATTTGATGTTTTCAACATGAACCCGCAGATACGTCTGTGCCTCAGGTCAAACTGACAACTCGGTTTTAAACCAACTTCCTAACTAAATATTGAATATTGATAGGCTTACCAGGGGTGCCTGAGCGCCTGCTCCGTCGTGTATCTCATGTGAGGATTCTTCTGCATCATGTTCCGGATGAAGTCTTTGGCTGCGGGTGAGAAGAGGGGATGGGAACGTCAGCAGGATAGAGGAGGACCAGGTGTGTGTGTGTGTGTGTGTGTGTGAGGCTGTTACCTGACTCGGAGATGTCATCCCAGAAGGGTGAGTCGAACTCGTACTGGGCCTTCATGATCTTGGAGAAGAGCCTGGACTCGCACTCTTCATAGAACGGAGGGTAACCACACAGCCTGAGAGCAGCAGAGGATACAGTTGGTTGGTTAGTGTGTGTGTGTGTGTGTGTGTGTGTGAGAGAGAGAGAGAGGGTCATACTTACAAGATGTAGGTAATCACTCCAATAGACCAGCAGTCCACTGCCTTGCTGTAGGGTTTCTGAGCCAAGACTTCAGGGGCTGGAGGGAAGAAAAATGTCAGACACGGAAATTACGACATGAGCTAATCTTTTCCTTTCGGTTTTCGCCACAGCGAATCAACCTTCTCCATCTAACCCTATTCTCTCTCTCCTTCTCTCTCACACCAACTACCTTCTTATCCTCTCTCACTACGTCCATGAATCTTCTCTTTGGTCTTCCTCAAGACCTTCTGCCTGGCAGCTCCAAATCCAGCATCCGTCTACCAATATATTCACTATCCCTACATGACCGAATCATCTCAGTCTGGCTTCTCTAACCTTCTCTCCAAAACATCTAACATGTCTTGTTCCTCTGATGGACTCATTCCTGATCCTATCCATCCTGGTCACTCCAAAAGAAACTTCAACATCTTCATCTCTGCAACCTCTAGCTCTGCCTCCCGTCTTTTAGTCATTGTAACTATTTCTATTCCATACAGCATGGCCGGTCTCACCACTGTCTTGTACACCTCTCCTTTTATTCTGGCCGATAGTCTTCTATCACATAGTACCCCTGACAGTTTTCTCCAACCTGCTTGGACCCGTCTCTTCACCTCTTTTCCACACTCTCCGTTGCTCTGGACTGTTGACCCCAAGTACGTGAAACCCTTCAACTTCTTGATCTCCACTCCCTGTAGCCTCACCATCATTCCTCTCCCTTCCACCTCAGCCTGTCCCCTGCTCTGATAGATCACAATGTCATCTGCAAACAGTTAGACCACGGGCTGACCTGTAAACTGTTAATACGTTATTAATAAACTGTACAGCTGTGTTCCAACCACTGACAGTCCCCGCTCTTACCCACGTATCCTGGTGTCCCGCATGCCGTCGACATAATATCGTTGTCCACCATCTTGGAGAGGCCGAAGTCGCTGATCATAATCTTGGAGTTTTCGTCTGAGCTGTAGTATAAGATGTTTTCCGGCTGTAAATGGAAACCCACATTGAGGTAAACTATCAGGGATGGTTCCTACCCTGTGGTGAAATTGATCAGTGTTAGGAAAAATATCTGGCCTTTTCTTTTTTTGCCAGAGGCAGGTCAACTGCTACAATTTTACAATTTTTTCCACTGAAAGTATTTTTGTTATTTATCATTAGGCTGTATTTAGTCAGTTGTATCCATAGATTTAGTGATGGAGATACAGAATAACATTAGAAGTAATACATGTTACTGTGAGATACTACTACTATTATTGTGATTGATTATGCATATTTTGTTCTATTTATATAGTATATTCTATATTATTATATATTATTATATTATATATATTATATTATATTATGCATATCTGATATATTTTTTGCTGATTATTTTACCATAGTTTTGATTTATTTTATGTATATTTTTACTTTTTATTTTCTCTTATGTTGATGTTTGGGGATGCTCTTCAAAATGTATTTTCATATTTTATTTTTGCGCTTCCTGGTGTAAAAAAAATAAATAAATAAAAGCAGCAGCACCTTCAGATCTCTGTGCACGATGCCGCTCTGGTGCAGGTAGCTGACGGCCTGCAGCACCTGCTGGATCACGCTGCTGGCGTCCTTTTCGGAGTAAACCCCACGGTCCAGGATCCGGTCGAAGAGCTCGCCACCCGAAACCCTAAGGAGGAAAGCCACCTCCCATCAGCATCTCAAGTAACACACTATCTTATAACAATAATAATAATAACAACAATAGTAATAACAATAATGTGTAAACTGACAGTTGCATGACCAGGTAGTAGTGAGTTCGGCTTTCATATAAATCCTCCATCCCCACCACGTTGTCGTGTTTGATTCTGTTCCAGGAAACAACTTGGATTAACGCACAGCAAACATTTATTATGTGTGTGTGTGTGTGTGTGTGTGTGCGTGCTTACTTTCTCAACACAGCAATCTCATTCTCCAGGTTCAAGTCTCGCTTCTGTTTCTTCTTCACGCACTTCATGGCAAACATCTTCCCCGTCTTCTTCTCTTTCACCATGTAAACCTCGGAGAAGGCACCCCTGGACACACACAGAAAACGTATGAAAAAAAAAAATGACATAAAACATAAGAGGAAGATATAATCAAATCAGAAAAATAAAAATGTTGACACCATCCAAATCCCAATCTGAAACCAAAAGTAATGATGAGAAAACCCAGAAAGAATTGCAGATTTAAAAAGATTGCGTGAGGAGAGAGCTAGATTAAGCAACAAAAAGTCAGAGTTTAAAGAACGAAAGATTGAAAAGGTGGCTCTGCAGAGAGATTATCAACATTTGGGATTGTTGCCCAGAGGCTTCGGGTGAAATAAACAACAGCCAAGGCGATGGACGTCAACATGGCCACAACAACCTCACCAATCCATCTGATCTAACCCGGAATAAAAGCAATCCAAATTAACAACAGGGTTAATTGTGGTGTAATAAACCCATGGAGCCTCCTGAGGGGGGCGGTTTGTTCCTCTCGAGGATTAACTCCTCATCTCTGACGCAAATAGAATCCATCGGAAGGGGGGGGGCAAAGGTCACACAGGAGTTTAGATGTGACTTTGACCCAGAAACATTGTCAAGCGCAGCCTTGTGACCTCCTATAGACTCCTCTGACACTCCTCCAGGGGCAAATTTTAAATTATTTTTAACATATTTTCCTCAAAAAAAAAACAAAAAAACAAACTAGTTCATGTGTATTTTGAGTAAAATGTGAAAAATCGACAATAATAAATGGCATTCAAATGATCTTTAACATATATATAGTTTTTAATTTACACACAAATACAGGACTATTTTTCCCACATCAGAAACAGGAAGTGCGTGTAAGAGCAAACACACACACACACACACACACACTTCCTCACTCCAGTGGGTATCTTCCTGGTTACCGGCTGCTCAAGGGAGAAATCACCCCCGAGGCCAAGGAAGAATTAAAAGATGCCGTGTTGTTTGTGGAGTTGCTGCCTCCGGGTTTTATTTCCTCCGGGAACTCAAAGCAGGAATAGACTCGTTAATCTGTGACTGTTCATGATAAGATAATTTAATCACAAATTAATCTAAGCTGATGCTTTCAAAATAAAATTTGGTATAACATATTTTTTCCTTATTTATTGGTTTATTTATTTGTCCATTTCATGGTATCCTACAGTTTTCAGACTACGTACAGAGTAAATAATGAGTCGTGCACCAGATTTGACAGCTAAGACCTGAAACATTTAACCTCAGTATTTATCTCATTTCAATTCGTGTAGCAATTTATGTTATTGATTTTGTCATACATTTCTTTTTTCCTTTTTTCCCTCCCGCTTGTGAATGTCATTGGTATGACCTGATTAGTTATGTTTGGTTTGTAGATTATCTGTGTGTTTGTGTGTGTGTCAGAGCGAGTTGTATGCAGGTAGAAAAACACTCCGTATTGTTATGGACCCTCCAGCTGTGACCTGCCTCTATTTTTTACTCTGTTTATACTTCTTTTTTTTCTAAATAAAAGGCCGGCTGTCAATGAAGTCATTTTTTTTAATGGAGTTGATATGAGAGGATAAAATTCCTGGCCCTCAGCAAACACCACCTTGGCTTTCTCATAAAAAGAAAATCAACATGTGTCTTTGACCCCCTCTCTCTCTTTTTTTCTTCTCTACCCCATATTTAGCCTTTTACGCCTCATGGATATATGTCAATTTTATTGGTAATTTACCAGTCTTATTGGTATGATATTTGTTTTTAACCATACATCCTCCCTTGGATTAACCAGCAGTCAGGTCAGTGTTTTGTGAATGAGCGGCATTAATCCACCGGCGGCGCCTGGAAGTGGGACTGACCCTCCGTCGGTCTGAGTCTGGAAACTAGGCCTCGCCGCCTCCATCCAATCAGACTAATCCGTCTCTGCGGCTCCTTGACCACGGCCTCCAGCCAGAGGTCGACCGCTCCACCCTGCTCGCCACTTACGGCAACAGATAGAACCGATCAATATAAAACTATAAAAAAAAACTCAAGGATCAGACATTTAAAAAAATATATTAAAAAGAAAAGAAAAAAAAGTATATATATATATCTGTCTGATCTTTGAGTTTTTTTTATAGTTTTATATTGAAGAAAAAAAAATATTTATTTTTTGAATTTTGAAGTAATTTTGTCAGTGGTTTATGGAATAATACAAAAATGTTCATACATACATTCGTACAACATATACATGATAGTATACAGGTATCTTCTTTTCCTATCGGTTTTTCCCGCCACAGCGAATCAACTTTCTGCGTCCAACCTTATTCACTGTATCCTCTTGTCTCGCAACAACCGACTTCATAATATAAGTCTACAGATATATGTTGGGGGAAAGTTTAGATAAACTTTATGTGATATATTTAAATGTTGCATTTCCTCCCACAGCCCAAAAACATGTCCTAGGTCCACTGAAAACCCTAAATTGCCCAGATGTGTGAGTGAATGGTTGTATGTCTCTGGTAACCGGTCACTCTGAATGCACTGAATGTAGAATAAGCAGTACAGATAATGACTGAATGAATTATGTTTTTTTAGGGAGTTTATTACGAATTTTGAGGTTATTCGTATTAAAAGGGTGAGGTTTAAAAGAGGACTTACGATCCGAGTTCCTCCATGATGTCAAAAATCTCCTGGATGTTCTCTGTGTCCTTCTTCCAGATGCTGTCGGCTTCTTGTCGCCCCATGACTGCAGACGCTTCAGCAGGGATTTCTGCTCACAGACATACACAACACAGGAGGTCACTTCAAAATAAAAACTATGGCGACCAGAGCAGCAGCAGCAGCAGCAGGTGGGTAACCTCTGCATATCTGATTAATCCCGTCTCATTGTCATGACAGAGAACGCGACGTCTCTCCTTGGGATTATTACTCAGGGGTCGCGGGGGAAGGTCACGGCGCTCAGACCGTCTGCCAGACAGCACATGACTGATGCGATGCGTCTTTGTCTGAAGACAAAAGGTTTGCCGCGCTAATCCAGATTATGTTACCCAGCGGCCGGCATGATGACCGGGGGGGGGACTTTCACTGTTATTAAAAAAATTTCCACCTAGTTTCCTCACTTTACATAAAGTAGACAAAGTTTAGTTGAATTTATTTCAAAAAGGGGGTAGGAAATACCTTTTTAAAGGCATAATCTCACCTGGAGATTAGTTTACTTTTAATTTAAACCATCTGAAGCAGCATCAGCGACCCAAACTACATGTAGTAATGCTTTACGGTTTTTAGCTCATTTCTGGACCATTTCAGTCTCGTGACCAAATAAGAGACGGCTTTCCTGTTGAAACCAGATCATTTCTCGCCATTTTCCTTTAAGACTTTTCATGCAATGTCTTTGCTAATTTAGAAAAAGTAATTTCACTGAAAATTTCTTTTTACTGCTCTGACAGTGGGTGCAGTCTTGATCCAGTCTTTTGGTGCACTGAGGAGATCGGGAGAACCTGGTGAGGTGGAACAAAGTGCTGATCCATTAAATAATCAGGATGTGGGGAAGGATTAGGACACTTCTAAATTCCGGGATCTTCTTTGGTTTCTTGCCCTGTTTTCTCTTATATAACAGATTAGAGGCCCAGACTGGCTGGCAGGTCCAGAAGAACCAGCATTTGAATTTAAAATTATTGTGGCTCTTCTTCTTTGGGGAAGTTTCATGGATCGATGACTATTTTTAAAATTATTTATTCTGACCATGAATGGATTCTGCATATTTTAGTTATAGTTCTTTTGCCCACCAACTGTTTTCAAGTTGATGCTGGGATGAAATTCATTCCTATTGAAATAGAGATCTTAAATCTAACATGCTAATATTTCTATTTTTCCAGGGGTTAACCTTGACCTGAAAGGAGGATTTTCACTCTCTGTTGCAAAACAAACTGACTTCCTCTCCCTGCAGCTGCAACGTGTTGATATTAATCACTGCGGTTTTCAGTGGACACACACACACACACACTCACACACACACCTGCATCCGGAATACAAACAGCTGATGCTGAGAGATTGATCTCAAACACAAACAGAGATGTGGCTGCTCTAATTTTCACACTGGGTCGCTTATGACTATAAAAGGCACGTTTAAATCTTTACTTATATTTTTTATCTTATTTCTTGCAAATTTGAATGATTTTCCTCTAGGCAGATCAGTTTGCAATTGATGTAAACCCTTCCAGATTTCACACAATCTAGGATAAACTTATTTAAGGCGTTTTCTTTTAACATTTAAATCAATCTTTTGAAAACAAAATCATCAAATCTTGATGCAATTTCTCTCTGATTTAATACATACATAAACAAAATAATTAAAACCTGCTCTGACACTTGATCCTGATGTTATCACCTCCGTAGTTTCTTGATCGGAAAAAAAAAAAACAGCAGGGAAACAATGGAAACACCCAGCATCACTATCATCATCATCATCATCATCCAATTGCAGCATTACACACATTCATTGATTTTTTTTTTTTTTATCGGTCAACACTCACCGGAGGTTCTGCTCTGACTCTCCTGACTGAAGCCGCGGTCTGGACGGGATTACATCGCCGGCAACATCACATGTACCTGTTGGAAGGTCGGAGATTAGACATGCGTGGAGTGAGGAGGAGGAATCGGAGGAGGGAGTGACCTCCGATGTTATTGGCTGCTGACTCACTCCGTCATCTCCATGCAGGCTCATGCGGCAAACGTTACCATGCCCACCCCCTCCAGGACGCCACAAGCGCTTGTTTTGGTTCTACATCTCATGGGGGGGGGATGTTGAGGTGGCCCCAGGGGTTCGCTGCTGCAGTTTCTTTCTTTCACAAATGATGTCAGAGAAATAATTATCCCCAAAACAACCAACAACTTGAAAACGGCTTAATGTTTTTGAGGATATTGTCTGGAAACTGTTTCTCGGTGCTGGTCTTTGTTTACACCCAGAATTTAATTTCTTCATTTAGTACATTTTTGAAAGATTTCTTTGTTTTATTTTTGGCATGTATTCAGGTAAATAAGGTTTTTTTTTTTCATTTTGGTCCATACTCTCCAATTTGGGCCTTAAGGCCTTTTCCTATTGTTTCCATATTTGAATTGAAAAGTAAGAATATTTGAGAGTTGTCATATCTAACAGTGTGAGATGAGATTATGAGTGTGCTGCGGCGGCAGCGCCGATGACCTTCAGCCAGATTATTTATTAATCTGGAGTCTGATGACACTTGTCTCAGAGCAGTGCCAGACTCTGCATCCTCATGAAGACTTCAAATCCTAGAAGATTAACAAATTGCACCTGCAGGGAAAACAATGTCTGCAGCTGGACTGGAAACATGTGTTGCCATGGATACTGGCTTGCGAGGTCGAGGGGTGGTGCTGATGGTGTGAGTTCATAAAGTTGGATTCTGGCAAATATGGATTAAATATCATATGAAGTCATTATTTCAGTGTGATTATTTTCCTGGTTTGCATATATTAAAGGGCATTGTGATGCAATCTTCTTTGGAACCGAATATTCCTGGTTCGATTCTCGGCCGCTCCGAGTGTGTCGCAGTGTTGGTGAGCAAGACACTGAACCCTTAACTGCACAGTGGCGCTGATGGATGGCAGCCAACTGTGACTGCAATTAACCCATACTGGGTACATAGAAGTAATTTCCCCTTATGGATTAATAAGTTATTTGCTCTCTGACTTTAAAGATGCATTATTTTTTTACAGTGATTTTTGTTAATTCACTTTTTACATTTTTTCTTATTTAGGCCCTATAAGATATTCATTGTTATTGGTTTTCATTTAAAGTAATCATTATTTGACATTCAGATACTTTTTGATATATTTACTAACTGGCCCCCTCAAATTTTTTTAACTTAATTTTTACTTTATTGTTGATTTGCTAAAAAGAAATAAAATAAAAAAAACATGCAGCCTGCCAGGTAGTTTGAGCATCTAATTTTCATTTTCTATAGTTTATATTATATTTTTTGTCAGCTGTCATTGGATTTTTTTGTCCTTGTAATTTTTATTTTTTTCCCCCTTCTCTGCATAGTATTTTGTGTGATTTCTAGATAAACTTTCACTTTTGTGGATTTTAAAAAAATTTAGCCACACCATCCATTGTATGAACTGTAAATATATTCCTCTGTGTAAATGAAGTGCTTTAATATTTTTGCATGTACTGTTATTATTGCAGGATGAGCTGTTAATTTCTGTAATCTCTGACAAACATTTCAAGTCTTCATCTCATTGACCCGGGAGTCAACTGACGACGTACACGGATAATCCTGCCAAGACTTGTGTAACTTCGCTTCCCTTCAAGCTTCCTTCACGACTTGACAAGGTGTTAAACTCTTGAGAACAGGATAATCCAAAAACTCCAGATTATGTAATTAAAGAGATGTAAACCAAAGACCGGCGAGGAAAAACAAAACAATTAACGCTGCCTGGGGTCCCTGACATCCACCAAGATTAAATGATAAAAGGTGATTGTGATTATATTGCAGCGATCTGCTGGATGTTCTGACTTTTTTTATTCTTGTTTTGCCCTGGAGCTGAAGTGAAGAACCTGACTTAAAAAAAATAAGTAAACTTGCTCCACTCGGGGAAAACCAGACGGTGTATTTAAATCCGCACATCGATAAGTTATTTTCGAGTTACATTAATCCCTCTATCTGAAGCTAAACTGCTCACATAACCTGAGATTAAGGGTTTCATTATGCCTCGTGGGACTCCAGTAACACGATCAAGATTACATAAAGCAATTAAAAATCCAAACGAAACGTCATGCAAAAAGACACGTTTTCTCCCAAACAACGGACACGGGTGTTATTTAGTAAACACTGTTTAAACACAGCAGCTGGAATAATTAAAAGGATTTTTCAAATCTGAAAATAGCCCCAGTCCTTCAGAGGAATCAGATAATCAGTTGCAGTATCAACAGCCACTTTTATGTCCAGATTTGATGTTCCAACACGAACAAAGGATGATTCTTTTCAGTGAAGGGCCTTTGGTCCTTAAATAGATAAAAAGCAGCTTGATATTAACTTCCCGGAAGAAGTCCGATTTAGAAAAACAAAAGGAAAAAAAAAAAAAAAATCGGGATCAACATGTATCAGTAAATTGGACATACAAAGACCAAACAACTGAGGGACCTTTAAAGCGAATCAAATTAGGTTGTACGATCCGATATTATTCGACTTAAGAAATGATTATGAAGATGCACAAGCGATATAAGCAAACACCCATGTGTTACCAGTGCAAAGACGGAGAAGGTTGAACTCTCCCTAACCTGGAGGGGTGAAGGGCCGAGTGTGTGAAACAGGATGGTGCTGCTGTCACGTGGCTGAAACGGGTATTACACACTGGCAAACAACTGCAGAAAAATAATAGTCCTGAAAACAAGTTAGTTGCCTAAAGACTAAATATAAAGGGAAATTGTGATTACGAAGAAAGATGATACTACTCTTTTAAGTTGAAAAAGGAAAAAGGACTTGGACTTCAGGTATTTTCGCTTTATATGTCAGAAAATATGGTAACAAAAGTTAAACTTGTTAAATGATAAAATTAAATGAAAATGGGAATATTGCCAATTTCCTTACAATAAAAACCCCTGTGGCCAGGAGGAAGATTGAAAATGCAAAACGGTGTTTCTGATGAGAGGGATTTGTGAAAGTTGACCTGAACGCATCATTTTGATGAGGGATGTGATGCATCCTCTGGTGGCCTCATTCCATTTCCTGTCAATCACTTAAACACCTTCCATCCATCTCTCCACTGTACAGCACCGCAAATCTGCTCCAGCACCTGTAAATGACCAGAAAGACTGGATGATAAAATGATCTCCCATCCTTGAACTCGGAGATTTTGGGAAGTGATGATGCAGCAGATTTGCGTCATGTGAGTTCTTCCCCCTGCCTTGTGAGTTGTCAGCTAGGGAAAAATATCCACATACAATCCACATGTCGTTTTCCCGTCTGAATCCAAACATGGATCAGACAATAACAACCTTCTTTATCCTTTACTGTTTTTTTTTTTTCTAAATTCTTTGCAAATTTGGAAACAAAAATCAGATAAAGGAGACATTAAAGTACAATTCAGCAAGGAAATGGTAAGAAAAGTCTTGCGATGACTATGAAATCAGAGAAAAATCAACAAAATATTAAAGTCCCCAGTAAATGTGTCTGTGGAGGCCCTCAGTCATCAAGGTCATGGTGAATTCTTGTCGAAATCTGTATTGGAATGACTTCACTTCAAGCTGTTTCGCTGCTCATCCAGGAGGCTTCTTTAGTTCTGATGACCTGTGGGGAGTTTCTGAATATAACGCAATATAACATATTTGGGAACTCCCCGCAGAAGCCTCTCGGTTGAGTTGCGACAAGAATTCCCTAGTAAATATCTAAAAATCCAGATGTTTGGATTCAAAGCAAAAGGAAGGATTTTTGAGAATCAGTCCAAATTACCTGAAAATGATCAGTATCTCTTCCTAGAAGCCACAAAAGAGATTAAGGAACAGGTGAAAGAAAAAATAAGCGGAGGAAACACACCTGACCAGGAACCAGGAATAATCTAATTAAACTGTCACTCTTTCCCCTGCACCTGAAAACCTGAAAAGGTATGAACCAGCCAGGAGAACTGAAAAGGTCAAAGTGCACGATCTTTATTGGATATGCAGTGAAGTGCAGTGCCCCGAGAGCGCAAGAGGGCAGCAGAGCAGTGAATCTCATAAGTATATGTATATAGATATATACATATAGAAGGCTTCTCCTCAAACTCCGTGCCGAAAAACAAAAACAGGAGGGACGTCTTCAAATGGCATTTATAAATAGACTGAGCAATCCATTGCCCATAATCCATAATCCCATGTGTTCATGTCAAACACTGGCAGCCTGGGATCTGATCCTGGAATAGCCAACCCTGAGATTAACTCTCCGACGTGCAGGAAATCGCCAGCAAACCTTGAACTCAGGAGCCCCGTGAAGACACAAAATGATCTTAAAAAAGGACTTTTATTATCCTTTCTGCCTGTCAAAATTTTCCTCCATCGTTATTTTCAACATTTTTATTCTATATAAAAAGAGAATCATGGAATATTTAATCCTCATGATGACAGGATAAAAAATGAACAAGCTATTTAAAAAAAACCCTTTCCGCATAAATTATTTTACTTTCAGATGCTCCATAGAAAAAAAAAAAAACAAAAAACAGCTGGGATTCTATGCCGCTTTTTGCTCGAGTCATACGATGCCAGGTCCTGTGGAGCCGTGGACTGTATCATCGTCTGCTGGAGCCTCTGTGGCCACGGTGCCGCTGTCATGGTCGACTGTCAGCCTGTGATCTCCTCACAACTGTCTCCCTGCAGGCCGTGGATTTTCTTCCGGACCCTTTTTGGTTTCCCCTCCAAGCTTCTCATCCTGCCACCGAGGGGCTTTATATGATTCATTGCTTTCCGCTTCAACATCTTTGGCTGTTTGTTTTTTTTTAATGTGATTGCAAGTGCATGACGGGAAAACCAACAAAAAATCTGAGGAAAAGAAATTCGACCCGCTCACGCCCAGTGAACCTGAGCTCCCAGCTTGGAGTGACGTTTGGCCTCCATGATGGAAAAGGCCTCCTGCTCCTCACTGATCTCCTTCAGCCTCTTCTCATCCAGGAAGGAGACCAGGGAGTCCCTCATGTCCACCACCTCAATCATCTGCTGCAGGATGCGCTCCTCTTCTGCCTGCTGCTCCGCCGTCTTGTCTAGAAGGAGAAAAAACAAAGGCAACTGGGATGAAAGATAGGGTTGAAATATTCCCACCGTGGGATGATTGAAGAAATATTCTATCTGATTCTAGCCTGGACAGGTCACTTTTCAATCAAAAGTCAACATATAGACATCCAACTATTCACTCTGTCAATCATACTTATGGATAACTGAAGAGTCTTCAGTTAACCAAATGACTGTTTTGGGAACCTGGAAAGAACATGGAGAACCTAAACAAGATAGCCACTGGATCGGAACCTCGGACCTTCTTGCTTTGGGGCAAAAGTGCCAACCAAACACCAAGCTGTTGCAGCAATGAATATCGATTTTTGCAGCAACCAAATAGGAATGAAATAGTATCCTGAGTCTTCGAAAGAAATACAAAAAAATGTAACAGTATTGTTGTGACTAATTATGATTTTTGAATAGTGTTTTTTTCTATTTTAAACAGACTTTATTTTTCCTAATACTTCAAAAAGAGTAATCCACCCTTTCCTTGTTCAAAGTGATATTGGAATCAATTCAATTAATATTCTAATATCCTAATTTGTGATTTTTATCTCATTCTCACCTCAGACACAGAGCTACTTATTTTGACAAACATGCACAACTGAAGCTCTTCTTGTCGCCCTGCAAGGTGCTATGCTCCTTTACAGGAGAACTGCTGAGTCAGAATAATTCAGCTGATCCCCATTAAGAGGCAGGAGAAACAGGAAGCACTGGGTTTGTGATTTAAGTGTGCACGTTGACACACACCTTTGAGATCTAGGTACTTTCGGAGCTCCATCTCCAGCGTGCTCTGTTTGTCCTCCAACTCCAGCTGCCGAGACCTGAGGCAGACAGCAGCGTCAGTGTGGCAAGCATGGCATTTGAAGTGGTGCCTGGCCAATGAATCGATACAGGCGCCACAACTCCGTTTCAAATGACCTCGCAGGCAACGGCTGTGTGAACACTTACGCCACCATGAGGTCGGACTCCTCCGAGACTAGGGCGTTCTTCTGATGCACAAGCTGGATCCACTGCTCGATCATGTCAGGAGAGCCACTGGTGCCTGGAGGAGGAAGACCAGAGGCTTTCGATTGCTTACGAAGTTACAAAGGCAAGGAGGAAGAGGGGGGACATGATGGGTGATGAAGAAGAACCTTGCAATCCTCAGACCTGCTGACTGATCAGCCCTAACAGCATCAAGATGACTGTGTAGTCATCTGGATGTAAGAAAAAAGTCAGTATTGCACTATTGAGAATTAAAATGATTTTCTTTTTGTTGTTTTGACACAAATTTATAAATCATAACCAAGTCCTTTATCCCTTAAACAACACAGTACGTATCCGTGGTTCTCAGCTGTAAATGGGATATCTTAATTTTGCCTTTTCTTTTTATGAGATCTGGCTATTTTTGCAGATTTTTAATAAAATATTTAAATGCATTTTTTTGCACTATTTCCCCTCTCAAGTCCCATTCATTCACACGTATGTCACATACATTTTAAAGACATTTCTCTCTAACACTTGGGAAATTTCTGGCAAAATCTGAAAATGAATTAATAGATAAGGTTTTAAAGTTGAGGGAGGGGTTTCTGCCTTTTATTTTTAACCAAGACAGAGCCAGCTGTTGCCAGCAGTCCTTGTAGTTAAACTCCCATTTAATATTCTCCACAATTGAGGCCAAATATTCAGCAGCCCTATCAGGGGAGACACTAAAAATTGAATTCTGTTCAAGTCCTGAAAATTAAAAGCTTTAATCTGCAAACAAGGCAGGAAAAAAAGCCTCATTCAGATGCTGCAGTGGCTCATGTTGATGTGAGCGGGGATGGGAGCAGATCAGATCTGAAGCCACAAAAAAACTTTTTTACAAAGTTTTCTAGGCTGGTGGTTCAATTTAAGGCCAAAATTGAGATGACTGTTTCCCTTTAAGACGCCTTACAAAAAACACATCTATTCAAGTCAGTCACATCAAATAAAAAAAATAAGACAAAATAAAGGTCGGATAACAGTTTGCCTAATCCCAGATTGTTCCTGTGTGTGTGCCTTGCATCCTCGCATTTTTACACCATTCACATTTTTTGACAAAATACTCTATTAAAATGACCAAACTAGGTGTTTCAATATTCACAAGAACCAGTTGGGCTATCTCTAAAACATGGTTGCAATGGATAAAAACAAACAATAAAACGGAATGGTACTGTTGACTTCCGGATCTTACCTGCCTCTCCACGCAGGGTTTGTTCCAACACTACACCTTTCTGCTCCAGATCCCTGAAGGTAACCTCAATCTCCTCCAGTCGTCTCTGAATCGACTAAGAAGCACAGAAATACGGAAGCGGAGTTAGTTGGTATTTTTGGGGATTTATAATATCTATAAAAGAACCACCATTTTAGTTGTATTTTGCTTTCCTGCATTTCATTAGCAGCAGGCCTTTCCTCTACACATATTAGCTCTATTTACACTGGATCCACCTTATGCCAGATTTTTCCACAGAATATTCACTTGACTGTTTTCAAATCACGGGAAAACAACACAAGTCAATCAAGAGTTAGTCACCTTTAAAAATCAGCAAGTCTGGACCTACATATCAAAGACTTACGAAAAAAATTTAGTAAATATTATTTCTATAAATACTAAAGAAACAGACAAAACCCTGCATTTTTTAAAAGCAATTATGAGAAAATGATCAGCAAACGATAACAAAATTGATTGTAAAAAGTACACATTTATTATTCATTAAAAATGTATTAAAAGCAAAAGTTTAATTAAGCGTGATTAAACTAATCCAGACAATCTGGAGCTTTTAAATTTCCACCAGCTTCAGGATTATCATCTAGGCATGTAGATATTTGATCAAATAGCAGAGCACCAGCTGACTGACATTATCCCAATGCCATGACACTGACCTGAGCATTTCGGAACCGCTGCAATTCACTCCTCTTTGCCCGCCTCTCCAGTGTCTTCATCTTCATCATCTCCAGCTTTTCAGCCTCGACGGGGTCCTCAGGCACTGCCTGGAACTGAATGACACATGCCACGATTGTGAGTTTGCGGCTGGTATCGTGACATCATCATTATCGTCACAAAAAAAATCTCAAAACAAAAGCCCTTTTCCTTACTTTCTCATCAAATAAATATATGTCATCCTGTTCAAACATGTCATCTTCATCATCATCGTCGTCTTCATCTCCTTCCACACCCTCTTCCGAGGTGTTGTGAACATGTTGAAATGTAGTTTCTGTGAAAGAAACACATGAATAGTTAATCATTAATGGAACATTTTTGTAGCTGGAGCAAACATTGTCCAGTGCCACTTATATTTTATCATTTACTCTTAATTTTCCATTTTAATAGAGGTAAGCTCAGCTAATGGCCACGACTACTTCCCCACCTTCCGTTAACTCCCAAGGCTGTGGGTGATTTGGAAGTGACCAGACCAATTAGTATCAATAATGACACTGATGTCAAAAAAAAAAAAATTGAACATCCAAACATAAGAGATTGTGTGTCCAGAAGACTAACATGGAAAAATATCGACACATTGGTGTCATTTGATAAGAGAGGGGGAGCAATTGCCATGTGGGGTATTTATAGTATTCTTAATATTTAATTCCCTTGGGGGGGGGGGGTTGTCCTCCACGTACCCACTCTCCCAGGCTGATTAACCAGGACACTGAGCCGGGTGTCTCTGCTGATCCTCGGCGAGGACAGATTCCAGGGGGAAAACTTAGACCGGACCCTGGGCTGCCCGCTCGGCATCTCTTTCCTCCTGAAGCAGCGGCGATTCCTCTTCTCCCGGATGTGACCGGCAGTGCTACCGCTCCAGTACCCCTCCTCCTCCTGTCCATCCAGGCCCTCTGCTTTGGGAGGGCTTGGACCTCCTGCAGTCACTGAGGAAGAGGAGCAGGATGAGGACCCTCCGGGGGTCTCAGAGTCCGAGTCGGCACTGAAGCTCTGAAGGTTGACCAGTTGGGTTTTCTCCTCGTCTGTCAGCTGGAGCTTCCGGAGGGATTGTTTTGGACGGGAATCTGGTCCTGGTTTCTCTGGCACGGGTGTTTTTTCTGGAGTGGAGGGGTTAATGAGGTGGACGGTGCGAGGTTTTGCTATTGGGGGCGAGGAGAGGGGGCTGGGCGTGGTCTGCCGGGAATTGCGGGGCTTTGGGACGGGGCAGGGGATTTCAGGAGGAACTTCCACTGTCTTGTTCTGGGAAGGTTTCTCTGTTTTGGATGGAATATCAGATGACATTTGGGATGTCTGCAGCTCCCCTTCAGAGTCTATCTGGTCCACTGCAGGTTTACATGGGCCCGGGGGTCCACTTTCCGGGGTGTGCTCATACTCCTCGTCAGATGGAGACGGAAGGTAGTCGTCACTGGAAAGGCCATTCTCTTCATCTCCGTCCTCATCCTGAAAGCATGACAAAATGTGACATTTAGAATTTTCAGTGATGAAACGATGAGGGTAGAATGACCTTTTTAACATCACAATTTTTGAGACAGTATTTAATGTCAACACCCACACACAGACAACTATCAGGAATCTCGTTTTTTCTTAATCTGTTTTGATAATTTGCCAATTATATTTTTATTCACAGAATTAAAGGTACTGTTGCAATAATGAGACATCCAGTGGATGTGAATGATGACCACAGATGAACCACTGCTGTGAACACAACTGGCTGGAACAACAGTCAATCAGAAAAAAAAAAAAAAAAAATCAGTAAAAAACTGCAGAAACTAATCAGGCACAGGAATTGGGATGGAACAACTGATCAGAGTAGCCGAGGCTCGGAAAAACATTTGGTTGAATGTAGCTCACGACATCAGGGCCAGGAAATCTGATGCTGACCATTTAATTTCGACCCTGACAACAGCCATCATCGATTTTAGGTAATTTCATTAACATTTTCCAAAAATTTGTATATTAGTATACATTACTTAGAAGGTCAAAGGGATAACATCTCCAACAACATTTGTTTTTTTAAAGAAATGGCAAGATAAAAATTAAAAAAAAGTAAAAACAATTTCCAATATTTCATTGGATGAAAACTGAACTGTAGTCTGTTCTTCCCTCCTCTGGCTCTTTCTCTGAACCCACTTCAAACCACTGGGTCTCCTGAAAATAAAGACACCTGGGTTTGAGAAGGGGTTGGCGATGGTTTCATTATTGGGTCGTATATAAAACCCGCTTCCTCTTAAGTGATCAAGCTATGAGTGCAGCCAGCCCTCAGCAGCCCACTCCGTCTGCATATGCATCTGGGAAATGATACGGGAGATGAGTGCCTGAGTATTTCAGGAGGGAATTTTGGGGGCTGGCGGATCTGGAGAGCTGATGGATGAATAGCCGAAGAACCAGGAGAATTTCTGGGCGAGGTAAACCGACCTCCTGTGTTTGCAGTGTAACATCAAACAGCTGCTTGAAAGAGTGATGGAAACCGACAATCTTACTACGTTTGAGTTTGAGCTTTCTGCTGTCAGAATTTCCGTGAATGGTTGCATTACAAAGCACTTCCTGTAGCAACTAGGAGCGACTGAAAAACACCTCGTTCAGACAGGTTTCGGGCTCAAGTTATGAATTATGAAACAATTTCAAAAGAATGAAATTCGGTTTTAAGGAGAAAAAATTATTGTACAGTACTTTTTTTTTCCAAAAAAATGCCCTTCCCTTAATAGCATTAAAAACTAAATTTAAATAACCCCACTCTTCCTTGACAGAACAACATGCTCCTATGCTAGTCAGCTCAATGAGCGTGCATCTCATTGGTTAACAGATGTGAAAGTCAGTTCTGGCAATTAATGATGACACATAACCAGACATTGCAGGTCGGAATGTTCCTCAACAAAGACTAACCAGAAAGTCAACATTGCAGCTGTTTGACACAAAGTACTTTATTCCTGGCCTGTCTGGATTTACCCACTCCAGAATTTTGGCAGAGGCTGCTGTCAAAGTGTAGTTGAATTTTCAGTAGTTTCATTTTAGCTTGTTCAAGAAATTCATTTGAAATGTAAAAATTAGGGCCTGAAGCTCTAATTTACGGTGGACTGAAGTCATAGCTACCCTGACACATCCCCATCTTTGAGGCTAAGGTATAGGATGCTCTGAATTAGGGATGGTAGGATGATTTTAAAAAAAAACACGAAAAAAAAACAAAAACCACAATGTTTCTGACTAAGGCAGTGGAAGTAGAATGGTATGGTCCAGAGGCCGCATTGACCTTGACCTTCAAAATTTCATAATTTCATTCTTTCCGATTCAAATGGACATTTGTGCCAGATACAGTGACAATCCTTCCAAAGAATTTCTAAAATATAGAAAATATATACAATAGAATGAATGGCTCAACACCTTTTGTCCTTTTGTTGGACCATTTCTATCGGTCTATCCAGAAATTCAAGCGGCCACATGAGTTTGGTCCAAAGAAATGCCCTCCAGACAGGGCAAGAGAAGGGGATGGATGTGGGGTCATATTTTTAATTAAAACCACCAAAACCAAATCAATCCACTCTTTAGACCACATAAACACAAAAATAAAAGAAACTCCTCAAGGTGCTCTGGAGATACTGTGTATGGAGGAGCGGGACGGTAAAAGAAAAAAAACAAACCTTTTCCTCAACACATCTTCAGGTTTTGGAACACAGAGAAAATGTCTCATCTGCTGAGTTCAGTAACTCACCTTACAGGAGGACATTCCGGTGGTGTTTTCCACTAACAGCTCCTCGCTATGCAGCTCGCAGTAAAACTTCCCTGAGGGAACGTCACAGATGAGAAGGGTCAGAAACGAGCATGGCGACACCATGTCTCCTACATTATTCATCAGTCACTGCGGATGAGAAACTACTTTTGAAAGGGGTCCGAGTGGAAATGGCCAAACGCACTGCCCATAGTCCTCTCTGCCCAAAAGAGAGTTTTAATGGAGGTGTCCCCCCCTGAAGGAGACCCCAGCATCTCACATCTGATGGTAAAGATGCTTGCAAAAGGATTGCGAATGAGCAGTTACCACAGTTGACTCTCCACGGATCATTTTATATGATCAGCAATCATCAAGCTTCAAGAGATACTAATATTTCCCCTCTTCCCCCTCCTCCTACTAGTAGCACGGATATGTTCCCTCTGAAATCTCACAAACCATTTTTTGCTAAATTTTGCCTAACTGTGAGAACATGTTAACCTCTTGCTAATTTTTAGTTTTAGTCAATTTGTGTCATTTTGAACAACACATTCAGTAATTTGTGGTTAATTCCTTTCTAATCTTAGTTTAATTTCTTTTCATTAACACACATTACAAGAAAACAGCAGATTTTGAATAAGACTAAATTACACATTATCCATGTGTTTTCTGTAACTGTTTATCTAGTAAGAGAGCAGTTACCTGATGCTTGGTCGAAGGTGTAGCCCCCAAGGCGGAGTGTGATGCCGCACTGATGGCAGGTGAAGCAGCTGCGGTGGAAGAACTTGCCCTCTGCGCTGATTCTCTCCAGGGCATAAACTCTCAGGTGGCAGAAGTAACATTCCTCGCTGTTAGTCAACGTCGCAGTCTTTTCGGGCTCAGGGGACCGAGGGGTTGTGACTGCTGAGGGGGCAGGGGAGGCAGGGGAGGCAGGGGCCACTGCCGCCTGCAGGGACGACAACAAAACCCTCAAGAATTAGTAAGTGTTTTTAAGACCTAAGTGGGATTTTATTTTCCAATGACATTTGGATTTATGAGTTTGACAGGGATGAGCAGTCACCAGCTTCATAGGAGCGGCAATAAAAGACATTTCCACACGACTGTGAGAAGTCACTTAACCTTATTTGTATAAAACACCTATTAGAGAACTTCTTGAAAAATTATCTGTACTGCCTTCTTTTGCTCACTATTTGTTTTAGCTAATTTTTTGTACTGATTTTTCTTTAATGCTTTGGTTGTTTTCCCATGAAATTTGAGCAGGTTTTCAGGGAATGTCTGAACTATTTTAAAGGTAATTTTAGGTGAATTTTTAAGAGATAATTTATTGATCGCTGTCAGATGATTCAGAGGAAATCATTTGTAACTTTAAGCCCTTTAAGTAATTTGAGGATTTTTTTTTCCAGGCATATTCTCACCTGATCTAAGGAACTTTGCTGATTTTTGATTGGTTTGAAGGAATTCTGTCCCTTTCAGTTGATTTCTTGCTGATTTTGATTAATTTCTTGGCTACATGAAGAAAATATTTCGACTAATCTATAGGTTGAAATCTTGCAGGTTTTTGAAGCCATTTTAGTTTTAGTAATTATGGTATTAAATAAAGTAAGTAAAGTTTCTCTATCATGTTACCAGCCACAGCTACTTTGTTGCTTTGGCATCAGGATATATGAGAACACAGCAGGATAATGTCAAACTCAGAGCATTCTGTAGGGCGTACAAAGAACCCCCCTGGAAGAAGGACAGCATAAACAAACAGCTTCATCTCTGTTGGGATCCTAGAGGTTCCTCCGGCACAGAGAAACATGCCTTTGGATTTTTACTAGACACCACTGCTGGACAAACACCAGACAGTTTATCCATGATAATCCTTTGGTCCCAGAGAGATGAGAATGACTGTAACAAAAAATTAGGAAGTGGCCATTGCAGGTCAGAAATGATTTTGTCCAAAAACACTTACACTGTCCTCATCCCCCATCGCTGTCTCTCTTCCACTGCCGTGTTTCACAGATGCCAGTTTCTCCTGTAGAGAAATGAATGACAAGTTATATGATCGAACAGTCGCGGGGGCCAGGTGACCTTTTTCATCTGACTGTCTGGGGACAAACTTCCTGGAAATAATGTCCAACATGATGCCACTTAACAGGACAAACCACGCGTGTCACGGGAGCTCAGACACAGAGTCCTGCCGGCATTTGATTGGGTTGTTGGCAATGTTTTCTGTGCCAACAGTTGAGTGATGGTACCTTGCGCCTCTGCAGGGAGTTGTGCTTAAGCTTGCTGAGGAAGAAGATAGCTGACTGGGTCCTGGAGAGGGTCAGGGGTTTGGAGGAGGAGGGCAGGAGGCCTGCAGGACCTGCAGGCCCTGAGAGCAACAGGGGAGAAGACAAAAAAAAGGAGGAAGTTTAAGTTTTTTTCCTGTTCTTGAACACACTGAAAAAAAACGAAACAAAAGAAAAAACCTTTCTTGTAAATTTTAAGCTTTTTTCATGTTTTTTCTTTAAAGGTGAGTTTAAAAAAAATTTCAATTTAAGATACTTCCTTGTTAATATTTAGATAGAATTTTTGCTTGCTCAAGTAAATTTAAATGATTAATGCCATGACTAGTTAAAGGTGCTAGAGCCCCCCCCCAGCTTCCAGGCAAACATGACTGAAAATAAATTAATAAATAATAAAATGGCAAAAACACATGATAAATTATCTAAGTCTTTCTATGAGAATTTTTAGTATGTCTAGCTACATGTTTACATCTTTTGGAATTTTTCCTGCAGATTGACTGATAAATTAATTTCATCACTGACTTTTTCTTTGAAGTATAACATATGTAAACCCAGAGGGCATCAAGTTGATCAGATCTATAAACCAGACAGCTATCGGGGGGCTGAATGTGAATGGGAAGCCATGTTGAAGTTGCATTCAAGAGCAGCCTTACTGTTAAATTGTGCAAATGTGTCTCTTGAGTGAGACACTTGGTTAAAGTCAGACCCTTACTCATACTTCCTGTTGGCAAAAATTGTCTTCCATCTTTCAGATAAACCAACTGTTTTTCCGGGGTGTGAAACATGTCAATAAAGTGGCCGATAATAATGATAAAATATATTATTATTGGCTGATTCGGATCAGATATCTTCTCACTGACAGTCAGAATGTGTTTCTGCTTGAGAGGATAGAACAGTGCCAAGCACCAGTTAAAAGTGACTACCTGGAGTTACTCAGCCTTGATAATTGGGGCCAGTAAAGTGACCTGACAAATCCAAGGACAGCTCGAAATTTTTAAACCCCCCCCCAAAAAGTGTTATTCATATTCATTAAATACAATAAAATTCTCTACATTCCCTAATTTTTTTCAAATCTACTGAGAGATATATTCATGCAAGAATGAAAACGCAAGACTCTGAATACACGACTCCCAAATCACGAGAAAAATTCATAAGAATATACTGTATAAAATCCATGCACATATAACAGGGTTATTTTGAGGTAAACTGGTCCTTGACAAAGTCTCCCATCATCCAGGTAAGCAGTGAGTGACAGCTTCCACCTGCATGTCAGTCACCATCACCCACTCAGGCAGCAGATTTTAGGGCGGTAAGTGTAATTCTACACAATCACACCCACTTCAGCCTTTTTGACGGTGCCGCTTCACACTAGAGAGACACAGACGGTCAGTCAGTCAGTCAGTGACACACACACACACACACACACAAACACACACGCACACACTCACACGCACGCACTCACACGCACGCACGCACACACACCTGAATCCGGAATACCCGTCCGGCCCCCCAACAGCCGAGGAGGCCGATGAAAATACCTTCTGGGGGGAGGGGGGTACAAGCAGAGGATCCTGGTCCGGTCGGACGAGCCAGGGACGCCTAAGGAGCTGCTCAGTGGCTGTGTGCTGCTTCAGTGCAGTGGATTCAGTCACTTTGCCTCAATGCATTGTGGGAAAACAGGCTCTTAAAGAGACACAATCCCCTTCTGATGGCTTATCAGCCACATACACACACACGCACATACACGCGCACGCACACACACAGACGGGCGCACGCACACACACACTCACACACACAGATGGGCGGACGCATACACACGCACCCAAACACACCCAAACACAGATGGGCACACATGTCATCTGGGAAGATTAATGAGCCTTTTAAGGTGATGCTTGTGCTGACTGGTGCCTAAGCAACACTTCTTATGTAAGAGTCT
Organism: Fistularia commersonii; assembly: GCF_037954325.1. Taxonomy (NCBI): domain Eukaryota; kingdom Metazoa; phylum Chordata; class Actinopteri; order Syngnathiformes; family Fistulariidae; genus Fistularia; species Fistularia commersonii. The sequence continues at coordinate 8,076,661 of NC_141297.1, read as the reverse complement.
TGTAGCCAGTGGCTCCAAGGATATTTTATGAAAATGACATTTAAGTCACTTTCATAATGACAAATGAGTGACAAATTAGCAAGAGATTCCCAGTAAAACTGAAAATGAACATTTCCCCTAAAATACCAATATATTTCTGCACAATTCAGCCAAGACTTTTCAGTGAAACTGCCAGAAATCATGGGGGAAAAAACAAGGGTTGTAATGGATACTGAATGACTGACAAAATAGCTTGAAATTGGGAAACCGTGTTGAGAAATACAAATGAAATTGGTGGACAGTCAAAGATCAGCATCAAATAGCTAGTAAATCAGTCGTAAATTGCCGGTAAAAATCTCTATAAATTTCTATTAAAAATGGCAAAAAAAAGCTAAAAATCCACACTGTAAATTTTTTGCAAAATATCTGCAAGAATCTACCAACAAATCAAAAAACACCGGAAGACATGTACAGAAAAAATAACTAAGCGAGCGATTACCATAAGAAAGCAAGAAATTAGACAAAAAATAAAAATAAATAAAAAAATTAAAAAGAAGATACCTCTTGAAATTAGAAATGTTTTTTTTTTCCCCGAAAAATTGGCCAGAAATAAGTAGATGTTTTCATGAAGGTCATTCTGCTGCTGGCTGGTGTCTAAGCAACCGGGTTACGTAAGCTTCATGCGTCCAGCAGCTCCTGAATTCTATTAGATTATAAATAAATTGCTTCTGGGATGTTGGTAAATGGAACACAGGCAAACACTTGATTGGTAATTGCATTATTTCGAAAGGGGATCTGGATAAATTACAAAGCTGTAGACATGAATTTCTCCAGTTTTCCTCGATGTTTTCAATGACACTCCAGGTGGGAGGTCTTCTGATATCTGAGCTGTCAGCTGCCACAGAATATATTATCTCTGCCTGTATATTCATTTAATTGCATTTTTTAGTGACACATTTATTGGTCAGTTATTGAGTTTTGATTGATTCTTTCCCAGCTCTGCCCTTTTCTTGTTATGTTACCACTGTTCCTACCTTCAGTCAAGTCATGTGAAATTACCTTGAATATAGCGGACTCTAAATCAATTTAAAAAGTCAGTTAAAAAAAGTTGTGAAAAAATATGCAAAGAGTAACCTTAATATAAGCAAAAAATTAGGGGTCAATATGTAACAAATTTCAGGTGTAAAAAAAATTATTTTGTTAAAAAAATTGAATATTTATCAGATATATCCAAATTATTTAAGGTATTCCAGGAAATTCTGTCAGACTTATGCTGAAGATGCCTATGAACTGAAACTTATGCTAACATTCCAACCCCCCCCCCCCCCAAAAAAAACGGATTATTACCAGGCAATGAGTGAGAATGACCAGCAAGACATTAAGAAAACTTTGTGCAACATTACCTAAAAATCAGCAAGAAATTCTCCTACAGTAGGCAAGAAAACCCTAATAAATCCGTAATAAACTGAACATAATCAGCCATAAACTAATAAACAACTGTAACCACATTAAAGCTAGAAATGAAAAAAGAATGAAAGAAAGACAGAGCCAACTATACCGCGAGACAGAAATAAAAACAGAAAAAAATTGAAAAGAAACATCCATAAATACACAATAATACCAGAAATTTCAACAGAATCCATCTAGAAGACGATAAAATGACATTCTGCTATTAATGCAGGATTTTACTCACCCCACCTCCAAAAAAAAAAAAGAAAAAAAAAAATTGACAACACCTCTCTGCTCCCTTTCTTGCAGATTTGTCTTTTTGACATTTGACCTCAGTATGTCGGATTTTTCCCGTGACCCTTCCGGGTAACACCCACCTGAGCCGGAGCCTTTGCCGTGGGGTAGCCCGGAGAAGGCGTCCATGACCTGGGTAAGGTAAAGAACCATGGACAGCTTGTCGATCTGTCCACTACTGGCCAGGTCCCTGGCAGACATGACAGGGTGGATGCCCAACTCCTCTTCCAGGATACCGAAGGCCAGCTGATAGTTGTGCACGGGATCAGAGGCATCAAGGGAGCTCATGTCTCTGAAACGGAGGGAGATGCAACTAGATATTCAAAGGTCATTTCACTGTGGCGGCGCACTGGATGCCAGCTTCTGAGATTCAACTGACATACATCAAGCAGAAGAAATATTTAGAAATAATCTTTATCAAAATAAAAAGGACACTTTACAGAAAATGGTGTGATTACTTAACAGCACAGACCGGATGAGGGTGCCGGAGGCTTCTGACAAACTAGTCCACACATTTTTATATTTCCTGTTCATTTTCAGCATAAATACATTTGACCAATAAAACGTCAAAGGAGATCTTGATCGCAATACTTTTTTTTCAGTGCTTTTAAAACATTTCAAAAGGGGAGACTTTCAATGTCACTTGAAAGAACGTCAATTGATTAATCTCAGCGTCCACACTTTGTTAGGGCTCATACGGCTCCACACTATGGAACTCTGAGGAAATACCCACATGGCCTGGGGTCTGAAGTGATGGATGAGTGCACACAGTGCCAAGCCTGACTGCCATGAGTGGGTGAAGTCCTGGACGTGAACGTTGTCGTAGCCTGCTGTGTGGTTCTGGCACCACTTTAGCAGCTTGTCAGAACCACTGACCGAGCCTGAGTCTATAAACACACATACAAATACATGCAGGAAGACAGGCAGGCAGACACACAGAAAATCAAACTTCTTCCACTTCACACATGCTAACTATTCCTGAAAAACTTGTGTTTGTGAGGTTAACAATGAAGAATTATTCACATTGCCTCACCGAACTTCGCTAAAATTCATACAATCATTTGATTAAGAAGAGGTCCTTTGAGTGTGTATGTGTGCGTGCAAGCACTCACAGCTTCTTTAATCTAATGTTTCCTTAAAAAAAGAAAAAAAAAAATAGCTTTTTGTTAAGAAGATGGAGCATGTCCTTGGTGATAGAATTACAGGGGCTGAACGTACTAGGTTGGAACCTAAAGACACACACACACACACACACACACACACACACACACACACACACACACACACACACACACACACACACACACACACACACACACACACACACACACACACACACACACACACACACACACACACACACACACACACACACACACACACACACACACACACACACACACACACACACGACTGACCTTGACGCAAGAAAGACCACCTGCTCTTCACTTTCTTGCTGGAGGAGTTGAGTTTATCTACATCATAGAGGTGCTGCACCTGAACCACGTGAGAGATTAGACAGATTAAAGATTTAAGATTGTGTTTATATGTGAAACAACAGAAGGTCATATTTGTTCTCTCCTTTTTGTTCTGTTATTTTCAGCAGAGTCCAGCTGCCAAAAAAAACATAACTCAAATAATTGGGTTTTTACTGGAATTCAAAGAGCGGCAAAAATATATTTTCTGACGTCATATTGTGGATATGATGGATGTGTATGTGTGTGTGTTAGGGAGGGATCACCAATTCTGAATTCTGTCACATTGGAGATTCCAAGTAGGACCTGGGACTGAGGTCAAGGAGGATTAATCAGGCATTATTTACCTGGATGTAAGGTACATAAAGGGCTTCTGACCTGGCTTGTCTGGATGGAGGACATGTTGACCCTGATATAGCGTGTCTGTGGATTGATGCTGTAAGCGGCATAGCTCTTGCTGGTGTTCTCTGGTGTTGTCTGTGATAGCAGCTGGTAGACACTCTCTCTGGACAAACGCACAAAAAAATGAGACTGCTATTAGAACCGTGTGGAAAAAGGAAAAAAAAAACCTTCGGAATTCACCCTAAGAATTGTTTTTCCTGACAAGACACCAATATGACAAGAAATATTTTAATTCTACTTCATACTGATTTTTCTTTTAGGTTTTTTCAGCTTTTCATACAGATTTTAGGGACATTTCTCATAACACTCCCCTAAATAATGTCACATTTCCTATTGTTAAAAAATAAACAAAAATACTATTTTTATATTTTTGCGCTCCTTCTCGGACAGTTTAGTTTCTTGACTACTCACATTTTAAATGAAAAGAAATTACTGAAATAATAAAACTGATTTTCTTTTCAGAGAAAAAAAAAATAGCCTATCTCATTTTTTGACATGTTTTCCTGAAGCTCGATGAGTGAAGAAGTCTTACCGCTCAGCTAGAACCTTCAGATGTGGGACTCCCAGACCCCAACTCCTCACCATCCACGCAGTATCAAACGCCGCCATGAACCCTCGGGCAATTCCAGTGCCCAGTGGCCAGAAGGGCTGTTACCGCAGAGGAAGCAACAATAATGTTACAAATCATGTGACCGTGTTTGACCTATGAAGCTAATCAGGGGGTCTGACCTCCACTAGGCAGTCTCCGACCAGCCCCATCAGCAGTTTTTTGCCGCGGCGCTCCCGCACAAGTGAGGCGTTCTCGGCGCGGTGCATGCAGGTGAAGTCAAACATTGCGACATCAGGCTTGTGGGCGTGGTTTTCCACAAACTGTAGGTCTGGCAGTTGGCCCCCAGTTGAGAAGTTGGCTGCGTCATGAGCGTAGCTGCACAGGGCCTCATTATCCACATTAGCGGGAGCCAGCAGATCGTCTGCGTTGCTGTGGTCCTAAAAAATTGATTACATTTTCCAATTACCAATAGTTGACATTAAAATCATGACCAAATTAGCTACCCTTACTCTGTAATTTATTCTAAAATGTTCAAGAAACTACAAAACACTTGAGAAAGCATCAAGAAATATTGAAGTATCGGGGGGAATTGATGACAGTAACTGAAAGCTTAAAATGAGCAAGAAACTACCGACACATGCATAAATTCAGCAAAACGCAAAAAAAACAAAAACAAGAAATAATGAAAAACAATAAGGGGAATGATGAAGAAATCAATTTTGGGAATCATCAACATTAAGATTTTACCATGATTACAAATTGGCAGTCAAGGAATGACACCAAATTAGAATATATTATTACCAGAAAAAAGCTTTCATTAAAGCTGTGAGAAAAAAAAATAAATAAAAAAATCATCAATTCAAAACATTCTGCGAGCTGCCATTAACAAGCAAGATTCAAAATTTTATCTCTCCCTTTTTCCGAGGAAACCAACTACAAAGGCTACAGACAGACAGAAGCCCGGTCTTCCCCCAGCTGACAGACCTACTCCTCACCTGTTTGATGACCCCCTTCTTCAGCAGGCTCTTCTTCTTGGCCGTCATGACAAAGTAGTGGGTGTCGTCCTTGTAGTAAACAATGTTCTCCAGATCGATGCCTGGACGGGAGATACAAGCAACAACAACAAATCAGAATCCAAAGAAATCAGAATCCAAATCCAAGATGCACACAACTAATCTGAGCAACAGATGAAGGATGCTGAGGTGTGACTGTAAAATTGCTGCTGCTGCCATTTAGGCCTTTGAACCGAAGATAACTTAACTCTTTCAACCCATCGAGTTTCCTATGACAGGAAAGTTACTGGACAGGTTTCCAGGCTTTTCCCAGGATGCTTGGGATACCAAAAACAAGAATTAACACCGGGATCATACCGGTCTGGGTCAGCAGCTCCTGGAAGAACTTCTGGTTGTAGATGCGAGCAACGCCGCTGATCTCGGCCACCTGGGCCTCAGCCGCAGTATTTCTGTTGACAAAGTTGGCTGTAATGCCAATGGCCAGCTTCCCCCGCAGCTCCTTGTGCTTGAACCCTGAGAGTTTGACAAAGTCAGTGAGGCGGGAACGAACTATTCAGACGGTAAAAAGGAGCTGTCGCTGCAGGAAGTTTGTGACTTTGCATGTTAAAGCGGATTCTCTGCTCTCACCGTCAGGGATAAACCTTCCTCCTGCAGCCGAGATGAAGACATCAAACTGGAAGGCGCAGGCAGGATGGGTCCCTGGAACAAGCTTCGCTGTCCAGCCTGATGTGACACAAAGTATTTTTAATGCTACTGACATTTGGGTCGTGACGTAACACCTGAGTTTACAGGCTGCTGGTCTTTACTAAAGAGAATTCATGTTGAAACTCCATTTCTTTTTTTTTTTAAAGTAATTTATTGAGATTTCTTCATTATTTTTTTAGGGGGTAAATGCTTATTGTTTTCTGCTATTTCCTGTTTTAGTCATTTTGTCCTTATTCATCGGGAAATTCTAGTGAAAAGGTTTACATCATTGTTCATTTTAGGGTCATTGGACTATAAATGTGTCTAAAATATATCCATAGAATAAGTTAAGTTGGAGGATAAAAATAAGAAGGTTTAAACCAAATTTCTACTTGAAGTAATTTTTTGATGAATCTGAGGCAATTTCTTAGCAACCTTTAACATTTCTGCCAATTCCTCCAGATTTTACTTTACCGCTCACTATTTTTTCTGTAATTCTCGCAGTTCCTGCAGATTTTCAACTTCATAGCTTGCCAATTCACAATTTGTAACCTTCAAAGACAGCTTTTATAAGCTTATGGTAACATTCAAAGTCATTCTTCAGTGATTTATTTCCCATTTCAGGAATATTTAACACCTTTTAATTTGTTTCTATTTATAAATACCCAATAAGCCAAATGCACTGCAGACAGCAAAGTTGGAATTTCACTGTACAGGGAAACATGTTTCTACACAGTACATGTGACAATAAACACTTTGAATCCTGACTCTTGAATTACATGTCTAAATCATTTTCCAGCACTTTTGGCTTTTCCCTGGTTTTGGATTTGAGGAAAAAGGCAGGGCACAGAACCTTTTTCTCCTGACGGCTCAATCAGACCCTGGAACTCGACTCCAGTGTGAACTTCCACCCCAAGGAGCAGCGCCACCTTTAAGAGAATCAGCTGCAACTGACGGATACCTGCAAACACACACTAGCCTTTCAGTTGAGATTAGACGTTGTAAGTGAGAAGAATAAATTCCCTGAAGTGTCCTTTACGTATATATATATATATATATATATATATATATATATATATGTGTGTGTGTGTGTATACATATATATACATAAAAATATTTATATACACGTATATATATACACATATATATATACACACACATATATATATGTGTATGTGTACATATATACACACACACACACACACATATATATGTAAATATTATATTTATAAATGTATTGGTAAATGTTAAAATGTCTGTTAAATCACATTAAAATTATAGATTTAACAAATAACGCATATAATAATTGCATAATTTCATTTTATTTTCAATGTGATTCTCTTTTAATGTAATATTCTTTCATTACAAATTTCATGAATTTTACTGCATTTTATCAGTGATACATTCAAGCAATTGTATAAACTCACTGATATGATCCAAGGCACCGGTGCAGAACTTCCCATAGAACTTCTTGGCCCCAAGGCTCCGTAGGTCACAGATGGTAAAGGGCCAGAGATGGAGTACGTTGTTCCGAGAGAAAGACTCTCTTTTCTCCAGAACCAGAACCTGGGCTCCCAGCAAGGACAGTTCGATGGCCGTCCTGAGGCCGCAGGGCCCCGCACCCAGAACCAGACACTGATGGTCAGACACAGCACTAGTTACTCCCAAATTAAAAAAAAAAAAAAAAAAAAGAAAAAGAAAAAAAAAAGGACTAAGTCGTTTCTGCTTCTACTTCTACTTCCTTCCAGCTGTTCCTTTCAGTGGTCGCCACAGTGAATCATCAACCGTCAACTAGCCTTCTCCTCTGCGTCCCCTTCTCTCACACCCACTAATTTTATGTTTTCTTTCACCAATGATAGATCTCCTCTTTGGTCTTCATCTAGGCATTCCTCCAAGGCAGTTGCAACCTTGGCATCCTTTAACCCAGATCTTCACAATCCTACCCCTGTACATGTCCAAACCATCTCAGTCTTACCTCACTGAATTTTTACAAAAACGTAACCTGTTTTATCCCCCTGATGGAGTCAATCTTTGTCCTATCCATCCTGGTCACTCCAAAAGAGACTACATAACTTGTCTCACCACCAATTTGCACAGCTTTACTTTGATTCTGGCTTATACTTTATCACTTGACACTTTTCCCCACCCGTTCCGAGCTGCTTGCACACATTTCTTCAAGTCTTTTCCACAATCTCCATTGTTCTGGACTGTTGATTCTCAGTACTTGAATGCTCCACCTTCTGTTTCTCTCCTTCCTGCATTCTCAACAGTCCACTAGGGTCCTATTCAAGCCTATGTCTATATCTCCACCTTTTGAGATTTTCCTCTTCCTGCTTCCTTTCACATCATAGTCCAAGCCCAATTATTAGTGAAAAGAAAACTGGCAAAAAAATAAGGGGAAAAAACCCACACCTGAGTTTTGGAGAAAAATATCAAGTACCATTTTGAATGGATTCTAAATATACACATATACATAAAAGTTGGGGGTGAATTTCATTACAATAATTTGTTATCCTCCACTGATCACACAGATCACCAAAATTAGGACATATTGTTTATAATATCAATATTAAAAAGAGTATAACGTGAACATTGATGAAGCTCTGAGGGGAATTTTGGCAATAGGTTACATTTTTACATTCATTTAATTTCCTCCGGGATCAATAAAAAAAATTCTGAGTCTGATTAGAAAAAAAAAAAATTCAGGAAGCTATTACCTTAGAAATTATGAGATATCACCTAAAGACAGGTAAAAAGCCCATGATAGATCTGAATTAAAAATGAGAAACAGTAGAATAGCATCCTTCTCGATCACATAACAATGACATAGGCCACCCAATAAAAATAAAACATTCTAATGTAAACAATTGCAATATACTAAAATGAAAAAAATGACTATGGCAAGGGAATACCTTGTTCTTGCTGCAGGCTTTCCTCTGTTGGTAATCTGGGTGCGAGGCTCGTTTGTCCAGTTTAGTCCACAGAGCCTTGGCCTTCCAGTAGTTGAGCTGCTCTTTCAGTTTATCATAGAAGCTCCTGAAGTTGGCAGAGTCGATGTCCAGCTGCTTGGAGAGCGCTGAGAAGCTCTCCTGCACGTCCTTGCAGGTCTGGGCCTGGACGAACTTGTCGAACAAGGTGTGCGAGGGATTAACGGCATCCTGGTTCGCCATGGTTGGGGTGAAGTGGCCTCGGCTGGCAGTCACTGGGTCTGACTGTCAGCTGTGAAACAGGAGATGTTTGGCTATTAATGGACAAAAAGAGCAATTAAACATAAACATAACAAATGCTGTCCGACTGTGATAGTACTGTGAATTATTTTTCAGGGATGTATTATATACTGCTCAAAAAAATAAAGGGAACACTTGAACAACACAATGTAACTCAAAGTCAATCACACTTCTGTGAAATCATAGTGTCCACTCAGGAAGCAACACAGATTCATTTTGACTTGTTTTAAGGACATTACATCAAAGTTGGATCAGCCTGGAGTTTGTTTTTACACTTTAATTTTGAGTGTGATTCCTAATCAGACCTCCATGGGTTAATACATTTGATTTCCATTGATCATTTTTGTGTGATTTTGTTTTCAGCACATTCAACTGTGTAAAGAGCAAAGTATTTCATAAGAATATTTCATTCATTTAGATCTAGGATGTGTTTTTTAAGTGTTCCCTTTATTTTTTTGAGCAGTGTATATGCTGGCTGCTACATCTACACTATTACTATCACTTGAATATCGGGTAGAATTGACAAGAAATCAGTGACAAATGCTCAGAATTACCTCAAAATCAGACCGAAAATGACTAAAATATGTCTAAAAACAAGCAAAGAATCCCCTGAATTTCAGTCAAAAAAAAACAGCATTTAACTAAAAGACACCTCCATGTGTGGAAGAAAATTAATGAAAAATAGAGAAAAAAAAATATTGCCCCAAAACCAGCAAGAAAATTCCTTGAAATTTATCTTAAAGAAACAAAAAAGAAATAAAGAAATAAAAAATACATTTCACAGAATTTGCCTGAAATTCAGTTTAAACACAACATAAAAATCGCTTAGAGAAGAGAAAATTCACACCATCTAGGCATTAAGAAATGCAATCACAATTTCCAAGAATGCAGCGGAAAATAAGTGCGACAGTACAACATCCAGAAATCAGTCTTTGTAGGTGGTGATTTGTGATGATCAAATGTTCCAGACCCATAGTAACTGTGTTGTTCTTTGGGTTGCGGGTTGTGTACGTATGTTAACCCTTCCCCCACATTCCTAATTATGGTCCTGACATGTCAGACGTTTATCACCTAGCTGGCTGAGTCATTACCAGCTTCCTCATTGGGTTGCTTTTTATGAGTGCAAATATCTCAAGTCATTTTATACAGGCTGCGTTATAATGTGGGCATGGGTGGGTGAGTGAAGAACAGTGTGTGTGTGTGTGTGTGTTTGTGTGTGTGTGCGTGCGTACGTGCGTATGTGTGTACGCTCGCTTGTGCAAACAGTTTCAGTAGGTGTCAAAAGCTTGAGGGAAACCTGCAACAGTAACACATACAAGTTATTGCTAACTTTAAAAACAGGAAGTTCCATATTCAAGATAATGCTAAGAAGAGTGTAGAACCTGTGGCTGCTGATGATTTCAGATCAACTTTTTCAGTATCAACACTACTAACAAGTGACTAACAAGCTAGATGTGGAGGAAAAAACCCATGGCAGATACAACACACTAATGACTGTGTTGTTTTATTCTAGCTTTTTTTTTTTTACCCTAACACCTGTTAAGTTTGTGAGGCAGCCAGGCTTTCCTCCCCCTTCTTTGACTGCTGACAGATTTCTGGAAAGATTTTTGTCCACTTTGTGATTTGAACGATTGTCATTGTGATGTGTTCATTTCTTCCTCATTTTTTGGATATCTTGGAGTATTACTAAACAAATATTCTTGATAACTGTTGGGTAATTTCTGGCTAATCTTATGATGATATTTTAAAAGTACTATGATAAATATTTTAATTGTTGCCTGTTTTTTGTTAAATTTCTTGATATTTTGGGGGATCTTGCAAAAAGTGCAATACGATAAAGGTTGTTTTTTTATGTTTGTGTTTTGTTAATTTTTTATGAAATTTCTTGATTATTTTTTTTAATAATTCTTGGACATTTTCAGGTAATTTCCCATTACTTTAAGATCATATTTAGACACTTCTAAACGTTGATTTTTGAGGATGATTTGCTATAACTTGCATAATGATTCTGAGGTCTCCATTTTGGCCAAGTGGACCATCATCTAGGAACATTTAACTGAATGCAGAGAATGAACTTGTGTATGGATTTTAGTTGTAGTTTTCCACACAATGCAACTGCTATTAATTACAGAGTGTATAAAACGTGTTTATACACTGTCCCGGACTGACAGGAAATTCATGTTCATTTATAAGTTATATTTACTCTGAGTGTTTTTTTAAGACACTAGTCTTTTAAGTCAATATCCAGCAGACAGACATATGCACACTAACAAACATACAAACATGAACGCAGCCCTACAGTAAAGTGTGTGTGTGTGTGTGTGTGTGTGTGTGTGTGTTCATGTCTTCCTGTAAGCAGTGTTTGCATCATTTCTTGTCAGCTTGGTGCCCTGCCTCTATCTGAGACATAAAAAAACCTCACAAACTGTAATTACTAAGACAGCTGCACAACCCCTGTGCGCAAGTGCCGTCACGTGGTAACTGCCTCGAGGACAAAACACCCTGCACGCATTTTGTAAGCAGTAATCGAGCAGGATTTATTGTTTCACCATAGAATGACTCTTAAGGCCAGAAGATAGCAGATAGGTTTGTTTGCCTTCAAACATTTAAAGATGACGTTTCATCAACCACTAAACTTATTTAGTTAATGAATTATCATAATCTTTTGGTGATTTGATGAAAATATGAGGGCAGGTTTTAGCCAATTTTTTTCAGAGGTTTCTATCATTTCAAGTAAATATTTTCTTTAATTCTCAACATTTTTTGCTGGTTTGGGGTTATTTGATGACAGTAAGTAGATACATCTCTGGTGACTCCGAGGACATATTTTGTTGATTATTTAGCTAAATTCTTCCAGATATTTTAGTATTTCTCCCTGATTTGATTGTGATCGATTGTTGCTCTTTGTGTATGACATTTTTCCTGTATCAATTCAATAATTTCTAGACCTTTTTGGTTCAAATTTTTCCAGTCCTTTTGTCAATTATGGACAATTTTGTAATGGAAAAAAACAACAGAAAAGGAAACAGTAGTAGAATACTGTTCACTTTAACTTTGCAATACATACAGTGCAACATCAGTTAAATTTGACTAATGCATTTAATCAATCATGGATGAACCCTGCCACTCAACAGCACCAGGGGAGCAGTTAGGAGTTCAGTGTCTTGCTCAACAATACTTCGACAGGCTAGGAGGAGCACAGGAATCAAACCAAGAATATTCGGTTCCAATGACGTCCGCTCTAACCCCTGAGCCACGCCGCATCTAAAAGCCACATCAGACTGTCGATGCAGTCAAGTGAACTGACCTTTGACCTGACAATAATCATCAGATTGTTACAAGGAAGTAAAGGGCTCCAGCTTCATCTCAAGACGTGAAGCCTGTCCAATCTAAAAATAATTGCCTGGACCCTTTCATCTGACGCTGCTGCTCGATGCCGTATTTATACCCTCCGCCTCCAAAGACGGCGGCTGAAGCGGCAGGCTATGAAAACATTAAAGCACATCCTTTTTCTCAGCGAGTGACACTGCCAAATATAGTCTAGAGGTGGTCATGTTGTTGTGCGACTCACCATCATCTGACTGCAGTTAACTACTTCGAGGAAAATGTGGATCATATGGTCTGAGGTAATTTTACCTCAACTGATTACTACTTTCCTACTGATTTCAGATGCCTTTTGCATTTTTTTTTTGGATTTATAAGTGTTTAAATTAATGTCATACTGCATCAATGATATAATTCAGATATGCATAATATGTTTTTGATAATATTTTTGAAACCTCATCTTAATTATTCTTCCTTCAGCCTGATTTCTTTAAAGGTGACTTACTGTCAATTTAAAACGCATTTTATTGCAATTTTAATGCAATTTCATGGTTGACTCATGCTGGTTTGATATACTTTCAAATGTATTAATTTCATACTTTCTATCTGATTTTCAGGTAATTGCTTACTCACCTCTTGCCTTTACATACATATTTCAGAATCAGAAATACTTATATATTGATCCCGGAGGATGTTGAGTGATATATACTGCCCAAAAAAATAAAGGGAACACTTAAACAACAAAATCTTACTCCAAGTCAATCACACTCCTGTGAAATCAAACTGTCTACTTGGGAAGGAAAACTGATTCATTTTGACTTGTTTTAAGGACATTGCATCAAAGTTATTCCACTTTAATTTTGAGTGTGACTCCAAATCCAGAACCCCATGGGTTAGTAAGTTTGATTTTTGTTAATAATTTTTGTGTGATGTTGTTGCCAGCACATTCAACTATGTAAAGAGCAAAGTATTTAATAAGAATATTTCATTCATTCAGATCTAGGATGTGTTATTTTAGTGTTCCCTTCATTTTTTTGAGCAGTGTATGTATAGCGAGAGAAAAAAAAGAGATAAAGAAAAATATATAAATAAATTGGAGCTTTAAGTGCCAAGCCAACAGTAAAGATGAATTAACCTGATTCTCCTCAGAGTATCTGCTGAATAGGATTGACCCACCTTCTCGACATATGCGTCCTACTGTAAGGCGCTGTATCAGGATATTGGACAGAGCACAGAGCTGAGGGAGGATAGAGAAAGACAGAGACAGATTGAGTGAGTGATTTAGTTTGCAATGTCTTTAAATACATCCTTAGGAGAAAACAATTTGAAAAAATGTTGCAATGTTTCCAAAACAATATTCAAACTCCGTATTTATAGCTCATTTTTAATATTTGTATTTTGTATTTGCTAACATGAATGTCACAAGTTCTTTTCTTAACTTGATTACTTTGGCTTAGTAAAATATCCTGTTGCAATTAAGTGTTTTTGATGGAATATGAATTGGAAAACCTGAGAGAAAAACAAGATGCCCTTTCAAAAAGCTTTTAAAAAGCTGCAGTATGTTTTTTTTTTTTTTTTTTAATATGAGTGTAAGCTGTATCCCAAAGGCCTGCGCTTTCTCGTACTGTCTAGTGTTATTGTCTCGAGGGATTGCACAAAGTAAGAATTTCATTGCACTGTCTGTATTTCCATATTTTTACAACATACGACAATAAAAAACCTTGAATCGTAATATTATTTTTATAGCACTGTGCAATGATGGGTGAGAGGAGGATGTTAGCCAAGCTGACATCCATCATGGACAATCTCTCTCACTCTGTATGACACTACGGGAGCTTTAAGCAGCTCCTTTAGCTGCATCCACACAGCAAGAAGGAACACTACTGCAGGTCCTCCGTCCCATCTGCCTTAAGACGGTATATTCCACAAACTAATGAGCATTTACTTGTATATCGCACAGCGTACATGCTGGTCACGGGCATCACAGAAATATGTGCTTCTTTTTCTTTTTGCACCACCCTTCAACCCCCATCCATGCAATACTTATATTACCATACATTTCTCTCCAGGACACATCTTCCACTTGTCCCCCCAACAATATTTTTTTTTCTATTCCAACCTCCACGTTTTTATTTGTGTTTTTCCCCCATTGTTGGCTGCACAACTAATCTTTTCCCATTTACTTTCACTAGAACCCCGCTTGTGTTGACACTGTAGGCCTGCGTGTGTTGGCTTTGTCAACGTGGTTGGCGTGTCAATAAAGTTCGTTTTGAATAACCATGAACGGCAGATGAGTATACAAGTAGGGAGCGTGGGACAGAATGAGAGACACAGAAAATGGTTGAGGAAGAGAGAGACCGACAGAGAGAAACCAAGAAGGTGGAGGGGAGATGGCGAGAGAGAGAGAAAGAGAGATTGAGGGCAGTCATTTCCTCAACTTCAGGGTTAAAAATCGTTGCCCTCCGGTTCACAAAGATAGGAAGCCAATAACCGTCTGCGAAGGCGTGGCTCCGACGCCAGACCTCAGAGTTTAGCCCGCGGCACATTAAAATTGGGTTTCAGAAAAAAAAAAAAAGAGAAACGCGAAGCCCCTGACTAGGTGACACGCCGCGCACGTTTAACATCGAGGCGCAGTCTCCAAACGCCAACCCCCCCCCCCGATTCGCGTGTCGGACCGGGAGAGTTAAACGGCAGCCTGACCCAGAGCCGGACCCAGAGCCGGACCTGGACCCTGAGAAGTAGCTAGCAAAGAGCGAGGGCTAGTTGATGGAAAAACACACAAAATAGGGCTTTTTAACAAACGGACACGGAGCGTCTCCTTAACAGAAACACGCGACACACACACCTAAACCAACCTTAGCCGTCTTCTTTTTCTCTCTTTTTCTTTTCTTTTTGTTTAAAAGGCAGGCATCGCGTCGAGCCGCATACCGGAGTCGGTTGGCCGCCCCTCCTTCTGTCGTTGATTACAGATCAAAGTGGGGAGCGCGCGCGATATCACCTGCGCGCACGCTCTGTGCTGCGCGAGCGGAGTGAAGCCTCTTCCGGGAGTTTCTGGTAAAAGTAAGCGGCGGTCACGTGATCACCGGGGGGCGCCATCCTTCATAACATAACATAACATAACATAACATAACATAACATAACATAACATAACATAACATAAAATTAGATAAGATAAGATAAGATAAGATAAGATAAGATAAGATAAGACAAGATAAGATAATCAATCTTTGTAGTTACAGTTAACAGTTAAGACAATTCATATTTCATTGTATTTCTTATTCTTCCTCCTTTCTACTATTATCTATTACTGTTATGTTCTTTACTTGAAATTCTGGCACAACAATTTCCTTCGGGATAAATAAAGTTGTTCTCATCTCATCTCATCTCATAAGATATACTTTATTGATCCCTATAGGTGCAATTCTTTTGTCACATAAGTGCAACAACGGTATCAATAAATATGAGCATAAATATAAATAAGAGAGACAATTGAAAAACAGCAAAAGACATCTGGCAGAGTGAACAACAACAAGGATAAAAATAGACAACAGAATGGAAAAAAAAGACAAGGGTGAGAATAGATAACCAAAACGACAACAATAGGGATAAGAACTATCAGCACTATATACGAACAGCCATTATTGGCTAGTCAATATATATAGCCAACAAAGGGATAATAAAGTACAGTAATAAAGTACATATAATAATAAAGTGTGTGTGTGTGTGTGTATATATATATATATATATATATATATATATATATATATATATCCTTGTCCTTTGTCAAATTGACCTTTTTGACTGGATGTCTGTCTGATGTTGAAGTGACGTATCATGAGAGAAATAAAGGTAAACAGCTACTTCTACTCGTTGTTTAAGCTGCAGTGCTCAAAGCGTGTGAAAAAAGTACTGGCTTAGTCCATTATTGTCCATTATTGTCCAGTCCCTATATAGAGTCAACAACATAAATAATGATATAAAATACATTTTAAAAATCTTTTTCTTCGAACTGTCATTATTGTAGTTATTTTTTATTGCCTCTAAGTAAAATCTGTTGACATCTATCACTGATGCATGTCTTGCTTCAAATTGATCTTTTTAACTGAATGTCTGTCTGCCGTTGAAGTGCCATTTAGTGCAGCCGGTATTTACAGAAATATCACATGGTCAAGCAGTCAACGTGTCAATTCAGCGCCAATTACTTTTAGTCACAAACATTGTTCCATTATGGGTTGGCCCTCACTTAACCCATTAATGAAACTACTTAATTCCCCGCTCTCACTAAATCATTGAACGTACAGCAAGTGCATGACTTCATCACACAGCTAGGGGACATTTATCAATCACATCCATATAATCGATCGATGTATCGTAGTTGACATGGACCTATTTATTCATCAGTTTAATCAATTTCTCTCTGTTAAGTTTCTTGTTATTCTGATAATGATAAGATCCACAGAGGTTCTCCAGCAGAAGAACAACCCCGTAATGAAACCTTTGATCGTGGATTATTAATCCCAGCCAACACGTCGCTGGCCTGCACAGATCCTCCCTCCTTATCTGTAAAACCAAAAGTCAGAACTCCATTTTAAAAACAGGATGAGACATACAAGGCATACAAATCTTTATTCAAATGTTAATATCAAATCTTAACAATTCATCATGATTTTATTTTTATTTCCAAGAGGTATTAATGTGAAAATTCCCATTGGTTATATTAGAAAAAAAAAAAAAAAAAAGAGTATAGAATGGGATTATTACAGATTAAATAAAACATCTGCATAGAGGGAAAGGAGGGGTGAACGAACCAGCAGGAAGCGATACATCGACCCGTTTGAGTCCCAGGTATGTTTGGCTGTGAACGCATCACAGAGCGTTCACTCGTCGTGTTGAGCGTAGCCCATCAGTTGGTTGGCAGTTTTCGAGCTGAACACTCAGAAGAGGAGACTCCTGATGCTTTGATGAAGAATAAAAACCTCGAAGTTTAGTTTAAAACCTGGTTTTATTTAAATGTCTTCTTATGATTTTAGAAAATATGGAAGTTCAGCTAAAAAAGTAAAAAAAAATAGTATCTCCTATTTGACATTCAATTCTCATTTTTATGATGTTTTCTCATTTGAGATAGTTGTATGGTAAATTTAGAAATGAAAGAAATCAACATTTTTTTCTGTTCTAGATAGTGTTTCTTGCCAGATTAAGAGTTTAATAACTTTTTGCTGGTTTAATGACTTTTTATCCTCCTTTTATCCTTTTACAGATAATATCATTATATAGACCTTTATTGACCTTCCCTTTGACTTCAAATAATTTCACCTCAGAAATGTTTAAAAAATATACCAGGCATGATTTTTGATTAAATTCTAAATGAGTCACCAACTGATTTGGGTTGATTTAACGCTGATTAATTTGGTCAGGTAATTTTCTACTGCCCTTTTTTTGGGAAATTTTATCTTATGTTCAAGGTGTGTATCTGTTTCTTTCCAATCCTCATAAATTTTTGCTAAATTTCAGTTTTCCGGGTGGAATTTCAGATTTTCAGGTAAATTTTTGTCAAGTTCTTGAATTTGTTTTGAACTATTTTATCAGTAATTTCCTTCTGATTTTGGGCTTGAAACCTCAGTTATTTTTTCCATCGCTACATTTTTCATTCATATGTGAGCTGCATTTCATCTTTAAATCAAGTTAATCAATTACCAGTGAGGAAGAATTACGGGTTAGTTTGTTGTGAAGAATTTAAAATGTTATAAGTAGTTGCACTGCAGAACCAAATGTACTTGTATCAAAATACATCAAGTGGTTGGCAACCTGTGTTCTTCAACATGAGTGAAGAAACAGCGAGAATCAAGGGTTATTTTATAAGGAATAAATTATACAGACAGAAATATATATATATATGATTATATACAAGATATAAACATTCAGGATATTTATTTACAATCAACGTTTAATAATACCAATTTGTGAGCAAGGCTGTGGTCGGCTCCTTGCAGGCTGGGCGAGGCATATTGACACCGCAGCACATTTTAAACTTTCTTTTCTTAATTCTAATAAAGGTTTAATGACATTTCCAGTATACGATTGGGTTTGGGTGAAGCTGAATGACGTCTGGTCAGGAACATCACGACATTGAATACCTTAAGTGTGTCTCCACCATGAGGAGGAGCTGTGAAATGACACTTTTATTATTATCATGATCATTTGAAATGGAAGATGGCACCATTGTATATTTGTTATTGCAAATGTCATGCGATGAATTTTTTTTTTGTTTGTTTTTTTTACTGATAGCAATCTCTTGCTAATTCTGAAATCATGACTTCAGGATCATGAATGAGGAAAATTATGCAAACTGTTTTTACTGAAGAATAAAATTTGACTGGATAATTAAGAGGGTAAAAAAAAAAAAACAACTGTGGAAAGTAATATCACAATATTTGATATTAAAAAAAGAAAAAATTTCCACATTATAACCACAGTTACACTGACATACAGGGATAAACTGCCCAGCTTGAAGAGCAATCGACTTAATTTAATGAAGAGCAGAATTAAAAGGAAAAACAAAAAATATTAAAGAAGATTCACCTCATTTTCATTTAAACACTTTAAAAACCCCAAAGAGCAGCTGAAAACCCTGCTGGTGAACCTGAAGGTGCAGGACAAGTTTTCAAACAGTGTGTTTTCTTCTTTCATTGAGTAAAAGCCAAACATCCACTTCCACCAGCCCTCTGACTTCATGGTAAGAAAAGTAGTAAAATACACTTTTTGCACGGTAGAAGAAAAGTAGAAAATAACCATTCTCATTGGCACAAGAGAAGTCCTTTTTGCAGCGAGGCGGTCGTCTCCTTGCCCCCGAGTCGACCACCGGGGGATCAGTAGCCTTTTTATTTTGAAAGAAAGTTCGTACAAAAGTTTGTACAAAAATCTCACAGCAGTCAGAAGCAAAATAAAAAAAAAATAAAAAAAAAGGAAATTCACCTGATTCTTTTTTATTCCAGTCAATCCAGGTCAAATCAGATGAAAAAAAAAAAAAAAAATCAAAATAAAAAATAAAAGCAACTTCCATGTTCTCCTGCTTCATGAGCGTCCAGGTTCTGCCTGTCGGAGGGGAGGCCGGAACCAAACCGAAGACGAGACATGCTAAGTGTGTGTTTTAAAATAGGATCTTCCAGAAAAAATGTGGCAAAAAATTGACTTTTCAGCAGGACAGGCGAGGGGGCGGGTTCAGGAAAAAGTGCATGAGGAATGTGTCCTTTGACAGGAGAAAACATAGTGTCCTCTGTTTTTAAAGATTCAAGGTAAAATAAACTTGTACCCTCTGATGAAGTAAAATTAATCCACAGAAAAAAACAATAATAATAATAATAATAAAGCAATGGTGACTTTGGAGAGACGAAGTTGCTGACACTCCTGCAGGGTGCTGATTGTACCAGAATGTATATTGTACAAACACACTCATACACACACATGCACACACACACACACACACGCACGCATTTACACACACTCACTGTCAAGTTATTCGGTGCAAATTTTTGTAAAACTAATGCAGTTTGATATAAAAGTCCTATGGGAAAAAAAAAATCTTTCTGGAGGATTTAAATGTCCAGTTTTCATCGAATACTTTTACAGATGGTTCATGTTAACCATTGGTTTGCACTATCGGCATTGAGAGACAATGATGATTTAACCCCCCCCCCCTAAAAAAATCTGCAAGAAATTCAAAAAAGTAAAACATGAGCTTGAGGGGAATGACCTGCAAATCTGCAAAAAAAAAAAGCCCTGAAAATTATCATTTAAATTAAAAAAACAAAAAACTCTCTGTTTGTAATTTAAAAGATATAATCATAAACCAAATTTTAAAATCTATATACAAGAAGAATCACTTGAACCATAATTTGTTTTAAATTAAATTAAATTTTCTTTTTCATTAGTGAATGTGGATGTGTGTAGGCTGGGTGCGGAAGCCTTTTTTGCATATATTTAAGAAAATATGATCTATTTCTTTTTTAAATCTTAGAATTCAGATTTTGCCAGCCGCTGTGAGAAGGAATAAGTATTCAAAATGCATATTCATTAAAAAGAAAGGAATCTATTAGATCAGTGCAGGTTCAGATTCAGTAAACTGTAAAATATGATATTTTTGATCCTTGTGGTTTTATCCCCCCGGACTACATATCAAACTGCGTTACTTTCACGGTCCCTAATGAAACAGCGGGTGTTTTTATCCACCCAGCCCGGTTACAGGTTTTCTCCCGGCTGGTACTGCGGCTCCGTGGAGGTGAAATAATCCTCCAGGAAGCCCTGCAGGTACTCGAAGGTGGGTCGCTCCTCGGGCTCCTTCCTCCAGCAGGTCAACATCAGCTCGTGCATGGACTCCGGGCACTCGGCGGGACACGGCATCCTGTAGCCGCGCTCCACCTGGTCCAGCACCTCCCGGTTTACCATGCCTGGGGTAAACAGAGCCACGGTCACATGATGAGACAGGGGGATCGACTTTTATTGTGGGTTTTCTATACATCCATTTCAGCTGAGACTAAAAGAACTACAAGGAATTGTCAGAAGTGACCATCAAATGACCCAAAGAATCAGCAAGAAGTGACCATCAAATGACCCAAAGAATCAGCAAGAAGTGACCAAAAACTTCCATATAATCACCTGAAAAGTTGCACTATTAGACTGGAAACCAACTAAAAACTTCCGAAGAGATGCAAGAAATCGC
Source organism: Fistularia commersonii (assembly GCF_037954325.1). Lineage (NCBI taxonomy): Eukaryota > Metazoa > Chordata > Actinopteri > Syngnathiformes > Fistulariidae > Fistularia > Fistularia commersonii. Next base: position 8,055,548 of record NC_141297.1, on the reverse strand, counting down.
AGAAACTCTTTAGAGACCCGTAGGAGGTACGTTACCTGGGTACGGGACTCGTCCCTTGGTGGCCAGTTCAGTGAGCAGGATGCCGAAGGACCAGACGTCCGACTTGATGGTGAAACGTCCAAAAAGCGCCGCCTCAGGCGCCGTCCACTTGATGGGGAATTTGGCTCCTGTATTCACACACCCGCCACATCAGTGACTTGGACTCAATAAGTTGTCACTCAAAACCCCAAGTTTTGGAAGTCACCCTTCCCTCCCTGAAGTCTTTACGCTGGAAACATGAGTACCAACATTTAAAACCCCAGGTTTTACCATGTCCTCATTCCCAACTTTCCAGTCTTTACACTCAACATCGAAGTCTTGACACTCAAGCCGCAAATCGGTTCACTCAAAATCTGAGTCCCAAGATTTAGGAGGCGAGTTTTTTACACCCGTGACCTACTTTTTCAGTCAAGTCGAAAGTTTTTGCTCTAAATTGCATGGCAAATTTTAACAAATATGCTAAGTCTCGAGTCTTTAGACTCAAGTCGTATGTCTTTACTCTCAAATACATTGTCTTTACTTTCTTATTCCAGGTCTTTCTGCTCGAGTCCCGAGTGTTTAAACTCAAGATGATACACGTCCTGAGCCTTTACTCCCAAAAAACAAGTCTTGACACTTTAGTCCAAAGTCTATGCGGAAGTGGGGCGACCCTCGTGTTGGCGTTCTTGCGTGTGTGAGCACATGCCCGCGCCGACAATTTGTTTCGCATGCTATAACAGGGCAGATGGGGTGGAGGTGCTTAGCTTTTCATAATGTTCCTTGCCGTTGATGAGTCCCTTCAGCGGCAAAACGGGGCCGTCAAGGAAAAAGGGAGCATTTGTTGTGGTTCGATCTTTATTGGGTCTTTCATGGGGATGACGGAGGCGGCCCAGATCAAGCCGCCCTATTCAATCCCTTTGTAAATCATTGAAATGTGTTACATTTTAATATCCCTGTTGGCAGGCTGTTGTTTAAGTATTATTGAATACTTCATAACCTTTTATGTCATTGTTTGTGTTGGTCGATTATGTGTCCCCCCTTTCATGTGGCAAGGGTGCTGACCGCCCCCTATATGTAGGTATGTCTAGTCCAGGGGTCGGCAACCCGCGGCTTGGGAAAATAAATTATAAATATTTAGTTGAAGTGTATATCATTTGTGTTAATTCCTTGTTTTAACTTTTAGTTCTAAGTTGAAAGATTTTTGTGATCTTGAAATATTAAATAAAATTATATTCATTATTTTTCGCCGCTCAAAATAACGTCACACTCGCGGAAGCCGGTATACCCGCCAGCCGGTAAAGTCCCGATTTGCGGATGCTGTGCGCAGAAGTTCAAGAGCAGAAGTCCCATAAACCAGTTAAAATAAATATTTATGAAGATATTTTGCAAATATTTAATTTTTATTGTTTACTGACACAGTGATTTTTTTCCTGATTTATTTTTAAAATTCAGGTCAAGGCTTCACTGCACGCTCTGAAAGCCCAAAGCTCAAAATGAGTTCATTACATAAATAAAATTTAATTTTCTCTGTAATACTTTGTGAATTTCAGAAGCAACACACTACGCACTTGTTTATACAAAGTGTAAAGGTAATAAAAAGCAATTTATACAGTGGTACCTTTATTTTAGACGTCAAAAAGTAATTGCGTCTCCCGGTGTTTTCTTTTCCGAGGAAACCGGGTCCAAATGGCTCTTTGGGTATTATGGGTTGCCGACCCCTGGACTAGTCGCATGTCGAGGAGAGATGTTTGTTTTGATTTCCCCTATTACGTTTGACCTTGATACTATAGTTCTCGGCTTTCATTAGAGACTGACCAAGTTATTTTTGAGTCCGGTATTTGATTTTGTGCATTGCATTTACTCTTGCTGCATAGTTGTTCTCTGTTCATATTGGAAACTTAGCAAGTTTTGTTTCGGGGACACGATGAGAGTTTGACCTGGGTTTTAGGTAATGACACATTTTACCGCCCAGGTGTTGACAGTGCTGTGCCGCGGAGGGTGCGCCGCTCACCTTGCCTGGCCGTGTACTCGTTGTCCTCGATGAGTCGGGCCAAGCCGAAGTCGGCCACCTTGCAGACCAGATTGTCTCCCACCAGAATGTTGGCGGCGCGCAGGTCCCGGTGCACGTAGTTCATCCTCTCCACATACGCCATGCCAGAGGCTATCTGAAAGGGGCAGGGAGCATCCCATGAGTAAATCGGGGCCCCGGCTCAGTAGAAGAAGAGACGGGTCCGACGTTTGTGCTCACTTGCGACGCCATGTCGACCAGCTGGGGGAGGCGGAGCATCTTCCCCATGTCACCTTTCAAGAAGTCCAGGAGGCTGCCTGTCGGCGCAAAGTTTCTCCAGTTTATTTCCTAATCTCAGATTATAAAGTGAGGACCGGGGCTGGAATCAGATGTTTACATGCGGCTATTTTCTAATGTGATAAATCATGTTTACAATCATTTCGACTATCTAAATCACTGGATGTTATAAATCTTTAAAAAAATAAAAAATAAAAAAAAAAGCGCGGTAGACTTTGAGCGATCAAAGATGGCCAACCTTGCCCCATGTACTCTGTGACGATGTAGATGGGCTCCTCAGACACCACGGCGTAGAGCTGGACCAGCTTCTCATGGCGGAGCTTCTTCATGACCTGCGCCTCCTGCAAGAAGGCCTCGGGCGACATGGTTCCAGGTTTCAGGGTCTTGATGGCCACCCGCGTCGTCCCGTTCCAGGTCCCTAACGGGGTTGAGGCACATCATTAATATAAGCTATAATCATTCAATATCACCGAATCCTGAATAAATGGCTTAAACCAATGATCGGAAAAGTAGTCGTTTACTGTCGAGGAATGAGCGAGAAACGGCACTAAAACCTGCCTGCAAGACATTTTAATACTTTTTTAATAAATTATAAGAAAATGAGCATGTACGGTACTGAATTGTTAACCACTGAACAACGATCAAACCAGTGAAGCGATGAACAAACCAGCAAAAGAGCCATCAAAATCAACAAGTTTTATTTTATTTACTTTTTATTTATTTATAGTTTTCATCATGCACCGCCGAGGAACTCTTATCACAGCAAAGCAAAGAAGGGAAAAAGACTATCATGATTTTAAGAACGGTACAAAAGGCTCATGTTGAATTCAAGCTAACATTAGCAGCTAGCTGTAATGCTAGCTCATCCAAGCACTGATTGACAAATGGGATACTAACAAACAATCAGCGAACCACCAAATCACCAAAAGTCACACAGATATTAATTTTTAAATAAAATTCCTCAAGCAATGAATTAAAGAAGTGGCAGCTCAAGTGATGATCATGAAAGCAGGAAGTTGTTTTAAAAAAATGGCAGGTATTGTTCAAGCATGCTAACAGAAGGAAAAACAAAAAAAGACGAAACATTTAAAAATGTTAATATTCAAAATAACTGAAGGATCAGATAAGTGATGAAGTACTATATTTTTTGGTGTGAAATAACCAAATGGTGTGAAAGATGTGAAATAAACTTCAATCAAATAGATAAAATTTGGGGTTTGTTGCTCACCCATCCAAACCTCCCCGAAGCAGCCCTGTCCAAGTTTCAGGTCCAGGCGGAGCGACTCCCGGGGGATCTCCCAGGCGTCCTTGGCCAAACCCTGGGTCTGAGGCTTCAAGACGGGGCAAATGTCCGTCAGACTGTGACACAGGCCGTCGGCGTGCTCTGGACAGACATGCAGACGCACAGGATCAGGGAGTGGCCGCCACTGGAGCCGATAGCGATACATGGGATTATAGGGCTTCAAGTTTGTAAAGTGGTACCTGGGGGTTACCAAATGTGTCTTGGCACACCAACAGAACTGTGGCTGATGAATAAACTAACTGCTAACAGGCTGCTCAGAAAGAGTCGCTAAAGGGACTGTACCTTCTCAAATAAGAAGCAGAGTCATCAGCATAGAAACAAGGTTTTCTAGGCTATCTTGGGCCCATAATGACTTCTAGCATATAAGGCTTGTATTTTGGCAGGTCTGGAACAAAAATTGAAATATCAAATCAGATGGAGGTGGGCTGGGCAAAACTGTGGCTAACAAACAAGCTAACCGCTACATGGCTGCTTAGACAGAGTCACTAAAGGGAGTGTACCTTCTCAAATAAGAAGCAGAGTCATCAGCATAGAAACAAGGTTTTCTAGGTTCTCTTGGGCACATAATGACTTCTAGCATATACGGCTTGTATTTTGGCAGGTCTGGAACAAAAACTGAAATATCAAATCAGATGGAGGTGGCGGCTAACAAACAAGCTAACTGCTACCTGGCTGCTCAGAAAGATTCGCTAAAGGGAGCGTACCCTCTCAAATCAAAGCAGAGTCATCAGCATAGAAACAAGGTTTTCTAGGTTCTCTTGGGCACATAATGACTTCTAGCATATAAGGGTTTTATTTTGGCTGGTCTGGAACAAAAACTGAAATATTTATCAGATGGAGGTGGGCTGGTTGGGTGCGGGCGGGGCCGGTACTCACTGCGGTAGTGGTTAACCAGCTGCTGCAAGGTGCTAAATTGTGTGCGAGATGTGATGTAGAAACCTCCACTGTCCAACTTCCTGATTTTATAGTGCTTCACGTTCAGCCCCTTGGCGTTGTCGTAGTCCAGCACGGACAGGCAGTAGGCCCCTGTTCAGGAATATACACAAGTGTGTGTGAGTACCTGCATAGCTTTTGCACCAGTGTCATGGACACAATAACACATTATCTTATTAATTTGCCAAAATGTGTTTTTAAATATGACTCAGATGACTAAAAATAACTCTCAAGAGGGGTTGGTGTTGCACTTATTGGCCACCAGGGGGCAGTGAGAGTAAGCTGCTCCAGGGGAAGCCCCCCCTTTGACACACACACACACACACACCTTCCTTCCATGTTTGAATCGGGCAACGTGCCCTACGGCTGTACAGCCCTCAGCCTCGGCTGCCTCCGCACTGACCTAATTCTGCCTGACATGCCCACCCAGGACCACCACCCCAACCACCCCACACACACACACACACACACACACACACACACACACTCAACATCCCCACCCCGCTGTCTCCTCTCGTCTCCAGCTCGCCGCAGCACTGCACACGCTGTTACATCCTGTAATAAGAACCAACAGGAATTCTGCACTACGCGAGTCTACACACTCACACACACACACACACAGCTGAAGCCGAGCAGCTGCCTATCAGAAGTATCTCCAGACGGCGTCCCACAGGCGTCACATCCAACCTTCTCCATCTGCCCGACGCGTCTCTTTCTAGACCACGACTGACGCTCACAGTTGGGGGCCGCCGGAGCAGCGCCGATCTCGTCTCTGCTGCTGGAACGAATTAGCTTTCTTCTCCTTCGGCACCGCGAGGCGTGGTGGAATTCAAACCCGCCGGGATGCAATATTTGAAATAAAAAAAAAAAAAAAAAAACAAACAGGAAAAGAGCACGCTTTGACAATCCGGACGTAGCTGAAGCCTGCTCCCTTTCCTTGTGTGTGAGATCGCTGATCAATCCACATTAATCGCAAATTATTTAGAAGTGTTGCGTAAAACACCAGGGGTTTAACCCGTATTGTTTGCACGTATGAAATTTCCCAAAGCAGAAAAAAACACAGATCTCTCTTCAGATAAAATCTCTAGAGGCAGAGACAGAAAGTGATTTTAGTAATTTAGAAATAGGATAAAAATGTAATAATCATAAATCAGCCAAAATTAAATAAATGTATCTTCTTCAACATGAGTGTTATCTGCCTGTTTTGGAAATTGGAAAAAATGATCAATAACTAACTCATTTGTTTTTCATACTTTTTTTTTTTTGGTGGTGGGGCCCTTCTATTGCCCCAATAAAAAAAATGAGAACAACGACTTTATCTTCTATTTTTTTTTTTGGCTCATTTTAATCAGTGCATTTGATTATTTGCTAATCTAGGATTTATGTATTACCATTTTGTTAAGCCTCCATTTTTTTGGCTGACCTAGTAGGAAATGCGACATCTCCTTTTCCTTTTGGCTGTTCCCTTCCAGGGACATCATCTTTCTCCATCTAACCCTCTCCTCTGCATCCTCTTCTCTCAAAACTAACTTCATGTCCTCTTTCCCTCTGTCCATAAATCTCCTCTCTGGTCTTTCTCTAAGCTTCCTGCATGGAAGTTCCAACCTCAGCATCCTTCAACCGATATTTCGAAGTGAAGACGAAAAAATATTGACATTTCTGGTCAGGGCAGGTGTGTTGTGGTGTATTTTTTCTGTTTTTAAAAACATTCCTGGGTTATGAAGAATCTTGATTTGTGGGTTCCCTGAACCCACCGAGTTCTGAGAACATGTTGCATTTAACTCCGTCAGGAGAAATTTGTTTTTTCTTTCTTTTTTTTTTACTATTCTGAGGCAGGAAGCCCCTCAGACATTGCGGTTCTACTGGTTCTCTTGTGACTCGATGAACGAAAACAAATACCGGGAGGCGATCCGGGGTGTTGGGACATCCGTTCAGAAGAGCTGAGAATGTGATTTAATAGGCCACAAAAAAACAAAATAAAACAAACAAACTCATGTCTTAAGCAAGTTTTCTGCTGGATAATGAATCCCTGGTTTCTCTGCAGTTGCAAAAAAAAAATAAATAAATAAAATAATTAAAACCGAATATAATTTCCACCGGTTTGGCAAGAGAAAAAAAAGAGTAGTCAAGGAAAGAAATGAGGGTTGTGACCACAGACGGTGACGCCACTCGCAGTCACCCCCAAAGAAACAAAGGGCGAGTGTGTCCTGATGTGTTTCCAGACGCATTATGAGGCGTTCAGGTGAATCACGAAACACGGGCCGGAAAAAAAAGGGACAGTTAGGACTCGGGAGCTGTCGAGCTCGAGTCCCGGTCGGGTCATGAAAGGAGAAAGTGACTGAGGCAGGAAGTTTATCCTGTGAGAAACAGAGGCGGACATGACTGTCCTTGCCCTTTCACTGCGTTTGGAGGCTGACTTGTATGCTTGTACTGAAGAATAAATACGGTTAAATAAATGTAACTAAAATACATAGGATAGGAGTTGAGTGTGTGTCAGAGTTTGGGGGCGGGGGGGCACCCCCCCCCCCCATTCTGTCCTTTCAGTTGCTGAGTCACTGCATTATGTTGGGTGGCAGGAAGTAACAACATTCACCAAAAAACAGGGGAATCTTGATTTGCAAGCTCACGAATTCATGAACTTTTTGAGAAATGTGCCAGGCACTATGGCACTTTTTTTTTTTTTTTTTTGTGATACAAGCTGTGATCTGAGTTACGAGGGAGCCGGATGAGCGTTCGACACTGTCGTTGCCACCGCTGTCCGTGAAGCAGCATCTAAATACAGTCAGGCATGCCATCCGCCACCAGGTGGTCTTGCAAAAATCATGGAAAACATGAGCGAGGTGTCCCGACTTGTAACATCAGCGGCATCAGCAGAGTCATCCCCAGTAGGGGATGATTTGATTGTTTTTAAAAGAGGATCGGGTTTCAGTCATTCGCCAAATCAAGTTTAGTGATCAAGTGTAGCATAGTGAGCAAATTAAAGTTAGCAATACATTGCAGCATTAAGTGTGTAGTATGTTAAGTGATAGAGCACGAAATGAAAACTCCCCGAACCTCAGCACCTTCATGGCAAACAAACTTAATGAAACCAGTTCATTTCATTACATTGTCTTTTATTACGCATTATAATTTTTAATATTTAACAAAATCTTCTTCTCGTGGCTTGATTTTTCTTCAAGTTCATATCAAGTCTAGTTTTGTCAAAGATTTTGACAAGAATTAACCATGACCTGGATGACTGAGAACATCTACAGACATTTTTATACATTATTTGTTATTTATTAAATACATTTTTACTTTAATGGATTAATAGGAAGTAATTTTAACGGTGAAATTTAATTTGATATACAAGCAAATTCAGCTACGAGCTCGGTTCCCCTGTGCATATGGAGATCGGTTGCCGTAACGACGGCAATGCCTCGGAGGCGGAGGTCTGTGCATCGGTGCAGTGATTAAGAATAAGAATAAGAACAATTTTATTTATCCCGAAGGAAATTGTTGTGCCAGAGTTTCAACTAAAAGATAACAATAATAAATTGACAGCTGGGGAGGGAGACGACAAAGGTGGCAACAATGCATCGTGGGCAAGATCTGTTCCCGAAGTTGCTACAGGATGTCGTCCCGAATTTCGCGTCAGGACCAGAACGTCCGGACGATCTAACAGATCGGGACGAATCTTGGGTGGAGTTCGGCGAGGGGTGACGGTCGTACCTTTGGTGGTCTCGCTCTCTCGCACCAGGAAGGTCCCCCTCCGGTTCTCCAGGCTGAGCAGCAGCCGCTCCGAGTCGCGGCGCGTAATCTTGCCAAAGTACCACCTGATGGAGCGGAAGCCACAAGGTAAACACGACGGGCGAGGAGGAGGAAGAGGAAGAGCGATGAAGCAGGCGTCAGGTGACGGGTTCACAGAGGTTACAGGGATCTTACCTGGACTCTAGAGTCAGTCTGAGATGACTGGAGGAGGAGAAGATAAAGAAGAAAAAGGAGGAGGCACAGGTGAGACGTGGAGCTGTTAGAGAGAGTTAGCTTAGCATACCCATGTTAGCAGTGGATGTCCTCCAGAGCAGGGGCTGGGTTTAAATTGAATTTTAAAGATGATAACTGGTCCCGGTTTGCGGGAATTACTAAAGGAGCTGACAGCTAACATCATGATCATTGGAGGTGTTTCCTCCAATAAGAAAGTTTTGGGGACCCCCTGCTGGGGAGGAAGAAATAAACACAGTCAAATGTAAAATGGGACATTTTGGGAAATTTATTCACTTTCCATCTCGGGGATGAAACGAGTTCCTATTTCATAATGAGGGTGTTCTCCAGATTAATACGTTGCTGCAACATAATAGGTTGCTGCAATCCTGGTGACATTAGTTCCAGAACCCGCTTTGCTAACCAGGCGACAGATATGTGCTACTTAACGGTGACTAGACTAGGGTCAAGCAGCAAATCTACTTTGGGAGATTTACCAAAAAAACACAGTGGAAATAGTACAAATGGAACTGGCGTTTCATTTTGAGGACTCCAGATTCAATGAATTTGTGTCAATTTGTGGGAATTCTGACGTCACCAGGAGATGAACCTGTATTTCTTTAAATATTGACTTGAAAGAAACAAGGCATGCTAAGCTAAACTATGCTAATTGGCTGCCGGGCCCTTCGTCACATCTGTGAGGTATTAGGCCGCGAGACTTCTCGTCTTACCCGCGGCGTGAAAGCAAATAACCATCCTGAAATGTCTAACTGCCAAATTGGGTTGAAACCGCGTGGAGATGAAAGGCTGGAGGAACCTTCCAGAAGATGTTCGGGGCTCTTTTATCCGTCACATGCTCAACAGATAAAAGAGGACGACGCCTGAGACGGGGGGGAAAAAAATAAGGGAAAAAGGGAAAAGACTTTTATACTCTTCTGCCTGGATGGAGTCGGACGGAGCCACATAATTGCTGGGGATGTAACCGCTCTCTCCGGTGGTCAGGGAGCGGGCCAACCACCAATCCCCTTCTCTGCAAATGACCAGAACCAGAACACAGAGCGTCACACTTGCCCAGAAAACACACACACACACACACACACACACACACACACGCACGCAGTATGGGGTTCAGAGCCGGGTTTTATCAAGCCTCTTGGGGTAGAAATGAAATTCGGCGTGCAGAATTTCTTTTTTTTTTTGTGTGGGAAGGGAGGGGCGGAGCCTGTGGTTGCTGGAGAGGCTCGATAAACTCCGGACCGGGCGTCTCCACGGCGACGTATGGATGTCATGGGGTGGCAATGAGACACATGCGCTTGGGCGGAGGACGTGCACTTTAACAGCGTTCGTAGCCTCGCAGCACCGGACGGAGAAGCCCGGAGATTTGTAACGCTAAAGGTGCTAAGCTGAGAATAAGAGCGTCCGACTCTTGACCAATCAGAGCAGGGGAACCAGGAAGCTGCGGCGCCCCCAGATGTCCAGCTCAGATTCATTTCCTTTTTCCGCGCCGGCAGCCATGTTGGATCGCCGAATCATTTTGACGTCATTAGCCGTTTTGACGAGCGTTGACCAAAACCGGTCGCGGTGCTGCAAAGCTTTCGGACAAACATTCCCCGGTGTCTGCGCTACCATGACGTGTCACTTGGCGGGGAGGGTGGCGGAGTTAAGTGCGGCCTCCTCTCGGAGGTAGGCGGCATTACAGTGGAGCGTCACAAACCTGCAGTTCACCTTCCTCCTGTAAAGAATGGCGGTGGCAGTTTACGGGAGGAGGAAACGGAGAGGAGAGATGGATGATGGTGGGGAAAAAAAAAAAAAAGACAGGTGGGAGTCAAAGCAGAGGCAGAACGGCTGAGTAAACAAGACGGACGAGTAAAGGTGAAATCAATCAATAAACCTAGAATTATTGTATTGATTCAAAAAATTGAGACGCAGAAATGATTGGAAGTGGTGTTCATAAAAAGTTTAAAGTTGGATAAAATGAGTAATAAAATGAGAGAAACAGCTGAAAGGAAAGGAGGAAGCGGCAAGTTACCTCGGAATCAGCAGACAGATGTGAAAATTCTCATAAGTTCCTCCAAATTTGCAAGAAATGTTCAAAAAGGTTTAAATTGAGCCCTTTATGGATACTCTTGGTAGATACTGAATGATCGTATTTGTGTCAGACGGCGGAAAAAAAGTGTTGCAAAAGCAGAGTCGGGGTCAAAGGTCAGGAGATGAACGGCAACAAACATTATTGTTATTATTCACAGCGAACAATTAAAGTGGGCCAATCAGGAGGGCTGAAAGCCCACTGTCTGATACCTGATTGGACGGTGAGAACCTGTCTCTCAGCTCTAATTTTGAAATACATTTTGTTTTCTGTTTTCACTAATGATTTTTATTTTTTTTTTCAATCTGGGTCAGATTTTAATCTTCAACTTTTCATTTTCAAATGCTTTTAGTTTATAAACCCATACCTGGTGTTTATTACACATTAATAGATGCTATCACGTAATCATACTGGTGTGGAAGCATCTCGGAGGTATCCAAAGTAGTCGCTCTCGTGTTTCCCAGTGTGTGTGTGTGGGTGTGTGTGTGTGTGTGTGTGCACTCCCAACCCTCCACCTGTGCTCAGACAGGAAGTCTTCCGTCACTCAATGCCCGAGTCATGTTTGCCCTCTTCTGTTGTCGCCGCCGGTGAGGAACTTCCTCCACCTGACTCTACCACTTACCATAGCTGTATGTTTTACACGTTCATAATCAAATTTTACATGATTCTCATTTAGTTTAGACCATTTATAAACGTAAACGCCAGAATTGTACCGTTTTTACAGCACTGCTGAATTACTTAATTGGTATCATCACACCGACAAGGTGTGTCTGTGTGTGTGTTTGGTTCGTTTCCTCACGTGTTGTTGACGATCTGCAGGCGTTCGCCCTTCCTGAAGGAAAGGTCCGAAGCTGTCCGCGACTCGTAGTCGTACAGCGCCACAAAGGTGGTAACACCTCCTGGGGCGCAAAAAAAAAAAAAAAAAAAAAAAAAAAATTGATTTTTGCAATTTTTTTACCGCCTGGCATTTTCTAATTTAAAACATTTTTTTTTTTAAACAAAAAAATTTTTTTTGAAAAAACACCATTTCTTGCACTCGGGAAATTCCGACTGAGGAATGAATGGAGAGGGTCCCGAACCTGCGAGCGTCATCCGGTTGGGTGAAGCCACGCTGTTGGTGTCGACACCCCCGAAAAGCGCTAGCTCTGCATTGCTGCTACCCAGCGCCTGGCTGCCGGCGAGGCCTCCGTCCACCGTGGAGCTGCGGTTGGGCGTCAGGGTGTGTTGGCTGGCGTTGAGGTGGTGACCTCCGACCCCTCCCCCAGAGCTGAGGGTGGTGTCCAGGCTGCGGGTTCGCTGGCCGGCATCCTTGGGTTTACTCTTGGATCCCCCCATCTTCAGGCCTGCGGGTGATGGACATAGAGAAAAAAAAAAATTGGTTTAAAAAAAATTCAAAATAAGTAAAAAATATCTTCCACCCTCAGAAAATTTACAAAAACTTTCTATAGTCAAGGAAGACTGAGAGGACTAAATAATGAGAAATAATAAAATGAAATAAAAAAAAAATTGGAGGGATATTTCTGCAACTCTGCACCCCCAGAGGTCAGTTTGGGGAGAACAAGTCTGAACCCTTTCCAGAAGCTTGTCGTGTCACCGGATGCACGAAGCAGCTGCCGTTTCTTGCTGTCAACGCATGCAGGAGATTCATGGTGGCATGCTGACACACACACACACACACACACGCATGCATGCGTGCCTGCGCGCACACACACAAACACACACACACAGACAAACACAGACACGCACACAGTATGGGGACATGTTCCAGCGTCCGTTGGTCTCCAGATTTATATATTGGTGGGTGCTGAAATATTTTCTTTTTCAGTTGCCATGACGACAAATAAGTCAGGGTCATTTTACCCTCCACTGGGATCGTTTGGATTTTTTTTTTTTCTTTTTCCTTTTTTTTAAGTTTGCATTTTCCTTAATTCAGTGTCTTCTAATAAACAAGTGTCAATTTCTGGAAAAATACATATCAATGAAGAAGGAAGTTAATTTTTCACCATGTTTGTTTGGAACATCAAATGGAAACGTTGAGGATGAAGACGAGGACGAAGACGGTCCTTGGGTACAGTTTGGAATCTGTATTTCCGAGCTGCCCCTCCCCCCCTGACCTCCGCCGATAGAAGAGGCTCAGATCACAGATTAGGCCGTGATTACACTAATCCCGACATTGTTTTGCTGCGATGGAGACGAGGAAACAGCAGGAGGTCCCGCATCAACGGCTAATTGACTTAAAACGCTCCGAGGCCGGAGGCGCGGGAACCGAGGGGGGTGCGGGCCGGGGGGGGGGGGCGGCCGGGTGGGTCGAGAGCCAGGTCAGAGAGCAGGGCGCTCTCAGATGCTCATCCTGGGCTCGGACCAGCACAGACTACAGATTACACTGCTGTAATCTGAAGCCCCCTTTCCTCATTTACAAACATGGCCTGATATCAGTGAGGGGATTATCTGACCTCTCGTCCTGGATTTACTGTCCAGTGGGACGGATGGATTCACACACACACACACACGCACACACACACGGATACACGAACATATACAATCACTGACAACAGCTGAAAGACACACAACCACTTGTAAAAACTGGCAAACACAGGCACATACACACACACACACACACGCACACACTACCACTGCTACACACACACAAAATCATACAACCATTTCCAATATCTGACAGACACCAAACCTCTTGCAACAACTGCCAAACATGCACATACAAATACACACTTTCACTGACACACATACAACTGCACATGCATATACACATGCACTGTCACTGATTCGGATACACAAATTCATACAACCACTAAAAGCAGCTGATAGACATGCAACCACTTACAACAACTGACACACAGGCACACACACAACTACTGACACAGACACACAAACACATCCTACTGACAACAACTGATTGACGGACCGATACTACTACCACTGAGATGAAAATACACACAACCACTGACACCAACGGACAGACACACACGCACACACAAATGCACTCGAGAACCGGCAAAAGCTAGCAGACACCTGAAGACGCACGCCGACAAAGAAACAGACACACACAAACATTCAACTACTGACAGACGCACAAAACCAATGACAGAGACATGCAAATGTGTCGCACAAAGACAACACAGTTGACTGAACATACAGGTTACTGGGTTCTCTTCGCCCACACCCAAAATCCCCCCCCCCCCAACCACCCTCCAGAGATTTCTTGTCATCCTCATATTTTTAAAACAAGAGACGTGCATTTCTGAATTAATAAATATTGTAAAATCAAGAGAATATGTTAGTTTGAAACATTCAACAACCAATAAATTACTATTCATACACACACAGATACACATATGTGTGGGTACATATATTTATACATATATACACACACACACACATACATACATACATACGTATAAAAAATGTATAAAAAAAATTCTGTCAGAAAATATGAAAAACATGAATGGTTGATGCCACCACCCCCCACTTCACAACCTTAAGGGTGTGTCTGCATTAGCGGAGCCGTGTCACACATAGTGCAGCGGTGACACACACACACAGACATGCACACAAGGATGCATGTGCACACACACACACACACACACACACACACACGCACACGTAGCCGGCGGCTCTTTGTGTGTCTGAGTCTGGTGTCTTGAGGGTTAACCCTGCAGTGGCTGCCGGCGTCCGTTATCTCGGGTCACATGACATGGCCATGGCCGATCCACGTAAATCTTACGTCAATTACTGTACGTCGCCATGGCGACATGACTGGGATGGAGCCTGAATAATACAATACTCTGCAGGCGTGGTGATTGATGGATGTTCAGAGGATGAAATGAATTCTTTCAGGATAGAAAGGATTTTTTGAAAGAAATTTTCTTGAATTCAGAAATTCCTCATGAAGTTTAAATAATTACAAATATTTTATGAAAATTTCCCTCAATTTCCTCCTGATTTTTTAAAGGCCTTTTCATCTTAATGTTCGAATAAAAAAAATCTTGGTCATTCTTTGAAAAACCCCAAAGAAATCAAATGTCAAATGAGCTGTAAAAAATCTGGAAAAAGTAAAAGAAAATCATCAAAAAAAGTCTTTCCTGTTGAAAAATTACACCAAAATTGTTTACATAAAATGTTTTGAAAATTAAAATTGGAAAAAAAAAAAAAAAAAAAGGAGAAAGGAAAAAGGTTTCCCACAATTTTCTCATGATTTATTAAAGGCCTTTTCGTCTTAATTTTTGAAAAAAAAAAACCTTGGTCATTCTTTGAAAAACCCCAAAGAAAACAAATGTCAAATGACCTGAAAAAAATCTGAAAAAAGTAAAAGAAAATCATAAAAAAAAGGTTTTCCTGTTGAGAAATTATTTTGTTTACGTAAAATGTCTTGAAAATTAAAATTGAAAAAAAAAAAAAAAAAGGAGAAAGGAAAAAGGTGGAATTCTTGAAATAATAACTAGAAATAACAACGAAATTCTAGGCTCCGCTGCAAGAACCTGGGAGGCACGGAAGCATGCAACCCCCTCTGGCATGGGGGGGGGGGGGGGGGGGGGGGGGCGATGGGATCAGATGAGTGGGGGTCTGTGCGGGTGCGAGGGGGGTCGTCTTAATTATGCATAAGATCTGGGGATGAGTTCTGTCTCCAGGGGGTGTGAATGAAAACCAGCCTGCTGTTTGCCTCTGCTCACCCTCCTCCAAAACTGTTATTCAAACATTGCCCTACCGTTTGTAGAATTAGAATAAAACAGGATTTTTTCATCCATCCATCCATCCATCCATCCATCCATCCATCCATCCATCCATTCCCCCGCCCCCCATCATGAAAGTCGGGCATCTGCTTCTCCTCTACATCTCTCAAGACGGATCAAACGGTGGCGAATATCAAATTTGAACGCGTCTCAGATGTTTTGAACGCAGCCCCTTAATAAGGAAGGATTCAGACGCCGCCCCAATATGGAGGAGAAACTGACAGCAGCGGCTCCATCATGAGAAATTTTGCCAAAAAAACAAACAAAAAAAAACCACACACATACATATATATATATATATATATATATATATATATATATATATATATATACACACACACACACACACACACATATATATATACATCATATATATTTATATATGACATATATATATATTATATATATTATAAATAAATATAAACTTTGTCCAAAATATAGCAGGGTATCATATAATTTCTGTGAAGACTAAAAATGATAAATAACATGTCCAAAAATGACAAAGAGCGTTAGATGAGATGGAGAGTGAGAAATAATACAAAAATCATTTGTAGGAAATTGTTGCAAGAATGCAACCAATGCAATCAATTAAATAAATAAGAAAATGAAATATGAATATGAATTTAAAAAATCAAGGAGAAAAAAAAAAAGGAAAAAATTGACCAGGTGTGTAAAAAAAAAAAGCCAACAAATCTTTAGCTCGCAAATGAGCTAACTGCTAACAAGCGGTAGCTGACACACATCAGTCTTACTGCAGCATCCCTTTTATGGACAACCCACTGAACTTAGTGCTCACTAATTTTTAGTGCTTTGATTTTAAGATTCAAACCAAGACAGGTGAAAGAGATCGTAATGTGAACAAGGCGTCGGTGTTTGAACGATACTGCTAGATCACTTCTCTGTTCCTTCCTGAGGGACAAAGGAGACAAAGGGAGCTGACGTTCATGGATATGAAGATGAGTCATCAGCATAGAAAATACTTTTTCCATGCTATCCTGAGCACAGGACTTTAAAAACCCTTAAAAAAAAAAAAAAAAAAAAAAAAGCTTTTATTTTGGCACTTTCGGAACAGAATCCTTCCATTGTCTCTCATGGGAACATTTGTTTTGGATCGCGAACATTTTGGTTGAAGAACAACAATAGGAACGAAATCAATTGGTAAAAAACGGAGGCGATGCTGTGTCAGAATCAGCGTTGCCAGAAAATCCCCCTAAAAATTGTTAAGACAGGATATTAACAGCAGTGTTTTCCAGTGTGTGTGTGTGTGTGTGTGTGGACACGTAAAACCTGCAGCTTGTTGTGTTTGGCCTGCAGCCTCATGATAATCCCCCCCCCCTTCACCAGCCCGCCGCCGACATTGTACAAGCGTATCACAAACGACACGTTTGTTGGCGTAAAGACGCAGAGCGAAGGGCCCTGTGCAGAAACAATGCAGGAAAGAAAAGCAGGATTAGACTCTCTGACCCGCAATGCTCCGAGAAAAAAAAAAACAACCGGAAAAGAAAAAAAAAAAAAAAAAGGTGAGGCCGGGTAGGGATCCCAGCGCCACACCCGATCTTACCCTGTCGCTCGGAGGCCTGTGAAGATTTGTTGAAGGATGTGATTTTATTTCTCTAGCAAATTTTTAGGAAATTTAAGTTGCTATACTCCACAAATCACAGAGAAAAACGGCATTATTTTTCTCAATCTTTTTTTTCCTCCCCTTAATCAACCCTTAAATGACTGGAGTCTAGAATGAGAATGAATTTCTCACTTAAAAAATGTGTGCAAAATTAAGGGAAAACTCAAACTTTATGAATAAAAACATATAAAATAAATAAAAAAAAAAAAAAATCACCCAAAATAACTGATCCCCTAAATTTGGATTAAAACACTCATTCAAAAAAAAAAATAAAAATAAAAAATAAAAAAAAGCGATTTTTCATCTCCAAGAGCCAAGAGCAAAAAGCCAAAGTTTGTTAAAAAAAAAAAAAACAAAGAAAAAAATGGGTGACCAAACACCTGACTTTGTGTGTGTGTGTGTGTGTGTGTGTGTGTGTGTGTGCGACTGTGAGGTCGCATCCTGCTGCATCCTAATACTCTCTATGTAATTACTACACAGTGAGAGATGGGGGTGGTAGTAGTAGGAGTGGGAGTGGGAGTGGGTGAAGTCCTGTGTCAGCAGCCGCTGCCGGTAGCATAATCCAGCCGCTTGTAACGTCCAGATTACCAACATCCATCCTAATCTCATTCCATCTGGGGCCCTGAGAAAGAACACACCACTGCAGGGACCCCCCTCAACAGGAAGCTGGGAATGTTTCTTCCTTTGGATGCAAAAAATTTAGAATAAAAAAAAAAAGAAAGAGGAAAAAAAAACTAAAAATGAGCAAAAATGTAAGAAAAAGAATCAGATTAAAAAGGAAATATAAATAAAAAGGGAAAAATAAGTTTAATAAATGAACAAGTTGAAAAAAAAGGAAAAAAAAATCTGATTAAAAATTAACAAAATAAGGGAAAAATATGAAAAAAAATGTAACAAACTAACTGGATACTCTAAAAATTATTTAAAAAAATCTAAGAAATCAGTAAAAATGAGCGAGAACTAAAAAAAAAAAATCTGTGGGAAATTATTTTTGCATGAATTTCAATAAATATTTCTGTCTGAAAAACAACAGAAAAAGGTCAGAAATAAATTCAATTCTGAAAAAACAAAACAAACACAATGATATTTTTGATTACATCTTATGTCTAATTTAATAAATATGATATAAATACTCAGATTGTTTCTCCGGTGTCACCTTCTTGATCCACTGATCTTTCTTAGATCTTTACAAATATATGCTGTCGCCATGGTGACAGGTCAGTCACCTTTCTTATTCCTCTCTAGGCACCTTTATACACACACACACACACACACACACAAACAACAAAGAGCTGTTGCTGGTATTTCGGCAACACACACAACCCTCCTCCATGTTTGGAGTCTGAAAGTAAACACACACTGACGCCACAACTCTGCTGAGCCCTGCTGGATGAAGTGTGTGTGTGTCGACCCCCCCCACCTTCCACTGCCATCCTGTCGCAAGCAGACACTGGGTTGAGAAGGTGCTGAAGTCAATATTTACTGCTATACATACAAGCGCACACACACACACACACACACATGAAGCCGTTGCCATGGATGCAATTCCAAGCATTCCACAAAGCAACAAAGTGCACAGATGCAAGACAGCGGAGCGCTGAGGGGAAACCGCGCGTTACTCCGATGGAGGTCTGAGTTCACGTGTCATCAGGAGGAAGGCGAAAAAGAAAGGAGGGAGGGAAGGAAGAAAAAAAGAAATCAGTCAGAAATGACCTTAAATCAAAACTGGGGGACGTCGAACGGGTTGGAAAAACAAAGTGGCGTAACAGGAGGCAATGTAGAAAATCATCCTGAAAGTGGAAAAGAAAGAAATGTGTATGTGTGCCTTAAAAAATGAGAAAGACTAAGAAGAAATGTATGTTGAGGTGGGACATGATATGGAAAATTATCCTTAAAAAAAAAAAAAAAAAAATTGTAACATCGTGAAATTCTCCAAAAAAAAAAAATCATATGAATAATAATATGTTAAAAAATGAGATGAAAAGATAAAATACCCTCAAATGTTTCTAAAAAAAAAAAAAACTGAAGAAAATTCCTTAAATATTTAAAATGAAAGGTATAGCCGAAAAAGGAATAATATTAAAATAAAAAATAAATTCATTAAAATTCAGCAAGAAACAAACTAAAAATCAGGCCTGCACCCCCTCCTGAGCTGGTCCAAGTTTGGGATCACCGTTTTTTTAACTCAACCAAAGAGTGTGTTCTAGTCTGCACTCCCCCCTCCAACCGTGGCCTCGCCAGCTGCTGCAAGCCGTCCCAGACCCCCCCCACCCTCCCGGTGTACGTCCTGCTCAGATTAGGAGTGGGATCACCGAAAATCCCTCAACCTGCCGCCGCTGCCAGGACTGTTTGTTATGTTGGACGAATAAAACTCCAGCATGGAGAGGAGGAGGAGGAGGAGGAGGGTTTGACGTCCAGCTGCCCTCCTCTTGCCCCCCCGCGGGTCATGTGGTTCTGCGTTTTAGCGAGTCTGATCCTATTACAGGCCGAAGCTGAGGGACGCGAGTGGGCACACCACACAACACACACACACACACACACACAGAAAAGAAAACATGAGAGAAAGTGAAAATACAGAATATTTACTGGTGAAATCGTCATTGTGCTTCATCCCAAACTTTTCAATGACGGGAAACTTGTTGGTTGATCTGATTTATTTTTGGCTACTTTTTGCCAAATTTTAATATAATGCTGATTTTCTTACAGAAAACTGTTTTTTTTTTTTTTTATCTTTTAGGGTGGATTTTTTTGCCACATTCATATATTCTATATTCCAACATTTTTTATAGTTTTTAAAAATAAATATACTTATTCAAAAAAAGGTTATTTCTTGCTCTTTGTGAATTTATTAGGATTAGCTTTTCAGGTTAATTTTTAGAGATATATTCAAAAAGAATCAAATTGTATACGATTTCCTTATATTTTCCTTATATCCTTATATTTACAGATTTATTTTATAATATCATTTATAATTAGAATTTATCCTTTATTAATCCCTTGTGGGGAAATTCATCTCTGCAATGAAGCCATCATGGATGAACCATGAGCAGTCGGCTGCCCGTCCTCCAGTGCCAAGAGTTCAGTGAGGTTTTTTTTTTGGTTATTCTTTTTTGTCAAATGCTGCCAATTATAATACAAATAACAAAAATAATAACATATAATGATGATAATATTTACTGAAAGGAAAGGTGTATAAGTGGTGAGACCAGCAATGCTGTATGGACTAGAAACAGGAACAAGGACGAAAAGACAGGAGGCAGAGGTTGCAAAGATGAAGATTTATGGACGTAGTGAGAGAGGACATGAAGGTAGTTGGTGTGAGAGGACGATACAGAGAAGAGGGTTAGATGGTTGATTCCCTGTAGCGACCCCTGAAGGGAAAAGCCGAAAGGAGAAGAAAAAGATATATTTTTATATTTTTTTTTAGTTAATTTTATTATATTTTTAATTTCATATTTTAATTCAGTCAATTACTCATACCTTTTTTTTTTTTTACAGTGGGGACATTTTCAGAAGGAATCAATAAAATTGATAAAAAAAAAATAAAAAAAATCAAATAAACAAGACAAAAAAAACTTGACATGTTTCATTCAGGAAAAAAAAGCAGCATGTAGTTTTTATGTAACTGCAGGTGTGTTCCAACACTTCAGCAGCTCCCATTTGTCCTGTAACTGTGAACGCACCGCATATAAACAACGGCAAAAAAAACATAGCCCCTCCCCGGTTGTCATGGAAAATTAACATGTCAAAATTTCAATTACGACACAACAGCATCCACATGGAAGAGCGGTTACGCAGGTAAGTTACCTAATAACCCTTCCTCAACCCCGGTCTGCACACACACACACACACACACACACACACACACACACACACACAAACAGACACACACACACACACACACACAATTGGGAATAACACATTGGGTGTGACCTCTGATTCCTCCACCCCAAACAGCGGATAAATCACAGCAGGGAGTGTTTTTTACGCCCATCTTTCAATTTGATTGGACCAAAAAGTAGCCCAACGACTTCACACAGAAACATCAGAAATGATTAAGCGGTGACTTTTAAACCTGTGTGAGGTTGGAGTATAATCAGCGGGTTATTACTCAGTAATTAATTCAATAATAAGGGGAGAACAACAGGTATATTACGGAAAAAAATACACAAAAAAACTGAAATTTCAGGAAAATATGGAATGAAAATTGTAGAAATTCTAGTTGAACGTGACATTTTTTTTTTAAATCAGCTGAGAATCGACAGAAGATATAATCCTCATAAAATGACCCCCCCATCCCACAAAAAAAAATTAGAGGGTAAATAAAATGATCAAGAAATCAAAATTGAAACTGCCCAAAATAAAAGAAATTTGTTTTAAAACATGAAATTGAAATGTAAAAAAAAAAAAAAAGAAAAAAAGAAAAATTGCAGAAAAAACGAAAAAGATCAGCAAAACATTTATTGACAGAAAAAAAAATCAACAGAAAAAAAGGACTGAGGAATCTGAAAAAAAAAAAAAAATGCAAGAAAATAAAAATAAAAGTGTCTCAGAGCTGCGGAGTCTCGACTGCCCACAGGAAGTGACGCCGCTGCATCCAAATATGGCCGATGACAGGACAGAAGGGGGAGCAGGACGGAGGAAGAAGAGGATTATCCCCAAGGGCTTTCACTTGCTGCTCCCCTCCTCCTCCACAATTCCTACCTCCAATAAATCTCCCCACACACACACTCACACACACTCACACACACACCTTCCAATCCTTTCAGGAGATTTTCCAAGAGAAACACTGGAAATAAAGGATTTCACTTCCTGTCAGGAAGGAAAAACATCCCTTTTCTGCTTCCAGAGTCGATGCGGTCCGCACTGTGTGTGTGTGTGTGTGTGTGTGTGTGTGTGTGCGCACTTTCACAAGTTCTTGCTATTTTCTTCCTGATATTTTTTGGGTCTGCGTCACTTATTTTCATGTGTCCCTCTGTCTAACTTCTTTCAAACCATTTGTTGAAAAATGCATTTTTGCTGATCAATCAGGAATTTTCTTGTTTATTTCTTGTCTATTTTTATTATTTATTGCATTTGAAATGTATATGATGGGGTGACTGGCTAAGTTAGAGCAATCGAACCACCTGCCCGCATACGGAAGAGTCCTTGGGCAAGACACTGACACTTTTATATTAATTTTTAAGTTCATTTTCTCAACTTCAATCTTTGCATTATTGTATTTTCAGCTACTTATTTTTGATTGTATTCATTTTTTTTTTTTTATTTCCGGGTGTTTTACAATTTCTAGAATCTGTTTTTTTCTGGTGAGGTGAAAGAGGAAAAACCTCGGTTCTCATCTCGTAACGACACGAAACTCAGCGATGTCAACGTGTTCAGATATGAGCGAGGCATGCATGTGCGTGCCTGCACGTGCACACACATACACATTCGCAGACAGGCATTAGGACATTCCCAGGTTGATAGTTATCAGGTGAGTTCTCGTTTTTCTTTCTCTCTCTTTCTGATGCAAATGAGCTTCTAGTCTTAATCTCCATGCGATCTACTCGCGCTTTTCATCAAAAATCTTGAAAAAAAACAATAATCGAATTAATCTATGGATGCTTTTATTAGGCAATTCGACCATCGGTTACTCCGATGTAAAAGATAGCTTTTTCATTTGTTTGTGTTCATGAGTCCCTGCAGATTTGTCTTTTTCTAGATCTCTAAGACAACCATCCGGATTTCTTTCCAGATCTTTTGTGGGGAAACTTTCGATCGCGAGTCGTAAGACAGAGGAAGCACCGGATTGCAGTTTGTAACGACAGCTAAACTCAACTATGTCAACATGTTCAGATCTGAGCCAGGTGTGTGTGTGTGTGTTTGCGACATTCCCAGGGCTGTTGCAGCAGCAGAGACTATGAAGCCACTCATGATTGAGGAATGCGGAGCGAAGGACGAAGGCGAGTTTCAGCGGCTCTCCTGCTCCGGCAGCCCCCGGCAGGAATGTCGGCGGGGAGCAGGTACGAACGGCGTCCGGCGTGGACGCCTCCCCCCCCAAATCCCAAATCCTGAAGGCCCCGCCCACATTCCCCTATCCGCCTGGCAGGCGGCGGTGGGAAGAGGCGCGACGCTAACGCTCGGCGGCCACGTTGAATCACGGCACGCGAGGACGAGAATGCAAAAGAAGGTCGCCCTGCGGCCTCTGCCCCTCCGTCCCGCCTAGACTTTATTTACAGATTTCAATGTGAACTACAACTTCCATTTAGCTTTTTTTTTTTTTTTTTTTGCTAATCTCAATGTCATTTGTTCCTAAATTTCATGCAATTGTATATTTTCTTACATTTCGACCATATTTCTTGTTGATTGTGATTTTAATTTTAAGCGCTTGATATTCCGCAGGGAATCTTCAAATCTTTGTATTTAAGACCTTAAAACACTTGATAGCCTTAACCTTGACAATTTATATTTTATTGTATTTCTTTGTCTCCCTCCTTCCTACTATTATCTATTATTGTTATGTTTTTGCTTGAAACTCTGGCACAACAATTTCCTTCGGGATAAAAAAAGTTGTTCTTATCTTATCTTATCTTGCTTTTATTAGTCATATTTTTTGAATTTAAAAAAAAGTGATCTTTTTGATATTTTATCCAAATTTCTATTCAATGTATTGCTTGATTTTAATTGATTTCATTGTAATAATAATCTCTTTAATATTCAGGAATTAACATATCCTGTGAATTTCTGCCACTCCTCTCCTGGTTAAATGTGCAAATATGAATTTAGAATAGAAAAATATCCATTCGGCGCGCCATTATCGCGGTGGTGCTTCCTCGCTAATAAACAAATAAGGCCATCAGAAGGGATCCACGACCCACCTCCGTCCCCCTAAACCACCTCCCCCTTCCCACTGTCCCACACACCCCTCAGAGATTGTTATTAAAATTTCAAAATGAGTCCATGTCACGCTTGATCATCAAAACATAACCGCTACCCGCCACGACATTTCCATAGCAGATTGGAGGGCGCGGCCCGCCGCCACCGCGATTTCCTCCATGGCTCTCAAACCAGCCCTTTGTTCAGAGGGCCGCCATTTCAATATTCAAATGTGGCTCAGCAGGGTGGCGAAGCCCGTGAGCGGGAGAGCCGTCGGGAGGGGCGAGCAGTGAGGTGGAAGTTCCACCTTCACCGGTGAGAAATTTACGACAGGGTGCTTGGAGGTAAAGTGATGTCACGGACCCGCCAAAAAAAAAAAAAAAACAGAGCTTCATCCACGTCAACAAGAGGCGACTTTATCAGGAAACATCACGCTCTCTTCATATATGGGATGTTGTCAAGTAAATGCTAAAGCAACGTTGTCAAGTTAGCATTGAAGAGGCGTCAATTTAGGATCGGAGAAAAGAGACGTCCATTCAGTCAAGTTAACATTGCAAAGATGTTATTTATACCTTCAAGTTAGCATTGTGATGACGTCCAGTTAATGTCATGTAGATGTCAAGTTGAATTAATCATGAGACAGATATATCTCATATCTTAGCTGAATTTACATCGCAGGAATATCAAGTTAGCTTGACGTAAACCTCAAGTGAATGTTAGACAGATTTTTGCGTGGAAATTGGGCAGATGCCCATCAAAAATCGCAGAGACGTCAAGTTAGGGTCAAAAAGATGTCAAAGTGGCATCATGGAGTTGTCAAATAAAATCCCGAACATGTCAAGTTAAAATGACAGAAATGTCAAGTAAACATGATGGAAACATGAAGTTGACAGCATAAATGTCAAGTTAACGTCACAGAGTTGTCAAGCTAACGTCACTGAATTGTCAAGTTAACGTCACGGGGTTGTCAAGTTAACGTCACGGGGTTGTCAAGTTAACGTCACGGGGTTGTCAAGTTAACGTCACGGGGTTGTCAAGTTAACGTCACGGGGTTGTCAAGTTAACGTCACTGAGTTGTCAAGTTAACATCACGGAGTTGCCAGGCTAGCTTTACAGAGTTGTCAATTTAGCTTTACAGAGTTGTCAACTTAGCTTTACAGGGGTGTCAACTTAGCTTTACAGAGTTGTCGACTTAACTTTACGGAACTATCAAGGCGACACCAGACTCATACTGAGAAGAGACAACTTCATAATGTCAAGGTGACATTATAAAGTTGTCCAAGCAAAATCTAAAACATGTCAAGTTAATGTCACAGAAATGTCAAGTTAGCATCATGAAGTTGTCAAGTTAACACCACGGAATGCTGACATCACGAAGTTGTCAAGTTAGCTTTAGAGAAATATCAAGTAAATATCAAATAGAACTATTAGTGAACATCATGAAGGCACCAGGTACAAGTTAACAGTACATAGAAGTCAAGTTAACGTCACAGAGATGTCAAGTTAACGTTATAGAAATGTCAAGTCAACATCATGGAGACATGAAGTTAACATCACCGAAATGTTGAGTTAGCATCATGGAGTTGTCAAGTTAGCGTTACATGTCCAGTAAATGTCAAACAGAACAATGAGTGAAGAATCATGGAGACGTAACATGCATCCTGGAAAGACTTCAAGCTAACAGCACAGAGAAGTCAAGTTAAAATCCAAAATGTCAAGTAAGATACATAAATGTCAATTTTACAAGTGAGGGAGCGAGAGTTGTCAAGTTGAAAAGCGGTTCAGTGTTGAACTCCAACTTCAAACAACTGTCCATTGTCCAATGGCCACATCAGAACGTCTGAGCAACATGACAACTAGCTGAGATCTTAGAACAAGCTGGCCAAATCTTAAACTTCAGGTATTGATTGATGACAGACTGATATTAGGTCACTCAGAAATCGATCGACAGGAAGTGCCCGGACAAAAGACGGCCAACGTACACAGTGTCGTTCGTATCGCCGTGAGTCACAGCAAGTTTGAGGATTTGCTTTTTCTAAATCCTTGTGCGACTCAGTGAAGGGATCATTGTGCGTCAGACATCCATTAACGCATATTTTGGCTTTCTGGAAAATTCCACACACACACACACACACGCACAAAAACAGAGTCTGGTCCTCTTATCTCAGATTATAAGATCTGCTCAGGCTGAAAGGTCGATTCTGACACAGCCGATCATGATCTGCGCGGTTCTGAGAGCTGGAACGTGTTCTCCTCCTCTTCCTCCCGGGCCGGGCCCTGCACAGCTGCGACCCCACAAAGACACAAACAAACACACACACACAGACACACACACACACACGTCACATCTACACACACAGTAGTATCTTTCTTAAGGCCACAAGGAGCGAGGACAGAGCGATGGGAACGAAACTGTGAGAGCGAGGGCGTCCCCTCAGAGGACAACACTGGCTGGATTATTGATGGAGGGGACGCCTGGGCCCGGGTCACATTGGCTCGGCCCCAGAGGACGGGTGGGGGGGGGGCAGGAAGTGGCCAGGGGTCCCCGGAGGATACAAGTCATCCTCTGTTTATATGTTTCGGACCATCAAAATTCACCATTCAGCGGCGCGAAGAAGGCAATGGGCTGCTTTGTGGATTCAGTTTTACGCCGACGATACTCTGCTCTGCAAGCTCAACAGTTGTCGGTTTGTCCCCTCGTGTCGGGGTCTGTTTTGGACCCAAGTTCGGTAAATGCATTTTTCCTTTTTTAATTCACCGAATTCATCCATGAGAGAAATGATATCCTAAAATCTTTTTTTTTTTTTTTTTTTTCAAAAATTATGCAAAAAATTATGAAAAAAAAAATCAATGAGAAATCAAAAAATGCCTCCAGGAAAGTGTAAAAATGATTATATACAAATAACAAAAGACCCCAAAATTATCTATATGAATAAAAAATACAGGCAATATCATTTTTTCTGGAAAAACAGGAAAAAAAATATTGAAATGGAACTTGCAGCCGATGTTAAGCGACGCTACGTCAAGACATTCATGATTTATTAATCTTAAAAGTTGGAATCAAATTTATCCTCGTCCCACTTCCAGTTCTTTCAGCCAGGTATTAGAGGAAAAAAAAGGGGGTTCAAGAGAAAACTAGGACAGCGACGCAAAGCCGAACAGGTGGCGCCGGCGTTTCCATGCCCAACCGTATGTCCTCCAACGCAGCCGGGCAATAATTAGCAGAAATATGGGCCGGGGAAACAGAAGTTTAGTTTCAGTCTCATCAAAAATTTACAGATCTTTGTCAGGAGGAGGCCATCGCGCCCCCACCATCTCCTGTCTAGCCACACTCCCTCCGTCTAATCATGTTCGCCGACAAACCCGGGGCGGACGTCGGGTTTTGTCGCAGACGATCGCGTGACCTTTCATTGTCGGGGCCCTTTGGTCTTCGTGCCGTCGTTACCGTATCAAGAACAACTACAATATGTCGCCGGCGCTCGGCGCCAATTAATCCTTATTTGCCTGAAAGTGGGACACGGGCTGCGTCAGATGACGGACGCCGGCAGAGTGTGTGAATGTGTGTGTGTGTCTGTGTGTGTGTGTGTGTTGGCTTCAGCGCAGAAACACCCAAGGGAGAATACACGCATCTTAAATGGGAGGGATCTTTCTGATTTTAATGTCAGGCTGGTTTTCAGGGGATTTCTGGTCATTTAAGGGATTTGGCGCTGATTTATAATTATTTTCTTTTTTTAAAACACAACTACTTGCAAATTTTTCTGAAAGTTTATTCCTGCTATTTTTTCTGCTAACAGGATTATCTTTTTTTTTTTTTTTTAATGATTGTTTTTTGTATGATTGTTTAATATTTAGGCTGATATTTTACAGCTAAGGGATTTGGCGCTGATTTATAATTATTTCTTTTCTTAAAACACAACTACTTGCAAATTTTTCTGAAAGTTTATTCCTGCTATTTTTTCTGCTAACAGGATTTTTTTTTTTTTCTTTAAATGATTGTTTTTTGTATGATTGTTTAATATTTAGGCTGATATTTTACAGCTTAAAAAACAATACTCTCCTGCAAATTTCTCAGTTGTTTTTTTTTTAACTTTACTTCTTTTGTACTTTCAGAAGTTTGAGTTAATTTACAATCTTTTAGTGAATTTCTTGCAAATCTTCATGCCTCTGGGTAAGTGTATGTGGGTGGTGGTGGGCTTAGGGGGGGGTCTCAGCACTCAACATACCCCTCCCGCCTCTTAGGACGCGACCTGTCTCGATTCTCTGGATCGTCACGGAAACAAGCGACTCATTGATGGCAGGGTCTCACCCTGACATACAGATCCCAGAGCTTGGGGTGGGGTGGGGGTGTCGGGGGTTCACACAAAGGAGCCACGTTGCCAATTAGCAGGAATTTCAAACTCGAGAGCCACTTTCCAGCATCTCGCCGGAGCCGACAGGAACATCCAGGGCTTTTCACTGCAGGCATTCATGGGATTCCAAGGAGCTTTAGATCCCGGAGGCCATTTCTCGACCTGCCACTCAGGAGCCGCAGCGCAGCCTCGCCGACGCCCAGGTGGAGGTGGCTGGTTGCGAAGCGTGAAACTGATAATGTGTGACAAGCCACACACAAACTAGCACCCTGCGCCCAACACGCTAACACACACGGGAATGATATGAGAAGGAAATACCAAACAAAAAACTGAATGAAATTTCCCCCCAAAATAGCAATAGATAAATTAGATTAAAATCGAATTACCTTGAGAAAAAAAAAAAAAATGACATCGGAATGATGCTAACCAGAAAATCTTTTTCTTGAACAATCACTGCCAACAAGCCGTGACAGTCGAACTCCATCTCACACACACACACACTCCAAGTAGTTGCTCTTCAACGTTCCCATGAGCTTTGACAGAATTTGGCAAAGCAGCATTTTCCTATGGTGCCCAATGGTCATGGAATAACATCCCCCCCAAAAAATGACAATTTTCATTTCTGATTTTAAGAAGATTCTAAAGAATACAGCGAAAGAGGAATTTTTATGTAATAATTGTGTGTGTTTTCTGTCATTTTTACATGGTAACTATCTTGGCCGGGTGTCCCTCACAAAAGAGATTTCGTATTTCAGTGGGACTTCCTGATATTATAAAAGTTAAATAAAGAAAAGCGTTGCAACATGCATGTTGCCTGTTGACCTGGTAACTGACCGCTGGCGTGTTTAAGGACATGGAATCCACAGGAAATAATATAATGAATCATAATGTTTTTTACTTCCCTGCTGCCAAAAGTCTAGAAAAAATAAATAAATCTAATGCCTTCAAAATAATACACACACACACACACACACACACAGATGCGCACGCATGCATACACACACAGCAAAAATCTGTGTGGGATTAGTCCGACGCACGACTGACCTGACGTTGCCATAATTTCACTTTTAATTAAAAAGATTGTCACTCGCGTGAAACATTTCAGGGCCGGATTATTGAAACGGAAAGAACACAAGCTGGGAGTTCTGATGTTTGAGGGCAGGTCAGGAGGCGGGAGGTGGGAGGGCGGGTCACAGCACTTCGAAACTGACTGAAAAATGACCCAGAAAGCAGGAAGAAATCGTTTTGATATGAATTAGAAATTAACAGAAAACTGAAAAAACTCAGCAGCAAACAAATCGTAAAAAAAGTTTAAAAAAAAAGGCATTAAAAGGGGCAAAAATTTGAAGGGAAAAGGGTCAAGAAATGGTTAGCAGAAAGAAATTATAAAAAAAAAAAAAAATGAATAAAAAAAATCAGCACAGATTTAATAAGGAAAATAAGTTTTATTTTTGGTATTTTTGGATTTAATAGAGCCTTTAGCCTGAGTTCGTCATGTTTGATTTCCGCCTGATATTCCAGGGAAAAAATACACCAAAAATCACTGTTTTTTTTTATTGTCCTTTTTTTAGGAGCTGAGATAAAAACATTGAAAAAGGTAGATCAAAAATAGATGATCCAAAAAAAAAAAAATTGCCTTTCAATTTTAAGATGGCCGAAGCCCGGGTGTGGATGAATAGTCCACTGCTTCATCTGGAAAAAAACATAACATCTTTGGACTTTGGTTGCCTAGACATTGAGGTGGATTCTGTATTTTAGGTTTGCCTAACAACTAAAACACGACCCGATTTCAACACTGGGATCAGGCGTCCACGAACAACAACACATCAACATCTGACCAACACGGTTTCCACCTAGGAAGATCCACGTGACAAAATCATCGGATGAAATACCGATCACGACGGAGTTTCCACCCGTTCACACTCTGTTGCCATGCAAGTTGCCGAGCTAGCCGTCAGGGGCAACCGGTGGGTTCGGTATGTTGCCCGAGGCCAACATGGCACACAGACGGGAGGGCGCGGGAATCGAACCGACAACCTTCTGATCAACAGACCTACCGGCTCCGCTGATGGTTCATTCATTAACTGACTTCAGTCTAAAACTTTATCACGTACACCTAAAAATGTAGAGTAGCACATGTTGGTGTAGCTTCCGTGTGTGTGTGTGTGTGTGTGTGTGTGTGTGTGTGTGTGTGTGTGTCACCACCAACTGATATTTAACAGTCTGTCTGATTGAGATACTAAAAAAACTGGTTTTTAATTTCCCCGTTGAATGACAAAAGACTTAACTCTCACACACACACACACACACACACACACACACACACACAGACAGTGGTTACCATGCTCAGTACAGACAAGGTCAGGTAGTTTCAGTGACAGGAAGTGAAATATATTCAAATATATTTGTGTAAGATTAGACGTCTTTCGGGATACCATTTGAAATAAAGTCACGTCCCAAGGTTTTGTTCATTTTAACTGTTCAAACATTTTAAAACTAGTTCTTTGATGAAATGTTTCATGACTAAAAACACATTTCAATCATGTTTTTCACGTCTGAGGCCAGAAATTCAAACCAAGAAATGACAAAAATGCAAGTGAAACTAGCCATGTGGGGGGAAAAAAAGATGCAAGAAATCACATTACAATTAGAATAAAAAAACATCTTATAATATGTCTAGGACGCCCCTGGAGAAAAAAAAAAAAAAAAGTATTTTTGTTGAAGTAGCTGGGAAACATATTGCAAATAAATACACAAGAAACAAACGCAAAGACACCATTTAAACCTGCAAAACACACATTTTTTGTTTTTGAAGTACTAGTGAGCGCTTCATCAAGTACAACTCTGACTCCCTGCAGATACACAAGTGACGTCACTAGATATCCATAGAAATAAAGTCCTTACAATAAAACTCATGAATTGAAAATAAAAGTCTGCGTGCGTGTACGTGCGTGTGGACTTACCCCGCCGTTACCGGAGACCTGGAGTCGTCGTCGCTGTGCTCCCGTTCGAATTGTGTGAAAGTGTGTGTGTGTGTGTGTGTGTGTGTGTGTGTGTGTGTGTGTGTGAGGGGGGGATCACGGATCCCGGTGAGACACGGCGGGCGGCGTCTGTCGGTACCGGAAGAACCGAGCGGCGATCCCGGCCATTCAAGTGGAGGTGGTCGGTGGTGGACGGTTGGGCGGGTGGAGGAAGCCGAGGAGGGGCGGCCCGGTGAGGTCACGGCGGGGAGGAGGGGGCGGAGGGAGTCTCCCGGTACCGGAAAAACATCTCCGGTCCCGGAGGTGAAAACGGGATCGTCTCGGGTGAAAGAACGAAAGAAAGAAATAAAGGAGAGAATAATCAAAAAGGTGTCCGTTCCCGCCGCGATCACGGACGCCAAATACCGACCAAAACACCGGGGCGTGTGTAAAAAGCAGGGGGCGGGGCTCCACCGGCGGAATGCCCCGCTCTGATTGGTCGGCTCCTCTCACGCATAATTGACCACGGGTTTAGTTGAATGGCGGAAGCGCCGCCTCACCTGGAGAGGCGGGGCTTAGTGGAGAGGGGGCGTGGCTTCAGTGGGAGGGGCGGAGCGATTTTACCGTAAGAGCTCAGTTGCGCTTGCGCGGTTGAAACGCGTGTTTTGTTTTTGTTTTTTGTTTTTTTACCGTAATTAAAAAGATAAAATCGCGGAGTGAATTAAAAGCGCCCGGATTGAGATTGGTCAGTCCTTCAGGTGAAACTATTTAAAAAAACCATATCATTATCAATTTATTTATCTTTTTTGAAGAAAAAAGACGTTTATCATTACCCACCTCCGCTTTCGAGACAATGCTGCCCTCTGCTGTTAAAATGAAATAGCCACGCTTGAACGAGTGCTAATTTTACCTTATCTGTTAAAAACACTTTTAAATGTTTGCATTTTAAATGTCTAAATTTACTCTGTGAAATGTATGTGTTTATAAATTTGTATTAAAAAATTTGGTTAAATGATTGGTATGTGAGGTGTATTGATAACTAGAAAAACTATATGTTTTCTACCTTCCATTGAAGGGATTAGCTGTAAGAAATTAGATTTTTGTTTTTAAATGTTTGTTTTAAATGATTGATGTTTTTCTTTTTTGTGTAGGAGACAAGTTGCCGCTGGAGGTTCTCACAGCATTTTCACAGTACTTCTCTATTGTACTCGCTCATGCAGTAGACTAGTCTGTCACTGAAAGCGGTGCGGCGGATCTACAGGTTTTACTGGTCATTTGTTCTCATGCTGCTGAGCAAATTCCCCTCACTGGGAGAAAGGTCAAAGGTCAAATCTCACATGTCTTAAGTTTGATGAGGGAAAAGTAGTAAATGTGATTTTAAATTCATGCGAAATACATGCTTGTTATTTTTTGCATGTTCATTGAGATGTTTTGGTTATGTACTGTCTGCAGAATATATATTGCCAGATGTTATTTATATTTATTTATAAAGGCTGGTTCCAGGTGATGCATTGTATCTATGAAATAGGTGTTCAGTGTATTACACATTACATACATGCTTTTTCCACAGTTAAGTTACAAATTTATTTTTTTTAATTGAAAAAAATTTAAAAGGCAGTTGTTTTTAAGAGAGAATTTTTTTCTTGAGAAAAAAAATGGATTCGTTTTCTTCCCAATTTCATTTAATTCTTAGTCTTTTTTAAAAATGTGCTATTTGCAGTCAATTTTTGAAAATTCAATTTCCAAGGTAAATATTGTGATTCCTAAGGTATATTTTGCAGATCTGTGTGTACTTCTGAGACACTATTCAAATCACCACACGTACCTCTGTTTTATGGCCACTCGGGGACGCTGTGAGTAAAAACAAAAGAGATAATCATTAAATACACCGAAAACCAAATTTTAATAATCACAATCAAAATGACATTGAAAACAGTAAGTAAAAGGAGAAAGACAGAACTATTTTTTAATGCAATAAAATTAGATTAAATTCACTAAAATCCATCACAGGAATCAACAGATGCAACAGAAACCTCCAGCATCTCTGGGAGTTTGGGTTTATTGAAATAATTGTCTGTCCCCGCGGACAATTCTACATTTCAGAATAAAAGCGTGAATTTTCCAAGACGCTGCTCTCTCATAGTCTAAGCTCTCGAGAAAATTTATCGTATTTTAGTTCCAGTTTTCCCCTCATGTTGTTATTATTTCTGCTCACATTGGGTTTAATTTTATTTCATTATTGATAATTTCTCTTTCATCAACATTTTTTTTAAATTTGTCATATAACGATGTTTTCCAAAGGTCCTCTGCCTTTAAAATGTAATCAATTGATTAAAAATCTAAATCAAACCAATCATATATTTATATACATTCTTTGCCTGTTTGTTTTTCTAATTTTTTTTTGTTTGTTATTGTGGTTGCTGTGGAATTTTTGAGTGCCACTTCTCTTTGGCACTCAAAAATTGAACTCAAAAACGAATTTTTTTGAAAACTCCTTTGTGAGGCTGGTAGCTTCTCGCCCCCTTCCTTCCGCCGTTTTTTTCAAACCGTCAATAAAATAAACGAATAAACAAATCAGACACAACCAGAGATGGTTCGTCCAGAAATATGAAAAGTCGCTGCTACACCGAACGGCTGAATTTCTGGGAAGACGTTCACGACGAGCCCTCCTCTTCCTCTTCCTGCCGAGCCTTAGTCGTCCAGGCCGCGGGCGTCGGACGTACCGATGGGGAAGAGCATGTCGCTCTCCAGCGACAGGTTGCTGCCGAGGCCGGCCACGCGGCTCCTCAGCAGGAAGTGCGTCCTCCTCTGCAACAGCCGCTGCTGCTCCTGCTTCAACTCCACGTAGGAGCGCGAGAAGGTGTGGAAGATGGAGGTGACGGGGAACGCCATGAGGAGGATCCCGCTCAGGATGCTGCTCAGGGCCACCACCTGGCCCGGGATGCTCCTGGGCACCATGTCGCCGTAGCCCACCGTCGTCATGGTGATGACGGCCCACCAGTAGGTGGCGGGGATGCTGGTGAAGTCGTGCGAGGCGGCCATCTCGTTCTCGATCAGGTAGAGCAGCGGGGAGTAGAGGGCGATGGCCACGCAGAGGAAGAGAAGGAGCAGGCCGAACTCTCGCGTGCAGCGGCGGGCGGTGAGGCCGAGCGTCTGCAACCCCAGCGAGTGGCGCGCCAGGCGCATCACGTACAGGATACGTAGGGCCCTCAGGACCCGCAGGACCAGGCCCACTTTGTCAAGGTAGCTGCTGCCGGAGCCCAGGCGCTTCTCACCCGTGGAGGTGCTGTCCACCAGCAGGGTGATGTAGTAGGGCAGGATGGCCACCACGTCGATGAGGTTGAGGGGTTGGCGGAGGAAGGTGAGTTTGCTGCGGTCCTGGATGAAGCGAAGCGAAAACTCCAGCGAGAACCAGGCCACGCACACCGTCTCCACGATGAAGATGTTGTAGCACATCCTGGAGCAGGTTCCCTGCAGGGGACGGACACACACACACACACACGTGAGACCGTCTTACATGCTTTTCTGTGTGGAGTCTCCATGTGCTCCCCGTGTTCTCTACATGGGTTTTCCCCTACACATCCAAAGACACGCATGTATTCATTGCCAATTTGTGCAAATGAAAGAGTGAAGGAGTGTCTTTGTATTGCGTGCTAACGTATGTCTCTATGTTATGTGAATGGAAACGTGAGCAATTGCATGGGTGTATATGACATGCGACATGTGCATGACGTTTATATGGCGTGTGAATGAGAGTGTTATGCGTCAATATACCCTGAGTGCGAGATAAGCCGAGAGGTTAATGAATGAATGAACGATTTAGACATTTAATACAAATCATTTCAAAAGGCAGAAGATGGACAGCTTCGCTTTCACAAATTTTCTTTCTTACGCCAAATGACTCATTGGTAAAGAAAAGAAATTGCTAAAAAAAATGCAATTGGTAAGGCGATTAATTCTCAACCAATTGGCTTCCCTGAAGCAGGTGTGAGTATCAACTTTGACCACCAGGGGGAGGTAGCACCGCTTCGTGACAGCTTGAGTTCACAGAAAGACTCACAAGAAGAATGGCCTGTTTCACACCTTCATCGTGTGTGCACGTGTGTGTGTGTGTGTGTGTGTGTGTATGTGTGTGTGTGTCATTCACACATACACATGCATGACTTTCATCAGGTGCATGCTGAGGTGTGTTTACTGACCTGCCATCTCAGTGGTAGTTTAGATGTCTGTCTGAAATGTTGTGTTTAATTTCTAAGAGACTATAAAATAACTGAAAAAATACATTTTTCTGTTTTTGATTTTTTTTCAGAAGTATCAAATTTGTCTCTCCCCTCTCCTTGGCGGGGGATGAAAAGAGGATTTCTTTTATCTGATCTGTGACCTCATCTCATTTGCACGTATGTCTGCAAGACTATCGTACAAAATGCAGCAGGCAACTACAGGGCTGACAGAACATCCGGAGGGCGTGGAGAAAACAGACACTAAATATCCATCGTCTGCCACTTCTGATGTACGAAGGGTCGCGGGGGACGCTGGATCCTATCAAGAGGTCAATCGCAGGGCCATGCCACTAAATATAATATAATATAATATAATATAACATAATATAATATAATATAATATAATATAATATGATGCTGCTGCTGATGGGAAAATTTTGAAGCAGACTATTTTCTGGATAGGCAAAATGTTTTTCATTGACGAAGTGCCTGAGACAATATGTTAATTCAAAAAGTAAAATGTAAATAAAGATGAAGCTTTTATAGCTTTATAACAAGAGACTCAGTTGTTATTTTAGATCAGATATAAACCCTGTAATAGTCTCATATCATTGTTTTTTTGTTTTTTTTTTTAATTTAAATCGATCTGGAAGGGATTAAAACTCTTTTAATTGTCTCTGGCCCCGATGGGGACAAATTATCCTCCCCTTCCCTGGAGAGACGCCTACGAACGCCGATGAACCCGTTGTTTCTATCAGGAACTCAATCCCTTTCGCTTTTTAACGAAGGGGCTAAAAGCAGAAGCGAGGAGGTGTGAAAACTCAACGAGTCTCGCACCTCCAACATCAACCTGTGACTTTAGAACGACATTCGTTCTTAATCACTGATTCTAAAATCCGGCTGAACACAGATCACTCTTCTTTCTTTTCGGATCAATCCAATTTGTTGACTATTTCTTTTTTTATTTAGGTGTAAATGCTTATTATCAAAAATAACTATGTAAAATAATAAAAAATAAAAATAGATAAATGAAAAATAAATATATGAAAATAATTCTCAGATTAAGGTAATCATCAAAAGATGATTATTCATCGAATAAAACAAATTAAATCAGATATGAGTGAAAATAAAGTCTAAATTCCAAATAATTAAATATGTATAAATAGCAAAGAAATCAATTTTCAAAAAATATTTGAATTTAAAGTTAAATAATAATAATAATAATAATGGAAAATGATAATAATAATAATAATGATAATAAAAATCTGAAAAATGGGGGATTAATCTGAGGAAGCACGAACTTTGGATCCCAGATTTAGAGCCCTGAAGGATGCTGGTAATACGGCAATTGAAAATTATTTTCAATACTTTTCTACTCCAACCGGGAAAGTCATAATGACTGAGCAGCGATCAAAAGCCGTGAGGGAAAAATTTGCATAAACCAGCCAATCGCCAGAAAAATAACCCCGCCCCTCCAAAAAAATACCTGAAAAGTACATTAAAAATATATTTGAATATGAATATTGATTTGAATGAAAATGAATTGTAATTCTCGCAAAATAATATCTTAAATAATCGGCAAAGGATCAGCAAGAACATTCAAGGCCCCAGGATGGAGCCCTGAGGGACACCCAAAATAAAAGCATGCCAAGAAAATATTGTAATACATCTTGTAAAAATTGGAGAATGCTGCCAGCTGTTGGAAACAAACCAGCGACCTTCTCGCTATGTAGCAGCGGCGCTGACCACTGGAAAATCCTAAGAAATAAGAATAAATCAATTATCCTTTTTTACGATTTCATGAATAATGCATGAAATAAAACTTGACTTATAGGACTTTCCACCGCAGCTTCGGCAATAATCAAATTCCCTGTCACGCTCTCCCTCCCGCCAGCAGGAAGCGCCTCAGATCCTGAACACACACTTTAACTGAAACTGTTGTGTCCACAAACAGCGATTAAAGCATCGGCTCTTCACCCAGAAGCGCCAGAATTTCATTAAACCGCTCCTATCTGCTGAAAAGACACGCCTGTGGTTGAAATGCTCCGTTTGACAAAAGAGACAGATTGTCGTGGTGGAGCTAGAGAACGATGGGAAAACTAAAATAAACTAAATGACCTGATAAATTAACAAGAAAATAATGAAAAACTGACTGGGGGTGCTGAAAAATCTGCAAAAATGGAAGCCGGAATTGAAGATTAATTGACGAGAGTTGGGAATATTCAAGGAGAATGCACTTAAAAATAGTCAAAATGAACTGCTGTTAATTTTAACAAAACAAAAATTATAAAAAAAAAAACATCCAAACACATTGTGACATCAATAACACATCAATAAATTAGAAATCAATCTTGAAATTATCCACTTGAAAATCAATGATTAAGCTGATCTATAACTTGGATTTAAAATATAATATTGATGATAAGGAAATAAATTGGCTAAGATTTGACGGATGTTTCCTGTCGGGAAATAAACTGGTGGTTGCAAATGAAATAAGGGGCCTCCTTTAAAACCTCCATCCCGCTGGAAGAACTTCATTAGTTGATTCAACTAATGAAAGCATTTTTTAATTTCGTCCCAATTTGTCCCACAAATCATCTCCTCTATGTTAGTACAGCTGCTATTTATTCTATCTATTCTATCTAATTACTGGGTATGACACGTATTAAAGTTCCTCTTGCCGCCCGAAACAATTGTTATTAGCACTATGAAAATGATGATTATTATTATCATGTAATGTAATTATCATGTTGTTAGCGCCTGTTAGCCGAGGAGCCATTCATTCTGAAAACCAGTGAAAGTCTCACCTCAAAATTATTCACGTGCCGGTTTTCCGATAAATTGTCCAAGAAGTATCATAATCATCGAGCTTGATGAGATTAAGAAGATTATTACATGGTAATAAACATGACTGTGACAGACAAAGGTTAAATAAAAAAAAGTATTTAAGCTACGTCAAAATGTCACAACAGCAAGGATTATCTTTGCTGTGACAAAGACCGATAAATAACAATTTTATCTTTCATGGCAAAAAAGTCCGGCCTGACCTTTGGCCAATCAGAGTGAAGGAGGGAAAGTGGTAAGAGCCAATCAGAGGTGCTCACTGGAAAGTAAACAAACCATTTTCTGTCTATAAACCCTAATTTTTCTTTCATTTGTTATTTGCTCAGTCACATAATTGGACATCGCCCTTTATTTTGAAATTGTGATCGGCTTAGGTCAGAGGTCGCCAACCCGCGGCTCCGGAGTCGTATGCTGCTCTTTCATCCTTACACTGCGGCTCCGAGTGGCTTGGAAAAATAGATTATATTTTATTTGTGTTAGTTACTTTTTGCAATTTTAGATCTAAACTGGAAGATTGTTGTGATCTTGAAATATTAAAATTAAATTATATTCATATATTTTTCCACGCTCAAAATATACGTCACACTCGCGGAATCCCGAACACCAGCCACGACACCGTCAATTTGTCGTAGGCAAAATACGAAAAAGCAATATATACAGCGATACTTTTTATTTTAGACGACAAATAGTAACTGTGGCTCCCAGTGTTTTCTTTTCCGTGGAAAACGGGTCCAAATGTTTGGGTGTTGAGGGTTGCCGACCCCTGGCTCAGGCTGATGTGGACTGAAGAGCGATACGGTCAGATTCCTCCGGTCACCACGGTAACCGCCTTCTATTTACATCGCACCCGAAGACACCCCGGCTCGACGACACTTTGTCGCGCCCCGACCCCTTTCGGACTCACCGCCTCCTCCTCCTCCCTCATGGCGGGCATGGTGCTGATGGACAGGTTGACGGCGGTGACGGTGACGAAAAGCACCGACAGGCAGGCGAAGATCTTCCCCGGCAGCCCGGAGTGAGGTCTCTCCACCATGTCCCTCAGCCTGGCCATGCAGCGGCTGACCCCTGACTCCGCGCGGCGCCCGCCGCCGGGATCCGACAGCTCCTCCATCAGCTCCTCCTCCTCCTCCTCCTCCGCCCTCTCGATGGCCTCGAACTCCTCCACCCGCTGCAGGAGGCGTCGCCGGCAGCACCACTCCAGGCTCTCCTCCGGGACGCCCCAGTAGAGCAGCTCCTCGCGGAAAGAGAGGGCGCACGTCTCCCGGAGGAGGCGGAGCTTCCCCGCCCGCAGGAAGGTGAGGATGGTGCGAAAGGCGCAGGGGCTGCGGTCGAAGAAGAACTCGTTGTGCGTCACGTCGTAGTCGTCGCAGACGCGCATGATCTCGTCGAAGCTGGTGCAGAGGTGGAGCCGCCCCAGGCGGGACAGGGGGAAGTCCTCCAGGGTGGTCCAGGGCAGCTGGTAGCGCAGGCCGCCCACGTTGATGATGGCGTGCAGCCTGCGGGCGTTGCGCGACGGGGCATCGTCGCGGTGGCGGTGGAGGGCGCCGGGCTCCGGGGCCGGCTGCGCCCGCTTGTAGAAGGCCCCCTTCTGAGCCTCCTGCTCGAGGAGCGGGGGCGCGTTGAGGGAGGTGTCGGAGGCGCAGCTCAGGGCGCTGTAGTCGTAGTCCGATCCATCGCCCGCCAGCAGCGTCATGGTTACCGGCTGATCACATCCCGCTGCTCCGACCGCCGGCTGCAACCGAGAGAACAGATGGCCATCGGCGACCGTTCCTGTCAAAGGGCGATTTATATTTCATTTATCCTGACGGAAAACACAAACGGGAAAAGGAATGAGACGGTGAGAAGGTCATGTGACCGCGGCCTCGCTAGGGATTTGCTGAAAGGTCAGCGTGATTTACACCTCGACGTGAAAGTGACCCTTTAGGTAAAATAAGAATAATTTATCCTTTATTAATCCCCATGGGGAAATTTGTTCTCTGCACTAAACTAGCAGGGGGGGGGGGTTCCAGACATGCTGCCCCCTAGTGGCTGGGGGTGAAATTGCGCCCTGGACACATAACACCAACACAAATCCAATTGTTATCCGGCGCAAACTCCACCTACAAATAGTAAAATTCACATGTTTAAATCATCAATCTTCTAAGGGGACAATGGAAACCTCCAGGGGGGTTGAAACCTTCCCAGCAGTCACAGAACATGAATAACATCTGCGTGTTGTTGGAAAAAAAAGAAGGCTGCAAGCTCACGGAAACATCTATTTACACCGTGTGTGAGTGCATGTGTCTGTGTGTGTGTGTGGGTGTGTGTGTGTGTGCGTCGCATCACTCAATAGCGAGTGTGGATTAACACACTTAGGTGTGTTTAATGACATCATCCTGTTTTTCTCCTGCAAAGAATTTTTTCCATTTTTATGACAACTGCTCTGCAGTATATCAAAACAAAAATCAGCAAAGCCAAAATGTGAAAAGAATACATGAAACTAAAATAATTTTTTCTACAAATCAATGGGA
This sequence comes from Fistularia commersonii, assembly GCF_037954325.1. Lineage (NCBI taxonomy): Eukaryota > Metazoa > Chordata > Actinopteri > Syngnathiformes > Fistulariidae > Fistularia > Fistularia commersonii. The sequence continues at coordinate 8,014,836 of NC_141297.1, read as the reverse complement.
AAATTACACAGTATGTCTAAAAATTATGTGAAATTTCAAAAGAATTCACAAAAAAAGCAAAACATATTACCCGTATTTATTTTTCATCAGGGTGCTCTTACCGTATGAAAAGAAAAATATGCCAGGAATTATCAATAATAACTCTAAAGGAACTTTAGTGGAGTCAAGTGAAACATATTTTCTCCCATAGTTTGAGATTATTTCCCCATTTTTGTTACATTTCTTTGTGCCTTTTCAGGAAATGGCTTACAGCCTTTTAGGTTATTACAGTAGAAATTTGGCATTCAAAATAAAATCTTGAATTTTTTTAAGATTTTAAGACCTCTCAATAATATATATTTAGAGAGGTATTTTAGCATTCTTTATAAAGTAGCAGCTGTGCATAAAGAACCACCATAATAACAAAAAGAATCAGAAAATATGTTCAGATATAAAACATACATTTAGACATAAATGTGAATTAGCCGGGAATATAACTCCATATTTGATAAAAACGTGCACTTCCATAAATATATATAGATTCATTTATTGATAATTTTTCCTTTTTTTTTAACCTTATCTAGTCTTTTTTTTTTCATTTTTCAAAAGGGACCATCTCAGTTACATTTCCAAGATGTTCATATTGATTTATCTATATTTTAAAGATTTTAAAAATTAATCAAGGCTTTTCTTTACACACACACACACACACACGCACACGTACTTCAGGCTGTTCAAACACATTGTGTGTGTGTGTGTGTGCGTGTGTGTGTATGTGTGTGTGTATGTGTGTGTATGTGTGTGTGTGTGTGAAGCGACTGCTCAGGATCACTCCATCCTGGCGCCATGGAAACGCCTACATCAGTGCCGGGATCAACATGGCCTCCTACCATCATACTTCACCCCTCAGGGCTCAACATTCCTCACGCTGGGCTTTTATTTATTATCTATTATTTTCTAAGTTGTGTGCACCCCCCCCTCACATGCACGCTCACGCACACACACAAATCCCAGGATGATGAGGGGATGGGATGGATGGAGACAGCAGCCCGGCTGGCATCGGGCCCCGGTGTGACGATGGCGGCTCAGACGCCGGCCGTGTTCTCCAGATTGACTGGTGACTCACCGCCCGGCGAGACGGCTTTGTGCGTTACCGTTGGTAACCACGGCGCTGTCAAACACGGCGGGGTCACGTGACCCTGCAGAAAACACTGGGATTCTTGAAAAAGCGACACAAATGTTATTGATAATAAATATTGAGCTTTGTTTGTGCCTGGTGCAAGATGAGATGGAAATACGCGCGCGCGCGCGCACACACACACACACACACACACACACACACACACACACACACACACACACACACACACACACACACACACACACACACACACACACAACTGTTTTGTGGTAAATTCCAGTCAATTTTTCAAAATATCCCTCACAAATGTTCTTGTAAATTATTTACTACATTTCTCAAATAAATTTTGCGAAATATTCTGATAATCCACTCGTTCTCAAGCCATCTTTCCACTCCGTTTTCTCTTGATTTTTTTCCCGCTTATCTTATAAAATCTCCAGTAAATTCAAATTGACATTTCAAGTCATTTTTGAAGTTTTTTTTTTTTAACACTCAACTTCAAGTATTGCACCATCAGACAAACTTTTTTTTTTTTTTTTAAATAATTTCCCCTACAAACAACATTTATTTCTAATCCCTTCTCATGATTTCTTTTTTTTTTTTTTCCTTCTTTTTGGGCGGGGGTTATTTCTCTCTGAACTCGCAATTACATCCTCACCGACTTTGCTTCGGCGTCCAAGATGGACTGATGGGACTCATCACTCTGTCATTTCGTGCTCTCAGTTTTACCGCCATCCAGACGGCCCCCATAGACCCTCATCACCCCCCCACCCGCCTACACACACACACACACACCTCCGCCCACTATAGCTGCACCCGAAAAACACCCCCCTTCCCCTTTCCACCTCCCGCTTCCCCCTGAAGCTAAATTTATACATTCCCTTCCTGGGTGGGATTTTTTTTTTTTAACCGCCGAGCTGGTGAAAATCATTGGTTTCAGTTTTGACCTGATTGATACGTTGAATATTGCTTCTCTTTCTTTTCCAATTTTCCAATTATCAGAGCCACTGGTCAAAAGAGTCGCTGCAGAATTGTCAAAAATAAACCAAATGTGTGGATTGTATCACTCAAAAATGAAAACTGTGAACGGTCTCCGCTCATAATTACACCTGATTGCATTTATCCAATTCACACACCCTGCCACGCCAGGCGCTGTCAGTTGTGGCCTAAAATCAATAATCCACTGGATTTTGAGGAAGATTGTTTTATTTATTATTATTATTATTATTATTAAATATATTTATTTATCTGAAAACAAAGTTCAAAATTCCCTGAGATGTCAGCTTCCAGAAAAGTTATTGAAAAAACATAAAAAAAAGGAAAATGAAGTAGGAAATATGAAAGATGTATAAAAAAAATAAAGAATATTCACAAACTTATTAATGTTTTGCAATGTGGGCACAAGGAGCTTTTTCTTGATCTTTATTCCATCTTCAAATTAGAGAATGATACAGTATTTTTAAGATTAAAAAAAAAATCACACTCACTTCAGGGTTTATCTCAAGATTAATGGGGGGGGGGTTGATGATCATTCACAATCAAAAAACATGAAACAATCGCCAAGTATGTAGAAATTTGCAAGCAATCGCCCAACAAAAGCGAGATTACACTCCTTTAGATTGAGTTAAAAGCAGATTATAATTCCAGATTAGCAGTCTCATTGAACCCAAATCAGGCCAAAACAGTTTCCTGTTTTGTTTTGTTCTGTTCAGACTAAAAAGTTGTGTTGCAAAAACCCGATTTCTGTGAGACCGAGATCTCAGAGAACCCCGTCCGTGCACACCTCAAACGTGAACTCACCTGGGAACGGAAGATTATAATCACTTTCCCTTTTTTTTGTCTTCCGGTGGCCGCGGAGTAAGACAGACACTATTAGCAGTTAGAGAAAAGTCATTAGTTGATCTCATTACGGACGGAATGAGGAGGAGGAGGAAGATAGATCTGGTGTCAGATTTCACTGATGCGCAGTGCTCTGATCCCGAAGCTGCACGTAAAGTGAGAGGACGATGAGCAAAATTGGTTTTTATTGAACGCTCGAGGAAAATAAACGTTTTATTCATCACTGGCCAGAGCGAATGAAAGTCCAGGGTTTATTTCATCTGTTATGTATTTAAATCATCCACATGTGTGTATGCATATACACTTGCATTCACAAATATATGAGATACATATATTGATAAAAATAGAACTTTTTTTTTTCTGATGATGTATATACAGTGAATATGTGTCTTAAAATTTGGTACAAATAAGCCAAAAAAATGAAATAAATATATGTTTATTATTATTTCTGGTTATTTTTGGCCTGAAAATGAATGGATGTACTTATAAAAAAAATTACTAAATAAATAAATGTGCCTGAACAAAGGTCAAGGAAATCAAACAAAAATAAACAGGAAGCGATTTCTAAAACAGAGATTATTTTTATGAGTCAGCTGAACTCTGGCGACAAACTAAGTTCTTCCACCTAACATCATTGCAAAAAAAAAGACAAATAAAAGCAAATTATTTTGCTATCAGTGAAAGTTATTCTACAAAGCAAATGAAGGCTTTATCCATTATTACAATTTGTTTAAAAATGTGCATCAAAATAAAAACTTGGCTGCATTAATAATAATAATATAATGATAATAATAATAATAATAATCTCACCAAGGGACGTCTTTTAATCAAATAAAGTAAATAACTATATAAGAAGGATTCTATTCTTTCTGAAATTGGGCCCAATTTTTCCTTTGAATCCTGATCCTCTTAATCCAAACGTTTTTATCTGTTTACATTTAATTACTTAGAGCTCTTATTTTAATTTACTGCAAACTCATTTCCGTGCAATGAAATGCATAGTATAAAATTACATCTCAATATCAAGTATTAGATTTATCAGCATTGTCATTATTGTAAGTTTTTTTGAACGTTTTGTTTTGTAGTCAAACACACATACATACACATTCACACACACACACCCACACACACACTTGCGCGCACACACCCGACGTTGCTACGGATCGCCCTCCCGTACTATTATGGGATTGATGGGGGTCGGGACGCAGTCGGCCTCACACACACACACGAATATGCACACACACACACACATGCACGCACATACGCACGCACGCACGCACGCACCGTGTCTAAAACTTCGCGCGAAAAGTCCGGCAAGTCCTGCACAACGCGCAACAGCATGAACTTCGAATGATCGCAAACCAATAATTGAATATCGATAAGTGATAGCAAGGGCGGGAATGGACTCACTGCGTGTCGGAATCCGTCGCTCCGGAAGTTTGGTTGATTTGTTTTGTTTGTGTGTTTTTTTTTAATTGATTTTCTTAAAAAGAGCTGGAAGGGGGAACGCCGCGGAGGGACGAGACGCGCACGGGGCTCCTGCTGCCGCCGCCATCTGCTGCACGACGGTGATGAAGAGGAGGATGATGAGCAACAGGCTTCCTCCTCCTTCCTCCTCCTTCCTCCTCCCTCTGGCGCGGCTTTAACTCCTTCCCTTCGGCTCCATCTTCTCCGCCCGATGACGTCACTGGCGAGGGGGCGCGTCCCTTCCGCCTCAACGCTTTGATGTAAACTCCATGGCAACCGGTTTCAGGAGAGCCACCTGTGTGGCACGTGCGATCGTTTGTACGCATGCGCGACACCTCCAACTTCATAAATTTGTCATCCCTCGAATTTTTGACTTTATTGTTTTATTCATTTCAATTTAATTTGATTCTCCCGTTGGTTATTTAAAAAAAAAAAAGATGTTTGAGGATATTCCCGATGATAATCGGATATTTGAGAGGCGAAGTGGCTGCGTCTGTGCGCATGCGCGGCTCCTCCCCCGCTGCTGTCTTTCTGTGGCGAGAAATCATACATTAATAGGTGAATTTAGTCCTTAAAGTTTCTGCTTATTTCTGATTTAAATTACTCAATTTAATTTTATTCAATTCTGTTTTATCTAATTTAATTTCAAATTAATAATGATAATAATAACTACATTTGAGGATATATCCTGATGATGATTGTTTGGTACAATCTGGTACAGCAATCTTGTACCAGATTGTTGGTTTTGATTTATGGCCAGGGTATTGCAGAATTTGACGGTGATTTATTTCCCCTTGAAGTTGTTGCTTATTCAAAATTGAATTAAATTCAATTCAATATTAAAATGTCCCCTTGGTCATTTTGAAAACCACATTTGAGGATCATTTACCGGTTTTGCCCCAGGGGGAGGGTTAGGGCAGTCGTCCTTGGACCCTTATGATCCAAGAACCTTGGATTCAGGAGGAGCAGTGTGATTTCTGTCCTGGTTGCAGAACAGTGGACCAGCTCTACACCCTCAACAAAGTCCCAGAGGGTGCATGGGGGTTTGCCTGACCAGATTACATGTGGTTTGTGGACTTGGAGAAGGCATTTGGCCGTGACCCTCAGGGATTTCTGGGGTACCAGACCCCCAGTATGACTGGTGTCAGAGCTTGGTGTGTATCAATCTAGTCGGATTGTGAGGTTTGGACTCCACCAGTGCTGCCCATAGTCACTGATTCTGTTCTGAACTTCATGGACAGAATTTCAACGCCCAGCCATGCCATTGAGGAGATCCAGTTTGGGTGCCTCAGGATTGGGTTTCTACTATTTGCAGACGATGTGCTTCTGTCAGATTCATTCAACCCTGATCTCCAGTTCTAACAGGAGCGTTTTCGCAGCCGAATGTGAAACACCTCTCCCTAAAAGAGAAGTGCCCTCCCTGGGTCGAGGATGATATCCCGCCCAAACTGTCTTGTGGTCTTGTTAATGGGAGTAATTATTTCCAGTGGTGGCTTGTCAATAGGGGGCACCACCTTGCTTGTCCCGCATGAAAAACAACAAGAAAAGCGTTGCATAGGATTTTCCAAAACGTGAAAAATAAAGGTTCCAGTTGGTGAATACAGAGTACGATCGGTTGTCAAATGTTGTTTAAAAATGTTTGTTTACAGTAAGCGAGTTGTCAAATGAGACATTTCCTCAAAATACAGAATCTCACCAGCCGCCACCGCTGGCGTTTAAGGTCATTTGTGATCGATATCAGCTGATATTCAACTGCTGACGGACGCCGGAGAGGGTAATGTGGAGTTCAAAAGGTTTCGCCGGCAGAGAGACGATCGGCCTGAAACAAAGTCACGTGATTCTCATATACTGGGTTTGGTGTCAGCTTTGCTTCCTCTGAGACGATCCAGACCTGGCCGGCCTGACCGCAATCCTCGCTGATTGATGGCCACGTCCCGAAACTGAGCGCGCTCTCCCACAGGCGGCGCTGACACCAGAACTGGATTGGTGGATTCAGTCCAATGTCTTTGTAACTAAATTTAAAGCTTAATGTGCTGTTTTCCTGGGGGGGGATTAAAAAAAAAAAAAAAAAGATTAAATAAAAAAATCAATACAGAATTGGCTATGTGCTGAATTTGAAAAAATAAAAATTATGAAACTTCTTGATAATTTTAAGTTGTTTTTAATTCAGCTTCCTTATGAGTTTTGAACCGTAACAAACTAACTTCTAAGAACTTTTTTTGTAATTTACCTAATTAATCATATATTTTCTTTTCTGTGGTTGAAAATAAAAATAAAATCTTAAGAATTAGAAACAATCAGCTAATTAGCAAAAATTAGCTGTCAATGGTTGCTGTCAGCCCCTCAGTTAAACCATTAGATTAAACGATCATTAAAGTTTTTAATACATAATTAATTGCAGCCATGCCTGCTGGAGAACAGACACCATCACAGATTAATGTGAAATTTGTAATCAGAATTCTTTATCATTATATTTCGTCGCCATACGCTCAATTATTCTCTGGATATTTTGATTTAACCTTTACTTTCTATACATCCAGGGTTATTTTACCAATAATTCCCTTCAAAGCTTCTAATCTGTGTCAATCCAGCGGGTAGAGGTGGCGGCTCTCCGTGAAATGTTTTTATTTTTAATTCCTGGCAGCAGTGCAAAAACTCACAGACAGCCGGCCCATTTCCACCACTGGCCCACTTCCTTAACAACACTAGGTTGTTAATCCTGACTAATTATCCGGCCCAGGTTTGGGTTGCAACGGCAACAGAGGAAGACGGCGCTTCATCTTCGGGGAGTTTTTTTTTTTTGTGGAAATCAATGACTAATAATGGTAATTAGATTACTTTAAGAAGTCGATTTGTAAAATGATTTTGTATCACCTAGTTGTGAGGTGTGCTGGTTTAGTGTTTTTTTTCAGTTCGTGCCTTCACACGTGCAGTGCTTCGGCCTTCATATCTGGGTTCTGATCTGTCATTTCTGAGTTGTGCATTTGGCCGTGGAACAAGTTCCCTGTAATAGATGGATCCGGTGCAGCTTGAAATCCTGCCTTTCATGCTTCTGCGTGCGTGTTTCCGAGTCCGAGGTTCAATCTCAAGTTTTGATCAGGCATTTCTTTATGTTCTGTTTTTTTTTTTTTTTTTTCTAATTATTTACCATTTTAAGATTCTCCAAGGTTTCAACGTTTGAAATAAATTATTTGAAATGATTAAGCTTCCTCTCCAGAATTTTCAATTACGCATTTCACAACACAGACTGGCCCAGGTTAAGTTCCGGGCTGGTCTCGATTTGCCTTCGATCAGTAGACAGGTCCTATTCGGGTTTGGTTTTGTTTTGGTCCATAGCTTTCAGAAAATAGATCCAATTTGTTTACAGATCGGCCTTTTGCAAGAATCCCAACAAGTAGACAGGTCCAGTTCGGCTCAGGGAGGTACATTTCCAGCTCTCTCTGGGTTTGGAGAGAAGTTCTGGATCTGCAAAGAGCAGGGGCAGTGGCGTCTGGCCGCCCGAGAGCCTCTGAATATTTTTATCTCGGTCGGGTTCGTTCCGTCTGCCTGGCCAGGTTCTCTCAGGGGGGAACCTGCTTCAGAGAACAGGCTGAGGGTGAGGCGTCGGGGTCACCGTTTCCCACAATGGGAAGAAGAAAAAAAACAAACTCCCTGCATCTTGAACAATAAAATTCAAACGAATCTCCGCAGCATTTTCTGAGAAGTTCATCCCACCATTGCTTCAGTTTCTCATAAACGGAAACCTGCTGATAATGACGGTTTAATGACTCGCTTTTTTTTTTTTTTACCCGTCGACATTCTGTTATTTACCAGACTGCCTTCTTAAGAGACGGCAGAGAGCAATAGACTGTTAAAATGGACGGGCAACAAAACAACGTGGGAGGCGTTTAAACGGAAGCGTTCTTTTCCACCGCAATGTGGAAATAAACACTCAAACTGTAATTTGACGGAAAAACAGCTGCTCAGCTTGCTCACTGACACTGCAGCTGCTCTTTGTAATTAGCAGCTCCGGCTTAAATATCCCCTACAATGTTATTTGCCAAAAAAGAATCTTAAAGAACTTAAAATGTATCCGGTAAAACCTGATAATCAGGCCCTTTTGTTATTAGCTTTTTAGAATAATTTTCAGCACCCCTCCGTTTGCCACTTCCTCGGATGTTGCCGCCTCGTCAACCATAAAGTGAACATTACATCATATCAAAACGTACATGATACGTAATCCAAATAATATATTGAAGCAAAATGCCCTGGTTAGCATCAGACACCTCTAAATGTATGAACTTAGCCTAGCACCCTGCTAGCATTAGCATAAGTTACATAGGAATTCAATGAGATCACTGGCGTAACAATGCTAATGTTCATATAAAAGACTAGAAATTATTACCTATTAGCATCCAGCAAAGAATATGGACTTTTGAAGCACAATTAATGGCCCAAATAAATGTTCTTATGTGCAGCCTCGCTTGCCTACAAATAGGGAAAGCAGCGAAAAATCAAGTTGATGATAATGATATATCCAAACTGTAAACTTACAGGATTATGTGGGCCAAATATCACTATTTGTCAGGACGGCGAGGACCTTCTGTTGACCTGCTGCGCACTACAGGTATGCGTGGAGCTATTATTGTTTTTCTTGCCACTAGATGGTGCCAAAAACTCCAGAAATAAATCTCCAAAAAAATTAAATCCACAGTGAAACGCAAGAGACTAACAGAAGGCTCAGTGCAGGCTATTGCAGCTAATTATTAGCATGGTCTAGCATGTTTGAGCGTCATTCATGCTTTATTTGGGGGGGTTATATTTCTTAATATTTTGGGACATAATCACTTCTTTCTGACCATATTTTCATTTAACTTTATTACTTTTTAAGCCATGTCTTAAACCTCTTGACGGGGCTAATAGGTGACACAGGGGAGCGAAAGTGGCTAACAGATATCTGCTACCTGTCAGAGTGAGGCTAATTTTGGCCGATCAGTTTTTTGCGGGGGAATATCTCAAAGAAATTAGCAGACGCAAACAAATGCAAAAATAGACAGGGAAGAAATGTACTAATTTTAGTCTAAAGGAATTAATCCGCTTCGGAATCGTGCCAAAACACAAGAATAATTGCACGAAATTACTCAATAAATAAACACATGGAAAAAAAAAAAAAAATCAGCTTTCAAGTACTTTTAAAAAAAAAAACAAAAAAAAAAAACAGATGACCAGCAGTGTGAAATCCATCTCTGTCAAGGGAACGATGGCAGCCCGTGATACAATTCTGCCCGCGAACGGTACGGAATTGGCAATCCTGCGGAAAGTAACGACAAGCTTTAATGACCTGAAGCGCTCTGCGAAAGGCATTATTTCAGGGGCTTCAATGCAGCCGGGCCTAGTTGTGTCCATAGCAGCGAGGAACCCTGGGTGGGTGCAGTGGGAACATGAGACCGATCATCTAATTTCCTCATTATCTGACTCGTCTGCGGGGGGAAAAAATACGTTTCTCCGCTGCCGGCGGGTCGATGCAGCGCCGACCAGGTAATTGCGTTTCCTGCAGATGGCACTTAGTTTACCGACGGAGGGATGCAATGACCTCACACGTAGATCCGGATATAACAGGCCGAGAGGGAGAAAGAAAAGAAACACACTGCTCGGAGAAGCAGCTGCGCCTGTTTGACAGATCCGGCTTCGAGATGCCAAATTGATTTTGAAACGGGGATGCTGATGTTGAGTTTTCTCAGGTGACGACAGGAAACTTCCGGGGGTCCTGCGTGACGGGAACACGGTAATTCAATTTATCAATTCTTTAGGGGGAATTTCTCATCTCATTTCACGGATCTCGATCCGCTCTGATTTTTTATCATTTACACCTTTTTTCCATGACTAAACCCAATTTTGGCACTTTTTTTTGGTGCGTTTTTGTTGTTTTTAAAATTTTGCACAAATTAGCAGGTTGTTTTTTGTTGGGTTCTTTTTGCAAAATTTAAAGCAATTGTGATGCTTGATAAGCTACAGCTTAGAACAGGATGTTATAACTGAATGTTATATTCAGACCAAAATATTTACAAACCTAAACAAATGTTCCTGTAAGAAACAGAAAAAGATAAATCTGTTCCTGACCTGCCAAAATAAAGGCTCTTTTTGCCATTTTAGTGTCCGACACACAGGATAACCTAAAAAACTTTTCTATGCTGATGACTGTCCCTACAAAGCAAGACCTGAAACACGAAAAGCACTAACTTAAAGTAACGACAACTAACAAGGAGTTCTGCTAAAGATTTGCCTGATGGATGCTTGACACGCGCGTCTTAACTAGCAGCCTGTTAGCAGTTAGCTTGTTTGTCAACCAACATTTTGATGTTGGACTGAGTCATTTTTGTTTAGAATTTTTTTATCGTAAATCAATTTGTTCAGGAAGCTGTCCTATCGTGAACCAAGGTATCCCCATTCAGAATACAATTTTAGGTGAAGTACTGCAGTTTTTGTGTGTTTTTTTCTACCCTGAACTTCACCAACTCTATCCAAACATGGACTGTTGAATTCTTCTGAGGGGGACTGGGCTTTTGTCAGAAAAAATTTATGCTAAAATTAGCAAAAAAAGAAATTCCATCATACAAACTAGAGGTCAGATTTAGAGAAATTTTAAAGACAGGTTCCTGAAGATCTTTCGATCTCCTCCCTCCACCATTTTCTCATCTTCCTCTTGACAATGTCTTAGATGCAGACGAGGATGTTTGGCCCAAGCTGAAGAGGACAAGGCCGCTCTTCATACAACCAGTGCCGGCTTTGGAACTGAGCTTCCGAAAAAAAGGAAAAAAAAAGAAAGAAAATGTCGGACTAACTGGGCAAAATGAGTGAAGAGCTCTGTCACCGGCTGACCTGGTAATTGGATTGTAATTTAAACGGCAGCAACTTAGTTTTAATTTGTTCGCCGCAGAATGAGCCACCTGCCCGGCTGTAATTTTGTTAACGGGCCGTAAAAACACCATGATTCACAGGACGGGTTTGTTTTCAGAGCCGACACTTCGAGTGTCTGCTTCCCCCTGTAGATTCACCTTCCGGCAGAACATATGACTCTTTTCCACGGTGCAATTCCAGTGCAACTTAGCTGCCCTTTTTTTCTGTGTTTTAATCATCAAAAGAATTAAGAAAAAAAAAAAAATCCTGCAAGAGCGCTATATGGCTACATGTTAGCATGACTGCTGTAGCCCTTTCTGGCCCTTATTTTGGAGAAGCACCCAAACAGAGCCGAAACTGTCCGGTTGCTAGTGTTTTTTAATACTCTTCACATTTAAATTATTTTTGCATAGTTTCAGGCACCCACATTTATTCTCTTCTTTTTTCCTTTTTGTAAATTATCAGGCGGCTTTGTGATGCGTCTCAAGTCAAGTTCTAATCACTCATTCAGCAAATCATCATCTACTCCAGGGTCGGGCAAACTACAGCCCGCGGGCCACATACAGCCCATTGGTCTTTTTCATCTGGCCCGCCAAAGATTGGTACAGACTTCATACTTGATTTAAATGATTGAATGATTGGATCAATGAATGCGGGAGCTCAAACAGGAGATTATGTCATTTTTGGAGCTACTTGAGAATTTTCCTGAACTGAATGACGGATTGGCTTTCTGATTTAGCCTTTAGCTTCTAGCCAAACAAAAAAAACAAACAAACAAGAAATTAATGTATGTATATGGTTTTGAGATGGCTATTTGGTAGAATTGGTTATTGAATTGCAATTTTTTGTAAGTCGCTTTGGATAAAAGCGTCTGCTAAATGACTAATGTAATGGATGTACTGACACACATTAATGAGCTGCACGTGAAAATACAAGGGAAAAAACGATTTGTGCATGAAATGCTAGCAAACGTCAGAGCCTTCAAAACCAAGCTGGTTTTATTTTCAAAGCAAGCAGGCGAGTCTGACACGTACTGTTATCAAATGCGTTTTTTTTTTATATGTATCATATCTTGTGCTGACCCGGCCCGTTTGTCAAATTCTAAAAGTCAATGCGGCCCCTGAGCCATAAAGTTTGCCGACCCCTGATCTACACCCTTTGCCCGGGTCATTGGAGCCTATCCCAGCTGTCATTGGGCCACAAAAAGAGACATACAATCATTCACCTTCTTATTTAGGGTCTCCAATGAATCTTCTGCATGTTTTGGACAGTGGGAGGAAACAAGAGGAACCCTACCAGAGACATGGAGACTCCTCACAGAATCAAACCAGGGACCTTCGTGCTAGGAGGTGGAAGCGCTAACTCCTCTTCCATTGGTCGCCTTGATCAGCAAACCATCCGTGGCAGGTCACATGTAACATTTAGTGATGTTGAGAGTGAAGCCCTTCCCTCTTCCTCCCTCTCTGGCGTGCCACGTCTTTCAGGGTGAAGTGAACCCAGGGGGAAACGGTCGGCTCTCGAGCCGTCTGGCGCCGGGGCGAGTGTTTCACAGAAGGCTTTTAGAGGGTCTTAGATGAAAAAACATCTCTGCGGGAAAAGTGTCGGAACAAAGCAGCCAAAAAAAAAAAAAAAAAAAGGTGAGGCTTGAAAGACGAGGGGAGAAAAAAAAAAATGTATCGATGGGCTTTTGAGATTCTCCAAAAGGCGCAAAACAACTTGTTCATTTGAGGCTGGATCAAAAATGCGGAGGAGGTGAAGGAACTCTAGGCTGACCTACTTTCCTTTTCCCCCAGTGCTTTCAAGTAATTACACTGATAAATTAATAAAGAACATAATCAAAATAACCACCTTAAGTTGGACCCACATTACATTTATTTATTAGACTAACAATGAATAATAAATAATAGTGCTTTTACATCTTATTTTACAAATGTTTGAAAATAAGAAATAAAAATGGGGTGTAAAATGACTTAAATCAGTGACGTGAAAAAAAAAAAAAACCTTTAGTTTTTGAGAGATACAGTAAATAAATGCAATATTAGAAAAATGTAAGTAATAAAATCCAAACTATTTTTAATAAAAATATACATAACGGCAAGCCATGAATTTGAAGTCATGAAATGAAAAAAAACAAATTTAAAACAACCTCTTTCAGTTCAACCCACATCAAAACTTGTATACTAATAAGACGAATTATAAATAATAATCAAAAGAAAAAAAACTTGGCTTTTGATCCTTTCTTTACAAATAGCTGAAAATAAGAAATTAAAACTGGGGGTGTAAAATGCAAAAAGCCACTTTAAGTTTGTTACAAAAATTCCACAAAATAAATTCAAATTCATTAGGGAAAAGTATATTAAATAGAAAAAGAATATTTAAAAAAAAAAAAAAAGTCAATAACTGCTGTTACAAAAAAAATGCTAAAACAAATTCTAAATAATTTTAGTGCGAAATGTCGGACGGATGACGCCGCACGTTTCCATGAGCGTGAAACACCCTAACCGCCAAACGTGCACGCATGAGAACATAATGTTGCAGAGGGCCTATTGTTAGACGCCAACGCCGCTTCAGCGTTAGCCGTGTCGACGCGTGATGAAGCACCGAGCCGGAGGGCCCGGGAGCCGAGGAGGTCCCTTTCATTACAGCAGAGCGGAGCCATTGATTTCTGCAGACATTAGTAGAACATGCTTCATGCTACAGCAGCGATGGCGCAGGATCCTCCCGCGCTCGCTGTGCCGCTTCACACCCGTGACTCAGCTCACCTTCGTCTCTGAGCAACCGCGCTCGGGAGGCTGGTAAGTGAATCGAGCGTAAGTCAGGGCGGGGGATTGGGGTGAAAAAAACAAAACAGGAATTTAGCCATTCCCTCTCCTCCTTTAATTTGAAATTGTTAATTGGGTGGGGGCAGATAAGCAACTGGCGATGCTTTTCTGAAACGAACATTGTTTACTTAAATTAAATTGGTACATTCAAATTAAAACTGAGATTAAGTCTTTGTGAGAAGAGGGTTTACGTCTAATCCTCCGGTATTAGAGGAGGTGGGATTATTATTGTCTCTTCCTGAAGTATCTTTTTAATTGAAATCTCCCCCCCCGGCCCCTCAACACTGTCTCGGTGCAACATAAATAGCGGTGCATTTCCATAAACACTGGAAGAAACAAGGTGCCTGAATTAAAAGCGAGCATCGTGACAACTGCTGAGGACAAACTACGCCGAAATATACAAAGAAAAAAGCCGAAAGGCCTGAACACAACATAAGTTCTGTACCAAGTCACAAAGAAACAGTCATTTAAAAATAAACGCATTTTATTTTAATAGTCTTACACTTTTTAAATTTTGTTTTAAAAAATTAACACGTTCACCTCACTCCTGCGCTTCACTTAGTCAAAGGGTTATTTGGCAAGTCAGCAAGCTAACTCTCGCTAAAATGGCCCAAATATAACTGGAGAGCTTATTTGAACTTTTTTTTTTTTTTTTTAAATCACATCATCCCCCATGGAAGTGAGGGTTGGGAACACTGTTTAAAAATTAAAAAAAAAAAAAGTATGTGAGCGGGGATTGAAATGAGGATAACCAAAATAAGAGCACAACCAGAAACCAGAGATTTAAAAAAAAAAAACCTGAACAGAACCTAAATGAAGTCTTGAAACCTGAAAACGCTGTCTGGAGGTCCGTTTTTATGGCTGACAGGAAGCCGATGTGAGGTAAATGTGTTGCGACATTATCCTCGTTTTATCCAATCACTCGGATCAACGATTCGACTGGGCTTGTTTGCAAAATTTTTGCTGCCGGAAGGAAATGCAGCAGTGATAAGAAAATGTCAGAAAGGGAGCAAGCTTTCCCCGGAAATACATTTTGACCCCGCGACGATGCGCTGCCACACACACTAAAAGCAAGGATCTTAAAAAAAAAAAAAAAAAAAAAGAATAAATAAATAAGTAAGTAATATCGATCTTTCCACAGACAGGAAGTCCGTCTCAGAACCACTCCGCCACTCTTAGCAGGGACTCAGGCAGCTGCGCCCTGGACCTGATGGACGCTGTTAATGGAGGCCTGTGAGGATTACTCAGGGTCAGTCTGAGGATGCTCCGGTCCCAATCCCATTCACACACTGTCTTTTTTGACCCCGGACATATATTAAGGTTGCAAACTGGCTTTGCAATGCTCCTACTTAAATCAATTGCTAGGGTTGTTTGTAAAATTAAATAAAAAGTTTCGGTACATTGCTGAGGGTTCTATAGAATTACCTTTTTTTTTTTTTTGTTTGTTTTTTGTAAATGTTGATTTGTGTGCCATAAGGTCACATTTTTATTTTTATTCCCTAATCTGAGCTGGGGGAGGCATAAAGGTAGCAGAACAGAAGAGGACCCGGGGTCGACCCCTGAGGCGCTCAATATTTTCACTTTGTCAATCATGCTGGGCTTATACCTTAATACTAAAGATTTTTAAAAAGACTTGTGTAAACATGACACCGGCTCACATCTTAAGACTATTTCTTTTTAGAGTGTTTAGTCTCAGCATAGTCTTATTATTCACTAGACTCTCAGATTGAAACAAGATTTTAAAAAGACTCGTGGAAATTTACAACTTAGTTCTTTTACCATTTTTTTTGCCAGACGTGCTTACATAACCACTGTTATTTCAATAAAAAAAACAGAATCAGAGAAACTTTACTTGTTCCCAAGGGGCAGTTGGAGGACACAAAGAGAAGCACAGCAACCTAGAGCAGAGGAACATTTATAGATATATTTAATAAAAATCAGATTAAAAAAAAAAAAACTCCAACATCAATAAGGCACTCTAAATAAAATGTATTATTATTATCATCATTATCATGTTAGCTCCACCATCTGACCGTCTTTACTGGATGCTCCATAATGATCAGGACATCCTTCGGCGTTCCTGTTCATCCATGCCGCCAACAAATATTGCCGCTGCCATCAATAACCCTCTTGATCATTTGTCTTCCAGGTTTCCTGTTTCCGGAATTGTCAGAGCTCATGTATTGGTTGTTGATTCAGTATTTATGGGGACGTAATGCTAAGACTTGCGAGAATATCAAACATGTCATAAGCCCTAAGACTAGGAAAAGACTGAGCTATGACTGCACTAAGACTTAAGATGACCAGGTCACACTTTATGACTTAAAAAGTGCGAGGTGAGCACCCCACGACTCCGCTGAGACTTTGGCTTTCCTTACAACTGCAAGTTGGAAGTCTGTGACTGGAAAATCGTAAGGAGGCAGCCTGGAATTAATCAACAGCCAAGCCAAAACTGAAGTGCTTTTTAAACCGTCTCGATGGCGCTGGAAGCAGATGGTACGAAAACAAACAAACCAAAAAAAAAGAATTCAGATGCATTTTAGCCAGTCTTTGAAATTCACTGCTTCAGGGTGCTTCCACTTCCATGAGAACTGCCGACAGCAGGGCACTTTGGATTCGATGGGTATTTTAATCGACGTATCTACTGTATCCGAGCAGAACTCGACCAGAGCTTTCTTTTGCTTTCTTTTTTTTTTTTTTTTTAAATAAATTTTCCGACTTTGTTTTGGCGGAGAGATCTCCCAGGAGTTTTACATAAACAGCAACAGCCCACACATCAAAAAGCGCATTTTGATCGTGTCAAGTATCGAACGACTTCTGGTCACGTTTAGAGTAACCATGGCAACAACACACATAAAATGCCATTGGACTGAATGCGGAATGGATTAAAATGATTCCTCCGTGGGTTTGCATACAACACCAGTTAGATTGAAATGTGCATGTTGTTTAGGACAAGGGTGGCGTAAGTTTTGGTGACGTGTTGAGTTACCGTGACGAAAAAAAAAATAAAAAATCTAAATCCCATGGGAACTGTAAGTAAACTGATTAAAAAAATTTGAAAGAATTACAAAATTTTTTTTTTTCTTGCACCAAGTACCATCTATGTTCAACAGGTCGGTGGGAATGCATAAATCATTCACATATTATCTATACCAGGGATGCCAAACTCATTTTAGCTCAGGGGCAACAAGGAGGAAAATCTATTCTAAGGTGGGCCGGATGGGTAAAATCATGACATATGAACTACTGTTACGTACCTATTGTTCAATTCACTATTCCAATATGGTATTTTTTAGCTTTGCGAGCCGGATTAAACCTGTTCACGGTCCTAATCTGGCCCACGGGCCTTGAGTTTGACACCCCTGATCTATACCCTCCTCCATGAGCTACCATGGTGGAGGGGTTTGCACATCCCGGTGATCCTGGGAGGTATGTTGTCGGGGGTTTGTTCCTGGAAGGGTCACCCGAGGCAAACAGGTCCCAGGTGGGAGACCAGACAAAGTGTGGCTCAGAAGACCCTGATAAAGTTCTCCCTTGCCCAGACGTGGGTCACCGTCCCCCCTGAGCCAGGCTGGGGGGTGGGTCTCAGTGGCAAGTGCCTGGTGGCCTGGCCTTCACCCATGGGGCTAGGCTGAGCACCGCTCAAAGGAACAACATGGTCCCTCTTCCCCCGTGCTCACCACCCACAGGAAGGGCCAAGGGGGTCGGGTGTAGTGTGAGCCGGGCTGGACTCTTTTTATTCTGGAGTTCGAGGCGCTGGGCAGGGGTGGCAAATTGATTGCCCCCCAATCTTGGCAACGAGAGGGTAGCCTCAGAGGGTGTGCTCCAACTACAGGGGGATCGCACTCCTTAGCCTGCCTGGTAAAGTCTATTCAGCAGTGCTGGACAAAAGGGTCCACCGGATCCAGGAGGAGCAGTGTGGTTTTCATCCTGGCCGTGGAACAGTGGACCAGCTCTTTACCCCCGGCAGGGTCCTCGAGGAAGCATGGGAGTTTGCTCAACCAGTCTACATGTGTTTTGTGGATCTGGTGAAGGCATTTGTCAGTGTCTCGCGGGCAATCCTGTGGGGTGTGTTCCAGGAGTATGGGGTACAGAACCCCATTATACAGTCTGTTCGGTCCCTGTAGGAGCTTGGTTGGATTGGTGCGACGTCTGCAGCGATGCAAACTCTGTACCGGTCTGTCATGGTGAGGAGAGAGCTGAGTCAAAAGACGAAGCTCTCAATTTGCCGATCGACCCCGGATGCAAGCGGACGAAATGAGAGGTTTAGTCATCTGGGGGGAGCTCGGAGTAGAGCCACTGGTCCTCCATATAAAGAGGAGTCCGATGAGGTGGCTCGAGGATCAGGTCAGGATGCCTCCTGGACCCTCCCGGGGGAGATGATCCGGGTATGTCCATCGGGGAGGAGACCGCGGGGAAAACCTAAGACAGAGAGACTGTCTCCAGGCTGGTCAGGGAACACCTCGGGATCCCCTAGAGGAGCTGGAACATGTGGCGGGGGAGAGGGAGGTCTGGGTCTCACCGCTCCGGCTGCTGCCACCACGACCCGACTCCAGGTAAGCAGGGGAAGATGGATGGATGATCATCTATACCGGTTATCCTGCACAGCCTTTCCCAGCTGCGATTGGCCAAAATTTGGCTCACGCTGGCCACCGGCCTGTCAATCACAGGGAATTGTATACGGATACAGAAACAGACAACCATTGTCTCATCTGGGCAATTGCAGGTCTTCAGGGAACTTCCTGCATGTTTTTGGACTGAAGAGAATGTGGAGACTGTCGGAATCAAACCAGAGACCTTCTCGCCGCGAGGCCGAAGCACAGCCGCGCCGCAACGATAACTCGACTTCAATCGATATCCTGGCTGAAAAAAAAGTTAATCATCTCAGTTTCTTTGGAAACGTGCCCGCGGTTCTTTCCGGGCGCGGCGCGGGAACCATAATTACACAGCTGCCTCACGTGGAAGCGAGAGGGAGGACGAGGCGAAACCGCAGTTGGCATGGTAATATCGTGTGTCTGCGCTCCCTTCTCGTCAGGAGTTCAACATAACCTGATGCCAAAAATAGAGCGAGGTCGCGGCCCCGCAGACGCTCCGACGGAACCACGTCGCTGCAGAAGAACAAGGTTCCTGTGTTCTTCGGCTCCAGCTGCTGCCTACGAAACTGATAACACACACACACACACGCGCGCCTAATCAAGTGATAGAGTAGGTTCTCCGTGTTCTCCTTCTCCATCTTCCTCCCGCAGTCCAAAAACAGACAGCAGGTTTACTTGAAGTTCACTTAAAGAGAGAATGAACGGTTGGATGATTGACAGGTGGTAAAACCACGCCTCACCGACAGCTAGGATTGGCTCCAACGTGATTACTCACACACACACACACACACACGCGCACACACACTTTCCGTTGTCAATGTAATCAAACAGTATAAAAAGGTTAGGGATCCTCTATCACATACTATGATACGAACAATAAAATTCAAATTGCAAATGTCTTGCTAACCTTCCAGGACAACTTTTAAAGGGTGTGTGCATTTTTTAAATGGACTTCATCTGGAAGTAACTGCTGCATGATGCTATTTTTTTGTTAATTTAAGTCATTCATACTTTTCCTTTATTTACAGATTTAATTTGAATATAAGGATTTGCTGCCATTCTAACAGTGCGAGTGGGTGGGGGGGCTCATACTGTAGAGGTACCCTTCCAAAAAAAAAAAAAAAAAAAACTAATTCGAAATATGCCTGAAGTGAAAATATTTTTCTTTTAAAACAGGAAAAGCAATAGCTTTGACTCAGTCATCACGCAATTGCTTTACAGCAGCGGTCGGGAACATGTGGCTTGCGAGCCACATATGGCGCTTCCGGTGACGGCATCCAAGACAATTTTGAGTTTAACAAAAAAAAAAAATTTTTTTAAATCAGTTAAGAGCTGATATTTCTTCATAATACTGTGTCATTTTTACAGTAAACAGAAAATAGTTTTGAAAATAAATTTTACGGGTCACCCGTTGGTCGGGTCGGTAACCAATGGCTTCCGAGCATGTCCGGGTCATTGTAAAAGTGAAGAAATTAATTTTATCAGATAGTCAACTAGTTTATCCGCTTCAATCCTTGTAACGGAAAAGATGGTGAAAAGAAAAAAAAAAAAAAAAAAAAAGATTACCGTGCATTCCAGGCTGCGTGGACAGAGGAATTAGCATTTTGATCCGTGGTATGTCTAATATTCAACATTAAAATTGCATCAATGAAACTGGTCAAATATAAAGCGGCACTTTATAGTGTATAAACATGATTTAATTCATTGTACGTTAAAAACACTATATGAGTCTCAGTGAAATATATTTCGAAATATTTGGCTTTTATGGCCCTCCAAGTTAAAAAGGTTCCTGACCCCTGCCTTACAGGATCGTCACATTTTTACCCGGTTTACTTGGAATCTACAAAACGTCCCAACGGGAATTGTCGTAAGTCAGATTACTTCCGTTATTTCTGTTTTTCCCAATCAACATCTCAAACCACAATATGACCTTTGACCTCACAGCAACCGTCGATTTCCCTTTTTTTAATTTATATATTTTTTAATTGCAGTCATTTCTCATAGATTTCCAGTCTATTCAGATACTCCCACGCTAATTTACATTTTCAACCAAACTCTCCATCAGGATGTTGCCAAATATTTGGTAATTCCGATAAAATTCACAAGGCTTTTTTGCTGATCTAATGTCATTTATTACCATGCACTGTTATTCACACTATAAGTAAAAAACTGTCAATTTGTAATATATTCCCCTGAGGACATCAGCCGGCGAAGGGTTAAATCCGGTCAGAAGGATCTGGACAAGGATGAGAATTGATAGATACCTAATTAAGAGAATCGACATGACAAGTCTCGGCTGTAATTTGCAGTGCGGGGGCACGGGGTCGGGCCTCACCAGGATTGGAGCCGCTGACCTTCATATTGTCTCTTCATCAGTATTTTTCCACACTCGCTAGAGAAAATTTAATGAGTGGGATCAGAAGATCAGAGCATGCGAGGGGTGGGATTTGTGGCGGCGAGTGGACGGAGCTCGGCTTTCCAGAACGAAACGCCCTCGGTGCGGAAGGGTGGTGGTGGAAATGAGTCTTCAATAACCTGAGGCCTTAATTTAGGATTATCGCAAAGTCAATAAAGTGAACTTGAAGCCATGAGAGAGCCAGGTCAACAAGGTACATTTCCAGGAATTTCTGTTCATTGAAAATCTATCAGGGAAGAATCAGGCGAACCAGTGCCGCCGAGTCCCGCTTTAATTCGGACTCTTCCAACCGACAACCCAACTGGACAAACGTCAAGCCATGAACACCTTAATAGCAACATGGCCTCGCCCAACAATCCAGTCTGTCCAGTAACAGACAAATCCAAGAGGGGGCAACTGTCGATATGCTCCACCCAAGCTTAGTCACTATAACAAGAGTACTCTGAGGAGTCAGGACTGGATATTCAACAAGTGAAGATGTGTACACAGCCTGCGCGGTGAGCATGGTAGCGAAGACAAAACTATCCAGGACAACCCGACGTGCAGGGGTATGTTTCAAAAGAGACCGTCTATCAAGCTGTTGTCGGGATTGTCCGACAACGAGCCGGGAGTACAAAAAAAAAAAAAAACCAAATCAGCCACGACGAAGACCAACAAAACTGACACCCATGAAACCATAATCACCAACCTTGTGCAGAGTCCCATTGGCTGCATCCAGTCTCTGACCAGAACGGTCAAAAGAGCCCCTGGGAGTTGCTGGGTTGAATCTCTTCTGGGCTCCCAAATCCACCAGAAGGTGCCAACAGGAAAACAAATATTCCAAGAGCACCTACTCATCTCTTTGGTTAGTGGCAACAGCTGCTACGGAGCACTGGTAATTCCCCATACCAAGAAAGCACAGAGCTGCATGCAGGGCTTAAGCACAAAATGTGGTGGTAGAGAACTCGGCCCTGGTGGCAACAAAGTTTGTATGCTGTTTGTGAAGCATTCAAACTTTGTAATGATTTACAAAGTAAATTGTTCCCTTGCAAATAAGTAAAAACAGCAAGCATACAAGTCTGCTAAGAGTTGCTGTTACAGAAGTAAACTGAACAGTTCTGACACCTTGGCAGCAACCCAGCCCCGCCCACCATCCAGGTCAATTTGATTCAGGTGTGCAAGACAACCTTGTGCCTCCAAACTGCCGCAGAATGAAATCAAACATTTTGAAAATAATCAAAATTGCTCAGAGTTGAAGAACCTCAAATAGAAGTTCTGTGAAAAATAAATGTTTTCCTGTGAAATTCAAGGAGAAATTCAGTAACCTGAGAAATCTAACAAGCAATATTCAAGAGCAAAAGTAAAGATAAAAAAATAAATATCAGTTGAATATTACTTTGACAAAGGTATTAATGGTAAATAAAAAAAAAATGAATAAAAACAAATGAAGAAAAAGGGTTTATTTCAAATGGATAATAAATTAATAAATAAATAAAATTCCTAAAAAAGATGCCTATAATCTCTTTTAATTTACACGCAAGCCATCTTGGAATCACTAAGGATTTGTCAGAAAATTGAAAAATTAAAAATCTGTTTGCCAGAAGTGACTTGAGTTCCGAGTCACATGATCCAGAGGGACGGCAGAAAAGGCCAAGATGCCCCCGGGAGGGGGGAGGAAACACTCCCTCACCCGGAAGGCCCTGCTTCAGCCCACAAAAAGATTTCATTTGGGGATCAAGGCGGGATAAAGAAAGGTCAGTTGACGACCATCAGGTGAGGGTCTTTGCAAAGGTCACGCCTGAGGTCATTTCTATGGCAACGCCCCCGGGGCACGGACATCGTGGGCCCGACCACCTGACCGTCCTATTTTAAACTCGACTTTTCAAAGCGACACAGGGCTGAGAGGGTAATAATACCCTTTGGTATTTAAGTTTAATTCCGTTTCCATGACGATGTAGCGGTTGCCACATGAGGGCAGAGGGACGAGAGTCACATCCTTGCTTCCTGTCTCCAAATGCTGCGAAACGCTGGAGCCTGATTTCATCGGCCCTTGAAATCGATCAATAAAAATATTGGTGTTTAACTTAATCAATGATAACATTTATAATAATGATAATGACAATAATAATAATAATAATAGTACAAGGAAAAATCACCATCATGCCAAAGGTATTTGTGTCCTGGACTCTGCAGGAAAATTAGGAGAAAAACAAAGAAACAAAAAAAAAAACAAAGAAAGGCAAACGTGGCTTTTTTTCCTTTTTTTTCAGGACAAATCAATTGGAGGTCAAAGGTCAGGGAGGGACCTTCAGTGAATGCTTGCGGTAGATTCAACATTTCCTGGAGAACATCCAATCAGAACTGCTGAAAGGCAAGTTTCCTTGCGTTTTCAATGAGCCGTTTTTATGTTTTCGGCCTTCGTTTAAATAGAGGCTCACCTAATTACCATCATGTCGCAAATATCACGGGATCCAACATTTCCTGACACCTCAAAAGATTTGCATCCCCACTTCCTCTTCCTCTCTCGGGCGGAGGGGAAGGCGTGGTATCGGGGTTTGATTGGTATTATTGGCACTGAACGGACTGGTGATGCTGAGATTGCTATGGCGACCGTTAAGACTGGTGCTCCTGGTCCGACTGGTGTTAATGACGGCGCTCGGAAGCGCCTGCAGGGAGTCGGCAGGGAGGAAATTAGGCCAAATTACTGTCGGTGAAAAAGGAAAAGGCTCCGTCAAATTACACATATCAATAGTAATTAAAGAGGAAAATGTAATAATGGACGGAGAAAACAAATCATCCCCAAAATGAATCCCCGAAAAGTTGAATAATGTTTAAAAACATACCGCCAAAAACTCTGGTGCCGTTTTATTAATTATTATTTCAACTTATCAAACAATATGCACAGAAATGAAAGCGTTGCCGGCGGCAACGTCGGCGTTGATATTCCCTCCGACCTTTAAGCCGACGGTTCACCCCTGGTGGAACCGACCGCCAATCACGCCCCTCATTTTCCCGCCGCTCTGCTTTTTGACCGACGTCCAAAATCCCACTGACCGGCGCTAAATCGCGTCGCCCTCCCGGTCTGGCGGCGCAGACGGCGGCGGGATGCAAATGAGCTCTTGGACTGGATGTAAAAGTGAGACGAGGGAACAGGAGGCCGACGCTGTCTGTTCCCCACTCGGCAGATGGATTCCTGTCCCTTCCTCTGTCTCTCTCAACGAAAGACAATATGGCGCTCCGGAGAAGAAAACACGCTAACGGGGGCAACGGGATTGGTCAATGAGGAGATATCGGGATATGACGGATTCAAGAGACCAATCTGAAAAGACTGATGTGATTTTCCCTTGACGCTGCGCTGGCTCAGTTTGGTTTAGCACCCCCTGCCCCGCCTCCCCCATCGGTGGATATAAATAAACTCGGAGGGAAATTCTCCACAGACATGACGGGAAGTAATGGGGGGGGGTGTAAATGCAGACCAATCGCACAGATGTCCACGCAGATCCACGAAAAAAAAAAACAAAAAAAAAAACAACCAAGCACTTGCTAATATTTGCATGACGTTATAAAGTAAATGTATGGGAAGTATTGATTTTCAAAATTAGCTTTAAAATATACAGAAAAGCATAAATAAAGGTCAGTGAAGCTGCCATGAAAATGTAAACCGGTGATAAAACATGAGGAATTTAATTATCAAGAAAATACTACGACGTCTCACTCACACACGCAAACACACACAAATGAGTTAAATAGCAATAAGATTTCAGTCCAATATACTAGATCAAAATAGTGTCCATTCATCATTGAAGGCAGAACTAAATGAAACACTTTTTTGCCGCCAGGGGACGCTTTACGGTTTCAATGAGACAAAAGGGAAAAATAGCAGGCGGGCGGGTGGAGGAAATGTCAGAAAATGTCAAAAAATTGGTTACAAACTGAAGATTTCTAAACCACAATTAAATCAAAATTTTTTTTTTTTTTTTTTTTTTTAATTATGCTGAAAAGCGTTGACCTTACAGATCCTGGTGCGGTATGGACTTTGGTTACCATGGCAACGCCTCCTGCCAAAAATCAAACCACAAAAAATTGTATTGAGACCATATATATGAATAAAAGTTATTCTAAATAATCATAAATCGCCCAAACTATATTACATGATAGTTATAGTTACACTGTAAACATCCTTTAACATCTTATTTATTAGGATCTCATACTGTCAGTATCTGATTATAATCCCTTCAATCACAGATTATAATCTCATCAATCTCATTGGATCTGCTGCTGGTGTATTCCTGCGTATTGATAGTGTGTATGTGTGTGTGTATGTGTGTGTGTGTGTGTCTGTAGGGTTTGTGTGTACTATATGAAACCCTACAGAGTGTAGGTTGTGTTTGCGGTTTGCTTGTCCTTGAACTCAGTGTGCGTGTGTAGTGCACGTGCCCCTGAATTTCATAGGTGTGTGTCGGTTTGTGTATCAGTGTGTGTGTGTGTGTGTCTGTGTGTGTGATATAAGTGTCTCTGGACTCATTGTGTCAGTCTGTATTATGCATGTCTGTAGTGAGCGTGTTCCTGGACTTCCTATTTGTGTGTGTGTGTGTGTGTGTGTGTGTGTGTGTGTGTGTGTGTGTGTGTGTCTGTGGTTTGAGTGTCTTTGGCCTCAGTGTTTTAGTTTGTGTGTGTGTAGTGCATGTGTGTGTGCATATCTGTTTGTGTGTCTATACTTCTATGGCATGTGTGTGTGTATGTCTATACTATGTAAGACCATGGAGCCTGTGAGTCTGTGTGTTCATGTAGTATGTGTGTCTCTAGACTCTCTACGTGTGTGTGTGTGTGTGTGTGTGTGTGTAGTGTGTGTCCCTGGACTCAAAGACAGTCTGTTTGCCCAATTACTTAATAATCTTGATTTTTCACCCCCTCGCTCCTCCCACCTCAACCCCCCTTCCTTCCAAATGACTGAGTGAATCCAGCAGCTGCTCTTTTCAATCACGCCGCTCTTCATCGCCTCTTCCTCCTGCAAATGAAAGGAGAAAAAAATTACAATAATAAAAAGAGGTGTGACTCCAGCGGAGGAGGAGGAGGCATCATCGGCCCCGGGTTCCGGATCTAGCATGAGTTCCTGTCTCCCTCTGCAGGTCGAAAGGGAAACTGCTGTTGAAATATCACTGATTTTAATTATTAATAATACTTTATTATCATTCTTATTATTGTTGTGTGGTTCGCACTTCGCCCTCACAGCACGAAAGAACCTTGGTTCGATGCTGCGTGGAGTTTGCATGTTCTCCCCTTGTCGGAATATTTTCCATCATGTATATTCCATCATTCATTAATAATGGTTATTGTTGTTTTTGTTATTGTTGTTGTTGTGGTGTTGTGGTAAAGTCACGTGAACATTACCAGGATGCTTCTTCTTTTTTTGTAAGTTTTGTAAACAAAGATGGTCAACAGCTGAGGCAAGTAGACGCCTACAAGTATTTTGGTAATTTGCACTTGTAATATTATTTGCTGCAGCATTACTTGTTCCTTTATTTTATATTCCAATGTTTAGATCTTACATCACCTGACCATGATTGGCTGCCGTGTCCGCGGCATCATCACGACGAATGACATCCAGACTCTGAAATAAGGTCATTTACTCCTGTCTGGAAAATTTGATCAATAGACTTAAACAACACAGAAAGGGAAGTTAGCAGACGCAGTGGATTATAGTTTTTTTTTTTTCTGTTGATTTACATTTATTAAATCTTGAACCGCGCTGTTGTGTCCCCCAGAGGTCGACACCGGGGCCTCTTATGTTCTCAACGCTAACGTAAGAATTAGCCTCTGCCTTGTTACAACCCGGTTGCCTTGGTGATTTAAAGTTGTTTTGAGAATTTTTTTTTTTTTAAAAACATTGAAAATGTGAATGAAGGGAAAAATATGACGTGATGGAAAATGTAGAAATAAATTAAATCACTCTTGCAAAAAAAAAAAAAAACAATGGATATTTGAGGAAAACTTGGGTTGTCACTCACACTGACGAAACCCCGTTGAGATGAATGGGATGCCGAAGTCCTGACGTCTGTCATTCACGTGTCGTCCCGAAACCGGTTACGACATCCATCTTTATTCCAAAGGTCGTGTGAGTCATCTGGACGAGGGGGGCGACGAGAAGGCCACTCGCTGCCATTTCTCCCATTCCTCCTTCTTCTACATCTGCGCTGATGTCATCGTCCGGAGACTTCCTGAACACAAGGTTCATTCACCGAGACCCCCCCTCAGCCCCATCTCTCTCTCAGCCGGCAGCAAACAAGCCATCTCCATGGCAACCACAGCCTCCAGGCATGCCAGCAACCCCCCCACCACCACCACCACCACTACCATCCTGCTATTTGAGGCAGTTTTAGCATTATGTTCTGGTCAAATGTGTGCGTGTGTGTGTGTGTGTGTATGTGAGGAGCGGGTTGCACAGTGACTTCTGTGTGTTTATATGCTGCTGTAAACAAACGTGCATGCGCACGTGCACGTGTGTTGCCGTCCCGGGGTGGCAGAGCAGCATGATGAGTCACTGTCCACTCCATCCACAGTTTCCTCTCAGCACCTTTCCGGGACACGTTTTCTTTTTCAGGTCTTTTTGTGTTTCTTTTTGCTGATTTTTAATGAATTTCTCATCTATTTCGGAAAATTTAAGGCGATACGTTGCTATTTTCCTGGAACTTCCTGTTTCGTCATTCCTGATGCAATTCCTGGCCCGAGGTCATCAATCAGGCCCTAAAATTAAATACTTTAAAAAGGTTTTACCCATACTCATGGGCAAAAAACATTTGTGTACTAACTCTCGGGTGCCGGCGGCCGGCGAAATAAATCAGAGCAGGGTTGAATGAATACTTCCGTTATTTATTGCTAATTTCAGGATACAAAAATAGCGGTGAAACGGTCAAAAAGAACAAGATGCCGAAAAACACAGAGGCGTTAATAACTCTTCTCTCGGCCGACACGCATTTCGTTTTAAAAAGATAATAATAATAAACAGATAAAAATACACCAATAATCAGATAACTGGATCCTTCAGATTCCTATTTTCCCCTCCTCTTCCTCAAAATAAAGCAGATAAAAAGGATATGAAATCTAACATAGTGCATGTTATAAATGCAACCGATGGATAAAAGGTAAAACAAGACGCTTCATTTTCTTTTCTCCTAACATTAGAACGGAAAAGGGTTACACTTGAAAAAATATATATTTACACAAAAAAAGGGGGGGGGGTTTACATTCAAGAAATGTCAGATGCACCTGTGCTGAACTGGCTCACTGGGAAATATAATTTATATCCTTATTAGACTCTTGTAAGAAAATACACTCTCATTTTTCTATAAAATAGGTCCATTTGGTATTTAAATTTTTTTAACTTCTTTACAATCAAGTAAATGCCGTTTGCATTTTTTTTAATTAAAAAAAAAAATTCAAAGAAAAACTCAAATTCTCCTGGTTTAAATACCCCACTTCTACAAAAATATTTCTTTTCAAAATGTAGATTTTTTTTCTCTCTCCCTAGAAAGGTGAGTTTTTTTTAAATGAATTTTTTAATGATTATTTTTTTAAAAACTTTTTGGCATCATTTATCCACACAATCAGTGTTGCAGGTTGTAAAATAGGGAGGGGTCAAAGAGAAGGCTGCATAGGCAAGGATTTGGCTTTTTACCGATTGTCTTTGCAAATAAAAATAAAATAGAAATAGACCACAAAAAAAATTAACGTTGTGTGGGAAATTGAAACTAAATTACATGCCAATAATAAAATAAAAACACATTTGACTGAAATAAAAGAACTGCTTTAAAATCTAAAGTGTAAAATAGGTTCTCCTTAAAATGACGGGAGCCCCGTTACTTCCATGAAAAATTGAAAAAAAAAAAAACCACAGTCACGCGCCGTGAGGCCTCTGCGGCATGTGGCCTGAATGAATGGCCATGATGAAATAGATCTATGTATAAATTTATATAAATTTATGGATATAGAATAATACAATATTCACATGACTCAAATATACCCCCCCTCCCATGTTTGAAAAAAAAACAAAACAAAACAGTGCATTTCAGGAGGTTTTCACAAGAGTCCCCCCTCCGGACTGGAAAGGCGATGTAGCGCTTAGCTTGTCGCTACGACGCTGCGCTTGTGAGATGATGGCTGCGTGGTCGGCGCCCGCCGACGCCAAACACACACTAACGACACTTGTTTGAAAACAGCAGGTTAAACAAAAATGAAAAAAATAATAAAATAAACGGCAGAGGAAAAAAAAAAATACAGAAGGCAACTTGTGGTGAGAAACATCCGCTGGAGTGACTTCCTTTTCAAATGGAAAGCTGTTTATAAACATGTAATAACAACACTCTGTAATGTTATTACACAACGTAATGTTATTACACAATGTCATAAAATGTGAGAACGCCCATTTTTTTGTAATGACCTGCTACGCGTGCTTGATAAACAGCCTGATGTGCACATCTTTCGTGCACTTTTGTGGTAAACAATGACCTAATAAAGTCTGAATGACATATCGCTCAACAGATGGAGCCAAGATCAGCCTTTTTGCTATCAATATGGAAACTTTGCTGATCGATATTTAAAAAGCTGATCAGGGTTGGTGTTTCTATAACCTCTTACATACACGTTACCGCGGTTACGACTAACCTGGAGGGAAGCTTTCTTTGGGTGTGGCTTTAGAAGGTCCGTCCGAAGACAACGGCGAGATAAACACAAAAACATGGCTTTTTGAAGAAATGAGCAGACACTGCTCTTATTACATAGTTATTAAGTGTCATATGTGTTTACGGACACAACGGGTGGGATTTCAAATCATATATTATATTCCTGGTTTTGTGTCCTTCAAAAATGACACTGACGTCTTTGATCATTTCACATTTATCACCAACATTGTTTCATAAAAATAAGCCAATATTTTATCGAGAAGGTGAACAGAAATTAACTGAAACTGAAAAGCCACAGTTTATCATGGAAAAGCGTTTGGACGAAAAAAAAAACCATTCGTCATTAATTTTATATTATCGGAAAATTGTCATCGACCCAAAACAATCGAAATGTTTATTATTTTGTAATTATAATGTTATGACATCACATATTAATTTCTTAACTTCAGGCTGTTTTTCACAAAACCTCGTATAATTGAAACGTGGGTTTCAGTCGGAATGCGAGACATTTGGTCGAGTTTAGATTATTTTACTTTATGGACCCGAAGAGGAAGGCACAATCCAACGCTGCCTCTGATTGGCTGCCCGGTCCTGTCACTTCCTGTATCCCAAAGGGCTGCAGGGGATGAGGAAGGGGAAGGTGGCGGGTGGGTGAACGGGGCGTTGGTGTGTGTGTGTGTGTGTGTGTGTGTGTGTGTGTGTGTGTGTGTGTGTGTGTGTGTGTGTGTGTGTGTGTGTGTGTGTGTGTGGGTCCCTCCTTTATGTCTGGCCTCTGGCGTGGACCCCCGTCAGGTCCTTTCTGATGATCTCGTTCACTGTGAAGCAAAGAGAGACAAGAATGTTCAAATTATCATAATAATATCAAATCATAATAATCTTGAAATGTTTTTTATCAGCACAATACAGATAAAAATTGAAAAAAATAAATAAATAAAAAACTGTCCTGACGTCACGCCGTCATGCCAAATAATAAACAACCCCAAATATGGCCGCCTTCCTGGCGGAGCGGTAAGGGCTGCACTGACAGCGAGTGTCCGCTAGAGGTTGAGCTACACAAAGAGCCGTAAACCGTTGCTTCCTGTTGCGCTGTGTGTATGCGCACACACACACATGCACGAGGCAGGGTGTTGAAATGGAAACTTTCACTGCGATGTCGGTGCTCTAAAAATAGAAACCGAAGAGTCTAAGGGTTCAGCTCTTCAGATGAAACATCACTTTTTTTCCGTTTTTAGTGACAAGTCTCGCCTCATCCTGTCTTACTTCCTGAAGTGCGACTGCCTACCGGCGTGTAAGTGGCGACAGGTAGCTGTGCGTAAAACAGGAAGTGGTTCCTACATGTATGATCTGCTTGTATGAGTGTGTGTGTGTGTGTGTGTCACTTGGGCAGACCATCATGCCTCAGAGAGCGCCAAAAAGGCTTTCTGCCCGCGGCGGAATTAGCCACTCTATTTATACCACTCCTCTGCAACAGAGAGAAGTCCAGCTAATCGGCATTGGATTAAACAAAAGATTAAAAGAAGATATATAAGTTGGGTTTGCTCCGCAGACCGGGCAGATGCCCCTTTGTGAGTAAACACAACAGAACTGTTTGACTGTCGCTACGGAGACACCCTCGATGTCCATCGTGCCCGCAAAATGGATGTTCGATTTGGCCTGAAAAAACATTAGCGTGGTCAAATACGGAAGTCAATAGCTTACATGTTGTTTTGTTTTTTTGCAGCGCTTTTCCACCTTGCCTGCCGTTATGCTAAGCTAAGCTAATTAGCTGCTGGCTAAGGCTGAGGGTTATCTGTTTAAAAGTACACAAGGAGTCCAATGATTTGCAGAGAAAACTACTTTGTGATACAAATTGTATATTAAGATGAGGACATGCTACACAACTGTTAGCGGGATCAGACGTTTGCGCATCAAACTCTGTCCAGAGCCACAATCTCCACGAAAATGACCATTAAGAGGTTAAACAAACATGCGCTGCGGCCGCTGTTGCACGCCAGCATTGCTTCGATATTCCCGAAGCGACGCCGCAAGCGTTGACCCGCATTCAGGTCGGCGATCGGCACTCAATGGAGTCGGATCAAAAGTTCAAACATGCTTGAATGACACCTTGATGGACGGATTCGACCCCCGGGAAACGGCGTTTTTCAACAGCAACTGAAGATCACATGAAACGGCGTTAACCGCAGCCGCAACCACCGCCATTTCCATCAGACAGAAAAACCCCCCAATAGCTATAGTTGGTGATAGTCAAAACTCCATTTGCAGGCCCCCGGGGTGTTTACATCCCCGTTTCCTGTGCAGGCTCAGGTTTCAGTTGAAACCACAACAAATGGAGCGAGTTCTATTCGATTGACTTTTTTTTTCATCCGTCTCAAAGCGGACGTGAAGTCCAAGGAGCTCGATAGGTTTGGGCTTCAGGGTTCTGATTTGGTTATTAACGTCTTTTTTGGTCCGATTATGAAGCGTTACGTCGGGATGTAACTTGTTTCGGTGGCCCGGTGGCGCGAGCACAGCTGATTCGATTCCGACAAGGGGACCTTTTTGCGTGGAGTTTGCATGTTCGCCGCTGGCGAGTAGGTTTTCTCCGGTTTCCTCCCACAGTATAAAAACATGCAGGTTAATTGGAAAACAAAATTGAACTTGAATTTTGACTTTTGACAATTTTGACTAGGTGAACTGAGGAAGTCTGGATACTGAGAACCTCCACAGACAGGGAGTACTTAATGTTATTTAAAGAACTGAAAATGTAATATGATTTTAGTAAACATGTTATTTACAGTTGAAACATTGTGACTTCATGCAGATGAAAACAACAGATAGTTTGTGTTTTTGATTTTTAGGGGCCAAGGATAAAAAGTTGAAGTTCCAAGTTGTGATTAACATTTCTTTTTTTTTGTTTGTTTTGTTACTGAAATAGAAACATGAATTACCTTCTTTTTTTTTTCTTGAGAAGTCCTGAATTTATTCTGAAAATTCACTCAACTATTTCCTTGATATTCAAAATCTGTTTCTGAAAAAAAAGCTTTAGATTTTTGTTATTTAATTATTAATTTCATTCTGGAGAAAAAAAATCTCAAAATATTTTTCCCTTTAGTAATCTGAAACTACATTTTCTTCAAATATTCCAATTTTATTCTTATTTTTTCCATTTCCAGTCTCTGCCCCCTGACTGACACTCTCTTGGTCCAAAGGGAGTTTAAAAAAAAAAAAAAAATTGGAAAAGGCTGAAAGCTAAGATGATCACCCCACCCCTTAAAAAAAAGCTAAAAAGCTAATCAAGCAATCAGACAGAAGCTTCCCCCGTGTCTCCAACGCCGCATTTCTATCTGATAGTTTGCAGATGTGAAACAGGAAACAGCAGCGCTAATTTACAGCCGAGGCAGAAAAAAAAAAAAAAAAATAGTGCGAGCGTCCAAAACTCGCTCGCCGCTCCTGTTTATCTTACTCTGGTTGCGGAATTCCCTCGGTCCCTGAACGCCTCAAAGAAACTTTCATCTCCACGGTGTCGCTGCGGGATCCCAACCCCCCCCCCCGACCCCCACCCGCGCCACACTCGCCGCCACAGCCTCATAAAAAGGGTCTGGGAGCGCCGCGGGCACACAAGCGGCGCTTTGCTGGGCCGAATGAAGGGTTGGCAACGGGCGGCCATTTCTGAGGTGGGCCCCGTGGGGAGACGGGCTTCAATAGGTGAGTGTCTGGCTCCTCAGCTGCCGGCCAATCAGCTGCAGTGTTTACACAGCCATGGTGCATGTGTGTCAGGGTGTATGCGCACTTTGCATGTCTTAGCGGGGGCTGCTGCGGTCTTGCTAAAGGTAGCGGAGAGCTTTTTTAAATAATAGCGCAGGGCGGGGGAAGGGGTGCTTGCACATCTAACCACCGAAAAAAGCTGCAGATAAGCCGCGTGACGCTCTTCACACATGCAAACGGGTGTGCCCCTCTTGTTGCTGGGAAATGCCCGCTTAGCTTAGCACAGGCAGTGTTAGCCTTGTAGGGAAGCAGGCACGGCTAGGGGGGCTAACTACTTGCCACGCGCATAAATCATTTTTAACAGCGAAAAAAAGGAAAAAAAGAGAAGTGACAAGAGCACGATGCCGACACCTACCAAATATCAACTTTTTTGCAGCGCTTTTAAAATGCTTGTTTTTCCCGAATTGTAACAGAGTAGATACTATCAAGGAAATTGTCGGGCTGGAGGGACAGATGGGGCTGGAGGTGATGATGGGGTTACCACAAAAAAAAATGACTGAAAACTGCTGAAAAATCAAAGCTTTTATTAATGACGATGAAAAAAAAAAAAAAAACAGCAGAAGTGCAATAACAGCTGTGCTGGAAGGGAGAACCGAGGCCGAAGGGCTGACCTGAGAAAACGGGAAGGGGAATGTGTTTCACAACGGGTTCCAACCGAAGGTCGCGGGAAGGACAAATCTCAGAGGACGGGATCACGCGTGACGCGCCGTGATCCACGCCACGTCTAGTTGGCACCTTCAGACTGTCCTCCTCCTTGCGTGGCGTATTTGATCAGGCCTTTTCCAAATGAGCCGTAACTAATGCATGTCCAGCCGGGCCGTCGCTGTGTGCTTTATCTCCGCCGCCCTCCCGACCCCTGCGAGAACACATTCGGCCTGCTCCGCTGCCCCCGAGCTTTATTCCACCAAGCCTGCGGCTCCGCAGGTGGATGTTTCTTTTCCCTCTTCTGATTCCCCATGATAGATGATGAATGTGCAAAAAAAAAAAAAAAAAATGGTTCTACCGGTTTATTCCTTTCATTTTTACTGATTTTTGTTGCCATGGTTACTGGAAATGTCCTTCCACCTTTGTCCCCGATCAAAAACACACACTGATTTGTGTGTAGATTAGTGTAGTTGAGCTGTAAGACTCTCCCATTTATTCCTCTGGGACGATTAGTTTAGTTCTTGATTAATTATATTGCCATGGTTACCAAAAATATGTTTTAACCAAAAGTCACATTACACTTGCTCAATACTCAGATTATTAAGTTTGACATGAAGCCGCAAGACAGGTCACCAAAATCATCAATCGGGTAATTCATCTTTGGTCTAAGTGACTAATGTTGCCATGGTTACTGACTTTTTACAAAAAGTCATAACGCATTTGGACATTTTTGAGATGTAAATTATTGGGCCGTTACGTAAAGCTGCAGGTTGAGTCACTAAAATCAAATTCTGCTGGATTATTCTTCATTTATCAAAGTGTTTCATTCGTTACTGTTTTTTTTTTTTTTTTTTTTTTTTTTTTTTTAACTAAAAGTCATATCATACTTGCGCAACTTGATAGATACATTATGGGGGTTTTACGTGACGCTGTAGGATGAGTCACCGATATTACCGACTTCTATGGGATTATTCGGCATTTCTTGAGAGTGACAGACGTTGCCATTGATATAGATTTTCTTTTTTTTTTTTTTTACCAAAAGTCATATCGAACGTGCACATTTTGAAATTTACATTATGGGGGTTTTACGTCAAGCTGTAGGACAAGTCACCAAAATCATTGACTTCGAAGGGATAATTCTGCATTACTGAACATGACAGACGTTGCCATGATATATTGTGTTATATGAAACTAACACAATTTTGAAAATAAAGTCAGCATAATCTTGAACCCCTGACGCTTATAAACGGCTCATGGTTCATCCAAGATGGGTTAAATACAGAGAAGGAATTATCCCATGAGGGATTAATAAGTATAAATGAAACTTAATTAATCTACACCACATTCACTTCTAAGGGATAATTCTGCATAATTCAAAGTTGGCATGATTACTGCATCAAGATGCAGTTGATGTTGATTTAAACATTGTTGCGTAATGTGTAAGGCGGCAGTGGGAGAGTTCCTTTGCAAAAAAAAAAAAAATACATGTAATATATATTTAATAACATTATTTAATGTAATAACAGAATATAATAGCAACATTTAACGGCCCCGCTTGGGTTGTGGTGCAGCTCGAGGCCTGGGAAACTGTGCGCAGGCCGGGCGGTGACGCCGGCTGCGTGGGAGGTCGATACGCCGCTTCGGTTTTTGTTTTGTTTCATCGAGAACAAAATGCCTACATTTTCATTTAGGTAATTTCAATCAGTCAGCTCAGACCCGATTGCTCGCAAACCGCGACAGTGACAGTGAAATGCTTGCAGGATGTGGCGCCTCCTCGCCAAACAAAAAAATTTAAATGATGACTTAAGAATGAAAACAGCGGGGCGTCATTCTCACTCACATTATCTTCACACCTCCAGCACGCTTTTGAAAATTCAGGAGGTCCGTTTTGTTTTCACTAGCGTAGCGGCTGAGACCTTTCGGAAGATGTCGTTTTCAGAACTCTCGCTACCATGGAAACCGGTATTACTGTATTTATCGTAAAAACATGACTCTCTGCAGACTCACAGGGGGGATCGATATCAACATCAGAAAACGGGGACTTATATATAACAAAACGAAAAACGCGGGAGCAAACCGGGGCGCCGCCTGTCCATCATGGTTAATTCATGATGTTAATTCACAACCGTACAAACTGTAGCTGTTTACCGTGAAGGGAAACCCTGCCGCTTCCTTCCAAAAAACACAAATTCCACAAAAATCACCGTCTTCTTCGTTTCATTTTTTCCACACACACACACACACACACACACACACATGCACAGTCCCTTCCCTTTTCCTGCCAGCAGCCGCCCTCCGCCCTCCCGCTATCTCACAAAAATCAGGCCGGGTTTGCTGGAGGAGAAGCAGCTGCGAGGAGGAATTTCTTGTGCCAGATTGGCAGAACGTGGTGGTCGGAAAAAAAAAAATTGAATCCTCTGGTGGGTTCCCTCGGAGTGGTGGGGGGGGCGTGGTGTGTGTGTGTGTGTGTGTGTGTGTGTGTGTGTGTGTGTTTCGGGGGGGGGGGCTAGGGAGGAACCCCGGCCAACTATAACAAACAAAGGAGGCTTTCCCCAGCTCTCCCAGGCAGCCCGTTCCACTGTTTGACAATGGTTGCCATGGAGGTTGTTTTCACTTCATAACAGTGTCAACATGTCGGCGCGCTCGGGACCAGCGGCACACACGCATACAAACACACTCACACACACACACACACACACTGGTCACCCCCCCTGCCTTTCTGGCTTGGATGTAGAGTTTCCTGCCGCCGAGATGGAGTGAAAGGAGCGGCGGCCAGCTTGAACCTCACCTGACCGCCGCCGCCGAGGCCGCCGGCCAATCGGCGCTCGTGTCACCTGATTAGCCCGAGGTGGTGGCGGTGTGGGGGGGGTTAGGAAGCTCGACCTCCCGCTTCGCCGCTGGACATTAATTCAGCCGGAGGGTCCGGAGGTTGACGGGCGGGAGTATAAACACATGACTCACTGCGCCTGTTATTTCCACCTCGAGTGGAACATGAAGTGCACCTCCACGCCGGCGCTGTTTGAACAGCGCGAGCTCGCCGCGTCGGCTTTGTTAGGAGAGACGGCGCACGGCGGACTGGACCGGGGTCGCAGATACTGTAAATATCCTTGAATTGTTCTCGGGACGGGCCGTATCTCTGTGGGCGGGGCTTACCCGCCGTCCCTTTGACAGGAGGCCATTTAAGCAGATCCATCAATTTTGCCCAACTTTTTTTCACCTCGTTTGACGCCCGGCGAAACCCATTTCACCTGAGACGAGAACTGCTAGGAGCCCAAAGCGGCGTTATGCTAGCGGACCAAGCAGCTAATAGCATCAGTGCTTCTTTGTTTTGCGTCATTGCCACGCAAAGCTACTATGCGTGAAAATCGAATTCACAGAGGGACAGCTAAAGCTCGGACTACGGTTTCAGATGCAAACTTTGCAAGTTGCACAACAATGCCCGAAAGCTAACATAACGATACACCTATAAGGGGGCGTAGCTTCAGGGCTAACGCTAGCCGCGTGTAGCCGCCGTTAGCTACGTAAGCGTTCCCGGCATAAGAGTTCTGACTGCGTGAGCTGCAAAACAAAAATAATAAAAAGCCGGAAAACTGGATAAAAACACAGAATGCGGTTTTAAGAATAATGATTAAAAATGTAATTAGCGCTAATCGTTGCCACGGCGGTGAGAGTCACATTCACTCGGAGTAGACGGGCGGGAACTTACACTCACCATCATCTAAGTAGGCCTGGTCCAGGTTCTCCTCCTTCACCGTCACCCTCCTTTGTCGGTCACCGGGGCCTTCCATCGCCGCCGCCGCCACCGCCGCCGGGGTCCCCCTGGCCTTGGCCGGGCCCTTCTGCACGTAGGGCTGCTGCTGGATCACGGTGGGATACTGCTGAGGGTGGACGCCGCCCGCCACCACCTGCGGGGGCGCCGGGGAGTGCGCGGCCTGGTGGGAGTAGCCGTCGCAGTAAATGATCTGGTTGTCGGGGTGAGCGGCGACGGCGGCGGCGAGGGGTTGGTGGTCCACCCCCCGCAGCAGGTGGTTGTTGGTCGGGGAGAACTGAATGATGGACGGGTGCTGGCCGGCGCCCGCCGATTGCGCGGGGGAACCGGTGTGGACCAGGACCGACCGGTGGGGGTCTTGCACCGCCCCCACGGGCTGATGGTACAGGCCGGGGCCGCCAGCCAGACCCTTCCCCCCGCGGGAGTAGACGATGGCCGGGCTCGGTTGCGGGAAGCGGGCGTCCTGGCCGGGGAGGGCGGCGCCGAGGCGCTGGCAGGGCGCCGCCAGGCCGTTATCCGGGTGGAGGGCGACGCCGCGCGGGGGCTGGTAGTAGGAGTGGGGGGACAAACCCAGGACGGGGGGCACGCCGAAACCCAGGTGACCCTCGTACTCGTCTATCGGCTCCGTCTTGATGGCTGGAGCTGCGTGGAGGGCGAACAGAAAAGGCCATCACATTTTAGGCGAAGGAACTTGTAAAGTTCCGGCGCCGATAAACTGTCAAACTGCATCGCCCGCGCATTTCTCTCTTCCTTTCTTTTTTTTTTTTTGTTTGTTTTTTTTCACGCTTTGCGAGGAAATCAGCGCGTTATCAGCAGCGTTCCGCCTCCGTGTTACATCGGGCTGAATTCTTACACTGCAGGGGCGTGTAGGTGAAGTGCTGAGGCTGACTGCGCTTCCGCTTGCTGTTGATGACGTAGAAGTTGACTTTGACGGGGCGGCAGACGGACGTGTCCCGGTACGTCGGCACTTCCACAAACAGCATGCTCTGCAATGCAAACAACCGCCGGTGTTATTCTGTTCTGCTTAACTACTTATTTAAAAAATAAAAAATAGAAATAAATAAACTCACCGGTTGCCTCTTATCTTTATCAACTGTTGCTTCCATCTCCCAGATCTGCTGCCCATCTAAAAAAAAAAAAAAAAAAAAAAAAAGAAATTTCAGTAAAGTCAAAGTCAGCACAGTGACATGAAATTAACAAAATAATAATAATACAGTTCAAATTAAACAGTAAAATATTACATTAAACTCTAAGGTATAATATGCGAATTGCTGGTAAGGTGAAAAGATGACATTTGAAGGTATGAAAGAATAGCAGCAGTTTTTTGGTACAGTTTTGTGCAAAAGCTCAGTAAGTAATACCATTATGCTATATGGTAAAATGTTTGATGCAGTAATCAGCGTATTACAGTGTTATTACTCAAGAGATCAATTTGTGTTATATCCTTACTTGCATTTATTTTCATTAATCTCGTTTTCTCAGGCCATTTGATAATTTGATGTTAATGTTGCTGCTTTAAGGTCAAAACTTGCCCCAGCTTCATCTTATAACACTTTTATTACCGTTCTGTAACGCACTTTTCATGCCGCAACTACGTCGTTACAACACAAGAGTATTTTGTTAACAAGTATTTAACTTGCTGGACTGAACATCTCTCGTGCTAGCCTTTAATACGTCGTTATAACAAAGTTATTACACTGAGACATGACGCATGGTGACATGATGAGGTGATAAAATGTGAACTTGAAAAGTCTCCGTTATGACACGAAGCAAACGGACGTGTTTTACTTGATAACTATGTTGTAAATTGAAAATAATGTTTATAGAGACCCTTGCTATAATAACAATGTTATAACACAAATTTATAATGTAATAACACAAAGCCGACACGTGACGGGAGTAGGTTTTTTTCGGTTGCCGACTCTGCAGCTCGGTGCCGCAGCACTTTTTACAGACGCGTAATTACACAAATAAAAAAAATAAAGAGTCGTAAAAGCAGTATGAGCGCCGCCCTCTCGCATAAGTCGGTGTTAGCAGTTAGCCGCCATGAGAGCGGAGCATTCTAAGGAAGAAAAAAAAAAAAACGCCTGAAATGACAGATTCCTGACATTTTCGCTGTCAATCGACAAACAAAAAGAAGAAGAAAACGGACGGGTCGCGGGAACGGCGTTCGCCGCTCCGACACGTGCCTTCCCTCCCCTAAGGTGGGAAACCTCCACCAATTAGCAACACATGGCTTCAATGAGTCAGCGGGAAAAAGGGGATTCCACTCGTCCTGCCAGCTTCTCTCTTTCTCTCCATCTATTTTTTTTTTTTTCTTGCAATCAACTCTCTCCTGCAAAAAAAAAAAAAAAAAGAAGGCTCCAGCTGCCTCCCGTTCGGAGGAGGTTTGGCAGCTGCTCTCGTCCCGTTGTACAGAGACTCTCCAAAACAATGGCGGCCTTTGGAGTTGGGGGTTGTTTTTTCCGCCGCTATCTGACTCGTTCCCCCGGCGCGTCGTAACACGGCGGCAGGGAACCCCGGAGAAGGAAAAAAAAAAAAAAAAAGAGGAAAGAAAGTAGCTGGCTCGAGTGAGGATTCTGTTTTTTGTTGTTTTTTTTTTTTCCCCCCCTGCAAGTTTGCAGCCGTAGAGGCTGCAGCTGTGGAGCCGTTGAGTCACGGCGCTTGCCTGACCCCGTGGCGACGGCGTCCCCGGGACGCATCCTCCAGGTTTGAAAAAGAAAACGCCCGCAGCTGAGAACTGATTTTTTTTTTTTCCTTGGCAGCGGTCGAGACGTGCAACGTTTCCTTCCTGCGGGATTATTATTCTCAACGTGAAAGGTGACTCCCACCCCCCCCCACCTCCCCGCTAATCTGATGATTGACAGGGGTGTTCCATGCGTGCACGTGCTCGGAAACACAACGTCACTGTTTTTTTCCATAATAGCAGAAAAAGCAACAGCCTCTCCTTCGCTTCAGCTGTCATTAAATCACGTCTTCATTTTTTTCTTTAAATATTGTTTTGCACAAAAAGTTGTTTGTTTACACATCGTGATCGAAATGTGGAATTGCGACTAAAAAGAAAAAAAAAACAAAAAAAGGCGGAGAGGATGGATGGCTGTATGTCTCTATATAGCCCTGGGATTGGTCCATTGAATCCCGCCTTTCGGCCAATGAGAGCTGAGATGAGACACCCTGACTGCAGGACAAGCGACATAGATAATGAAAGAATGAATGAATGAATGAATGACGGAAAGTGAGAAAAATGTCTGGATTCGCCACGATCCCAAAACATTCTCGAAAAGTCCACACGATTTAAGCTTATCAGA
Organism: Fistularia commersonii; assembly: GCF_037954325.1. Classification (NCBI taxonomy): domain Eukaryota; kingdom Metazoa; phylum Chordata; class Actinopteri; order Syngnathiformes; family Fistulariidae; genus Fistularia; species Fistularia commersonii. The sequence goes on along the minus strand of NC_141297.1, from coordinate 7,973,578 downwards.
CTTTTTCAGACTTTTTAATTCCTCGTCCCTCAGCGGCAGGCAATCTTAAAATCTTTGTACTGAAGACCTTAAAACACTTGATAGCCTTAACCTTGACAATTTATATTTTATTGTATTTCTTATCCTCCCTCCTTCCTACTATTATCTATTATTGTTATGTTTTTGCTTGAAACTCTGGCACAACAATTTCCTTCGGGATAAATAAAGTTGTTCTCATCTCTCATCTCATCTCATTATCTGTGTTTCAGCATCTTAATGCAAAGATGGAAGATTCCATTTTTCCCAGGAAAGGGGGGATGGAAGTTGAGCCCATCTTTTGAAGACGCCCATCTCATGAGAATTAGGTCATGTGATCGTGCGAGGCCCCGGTTGGTTTAAACCGTTGCTAACGACACGGCTAGCTACTGTTTACCTAAACAGGCGTTATCTTCCGGCGAGCCAAACAAAAAGATCCATCTTAATGCGAACATCCTGCATCCAGGACAGATAACCCCGCGCAAACGTGTCAACACCCGCCGCCGTTAAAGCTATGCTAACAGTGATGTCAACATGCGTGCATTTGGAAGCGGAAGGCCGGGCGCGACTTCCCTTTCCCCCCACTTAGTTGGGGACGAAATCACAACCCGGCCCACTTGATGTAATCGCTCTCAGACCCAGGTGACATTTCGGAATTATCTTCCCATCTGCTAATCTGGGCTAAATTAGCTGCCACGCAATCTGCCAATTTGTATGGAAATGAGGTTTTCAGAACGCACGCAGACCAACGCGACGTGACCGCAGCCAGCAGGGGAGAAGCGTCCCGGCCAGGCGACACGATAAACGTGCGCCGGTTCAAATCCGGGGGCGTTGAGAGCGATGATCGGACCGACCGCAAAGGCGAAAAGGCATCTCGGGGAGTCAGACAGGAAGGAGGAAGGACAAAAAGGAAGCTGCGCGTTATCGTAATCGGCATCATGCAAATACCTCGCCGGTGGAAGGGAAGGTGTGTGAGGCCCGAGGGTTGCTGGTTAGTCACCCCTTATCTCCTCGCCCAGTGTAGCCGACAAGCCGGTCTGGTAAATCCAGTCCACAAGGGGAAAAGCGTGCGCTGACTCACCCTGGGTTTTCTCCGTGAAAAGCACCTTGGAATCGGAGCTGAAGTTCTGCCCGGTGAGGATCATCTGCTGGCCGCCCAGCACCGAGCAGCTGTCCATGTCCTGCTTCTCCACCATGGGAAGTTCGTGGGCCGACCGCTGAGCTGTGGAGGGGGGGGGGGCGCACGCCGCGTTACGTTGGAAGCTCACATAAAATGCGGCGTTTCACAAGAGCGAGATACACTTAATCCAGGAATTTGGGAGGAATGTCTCTCAAGTGTTTTCTCCGGCTGCTGTATGCTGCATTTTTTAAGAGATGACATTTCACACCCTGGCGTTCCTAATAATAATAATAATAATAATATTTTATTATTATTACTATTATAAAACATTGAATTGGATATATAAATATTGTATCAATAAATATAAGAAACTTTATTATTTAATTTAATAATAACAGTACTTATTGCTGTTGTTGTGATAGTCTTATTATTGTTATTATCATCCTTTGGAGAGCCTAGAATAATAAAGAAATGTATTCAATTTTTTTTTTTTTTTACCGTTTCTACAATTTCCTACTATTATTTATTATTATTATGTTTTACTTGAAACTCTGGCACAACAATTTCCTTCAGGATAAATAAAGTTGTTCTTATTCTTATTCTTAATATAAACCAGAAATGAAAATCAGCAGAGAATTACCATAGTGTATGTAATAGATGTGTAAAAAGAATTTGCATGAACTTTGCCAAAAAATATCATGAAAGAAAAACTCAAAACTTGAGAATCTGAAACATTACTTAAAAGAAATTAAGGGAAATGTGAAAAATAAAATGAAAATCAAAATGTATTTAAAATTTAATTTGAATGGTATAATGATAATAAGTCATTAAATGACAAGTTGTTGATTAGCCTCCTGTGTTTTTTCACAAAAAAAGAGCGTTAAAAATTCAAATCTTTCAAAATGCTCAAAATAATAGAAAATAAAACACCTCCTTTTTAGAGTCAGTTCAAGGTTGATGTGCTCGCACTGGTTCACACCTACTTTGGATCACAACCCTTCGTGAAAGATAATCAAGTACACCCACTGACTTTGGATAGTTCCCACATAATTTGCAAATACATTTTTTGCAAATAAAATTTCATAACTTGAGGCCACTTACCCATTCATTTCTAAAGGTTGTAATTTATGCAAATTTTTCTTTTACTTTTTAAAAGTTTTTTTTTAAATTTGAAAAGTATTTTTTTCTTTTTTTTACACCTGCTTCATAAAAATACAGCTTTTATTATCTTTTTTTTTAATTACTTTTGAGAAGGGCCATGTCACCTGCTCTCCCCCCCCCCCCAGGACGAGGAGATGATATATTTTACTTCAATTCTTCTGTGCCAAAAATACAGGTAAATAAATCAGAATGAAAACAAAACAACAATTCAGTTTTCTAGTTGGTTCTACATTTTCTCTTCGATCCGTCGTATTTATGGCGAAGTCGGGGAATTTAGGGGAAGGGATGAGGCCGGGGTGACAAACAGGAAGTGGGAACAGATGAACGGATGCTGAAGAGGAAGTAAAAGGAGGAATATCTGGGGTTCAGTCTGGGTAAATAATTCATTCAATGTCTAGACAAAATAAATACTAACAATAATTAAATAGGAACATTTTCAGCACGACTTCCTGATCTTGCACTTTGTCCCGCTCGAAACGTCCCTGCACGGCAGTTGCCAGGTCTGGTGGTCACATTATTTGTAGCCTTTTTGGGCTACAAATAAGTTTAAAAAAACAGCAGAATTTTTTTAAATCAAGGGTTTTTAAGGCTTCGAGAGCCGTAGAGGGCAGGAATTATATGACTGACCCTCGAATCCACACCAAAGAGGTAAACAAAGTATCCTGACGTTTTAGGATGTTTATTTTAATATCATACAATATTACACTATATCGTTTGCATTGTTATATCATGAGATATCATATTGTTATATCAACATAATAATTATATTATATCATATCATATCATATCATACAAGACTACTGCTGTATTATTAACATTGTTTTTTATTTCTTTTCCCAGCAACTGTCAACATGCTTGTAGTTCTAGGTTTGGCCACTGGAGACATTTGCACAGATGCCTGAGTTCAGTAGGTCACATTTTAGCGGCGTGACGCCTGCGGAGCTACTTGCTGCCATTGAGAAAGAATGAAAATAAAATGTTCAATTGGAAAAAATAAATAAATACACAAAACGCGAGACGGGGAAAGTAAATTAAACCGCTGACAACAAAGTATTTGGACGATCCCCAGGAACCGGGGCCAGGATGTCAGTGGGGAGCAGTTACTCATGTTTTTGTCTATTTAATATTTTAATGCTGTCTATTTCTTCTTTTGTTATGCTCATAAAGAAGAAGCTGCGGGTTGGCTGGGTCGACTTGCATTCGCAGCGGAACGAGAGTTAATCTCACTAATCCCTCTGAGATTTGGTTGTGTTGGGAGGATTGAGGGGGATTGACCGAACTGTCCCTTTAAAAGGACCGACGACCCTCGCAAAGTTCAGCCGGCAAAAGAAGCATCCAGAGACTTTAGTTTAAACACTAAATAAATAAAGACGATTCTGTGTCACGCGCGGCTACGATGAAGGTTAGCGCCTGTTAGCCGGCGCGCCATAAAAAGGGCTACTTGTTTGAGTTTTCATTGCGCCAGGTGCTTCGGTAACACACACACACACACACACACACACACACACACACGGGTACGCAAACACGGAGACGTGCCGCGGGCCGCCGCCTGGATGGAAGCCCTGCGAGCATAAGGACGTCTCTGTGGCGGCGAGTCCGGGCGCATTTGAATGCGGCTTCGTTTTTTCACGCCGTTTACTTTGCATTAAGTTTTGTTAACTGATGAAACGTAATGGAGGAATCTATGAAGGCGGCCCTGTCTCGCCGCGCTAACCTCACGACTGCCTGGAGGGTGTGTGTGTGTGGGGGGGGGGGTGACACAGGTCAGCAGGTACCTTACTTTTGATAGTGTTTTACATCAAGGCTTTGGAATCGGTCACAAATTCTGGGGAAAATAGTGTGTGAAGCCTACGATTAGCATGCGGTTGCAGGCGATTAGCTTACAGCACTCGATGGGATGCGACGCCACCTGCAGGGGGACGGGCTGCCCCCCCGGCTGGGGTATGTGAACGCGGAACACCAGGCGGACTCGGGTGTTCTTCCTCCCCACGTCGGTCTCGCCTTTCCTCAGCTCAATGTCGGCGTTCCTGAGCTTCAGGATCCCGGCGCAGTCGATTCTGCAAGACGTCGGAGGGAGGGCACGGTTTTACCTCGGTGAACTACAAATCCCGGGTCGGGGAAACACGGATGCATTTCCCGTTGCTGCGCTATGTCGTTCAGATCACATAGCAGAAGAAGTTTCTCGACTTTTGCTGCAAAGGATCATGTGTACATGAACATCTGATTTACTACGGGAGAAATAAAACCTTGCTAACCTAGTGGCCTGCTAACTTACTTGTTTGGTGGACCTCCTGACTACTTTACATACAGACCAAAAAGCCTAATTAAAGACTGACTTAATTTTCAACTGTTTACTTCCTGACCTACTGACTACATCACTCACTTACTGACCTACTTAGTGACTGACAAACTAACTCTCTGACTGACTGACTGACTGACTTAGTCACAAGCTGATTCACCTCCTGACCTACTGACTAGATCACTCACCTTGCTAACCTACTAACCAATATATCCACTGAGTACTGACCGGCGGACTGACTGACTGGTGTACCAATGGGCATATTTTCTTACAAACTTAAAGTTAACTTATAATCTCTCAATTACTTATCAACCAAACAACCAAATTCACTGTCTGATGAATCGATGGACGTAACCAAAGACTTACAGCACTGCCCTACAGACTAACTTACTGAGGGACAAGATTTACCTCCCCTCCATGAGCTGCCACCTTTCCATGGTGGCCGGGTTTGCACGTCCCAGTGAGCTATATCCGACTATATATCGTCAGACTCACCCCGATGCACAGCTTGGGGTCTGGAACCAGGCCTCTTGAGAGGGGCTGGACTCTTTTTTTTTATTCTGGAGTTGCCCCCGATGAGAGGCGCACCTTAACTCAAGGTGTGGGCATATTGATTGCCCCCCATTTCGGCACCTGGACGTTGGGGTTCAACCCGGAGGAGGAGAGGGTAGCCTCCCTCCGCCCTCAGGTGGGTTCTGACTGTTGTTTGTGGTTATGCACCCAACGACAGTTCAGTCTACCCACCCTTCTTGGGGTCCCTAGAGAGCACTTCTACAGGGGACTCCCTTGTTCTACAGGGAAACTTCAACGCTCACTTGGGCAACGACAGTGCGACTTAGAAGGGCGTGACTGAGCGGGACGGCCCCCCCCCGATCTGAACCCAAGCAGTGTTTTGTTATTGGACTTCTGTGCTCGTCACAGAATGTCCATAACAAACATAAAGGTGTCCATATGTGCACTTGGCACCAACACACGTTAGGCTACAGTTCTTTGATCGACCTTGTGGTTGTATCGTCGGACTTGCAGCCACATGTCCTGGACACTCGGGTGAACAGAGGGGCGAAGCTGTTAACTGAGCTGTTAACCCCCCTGGTGGTGAGCTGGCTCCGATGGTGGGGGAGGATGCGGCAGATCCAAACGTAACGTGAGGGTCTACTGGGAACGTCTGGCAGAGTCTCCTGTCAGAAGGAGTTTCAACTCCCACCTCCAGCAGAACTGCAATCATGTCCAGAGGGAGGCGGGAACATTGGGCCATGTGCGGTGCTTCAATTGTTGAGGCGGCAGACTGGAGCTGCAGCCATAATGCGGTCGGCACCTGTTGGGGTGACAATCCTCAAATCCACGGTGGACTCCAGCGATGAGGAATGCCGTCAAATTGAAGGAGTCCTATCGGGCCTCTCTGGCGTATGGGGTTCTGGAGGCAGCTGGCAGGTACCGGCAGGCCTAGCGGCATGCATATTTGGTGGGTGCTGATGCAAATACCCAGGCGTGGGAGGAGTTTGAGGAGACCATAGAAAAACTACTTCCGGTGGGCGGCGAGGAGATTCTGGTCCACCACCCGGCGGCTCAGGAGGGTGAAGCAGCGCTCCGTCAACAATGTGTACAGTGGGAGCGGGACAATACTGACCTCAACTCGAGACATTGTTGATCAGTAGTAGGCATACTTCTGAGACTTCCTCAACCCCATTGAAACGCCTTCCAATGAGTAAGCAGAGCCGGGGGTCTCTGGAGCAGACACGCCTATTTCCGGGGCTGAAGTTGCTGAAGAAGTCAAAAAGCTCTTCAGTAGCGGGTCCAAGGGGTGGATGAGGTCCGCCCTGGGTTCCTCAAGGCTCTGGATGCTGTAGGGCTGTCCTGGCTAAGACATCTCTGCCGCATTGCGTGGACGTCGGGGACAATGCCGCAGGACTTGCAGGCCGGGGTGGTGATCCCCCTTTTTAAAAAGGGGGATCGGATCGGAGGGTGTACAGTGGACCAGCGCTATACCCCCCGCAGGGTCCTTGATGGAGCATGGGAGTTTGCCCAACCAGTCTACATGTGTTTTGTGGATCTGGAGAAGGAATTCGACCGTGTCCCGCGGGCAATCCTGTGGGGGATGCTCCAGGAGTATGGGGTACCGAACCCTGTCATACGGGCTATTTGGTCCCTGTATGATTGGTGTTATGCTGGTTGTAAGTCAGCCCTGTTTCCTGTGAGAGCTGGACTACGCCAGGGCTGCCATTTGTCACTTATTCTGTTCATAACTTTTACGGACAGAATTTCTAAGCGCAACCAGGGCGTCCACGGGATCCGGTCTGGTGGCCGCAGGATTTAGTCTCTGCTTTTTGCAGATGATGTGGTTCTGTTGCCTATATCAGGCCATGACCTCCAGCTTTCACCGGAGTGGTTCGCAGCCGGGTGTGATGTTCAGCACCTCCAAATCCGAGACCATGGTGCTCAACTGGAAATGGGTGGAATGCCCACTCCGGGTGGGGGAGAAGGTCCTGCCCCAAGTGAAGGAGTTCAAGTATCGTGGGGTCTTGTTCACGAGTGAGGAAAGGATGGAGCGGGAGATCGACAGGCAGGTGAAGAGGGAGCTCAGCCAAAAGACAAAGCTCTCAATTTACCCGTTGAGCTAAGTTCCCACCCTCACCTATGGTCAGGAGCTGTGTGCAGTGACCGAAAGAACAAGATTGGGGATACAAGCAGCCGAAATGAGTTTCCTCCGCAGGGTGGCTGGATTCTCCCTTCGAGATAGGGTGAGTTCTTGCGGGAGGAGCTCGGAGTAGAGCAACTGCTCCTCCACATGGAGAGACGTCAGATGAGGTGGCTCGGGCATCAGGTCAGGATGCCTCCTGGACGCCTCCCGGGGGAGGTGTTCCGGGTATGTCCATCTGGGAGGAGACCACAAGGGAAGACCCAGGACACGTTGGAGAGACTATGTCTCCAGGCTGGCCTGGGAACACACTGGGGTCCCCAAGAGGAGCTGGACCTTGTGACAGGGGAGAGGGAGGTCTGGCTCTCACTGCCCCTGCTGCTGCCCGTTGATGGATGGATGGATAGATTTACCTACCGACCTACTTTCATTTTGACTGTTGACCAACTGACCAGCATGACCCATTGATACACCTACTGACAAGCACAGGCTGAAGTACTATCTCATGCACTGTCCTTCTTATTAACTAACTGACTTACTAACTTACCTACTAACCTCCTGAATGAGCCGAGTTAGTTACTAAATTTCAAACTGACTTCCTTACTCACTGTCACACTAACCCCCTTTTACTCACTGACTTGGTTACTCACTGACTGACTTCCTGACTCACTAACCTTCTTCTTCCTGGGTAAATGAGGTGCTTAGTTACCCATAAGCACTATGATACAAGCTGTCTTCTTGGTCTGACTGTCTGACTTGGTCACTTAGTTACTTATTCCCTCGCTGACTTCCTGTCACACTAACCCTCTACTTACCTACGGACTCAGTTACTAGCAGATCATAACCCTCTTCTTACTAAGTGACTTGGTTACTCACTGACCGACTCCCTGTCTCATTGCCCCACCAATGGTCTTCTTACTGACTGACTTAGTACTCACTGACTGACTTCCTAACTGACTAACCTTCTTACTGACCGACTTAGTTACTCAACAACTGAGTTGCTTAGTTGTTTAGTCACTCACCGACTTCCTGTCACATCAACCCTCTTCTTCCTGACTGACTTAGAATACCTGGTTACTGACCGACTTAGTGACGTGGTTACTTACTGACTTACTTCCAGACCCGACGTCAAACGCGTTTTATTCTCACCGACTAACTAAACAAGTTATCCCTAAGCTAGCAGAATGGGACTAGAGAGGTAGGTTCTCTTACATGGCCTTCATGTTGTTCTTGGGTTCCAGCGGTATCTCCAGGACCTTGGTCCCGTTGAAGATCTTCTCGTAGCTGGTGGTGGTCACCGTCTTGCCGGTGATGCGGTGGACCTGGTAGAAAGCGTGAGGCTTGAGGATCCGCTCGTCGGCCGTGCCGATGAAGATCTGCAGTCGGAGCGGCTCTTTCCCCCGGTAGCCGTGAAGCTGCGGATACGAGAGGGTTGGCACAAAAACACGCCGCATTAATTACCGTGTTATAATATTCACATGCGAGACGTTTTCTACGGTCTTTCAGTGGACATCGATAGTACCCTCTATCAATATTTTACCCAAATGATGTTATAATCCAATTGTAGATCAATATATTCAATAGATCAATATATTCAATAGATTCAATATATGATATTTAGTCAAATGTCAATTGCTAAGTCGACGTCAGGACGTCCAGTGACTGATTTTGACCCCAACAACTTGTTGTTTTATGATTATTATTAGGTAATAACACAGTAATAACACATTGTTTACCAGTAATGGAGAAATCAAACACAAGTGTTGAATTTTAACATCGCCCTACTTTTCATTTTTATCTAGATATATATTTCTGGCGCCCACGCCCTCCTGTGATGTGTAGGACTCTCAACACATCTTTCAAGAATATTATCGAATCTATCTTTAAGATTCTGCAGGATACAAACATTTGTTTATGTCAATAGAATCGGAACCCCTGACTCACTCCTACTGATGCGCTGTCTATAATTAGCCGATGCCGTTAATGTCATCAGCCCACATTTCTATATTCGACATCAATTTCTTTTTTTTCTTTTTTTTTCCTTTAAACGAAAAAGTTGAAGAGTCGGAAGGCGAAGGAGGTGCGAGGCGGAGCGCGGCCCGCCGGCGTCGCCTCCTGAGGAAACCTGCAAAAACCACAGAGCATCAAGTTGCAACCACGTTTTCTCTTTCTTTTCATGCGTGCCTGTGTGTGTGTGTGTGTGTGTGTTTGTGTGTGTGTGTGTGCGCGCACAGGGAGCAGCGAGACAGCTGTGCATCATCTGCAAAGCGACAGAAGGTGGAACACCCAGTTCCTCTCACCACCCGTCCCTCTGATTGGAGTAAAACTAGAACTATGAAGAATTAATTGAGCGGATGTGTGTTTATTGCATCCTAATGTTGCATCGGTGGAAACCATGGCAACCGGAAGGCGAGGGCTCCAGGTCCAGTTGGGAAGCGACAATTTTTTTTTCTTTTACCATCAATGTCTTTACACACATCACTTCCATCTTCAGGAGGCAAGTTCTTCGGAAACAACCTCCACGTCACGTGCTTCCCTTTTCTCTCACCGAGTTGCCACGGTGACGGCGGCGGCGGCGGCGCTGGCGGGTGAGCACCTTCAGCCCCCGTGCGCAGGTAGAAAACACAGGAAACGGCCACGGACATTCGCGGGGCCTCGCGAGCCGCCCCGGCGGTCGCCATGGCAGCGGCAAGAGAGGTGAGTCATGACAGAGGCGACGGGCTAGGAAAAGTAAAGTGGGGCTGCAGGGGGAAGGAGAGGAGGAAGGAAAAAAGGAGGAGAGGAAGGAAGAGGGCAGCCAGGCCTGACCATCTGATCGGACGCGCAAACCGGGCAGAACCGACCCGGGGGGGGGGGGGGGGGCAAAGTGTGTGTGTGTGTATTTTCTTCATTGAAAAAAAACAACAACAAAAAAAAAAGTTGCCACAGCAACAGCAGAGGGGTCAGGGTGTTGTCTTCTGGAGAACATTTTCCAGGATACAAATATGTTCCTCGTTCCATGACCCCCCCCCCCGCCCTATGCACCCACACACACTCTCATGCATCCATGTATACGCGCACACACACATACACACACCGCACCTTCTAATATGTTCCCATCACGTGGCTGCCTTCTGATATAAAGATGGATTTTAAGGATGTTTCGGGGATTCTTTTTTAGTTTTTGAATTTGATATATTTTTGTGAACCCCCTCCATTCACACACAAATGTCTCTCCTGAAAAGTGCGTAGGCATTTTTCTGGTTATTTCCAATGTCATTCTCAATAATGTTCAACTCTCGAGCAATAATCTATAAATCCTTTTTTCTTTCATGAATTAATAGGCCAAATTTGTCTGGGGAGAAATGTTGCATTTTCATGCATTATTTTTCAAAACTATTTAAATAAATGAATAAATTCACAAGTCATGATAAAAATCCAGATCACCATTTGTTATTCTTTGGTAAACCATCATTCCAGCCGGACCCAACTGACGCCTAGAGGCTGGGTTTAACCAGGACGGTTCACCCGTCACCTGACGCATCCGGTCGTTCCCTCTCATTCACACTTTATTTAAGAGATTTCGATGAACCTCCTGACCGTTGAACCGTCTCACCTGCACCACGGGGTGGCCCTCGGTGTGGGCTTTGACGGCCCCCCGGCTGCCCTCCGTCTCGTAGTGGGCCCGGTGGTAAGGCTTGGGCTGCACCTCGATGTGCAGTTCGTACTGGTCGGTGCGGCTCGGGATGGGCCACTCCAGCGGGGGGAGCGAAGCCAGAGGCAGGCTGGAGCACACGGAAGGGGGAAGCGAGGGGGGGTTATATAGAGGAAAATATATGCATATGTTTAAAAAAAAAAAAAAAAAAAAAAATGACGTATGAACCGAGAGTCCTGAAAATTTCACAATGAATACTGATTTTAAAATCAAATTAACTTCTTAGCATTTGTAATGTATATAACAAATATTTAATGTATTTTTACATTTGTATCATTTATTTAAAATATGTATACATTTTTAATATAGTATTTATGATATCAAATGTTAATATTTTCAATTTTTCAGATTTTTTTGGGTCACAAATATGAGTTGCTTATGTCCATCCGTGAACTGTCTTGTTTATACCGCTTTTAACTGTCGATTCCAAAATCATTTTATTCCTTGTTATATTTTACTTTATACATCATCTTTTTTTCTTGTTATTCCCCATAATGTTTGTCCATGAAAAATATTTAATTGGATTGTAATTTCAGTCTTATATTATTATTATCATCATCATTATTATTATTATTATTATTATTATTACAAGGAGCAAATGCAGTCTATTTCCCATTTCTTCCCATACTATGTCATATTTTACATAGACTATAAATAGTCTATAATAATCTATAAAAGCTAATCTACAGTCTGATAACATCAGGCTCTATATGAATGTATACCGCAAATGAGACCCTGAAATTATTTCGATATTTTCCGACCAATGTTCAACTAAATATCGGTTGTTCCTCCATCGTGCAGAAGCGAGGATCCGGGATTTGGCGTAAAGGTTTCTAGGCGGGTTCTCGGCCCCCAAGTACCTGCAGATGCTGGGCACCAGCGGTTTGGCCCAATGGGGCGGGATGACGAAGACGGGCTCCGGCGCCGGTTTGGGTTTGATGTCCTGGTCGCACGGCAGCAGGAAGTTCCCGTCGCCGTGGTTGTCGGGGTACAGGGCGTAGGCGGAGCTGCTGGTCTTCACCAGCTTGGACGGAACCAAACCCGGCTGCGCGCCGCCGTTGAACCCGTTCATGGCGTCCAGGAGGCCGCCGCCGGGGTAGTGCGGCGCCATGACGCCGTGCTCGTCGTGGCCGCCGCCGCCGTGCGGGGAAGGGCTGCGGGAGCGTCGCCCCGTCGCCAACCCCGGGATCCTGTACATGTCGTAAGTGCGCTTGCCTTGCGGGGAGTTGGAGCGCGGGCGCGGCGAGGGCGAGCGCGGCAACAGGCAGGCGCCGTCCTCCGTCAGGCTGGTCCGGGGGGACGTGCCGGGGGAGGTTCGCGGCGAGCCGGCGTGGATCCCCTGCAGGCGGGAGCACAGGTCGCCGGAGTTCTGGCCGCCGGTCGGGGACACGCAGGGGGACGCCCAGGGCGAGCAGTTCTCCGAGTGCCAGCTGGCGGAGGAGTTGCTGCTGGCCGGGCTCAGGCACTGCGGCTCGCGGTACACCACGCTCTCGTGGCCCGGGACGGCGAGGGTGGGCCACGGGTGGTTGACGCTCAGGTGCTGGTTCTGCAACGAGTCCCGGCCATGGCTGTAGTGCTCCCTGGACGGGGTGATCTCGATCCGCGGGCTCAGGGTCAGGCCCGCCGGGCGGACGGCGTCCGGGTAGCCCCTGATCTCCTGGGGGTCGTAGCCCGGGAGGCCCTCGACGGCGGGGCCGTAATGGGAGGCGTCCTCCAGGGGGAAGGCCAGCTCAGACTCCGAGCCCAGGACCTTGTGGGACTCGAGGGCGGGGTCATCTGGGGACGGGAGAGGAAGAGCGTTAAAATCCTCAAAACAACATTTGTCTGACGGCCGCGACGACGCCCCGAGGCCGTGATCCCACAGACGGTCAGCGTAAACGTTGAAGATCTGCCGGGAGATCCTTCCCGAAGAAGATCCTTACCAATATGCATGGAGATAAACTGCTGGGGGGAAACAGCGATAAGAAAAAAATTAAAAAAAAAATCAAATAAAAAACAAAATAATAATATCTGCAAAAAAAACAATAATACCTGCATGAACATGTCGAGATTATAGTCCACATTAGAAATAATGGACAAACTGAGATAATCAAAGAGACATTTAGAATGGAAACCCCTCAAAAGAGTCAAGGGGGAAAAAAATAATCCGCGAGATTAAAAGCGGGTTTCAATGTTCATTTTTTACTCCGATTTTATTCAGATTTCGATATTTTCCATAGTTTCTGCTTTCTGGACCGGAGCAGAGACGCCGAGTCAGATGATCGACATATGAATGAAGAGTTTCAGGCAAAAATGATCCGGGATTGGGATGGATTAATTCAGCGTGTGAGAGTTTTAACCGGATAAATAAAACCAGATAAAGGAATCCGGATCCTGATTCATCCTAATCTCCGGCCTCCAACTCTGAACCTCAAATTGGATTAACCCCGACTTCCCTCTACATTTAATCCTAATTTTTCTTATTAATATAATCCTAATTTTTCTCGACGTGCACGCGCGTGCTCGCACCCACTTCCTGTTTGGTCTCCGAGCGCCGCCATGTGTCAATTAAACCACCAAACAGACGAGGAAGAGCGAGTGTGTTAGTGTGTGTGTGAGAGAGACACACGCACGCGGAGACACGTGCACGTGGCGCACCAACCTTGCCGTCCCGCGGGAAAGTCTCCCGGGGGGATTCCGTATTCAAAAAGATCCTCAAATTGCAGATCGTCCTCGGTGTGTACGCGCTCCAGCACCTCCTCCTCCGCCGCCGCCGCCGCCGCCGGGCCGCCGAACAACGCGCTCACGCTCATCCGTGCGTCGATGCCGCTGCGCACCTGCTGCCACTTCCGGTTTAGTGCTGGTTTGTTTGTTTGTTTTTGTTTCTTTTGTTTTCTTTTGTTTTGTTCGCAGCGCAGCTGAGGGTGGGACGCGGCGGAGACGCGCACGGACACCGGAGAGGAACCTGCTCAGAGTGACGGGCGAAGCATCGCGGGAGGTGGCGCGCGTCCACTTCCTGTTTCGGTGTGCGCCAGAAGGCGGGTCCTTGCACATCTGCGTGCGTGTACGTGTACGTGTACGTGTGAGTGTGTGTTGATGCTTTGGAAGCCGGACCGGATAATCGAGCTCATCGCTCCGCCCTGTCAGGTCAGGCGAACCAAAAAAACTACAAAACTACAAAAAAGTGTAGTTTGGACGGGATTTGACGAGATTACGACCCCGCGCGCTCATGGTATCGCGATACTGCCCCCAGGTGTCTGACACGAGGAAGAGGATCCTCCACACCCGCGCATCATCCACGTCTCGTCTGAACAAATTGATGAATTAGACCATTAAGTCATTAAGTAATATTAAATAAGCCTCTACTTTTCTCATCTGTCCATCAATCGTCTAGGTGAGCACGTGTGACATTTTTAATCCCACTAACCGGTTACAGTAACCGGGATTTGAGATTTCCCGTGTGTGTGTGTGTGTGTGTGTGTGTGTGTGTGTGTCGAGAGAGGGGGGCCCACGGAGGGAATCCCCGTGGGGTCTCGCAGGAACCCGCAGTCTCGCACGCCCTGTCAGCAATTTTTTTTTTTTTTACAGACACACACACACACAGGCACACAGGCACACACGCACATACACACACATACACGCACGACCAGAGATGAGTGGCTCGACCGGACACACGTGCGAGCGTGACGCCTGACGTCCCACAAGAAAATCAGTCATGCACATCTATAACCGTCTATAACACATTAATAAGACAGCTATAACACATTTTTAACACAGCTATAATACATTAATAACACATCTGTAACATCTGTAACACATCTATAACTCATTGATATCCCCTGTATAACAATTTATAACACATCTATCACACAACTATTACACATCATCTCTATAACCTAGCCGTATCACATCTGTAACACATATATGACATATCTATAAACAGTCTATAACACATATATACATCCATCCATCCATCTTCTAACGCTGCAAGCAGGGTCACGGATGACACACATATGACATAGCGATATCATCTGTATTACCAATCTATAACAGCTCTATTACACATTTATAACACCTCTATTACACATATATAACAGCCTTGTACTGCATTTATAGTGTCTAACCGGCGCTGTGAGTGAAGGGCGAGCAGAAACGCCCAATCACGTGTCGTTAAAAGACGCGCAAGGATCAACATCCATGTAATAAACCTGTAATAACCGCCCACGCAGGAACATTACCCCCCACCCACCCACCCACCCGCGCAACTAATAAAGTTTTAGCAGGAATTGTTCGTCGCGTTTGTGTCAAACATCCCAACCATCCCTGAAATGTAACACACGCGCACACGCACGGGGGGTGACACCCCCCCCCACACACACACACGCACACGCACTATCTCCACGCGGAACGGTTGAGAATCAAAGGGGTTTTGATTACCAGAGAATCACAACACTTCAGCAGTACCTTGATCCACGGACCTCACGGCGGGACTGTGGTACTGAGCCAGTCTCCAGGTCCCGCGGAACATCTGGGGCGGGAAGGAGCGGGAAAAATAGGAAAAAAAAAGAAAAATAAAATGTATAAAAATTTTAAGTTAAAAAAAAAAGAGGAGAAGATCAAATCGGGGAGGTGAACATGGCTTGGAGGAATGAAGAAAAGCAAAAAAAAAAGGAGAAGCGAGCGTTCCGGTGTTTTTTTTTTTTTTTTTTTTAGGAATAAAAACGAACGCAAGTCCGCCTGGAAACACGCAACCGCCTTCCACGTCCACGTCCACGTCCACGTCCACGTCCACGTCCGCGGGGTCTCCGTGGCGTGCTGTCGTCGCCGCGCCGCGGGTGTTTATAATGGCCCATCGCTGCAGAATAACGGGATTCCCTCAGTGTTTCCTCCTGTTTGCGCGCCTTCGCCATGGAAACCTGGAGCGGCTCCACGGCGGACACGCAGGGCTTTTCCTGCGCGCCCCGTGCTCAGGAATCCATGACGTCATCACGTCTACCCGGCGTAAAAAAGCTGCGGCCGCCGTGGACGCACAACGGCCGCATTGTGAGGAGCGCCTGCAGCGGGGAGGGGACGGCGATGATAAAAAATAAATAAATAAAAAAAATATTAAAAAAAAAAAAAAAAATTATATCATCCAAGAGATTTTTTTTTTTACTTAAAATAAAATTTAAAAAATAAAAATAAGAGTGAGGATTCCAGGAGGCGGAACACAGAGGATTCCATTGTTCCCGCCGGGTGGGGGGTGGTGGTTGGTGGTGGAGGGGGGGAGGTTTTCTATCTGTTTCCATTCCTCGGAGTGGAAATGTGGGCCGCATCTTTTCTCTCCTTCTTTCTTTTCTGGAGTGGAAAAGAAAGAAGGAGAAAAAACGAAAAGAAAAAGAGCCGAATGAGATGAAGGTATAGAGTGACATCATCATTAGAATGACATCATCAGGAGAAGGCCCATCTTTGAACGGAAAGGTCAGAGGGTTCACGCCATTTTAAATGTCCATACGTTCTGTTCTGCCATACCTGATTATAAATATGTATAACCCTTTTTTTGTATATTTTTGTATATTTTTATGTATAACTCACTTCCTTGTCGCCTGATTTACGCAATCATTTTCTTGCGATCCAAATGTGTTGGAGATCAATTTTCAGAGTTCCTTATTGGTGCAAATCCCCGTGTGTGTTCCCAGTTCCGGCCACTGGGGGGAAGGAGGTCTGAGGTTCCACTGTCATTTGTGTCTTTACTTGAAGAACCTTGATTTGGAGATACTTATAGACGCCCCAGCTAAGCGTTTTAGTCGCTACGCCATATATTTGGCACTCGAAGAAGGGAATGTTGATGTTCGGCGGGTTGGAATGAACCCTGGTGGGAATGTGACGAAGAGCTTGATGTTCCTCAGGCTTCAGGATGATGTTTGGTGTTGGAAGACTGAGGTTGGTCTGGGGAGCTTAGAACTTGGAGCACCAAACATGCTCACACTAACAATGCCAGACGGGTATTTTGACGTCAAAGATGACCAGATGACCAAAGTAATAATATCACAACAATAGCACTTTCAACTTGCAAAATACATATTTTAGTGCCTGTTTATATATTGTATAGTTATTTTATTGCCTATCTGTATATTTTATATATATTGTCTATTTTGTACAGTTTTATATTTGTATTGTCTTCCCACGACTATAGATGGAAATTAGCTATGAGCTACATCTTTGCCTCTGTGCTCAATGTAATTGTACACTGTCCTAATAAACTTCTAAACAAACAAACAAACTTGGAACACAGGGAACGTAGATCCGCGTCTGTAGGCTACATCAGATCTGGAGGACGTACAACACCGACCTCCGAGAAAGTGATCCAACTCCTTGAGAACATCGAAACCTCGGGAACATATGAACCTGAGGTTCATCAGACACGGGGGAACAGTCGACCCATTCAAGAAGATGGAACTCTGGGCAGATCAAATATGGAGAACACGGCACCTTGAGAACCCTGAGGAGAGCATTAAGGCTGAGAAGATGGAACTTCACCTGCATGAAACACTGGGAATATTTACCCCAAAAACATGGAACCCTGGGCACATCAAATATGCCTGAGAACCTGAGAATCCCAAGAACGTTGAAGCCTTTGGATAGCAAATAGGGGACATGTTAAACCTAAAGAACATCAAAAAAAGTGACTATTTAACCCTGAGAACATGGAACCCAAGGTATGTCGAACACGGGGATCAGCAAACCTTGAGATCTTGGAACCAGAGGTTCGCAAGCGGAGAACACAGAGACCTGACAATGTGGAACCCTGAGAATATCGTACCTTGAGAACATGGAACCAGAGGTACATCAAAAACAAATAAAATATGCAAAATATGGAACTCTTAGAACAGTGAACCCTGAGAACATGAAATTTGAGGTTCATCAAATATGGGGACCTTGGAACCCTGAGAACATAGAACCCTAAAAACATTGAACCCAAGAACATCTTACAAGTTTCTGGCCTCTTTCCTTAAGCGGTTCTGGACATGCAATCTTTAAGATGATTAGATGAGATGTACTTTTATGAGCTTGTGCTTGGGAATTTTTTTTTTTTTTTTTTGCAACAGCAGCAGCAGCAGCGAGACATACAAGGACAAGACGGTGACAAGCTATAAATACACTTAGAAAAATAAAATTCTGAGGTGTAAAAGAATAAAGTATATTCTAAAAAAAAATCTAAAAATAAAATTAGATAAAAAAAATTGAAAAAAAAAATATCTCCATATTTAGCAATGTACGGGAATAAATTATGTTATTGTATAGGGTCACCTAATTTAACCTTCTTCCTGTGTTAGTTTTCTGGCGTTAAAGAGACGGTTTCGACCCGTGTCTTAAATCAGCTTTAAAATACACTAAAAATAAAAACTTAAATTCCAATTTTTTTTCTCATCTCTCGGTTACCTTGTTAGGCTTCCTTATCCATGAAAATATTGGGTTTAATATTTTTGTTGTGGTTCTCTGGGCCTTTTTATTGTTATTAGTATACCTCTTGTTTTCAATAAAAAACAGAAAAATTAACTTCAAGAGAATAATATAAATAAATTAAAGGATGTTGTGTTACCAGAATATTGGTAAGGGGTATAGAACACATCTCTGAAATGAATTTGTTGATTTATTTTCTTCATTTTAAAATTAATAACCATTGTAACATCTATGGTGTTATGGATCATTTTCGACCCATATATATTTTCTTCAAGAAAATGCCAAAAAACAAAAAAATGTCAGCAATAGAACTTTAAATATGAATGTTTTTCAGACAGAAAGACACACACACACACACATACTCACACACACCTGACACCACTCTAATCAGTGATATAATCAGGAAGATTCTTCTGAAGACACAAAGCAGGAGGGGCATCGGATCATCAGATCATCGGAACATCTGATCATTGGAACGTCGGAACGGTCAACGATCGGATGAATTTAAAAGACCGACGTCAAAACAAACAAACTAACAACGCCCAGAGTCCAAAATCTCGACGGCTCCAGATGTTCTCGGTCACGACGCGAGTCTGATTAGCATGATGTAGCATCGATAACGGACACCCGCGTCGTATTTCCTGACTCGTGACTCGGCTCTGACTCGAAATACTCCCGTCAGACCTGAGGGAGGTCAGGGAAGTCAACGACTGACTTGGAGGTTCAGTCCGCTCAAGTCAATCTAGCGCCATTCAGGAGTCTGTGCCGTTTCAGACCCCATTTAGGACATTTCTCCCTTGACTGGGATACTTCTTTGAAGACCTGACTTATATTTCAGGACATGGTAACAACTCAGACACTGCACTCCATTTCTCCTTTTACCACCTTGGACTTGTCATGGACTCTGGTGTTTTAGGTTCTCTAGTCATGAATATTTATATCAAGGAGCTCTTCATCATTGACTTGGACTCAGGTACCAACCGGAGCGTCGACTCAGAAGTGACCTGGCCTCTGATGTTAGTGGTGAACTTCCTCTTTGGGGAGTCTTTCCCAACCGCCAGGAATCGACTCGCAACTCGGACCCCTCGACCCCTTTCCGGTTAGTTTTTCGTATCTTGTTACTTTGAGTGGGAACCGAAAACGAATCAACACGGCCGGTTTCACCCAACAGACCTGTTAGCTTATGCTAGGCTAACTATACAAACACTAATTAGCAAGTCGGTCTGCGCGTTCCTTGAGAAGCGGTCGGCCCGTTTCCTCGGCCGCCGGTTACAAACCGTGGCATCCTCTCCCGTCGCCTCGAACTCCAAAAGCGGAAAGGATTTCACGGAAAAACACGAAAAACAGAACGCCAGAAGGAAATTACAAAAAAAAAAAAAAAAAAAAGGCGAGTCGCAAAGCGGGGAACGTCTGTGTCCCGTAGCTTACATCAGCCGCATTGACCCCGACGCCACTGGTTGGAAAATGTTCGTACTTGACGGTGGAAGGGGGGGGGGTAAAAAGGGGCGGTTCGGGGGGCAAGCTGCAATCAGGGGGATCTGTTTTGAGTTGAGATGCGGATTAAACCACGTTGGGGTGAACATGACAACCGCAGCGCCGCATTTGTGGCGACGACAACGGCGGGGGGAGCACCATGTAAATTCCTCCACTGTTATGGAACTCTTATGCAACCCCCTGAAAATCATGAATGAGTAAAAGAAAATGGCACGCGCTTCAACGACCCAGAGGAAAAAAAGTGCCTGCATCCAGACGGCCGAGTTTGCACTTCCGACTTCCACTCTTTCCGATGCGGCGGCGGCGATTTCCATGGCAGCGACATCGGCTCGCCGAGGTTCTCCGCCGTCTGGGTCAGAGTGCCGACTTTTCCAAGTGTTACATGTGTGGCTGGGCTTTTAAATCCGAGCAGGCGGAAACTGGATATGGAAATGGCAGGTTGCGCCGCATCTCATGGAAACATGTCGGAGGAAACTGCAAGGGGGCGAAGAAGAGGCGGTGCAGGGGTGTTCCTCCTCCATTGGCGTGTTTTACCCGCTGCGTCGCGAGCCTCCTTTCCGACCGACTCGTCCGTAGTTTACCAAAGTCCGTGTCTCTGAAATACCGTCTGTCTGAAAGTGGAAACAGACTGCATTTCCTCCGATGTTACTTTTTGTCGACTGGCTCGACTTGGACTGTTCAGTTGACTTCACCCGAGAACTAATCTGTTGACTTGACCTGGTTTCTGCATGAGACTCGAGTCAGAGTTTGTCTCTATCGGGAGACTCGAGGCCAGACATGGAATCCTTGATGACTCAGCTCGAGGTCTCCTTGGAAATGACTGGACACATGACCGGTGACTTGACTTTTACCTTTGTTTCCACATAGCCTGGACTAGTTCCAGGTGGCTAATGACTTAAAATTGACCTTTGGAGTCAGAGACTCAACACAAACACTTATTTGGTGACTTGGCCTGGACTAGTTTCGGGTGACTGGTGACTTGAAATGGACCCTGGGCTCGACTGAGACCTTTTTCAGAGACTCGCCACTGGCACTTGTTTGGTGTCTTGGCCCGGGCTACTTCTGGGTGACTGGCGACTTGAACTAGACCCGGGGCTTGACTGAGACTTTTCCTCGGAGACTCGACACTGACGTTTGTTCGGTGACTTGGCCTGGACTAGTCCAGGGTGACCGGTGATTTGAAATTGACCTTGCGGTTGACTGAGACCTTTTTCAGAGACTCGCCACTGGCACTTGTTTGGTGTCTTGGGCTGGACTACTTCTGGGTGACTGGCGACTTGAACTGGACCTTGTGGTTGGCTGAGACTTTTCCTCAGACTCACCACTGACTCTTGTTTGGTGACTTGTGACTTGATTTGAACTTCCAACAGTGAGTGTTGTCCTTTGACAACTTGATACATTTTTTTGATATGCTAGCCAGTAACACATACTTCATTACATAGCTCTACACTTTTTCCCACGTAACACTACCGGATGGGGCCGTGGACTCGGGTCACTTGATTTTGGCCGGTGTCAGACCAGAGTCACAGACCCGATGACCTCAGAGCAGGAGCGTTTCTCATGTCTCAGCCGGACCGACCAGACCTGAACCAAAACAGTGACGAACCAAAATACCATTTTCCAGCAGTGACGCTCGCTTTGGGATGACTCAGCTGTGACCTTTGACCCTCGCTTTCCACAAACGGAAACCCGCCACCCTCAAGGCGTCTGGAACTAAACCCCCGTTCTTGGTTTCGGACGTTGGTTCGCGACCTGCCGCGGGGCTTCAGGTTGCCGCAGACCCACAAACAGCAAATTCAGGCCCAGGACTGAGTTCCCTGCAAGCGAAAGTCCTAGGTCATGTTTTGAGAAACATCTAGATCCATGCTTTTCCAGCGTCACATAGTGAACAAGTAGCATCGTTGTCTACAGAGACCGCTGACGTCACCGTAAGTGACATTAAACTTCGACATGTTAAATTATAACCAAATAGTTTTCTTATGATGAACCATTAGCAAACGCACACATAGCAACAGTGGAAATATACTTCCGATGCTACGATAACAACAATGCTGCAGTAGTTGCAACGTAACGACGGATATGATTTCATGTCGATACAACAGTTCAGCGTCACAGTTTTAGCATTTGCTCAAAGGCACGCCTGCAGAATCCAGGTTTGAACCAGCAACCCCCGATTTATGTGCCCTGTTATTGCAGTATTTCTAAGCCACGCAGTAACAACATAGTTATTAGTAGTGAGACTCAACCTTTGTACTTAGGCATATCATGTATGCGGTACAAATATGCTAAATAGACCCAGTGTGTGCAAGTGTGTTACGTAAACTGTATATATAAACACACACACACGTCTTGTATTTCTATACACGCACATAAATATCTTACTTATCGCTGGTTTTGAGAACTATATGAACATATATATACATACACACACATATACAGCATACAGACACAGCATATACAGTCTGTACACAGTACGAATATGCAAAGTAGTGTGTGTGCATGTGTGTTGTGTATATACACACACAGCACATGCAGTGCATTTTTATGGATGCATATATATATATATATGTATTTATATAGACATACAATATATGTATAATATATACATATATATGTATATATAGTTAAAGTACTTGGATATAAAAAGTATAGTGACACAATAGCATACAAATGGTACACTAATGCAAAATAAAGTGTGTGCATGGCTCGCATATATACACATAAAGCACATGTAGTGTATCTTAATACACAAATGCACACATATATACTTTTTATACTTGTATATTAAAATGATACATATATAACGGTATGTTGTGCATGTATGTATTTATGTGCACAATATCTATGCATGCAGACTTAATATGTACGGACACATATCTTAATGTACATATATATGTACATTATTTTGAGCGTTCAGAGTATATGGGAGAAGTAAGCAGTGTACATGTACATGAGGGGAGTACCAGTGTGTACTTTCAGCTCCGAGCCGTGACTTCAGGCTCTTGTGCAACAAGGAATCCTGTTTCCTTCCTGCCACAACTTGAGATCCTCTAAAAACACCCCCCCCTCCTTTTTTTTTTTTTTTTTTTCTTTTTCCAAATTGCATGAACTAAAACGTTCCATCAACATGGAAACTACATACATCTATGCCGGAGCCCAACAAAAAAAGAAAAAAAAAAAAAAAAAAAAAAAGGAGCAGCCTCCTTATGTAACAGGATTCAGAT
Source organism: Fistularia commersonii (assembly GCF_037954325.1). Classification (NCBI taxonomy): domain Eukaryota; kingdom Metazoa; phylum Chordata; class Actinopteri; order Syngnathiformes; family Fistulariidae; genus Fistularia; species Fistularia commersonii. The sequence goes on along the minus strand of NC_141297.1, from coordinate 7,950,514 downwards.
CAATACTCAGATGTTTGTAAAAAAAAAAAAAAAAAAAAAAAAAAAGCGTCGTGTCCCGGGTCTGAGTGGAAAAGCGGCAGACAGACTCGCTCATGGATTTTTCCCATCTGAGTTTGGTCTCATGAATTCCCATGAAACAATGTCACCCCCCCCCATCCCCACCCGCCGACATGCCCCTCCCCCCCACCGCCGCCGCCGCCGCCTGTTGGTATGTTCTGTCTGGTCCAGGTTTCCTTTTCCAGCCTTCTGTATTTTGTAACTCCCACGTCTCTGTACGTTCTGTCGCCACAACGTGGACCTGGAGGCTGGGGAATAAATAAAAAGTAAACCGAAATACATGGCGTTTTCACCAGATTCTGGAAGCTAGCCGCGTGGTGGTGGTGATGGGGGGGAGCGGGGGGGGGGGGGGGGGGGGCTCACCTGCACCGGCTTGTTCTTTCCAGGCTGGGCTCCTTCCAGCTCCACTGTCAGGTTCTGCTGTTCTTTCCAAAACACCTGGCTGCTTCCACGTGCAAACCTGCAGCTGCACCATGGATCTGCCCTGGGGTAGCGGGGCACCCAGGTCACTAGTGTGGGGGCATCAAGGTGGTACTGCGGTTACTGGCGGCGGCCAAAATGGGGGCGCCTAAGTCACCGCAGTGGTGGTGGGTGGGTGGGTGGGGGGCAACATGTTGACCCCGTTTATGTGAACTTGACTGGGATTTCAGCTGATAGCAGGTTTTACTCATCAACACTTCAGCCGGCAAAGACACAATTGGCCGGACGCTAGCCTTGCTATGATGTCCCATGCTAAATGAAAAATATTGGGCACTAATTTACCCAATAATCAATGACGTCGCAGGTCCATCATTAAAATAAAGCATACCGTGTATCTGTGGGCACATGTACTATTAATACTTTGACAAAAGTATTTAATATATGAAGACGTGAGTAGTGGCGCTGCATGTTTGTTTGCTTTCAATAAGATGTCAATCAAATATTACCTCCGTTTGTTTTTTTTTGTTTAAACTTGCTAACAACGCAGGCAGACATCGTGATATTTCCGATGCGCCGGCAGCCCGGTTCTGACGGGTTCGGTCTCTCTAAGAAACATCGGAGGGCGCTGACGTGGTTTTCCGCTGGCATCGGATCAAACGTGGTTCCGTGCTACAGCGGCGGCGGCGGCTCCGTGACAATGAAGCTCGATGTCGCATTCGTGTTCTGGCGGCCCCGTCTCTCCCTCGCCGCTCTGTCGGGGGGGAAGGGGTTGCAGCGTTTTCCAAGCCGGAAAACTCAACCCCGGCCTTGAAAATGCCGACGATGTAATGCGGAGGCCCCGTGCCGCCTCGACGCGGGGCGTTACGTAACAGCCCTCGGGTTACCTCTCCGTCAGGGGCTGGTCGAGGGAGGGAGGGAAAAATAAAAACGTTGCAAAAATGAACAAGTTCTGATCTGAATGTTCGGCTGTCACACAATTCCTCTTCACGGATTCAAATTGACGGCGGCTCTTTTCTTTACTTCCAATGGTATGAGTTACGTTTCCGTGGCGATGGAAGGAGCCAGAGAACAGCGAACCCTGGGACCAGATGGCGGAGAAAATATTAACTGTACAAAGAAGAATGAAAACAGTCTTCCTCTGGTCCGACGATAGAGCTACGTTTCAAAAATTCAAAATGGCGTCCGTGTCCTGTCGATGTTGTTTACAGGAAAAACAAACAGAAAGCAAAGGGAGGGGACAAAAGAAGAAAAAACGGTGGCAGAGGCTCAGGAGACGCGACGTCGAGAGAAGAACGGTCAGCTGATCACAGGACGCTGGCACAGGAAGGAAGCTGATTGGACGAAATGCCAAGATATGGGTAGACAGGAAGTGGCGCACAAAACGACACACGTGAGGCCGACTGTCAAAATAAAGCAGGAAGTGACGTGACAAGACGGGTCGACACCGAGAAATGAATTGATCGACTAACCAATTCATCGATGAACTCATTTTTTTTTCATTTATTTTCTACACACCTTTTCTTACAGTCAATCCGGGCGATTTAGGGTCTTAAATGAACCTCAAAATCTGTATTTCAAACAAGTCCGTCCACCCGTGGCGGCGCTACCTGCCGGTGGAGACGTCTCGTTCTCGCCAGTCGCTTCGCACCTCCACGGCGGCGGAGTGGAACACCGCCATTAAGGAGCGATTGTTTCTGGGCGCAGACGGAGGCGTGCACGCTGGAGGAAGGCCCTCAGATAAGGACAGAAACAATGTTTGTCTTTCCTCCCCGCCGTGGCGTGTCGGTGGCGTGATGTAATGTTTTTGAAATAATCCTGATGGAGTCGGTGGGAGTTAATGGGTTTTTGATGTCATGTCTGAGGCTCGTTATCATTATTATTATTATATCAATATATTACATATTATGTGTAAAATATGTACATAATTTTATTACATTTCACAACAGAAAGAATCTATTCACAATTTAGTTTAAAAAATATTTTGAAAATTACAAAAAATAGATAAAATCTCTATTTTTATATACATATAAATTTACTCACATACTTTTGTAAAGCTGATAAACACACTACGCTATTATTGGCTTATTCCAATAATCAAAATAAAATAAAAAAAAGAAAATTTATATAATGTAAACATTCAGACAATCAAAATGACTGCGCTAATTAAATTGCATAAATAATTCAATGACTTTTTCTAAGGCTTCCATTGCAGCAGAATGATTCCAACTCCCCGAATTCGAAATAAGTTGGAAATAAACAATTGGGACAATCGAGTGAGAGGAGGCAGTCGTCAGACTCTGCAGGAAGGAGTTTTCCTTTTGCCAAACCACTTCCTGTTTAAAGCGCCGCACAAACGCTGGGCAGAGATCAGTCGGGGATTCCTCAGCAGGACCTCGGACTACGTAAACAAGAAGGCCACATTGACATTGTGCAGTTGCTATGTTTTTTTTATTCATTTTATTTGCGCAATACGGACACCATATCTATTCTTCGGTTAAATAAAAACATTAAATGTGCATACAAGTATGTATTACTTTTGGTCGTGAGTCTTTTTGCTGACACTCAATTAAATGAATATTAATCGTGATTAATCTAAATTATTTTTTTCTAGCATGAGCTGAAACAAAATACTTTTATAAACGTGTCTATAGGACATATAATTTTTTTTCCATATTTGTCAATGGAGGCTTTGGAGTTTTTGAAACTGAAGGAAAAATGACAACAAGAAACCAAAAACATGAGATTTATTAATCTTCATTATCATCATCATCATCATCACGACATTGACACGGACACGCGACTCCCTTTTTTGTTCTGCTCATAATCTGAACCGTTTCATTAAAAAAAAGAAAAGGTTAATAAATAAAAACGGGTTATTTACAAAGCGACCGCAAGTCGTGCTCCACCGGTCCCCGTGGAAACACAAGAACACCCTGGTTTCCACGGAAACCAGAGTCTGGCTTTCAACCGTGTTCGAACAGAACGAGTTTGAAACCGAAAAAAAAAAAAAACGTTCCGGGTCTAAAAGCGAACCGGAGCGAATTCACCCGAACCGTTTCTTTTTGGGGGGGCGGAGTCACAACCTTTTTTTTTTTGTTTGTTTTTTTTTGCAGCTCCTGAATTCACAGACCAACGAATGGAGAAGGCGAAGATCCGAAGCGGCGGAAGAGCGCGAGCAAGAAAGCGACGACATCATCGTCGCCGTACCGCGGGTCGAATGAGTGAGTATCCACGGTAACCATCCGGCGTGGTGCAAAGGCGGTATTTACAGGTTAGTAGGCGAAGGGTTCACTTTTGATACGATTCCCTTTCTTTTCCGTCCCCCGGCTTTTTGAAGCGGCGGCGGTTAGACGACACGTGTGGAAGGGAGGGGGGGGGTCGGCGGTGTATTTTCGGCTATGGCTTTTAGGTCAGTGTTACGCTGAGTCATGGCGGGCCGGGCCACATGAGAGGCGGCGCATTCCCGGGGCCGGAGCGCCGAGGCTGCCGGCGTTTGCACTCCGGCTCCCGCTGTGGGACGCGGAGACGGATTTGACATCAAAAGGCGGCGGCGGCGGCGAAAATAAACAACCACACCGCCTCCGCTTGGAGGGAGCGCGTGCATGTATGTGCATGTGGTGTGTCTGTATGTGTGTGTGTGTGACGCATAAACAAACACACACACTCTGAAAGACGTGTGTTTCCTGCCGGTGGCGGAGCCAATTCCAGCCGCGGAGTTCACCAGTGTGTCCCGAGTGTGTGTGTGTATGTGTGTGTGTGTGTGTGACGTCAAGGGCGACTTCCAACGGGTAAAGAAAAAAAAAAAAAAAAAGGAAACAAAAAAACATAACAAAAAAGTGCGTTGGTGGGACTTAGAGGCGATGATTCCCCGCCGGGACGGACGCTCACCTTGTTGTCAGGATTATAATCCCATCCCATAATATCTGTGTGTTTGCTTCCAGGTGTGAACGCTGGATGCAGGGGGGGCGGGGCAGGACTGGGGGGGGGGGCGCCGGGGGTCCGGCTCTCTAGGAGGTCAGCTTGGAGTAGCTTGGCGGGGAGAAGCGCCGCCGCAGGTACTTGAGGATGTAGAGCGGCAGGCAGCTGACCAGCGTGATGACGGTCACCTTCCACAGGAACGACGGCGTGGTGATGAAGTGGACGTCTGTGGATGGGGGTCAAAGGTCACGGGGGTTAGACGTGTTTGATGGCGTTCCGAAGGAACCCCGTTTGCGCGGACGGCGTTGCGAAATCCTCGCGCGCTCTGCCCGCCGAAAGGGACGACCTTACGCGTGACGTCGGGTCATTACACCGTTATAGCACTGTAATTACACGCTAGTACCGCGTTACTACCACCGCCACGCACTCCCTCGCCAGTCTGGTTCTATTTAAACCGCTCAAAACCCACACCTCGGGGTATTTTTAGGGCCTGAAAACGAAGAGGCCGAGTTTTGGGATTCCTGAAGGCGCAGCAGAAACCCCGCCTTCGCCTTCAATTTCCGCCGTGTCCAAAAGCAGAAGGCCTTGGGTGTGCGGCGGCGGCGGCGGTTGCTCAAGCCGCTCCGGGGGCGAGCTCGGCGTCCGATTCCTTGAAGGCAGAAAAAAAACAAAAGGCGTAAAAATATCCACCGCCTGTAGAAGAAAAAAAAAACCAAAAACCTCCGTAACAGATTTTTTAGGATCCACTCCTGCCCACAGACGGGAGGAGGTCATGTGACCGCACGTCTGAGGCTCCTGACTCCAAAAAGAGGTCTTACTCGTGAGTGTGACGTTAAAAAAAAAAAAAAAAGAAAAAAAAATCTTCATTTATTTCGTCGCCAAGGTAACGGGATGCTTTCGGCCGTCTTCCCTCTGGTGGCGGGAAGCCGGCCGCCTGATGGTATTTCCTCTGCGGTGCCGGGACGCATCCAAAGAGCCTCGTCCACGTCGGGACGCTTCTTCCTCAAAAACATTCCTCAGCTCATTGCACGCGGGGGGATTCTTCAAGGTCGTCCGAGGCTTCGGAAACATCAGGACGAGCAGAAACCAGAGACAAGGAAGGGGGGGAAAAAATAGAAAGCACTCTCCTGGTTGTTTTGGTTCATTAGCTTCCATTCAGATTTAAATTCTAGCTTGTTTTTAATATATTTTAATCTAACTGTTCTTGCAGCTTTCTTAGTTACACCTGGTTCTTTTCTGCAGTTTGAAGGATCGTCTCGTGTTTACAGGAGTGGCTGCGGATATGCACGTCAGAGGGACGTCAACCTTTTGCCCAAATGTTAGCAAACGGCTAATTAGCATGGCGAAGCAGCAAAGGGAGGAAATAAAAATATGCTGGTTATTATTCGCTCCGTGTTGTCAGTGTTCCTCTTTCTCTTCTCCCACTGGTTTTGGTTTTGAACGTAGCGCTAAAGGTGCACCGCTCCCTACTGTGGTCCCTTACTGCCCGTGGGAACGCAGATCTAACGCAGCCCAAATCTGCTAGCCCTACATGTTAGCATGTAACCGCTACTGTAGCCTCCTTCCTTTGGAACTAAGTGTTGGTTTGCGGGACCGAGCGGCGTCTCTCACCGATGAAGTCGTGCAGAAAGACGAGCGAAGCGATGTAGGAGGCCAGGCTGAGCAGCTCGGCCACCATCATGAGCCAGTGCCACGTCTGGATGGTGAGCGCCACCATCAGCAGCTCGGTCAGGATCAGGGAAGTGAAGGAGATGGCCACGATGTGGACGAACTCCGACTCGAAGAGCAGCAGGGCGCCGTACATGATGATACTGCCTGCCACACACACACACACACACACACACACACGAACACGCACGAAGATCAACTTGAGACAAGAAATTTGCCGTAAACACTTGTCTCAAACTACCCGATGAGTGTGCCTGTGTGTCTAAATGACAAAAAAAAAAGTCACAGGAAACCACGGGAGCTTTTTAAATATCTCGACATTTATGAATCGGTGACGAAAACGTTTGCTCTTTTTTTAAAAATGATCTGCTGATTTGCAGGTAATTACAGTGTAATCACAGTGTAATTACTGTGTAATTACAGGGCAACTTCCTGCTGAAGACTTTAAAATGACGGATCGGTCGTTTCCAAAATAAAAAGCTGTGTGTATTTGTGCGTTACCTTGATAGATGCTTATGAGGACCCAGATCAGAAAGGTCTTGAATGACAGCGGCCGACCCTGTCGGGGAGGGGAGGGGCAAACAACAGGGTTGAGATGTGCTACAAACAGAGTGTGTGTGTGTGTGTGTGTGTGTGTGTGTCTCTCATCGGCCACCTTTAGTAAGTCCTTGTATAGTTCCGGGTACAACATGGCCACCTCTGACTTGACGTCCTTGTCCAGCACCAGGGAGAAGACGGGGAACATGGTGTAGATGGTGGAGTAGCTGCAACCAATCAAGACGTCAGAGGCGGCGTCACCGCGGCAACTCGGAGCCGTCAGTCACCGGCGCATTTCTACGCCCAGCCATCGATAAAGAGTGTGTGTGTCTCACCCAATGACCAGGAATCCTTGGTAGAGCGGCACCGAGGCAAAGTAGAAGACGGAGGAGAACACCGCCTACATATGCACACACACACACACACACACACACACACACACACACACACACACACACAGAAATCAGTTTTCCCCTTTGAGTACAGAGGCCAAACAGAAGCGGGTCATGAGGCCGGCCGTCTGGGATCTCTTCAAATCCGATGCCCGTCCCGACGCGCCCCGGCTTCCTCGCTCGGTTTTCTCGGTTTCCCGTCGCCATGGTTACCCGAAACCGTTTCCCAGTTGTCCCGCTGCGGCGGCCCCTGAACACGCAGACCGGATCCAAAACACAGACGGGTTTATCCCAGAAGTCGTCCGGTTCAACTTCCCCTATTATTTTGAATTTTGGCGGTTTCCTGGGTAATTTTCAATTTGAATAACAACAATGATCTTGTCAGAGGATCGGGGTTAGAATCCGGAGGATCCGGTCCAAGCCGCGTTCACAGTTGAAATATCTTACTCTTAAATTCTTCTTGCTGTGGCCCGCACCAGGAAGTCAGAAGCCACTTCACCTGGTTCAGCCGCGATCTTGTAACCTTTGACCTCCCCTTCCCGGCAGGAGAGGAGGTGCTAATTCTGTCCGGAAGAAATCGGACGGGTCAGCGTTTTCACTTTCAAGGGTTTTCTCGCTTTTTTTGGATCAACGTACGCTTCGGCGTACTGCAGCTCCACCCTGACTCGCCGCGCGAACACGCAACCTGTGATTCCTATATATGAACAATAACAGATAATGGATTGTCCCTTTTAAGAAGGCAACAACTGGGACCCGGTCTGGGGCGAACCCCGCCTTCTGCCCGATGGGTCAGCATCCCTGTGACCTGGACTGCAAGATAAGCGTTGTAGATAATAAATGAATGCATGAATGTGGCTTGTGATGACCTCGGGGGTCCACCAGAACATCCGTTTGCGGTAATTAGAGTCAAACCCACTGGTGAAACGGGAGAAAAAGGAGAATTGGCTCGTCGGGCACCGAAGGCGGAGACAAAGGACGGGAGCCGGTGACCTCAGCTTGTCCCCCCGCGATCACAAATACAGATGTGAGTCCTGAGTGGGTACAATGGCCTCGCTCAGGACAATAACCCCCCGCCCCGTGTCACAGACCCATGATGGACGGTCCCATAGGCCGAGGAACTCATTAGCTTCAGGACCGAGTTTCGCTTCCCACGCACTTTATTTAGGAGCCGCCAGAGCAGGCGGGATCTCTGGAGCCGGAGTTCGGGGGAGAAAAATATCTCCATCGGTTGACGTCAGGTTGAGGTGAGGAAGGCGCCAAAAATTCGCCGGTGATAAAGGCGGGGATTTCAGGTCAGGAAGGATGTGGGTTAAACTTCGAAAAGACGTCATTTCTCTTCTTCATAGTGAAATTAAAACAAGCCGGTATCGACGTCAGCCGTTGTGTCGTACGTATCAAATCAGATGCTCTGACACTGAGGTCACATCCGAGTAGCGACCTCTGATCGTTCTCCACGCCAACCAGAACGTCAATACGGGTTCTTCACGGGATTAACAGCCCCGTCTTCCAGCTGCTAGCGCTAGCTGACGTCCGATTTCGGTTGGCGAACTTACTGTCTTAAACCAGATCAATGACAGGCAAGATGGTGGATCCTTCTGATCGGTGGCAAACTCCAGTTTTGTTTCTACAGGTTGGGGTTTTGGTCCCGAAAACAGGGGTGGGACTATTGGGTTAGAGAAAACCCACTGTCAGCCAACTCTTCCTCAGGTTCTCCAATACACTGACTATCTGATCCAGTGCTTCCTGACCTTTATTTTCTTTTTTTTAGTCAGTAAGGACCAACTTGAAGGTAAACCCCAGGTTCCCTTGACCGACTGTTACCGTTACTACATCCAGCTACCGCACGTCAACACCACTAGTACCGATCCTGCTCTGAAATCGCCTTTCTGCCTCTGACTTGGCGCTGATGCTCCAAAGGTAGGTTTGGACCGACATGGAGCCCCGCGATCCGGGTACGAGTCCGCTTATGCTTGAAGACACCTGGTCTGTCGACCGTCGCTTGAACTCAAGCTAACTTCTCCAAAACTTGGGGCAGGAAGCAAAGTTTCCGATGCGGACGGCGATGTGAGGACGTATTTCCATTATCGGCGGTTGTATGAACGGGTGGAAAGACGCTGACGACGCAAAGAGCTGATTGGTCACATGACATCGCTGTTGGGTTAGAACCGCGTTGAAGAAACGCCTCGTGTTCGGCGCGTCACCGGTTAAAAAAAAAAAAAAGAAGAAAACGACAAATACATCTTCGAATTAAGACTATTTTTTTCAAATCGACCATCTGAAATGATGACGCCCGACATCTGGGAGCTCACCTGCATGGTGCTGATGCAGAGGCTGCGGTGGATGACAAACTGGCTGAGGGCGGCGGACCTCTTGTAGCTGTTCCGTCCGTGGACCATCAAGAGGCGGCCCAGGTGCTTGAACTGAGTCACCGAGAAGTCGGCAGCCAGCGACGCCTGCTTCCCTTCCTGTCGAGACCAACAGTTACGACGCCTTCATTAAAGCAAAGAAATGCCACGAGTCTTTTGGTCTGTTTATTCTTCTTGCCCTCGATTTAACCCTTTTATTTAATCGCTGCTTTGCTTCTGGTAACTTAAATTTACTACCGTGGCAAATTTCGTAGGAGATGGACCGCCCTGGAGGACTCCAGTTGCACATCGCAATATTTGGAAGCTAGTTGTTCTCCATATGGATACGGATCGGCGTCGGTTCCAAAGTGTCGGACGCGCGACGTAAATTTAAACACGAACGCTCCTTTTGTTTTCTTTGGAAAGTATCACTGCTCCCAACTTTTAGAAAATCGAAAGAAAAAGATTTGTGATCATGGTTTCTTTGTTGTTTTTTTTTTTTAGGGCATCATGTTTGCAGATGACACTGTGATGTGTAGTGAGAGCAGGTGGAGGGAAATCTGAAAAAGCGGAGGTATGTTCTGGAAACAAGAGGAATGAAGGTTAGCAGCAGCGAGACAGAATATAAAGGAGTGAAAGAGGCGGCTGAGGCTACAGGGAGAGGAGACAAAGAAGGTGGAGCATTTGAAATACTGAGTGTCAACAGTACAGAGGATAGGAGAGTGTGCAGAAGAGTTGAAATGTGTGTGAGTCCGGCCAGAGGTACGGAAGTGTGATGTAGAACAACATGACTGCCATCAGACTCTTTAAACACTCCTTTTTTTTCTGCACTTTACATGCAGCAAAGTCAATGCACATGTAATTACTCCCCATTTAAACTCCACTCCTCTTTGCATTTGCACTCTGGGAGTTGCACACCGTGCTGGATTCAAATGTTTTATCTGCACTTCTAACTGTGTTCATATTTAAAAAATGATTACACTATCATTATTTCTCATCATTAATATACACTGCTCAAAAAAATAAAGGGAACACATCCTAGATCTAAATAAATGAAATATTGTTATGAAATACTTTGCTCTTTACACAGTTGAATCTGCTGACAACAAAATCACACAAAAATGATCAATGGAAATCAATTGTATCAACCCATGGAGGTCTGGATAAGAATCACACTCAAAATTAAAGTGTAATAACAAACTCCAGGCTGATCCAACTTTGATGTAATGTCCTTAAAACAAGTCAAAATGAATCTGTGTTGCTTCCTGAGTGGACACTATGATTTCACAGAAGTGTAATTGACTTGGAGTTACATTGTGTTGTTCAAGTGTTCCCTTTATTTTTTTGAGCAGTATATATCTAAATAGACTGTGGACAGCAAAGTAGGAATGTCACTGCGCAGGGAAACATGTTTCTAAACTGTGCACGTGACGATAAACGTTTGAATCCTATTGTCTGTTGCTGGGTCTCCGGCAGCTTCTACTTCCCTGCTGAATGGTGCTTTTTTTTTTTTTTTTATTTAACTTCTTAACGGTTCAGTTGGATTGCAAACTTTTTTTTTTTTTTGTTAAGTTTCTGTTTTCTCTCTCATGCTGGGGCAGCTGCGTGTCTTGGAGGTCGTCCACACGTCCGATCGGACCGCCGCTCTATCGCGGGGGTTGTTCTCAATGTTCTGCCCCGCTCGTGAATGGAAATGAGGCGGACAGAGAACTAGGACGCGCTCCGGGCATTGCGTGGTCCCGCCCTGCGCTGCTGAAAACTATAAATCAGGATCACAAAAATGAAATAACTCTACTTTTATGGCCTTTTTTTTTTATGAGGTTTTTATATTTTTCCAAAACGAGACAATCCAAAATGGCTCCAATACTGTAAAAACTCAAGGATGTTGGCAACTAGTGTTTGCATATATATATGCACACATACACACACTCACACGATCACATTTAAACACATACACACACACACATATATATATATATATTTATATATATGAATGAATTGTTTGGGTTTGAACCATCACATCAGGAACCCTTATTGAAGAACTGTCTAATAAACCCCCCCTTCATGCTGATTTTTAAACTAGATTTTCAAGTCTTTTTTTTTTTTGTTAACTGACTGATTTTATTTTGATTAACCCTCAAAAATTCTCTGCAAATTAGTATTTTGGTCGTCTTTTAACAGGATTGCAGGACTGTTGAAGTTGCTGAACATCTTCAGGTTTATTTATTTTTTGAACATTCTCAATATTTAGGTCATTTTAATATCTAAATGGCATAATAAGCGATTTGTTTGTTTTGTTAATTTTCTTGATAATTCCACGCTGATTCGTTTTTAGGCTCATCCGTCTGGGTTTTTCTTGTCGAAATTTACATTCTTGATGCAGATTCCTAGTTATTATTCAGGTATTATTCAGATATTGAATACAAAGGGGCCCGTTTGAAACAAAAACAGAGTACGGCAGGAAAAGGGATGGCGATGTTACCCTGTTTCTCTGCTGACACATGCAGGAGGTTTTAGGGAACTAAAGGCCGGGGAACTTACAGAGAGGAGACGCTGAGCGACGATCCACCTCTTACTTTTGACTCCGACAAAAAAAAAAAAAAAAAAAAAAAAAAAGCATCCTGTCTCTTCTCTCCATCTTTTTTTTTTTTTTTCTTTTTCGGGTTTCCTGCACACCCGAGCGATCCCCGATCGCCGGAAGAGGAATCATCTGCGTGAAAACGTCCCCCTTTTTTCTTTCCGTGTTGCTCGCGAAACGTGAGAGAGATAGGTCTCGGCAGGAAACGGCGAGCGGCAGAGAGCGGCGAGAGCGCGGCGCAGCGCGAGGTGACGGGACGGACGGAGTCTTACTTTTCCCTCCACTCCCACGCCACAGTCCGCTTCCTGGATCATGCTCACATCGTTTCCTCCGTCCCCTAAGAGAAAACAAGAGCCGCAAAGGTGTCAGGACTCAATGGTGACAGCTGTGTTTTTGTGTGTGTGTGTGTGTGTGAGTGTGTGTGTGTGTTCCTCCGGGCGCTCCCTTCTTTTTGAGATCAGAGCGGCGGCACCGGAGAGGAAGATGAAAATGTCTGGAATGTGACAGATAACAGTGGGGTGTCCCGGCCACCACTCCTCTAGATAAGAATGTGCAAGGCGCAGGCGATGACACACACACACACACACACACACACACACAGAGACACATGCTCGGACCTCCATCGGACATTACGAATAGTAAACATAATGCTGAAAAAAGGTGGAGTGTCGTTCCACTCTTGCGTCGCAGAGTTGAGGGAAAAAGAAAAAAACACACTCTTTCAATGAAGATAGAAGATCAAAAATATAGGCAGTTCACACACACACACACACACATCTGTTTTAAACATGACATGCGCAGCTACAGTGAATTTAACTGCACGGCACAATGGGCTTTCCCACCGTATGTGTGAGCTGCATTTCGAAAGCCTACAGACTGACTTGACCTTTATTTTGATGGGCAGAGGTTTCGCAGGGGAAGACGACGGTGGCGTGTTTGCGCGTCCGAAAAAAAGGCCTGCCCTTCAAAATAAGAGACTTATTTGAAATGGGGAAAAAAAAAAAACCCGCTGAGCAACCCGCTCACCTACGGCGCAGGTGAGTTTCCCAGTTCGCTCCTGCAGCAGCCGGATGATCTGGGCCTTCTGCGTGGGAGCGCAGCGGCAGCAGACCACCGCAGGGCACTGGCAGGCCAGCTCCATGAACTCGTACTCGTAGTACTTCAGACACACCTGAGGCGTACGCAAAAAAAAAAAAAAAAAAATCAAACTTTCAGACGATTCAAAAAGGAATGTTCTGGCTTTTTTTTTTTTTTTTTTTTTTTTTTTTTTCCCCCGGAAAGCGCCTTGGCGGTTGAGCGTCACCTCCAGCGAGTCTCCGGAGATCACTAGGGCGCAGTCATGTTTCCTCCTGAAGGCGTTGAGCTCCAGGTGGGCCTCTCCTCGTGTGGTCACCTGACACACACACATTCACACACAAAATGTGATATGCTTTCATATTTTGGTGATTATTAAAGTATATTACAACTTCCTTTTCTTTGGAGTTGGATTTCCACGGATCACATCACTTGACATGGTACTTTACAAGGCATATGAATCATAAATCTGATATTCTACTTTATTTTATTTGTACGCCTGTGATATGAAGTGTTTTATATTTTCTAAACATTCTGCATTGCGTGTTCTATAATTTTTAGTGCTTTTTTTTTTTTTTTCAATCTTCATCAGAATCAGAAAAAAAACGTTATTGTTTTAAAGGGGCAGCAGCAGCATCAAATTGTGAACATCAATAAATACATGGGTGACTATATTTATTATATAGGTGTAATAAATAACTGCACAGAATTGTGAAAATTGTGAAATTGCCAGCGGTAAGCGACTATAATGTGAGCTGCACTCTGCAATTATACGATAACTATATCATGAGTGGCATTACACTCGGCGGTGAGGGGCTGGTATGGCAATGAGGGGTTTGCAGGGTTAATGGAAACTGAGGAGTTGGGCGGTTCTGGGTACAAAGGTTGCTCTTCTCTGGGTTTTGCAGGCAGGGCAGCGGCGTCTGTGACCTGAAGGAAGCCGCAGGAGGGCCGGCTTTAAGATGTGAGACTGGTCTTGGAGGATTTCTGTTGTTTTCTTTCACTGCAATGCCTCACTTCCTGCCGTAGATCTGTTTTTAACTGTTTCTTCTAGGAGAGCCAATAACAGTTATCATTGTCATTAAAAGAAAATAAAGTCATTTACAGTATTATAGAATGTAATGTACTACAATGCCTTCTAATAAAATATAATATGTAATATTATATATGTATGTATGTGAGGAATGAGGAACTAAAGCTTATCAGGATTTTGATGACTGAAACACCCCTGTCTGGCTCCAAGTACTTCAGCGAAGGGGATGTGAGCTGCGTTCTGGTGTGTGAAGCTTCAAACGCTGAGGGACGGGAGGGTGTGCGTTTGTGTGTGTGTGTGTGCGGATACACGTACGGCGGGAATAGACTCCCCTGGAGCCGCGTCACGTTCAAATATAGATCTGGAAACCCTTGTGAAAGTGGTGGCGTTGACAGGCCGTGGAATGAATCTGTCAACAACAGTTATGCTCTGGAATGAATATCCTTCGACCGCGGGCGATTTCGGACGTCATTCCGCGGGACCGGGATACCGGTGGTGAGCAGGAAAGCCATCCAGATGTGCGTGATGCGGGGCCCAGTCAGCACTACTAACCCCCTCCCCAAACCCCCCTCGCCCCGGTCCGCCGGGACCGAGGCTTCCAACGCGTGCCAGCCATTGTTGTTCTCTTCCAGTGACCGCGCTCAGACGCAGATCCTAACCTTCCTCTATGGCAGGCTCTCCTCCTGCTCTGGCTCCACTCCAGAGGCAGGAGGAGAGGCCATCAAAGACCCCTGACACCCCCCCGTCCCTCCCCCCCTTTAAAAAAAAAACCCTGCAAAACAAATTAGGAAGTGACCCCAGTGCATGTTCCCTGCGGGAGTTGCTGCTCCGGCTTCAGCTGTTTGTGACAGGAGAACCGCTTGTCATCGCCGGCAAGAGATTTATTAGTCCATGTGTGTGTGTGTGTGTGTGTGTGTGTGTGTGTGTGTGTGTGTGTGCGAGCACTCACGGGTCTGAAGACGTGGATGTCCTGGTTACGGGTGATCAGGTGAGCGTTCTTGGCCGTGCACGTGGCCGTCTCCAGCTTGTCCCCGGTGAGCATCCAAACCTGAAAGACAGCGGTGGGTTCAAACTGATAGGAGGACACACCGATCAGCATTGATCACTCAATGCACCGATACTGATATCGATCCGTCGATAAAACTCTGTTTTGAGGAATCCCTCCGCCAGGTGGGCGGAGAAGCGTGTCTCGGACCTTGATGCCGGCGTTGCGGAGGATCTCCAGGGTGGGCCGTACGTCCGCCTGGAGCTGGTCCTCCACCCCGGTGAGGCACAGCAGCTCCATCTCCATCTCCAGGCTCTCAATCACCGTGGCAACCTTGAGGGAGCGGTCGTGGACGCTCAGCTTGGCCTGGACGTATCGCGCCTGCAGGTTTGGGAGCGGGAGAGGGGGGGGGGGGGCTCATTAAAACGAGGGGGGGGGGACCCTGGGTACAAACCAAGACGATCTCCAGGAAGAAAAATGCGATAAATTACAAAGTTTTCAAACTTGGGACTAAATTGTGAGAGCGGTCAGGGGAGTTCACAAAAAAAAAAAAAAAAAAAAAAAAGTAAATATTTGGGGGGGTTTTTGGCAGCAAAGTTGCTGGATGATCTTTATTTTTTACCGAAGTCGTAAGAAAAAAAACAGAAGGGGAATAAAAACAGGCAAGAATTTTACATTTATAAAATCTGCCCAAACATCCCGTGCAAGTGTGTGTGTGTGTGTGTGTGTGTGCATGTGTCATCCACTTCCAGGAACAGTGAGTCCCCACTCGCCTGAATTTTGTGGATCGGCGCCTTTTCACCCCCCCCCCCCAACGCCCCGTTGTCGTCCAGACGTTAGCCTGTGCCCGCTCTGAATACCCGCCATTGAAAACATCAAATATCAAAGTTTAAATTTGAAACGTATTCTTTCTGGTATTTGCCCCCCCTTTTTTTTTTCTTCTTATTCTCAAAACCACAGAGCGACTCCGAGTGGAGACGCGATCGATTAGCCGACGCCCCTCGCCGCGGCGGCCCCCGGGGCCATTTGGGAGTGAGATAACGCCAAAACAATCCGAGCATGACTCACACAGGAACACAAACTGAATGTGTCATACAGTGTGTGTGTGTGTGTGTGTGTGTGAGTGATTGAGTGAGTGAGTCACCACTGCCCACCAGTTCTGCTCGACCCATTATGTGCTGGTGCGACAGGCCTGGGGGTTGCAGCAGCCTGCAGGGGAGGTTTGCCCTGCCCTGCTCAAACAATGAAGGGCCCATGTGTGTGTGTGTGTGTGTTTGTGTATCAGGATGTATTGTATGGATGCCAGGGGTCAGAGGTTACTCTAATTACCCCCTGAAAGATACTTTGACATAAACTGAGCCTGGATGTGACGGTGGAAGATTCCACTCGATTGATGGTGGTGGTGGTGGGGGGTGTTCTAGCTCTTTGGCCAGGGCAAAAATGTTCAAAAGAAATTGAATAAAATGTGAATTAAAAAAGACAAATTAAATGAAATACAGGTTTCAATATATTCAAATCCATATTGTTTCCTCTATGATGCTGCATCTGATATTTTACCGTCCCAAATTTCGAGGCTTTTTAAGCCACCCCGTGCCACTCGCCTCGAAATCCAGGTACTGCTCCTCCGTCAGGGACTTCTTGGAGACAACCAGGACTCTTAGACCCTCCCTGGCCATGTTTCCGCACTGGAAGGGAGAAAAAGATGGGGGTCGGGTATTGCAGGAGTAATGAAAGCGTAAGAGGCGAAGGGTCTACCTCTTCCTCCAGCCAGTCGTTGTACTGTACGATGCCGGCCATCACCACGTCGGCCCCCTTCATGTAGAAGGTGATCTCTCCCGTCGACTCATCCTGGAGGGACAACCGTTTTAATGTACGTTGACCCTCGGCCCCGTTTCCCGCGTGAATCCCCTTAGCTGCACACACACACACACACACACACACACACATACGCTGCTGCGTTTACATTCCTGTGTTGCCTAGAAAAGCCCTGACCTTATTTTGGTAAGTAACGCGGGGTGTGAAAAGTGTTTTTCTTTTTTTTTTTTCATAAATATTATGGCAGGGAAGTTTCTCGATCCCAGGCTTCCTGTGATGCAGCGCGGCCAATGAAAATACAGTTAGTCATCGCAGACTTGAGTCACAGTTCATTATGAGTTGAGCTTTTTCTCAGACACTTGGCTTCAACGCACACTCATTTTCCCTCCGCTCTCCCTTCTTTCCTGCCCCCGTGTCATGTCTGTCTCCTAGCAACGGCCCCCGCACCGTACCCTGGCTCTAGACGGGGGTCATCACGCACACACACAATGTGGGAGCGGCTCGGACCGAACCCGAAGGGTCCCGGCCTCGGCGATCGGAGGAAGGGGGAGCCACTCACTCGTACGATGATGCCCATCCTTTTGCTCTCGTAGGTGAAGGGGAAGATCTGCAGGATGGTGAAGTTCAGGATCTGTCCAGTAGGGGTCCGCAGCTGCATGGACGACTGGTCCCTTCCCACCAGAGTCAGGCCCACGCTCTCAGTCCACTGCACCAGCGACACCTAGTGGCATCGTAAGGGGCGTAGGCGAGCATTCGGATGAGTCAGTGCGAGGGAAAGTAACAGTGCGGGGGGGGTGGGGGGGTTGAAGGGTCTCCAAGAATAATATTAACTACGGAAAAAATTCTTCTGGAAACAACTGGAGCCCAGAAATCAGTCACGGCAGCACTGTACACAGAAACGGCTCTTCTAATATTTAAGAATACAGTTTTCCTAGATTTCATGTGTTTGCCATATACATATAAAACATGTATAAACACACGGAATCCTCCCTTTTGCATCGCAGTCAAGTTATCCGGAAGAAGTACAAGCGTAAATGGGGAGTGTGAGTATCTGTGGGTGTGTGTGTGGGGGGGCGGGGGGCATGTAGAGAAAGAGACAAAAAAAAAAAACAAAAAAAAAAACTGCCGTGCGCTATGTTTAGTGACTAAATGACTTTCGTCACTGCAGCGGTTCCGCCGCTCTGTCAATACTGCCGGCCAGAACTTGACTCACTGGCGGTGGCGACACTCTGGGATTGAGAGGGTCGTGAAGGACGGGGTCAGCGTCCGGCCCGAACGATGGCTGGCTGCCTACGCTCTCAACACTTCAGGCTATTGATTGATTAAGATTTCTGAAGGTAAAATATTGTGTCTGAGGACGCAATGAAGGACATAACGCTAACACGCGCGTGTGTTGGCGGGACGTAGATGACACACGACGACGACAACAACAACGACAACAGCGGCTCCTCTTTGCTTATTTTGGAAACTACGTCGAGCGCGTCGGACAACGGCCCAGTCCGGGAGCGACTCTCACGTCACGCCTCCCCCCCGGCCGCCCGTCATGTTTGCCGTCCCGGTTGGGAAATGTGAAGCTCGACGCTGAGTCACCGTCCAGAAATATTCACCGCGGACCGCCGGCCCATGCCACAGCAGCACCGCATCGTTATGGCGGCATCTGGAGCCACTTACAGTTTATTTATATAACACCGAATCAGCAGAGGAACCGGCTGCCGATTTCCAACAAAAAAAAAAAAAAAAAAAAAAGAATCAGCTGTCTCCAATCATTTTTACAGCAACACGCCTTGGTGATTTACAAAATAACATTTAGATAAATAGGCCGGAGAAAAACGTTTATTTTCCTGGGTCACCAACGATATCTGTAATGAGGTAATTGGTGAGTGGGAGGAGGGCAACGAGGCGTCGCGGCCGGGAGTCCAAAAATGTTGCAAACTACATCGAAATAGGCCAAAAAACAAGGGAATAACAATATTGGATAATTACAAAGGGAGAATGACCTAAACTCACTGGAAAGCCAGAAGGAATTTCCTTAGGATTGGGAAAAAAACACAAATGTTTAATTTTTTTTATGATACACAAAACCCCGAAAACAAGCGAAAGCAACTTCATAAACAACAACAAAAAATGTACACAGACATCGAGGGGAGAGAATTTTTTTCTAACTTTCATAAATTCGAAAAAAGAAATAAAAAGTTATGGGTCGATGATGAGGTTCAACAGAAGCCCTGTCGCCAGATTATTGACAACGTATTTATTAATTGATGAATGTTTCCATTGATAACCATTTATTTTTATTTATCTATTAATTTATTTTCTATTGATTTATTAGACTGTTTATTTACAGTTTATTTATTCATTTTTTTGGTTGTTTTATAAAATCAATGCCTTGCTTAGTTCAGTAAGATCACCTGTAAGTCAGGAAAAATAAATGTATAAAAACGCCAAGAAATACATATTTGTTTTTTACCAAAAGGCTGTTGTCCGGGATGAATGGAAGAAACCAAAACATTTATTAGTACCTTAAATATGTAAAAAATACTTCAACAATAATCCTGTGTATGGATAAAGAAAAACAAAATATTAGACAAAGTACTGGAAAAAATACTTGAAACTGAACCAAATCAAATACACAGTCAGAAGTTTGAGATGAAATTGACTTTGGAGAGGAGATGAGATAAGGAGTTCTCCTCGACTCAGAGGAGAAGAGAAGAAAATTGTGATGCTTTGTTTTGTTTTCCTTCTTCCTCCATTAGTAACAACACGAGCGTGTCAAACCGCGAGGCTCCTCTGGGCTGTCCAAGTCGACGGCCAGCCCGGTCTACTGTTTCACCCCCGGGAGGGCAGTAACTTCTCAGTTTTGACAGCGGTAATAAAAACCACACGCTCGGCGGCGGCGGCCGCGGCTGTGGGCTTCCTGTCAGCGAGGGCCCGACCGGATCCCATTGGGCTGGCGCGCCTTTCAGCGAGGCGTCGGTTTTGATCCAGCGACGTAAACAACAACACGACAACGGCCCGTGGTTTGGGTGGTGGTGGGGGTCGCTGGGCCGGGAAGCACATTAAGGAAATCCGAATTAACAAGGCAGGAAGCGGATCGAGTCGAAATTCATCAGACGTTTTCCTGGCGTTCAAAAGCCTTTTACGCTGCTCAAGGACGCAAATGTTGGGCGCTGTTTGACTCGCGGCTGCCGGAGGACAGGGGCGGCGGAGACACTTGACACGTTGACCCCTCCGCCCTCACCACCAGTATACACACAAAGAGCCTCGGCCTTGAGGGATGTCGTCTTGTTTATGTCTGCTGAGTGCCGCTTCCCAAACAGGTGAAGGCTTGTGGGTGCCTGTGTATGCGTGTGTGTGTGTGTGTGTGTACGCGCTGCACGGTGGGAATGGATGTGCCGCAGCTGTGTGTTCGCTATGAGATGCGTCAGCGCGCGTCTCCATGAGCCATAAATAGAAGTTATTCTATAGGGTTAATCCATCATGGGGTCTGGACGGCGTGTAAAAGTACGACGACAACAAGGACAAGGACAGATAAAACTCATCATTTAGAGCCGATAAGTTATAAAACATATGCTCGGCCTCCGGAACATGATAAACTAAGAAAAAAATATATATCATGATAACAATATCAATAAGTCAAATTTCGAGGCAATATTTAAGACCAGCAGTTTGCAGGTTAGAAGATCCTGGACAAACCGTTGCTGAAGTCCAGCTCAGTAGCTAAAGCTAACTCTTAGCCTGCAGATTAGCGTTACCTCCAAGTCCCGTGCTAGAGCTAAAGCTAAGGATACAGCTAGCTTTGAATCAATAGCTCCTGTTTAGAAAACAGCTAAAAAATGTACAGCAAGCTCTGCTTAGCATCGGGCTATGGCTCACTCTCAGGCTAAAGTTCATGCTTGCAATATAACAAACACTCGAGCTCCTGCTAACTTTCACAGCATAACTAACTCTCCGGCTCCCTTTGCAGCATGGCTAACTAACTCTCAAGTTGACTGTCGAGCCACGGTCAGCTCGGAGATCGTCTCCAAATCCTTTTAATGAAAAGCGGAGCAGTCCGGTGTTTCTAAATGAAACCACCGTTAGCATCCAACTCTAAGCAGAATCGCATTGTGTCCCGTGTCTCTATCTGGACTTGAAGAAAGCAATGCGGTTCTCGGTCCCGGGGCTGCGGGGGCGGAAAAGCGGGAATGACAGCATTCCCGCTTTTCTGCATTAACCACACCCACCTCAAATCTTTGACCAATCCCACAAATGTCCTTGGACACCACAGGAGAAAAAAAGTTCTGCCACTATGCTGCTAACAAACATCTCCTTCCCGCTCTCCGGGGAACGTTCCTGTCTGTCGGCCGTACCTCGTCGGGGCTCGCCGCCTGGTAAACCCTGCAGGTGTCCTCGTAGTGCTGCTCCGCCTCGGCCTGGTCCGTCACGCCGTTGGACTCGTAGATGGGCGTCACGTTGTGAACCAGCGCAATGGCCTTCACCGCCTCGTGGATCCGGCTGCTGATGGTCTTGCGCACCTTGGTGGCGCCGGGGGTCCTGGATGCCGGGAGGTCGTGGGAGGGCTGGAGACGACAGGGGAAGGAGGCGGAGGGGGGGGGGTCACACAAAGCTCTTCACCCATCGTTTTTATGATGTATACATGAATATCTACAATTCTGTGTGGAAAAGCACTTTGCCCATAAAAAGTATTAAGGACAGGAAATCCATCATCTGGATGGGATGTCGCGCAAAAATAATACAGGCCTTCGGAGCAGGATTTACCGTTTTATACTAAAAGCTGGGGCGGTGAGAGCTCCATCCTAATGGACCTCTTTTGTTGTGTTCAAGGTTTTATTTTTTTTCCTAGAGTGTTTATTAAAGCTGAAGATATTGATTGATTGATCGGTTGGTTGAAAAAAATGCTCAAGCAAGGCTGTGGCTCCAACTCAGAAAAAAGTAAATGCGCACACGCCCACACACACACACACACACACACACACACACACACAGTTATTCTAAACACACAGAATACTGAAGGGTGATTATAATCAGCCCCTCCCTCCCCCAAAGTAAGGACAACCATATGTGTGAAGTCAAAGTGCGTCCCCATTGTGACCGCCTGGCTATTTTTAGGAGGCAGGGCGTTCAAGGGGTTAATGGTGGCATCATTAAAGAAGTCCGGTCGGCGCTTTGCTCGTGGGCTAATCCTGTTTCCTGCTCGGCCGACCCCGGTGTCACGGGGGGGACAAAGACTGCCGTTCGAGGTCAGGAAGCACTCGACGCAACAATAATCACACGCCGATATCTTTCCTGAAACAATGCGCCTGCTTGTTTGCTTTGCCCTTTTCCCGAGCGGCTGGAATTTCGAATTATTTATTTTATTTCTTTTTCACACACACACACACACGCTTGTTGTACCTGTGTGTAGGCGCTGAACACGTGACTCTGCACCTCGTCCATGGAGTCCATTCCGTACGCCACCGTGCCCAGGTGGAGCCGCCGGAACACCATCTCGTTCTGGGTGAGGGTCCCTGGGAAAAAGCTCACGTTAGGGGACGCCGGCACAACTGGAGCTGGATCAATATATTTGGCCGATCACCGACGGTTACCGGCGTCGGTGTAAGAAAACTCTACGGATCAATACTTAGCAGTTGATCGGTTTGTTGTATCTGCAATCCTGGCAGGTCACCAACATTCACATGTTCCTATCTCTTTGATTGTTGGTTCTTACATGGACATGTTAACTGTTTGTTTAATTGATTGACTTATTGATTAAGTGAGGTATTTCTGAGAAGATGTGTTTCAGGCGTTCTAACTGCATTGTGTTACAAAAAACTATAGGTTTAAAATGCCAGGTACAAAAATATGATTCAACTTGTCTGAAATTATCTAAAATTTGAGTCGGTATCCAGATGTTCTGTAGATAGCGCTCTGACACTACACCACAAGACAAAAAATAGAAATAAAATAATTTAAAAAAATGAAATACATTGGTATTATTACATCCATCCAGATCACATCAGACCACAATAAAAAATACACACCTTTTTTTAATTGTATGGGCTTCTTGCCACATGTGGAAATTGGAGAGGAAAAAAAACAAAAAAAAAAAAAAAACAAAAAGCAAGTTGGGAGCCTTCTTTACCTCACACTCACTTTAAAAGTGTTCCTGTCCAGTATATCACAAAGAGGCGAGGGGCCTCGCCCCTATATTAGCCCGACCCCCCGACCCCATTGGGGGCTTCTGGCCCATCCACTTTACTGGTGTGGGAGGCAGTAAATTCTTACGTCCCAGCGCTCAAGAGGCGTAAGTGTATGTGTGTGCGTGTGTGTGTGTGGCTCCTTGGGGGTGGACCGGGGAACCATCCTCCTGGTTACTTCCTGGATAAATCCTTGCGGCTACTACGTCTCACTTTAACCCGGTCGCACCGGAACGGCAGGCTCTTTGAGCCGCGCCGTGGAGGACATGACACGACCCCGGGGCCCACAATTCAGGAGGGAAAAGACATGGGTAAGATCTAGCACCTGTGGTATCTGATGGAACTTCATGTATGGGATGGAGGGCAGGGGGGGGGGAGTTCTCAGAGGGTCCGTGAAGTGAAATGGAGACGGAGCCCCGCCCACCTGTTTTGTCCGTCAGCAGGTAGGAGATGCGCCCCAGCTGCTCGGGGATGGTGCTCGCTCTCACCACCGTGCCAGGAATCTTGGAGTCCTTCTTGATCATCCAGCTGAACACCATCTTCCCCATGTCCAGGTTGACCCGCAGGCTGCGACGGGGAGAGGGAAGAGGTCAGATGGTGCAGCAGAAGCGTAACTCACTCATTCATTCATAATCCAAGCTGCTTATCCTGCACTCAGGGATGTGGGGGTGCCAAAGTCAATCCCAGCTGTCATTGGGCGAGAGGCGGGCTTCACCCTGGACTGGTCACCAGTCCCATGTGGACGTCATTCTGAAGTTTGCAGACGACACCACAAGAGGTGGCCAGTCTGACCCTGACCCGACCTCACCCTGTCCTATAGCGGACATGACGAAGTAGAGGAGACCTCATCAGCCACTGATCCTCCGGGGTCTTGAGGCTGAGCATCTGCAAATACCGGGGTGTCCACATAAGCGTCGTGTATTTGCAAGTGTATTTGCAGTCCCTATGTCCTCTATTATAAGTCGCTTTGGATAAAAGCGTCAGCCAAATGCAATGTAATGTAATAAGCCACGACCTCACCTGGTCCCTCAACACCACGCGGATGGTTAAGAGAGCTCAACAGAATCTGGACTTCTTGAGGAGGCTTAGGAGGTTTGACAAGTCGCTTAGGATCCTCAGCAACTTCTACAGCTGCGTGGTTGAGACCATCCTATCCAGCTGTATCACCGTGTGGTTCGGCAGAACCGCAGCTCTGCAGCGAGTGGTAAAGACCTCAGAGAGGATCACCGGAACCCCACTGCCTTCTCTGCAGAGCATCTACCACCGCAGAGTCCACAGGAGAGCTGCCTCCATCGCCAAGGACCACGCCTACCCCCAACACGGACCGTTCACACGCCTACCCTCCGGCCAGATGTACAGGAATGTGAATGTAGAACGACACAATTAAAGAACCCGTTCTACCCGACTGCCATCGGACTCTTAAACAGACGACACTCACTCTTCTTTTTTTCTGCACTTTCCAAGCAGCACAGTTAGTGCTGCGCTCATCTGCACACGATACGTTTGTCCGTTTAACCTGCACTCATCCTTGCACCTGCACTTCATAATAATGTTTACAATATTATTATTTCTGATCAATACACATCTAAATGCGCTGTGGACAGCAAAGTAGGAATTTCTTTGTACAGAGAAACACATTTCCACACTGTACATGTGACAATAAACACTTTGAATCTTGAATCTAGAGACATGCAACAATTCACCCTCTCATTCATACATCATATAGAGACAGCCATTCACTCTTATTCAACGAGTCATATAGAGACATATTACTGTTCATTCTGTCATTTATGCGTCACATTGGACATACAACCATTCACACATCACATATATATATATATATGTAGAGACATACTACGATTCATACAATCAATCACTCTCTTTCCCACGTCTGGCCAAATACGTTTCTCCAGGGAACGTTTTGCATGATTTTGGGACACGCTGGTCGACCCGCCGCACCTGATGGGCACGATGTTGGAGAAGAGCAGCAGGAACCGCAGGATCTGCAGGTACCAGCGGCCAGCGAAGTGCTGCAGTGCCACCATGACCAGCGAGACCACCACCAGGGCGCCGAACAGGATCTTGGTCAGGCAGTTGACCTCTAGGTCGAAGAGCCCCACCTGTGAACGCACGGAGAAATGAAGGACGACGGCTATGACCCTCCTCATACAATTGGTTTCTCCTTGCTGGATGATTTAGATCATTGCTTTTTCAATATATTCTCCAAGGAGTTTATCACAACACGACGGATATTACGGCAGGAGATTTTTTTTAATACAAGGTAAAATGGCCAATTCTCTCAATTTGATCTTTGTGGGAAAACAAAAGTATGACGTGAATAAAATTCCCAGAGGAGGTCCAGATGTAGCTGCTGCTTCACTGAACCCTTCAGGCTAAGGGGTTGGAAAACTCCCGATGGGATCTGTAGATGGGTGGTTTATTCGCCGTTTTTTTGGTGCCGTGATTACGGGAAGCGTCGTTAAGGCTCATTTGGGTGATGAATCTGCGCAATCTGATACAAACATTGGGGGGGCTGATCTGAGGCAAGTTGGTTATTAAAATATACACATATTTCTGCAGAAGTTCTGCAGGTACTTATATTTCACTCAAGGTGCTATTAAACCGGAGAATCGCTAACAAGGACGCCTTGTTTTAAATAAAGTTCTCATCTACCGATGTTCGACCCGATCCCGCACGTTAATACACGTGTAATAACCCCGGGAAATAGCTAACAGCTGGTGTCAGTGCTCCCGGACGTTCGCACTTACTGTACCTTGTGCCGGGGGTTGGAGGTGTTCATGACGCTGCGCAGCTCCTTGCCGGTGTAAATCACGACCCCCACCACCGTACCTGCGGGGAGGGAGACGTGCTGAAAAGCGGCCCCCGGGGCTGCCGCGATAAAAGGGGCGACATAAAAAGTCGTGAGACGTCGGAGAAGACGTTTCCCAGACGCTCCCGCCGCTGATGAATGGACTTGTTAAAATGAAGAATGTCATTTTGGAACAGAAGATGCCAATTTCCAATTACGTGATGGGAAACAGGTGTGTGTGCCGGCTCAGAGCGGATCGGGCCGCCGCGGGCGAAGGCCGCGGGACGCATCGGGCGCAGAGCAACTTAATGCACCCGTTATTTCCCGTCGCCGTTCGGCCTTTAATAATGACGCTAAAAATAAAGAGGTCATTTACAAGATGTCAAAACAAACCTGAAATACCTTTGTTGCGATGAATGACCTTAAAATCAACCGCAGCTCAAACCTGCCACACAAAACGACTAGAAGTCACCTCAGGCATGGGCTGACATCAATTATCTTTTTTTTTTTTTTTTTTTTGATTAAGAAATAATTCAAAAACATGAAAAAACCTGTGTACAAATAAATGCAAAAATGTCCGAATGCACAAACTAATTTCCTCACAAGTCAACCAAGAAATCAAGGAAAAATATTGGGAGAAAAAAAGTCAAAAATTAAAAAATTATGAGAATGAATAGGATAGCGAAAGAGCAAGAAACTACCTTCATAAGACTAGGGGGGGGACAGTTGTCAGACCATACACACAGATTTTTGTGGAAAATATAGAGGCATGTAAAAAGAGAGGTCGACACAATCCTGGTCAGACGTTCACCTGAGGCAATAACAGTGCTGGCCCACAGGGTGTTCTCTATACTGAGGCTCTCACTGACGGGGGGGTCGCCATCTTCCTGTAACACACACACAAACAGTAAGTGACAGGGACAGGAGTGTGTGAGTGTGTGTGTGTGTGTGTGTGTGTGTGTGTGTGCACTCTCACCCTGGTGAAAGTCCCAATGAAATTGTGGATGTCAATGTTGGGTTCTTCGGCATAAACGTAGGATCTGATCTGTAGGAGGTCCTGCGGTACACGGACGCCGGAAAGGAAAAAGGCAAATTTCAAAACAAATTTTTGGTCAAATGAATTAAAAAGTGGAAAACACGTGAGTGAGGAAAAGTGAAGTCAAATAAATAATCAAATTAAACTAAGAAGAAGAGGCTCAGAAAAGGCCTTAATGAAGTAAAACTGTCGTTCCATATTTATCTTTTTGTGAGGTTTCTCCATCAGAGCAACACTTCCTGTGTCAAAGGGAAACACAAAAAAAAACAAAAAAAAACGATCTTTTATTTTTGCTTTTTTTTTCGCCGGAGCGTTCCAGCTGCGTAAAGGCCTTCCCGGTCAGTCGGCGGTTTCTGAACAGCCGGCGGTTCAGAAAAAGACTCACGGCAGCGGTGGGCAGCCTCTGCGTGCAGGCCACTGGGAGGCGTAGTTTCCAGTCCGTCTCCCCGTCCAGCTGGTCTGTGCGGAGGAAGCAGGAGCCTGGGGGGGTTGGAGGGGGAGGGGGGGGGACACACATGTTGACCTCTAGGGGGCAGCAGTGGCTTTTATTTGGAGAGCATGTTAAGGGTGATGACACTGAACAAACATCTGGACACACACACACACACACACACACACGCAGGCTTTCACTCCACTGGTTTTGCTGGTCCAGGCCGGGGCTTCTTAAATAGAGGGGGTGGGGGTGGGGGCACTCGCGGCTCCCCCACCCCCAGCCGTGCTGTCCCCAGAGGAGGGTGAAGGGCACAAATATGCACTCACTGTTGTGATTGTTATCTTTTGTAACAACTGTTTATAGAGGTCGGCTCTGCGGCACAACTCTGAAGGGGAATTCTTCAGTGACGCCTCCGCACGCCGCCATTTCTCTGACCGTTCTTTCATTTTTTACTCCTTTATTGAACGCCGTTTCTCACCTTTACATATTACTTTTACATTTAGTGAAATGTATCACTGTCTTACGGTGATGTCTGGAAAACTTTTGATTCATTTTTTTTTTCTCACTTTCAGTGATTCCTGGCAGATTTTTTAAAAAAAAAGAACCCTATCTTGTTTGACGTGGATATTTTTTGAATCCTGTTCAATAAATCCTTACTAATATGCTCATTTTCTCAGCAAATGGCGAACCTGATGTGTGGAAAAATTCATTAGCATTAGCATGATCTTTGTGGCACCTCATGTCGGCAGCTTTTATGGTAAAAAGGAGACAGCTATAAATCTTATTTTGCATCTGACTCGCGACACACACACACACACACACGCACGCACACACACACAGCCTCGCTTGAATAATCGCATAATAAAGACTTATCAATCAATTTCAACGCACATGAATGGGTGGCAACTTGAGAGAATGTGCCTGGTCTTATTGTGTGAGACTGGAGTGAAGGCATCCAGAGCCAGCGCCCATCCCCCCCCCCGTACCCCCCCTCACTCCCCCCTTCCCCTGCGTGCGTCATCCTGCCCACCCCTGGCCTAGGCTCCTCATAATTGACCTAATGGCCTCCACATGGAAGGGAGATAACCAAACACTATTTCCAGTAAAACAAAGCTGTTTTTTTTTTTTCTCTTGCCCCAAACAGGAAGCGGAGAAGAAAACCTCCCGCTCACCAGCGGATCTATTTCTTTTTTTTTTTTTCTTTTGGGTAACGTGCCGCCCAGGCGACGAGTTTTGTGTACGTGCAAATAGTTTCGGCAGACGAAATCTCTCCTGGATGCGAAATTTGATTATGCAGACGAGCTCTCCTCCTGCGTTTAATTTCTGCACGCTCATTTGAAAGACAAACGGGTCGGTGGCTTTTGGGCCCTGCTGGGCGCTGAGTGATGGTGCGGCGCTGGACCCAATTACAATTCAGACATTATAGGGCTTCCTGTCGGGGCTCAGGGCTAATCCCCCCCCCAACACAACACAACACTCACACTTTTTTTTTTTTTTTAAACAAGCTCTTTTCCCGGCCGGCTGTATGAGCGGGTGTCAGATGTTTACCGTTTCTTTCGGAGGTCCTTAGAAAGATCATATCGGCGGGGACGCGCTGGTTCTGCAGAAAGAGAGTGGGAGAAGCGAAAAAAAAAACAAAAAAAACATCACTTTACCGTCGCTTCCTGACCCCCCCCTTCCCTCCCCCTTATTCTTTGACTGTATGAGACATGTTACTAGCACTCGGTCATTCATTCCGCATAATAAGAGCCGCCGCAAATCATCCAGCCCCCCCCCGGGACCCCGGGCACAGGGGGGGGGGAGAGGTCTGCAAAACCAATTCCTCATCCACCTCATCTGGAAGGGCTTCCGTACAGGAACAGGGACTTTTGCTAAGTGATGTGTATCAGGGCTGAACAAAAGAGAGCGCCTGGGGGGAGGCTGGCAGACAGGTATTGGGAAAAAAAAAAAAAAAAAGGTGCTGATTTTCAAATACAAAATGTGAAATTGACCGTTACGGACACGTCAAGGCTACATGGAGTGAAAATCAAAATGTACTGGAGAATAGCCGATGTTGAATTCTCTTATTTCTACTTTGCTAATTGTTCTGCTGGTAGCCTTTTTTTTTTCCTTTAGCACAGAAAGGCAAGAATGCAGATAAAAATCAGTGAGAATCGGGGGGGTGAGGGCTGGGGGCTCAAGAAATGACATCAAAAATCTGCAAAATGCCAAACGTGTCTTTCGGAGATATCTCCTCAAAATCCCGAAGGCTATCAAATGCGACGGAATGGCACCAACATCTTTATCGGGAATGATATTCAAAAAGTGCGTGAATGGCCGGCAGATGGGGCAGAATGTCCCACCACAGTGAGACCAGATAAAGACAGGCCTGTTTGACATGCAGGGACAGTGAGAGAAGGGAGGGGGGTCGGTCTGAGGGGGTCGCTCTCGGCCCCTCGGTTTTAAAAACGGGCCGATTCTCTCAATTTGATATTCGCGGGAAAACACAAATGTGAAGCACCCCTCCCTGCCCCAAGTCCGGCCCTCACGTTCTCGTGTTCTCATGTTCAGGGCGCTGCCCTCGGGAGAACCCGACAGGGTGGATCCCCCAAAAAAAAATTAAAAAGGTCCCCTCCCTGTTACTTTTCCCTGTTCGAATGGACCCAGGAGGCCAAACCGCTGGCAGATGTTCACCAACCTTCTCCACAATGATCAGGTCGCCCACTTGAATGCTGCTGCTTTTCACCTTAACAGTGCCTGGAACACAAGGAACACAAGAAGGAGGACACACACACACACACACACACACTCCGGTGTCCAGACCCCGGCAGGAGACAGTTTTTCGACCTTTATCCGACATGCATTGCACAGAGGAGACACCTAATACGGTGTAAATAACGTGGATTTGAGTTTTACAAGCAAACGGTCACTTCTGTCCGTTCAGTCTCGATCTGTTTGAACACTTGCATTTTCCACACATAGTTTTTAACCACTGGATTTAAAAAGTGTGTTGTTTCTCGATCAAACGCCGAAATCTGAATGGAAATAAAACAGTTAAAATACTGGATGGAAAAGCTGGACAGACTTCTAAACATCGAAACCGCAGGTGTTATTGGGACGAGTGTTCAAAAACCGGTTAACCCCCGACACAGGGTCGTAAAAACACCCTGTTTCAGGATTTTATTTTATTTACGCTTTATTTGTCAGCTTATAACACGCAGATGACGCAGTAAGTGAGATGTCATTGACCATCTGAAACACCAGCCCCCTCTGCTGAGCTGACTCACTCTTACAATAAGTGTGATGACATTTTTTACAAGACAAAGTAAACCCCCGGCTGTCCTCCTCTGCCTCCAAGCCCCGCCAGTTTGGGAAGTAATTTTCCATCCAGATCTGAAAGAATGCCGGGAGAGAACCCCCAACACCCCCACCCTCTCATTCCAGTTGGAATTAACAGGCAAATTTGTTTGGAGGGGGGGGGGGACCGGTGACCCCTGACCCCCTGCCGTGACCCCCGCAACTTTGCATATGCAAGACATTAAAGTGCATTAATATTGCGATGCTCAGAGCTCACGGGGACCTCGCTTCCCATAACTGCAATCAAATATCAGATAGTTGGAAAAAGAAGGAGTGCAGGGTGGAGGTTGGAGTGGTGGGAGACCAAGTGGGCTGGAAATTTGTAGAAATGAAAAAAAAAAAA
This sequence comes from Fistularia commersonii, assembly GCF_037954325.1. Lineage (NCBI taxonomy): Eukaryota > Metazoa > Chordata > Actinopteri > Syngnathiformes > Fistulariidae > Fistularia > Fistularia commersonii. Next base: position 7,919,559 of record NC_141297.1, on the reverse strand, counting down.
AAAATCTCAGACTGTCTAGAAGGAACTTGACCCAAAAAAGGAAATAAAAAATTGGGTGTGAATTACATTCAGATTTTAAAGTTAAATTCGTGAAAAAACTGAGAAAAAAATAGCCGAGTGTGAGAAAAACAAACAACTCAGGAACATGGATATACTACTGAACTTCAAATTACAACTCAAAACACATCCTCAAGTGGCTTTGTCCATCTGATGCAAAGTATTTATATTTTTTTCCGCCTTGTCATTTTCTTTTTTTTTTTTTCTTTTTATTGCTTCTTTATATCAGTATTTCGTGTACATGTATATATACCTTTACGGTGTACTTGAGTGTCAAGTAAGGCACCTTGAATAAAATTCTATTATCATTATTAGTAGTAGTATTTAGAAAATATATTTTCAAATTCAACCACACAGTGTGAAAAAATAAAAAATAAGCCTATTTCAGTGAAACATAATGAAACTGAATGCGAGTTGAAGACTTTCATTCAGTAATTCAACGTGAACTCTTTGCGATGATCTCAGCCGATTTGGTATTTGCAAAAGCGGGAAATGGATTCAAAATTGTTTTTGTAAGACATGGCATGGGAGTAGGAGGGGTGGGGGGGCTCTGAGGGCAGACAAAACCCCGAAATAAAGGAGGAATCTGCTAATGACGCTAAAAAAAAACAGCTTCGAGAACGTAAGTGAGAACGAAAATGTGTTCACACGGAACGTGCTTGAAACTTACTGGAATTGCAGGCGTCGTAAGGTTCTGTCAACATTGTTTTGGGGGTCTGAGGATATGAGGGGGGCGGGGGCGCTATCACGGAGGCGAGCAGCCATTGTGTTTATGGCTAACACAAGCTGCCACATCAAAGCGGCCGTGTGATGGAAACCACAAGAGGTCTCTTGCTTTTTATTGCTGGTAGCACTTTATACTAAGGCCTCTTACACTCACTTCTGAGTCTCTGCTTTGAATTACACCCCCCACTCCCCCGCCCCGCCCGGCCCCAATAAGTTTTTTAATGGGACCGGCCCCGGACGGTTAATACGCGGGGACCCGGATCACGGCGGAAGGCGGACGCCCCTTACCTCGGGGGGAGAGGCGGCTGTAAATCTGTGAGTTCACCTCTTTGTCTCGGAGGTAGCATCTTATCTCCTCCACGGCCTCCCGGATGATGGTGATTATCAGGACCAGGCCCTGTGGGACGCACGCCGGCGTTACCGGGGGAGACGTCACGGTACGCCAAAGCCACACGGGAGATATCAATCCACTTATCATTTGATCATTGATTATTTCGCAACCTCTGGGTCTTTCATCTTAATAATTTCTAGCCCTTTGTGTAGGCCACGTTTCTTTTTTCGTTTTAGTTTCATTTAGATGTATTGACATAAAACATGGCCTTTGAATCAAATCAAATAAATAAATAAATAAATGACTTCCCTCCTAATCCAGAGTGATTTTATTCCTGCTTTTCTGGCTGCTTCCTTTAAACCACATTTTCTCCTCATTTTTAAGGTTGACTCATTTTTTTCCCCCTCCGTGACAACGTGTCGTTTACTTTTTAATTTCCTGGTCTCTTACATTCTCCAGCTTTGCAAAATGCTTTATCACATTTCAGTTAGATTTAATAGCCTATTCAATCGTCTCTTCCTCCCTTTGCTGATATCGTCCCGAAGTATTATCATCATTTGCTGGTTTCCGTGGGACCGTGCCACGATTATGCCGACTACGGCCACTAGGGGGAGGGAGGACACGCCAGTCCAACTGCAAACTGTGCCGGTACTTGTCAGCACTGTCTTGAGCTTGGGAGTTTTGAAACTACACCAGAGATATTTAAGTAAATACTTAAATATAATTATCTTCATTCTTTATTATTGTGGTTAAAGGGGCAGCATAACCCACCAGAGGCACCCAGTAGGTGTAGAGGTCTCCTAGGCGCAGCTCCTCCACGAACTGGGAGCATGCCAGGAGCAGGAAGTACAGGTTGAAGAAGTACTTGAACTGGTTGAAGAGCACCTGTCCAGAGAGCACAAACAAGCTTTTTCAAACGTTGTCAGGTGATGGGACAGGAGGAAAATCCTTGGGTTTGGGCATGACAAGTGACAATTAATAAAAAAAACAAAAAAAAAAACACGCCACCGGGGTCACATGCAGCGACCAACAAGTGGGACTTCAGCTGGGACATCAGACTGTTCCACAATGTTGGACCTTGGGAACACAAAAGCCTTGAACCCTTGGGAGTAGTGGTCTGCTCTGGTACATATGACTTAAATTAAATTGGATAAATTGGATGGTGCAATGCCGCTGACTGTTCTGTGGGTGAGGAGCAACACCTTGGGGTCTTCTCTCGCCCGAACTGGAAGCCAGTAGAGCGCGGTCAGCACCGGAGCAACGTGTTTGAATGTACTTGCTTCAGAACATGACAGTAATTTTTGGGAACCCGGACAAAAGGGCTTTATAATAATTCAATCGCTGTGTCACGAATGCAAGGGTTAAATCATCTGCAGAGTAGTGACAGCTGATTTGAAATAAGCACAGAATCCAGCCCAGTGGTACACTGTTTAACAAAAACAACAGCGGACCCATAAAAGAACGTCACAGCACCGGACTCAGAGATGATCCACAGAATCAAAAGCAGCACTCAGGTCTAACAATAATAAGACAGAAGATGATTCTGAGTCTACTGCTCGCATCAAATCAGTCACCGTCTCTTTGATGGCCTCTGCAGGGGAATACTTTGCTCTGAAGGCAGACTGAAGGGACCCAAGGAGTTATTTGTTGATAGATACTAAAGCGAATATGTGACTCAAAAACCTTCGTACTTTTTCTGCAAGTCAGTATCCAAGCCAGACTAATTGGCTCGATTGCCGGATGATGATTAAACAAGTTTAAATCCTTACACTCTATAGTATCATCGTTGTTTTCTTGGTCACCCTACTATTCTGTTCATGTCAGAAAGATTGGCAATATCTCATTTTTATATTTCTTAAATAAATCATCAAACCAGTCAACAGGATAAAATGGACAGCCTGCGGTGTAGCTTTCTCAGCTAACCATGCTACATGAGCCTGCTTGCCTATTAGCTGTGAGACGGTAGGGAAGCTAACCTAACACCGCTGCTTACATTGCGAGTATCACAGAGACATCAGGTGTCACCTGGCCCACCGCACATCTTTGACTAAGAGTCTTAATGCTAATGCTAGGCTAAGCTGTGATTAGCCTAGCAACAGCGATTGGTTCAATAGATGCGGCAAGTTGGTAAGAGCAGTTGTCTTGGAACCTCATTCAATCGGCACGCTTCTCCTAGCCTACCCAAGTGTTACTGGGCAAGACACTGAAGATTAATAAGGTATTCAAAATTGCAAAAATAGTTTAAAAAATAACTTGACACAATCGAATAAACACTTTGAAAGTGTTTAAGAATATACCGCTTTCAGATAAGTGAACTTCCGACAATCAATATTGTGACCCCAACAACCGCTGCCCCAACAACGTTTGTCTCCATTGGGAGACAATTTGAACTATTTTGAAATAAATCCTGGTGCCTTTGTTTGAGATTTCCTCAGTTTGTCTTCAAACACTGTCCAAGGAAGCAAACCCACAACCTTCACTCCCAAAAACACCCCTTAGGATCAAATTTTTCTGAACAATTCAGTGGCTGAAATGTTGAACACGATTGCCTTTGGTTGCATAGAACCAAGTCAGAATTAAATGTCAGTTAAAGGTCAGAAAGATGTAACTATACATCCTGAAATATCATCTATGATATTAAATGAATGTTTAATTAAGTAAGTAGGAAGTGAAGACGACGTTGACATTGAAATCCAACCTAAAGCCGCTGAAACATCTAGCTGAGTGGAGCTTCACGTATGGATAAAGCTGGTGTCCATCTGAGATCGTAAGTCAACAGACCAATCAAACGTGTTAAAGGTAAAATACTGATTGGTTTCCAGCTCATGACATTGATCGAAAAAAGACTGATATCGGCGGATAAAATCAGCCGATCTATTCATCTGACTCTTCGGCGGTTCTGCACAACATGGAACAACGCTGTTGGTCTGAGGCAGTGTCTTTATTAAAAGTAACACTCAGCCTACAGCTTGACTTTGTCTCATTACCACCAGCCTGCCACATCATCACCATGGAAACACAGAGCTTCTCCTGCTACCAGGCCTAGGGCCGGGCCCAAGAAACACATCGTGATAGTGACAAATAAGGGTAGCGTGTTAGCGCGAAGCGGAGACGGCGGAGAGCCTCGTGATTTGCATTGCAAAAACCAATCGCTCCCGTCGTTGGCTTCCAAACAAATGTGAGTTCCATCACCGTCGGGTTTACCTTCTTAAAGACAACTGGATGTCTGGAAAACAAATCCGCAAGCAAATCGCAACAGAGAGAGAAACACAAAGCGTGGAAACCCCTTCTACGAGGACCTCCAACGAGGACAGGCTCGTCGGAGGGGGTGTTTGTGTATCAGCTTTCAACAGCAAAGACTATGGACCACCGGTGAGTCCACATGTGACCTGCTCTCAGAACCAAATCGAGCGCTATGTGGTTATTCAATTATGAACTGTGGCTAATGTGGGCTTTCAATGAAACATCCTCCGGTCGGAAATCAAACCCAGAGGATGGAGACAGAGCAGAGTGAACGCAAACAAGACAGCGCTAATTCAGTCCTGCCAGATGGTAACAGGCTCCTGGAAACGATCCGATTTGGACCCGTCGATTGGTAACCGCTTCAATTTTTAAAGACGCCGTCGGCGGCTTCGGCTAAACGTGATTTGCTCAGTATACTAAAGAACGGATAAGGCCAGCCAAGGAGAACCAAGAAAATATACGGCCCCTTCAGATTCACGGAAAAGGATATTTATCACTTGTTTGAACAATTGACCATCAGAAAACCCAAATCTTTTTTTTTTGTGTGGTCGTCCCCCACCCGACGAAAGTAAAAATGACCCCGAGAATTTCAGGATACCAAAGAACCCCAGATCTCCTTGAATTGTCCACCTCTACAACTGAACTTTCAAGGGCTTGCAGGTATAAGGCCTCGCACCTACCCTTTAGGTGGGTATAGTGTTTGAACCCCGGCCACCGAGGTGAGGTTAAACTATTGCTCATCATAAAAGTTTCTGGGACTTTAAAACAAATAATAAAAGAGCCTCATTATGAGGTTGAATGAAGACAACCAGGGTGTGCACACCTGAGGTCTGTCCATGCAAGACAGAGCGTGATACCAGGTGTGAACGGAAGGGGCCGGTGGGCCTGGTTGTTGCTGTGGTGGTGTTTTGGTGTAGCGGCGACGAGACGGCGTCCTGCTGCGGCCAGACACTCACCCCTGGCAGGAAGGTGAAGAAGTTGTACTTCTGGTTGTTGATGACATTTCGGGGGTAGCGTTGCTCCCTCTTCTCGGGGTGGCCGAGCCACACCGTCCGCGGGCGGAAGTCACACATGCCGCAGCATTTGGACCAGGGGCAGCACCTGAGGACAAGGGACGGGACGGAGAATAACAGTTTCATAATGTTTGACGTCCAATGGTGGCTTTGTGTGCACAAAGAGTAACTTTAACTCAAGATACTTTTAGATAACTTAAACTTCCTGCAACATTGGAGGTTATTTTCCAAGTTGGATAAATGTTAGGTGTTGAACTGATGACAAATACGTCCCTGGAACATCAGATTCTTGGCCGAGACGCCACAGCCGACATCCGGCCAATGATCTGGAGTCACTAAATGCCAATCTGCCCTGTCAGGAAATGGATGGCACGCCTCCAGATCTCACCGGACACAACATTCCACCCCGGATTAATAATTCAACGGGTGGGTTAAACACCAAGTTAAATAGAAATGGAGGCACTAACCCGAGGAGATATTTGTGACGACCAACAGTTGACTGAGAGTACACTCGGGCTGCCACAGGAAATCAACCCCGGTCGCTAACAATGATCCCTCTAATTTTTCATATGTCTGGGCATACAAACAACCTCCCTGAGCACACTGAGGAAAACTGTGAGCAACATTAGATGTGCATGCTGTGGCCACACACCAGTATCACACCTGGGATCAAGTTTCATGGCTTATTAAAATAATCAAATTACAAAAGCAATTTCCATTAGTTTACTTTGAACATAACTCATTTGGCCAACTGATACATTCATTTTGATGGCAAGTAAGATATTGTCAATGAGAACTTTAACTTGCTCAGGGTCAGATTTTTTTTTTGTGTGACAGCTCGTTCTCTTTCTCCCAGTCGTTCGCGCTCTCCCACAATAATGCACCAATCCCTCTTCCCATCTTGAGTCTTTATATAATTCCGACAGTATCCACGTGACTTTTCTGCAGAATGTTTCCAAATGAGTCCATATTTTTCCTTCAGAAAACTTGCTTACCACTTTAGCGTCGCTGCATGTTTTGCAGAGCAAGACCTTTCTCACTCGAAAAAGAAGAAATCTCACCCAGTTTCACCGCTTGTTCTTCTATTTGCACATTCTCACACAGCCACTCCAACTTAAAAGAACCGCATTTCTTCTTCACTTAATGCCTGTACGTATCACATTCACAGCCCACTCGTTTCACCATGATAAGGGGATTGGCAGCGCGTAATTGGATCATATCGTATGATTGGCTGGGCACCTGTCACTCACTGAGTTACACAGAAAAATTTTACAGAAAAAAATGCTATATACCTAATTCATTTGCAGTACGCTCACTGCGCTGGATAGGTTTTCTTGTGCGCTGAGACACACACACGCACACACACACACACACACACACACACACACACACACACACACACACACACACACACACACACACACACACACACACACACACACACACACACACACACACACTGATTTAGCCGTCAGTCAATGCTGCGCCTGACTTCTAGAGCAGCTGTTCGGCTTCTACGGGTAGCTGAATGACTAATGAAGATTTCCTCTTTTGTTTTCATGCGTTAAAGATTTAGTTGGAATCGACATTTTAAAACAACAGACTACTGAATTTTCTTTTCATTCAAACACTTCAAATTACTGGCAGCAGGCCTGGCTATGATGTGAATAGAAATAATTTGGTTTTTTTTCTGCCGAATAAAGGCAGATATAAGTACATATCTTCTCATGTTTGAAGGGAGCCAAGGATATTAGTGTGGGAGGGCAAGTTTAACCAATAAAAAATAATACAAAATAAACTGATATAAATAAATAATAATTATTACATTTTTAGAAGACCTAAAACTATTCAAAAAAATCTGACTGGAAAATTGGCTAAAGAATAACCATACTGGGAATGATTGTCTAATCTAAATGAATAAAGACAGAACAGAAAAATATAATTTTAAAAATCCCAGCTATAATGGATGGGACTGAGGTGTTTAAATGCTTGTAGGTGGTTGAGGGTCCCATTAGGAACCGTGTCGCCAGGCCCTTAACACTGTTTCCCCAGACAGTGAAGTACTTATAACTGGCAGGACTAAACAAATCATGACACGTCAATATGGTGAGTTCAGACCGGTGTTGTAAGAGCAGCGGCAAGGGGAACGCCTTGAAATTTACAAATCTAAATCAGCTTGAGGAAATCTTTAGAGGAGGAGAAATCTAAGATGACCACACTGACATGCTTGTCAAATAAATACACTGAATTGCACACTTTATGCACGGTCATGTCAATTTCAATTTTTCCTTCTTCCTTGCTGATTTTCACTAGGATTTTTGCTGATTATCATGGATTCCATTGATCATTTTTGATGCAATTCCTTGCAATTTTGTTGTGTTGTTGTCATTTATTTTCTAAATGATTCATTAATTTACCATTTTTTGCTCTTCCTGGTCAATATATATTTAATAGTCTTCCTAATTTCCAGGTTGATTCTTTAGTATGGCTAAATACCAATTTACTTGCTCATTTTACATTCATTTATTGCTGATTCTGAGGTTACTTCTTGACAAGTGATAATTTTAGCGAAATTTCGACGATTGTGTTGTCATTCAATAATTTTTTGCAGGGATGTGCAGGCGATTTTCGAGGGGATTTTATTTTTTAACCCAGTTCTACAAGATCATCACGTCATAAACAAAGCGCAAACTTTCCCACGGCACCTGAACGTCCCAGGCACTGTTTGCTTCCGGGAATGACGTCACAGCGGTGACGTGATCACCTGCATGTCATATCTCCATCCGCACGCAGCAGGAGGCCTGGTGCTAAGACACACACACACACACACACACACACACACACACACACACACACACACACACACACACACACACACACACACACACACACTTTCATACATGCACACCCTACTCGAGTGCCGTCACCGAGCAAATATTGACAGGGGCGTCAGTGCACTTGCTCGGACCGAACATGCCCCGGAACAAGGATGTCCGTCGGAGCCGCTCCGAGCCGACCGTCCCCCGCACGCCTCGCCCTGCCGCGGGCACCCACCCCCCTCCGGAAGCTGCGTCCGTTTGTGCCACCATTTCGTCCCCCCCGCCCCGAACTCTTGTCTCTCCGTGACTCGGACGGCGCCGTCCAGCTGTCGGCGATTCAACGGCTAACTTAACAAGCTAGGCGGGCTACCAACATGGCTCGCTCATTGTCACCGGTAGCCGGTGCCAGTCGCCACCGGCGGCCTCACCCGTTCCTGTTTTTGTTGTGGTTTCTCTTCGGTCGCCGGACGGGCTGGAGAGGGATATTGTCGGTCATCCCGGCAGCCCTCGGGTGGCGGGGTAGACGCGGTGGGCGGTCAGCCCGGACGTCTGTCGCGGTTCTGGGCGGAGGCTTCCAGCGAGGACGGGGAGGCGCGACTGACACAGCACCTCACCATTCAGGCCTGCTGGTCCAAAGAGCAGGGCGCTTTATGAGTTATTTTGTCCTTGTTTGAGTCAAAAAATCGGAAAAAAAACTTATTTATGAAGTGGGTAGGATTGTTATCGCTGGCATGGCCGCATCAACCTGCTCCAGGGGCCCCGGGCGAGAAGATGTGGCCGGCGCATGCGCAGTTTGCGACGGCTGCAGGGCGCTCACTGAATCCCCTGTGGTCAGAGCCGGTATTGCATGTAGGAATTTTACTTATTCAAATTATTAAAAAAAAAGGAGATTTTATATTTATATTTTGATAAATTAAAAAAAAAAACAATTAGCGTAATAGCATAATTACCTGGAAGTAACGCTATGTCTAAATTTCATTTTGTTTCAGTGTAAAGGGGAACTGGTAATTATGAAAATCTTTATATGTAATGAACTGCTCTTTTAAAACACGACAAACAACCTGAGATTCATGAAGAGAAGTAAGTGCGATTTCAACAACACTATGCCTCAGTTCTGTCTTCTCAGCTCTCCCTGCATTTTGTTTTATTTGATTTGAGGCAGGGGGCCACAAAATATTGTTCCTGCGAGGGCTGCGAGTCTGAGACCCCTGGTCTGCACGGTCTGTGATTTCTGCTGACGTAATGTTTATATTGTCTGTCGAACGCTCTATTCGGATGTGTTCCAACCAATGCGAGGGGATTTCAGTGCATTTTCTGCACGAGGAGAAAATAAAAGATGGTTATGACAAACTGAATCGACTTCTGCATTGTGAAATTGGTCAAAGTTACATCAGAATTAGTGTGATATGTAAAGTCCTGGCGTTAAGATAAACTTTATAGGAGCTGCAGCGACAGGCCGCCGTCTTCCAGCGCCATCTTAAGAAAAAAATAAACTAAGCAAATGAATCAGCAAGTTGGAAACAAAAATACTTCTTTTTAAATGCAACCATGATGTGAGGTGCATAGTTGCCCCAAACTTTACCTATAGTGTTTGAGTGTTGTTTTAAGTTGACAGAAATAATCCACCTTGAAAATGTAGATTTTTCCCCAACCAGGCCCTGTCATTATTGCTCATGTTTTTTTTTTTTTGTTTCATTGTAGAAAAAAAAAAAGTACCAGAAATACCTTTGAAGGTCATTTACCTGAATTTTTACTTCCTATGTTGAACACCAGCAGCTGGATATGGGCCCAGCTGGCATGGGAGTCATACACTCACACTACAGTAAGAGTTGTGGATACAAGAAGGATTAATGACCGCAGGTGGCGTTCCCATAATGGGAGAGGGTCACCTGAAGGTGAGCCGATGTAAATTAGTGATTTCTTGTGCACTCGTACACTTCTCTGCTGCCTTAGAAATCCACTGTATTTCAGTACCTCCAGCGAAAACGCGAATGAACGAGAGGACGTGTTGAAAAAAAAGTCACCCTGATTTTATTTCTCAAAACCAGAAAACACTTAAGATGACAGAGACATTTTTGGGGGAAAAAAAAAAAAAAATGTACATTGTAAACAAGCCGAACCGGCTCAACATTGAATTGTAGACATCTTGAAAAGCAGTTCTGACATGGTTTGCTAAAGAAAGGCACAACTTGGCAAATGCATATCGATAAGGAATGTACAGCAGAGGAGGGGAGGGGGGGGGGCCTTCAAGAGAACTCTGAGCGTTCGGAGTTGTAAAGTGTCCAGTGATACATTCATTAAGAGTTCAACTCAGCAGATTTGAGAATGTAAGTTTAAAAAAAAAAAAAAAAATTCTCATGCCCAAGAATGTATCGCATCATGTACAGAGCATCGCATTGAGAGTAGGAGGCACAGAGGACAACTAATATCTAAAGAGAGGTAGAACTCACCTCCTAAACTCAAGCCTTATGGATTATAAATAAATTAAGTGATGCTACAAGTTTAAGAAATCAGAAAGAAAAAGGGGAAGAAAAAACAAACAAAAAACAGTTACAGCTGACAGAAACTCTGCGGTAACTGAAAACGGGAAAAGTGACAGACTGGGGAAAGTCGGTAGCCCTTGGTCTGACTCTCGGGAAAAAAAAAAAAAAAAAAAACAGTGTCAAACTGAAATGTTGTTTTTCCGACCCGGCTGTGACCTGGGGAAAAAAAAATGAAACACACACACTCACACACACCTTCAAATAAAGTGCAGGCTTGACGACGGTGGGGTTCGAACGCTGTTGGGAGCTCAGCCAGCTTGATTCTGTTTCACTGATGGAGAATTTTGGTGAAATTGGAGGTGGTGGCAAAAAGAGGGAAATGCTACAAGTATAAATTCAGACATACAGCCTTCATTTGGGGAGAAAAAAAAATAAAAAAAGACAAATCGACACCTTCTGGTGCAGAAGGACGACAGCGACATCCACAACTCAAGCCAGGCACTTAAATGTCTCACCGCTCTGCAGAGCCCCAAACCAAAGATCATCGGTAAAATGACAACTCTTGTACCAGGCAGACGAGATGCTGGGAATAATCTACCCGTTTGATTGAAAAGCCCCCATCAAAAAAAAGACAGTTTGTAACAAAAACAATAGAAGGGGAAAGGAACAACAAAAAAAACAAAACAAAAAGCAATGTTATAAAACCCATGGCACACAACGGGAGGGGAAAGTAGTCATTTTGGACACTTTGTGTAAACTTTTTCTGAACACTGAAACACTTGCGTCTTTATAAAAGAAAAAAAAAAAAAAAGTCATGCCCTGAAGTCAAAAAAAAATCCTTCAAAAAAACAAACAAAAAAAAAAGACAAGATTCCAAATTTAAAGCAGTTTCAAGTAAAGTTATACATTCAAAACTTCTGGATAGACAGCAATAAACAAAGATGTCACAGGAGAAGGGGGAAAAAAAAAAAAATACCCGCATATATATTTGTGAAATAAACAACTACAGTAGTTATATTAAGCTCAACAACTAAAAACGGTAACACTTGAGAATCTTTCAAACAAAAAAAAAAAAAAAAGGAGAACTGTGTCCAAGTCACTGGGATCATTTTATCAAATCTAAAGCAGGATCCTACCAGATTTCCTTCTGGATGTTGATTGTACCTCATTTGAAATATGTTCTGGATTGATAATCTGGCCGACGGGATTAAAAAAAAAAAAAAAAAAAAAGTCACCACAAAGCTCTAGTTGACAGCGATCTTGCCCTCCTCCATGAAATGTGGAAACTGGGATTTTGGCACGCTGTCAGAGCTGTTCTTTTCGATCTCGGCCATGGCGGCAGGGAGGCTGGAGTGCGAGCCGTCCATCTTCATCAGCCCCCCGGTGGATCCAATCAGGGGTCCACCGGCGGGGCTCCCCGGCAGCGGCACGCCGCCGCCCTGAATCACAGAGATCTCGTTGGTCTTCATAGTCAGGCCCCCGCTGAAGGCGGCGGCGGCGTACTGGTTCCACACCGAGGGGTCGAAGTTCACGGGCGGGGCGTTGATCTCCTTAGGGGCCGACATCATCTCCGGAAGTATCTTGGCCTCTGAGTTCATGGCCATCAGCGCCATGGGGTTCTCCAGCGAGAGGCGCTGGCCGCGCCGCGACGTGTTGTTCCACATGTGAGTGCCGATGTGCACCTGGAGGGCAACCGGAACAAAAACCATTGGTACAGTTTTTGATCTAGGAGAATATCAAAAAAAAACAAAACAAAAAAAAAAACAAAACAAAAAAAAAAACATGCTTCTGGAGCTTTCAGGTCATTGAGCTTCTGCTTGCAAGTGAAATACTGCTTTTGACTCGAGAAACCAAGAGTAAGCAGGGTTCCATCTTTTTAAGACTTCTCTTCTCTAGCATGCATTTTTGCACACTAGCTAGGACCTGTGGTGACATACCTTCAGGTTTCCTTTCGTGGTAAAAGCGCGGCCGCAGATGTTACAGGCAAAGGGTTTCTCCCCGGTGTGGGTACGCTCGTGGATCTGCAGGGCGCTGGCCGACGAGAAGTTCTTCCCGCAGACGTTGCAGACGTGCTGCTTGGTGGAGCGCCGTGGCGCCGGTGAAACGGTGGCGGGCACAGCTGTTCCCTGAGGCATGTGGGAGCTGAAAAGGCCATGAGGGCCCAGCGGGTTCTCTGGAGGGATCTTCATCTCCAGATTGGCGAGGCTCGACGGTATCCTCATGAAAGGCATGGAGCCCGGAGCTGCCGGCGACAAAACAGACCAGGTTAGATGAAAAGTACCACCGAAGAAGAAGAAAACGTTCCCAGAGTCGAAACTCACCGTATTCTCCGTTCGTGAACGTCAGGCCGGGCTCTTCTTTGATCGCTTTGGGGGTGAAGCTGCTGGAGGCCGTGAGGTCGAGGGCTCCGCTTGTCTCCGCTCCATCATGTAGCCCGCCTTCGGGATCCGGTTTCAACCCACCGCGGGCCACTTCTTCGGCGACGGACTCGGGGGACTTGCCGCTACTCACATTCACGGGGGAGGATGAGTGGAAGGAGACGGCAGAGTCGGAGACGGCGGGACTGCGCCCGTTGTGGTACTCCTGCTCCCTGGGGGCCGACGGGGACTCCTTGGACGTTCCCTCGCTCTCAGACGCTGTGCTACTCTGGCGTTTTAGTGCAAGGGCAGAGGTGAGGTTTTTCAAAACATCCAGGCTGGAGAACACCGTGGACGGGGCCTGTTTCGGGTCCTCGCAGGCGGACAGGAGGGGTTCAGAAACCTCGCCGGGCTTCTGCGAGTCCAGCTCTGACTCTTGGTCCTCTAGGCTCGCCTCAAAACCATTGATGTCCACGGGCTTCTCCTCCGGCAGCGTTGCGTCCATCGCCTCGGCCGACTCGAACTGGGCCTCCGTCAGGGGGGTGTTTGGGATCTGGCCGCCCATGTGCATGCGAATGTGCTGCTGCAGCACCACGGCGTTGGTGAACTTCTTCTGGCAAATGGGACAGGAGTGCTGCATCTTGAGCGGCGTGTTGGCCCGGTGCACGCCGTAGTGAGCCTTCAGGTTGCCTTTGGTGGAGAAGGCGCGGCCGCAGATTTTACACTTGTACGGCCTCTCGCCGGTGTGCGTGCGGTAGTGCATCTTCAGGGAGCTCTGGCAGCTGAGCACCCGGTGGCAGATCACACATTCGTTGGGGTCGTTGGTCCTCTTCTCCAGGCCGTCCACCATCTGCTGAAGCTTGGCGGTTCCTGAGCTTTGTTCCCCGGACGTACCGGCGCCGTTCATGTGCTGCAGCGTCCCGAGCAGGTCCTTAGCATCCTTCTGGGCGGCGTCCATCCCCGACTCTTGGCCGAAGACGTTCGAGGACACCGACGGGGAGCCGTCGCTGGTCGACGGCGAGGGTCTCTGGGGAAACGGGTCGCCCCCGAAGCCGTCGAACGCCTTGAAGCCAGACAAAGACGACCCGTGGAAGCCGGTGGCCGGGTGGCCAATTACGGGCTTCATTTCCGCCATGTTTGACTCATCGATGGGCACGGACATGCCGAAGGGAATGCCGCTGCTGGTAGGGATGTTGTCAAGGTGCTCAGGAACGGGGTGGGGGTTCATGCTGATGTTCGGATACTTGTCTTTGTGCCTCTGGAAATGCACTTTGAGGTTTCCTTTGGTGGTGAAGCGATTCCCGCAGATGTTGCACTTGAAGGGACGCTCGCCGGTGTGAGAGCGCAGGTGGATCTGGAGGGCGCTGTCGTTGCCGAAGTTCTTCCCGCAGTACTTGCACTTGTGCTTGTACAACGTGTCCCCGTTCTTCGCCTCCGTCTGCAGGCTCATGATCTTGGTCTTCACTTTTTTGGACGAGTCCATCGCCCCTTGGACACCGAAGGCGCCGGGGAAACCCACCACGCCCGCCGCCGTCTGCGGCAGCAGAGCGGGCAGGCGGCTGGCCAGATCTGGGATGCCTTTCAAAATGTCCATCTTGGCAGCCATATTTCCGAGTCCTCCGGGCACGGGGACGCCGGCCGCAAGGGGAAGTTTACCTTGTTTCATGGTCTCCATTGAGAGACTCTGGCTGCCCGTCCTTTTCCCAATCAGAGCGGCGGCGGCGGACAGCTGCTGAGAGAGGTGCGCGCCGAGGGCCTTCAAAGGGTCCATGGTGGCGCCCACCGAAGACTGCATGCCCTGCGGGGTCATCATGGCCACCTGGATTCGGATCTGCTCTGTGAGCTGAATTTGCTGCAACTGCTGCTGCTGCAGGCACACCAGCTGCTCCAAGATCATGGGGATGATCTGCAGCGCCTCCTGTGAGCTCATGGCCGTATGATTGGACGTAGACTGGGACGCCGACGCTGCCTTGGTGTCTCCCGTGGCTTCCAGCGCGACATTTTGCTCTTGCGCCTCGAGCGAGGGCTGGTAGGTCGCCTCCGGGCTACAGGCCCGGTCCTGCAAACCCGAGTCATCCATGTTGGCGCCGGACTCTTCCTCGGCTCTTTCCAGCTGGTCCGAGGTGGCGTTGGGGGCGGAGTTGCTGCTGGACTGGCTATCGTCATGGTCGCTGGCGAGACCGTTGGGGGAACCTTGCGAATATTCCTCAAGCCCCTCGTTGACGTCGCTATCTTTCATGATGACTACCTGCTGGCTTTTAGTGCAATTCCTTTCGTGCTCGGCGAACTCCGCCTCGTCGAAGAACTCGGCGCAGCACTTGTTGCAGACTCGGGTCTCCTCCACCCGGAACCGCTTTGCGTCGCCGCCGGCTTCCTCGGGCTGATCATCACGGATAATCCCTGAAGCACAAGGTAAAGACTTTAGATTAAAAACTCCTCACTTAGTTGGACCTCCATGAGAACACGATACAGATCCAGGAATCGACATTAAGCACGTACTAATCTGGATAGTCGATTTTTACTGAATTTTCTCAGGAGTCTTTTTTCCGGACTGCACAATAATCTAGATTATTTCCCGTAATACCGGTCTCCACCTCGGTGCGTCTTCCTGCCCCCAGAGGTCACGGAGCCGGGCTACTGGCTATCTTTGAATTTGTCCATTGTCCGAAGGGCCAGCAGAGGGCAACCACCTCCCTCCCAAACAAGACTCGGAACAATGTCCAGGAAGACAAAGAGCTGTGGGGCATTAAATTACCATGTTCCTGGAAAAAAAAAAGGGGGTAGGGGGGCTCATCTCTTGTTATAAACTAGATCTGGTTTCAGAGGTAGGGGTTTACCGAGTCAAAAGCAGTTTTGTATAACAAACTGGAAACGACAAACTGGTTCCGAGTTGGATTCGCCACCAGGTTGACAAAAAATACGCACAGAAAAAAAAAAATATAAAAAAATTATTTAGAACGTTGAGGGAAAATAAAAAAAGGCACAAACTAACATGATGTTGCTTATCTTCAGAAATCCCCAGAGCCCTTGAAAGCACAGCGAGTACTTCAAATGTGCATTTTAATTTGCCTGCTTAAAACCAAGAGGCCATTTCACAACTGGGTGTATTGTTAGATGCTAATGCACCGGGGAGGGAGCTGGGGGGGGGGGGGGGGGGGCTGCCAGACCACCTGTTTGCATTTGCCCGGAGAGCTGCTGGACTTGTTAATTGCTCACCGGGAGGCATTGAAAGCAGCCTCTCACACACACACACACACACATGAAAAATGTTGCATTACAATACACTTCCATGCACTGTGACCCCCGCCTTCCCTCATCCATCTCAAGTACAAACTTATCAATAAAGTTTATATTCCAAACTGAAGGGGGGGGGGGGGGGGGGGGGCGTTTCCTGGTCTTTCTCTGCAACTTCACAATAAAACTACAAGTTCCATGAAGCTTAACAATAACCGTGGGGGGCAACGCACCGGATCGCCACTTGACGGCGCATGACCTGCGTGTGATCACCTTTTGGTGTGGGGTACATGACACGAGGTCAGGCAAACACAACGACCACCATATTTAAAAAAAAAAAAAAAAAAAAAAAAATTAAACATTTTTATGTAGGAAAAAAAAAATGCAATTTTAAGGACCTCGAATCACAACTTTAGGGTCGAGTTTGAATAGGAATGAGGGGGGTAGATTGCATATGGCAACACCAAAACGCACCCCCACCCAAGTCTCCACAAAAAAAAAAAAAAGAAAAAGGTCCGGAGCTCCATCCCCCACCCCCCATTCGCATATGTACGAAAGGAAACAGTCATGCATTAAACTGGGGGATTTATTGCCTTCAGGTCAGCTCACTCCAGAGTCACATTTCAGACAGTCCGGGGCACCTTTGTTTAAAAAAAAAAAAAAAAACTGCAAAATTTAAATCATGATTAATAACTTTAAAGTTACTGAACTCCAAGCGAGTGTGTGTTTAAAAAAAAAAAGGAAACTCAATAAAGCAGCTTCCATGTGCATGGAGGCTTTTATTTAAAAAAAAAAAAAAGTTTTCCAATCAGGTAAAACACGAGGTTGAGAATACGTTTGTGTTAAATCGATTTAAATTTTTTTTTTTTCAAAATCCTGTTTAAAGTAAAAGCTAAAAAGGTGCTACAGGTAGACGAAGTGGTTTCGAAAGGAGGAGGGGGGGTCGTTTGTTTGAAACTCGAGGAGAAATAAATGATAGGTTTGTTTTTTTAATGAATGAGGAGGAGGAGGAAGGGGGGGTTAATTCATTTGGTTTCGTCTGGATTTTTTTTTAAGCGACTTGTAAATCGATAACCGAATAATCATTTAATCAGAGAAGGAAGGAAATAACCCGTCCAAGCCACGCCGGATTTGATCAATTAAAAGAAAAGTTGCAGCACCTTAAATTTTTTGTTGTTTTTGTAGTTTTAAGCTCCGCAGATAAGCAACAAGTCAAAGAATAAAAAAAAAATCAATAAAAAAAAAATCCAGCAAAAATCAAGAGGATCGGTGCAGAAGCGGAAGAAAGAAATTAAAAAATATTAAAAAAAATTAATAATAAAAAGCAGAAATGGGAGCGGACTCACCGGTGTCGGCGGCGCCGGGCTCGTCGGAGTTGATGTGCTGCGGCTTGGCTTGCTTGCGCCTCGACATGCTGCGACCATCAGGGGCAGAAAGGCTGGCGGACTCTCCTCCTCAGCTTCTTACGCGGATTCTTCAGCTCTGGGAGAAAAAAAAAAAAAAAAAAAAAAAAAGGGAAGGAAAAAATAAAAAAAAATAAAAAAGTCGACCCCCCCTAATTCTCCTCCTCCTCCTCCTCCCCCTTCTCTCAAGTAGAAACGCGCATGTCAACGTAATTATTATTATCAATAATGCATTGCGATTTATCCCCGGTGCGCTGACAGCTGATTGGCTCCGGTCCAGAAGCTCACGCATTATTCAAGCGCCCCCTCCCCTTTTCACGCACGGCGCAAAGGAGGGGAGGGGGCGTGGAGAGCCACGCCACTGGCCGTCCTGCAGCGTGGAGGTGGGTCGATCGACCCCCTCCAACCCACCCAACCTCCACCTCCACTTACAACACTGACCCCCCCCCGCCCTTCCTCCCTCCTCCTACACCCTCGCCAGCTTTTCCTGGTTCACCAAAAATACAGCTACATCCGGGACCTTCGCACACACACACACACACACAACACCACGTCCGAACAGCTGACGGGGACAGCGGAACCGGAAGTAGTCCCCGAGTTTTTTTTTTTTTTTTTTAAATTCAAGGGGTAGTTGAAAAAAATAAAATAAAATCAATACTTTTTAAAACTTATGTTGTTTTTTTTTGGTTTGTGATTCAGCGAAAAAGCGAAAGCTAAAAAAAAAAAATCAAAGTTCATTTACATGAACAAAGTTCTTAAGGCACAATCAAAAATGAAATATAAAATATAAAAATTCATTTTTTTTTTGGTTTGGAAAATGTCAGCGGAAAATGATTTTATCACGAGTGAGAACCACTGAATTAAAAAAAAACAGAATTAGAAACAAAAAGGATCATATTTGATATTCAAGGTTTATTCAAGCCACGATCATAAAATAAAATATGAGTGATCAACTTTTGATGCTTTTTTTTTGATTGAAAACTGTCAGCAGAAAATGATTTAATCAGAAGTGAGAATCACTGCAATTTTTTAAAAATAGAATTAGAAACAAAAAAGATAATTTTTCACATTCAAGGTTTATTCAAGGCACAATCAAAAAATATATTATAAATGATCAAAATTGGATGCTTTTTTTTGTCTAAAAACTGTCAACAGAAAATGATTCAATCAGAAGTGAGAATCACTGGAATTTTTTGTAATAGACTTAAAAACAATGAAGATGCTTTTTCAACATTCAAGGTTTATTCAAGGTACGATCAAAATATGAAATATAAATGATCAAAAGTGGATGCCTTTTTTGTATGAAAAATGTCAGAGGAAAATGATTTAATGACAAGAGAACAATTGCAAATTTTTTTTAGATAGAATTAAAAATAAAGAAGATGCCTTTTATTCGGGTTTCTTCAAGACGCACTCAAAATAAAAAAAAAATGAAAAGAATTT
Organism: Fistularia commersonii; assembly: GCF_037954325.1. NCBI lineage: Eukaryota > Metazoa > Chordata > Actinopteri > Syngnathiformes > Fistulariidae > Fistularia > Fistularia commersonii. The sequence goes on along the minus strand of NC_141297.1, from coordinate 7,900,450 downwards.
GATAAAAATTGATACTTTTTAACTTCTTACTTTGTAAATGGCAGCAATAACATATTCATTGCAAGTGAAAACCACTGCAAAAAAAATCTAGATATAATAAGAAACACTAAAGACACTCTTTTAACATTCAAGGTTTATTCAGTTTTATTCAAGGGGTAATCAAAAAATGAAATCTAAATGATCAAAATTAGATCCTTCTTTAAGACACTGTGCTGAAAATTTAATAAAAATGATCAAAATTGACTATTTCAAAAACATTTTTTGTTTGTGAATGTTAGTGGAAATAAATTAATCACAATCAAAAACCACTGCAAAAAAATCTGGATATAATTAGAAACAAGAAAGACGCTCTTGAACATTGTAATAATTTCAAAGTATCAGTTTACACAAAGAGATCAAGGATCTATGATTTATCTGAAAAAAAAGTTTGGTTAAAACATTTTTAAAGAGAAGTATCAGGCAAATTTTATATAAGTGACAATCGTCACTCAGTCAATCAATCGATCAAAAAGACTAATCACATAGTTAATATCTGAATTGATGCAACCGTACTGTCCTTTTGCATAATTGATTGATTGTCAACATCTGCTGATCACTTCAATGACACTAACCTAGAAGTATATCACTCACAAACAGACATGCTACTTTGCTCAAACTTACTCTCAAAAAGTATTTTTCAGAATGGCACTTTCTTTTTTCTTTTTTTTGTCATTTGTATTTATTTTGGAGTAGTGAAATGTGTACAACAAGATCATCTGTACTGGAGAAAAAAAAGAAAAAAAAAACACACAAGATGAAAGCACAAGATGACATTTGGCGACAAAGTAAAAAAGTTGAACTGATAAATTAATTGTAAAAGCTGCATGAGAATAATAAAGCTAGGTTACCCAAAGGAGGCCAAGAGTCTCCACTGGATAGCAATCATCATTATAATTATTATTATTGTCACTATTATAATCATTATCATAAATAACTAATCAATTTAGAAATTTTTGCAGGACACCCCCTCTCTAGTCAGACTGGGGGGATTTATTTTTGACGTGGCAACAACATTCCAGGCCCCTGCTCCGGCGCCGAGGATCAGCTGACATCAAACCAACCCCCCCCCCCTTTTGGACATTAGTTTGGAATCAGACAACAGGAAAGGCCAATTCCCCCACGAGTTGTCCTGAGAGTGACGTTCAAATATACATCTTATGGGTCAGAGAGAGGATATAAAGATTAGAAGTCAGCAGAGAAAACCGCCGGCGCCGTCATTAGCCTTTTCATCGACCGTCGAGCAGCAAACATTTGGACCTTTTGTTGTTGACTGGTCTTGCTTTCTGTTTTGTTTGTTTAAATTAATAAAACCTAAAGCTTTATCTCCCTGCGATCGATTCCCCTTGTTGGACAAGAGACACAGTCAAGTCTGTACCCTAATATTTCACCCAAGGTATAGACATCAAAACACGCCATTAATGCCGCAAATGAAATTACAGAGGCGCCGCCAAAGAAAACCATATTGTCACATTGTTCCTGGTTATTGATCAGCCGCTCTGACAGCGAAAACTAAGAAGGCGTCGGCTGCTTGGATGCGAGGATTTCATCGTTAAAATGACCATTTTTTTTCAGAATAAAAAAAACAAAAACAACTGATCTTTGTTTTCCAGATGCTTCCCTCTCCGGTTGCTCAGTAATTTTCGATTTTTTTCTTCTTATTATTTCGGATTAAAGATGAAAAATTAAACTGATTTCAGAAAATATAATAAATAAAAGTGAAGTTGAAGGGGACAAGTTGTACAAGGCGATAAGCCTAAGACAAAGGCCGGCCAATATATCCAGATAAACAAATGCTCTTCAAGGGGCGGGCAGAAGGTAGGAAAAAAAGGAAGGAGGGAGGGCTGTCTAGACGCTTTATGGCCCCCCAATAAGGCGCTGCGCTTGAATACGCTGTTTCTTCCTCCACGTTCAATCTGCCCAAGTCAAACTGTGTGTGCTCGTAAAAAAGAAAAAAAAAAAAAAAAAAAAAAAAGAGTCGTGGCAACCTGTGTGACATCGGCGTCACGACCCATGTCCTTTTGAAAATGAAATAAGACAGTAAACGGTAAATTATAACCGCAATAAAGCAGTGTGGGGAGGATGGGGGGGGGGGGGTCTGCTGTGTCGAGGTAGACGGCCACCCACCCTGAGTCCCGATGATCCGGTCAAGTTGAAGCAAAATAATCATGTTCTTTTTGTTTTTTTATTGATCGGGGACTAATTATTCCGAAGTAGGCAAAACAACATAATCTGCTAAAAATGATAAACATCCGTGAAATTACAGGCTTTTTGTCCGACAATTACACAAAAAAAAAACTGTAAAATAGGTCATGTTGTTTGTCTGTGCTGTATTCTAATCGAAAATAAAGGGTTCTACTCCTGCGGTTAGCTAAAAGGCGTCAGTTAAAATTAGCTGCGCGTTAGCCTGCCACCTTTCTGTTATACAAAAAGGTTAAAATTAATAAATGTTAGCACTTTGTGCTAGTTTGCTAATGTAATTGTCAAAAACATTCGGAAATTACAAGTGTAATTTAGAAAATGGTAACTGCTTTGTCTGCTAGCATAATACTTTGCTGAAGAAAGACACTTGGTTTCACTTAATGTTAGCTGTGTTTCAGCATGCTCCTTCAGTTGCCCCAGACATACAGCGAGTTAGCATTAGCTGTATTTTAGCAAGCTACTCAAGTTAGTTGAAGCTTCTGGCGCCTGTTTTTTTTAGCATTGTGTTTGCACGCTTCTGTGATTAGTAAAGATATTCTGTTTCACTTTTGCTAGCTATTTACCGCCACGTTGTAAGACAGCTGACTCGAGTGAATGTGAGCTGTGTCTCAGCGCCATATTTTAGCTAGCAAGATACTGAGGGACATGTTTCTTTGGTTTTGTTTTGTTTTATGGTCGGCCATGTTTCAACCTGCTCCTGTAAAAAAAGAGTTACTCAAAAAAAAAGAAAAGTCTGACTGTGAAACAATTTCAACACAACTTGCCGCTTTTTTCTCAAAGCAGCCGGTGAGATACTGGAATTCCTCTTCTTCATCCCCCTGTCCTTTGTCAAGTTGATAGCTGCGAGCCGCCTGCTGATGCCTATTGTTATCATTTAGCACTGGACAGTGTCACTAATGTCATTTTTGTGAGGGGAAGAAAAAAAAAACTGCAAACAACAATCGAGGTTGATAAGTTGCAGCTCGCTGAGAAGAGCAAGCCTAGCGCCGAGTCCTTGACCAGGTCAGACATCAGACAATGGTGAATGTATACCGTTCACAGATGAACAACCTCATAAATAGCCCGCTGTTGTTTGAGCGATAGAATTTTTTTTTTCCCGTTCAATCGACAACTTCTGACCCCTTCCATCACACACCCTCCCGCTGCCCACTCGATTCAAGTTGAACGGCAAGATGCGGCGAGCAGAAAAGGCATTAAGGTTGTCAGATGAAAGATTTGCCGCGCTTTTTACGGTGACCTTGTAGTGGACAAACAATCACTTTGGTATGTTTATTCTAAAGGCACAGTAAAAGATGAAAGTTGGGCAGCCCCACAACACACACACACACACACTCATACACACACACAGCTTTCTCACTCATTTATACAAATATGCATGTAAAAATGGGCTATCATTTAAATCTAAGTGATCATTGTCTTTGAAATTAAAAGAATAAAATACATTTTCCAAAAGCTCACAACTGCGTTGTCTTTGCCTGCTAATCCTACTGTTAGCTTGAACCTGTAGTGAGATAATGCTACTGGACTCAGAGGAATTTGCCGTGTAATGAATAATAATAGCTGCTGCAAAACAACACACTTGTTAACAAAACAAACCCTCTTAACTTGGACCAACGCCCCCAGCGGTTACCTACTAAAATCTGCTCTACCAAACAAATGACAAATGGGCAAAGTGTGTTACCGTGACATTTTGGAACAGGAGAGGTGCTCCACTACACTCTCTGCTATCTTTGCTTTAGCATTCAGCTCAGGAACTCAGCATTTTGCATGTTTAAGCTACAGCTGGCAGCTAAAGCACAATGAATGTTCACTGTGAATTTAGATATCACTGAAGTTAGCACAAACTTTTGGTGACAGTGATATCTAGCCGTGCTGTGGCATGTTAGCATTGCTAGCTAAGGCACTTGGCTTCAGTCACCGTTAGCTATGTCTTATTATATAACTATCATAGTAAGCTGATAAATTTGGATACAGTGATTGTTGCTATCTGTTAGCAATTTCTCGACAACTTTGCTTTAGCTAACATTAGCATGATACTCTAATAAGCAAAGGTTTATCATCTTTATGGAACTTAATTTCGAGACGTTTGAGGATTAAATAATATTTTCAGGGTATGACTTTCAAATATTCACGTCACATCTCGCAATTTTCCGGGTAATTGGTGTCTTTTCCTGGGTTCTCACATTACTGTTTTTCGAATAAATGCTGGAATTTTGAATGAAATGACAAAACCGAGTGATTTGTGGACTCCTGTCTTCAATAAATGACCGTAATTTAAGCAGGAATTTGGATTCAACTCGTCTTTCTGAATATCCTCCGGGAAACGCAACTTGCTGTAGACCTTCAACGTGCCAAGCCAAGACCTTCTGAATTGGTTGCACCCAATTTCCGCCTTCGTTCATGCGATTCAAAGCAGATAATGAAAAGCCTGTTAGAGGCCATTTCCTCCGCATTTACTCTTCATCCTCAAACAGACTACTTAATGGCGCCTTTCCCAGACGCTGTTTTATGACTTGATCCTCTGCTAGTTTTTCTTCAGGTGTCTGTCAAAGCCACGAGTGACATGTTATTTCACGACACAGATGGTCCATCGCACATTTCCCGCAAATATGGCAAAGTCCGATAACTAAAGTATCACAGAGTCTTGTTATTTGTTTGCACCCCTTCGTTAAAATTTGTGACAAACGACCTGACGGGTCAAACCCTCTCCTGATGTTTTATACATGTTTTTCTTTTTTTTTCGCTGTCGCTGATTAAAGCGAATTTCAATTGTTTTGGCCAGTTTGTTAAGGGTGTAAGAAGTTTTCTGATTTTATTTTGGCATGCAGGACTGTTTTAGAAAATTAGAATAGCGTGAAGTTCTTTATCTTCTGTAATGCAATTAAAAAAACAAAAATTACTTTTTCATAATATTCTAATATTTTGAGATAGGATTTTTGAGTTTTCTTCAGATGTAAGCCATAATCAGCTATATTAAAATAATAAAAGGCTTGCACTATTTCAGTTGATTTGTAATGAATCCAGAATGTATGACATTTTTGTTTTTGTAATTGCATTACAGAAGAAAAAGAACTTTATCACAATATTCTAATTTTCTGAGACAGTCCTGTATGCTGAAATAAATAATAAATAAAAAACAACTTCATGTCATTATTTGGGGTCTTTTTTCATGTCGTTTCCTTCATTTTTTGGATGATTTAATGTAATTGCTTACTATCATTTAATGGACATTTAATTAATTACCATTGTTAAACAACTATAATTTAGACTTTGTTAGAAATACTTTTGTTTTCTTCTCTTTACTATATTTTTTTTCTTAATTGTTCCCCTTTTTAAAGCAATTTGTCATTCATTTTGCAGGGAACATTTCATCAACTGCTCAGGACATTTTTCCATGACAGTGGGGAAACTATCAGGTTGAATTACAAAGGATGGGAAAGTGTCACAAGACAAAAGAATAAATCTAGGGGAACAAAAAAAAAATCCAACGTGCACTACAGAAGTGAGAAACAGGGTCTATGCTCATGTTGGAGTGGGGACCCCTTCTCTGGGATCCTGCAGATCTGACAGCAATTCCGGCCCAGATCGCCTTTTGCCTATGCGCTCCTGACTCGATTGGTGGATCGAAGTCTTGAGCGTGGCGTTCATGTCCCTGCAATCGATGACCCCTCCTCTCCCCACGCACTGAGCACATTCAGTCATTTTCCCTGCCAGCCTTTTGTTTTCGTCATCAAAACAGGGTATTATCTAGCAAACACAAGTGTGGAGGCTGTGGCCCATAACTATAATGTCAGATTGTTTTCATTATTGATCAGCAAACAGCCTTTCCAATGTTTTTCTTTTCACCGACGCTCGTATTTAGTCCCTTTGTGTGCCAACGATGCCTCTGAATAGAGCGAGGGCACCGAGGTGAAAGGTATCGGCTGTTTGTGCAAATATTGTTTATCATCCCTCCCAGCCACACTGGTTGAATGTTGGTCTTTTGAGAAACACCTAATGTAACCTCCACATTTCTGCTTTTCAACCGGCAGCATGAACAACAACCACAATTGAAATATTTCACCTGGTTTCCCCCCCAAACACGCTCCGGTTCTGCCGTTAGGGGTAGCTGATGCAGCTGCCTCGAAGTTTGTTGGTAGTTCTTCTGGAGTGAAGCCCTCCTGTTGTGAAAGGGGTGGGACACAGAATATTAACCTACGAAGGTGATCGTGAGCATACTTTAAGCAGATTGCATCTGATTTTTATCAGAAATAGATAAAATAAGTCACTCATTTTTCTAAGCTACTTGTATTTCAAATTTCAATAACAACAACCATATTAATTATGTTAATGCCATTAATTGTAATAATAATAGAAATTACAACTTCTAAAACATAAAAAAATACAATTATAATAATAATTGTAATGATGTTGATAATTATGATAATCTGGATGTTAATATTAATAAAAATGATACACTTTTTAATAAAAAAATATGCAGGACTACTACTTTTACGCTACTTCTACTCTTACTGATACTAATAATAATAAGGAGAAGAAGAAGAATGGCATACATTTTTGGATTAAAAAAATAAATAAAAATCTTGACCACACCTCTAAAATAAGACTTCTTAAACTTAGACTGATAAGTATTCATTTGACTTCCAGAGAAATGTTTAACAGTAATAGAAATAGCGGCACATTTAATCTTGTATATTTTTTCAAGTAACCCTACTGTCACAAATACATTAAAGTAAATGAAGAAATGAATATAAGATAGAGTGTAAGACCAAGCATAGTAGCTTTACAAGAATCTGAGTACATTTGATAGTAATTTTTACATTTTAGAACTGGACAGGAAGCAGAAATCCAGACAGATAAAAGGATGACCTGGTCATTTGTATAACACCAATAACTGAAAACTTCTTAGGGGGGTGGGTTAGGTCTGTGTGTATGTGTGTGTGTGTGTATGTCTTTAAAGGTCTTTGAGGAAATTATGTGGTACGACATTCCACAAACAAGCAGTGCTGCGGCCTCAAGGTGACTTGGACATGTTTCTGAGTTTTACCCTAACACTATGACAAAAGATGGCCACTGTGTTATTGTGACGTTAATATGTGGTGGCTCTCTGGGTGTGGGTGTGTGTGTGTGTGGGTGAGGGTGAGGGTAGATCTGCAGTCCACACATGGCTGTAATTTAATGGAGAATTGCCTGGTGGTTCCTGTGCAGAGGTAAACACACACACACACACACACACACACACACACACACACACATAGACGGGCTTTTGTTGTTGCACGACTCTAACAAGTGGCTGCATCAATAAACAATGGAGTGTCGCAGGAACAAAGATTCACTGTATCAGGAGAAGCTTGTCAACTCCCCCCCGACACACACAAACACACACAAGCACGCACACAATGGTATGAAACATATCAGTTTGATTAGTGGTTTTCAGAGCCTTTAGAGTGTTTAAAGTACTAATGCAAACACAAATTTACTTTCCAGGTTTATTTCAAATTAATGTAAATTCTCCATTAACTGTCAAACTTTTCCACTCAAATTCCAGCTGTGTGTGTGTTTGTGCGCTGAGTCTCACTAATCATTATATTGTTGGACTCTGTCTGTGTGTTTTAAAAAAAATGGCATTGAGATATTACTATTATCTCCAGTGCTACAGTGCTTCTACTCACCCTGCTCACAGTCACATAGGCGGGGCCTGAGCCAATCCCAGCTCACACTGGGCCGGGAGGCGGGGCTTAGCCTCAACAGGTCACCTGTCAATCACAGGGAGACACATATAGAGACATCCAGTCAGTCAGTCTCATCCACACCTACAGACAACTCAGACATCCATCCATCCATCCATCCATCCATCCATCCATCCATCCATCCATCTTCTTACGCTTATACTGCACTCAGGGGCGCGGGGGATACTGGAGCCTATCCCAGCTGTCATCAGGCAAGAGTTGGGGTACACTCTGGACTGGTCGCCAGTCAATCACAGGGCCACATATATAGACAACTATTCACTCATTCATTTATTCGGGGCAATTTTCACAATGTTTTCTGACTAACCTGTGGGAGGAAACCGCAGAACACAGAGGAAACCCACGCAGACACGGTGTGAACATGCAAACTCCACGCAGAAAGTTCCACTTGTCAGAATCAAACCGGTGTCTTCCGTGCCACCCCAACTTAGACATAATAATGATAATAATCATAATCATAATCACAATAACAATGGTAATTTTTTGAAAATATTCATGTTTTTACAACTTTTTGATTTTTAAATGTCAAAATGACAAATAGGAAATTGAAATAAAATACGATTGAGGAACATAAAAAATGGTTTTAAAAAAGTAAGTTGTTAATTTAATTATATGTTTTTATCCTCCTGGCTCTAGTCAAAAAAATATTTAGACAATGGGCAGAGCCTAAAGACCAGGGGCGACATCGTCCAATGAAGACATCTGGGGGAAAAAAAAATGCCGCCAGATGGCCAAGAGATCACAATGTGAAATATGGTGCTGGTGAAATATTTATGACCGCAACACACTCGGGTACAGTAGCCACAACACACACACACACACAACTGATAACCACAACTCATGTTTAAAAATTCCGACATTTGATTTACAAGCTGAAAACATCCGTATGAAAATATCTGAAAAGTTTATCATTGTGTTTTCGGTCTGGCATTTATACATCTGTTGTTTTGCCTCTGATGCCGAACCAAGTATTACTACTGCGTGGTACAGCGTTGGGAGTATTCAAGCCAAATACAGATACCTCAAACTGACAGACTGCGTTATAAATCCCACAAAAGAACCAATGTCGCTTTTTGAATTTGTAAAAAAAAACTGATTTGTTGTTTTGTTTTTGTTTGACAAAAAAAAAAATCACTTAAAATGGATTTCCAGCTCCCTCTTTTTTAACACCGGACAGAAGTGATGGCATGAATGACCCTCTGGCAAACAATGACTGGAGTCATTGGAACACAGGACTGGTTAAAAAAAAAAAAAAAAAAAAAAAAAAAAAAAGTTCAGAAGGGCTCTTAGGGGATTTGAAGGTGGGGGGGGTCTGGGTGAGCAGGAAATACAAAAGGAACACCCGACATGGAGCACTTGACGGTGAATGTGGTCGTTCAGCCCAGGATTTTAAACAGCCTGAAAGACACCTGGAGGGTTTTCAGCCCATTCAGCCTGTGTTTCCAGCCGCCAGATACATTCTGCGTAAAAAAACAACAAAAACAACAGCATCACTTAGCCACTGCAGCTAACGAGTATCAAGAGCATTTACTTCCTGCTTAAGCTTCACACACAGGTGTTTTTCTGCCATTTTTCTACCAAACTATCTTTTTAGAAATATGCCGTATTAAAATGTTAAAGACATTAAAACCCACCCTGCTTTTTATTGAATTACATCTGCCTTATTTTAGAAAAAAAATATGCTAATATACTAATTTTATACTCCTTTTTATTTTGTAAAGTACCAGGTGGGAAGTGTCTGTCCTAATACACCTGTTTTTTGTTTTAGACTTATGAGCTTAGTGTTTTGTACTACTACATATGTTTTTTGCTCTGTAACAAATGGTCTGTTATATTAACACACATGTTTATTTTAATACTAATACACTCAGTGTGTAGTATATTAAACTGAGTATTAGTGCACGGTAGAAAAATCACCCAGAATCCTCTGGGTGTTTTTTTTTTTTTTAATCTTCATCTCTTTCATTGTTACTTCAGTCAAGATCAGACAACCTGAGTGCGGGGACATGGATACGAGTGTATTATCGTTGTCATGGCGACTGGAGAAATGGCTTCTGCGTTGGACAATAGTCGGACGGAGGCCTTGTGGAGCCCCCCCCCCCTCCCCCCGCACCCCTACTCCGACTTATGGGATGTTCTGCCGATTACTTTCTCCTTTCAGAGCCGACGGTCCGAGAGAAAGAGAGGAAACCGGGAATTCTGCCAACATCTGTCCGCTGGCCCGCTCCGCTCCGACAGCTCTCAGACCAAGGGGAGGGCAGGGGGGTGAGGAGGAGGACGGGGAGGAAGATCCGCTTTTTCTTTCTTTTTTTTTCAGTCAAAAGTGTGAAAGTGTGTGACAAACTGTAAAAGACTCCCAGAGGAAGAGCCCGGATCCGGATCGGCAGGGAAGCCCCACTGACCCACCGGAGAGAATTGGTGTGTCGTTTTTTTGTTTTTTTTTTTTCCCCCCAAGCCGGAATCCAAAATCACAGCATCCAAAATCCTGCGTTTATTAATCCCAAGTCTGAACACATTTCTGACTCCTAGGTGCAAGGAAGGCATTTGGTGCTTTCAACCCTCTACAAAAAATAAAAAAAGCTGAGTTTGATGTTCTGCACTGACATTTCTTTTCTTTTCTTTGCTTTGCAGAACCCAGAATATTCTGGATTACAGTTACAGATTAAAAAAAAAAAAAAAAAAAAAAAAAAATCGGAAATAATTTGATATTTTAAAGTTAGAGCCTTAAGAGGTAAAATACATTGTTTTGGCAGAGGTGTTACATTAAAAATACAAAACGTTTAAGGCAAAAATGTATGAAATGTATATATGAAAAAAATGTAAAAATGACACAAAATTTTCAGCAAAAGACCGACAACTGATTGACTGACCAAATTTAAACCGAAAAAAAATTTAACTTTGTTAAACTGTGTCATTCTCTTTCACTGCAGAAATGTCCCTTTCAGATTCCCCAAAATGATTTATTTGTGGTGGTTGAAGACCAAAGGCCTCACTTTCCTGACGGGAAGTAGTGAAAAAAAAAGTGTGTGTGTGTGTGTGTGTGTGTGTGTGTGTGTGTGTGTGTGTGTGTGTGTGTGGGTGGTTTACTTTATAGGACGCACAACTGTAAATCACTAGCTCACAAAAAGGGAAAAAATAAAAGTGCTTTTGTCCTTTTCAACTGTTGGACAGAAGAAGACTGAAGCCACCTGGATGCTTACACACACAGACACACACACACACACACGCACACACCCCCTCACGCTCTTACGTTCCCAGGTCCCTGCTGCCTGTCATGAAGATGCAAAAGGACGAAAATATCGGTGAAATTCCTCGAAATGGCTTTATGTTCTGAATGAGATAATTTCATCAAAAGTCAAAGCAGGAATTAAATTTAAAATCATCTAGCGGCAGGACACACACACACACACATAGACACACCAGGTACAATCATATCTTCATGTCTCGTCATCAAATTTCGAGTAAACACTCAAAACTCTCCACATCTTGAATCGTATTTATGCTTTCATTTATTGTCTAGCTCTGCTCTCACTGGGCCGACAGGTGGGGTTCACTTGTCGATCACAGGGTCACACACGGAAAAATCCAACTATTCACCCTCTCATCAATACCCGCGGGAAAACACGGAGAACCCAAAAGGATCACCGGATTATATATTCTAGTTGCGTGAAAAAAAAACACAAAAATATTCATTCAATTATTCCTATCAGCCAATCCTAGCTGTCATTGGGCAAGAGGTTGGGTTCAACCAGGACGGGTCACCTGTCAATCACTGGGTCACGCAGAGACTCAACCATTTAGTCTCTCATTCAAACCCAAACCACAATTTAAGTCTTAAACGAAGCTACTGATTTTGGACTGCGGGAGGAAGACGGACAATCGGCATCCAAAGGATCACCGGATTAGAACTGGGAACCTTAATTTTGTGAGAAGAAATGACAAAATCGCAGACGATAAAACAAACACCTTGTTCAGTAAACACTATGAAATGTGAAGTTTTTTGCCAGTTACATCCCTCAAACCCTGGAGGTATGCGTCTGAAAAAGCGTCGGCTGCGGCTCTGATTCATCGGGTCTCACTGGAGACGAGAAGATGGCGACTTTAAAAGCGACTGTAACCTTAATATCGTTTGTGAGATGGAGACCTGAGCAAGAAAACAGAGGTGGCCCTTCATGACACTGTAAATACTTGTCTAGAGCACATATGTTATTAAAACCCTGATAATATCATTAAAAAAATAGTGTATTGAAATCTGAATCAAAAATATTTTTTTCTAAAGTACATGTTTTTTTTTTTAATGGTGCTTTGACAAACTAATACTTGTTATGACACCAGACAGGAAGCGGTGGTGGAGGGAATAAAGTGAAAAGAAACAAACCAAAAAAAATGATAGAAATAAAGGTAGTTAAAATCTAAAAGAAAGAAGCTACATGGGGAGTTTAGTCAGAATTTTTCTGCCGAGCAAGACTGGAACTGAAGTATTTGAGAAGTCACAAATCCAATAGCTCCGCCCCTTGAAACAACACTTCCTGCATTCCCGTTCCCCATAAACGGAAAAGCGTTTCTGGTGGGTGAACCAGCTCTGTGCGGGGCTTCACATCAAACACTTGCAAAAAAAAAAAAAAAAAAAACAACCCAAAAAACAAGAAGAACCAAAAAAAAAACACCTTTTTTTTTTTTTAGCAAAGGAACTTTAAAAATAAACACACAACTCTTTGTTTCCTCATTGTTGAAACATGTGTTTCCTCTCCTGATCAATAACACCTTTCCTCTGAGGTATGCATAGCCACAAAGACACACACACACACACACACACACATACATACATACACACACTCAGTGATCACTGATGCATTTACAAAAAAAAAAAAAAAAAGAGGTGAAAGAAAGAAAGACTTCTGACTGGGGAGGGGATCCAAACCCCCCACATCCATATTGATTAAACAAATTTGCCACAAATCATTTTACAAATGCCCGGCAGGGGGGCTTTGGAGCTCGCTGGAAATACCCCATTCACGCTCTGTCCTCCCCCGCAGGGTAGAAGCCCCCGACTCTTGGCTGGTTTAAGCGTGCTGACAGCCTCTGATCCCCCCCCCGCCCCCCCTCAGCCATCTGCAGGGTGGGCCGGCCTGAGCTCTAGGGCCCTTTGTGTTCTCAACTTTAGGAGATTTAACAGTGGAAGAAAAAAAAAAAAAAAAAAGACATCCCCCCCAACAAACACACACACACACCATTCAGCCACCTCCCCATAATTCAGCTCATTTGCAAGACACACAAACCAAACTGTGAAGTTGAGCCGCTGATAAAGAGGAAACGCTGGCGTTGTTTGCCGGATTTTCACAATAAGAGCATCGTACTGGACCCTCGACGCCGATCTCAGACCCCCCCCCCCTCCACTTCACTCCCTGTTTGTGAATGAAAAGGGGCGGCGCCACGAGTCCGTACGTGCATGTGTTTGTACATGCGTATGCATGCATGTGTGTGCGCACGTGTGTGTGTTTGTGTGCGCAGAGTGGGAAGTCAGCAGGCTGCAGGGACTTGACGTCACAAGTACTGAAAGTAGTATTTGGTACACATTTTCTGTTTTTGTATACTATTTAGACAGCAACATACGCTACATTTAAACCATATATCTATATGTTCTATACTTTTAAGGGTCAAATTTAAATTCAGATTTTTTTCAATAAAAATTTGTATTTTTTTAAACCCAAGATGTTTCTTCAAGTTTTTTGTTTGGATAATATAAACATACACTTTGTATAAAGTTATATATATAGGAATTGTGTGTATTAAAAAAAAATTGAAGTGAACAATATGCTCAGTACAGTATGCCAACAAATATGCTTCTGTGTTTATATATATATACGTATATATATATATACATACATATACACACACACATACATACACACACACACACATATATATATATACGTGTATATATATATACGTGTATATATAGGTATGTATATATACAAACACAAACACATATACATATATACACAATGACTCAAGCATGCACACACACATGCAAACACATGGTAAAACAAAGGATAAAGTGCAGTGGTGCAATGAAAATGATGACAACTGCTGTTTTGTCCTCATATGCTATGGATTCTCTAGGTTCTAATAAAGCTAGAGTTCCAACTAAGAACGGGTTCGGGGTCTGAATGTGTGTGTGTGTGTGTGTGTGTGTGTTTTGGGGGGGGGCTCTATAACCTCAAACACATGGTCACCTCCTATTATTTTAACTGCTTCCAGTGACTTCAGACATCACTCGACCTCTGAGTGCAATCAAGAGGAGAAACTGGCATATTTTTAACAGCCCCCCCCCCGCCCGTTACCATGGCTACGCGCCTCAGACGATTATGGCAGACTGATCGGTGTAGCAGGAGATGATTCCTGAAGGTTAGAAGTGGTAAACAGGGAGGGAAACCGTGATTCGGCGACCCCGCGGACATCGAACACACGTCTGGAAATTATCTCAGCATCCTCACGGGGACCTGTTGTTTTTCTGATGAGACGTGCACACGCACGTGCACTCACACACGCACATAATGGATAGAGCAGCTGTTTGTTGATACATATATGCGATGAAGAATTCACATCCTCCTCTCCTCTGCAAGTACTGTAAGAGTACCCTGCAGCAAACAAGGTACAACTTCTGGGAAAGGATGAAGGTCAACTAAATAAAAAAAAGAGTTCAAACATTTCAATTTTTTTCAGTATTATAAAATTTTGAGTTTTTACAAAAAAATGAGTATAAATATGAGATAATATGGTCAACATACACATACACACAAACATATATACATACACAGACACACACACATGCATATATTCATACGTCATACATACATATATATGTGATACATACATATATAAATATACACACACACTTACACATACACACACTTTTCTTATTGTCATTTTGGCTTTTCCATCTAACCCTATTCTCTGCATCCTCCTCTCTCACACCAACTAACTTCATATCTTTTCTCACTACATCCATAAATCTTCCCTTTGGTTTTCCTCCAGACCTCCTGCCTTGCAGCTCCAATTCCAGCATCCGTCTACCAATATATTCACTATCCCTCCTCTGTACATGACCGAACCATCTCAGTCTGGCTTCTCTGACCTTCTCTCCAAAACATTCAACATGTGCGGTTCCTCTGATACTCATTCCTGACCCTATCCATCCTTGTCACTCCCAAAGAAACTTCAACATCTTCATCTCTGCAACCTCTAGCTCTGCCTGTCTTTTAACCATTGTCACTGTGTTTTCTTTATTTATATTTATATATACATGTTTTTTTTTCGAATTTATTTATTTTTATTATTTTACTTATTTTTTTGTTATTTTTCGTAGAATTAGAAAAAAATATATACTGATTTGAAAAATGATTTCCCATGAAATATTTTTTTTAATTTTATAGATGACTAGCAATATACAGAGTTGGGGTAGGGTGTCTGTCTGACTGACTGCTACATGTTATGATGCAAGGAAGAATTCCACAGCAAATAAACATTTCCCTTCAACTCAGACTTGTACGTGTGTGCTTGAAGTGTAAGCGCTGCAGTATAAAATGGTAAAGCAAAAATTGAAAACATGCTAAGCTAAGCTAACCATTAGCTACCTTGCTGTGTTTCCTCAGTTGTTGCGCTTCTGATCATTCAACCAACGGACTTCAGCTTCAGACGTTTTTGGTCTTTATCTGTTCACCAACGTCACAGTGTCTGTATTGTGTTAGTGGGCAGGTCATGTGCATTGACACACACACACACACACACACACACACACACACACACACACACACACATACACGATTTGATAAGTCGGGGTCTTTCATCCTGGGATGTTGGGACTAACACACGGGCAGGTCGGGGTTAATGACGGACTGTCATTGGACCTTTTATGTACAATGTGTTGAGTAAAGACTCCTTACTTATCTTCCAGGACAAGCATGTAGGCTGATCTTCCAGGATATTCAAGACCCCTTACTTGTCCCCCAGGACATTCAAGACCCGTTATGTGTCCCCAAGGTCAGTCAAGGCCTCTGTTTCATGTTCCAGAATGATCACAACCACTTAAACTTCCAGGACATTGAGGACCCCTGACTCGTATCCCAGGACAATTGAGACCCCTGAACTGTCCTCCAGGACAGTCAAGGCACAATGGTTGTCCTCCAGGACACCAAAAGCCTCTTAAACTCACTGTCCAGGACAAATCAAGGCCACCCTGACTCATCTTCCAGGACATTCAAGACTCCTTACTTGTTTGCCAGGACATTCAAGACCAGTTAGGTGACCCCAAAACCTGTCCTCAGGACAACCAAAGCAGCCTAGACTCATCCTCTAGAATGGTCTAGGCCACTTAGACTTTTCCAGAACATTCAAGACTTCTGACTTGACAATCAAGGCCACCTAGATTCATCTTCCAGAGCTCATCCTCCAGAAAAGTCCAGTACATTCAAGGCCCCTGCTTTGTCTCTCAGGACAAATGAGACCCCTAACTTGTCCTAAAGGACAATCAAGACTCAAGAGTTGTCCTTCAGGACAATCTAGGCCACTTAGACTCATCTTCCAAGACATTGAAGACCCCTGACTTGTCCATTGGAAAACTGAGATTCTTGATTTGTCCTTCTAGGACAGTCCTGAGCCCAGACTCATCCTCCAGGACAACCAAGCTAATCTTAAATCATCTTCCAGGACATTTAACACCCCTGACTCAGCTTCCAAGGACAACTGAGACCCCGACTTGTCCTCCAAAACAATCAAGACCACTTAAGACTCATCCTCCAGGACATTCAAGATCCCCTGACTCATCTTCCAGGTCGATGGAGACCATTGAGGTTCATCCATCATCAATTCCTAAACAAACTTAATAATTAGATTCCAGCTGCTGTGGGAAAGAATGGAACTCTTTTTTGGTAAATGCACCTCAATCCATCACCTCCCTTACATTCAGAGCTAAGCATTACACACACACACACACACACACACACACACACACACACACACACGTTTAAAAAAATGCTTGAACTTCTTTCTTTTTATTTGCTTTAATTAGATATTTGGCTCCTGCAAGGACTGTGAATCATATTTTTACAGCGAGGGGCCGGGGGGCACCAGAACCCCAGTGCCGTCACAAAGACGCCGCGCTACCCCCTTTTCTCCCCCCCCCCCCCACTTTTTATCCCCCCCCCCCCGCCAACTGTAACCAAAAACTTGTTAAAAAACACAAGAATGCGCTTTAATTTGTCAAAGAGGATCTGAGCTGACAACTTTAGCAAAGTCCACTATAACAACCTCCCCGGGCCCCTGACCCGGGGAGGGAGTGACCCCTGACCTTATTTGGGCCTCTTTTATGAGGACCTTTTTCGGCTGCGGCCAGATGGCTAAACTATCAAAGGGATTTTTTATGAGAAAAATCTGCGGGCAGGAGTGGAGTTGTATATCTATCTGATTGTGCGCCGGATGAAGCCTCTGCTCGCTTCCGCCTTGATACTCGGAGGGAGTGGAGGCCCGCTGCCCTGCCGCCATTTTTTTCTCTCGATAATTTGTCCCTCGCTTCAAAATACAACCATTAAATCAGTCCATTTGTTGTTTTTTTTTTTTTTCTGTGTGTTTGGCGTGGAGTTATAAAACTAAACTCTGATATTTGTTCCTCTGGACCTTGGTGGCAAGATCGTCTCATCGCACAGGAAGGAGAATATCAAGTAGCTGCAATCTGACTGTTATAAAAAAATAAATAAAAAAAAAAAACTAACAAAAAAAAACAAAAATCCATTCAAAAGGCCCCCTCGGCTTCCAGACAAACACGGTGGGTTTTTTAAAAGGTAACGTAAAACGCTGAGTGTGACGGCACTTTGCGACTTTGTTTCACAGGGATCGCGGTGTGTGTGTGTATGTGTATGTGTGTGTGTGTGTCCCGGGGTTGCTGTAACTGACGGCACTCACATCACTCTCTTTTTTTTTACGAGCCGTCGGCCGGTTCGCTTGGATTGGGTTTCTGGGGGTCCAGATTGTGATGCAGGGGTGGAGGGAGGAAGGCCTGGATGAGGAAGAGGAAAAGGAGGAGTCAGTAGCACCTAAGGGGAGGAATATTTGTGGATGTTTTCATGATTTTTTTGTAAAACTCACCTTTTCCTCCCATTGGACAGTAAGAAAGTATTTTTACTCATAATTTTACTTTTACTATTTTTAGGGTTTCAAACTGTTTCTTGGCACAGGATATATTACATCACAATATTTGAATATAACACATTATCTTAATGTATTTGGAATTAGATGGAGGTTTCGGGTGAGGAAATAAAAATGATAATTATGAGACATGCACAAATAAAGATTACTTGAAAAAAACGGAAAGACAAAAACATGATTAGAATGACTGATGAGTTCATTTTGACTTTCTAAACTGGTTTGACTCCAAATGTGATGGACAGAAATGCTAACGGGTGCTGGACCTCAGAGGACCAACTGAGGCCTCATCCATCCCATCCTGCACCTTATGTCTTCATGTTTTCCATTAAAATTGACAAACCGTCGAGGAATGCACTTCTTTTCAAATGAGCTCTCCGAATAAAGTTAGCTGCGGGTGTGTGTGTGTGAGTGTGTGCAAGCACACTGTCAACAAGCTGTTTTGACACACTTGAGGTGTTTTTTTCCCACACCTCTAAATATTTTCCCACAGGTGTATCGGCTATTAGATAACACTGAATCGAAGCTTGCTTATTTCCACACAATTTGAATTAAGCCTATTATCAAATTCAATTTTTGTGACCCTTTCTTGCTAATTTTAGCTTCAGTTTCAATTGGGAAAAAAAAGATTACTCCATTCTTACATTTGTCATTGCTTATTTATCCTTTTCTAAAGATGTCAACCTCCTAAACCTGAGCCGAGATGTAGCACCTGGCTGCTTTCAGAAACACGTGTTAGCTGCGCTAAGTGTTTTAGCTTCGCACAGAATGAATGATCGGGCATCAGTCATAGACTTTTTTTTGAAAATCAATCAAACTATTGTTTTGATGACCGGCCGGGGGAAAAAGAAGCCACGGCCGCGTGCTTTTCCTCCCCGTTGTCTAAACTCTACACCGGAGGAATCAAAGAGATGTGCGTCGGCGTGAGCGGAGGCCAGTGGTTTTTTCCCAGCGAGCGGCTGCCATAGAAGACCATTTGTCTTTTGGTGATTGCTGTCCAGTGGCGGAGGAAGCGTCACGGCTCGGCCGCCATGCTCCACTCACTCCCTAAAAGCGGCGGCGGGATGATACATGGCTGGATGGGTCCAGTTTCAGAGCAGAGAATGGGGGGAGAGGGAGGTGATGGGCTCCATTTAACATGGCGGGGGAAGTCGACCCTAAGAGGACGTCCGGAGACATCAACACAGGTGGGGGTGCAGGTGTTAGATTAATGTTTTTTATCATTCTTTTTTAACTTCCAAGACAAAAAAGGAAAAATTTATTTGTGATTTTTTTTTTCTTTTCCCCCCTGTGTTTAATTCAACTTTTTTTCTGAGATGTAAAAAAATAAGTGGACATTTCTTGACCATTTCAGGGCGAATTATTTTCTTGCTCGTTTTTAAAAGACCTCTGGGGAATTTCAGGTTATTTGATTTGATGCGATTTATTTTTTGTTTCTGTCTAAAGTTTTTTTTCTGTAAAATTTTCCAGATTTTTCAGGGAGATTCATTAATTTACTTATCAATTTTTGAACGAACTGTTGCTGATTTTTCATTTAAATATGCTGTATTTTCATTGCTAACAGATTCCGGTAAAATGTTCTCAAATTCTTTTATTTTGGAATTTTGCTTTACTTTAGCCAATATCTCACCTGATATATTACTGTAATTTTTTTGAATACATTTCTTCTTAGTTCAGTCCTGGCAATCTAGCAATCCACAATATGTAATTTCTTTTCATTTTTTCAAATAATGACTATCGCCAAAATGATCTTCGATGATTGAGATGTATTTAACGCCCCCCTCCCCCCAAACCCATCAGCCTCCACCCCCAGGGGTCCCAGCGCCCGCTTGGCGGACCTGCAATGGATCATTCATTTGATCATTGTTTACTCAAGAGAAGCTTCCAGATTAGATGAAGGGGAGGCTTTGTTTCCAGATTTTTCCGCAGACCGAAGACGATTCCTACATATTACGTCTGTGGCCAAACACGCAGGACAAACACACGTCCGACTCAATCCGCACCCTTTCACGCCGTCACAGGAGTGGGATTAAACTTGATCTGAACAGCTGAATGGCGCGGAGGATGAAATTCAGATTTGAATGTATTGGAAAGAAAGGGATTGATCCTCTATGCCAGTGACCCGATGACCAGAGGTGTGTGTGTGTGTGTGTGCATGGGGGGTGGTGGGATAAGAGGGGTAAAAAAACAAAAAAAAAACTTCAAATTCCACGCAGAGAAGAATGCAGTGTCTCCAGTTTCTTATAATCAGCATGACTATGAGGGCAAAAACAAACAAACATTTTCTCACAGATCCCGGCCTGGGGGAGGGGCAGGCGCTGGAGAGGGGGCTGGCCTTCGTCGCTGGGGGCAACGCCATCCAAAGTTTTTATAAACCGATCGATGATCAAATCCAAATCAAACTGTCAGGAGCCTTCGGACTGGGAAGGAGCAAATCAGCTTCTGGAACAAATCAAGTGATTTTAATTTGCACGTCATTTAAACATATTTAATCACACACCCTCCACATCCTGTACACTGGAACTTGCACAAAGCCTGCAATTTATCGACAACACTTCCCCCCTCTTTTTTTTTTTTTTTTTTACTGCCATCATCAATTTTTATTCTGCTATCATCTTTTTTTTATTCTACTGTGTACAACCTTTCTCCATTTAAATTTCTTGTGCATTTTTCTTATGCATGCCTCTGGGCAGGAGTCCAAACTAATTTTTGTTTTGCTTGTATAAAGACAATAAAAACTCTTGAATGTTGAGTGTCATTTTGTATTTCTGGGCTGATATTTTACTAGTACATTCATTTCCTGCTATTAATAAAATTTGTAAAGGTAAACAACAAAAAATGTATTTATAGATATCGAAATCACGTCAGTTAGATTTCATATTTCAATTTTATTCAATTTCACCTTTATTCTATATATTCATTTTTAGCTTATATGTTTATAGATGATAGTTATCTGTTTTTTTTAAGATTGAGTCTGATTCAGATTCTGAAAAATAATCAAAAACTATTAAAAAAAAAAAAAAATTGATGTCCGACTAACAAAATAAAGAGGTTTTGAGAAAACATTAATTTTTCTGTTCCACTGTACACCCGCCAGCTTTGGTTAAACTTGTTGAATCAAATTGCTAATTGTGTTATATACATCATCTTGTTGACACACACACACACACACACACACACCTGACACACACATACACACGCTCCTGTGATGCGTATCTGAACACCCGTCATCCGAAGTACCGGAGCTGATACGCGGCGGCGGCGGCGGCAGGGAGACGTCACATGACTTCGGCAACACAACTGGCATTCCTAGCGGGGCAGCAGGGAGGGAACGCATCTCCGCTGATCTTCCTCTTCTTCCCTGCTCCCCCCTCCACATGGTGGGTGTTTGACTTGGTGGAGGATGAATCTGGAAGGTGGCGAAAAGCATTTACATAAAGAGGTCAAACTATGAGGACCCCCCCCATACACACACCCATTTTGTTTGAAGTTTTTTTGTAAAAGACTTTTTTTTTTGTTTGGAGTCAGATGAATAAATGTGAAAGAGGAGGGACTAAAAAATGAGCTTTTCTATTTTTTACCTTTTAAGTCCGGGGGGGAAAAAAAAAAAAAAGAGTTTGTTTTGTTATCAAAAATCTACTTTTTAATTTCTGTCTCATTCTGAAAATGAAACTTTGCACTGATTGTCATGATATTTTATTTTCTTATCTTGTGTATTCTGAGGCAATTTCTTCCTGCCTCTTCAGATAATGAGACTTTTTTCCTTGCAGGAGAGCGCCTTAATTCTGGTTCTGTGTTTGATCTCAATGACTTGCGGTTAGTTTTGAACCTCTCAGTACTCACTCTGCGTTTCCTCCGACATTCCTGGGATTTTACGTCCCAAAAAGTTACAGGGATTTTTTTTAATGGTCCCATAATCCTCCTGGAATCTCCTCATCTCTGCTGGGAGGTCTGACAATACACACACACACACACACACACACACACACAGAAACAACCAGGCTTCCGAGTTTTGTTTTCTTTCTGCTGTTTTTTTTCTTCTCATTCAAAAATATTTGTAAGTGAGGACTTGAACTCCTTCCTGCTTTTTTTTTTTTTTTTTTTAAAACAACTTTAAAACAATTGCTGCTTAGAATAAACCGACCACGATTATTAACATATTATTGCAACACATACAATTAGACGTAAAACAAATGGGTCGGGGGGGTCGGGGGGGGGTCGATCGGGAAGTCGAAATGTGGAAATAAATAAAAAGAAATAAAAGTTGCAAAAGGCTGTTTGCCTAATTAGACGTCGAGGTCACATTGAAACCTTTGTTTGGATTTCGAGGATCTGTGGCCTCTTCCTGCTGTGACCCTGCATTTTCTCTTATCTTACCCCACCGCCACCCCTCCACGCCCCCCGGACCCCCCTCCCACCCACCGAGGGGCTAATTAAAACAATTTCAAGGACAGGGGACGCGGGACGGTGGGGGGACAGGGGGGATTCGCCAGGCGAGGGAGGCGGAGCCAACATGGGCGTTGCGGCGCAGGTGCAGGTGGGGACGTATCTATGTGAGGCCCGGCAGAGGCTATATAGAGCCACCGAGATTTTGATAATCGCGGGGTTGTTCCCGCTCAACGTTTCTATGACAACCCGCCTCGGGCTCCCAGTACAGGTTCTTCAGTAGAGGTGGACGTTTGAGGACCTATTTCAGCTTCAGCGACTCCAGATTTGATTTTGACATGAAATTTCACGCGGGATTTTTTGAAGGTGATTTTTAGGTTTCAAGTTTTTTTGTGCGAGTCTATCGTGGCTTGTTGAATGGAGGGGGCCGTAAGGAGACAGGAGAGTCGGGATTCTGCCGGCAGCGTCATCCGATACCGAATTATCAAATGAAACACAGCGGCCATATTTAGCAGGCAGATATCATTGACCCGCGGGGAGGTCAGTTGGATAGAAACCCCCGACACCCTGGGCTCTTTTCACATTCCAGAGCCCCCCCCCCCCCCCCCCACGCACACACACGCACACACACACATACACGCACACACACACACAGGCAGGCAGGCAGTAGTGAGATATGTGACGACGAGCCCCCGCGCTCACTTCCTGTCCTTCCTCCATTGGTCAGTGATGAAGCCTAACTCACTTCCGCAGCGATAATATATATCCTGATGCTTGAATGTAACGTGCTAACCTTTCCCAGTTTAACCCAGCAAAGAGAGTGTGTGAGTGTGTGTGTGGGTGGGGGTTAGAGGTTGGGAGGTGGGCTATTTGGGCAAAATTAAAAAAAAAATACTTGCCTTCTGTTGTTCAAATAGTAAAAGGTCTGCGGTTATATAGCGATTTCTTCACCTTTTTTTTCAAAGTGCTTTACACTGGATACCATTCTCACACTCACACACACGCCGCAGAGCGGACATGCAAGGCGCTAAATGCGCCATAGGGTGCAAGAGTGTGTTTGTGTGTGTGTGGGGGAGTTCGGCATCTTGCAAGAGGAAAACAGGAGGAGACAGGGGTGGAACCGCTAACCTTCTGATTGGAGGGACACCCGCCCTCCACGCCCACCCTAGTAGCATTTGGTCATTTATGTAAAAAAAAAAAAAAAAAAAAAAAACACACACACAAACCAAAGATACATTGATTTTTAAATTTGAAAGATTTGGTATGTCATATGAATAATAAAGCTGTTATTGCATCATGTCTCCTGTAAGCATGTAGCTATTAGTATCCCTGTTATTATTAGTCTGAGTTCATTTGTGCCTGACCCTCCAAAACTTCTTAACCCCCTCGTCTCTCTTCTTTAAAACCCAACCAGTCAAGACAGTCGTCTGAAGATCTGCGGGGATCAAGACCAAAATTCAATCAAAACATCACCCAAAAGCCACATGATGCCACCCCCGAAGGAAAAACTGAGCACAATCACATGGCAAACGCCTTCCAATTGGGGGGGGCGGCTTTCATTTCTTGGGGCCTGACCTTAAATTTGAGACCTCCGGAATATTCCAGTGTCTTCGCTGCACCTAAGCTTTTGTTTACCCCCACCCTCGCACCCCCAAGTTTTGCGGGCTGTGGCGCTTCCTGTGTGAGACTCTAAACTGTCAGGGAGGTGGTCGTGGGGGGGGGGGTGTTGACAGTGAACGTCCCATTGGTGCTTTTAAGGTCCATTGTTGTTCTCACACTTTATCTCTCTATCGGCAGGAACTGTATGAGAGCAGATTGAGTGCATTCCAGGGGGCGGGGGTTGTGGGGGGGGGGGGGCGGTCGGATGGTCTCATCAAATATAAAGTCATTAATTTACCTGACGGGGAGAGGGGACGACAGGAAGCGCGCAGCCTTGCACGGAGGCACCCACGCAAAACGCATCACAACCCAAAATGGGCAGGAAATTGTTCAAAAAACACTGCATGATTAGGAGGGGGTAAAAATCAAGGAGCTGGAAATGAGCAAGGAGTGACGTTTCAGACAGAAGGTGAAGGTGCGAGAAATGTCCCCTACAAGAAATCGGCAAAACAAACGCGTGAGGTAACCTGAAGTGACGGGTAGAGAGATGATCATGAAAGATAGCATCTGTGGAAATTGGCTAAAAATTACACTGATTAAAAAACAGAGGGGGGGGGGGGTGTTGAATTATATTTTAAAGATAACTTAATTTGAATTTAAACCCCGATTCGCCGTCCTTGCCTCCCGAAACCCCCGACGCCACGTCACTTTCACAACACAATAACGCAGTTATCCTGACAAAGGGAATGGTAACGACCGGCCCCTACCATTCTATGAACAGGAGGGGGGGGGGGTCATCTGTTGCAACCTGAGAGTTTTCACACCGGAAGAATCTGGAAAGAAAAAAAAAAAAGTGTCTTTTCACAAACATTCAAGGGAGCTCACTTCCTTTACGGAAACATAGTCGTCGTCATCACCTTCATCACAGTTTGTTGAATAATATAACACTGTGAGTTTATTAAGGCTACATAATCTTGGATTTTATTATCATCCCTTATGTGTCATTTTGATTGTCAACAGCGGGGTCTATTATTTCATAGTAATTCAATTTAATAAGGTAAAGCTGGTAGTGGGGACAGCAAGTCCATCACTTCATTAAGACACAGGTCATAAAAGTACCTCAAAACAAACGCAAAACACAAAAAAAAAAATCAGCAATGAAATGATTTTGAAATAACCATACAATTAATCTGCCAGAAGCATGGAATTATCTTCAAATTCATTAAAAATGTGCCTTGAAAAATAGGACTCTGCAAAAAATCCAGAAAATATAGGAAGTGTGTTCTTTAAAATGAGCCGAAAGTGCCTTAAAGTTACATAAAGTGGCTTAAAATTAAATCAGTATTTGATCAGTGAAAACGAATCTGTCGAAGAAATGAACGTAAGGTATCCCGAAATAGAGATGACCTAGAAATGGACGGTGATGACCTTGAAATAGGAAAGAAATGACCTTGAACGGACTGAAAAATGTACTTTCAATCAATGCGGAATAAATCTCACCATCGCATTGGACACGCACTCATCTTTGGAGTTGCTGAGTGTGCATACGTGCGTGCGCGCATGTGCGTGCATGCATGCATGCATGCACGTGTGTGTCCTGGTCCCAAAAAACTTTCCATGACACTGGAAGTTTCTGAATTCATCAGCCATTGTTTTCTCTGCAGGCATTTATGATGTCACTGCAAACATAAGCTTTGTCCTCAGATGAAGGATCACCATCCCCTTCTCATCCACCCCCAGCACTGCGGGGGGAGCGGGCTGTCAAACAAACAGCAAATATGGACGGGGGTGGATTGGGGGGGTGGGTGGGGAGGGTTGGATTCGGATGCTTCACCGTGTGGAAAAACTGCCACCATCACACAATGGGAGCACTGTGCCCAGGGAGTAAAAATACTGCATTGAAAGGGTGTGAGTATGTAACCATCAAGAAGTATCTCTTGTTAGGGCATAACGTATAAATTTCATTTTCTTTTCTTTTTTCCCCATTTAATTTTTGAGCTAATTTCTGGAGACCGCTCCATCAAGTCTGATTTCATTTTTATTTTAAATTGTCACTCAATGTATTTCAGTGCCAGAACTTTTATTATTCCTAATAAAAAGACATTAATATTATGATTATCATTCCTTTGTTTTACTGTATACGCGAAGGGGTTATAATATTTAAACTATCATAGGCTCATATAAAACTAAATGCAGATGAGATTATTTCTTTTTCTCCTTTCTGCATTTAAAAAATAAAATATCAGCTCAATAACTTCTCTGTCATGAATTTGCAAATTGCTTGGGAATGAATATATGTGAAATGAGAAGGCTCTGAGCAAGTAAAGTAAACAGACACACACACACGCACACACACACACACACATACACGCACACACACACACAATGGCTGGCATGTGTAAAGATCAGATTTCCATCATGTTTGTTTTTTGGGATGAAGGCGTGTGTGAACAAAGAACGGGCGTCTGTAGAAACCGGTGGAATTTCTAACATTGTAAATACGTGGTTCTGACGTTCCACATCCCACTCATCCACAGCCTCGGCCTCCCGTGGATGGGGAGAAGCGACCGCCGGCAGAATTCGTGTGTTTCGGCAAGCTTCTATTTTTAAAAGAATGAAATGAAAAAGAAAAAAAAAACACTTTTGTATTCCTGACTTGTGGAACCAGACTATTTCCTGGATTTTCCAGACGGAAAACACTGCTAGATGTTTCTCACCATTTTTGGCAACTTCAGGGTAAAATAGACCTATAAAACGTGAAACAGATTGGGAAAATGTATATATTATTGGTTTCCATCTATTATTCTAAAGGTGAGTCCATGTTGAGTAATGTTTCCTGTTGTCTTTTTCAAAATACCTCTGAAATCCATGGTTGGCAATGGTCAGTGTGTAAGACTGGGTGTCAACAAGTATCTGTGGGTGTGTGTGTGTATGTGTGTGTCCACAGAACCACAGTGAAAACAAAGCGGGTGCACGCACGCACACACACACATACACAAATACATACACACACGCCCACACTGAGACACAAAGCAAAATGCTGACGTGTGAAAACCTTCAGGCTGCAAAACCCCAATGAGACAACAGATTGTGGATCAGCCTCGTGATGATGATGATGATAACGATGAAGAGGATGATGATGATGATGATTGTCATCATCGTCTCGTAAGTCAACAAACACACCGAAAAAGGACGACCCAAATCGTAAAAATCTGCACAAACTCCCTAAAAATAGGAGGGAAATACAGAATCCTCTGATTTTATTTGGGGTCGGTTAATCCTGAATTTACTGTACAATCATTCGATCATCTCTTGGTGATTTTAAAGTTTATTTCAAGTGGATTTCAAACATTAAAACTTTTTTAAGAGGTGATTTCATCCTTTAGAATCAACTCCAACATTTTTCCAAAGATTCTTCAGAAAAATCATTTTCCAATTTAACCGACTAGTCTTTTTTTTTTTCTTGTTTTCCTGTATTTTCATGCATAAATTGACAATTGATTTTTTTTTTTGTTTTTTGAGTGATTTTTTTTTTTTTGTCACTGAATACTAGGTAAATCATTTCCAGCTTTTTTTTATCATTTCTGTTGGATTCTTACACCGCATTATTTATTTTACAAAACAGGGGCGACATTATTGATTCCACTCCAACAGCGTAATAATGTCTTCGCAAATAATCAGGGTGATTCTCTCTCTCTCTCTCCCTCTCTCTCTCCCTCTCCTCCCCCACCGCTCAGCTCATCAAATGCCTCTATCAACTTGCATTTTCTTTTCACAGAGAGAATTGAACAGAGGCCAGATAAAAGCCTCCAGTCAGGCCAGAAATCAAAACTCACTTAAGATGTCAATAGTGCCGCAGCGGGGAGGGGAGAGGAGAAGGCAGGGAAAAAGAAGAAAAAAAAAAGAAAAGAAAAAAGAAAAATAGGACCCGCGGGGTAAAAACAAATCCGTGTCAATACCCGGACAATCAGTTAATTTCATTAAGCCATTCAATGCCATTTGCTGATGTGACGTCGAAGGGAGCGCAAACAGAGCAAAGGTCACGTTTGGACTCTCCGCTGTTTATAAGCCGTTTATAACTGATGAGGCAATAAATGCAGGTCGGCAGGCGATCTGTTGTCCCGATGGGCTTTGAATGCACCAGGAGTGAGATGCAGCAGCCTACGACTCCTTCCAGCAGCTGCGGCTGGAAATGGCTTTTTTTTTAGGGGTGGTGGTGGTGGTGGTTTATGACCCCCACTCAAAGGAGTGAAAGACAGGAAGGAAGGAACTGAGAGGAATCTCACAATATGAAGACGGGCGCTCAACCTTAATGTGATGGTAAAACTGAAATCAAAGGAAGAAACTATTGACAATAAAAAGAGGACAATAAAAGTCAATTGAAAGTCAAAATTCCCTGTGTTTTTTTGTTTGAAATAAAACCCTTCCAAGAGGACCAGACTTTCTTTCACAACTTGTTTCAGAATTTCAAAAGCTATTTTTTTAATTTCTTCCTTCTCTTTTTTTTTGCATTGTGAATTAAAAAGATTTATCTCAAAGTCAAAAAATCTATTGTTTCGGCAAATCCTGATTTATCTGAGACAAATGTAAATCAAAATTGATCTGATTTTAGAATGAAGTTGTTTTTTTGACAAATCCAGGTGTTTTGTCCCTCAAATGTACGCATTTCCCAATTTCTCTTTTGAATGCTTCTTTTTTTTTTTTTGACAGAAATTGACCTGAAACTGTTCAAATCTGTCTTTCTCCCCTTTGCAATCATCTGCGAAGAAAAACCCAGGTGATGAATTTGCTCGGAGACAAATGATCCAACAAGATAAACTTCTAGATCGTCATCCCTGTGGTTCAGACATGTAAATCTGTTATTTGGCAGGGAAACACAGGCAACACACACAAACACACATTTCCACAGAAACAGCATTTAATCCCGCCGTACATGTCACTAAACTAACTTTTGTACTTGTTTACAGCTGGACAATATGGTCATAGCCTATCAAAAATAGATATTATAAACGAACGTATGAATGTCCTATTGAATTTCATCTGTTACTTAAAACATATGCAGTTAATATATCAACATTAAATTAGTAAATATTAATAAATATTACTGCAATTTGATTTTTTTTTTTATTTTAACCAAATGTTTTTTTGTGTTTCTAATTTTGACTAAGCAGGCGACAAATGAAATAAATTATTATGGGTTTTCGTATATTATTATGGCTTTTCATACATTGTAGTTTTAATATTTAGATTTTATTTTCCAAATATCAAAATATAATTCTTGTAAATGTATAACTTCATCCAAACAGTAGCATGGTGTTCCCAATACTTCACTGTAATTCCAAAACTAAATCCTGTAGGTAATAAGTAAAACTAAAAGAAATTAAAAATAAATGAAAAGTAGTCACATTATGATGTTCTCAACGGATGACGGCACATTACGTGACAAAAATGTCCTTTACAGTGATAGAGAATATCAATAAGTCTATCTGTGTCGATACAGATTCTTCTAATGTGGCTAACAATTACAGACAGTTTTACAAATGTGATATATATTGATTTTGTCTGGGGGTGGGGGGATGTAAAATGTTAAAATAACCGAGCAAAGAAATTGGCAATCAGGCAAAAGTATTGATGTAGGTTCCTTCATTGTTACATGTGAATATCTGAATATACTGCAGTTTTGGGGGCCACTCACGATCATTTTATACTCTATGTGGTACGGGTACTTAAGTAAGGTCGCCAAAAATAAGGTATCAACTGTAAAAGTACTTGATGATAAGGCACAAATTAACCATATATTCATTGAAATAGGTAATAGAAGAGGATACCAGTTCAAGTTTTGTCATATTGAATGTCACTATTGTTGATACACATGCACACACTGGTGGGATGAAGAAAACTTTTGTGTACAATGCCAACACGTTTTTTTAGTTTTTAATTTGTCATTTTTCCCCGGAACTGCCAAATGAAATCTCGCGAGGTTAGGCTGCACCTTATCAATAGTTTAGCGCGCTAAGTCTACTACGTTCCGAACACCTAGCAATGATGATTGTTAGCATCGTGACAAGCTACAATTGAAACGGCTAGCATGATAGCATGATAAAACGGTGTGTGCCAGCGAGTACGTTCCGTTCTGTGGCAAAATACTGTGGCGATTGTTAGCATACTAGCATGATGACTTGACATAATACAATGACCACTGTTAGCATGATGGTAGTTCACACGACAGCCTTCATGGCGATTGATAGCATGATGTATATTTGCATGACTGTCACAGTGCGGCGACCCAGCGTTTGTTCGGTTTCACCCTTAAACTCACATAAAAAAATTGCTGTCCGTATTGAACAGAAAATGGTGGACATTAAAGTGACACTTAAGTATATTTTGAATAGAAGTCGGGAACGTTAATTGACCGTCCATCCAACTATTCCATCCGAGATCGTAGCGCCCGAGACCAACAATGGAGCTTTTTTTTGTAAATTAATTTGTTTGTGCATTTATTGATTTATTTGCATCATCGAGTCCATTAGTGCCGAAAATCGATGGTCTCGGGAGTGTCCCTTTCAGGTGCAGCCTTCACTTCAAGCTAACGTTAAGTGGCGAACGCTCAGCAGCAATAAAAAGGGAGGAAAAAAATGGACGAAATCGCAGGAGCAGAATTGGTGCGTGATTGAAAAATCTATCGTGAAAAATGCGGCTTTGCGAGCCTTAAAAGCTCGATGTATGTATTTAATGTTTTTTTTTAATCATCGACAAAGTGGTTCGATTTATGAAAAGAAGTTTTTCATCAGTAAAATAAAACGCTGCTACTTACCGATTCCCTCCTGGCGTCTGCTACCCCCTAGTGGAGAAACCGTGGAACAGCACCCCATGTTGCGTCACTTCAGACTTTTTATTTTCTTTTTGTTCGACGTCTCAAAAAAAGTTGCATTTGAATCCAAAGTGAATCCAAAATGATCACCTTTCATTTCTGAATCATTCCACTCAGCTTAAAAAAACAATTAATTATTCTAAAGTCTAGCAGCTAAAACATTGAAATCTATTTCGTAGTCCCAACAGCTTCACAGAGGCCGATCGAGGCTCCATGTCCAAGGAAATACAAAAAAAAAAGATGACATGAGCATAAAAATATAAATAAATGTTGATTTTTTTTAAGATAAATCCCAATTTTTGATATTAGAGTTTCCCATGGAGAATTTCCAAAATAATTATTTTTACATTTATTTATTGATTGATGCTTATGTCATTTTTATTCACCACAGACAAATGGGATGAACCCTCATCAGAATATTCCAGCAGATTATTTGAAAAAACCAGGATTCAACAACAAGTACAAAAGTTGTTTTTCACCAACTGGGGGGTGTTAGAGCCAGAGTGAAGTAAACAGCAACATTACAAAATTATCAATCAAGATCCAAAGATCTTGCGTTATATTATGATAATTTACAAATAAGATTACAAATAAGCATGAAATAATCTGAAAATCCATGTTTGACTAAATAAATCGGTAAAGAGCAAACTGACATGGAAATCAGTGATAAGTTTTTTCGGAACATCAGTGATAACGTGACGCTTCACGATTTCAAGGTGCTGCTCTTTAAAGGTATTAAGTAAAACAAAGTTTTCTCCCTTTTCAGAGGACAATTAGTTTCAAGATTTTTCCAGGACTTTCCCGGTGACAATGTGGTCACTGTAAAAAAAAAAAAGTATTTGATCTTTACTTTTTATTGACATATCTAATTTCTTACATATTATGCTAAAATTATTTTTTAGTAACTTCTTGCTCCTTTTTGGTTGATACTTCTCTCATTTCAACGCCAATTTTTGCTGATTTTTAACGTGACTTTCTTCAGCTTTATCTTTTTATTTTTGATTTTTCTTGCAAAATTTGGTGATTTTTCCATTTAGGGTGATTCCATGCTGGGAGGAAAGAAAGAAGAATCCAAAAAACTAACAGCTTTCCAAAGAACCGTTATGAAGTTGAATGAGATGAAAATATATCGGTAATCTTAGTATCAGATTGCTCCAGGTGTACTGACAAACCTTAACTGATTGATTGACTGACTGACGGAAAAAGTAACCTATTTGGACACGAGCCTTGAAGGATCAGAAGCTGAAGCTGTTTTCTTGAGACAATTTTTACACCTGAAGGTTCTTTTCTGGCAGAAAAAAGTAGCTTATGATGCAGTTTGAGTCCAACCACACCGCCAGTGTGTGTGAGTGAGTGTCCTCACATAGTGAGACACTGTCCCCGCCCGCAGCTCTCCCTGCCCGCTTGAACTTGTCCTCCGGTCCCGTCGGGAGTGGCCCCCGTGGTAACCATGGCAGCTCCGCCCTCTGTCACCACGGTGACCTCGGTGCTGCTGCCCTGGATTAGGGCGTTGAGGCCCTCCAGCTCGGCGCAGGTGGTGATGAAGGTCTGCGTCCCGCCACTGGAGTCCTGGGCCGTGATGGCCGTCTGCAGCAGTGCCTGGTGCAGCGGGTTGGCGGTGTCCTCGGCGCTCAGCTGCGTCAGCACCACCGTCTGGGGCACGAGGGTGGCGTCGGTGCTTTGCGTGGGCGCCGGCTGCAGAGGCGCCAGCAGGTTGACCTGCTGGATCATGGAGTTGACCACCACATCCTGGTTCTCGGGGCTCAGCAGGACCATGTTGGCTTTGCTCTGGGTGTCTACGCTGGCCGGGGAGACGATGATCTTCAGCTGGGCGCTGCTGTACGGCGCCAGCGAGTCCCCGGGGAGGAGGGGCGCCTCGGGCCGGGGGTCCACCTGCAGTGCCGCCAGATTGGAGGTGGGGGCCGGCGGGGACAGTCGGAGCTGGGCGTCTCTGTGCTGCTTCTTGTGGCTGCGCAGGGAATCCTCCCGCACAAAGGAGGCGCTGCAGGAGTCACAGCAGAAAGCTCGCGCCGCCTCCAGCTTGGCCCGATAGCGGGAGCTGGTGGGTTTCGGCACCTCGCCGCCGCCGCCTTTCCCACCACCTCCCTTCCTGCCGCTGGCCTCCTCCAGCTTGTCCGAGTGAAACTTCTTTTTGTGAATTACCAGGTTGCTGCGCTGCTTGGAGGCGAAGTTGCAGAAGTCGCACTTGAAGGGTCGCTCCTCCGAGTGGATCCTCTCGTGCACCCGGAGCGCCCCCTTGCTGGAGCAGGAGTAAGTGCACTTGGAGCACTGGATGGCCTGAACGGGCTCATGCTCGCGGGAGTGCTGCCGCAGCGCTGTCTTGTTGGCACACTTGAAGTCGCAGTGGGTGCAGTGGAAGGAGTTCTCGGTGCCGTGTTTGATCTGCACGTGGGACTTGAGGTTTCCCTTCATGGCGCAGCGGTACTCGCAAAATTCGCACTTGTATGGCTTCTCGCCCGAGTGGATGCGGATGTGTCTCTTCAGGTCCGAGTTTATTTTGAACTTGGCGTCGCACTGCTGGCACTGGAAGGGGGCATCGCCTGGGAAGACACACAAGAATATACACATGAAATTGTAACTTTACAGTAAATCAACCTAGTCAATGGATAAAAGTGATGGAATTCATCGGTTTATTAACAAGGAAATAGCCACAACAGTATATTAATATGGAAAAAATAGAAGAATTGTTGCATTCATAAAATGGTTGTGTCAACTAACAATAAATGTAATCAATTAATTTATAATTTAATTGCTAAATGATGTATAAATAAATCCAGCGCAGAAGTAGATTGATAAATAAGCGAAAAAAACAGTGAA
This sequence comes from Fistularia commersonii, assembly GCF_037954325.1. Taxonomy (NCBI): domain Eukaryota; kingdom Metazoa; phylum Chordata; class Actinopteri; order Syngnathiformes; family Fistulariidae; genus Fistularia; species Fistularia commersonii. The sequence goes on along the minus strand of NC_141297.1, from coordinate 7,866,568 downwards.
CAGAGAATTTAACAACATAAACACACGAGTAAAAGGGAACAGAAAATTACACGCAAGTGTTTCCTAAAATTACAAACAAGCGCGCAAATAGACGAGTGAGTAAAAAAAAATAAAACCGGTGCATGAATAAATAAATGAGTATACAAAAGACGAATGAGTGGTGAATCAAACATGTAAACAACCTAGACAAATAAAGAGAAAAAGAAAAAAAAAATCGAAAGTAAAAATATATAAAGTAACTGTATTGATACAAACCCAGCAAAGCAAACAAAGTAGCAGACAAAGGAAATAGCAAACAGAGCGGGGTACCGGTGTGCGAGCGCAGGTGCACGATGAGCTGGCTGGAGTTGCGGCTGGCGTACGGACAGATCTGACACTTGAAGGGCCGCTCGTCATAATGAATTCGTAGGTGCTTCTTCAGGCTGCTGCTGTCGGCGGCGGCGTACGGGCACAGCTTGCACTTGTGCGGCTTCTCCCCGGTGTGCGAGCGGCTATGCATGTTGAGCTTGTCCCGCCGGCTGAAGCGCTTGTGGCAGAGCTCGCACTCGAATGGCTTCTCGCCTGCGGGGGGTTAGACGGAGGGGGATTTTAAAAAAGAAAAAAATAACAAACGCACCAACATCTACGCAGGATCGGCTCTGTGTTCTCTGGCCCGCTGGCACCCACGTACCGGTATGGGTCTTCAGGTGGCGCTCCATGTCTTTTTGGCCATACTGGGTCTTAAAGGTGCATCCTGCAAAGATGAAACACTTCAGAATTCCTGGCCGCCATGATTACTTTGGGCTGTTCCCTGGGCCAAAGGTCTCGTTGCGGCTTGAAATGTCAGAGCCATGGACCGATCCCCCCCTGGTGCTGCCAAATTACGTCACATGATCGCGGGTCCGGGTGCCAGGTTCAAAGGTCCTGCTAAAGTCCTTACACTAATCCTCGTGTGTGTTTTGGGCCAAATACTAACGAACCAAAGCAAAAGGCTAACCCACGCATCCTTCAAGAGGCGTCTTTTACAGGGATGACGAATAACTGTCTGTGGGAGACAAGGTCAAACATGGACACACGGATTTTTGTGTGCATGAAAGTGTGCGCTGTCACCAAAGAGGGACTAAGAGTCAACACAGACATGTCAAACAGCTGGACACAAAGTCACGGGCAGGACTTCTTTCCATTAACTATGAAAAAAAGCTACTCTGGGTCACATGATGCCAAGAAACAAGGATGAAAACCTTTTGCTTTGGCCCAATTACGTCAGGTGGCATCACCCAGCGCTCTGAAGTTAAAATCTTTCCATCCTGCACTGATTCAGATCTCTGCAAATGTTTTTGGACCAAACAAATCAAATCAGGAAACTCATTGAAAAGGTTATTTCAGGAATTTCTTTCTTAATATAAGTCTGAACACGAGGAAAGAGAGGAGACCTCATCAGCCACTGTTCCTCCGAGGTTTTGAGGTAGAGAGGGTGAGCAGCTTTTAATACCTGGTTGTCCACGTAAGCGAGGACCTCACCTAGTCCTGCAACACCAAGCAGACGGTCAGGTGGTGCACGTGGAACTACTGCCTTTTAACTGTTCTCACTGTTGCACCTGCACTTTGTGAGTTGCACACCAAGCTGCACTCGATGTTTTACTTGCACTACCAACACTGGTCATATTCTTTATATAGTTTACAATACCTAGTCATTGCCAATACAAATCCAAATGCACTGTGAGCAGAAAAGTAAGAATTTCACTGTACAGGGAAACATGTTTCCACGCTGTACATATGACAATAAACTTGGGGCCCCAATGAGCGATGTCACACTTGCAATTCCTAAGGTTGACCACTTGCAGAATTTGCATCAACCCCCCTGCACTTTTCAGCATCAAGCATTCCCACTTTACACATTTTTGTATTTTTGGAAAACTGGAATAAAAATCACTGGAACAATGTCGAAAACATGTTTTCTGGATTGTTACGTAATGGCATAGTGCCGTTCCGGGGGATTTGTAATTAAAAGCCACAATTTTTAAATTTTCATCATTTCAGCATGATGAACGTAGACAATCTATATCACTGTGAAACATGTCATTATTTTCTATGTTTAAAATCTGTAACTGAGCTCATAACTCAATTTGCACTAATATCACATTAAATTTCCCCATTTATATGAATAGAACGCTGTTAATCAGTTACAGCCCCCAGTTTGTTGGCTGTTTTTAAATAGGGAAAATGTACTCAATAAATAACATATCATGTATCAAAAAATAATAATGCATAATAAACGAGAATATAAACAAATAAGCTGGTTTTATTAAGTGAAATAACCTTGAAGATCGGACAAAGATACTGGTGGATGGCAGAGGTTAGAGGAGTTTTTCATTTTGTGCTCTATCACTTAACTTACCCACTGCACACTTAATGCTACAATGTATTGCTAAATGTAACTTGTATCCGATGCCACACTTTATCGCTAAACTTCATAAAGCAACAGAGTGAAGGCCAGTCCTTCCTCTGTCGCTTCAAATGATCAAACCATGCCCGATTGGGTTTGAATGAGGATGCTCTCGGTCATGGTACCTAACCAACAACAACTTCTCCATCTCTTCGTGGATAAGTCGACAACACGCACACCTCGCTCATGTTTTTCCATGATTTTTGGTGGGCTACCTAGTGGCGGGCAGCCTGGCCGACTTCTTTTAAAGTTGAGGCAAGGATCACCTGTATTGGTAAATGCCTCAGCCTTCACATATAGTGATGCACTTTGTGCCTGACCCCCTGTGGTGAGAAACGCCCTTGTTGGCACCGACCTGAGAAGGAGCAGCTGTGTCTCTTGGAGGCGATGGCGGGCTTGAGCTTCTTAGAGGGCGTCTTTTGTGATTTAGTCAGGATCTTCTTCACTCCCCTCATCACGCAGGTCTGGTATGTCTCCTCCAGCACGAACTCTGCATTTGGATCTGAAGACAGAGACGGAGCAAGGTCTGGCTTTTTACGGACAACAGGATCCTGCAGAGAAATTGACAGTGCTTCACCTGCCAGGGTGGAGGCCGCTGCCGCAGAGACTGCAGCCGGGTCCGATGTGGGCAGGGAGCAGCCATTTTGCTTGTGGGCAAGAAATACCTCGAAGTTGTTGTACTGCTGCTTGCAGAAGCCGCAGATGTGGATGTCCGGGCTGACCTCCACCACAACGGACTGACCTGCAGTGACTTCATATGAAGTGAAACGTAAATCACATCAGTTCATCATCATTCACACGGGAGAGGAAATATTCCAGGGGTGAGATCGCCTGGATGATCACCATAAGATCAATAAAGTGAAATTAAAATAAACAATTTCAAAACGCAAGAGGAAAGATGACAAAGAATTTAAACACAATTAAAGCTCAAGTTAAACGATCAATGAAAAATTATAATTATGGCATAAACAATAATACATTTTATTTAAGGCACTTTACTCAACGCTCAAAGACAGTGTACAGACATATACATATATACAAAATATATTTTATTGGATTAAAAAAAATTAAAAGAGAGAGTAGTATTTTTTCAGAAAAATATAAGAGAATAACAAACAGTAAAGATAAAAACAATAAAAGGGACTAAGTGATAAAGATAAAAATTATTTCTTCTCATAAAGTATTTGAAGACATCAGGAGAATTTGTACAGATTTTTTTGGGCACAATTAAACTAAAAAAATCGAAAAATAATTTAAATAACTTAATCAAAGAATTGAATCTCCAAAACCTCTTCCATCTCGGGTTTAAATTTCATTTAAAGTAACATAAAGGACCAAATTATATGCAGGTGAAACCAAATCCAGCTGGTTTGAGCTTCAAGCTGAATGAATGCTAATGGGCTGCGATGTAAACAAACTCTGCGAGACGGAGATACGCTTTTAATTGGAAATGTTATTTGAAATATGGCTTATATTTGTTAGTTCTCTTCTTCTTTATAAACATTTAAAACACATTAATGAAGAGACGAGGCGAAGTTCTGTCGGCTCTCCGGACGCTAGCTGTGGGCTCTACCTTCCGCGGTGAATGTTGCCATGTTTCCAGCTCCCCCGGCCGGATATCAGCTCATTTTTCGGGTCCCCCGGAAGCTCCAGACAGCGTTCGTAGTGACATCCAGCCGCCGCGCGTCAACATTCGGACCAAAAAGCCGGCGACGAACACACCTTCCCCCGCCAGTGAGACGCCGACATGCTCGCCGTTCCCTGCTGCGGTGACAACCGACGCTGGTCGGCTTCGCGACATGCTCGACGGGGTTTACGGCAGGAAGAGCTGCGCATGCGCGAATTTAATCTCATGACCCCTTAATTCAACAGCCACTAAAGTTTAAATACAAAAAAAAACAAAAAAAAAACAACTAAAGTTAAAATACGTTAAATTATGAATAAACATGTATTGATTGTAAAGGTTATTAAGACCCATCATTACATTATGTGAATTCTGAGGACACTGACCATTTTTTGTCATCGTTGTATACAATTTCCTACTATTATTTATTATTGTTATGTTTTACTTGAAACTCTGGCACAACAATTTCCTTCGGGATCAATAAAGTTGATCTTATTCTTATTCTTATCAGATGTTTTATTCATTTCTTAAGATTGAAAAAGCAGACACGAACGTACAGAACAGATGATGTGATTGTATTTTCTGCTAAAATACGATCGATCATCCGAAGGAAATATCAAGGCTTGATGCATCAAAGTGTTTATTGTCATATGCATAGAAAGGTATCGAGTGACCCTAAACTAAATGAATGTGCGCCTGTACTTACTGAATAAATGTGAATAGCGTTTCTCGTATATTTTCTACATTCACATTATAAATATCGAGTTCCATCCTGAAATTCTGCCATTTTTGATCCTTTGAATTCCAGTTTTTATTTATTTTATACACGCCGAACCGAGCGGCTCTCACTCGGGCAATTCACCATCAATTTACCGGGTCGTCGGTTGAGTGGAATGACCCTTTTTATTATTATTTTTTGCCCCAGATGCGTGAAAAAGCCCCCGCAATGACTGACGCGCACTGACGCCTCAGCTGGCAGCAACGTCAGTGTCAGAGATCCGGAGGGAAAATGTCCTGACGCCGGCCTTTTCCCGCTGATTCCTTCCGCGCTGAAGCAGCACATCCTCCACACACACACACACACACACACACACACACACACACACACACACACACACACACACACACACAGACATACATGTCTTCCGCATGGCTTCAATTCGATCCCGGCGTCAGAAGGATATGACGTCACATGCTACTTCCGGCGCAGCTGCCTGCCAGAGTTTCTCCTCACCTTAGTGTCTCTTTTTCCAAAATTTTCTACTTTTTTTTTAATTCTCTTTACTTCTTCTTGCTTTAGAAACAATTTAGTTTAGGAATTTTTATGACTTGTTACTTTGACACTTTATAGTTTTATTTGTATCTCTTATTCTCCCCCCTTTTTTATAATGTTTATACAATTTCCTACTATTATTCATTATTTTTATGTTTTACTTGAAACTCTTGCACAACAATTTCCTTCGAGATAAGTAAAGTTGTTCTTATTCTTATTCTTACTCTTATTCTTACATCAAGACGTGAACAAATCCTCCATCAAACCAGGGTGACATCATCAACGTTTCTATTCAATTTTAGCTGATTCCATTTGGTTAAACATTCATTCATTCATTCATTCATTCATTCATTCATTCAGTCATTCATTCATCCATCCATTCATTCATTCATCTATTCATTCATTCTTCCATCCATTATAATATCATGATCAAACTCGATGATGTCATCAGCGTCTCTGCTCAATTTCGCTGATTCATTTTTTGTTTAACATTCATTCATTCATCCATCCAACCGGTCATCCATTTATTCAGTCATTCAGCAATCCATTCATTCATTCATCGTAATATGATGATCAATCTCGAATGACGTCGTCGGTGTTTCTGTTAAATTTCAGCTAATTCAAGATGGTGAAACATTCATTCATAATGATATGACAAGCAAACTTCAGTGACATCATCAGTGTTCTTCTCAATTTCAGCGGAATTCAATTTTTGTAAAACATTCATTCATTCATCCATCCATTCATCTCAATATGACAAGCAAACTCCAGTGCCATCATCAGCGTTTCTGCTGAATGTAAGCATTATACATTTTTGTTAGACATTCACTCATAATATGATGAGGGGACTCGGGTGACGTCATCTGCATCACTATGGTGAACGATTAATTTATTCATCAATGCTGAAGCCTATCCCAGTTGTGATGGGGTGAAAAGCAAGGTTCATCTTAGACCAATCACAGGGCCACATATAGGGAAATTTACTCAGTCCTTCTCATGTCTTAGACATATGACTGTCATTCACGCATCTGGGCACTTTAGGGTGAATGACTCGATGAACCAATGAATGAATGAACCTCCCTTTGGACTGTGAGATGAAACTGGAGAACCCAGAGGAAACCCATGCAGACACGACGGAGAACATGGACCTTCTTGCTTTGAGGTGGAAGCGCTAGCCGCGGCACCACCAGGTCACTTTGGTTCACACAAACAAACAAAACAAAAAAAGACACTTGCGTTGTAATGAGTACAAAAGGGGGCCCCTAGGGGCCTCCTTGGGATTTTCGGCAGATGTCCATGGTTGTCCTCCAGCCTCCAGGGGTCTCCCCTGCCCAGGGGGTTGATATTTGGGGGTGTCCAGGGGCCCTCCTAGGGGCCACAAAGTTTGTGTACAGGAGGGTGTCGCACAGGTGCATATGGGATTTTTCTTCATCACAACTCGACTCAAACATCCCGTGAGTAACTTCTCCAACGTAAAGACATCAGCGGAGTGGTGAAAAGTATATGTGTGTGTGTGTGTGTGTGTGTGTGTGTGCACGGCAGATGCTTACAGGTTTAATAGGCCATCAAAAGGTATTTAGTCAACTGCAGTTGCGCCGGTCGTCCACTAGAGGGCAGCACCGCGACACCGAGGCGACCTCCGCCCCCTATCTCGTGGTCACGTGACTTTCCACCGGGGCGCTGACGTCATGGCCGCTCCAAGATGTTGGAAGTCCTTCTGAAGTTCTTGTTAGCACAGAAATGCGAAGATGCACTTCTGAATATTCAAAGTTTTAAAGTTTCTGGTGCCTTTTTTTAAGTTCTCGTTACTTTAATGCGTTAAATCGTTATTTTAACACGTTTTTGTTTCAGTACTTTCCATGAAGTTTTCGTGACATCTCTTTCAACTGATTCCGTGTTTATCTGTTTTAAATAGTTATATTTACAATCTTCGTCGAGTTTTGTGTTTTGTTTTGTTGTATGTTGGTGCCACATTTAACCTTCTCAGGTTTTCAGTTTTTGCTGAGTCATTTCATTAACTCTTATGATGTTGTTACAAAAAACATCTATAGTACAATAGTACACTGTTTTTACATAAATAGAACTCCTGAAGCTCATATATTTAAACCCCTTACTTCTCAGTTTCATTGACAGTCCTTTTTTGTAATATATATATTATTACAACTTCTTTGCATCCATCTTACTTGTGTTGTAGGCGTATCAACAATCCCTATTACATTGTTTTTACAACCATAATTGAAAAAAACCTCATCAAGCTTATTTATATTGATGAATACTTTCAATTATTCAACTATATACTATATACAACAATTGACAAAGAAAACAATGAAAGAATTTCCCCTATGGAGATCAATAAAGTTTATCTTATCTTCTTTTTTTCCCCATATCTACAGACACGAACGGTAGGTTTCTCTCTCTCTCTCATGCATATTTACTTATTGGCCGTCATACATGTAATTTTACTACTGATTTTATTTCCCAACATTTTTGGAAAAATGTGTAAGGTGATTTCTTTCTAATATTATGTTTTTTTTTTCACATTTCTAGGTAATACATTACGTAATTGTAGATACTGTAACTTCTTGCAAATTCCTCTGAAATGTTTTGATTTTTGGAAAATTATTTAACTGATTCTGGATTTACTTCATTTGCAGAAATTTAAGTAATTTTTTTCTTTATTTTTGTGTTTTTCCCTTATATTTAGGTGATTTCCTACAGATTCTTAGGGAATTTTCTCCTTCTAGATTAAATCTGAAAAAAAAAAATCGGTGAGAAATCTGTAAAATCTCCCTGCAGCTGTTTGTTTTGAGCCAGAAGACAAATGATACACCCAGCCAGGAATTCCTTTGGTCGTCGTCTGGTATCTGAGCATCAGAGGGAGCAGAGCCTGGAGTCTGGAGCCCATCACCTCCTCTACACACACACATACACACACACACACACACACACACACCGGTGACTGCCACACAAAAGGGCCTCTTGCTCGCTCACACGCAAAAAAAAGAGGAGAGAAGAAAAAAAACCAGCATGTCTTTGTATCTGCCAAGTGATGCAGATGATGATGAAGCTGCAGACGAAGCGCACGAGAACAGGCGGCGGTGGCGGCGAGAGAGAGAGCGAAGAGCCGCCATCTATTTTTCATCAGGCAGAGAATGTTGAACCTGCCATGAATCATACATGGGATTTGAATGTTTGAATGACAAATGAGGAAGGTTGTGACAAAGCAGTTTAACTCACATTTAGCTCTATGGAGATAAATAAGTGTGTATATGTGTGTGTGTGTGTGCCCCGCACCCCCATATATCCATACATATAAGCGTGAATTTATGTAGAACCCCTCTCAAATGCAACAGAAGTCAACCCAAGATTGTTCTCCAGTCATGCAGATAAAGGATAATGGAGGCAAAACACATTATGAGAAGATGAGTATAAAGCGTCAGGAAATGTACAAAAATGTATTACTTGAATTTAATGAAAAGCAAAAGAAAATAGGAAAAAAATCAGAAAAAAGGAAAATCAAATGGAAGCGGAGGCGCTCGAGTAATTGGCAAAAGGGTGAAATTAAATTAAATGACTAAATGAAAGCATATGTCGAATTAAGTTTTGTTTGTTAGTTTTTGGGTATGTGTGTGTAGCTGTGGGTAAATGAATGCGTTGGTTACGTGCAGTTCCTCTTCTCACCAGCAGGGGTCGCCAAATCCCCGCCCACGGACGGACGGGGGGTGTATGGGGGGAAAGGAACCCACCCCTGCACCCCCCACTGACATTTCGGAACCGGCGGGTCAGCAGAAAGAGCTGGGAGATGCGTCAAAGCGTGCGTGAGCGCGGCCACGCAGTCCGGGCCCGGTCCACGTCGCGACATCCCCTCCATTACCGTTGCTCGGGGAAACGGGCCTGTGACATTTTCACGCGGCGTGGGTTTCTCAAGGTACAGCCGGCGGTCAGGTGACAAGGAAGTGACCCGGTTGACTTTTCTAGTTTGAGAGAGAAAACAGGAAGGAAATAGGAAGTAAACTCAAAATGTAAATAAACAAACTAACAATCAAACTGAAGAAATAAGTGCATACATAAATATAGTTAATGAACGTTTACAGAATGTAGTCAAGACAACTGAAATATTTGAGAAAAAAATGAACTGATGGAAACAAGTCACACGATTGGCGAATGATTATGAGGTGGAAAATAAAATGGATGAATAATTAGTCTTTTTTAATTAAAAAATGTCTAATAATTATCAAGCTTTTATTTTATTGTGTTTCAAAAAAAGAAGAGATAGATTTTACAACAAAAACAATCATCATAAAGATGACTTGAAATGACTTTTGCGGGATTTGGCAATTAAAATCATCATGATTTGACCTGAAAATAAGAAAACTAAATGTGCATCAAAAAAATCTTGAAGGAAATGACCTTTTGTTTTTCTTTAGATGGAATTTTGACTTTCCTGAATTTAGTTGAAAAAGAAGGAAAGGCCCAATCTTGATGGCGCAACAGAGCATTTAGAAAAGTAGAAACTAGAAACCATAGAAATGTAGAGAAAATGTTTATGATGAAAAATGTCTATGAACGCATTCAAACATTGCTAAATTTTGAGAAAATTATGAATAATTTGTTTGGAAAAAAAACAACAATTCTGCATAAACAGCCCCCCAAAAATGAGATAATTATTTAAAAAACTACAAAATAAATATATATAGAGAAGATAAAATGTCCTGTGAATTATTTTGATCTAAATAAGATATAGATGAAATAAATAGATTAATAAAAAATGTCAAACCAGCCATGAGAGTAAAATACACTTAACACATCGCCTCGGCAGGAAAGTTGTGAATAGAACATTTCGATGGATTGGGTAGTTTACATACACACACACACACCTGTGTGTGTGTGGCAGTGGTGGCGGTGGTGGCCGGTAATTGGACGAAGGTGTGTGTAGATAATGAAGCCAGACCTCACACCTGCCAAACCTCTGGGATTTCACTTAAATCTTCCTCACTCTACGGGTCTGGAGGGCAAAGAGGAAGAAACTAATGGGAAAAAAGAAAAGAAATAAAAAGCCCCCCCCCACCTTGTCCGCACACACACACACACACACATACACACACACATCTCATTCCATACTGCACTTCACTTCACTTCACTTCCCTTCACTTCACCGTAAATCCTCTTGTGTCAAGGATTTCAGACAGAAAATGGAGGGGGGAAATGCTGCACCAGCTATTTTGTTTCAAACTCTCTGCTTTTCACCCAAAAAGTTGTCATTTGGTGACAGTGTTGTCGCGCATGCATGCGTGTGTGTGTGCGTGCGTGCACTGCGTGCGCGTGTGTGTGTGTGTGCGTGTAAGCTTTTAGTGGGGTGTCACCGGCAAGGTACTGAAAGGGAAATCACAGCGATGAGACTCGGCAGAGTAAAAGACTTCAGCGCGGAAATATTTACCTGACAGTCGTCGCCGGCGACAACGATGACGATGGCGGCGTGGAGATGGATAAAGGGAAAGAAAGAGGAGGAGAAAATAAGAAAACAAAGAAAAGACGACAGCAATTAAGGATGTGGGCTTGTGGTGGAGAACATGAAGGAAAAACAAAACAGGGTTTTGTTCCGTTTTTTGGTCTTTAGCAACAGATAAGAAATCCGGTTGGATTACACACACACACACACACACACACACACACACACACACACACACACACACACACACACACAAACAGACGCACAGACACACAGACACACACACAGACACACACACACAAAGGTGAGGCTCTAAAGGTCAAAGGTCATCAAATATCCTATCACCTCATAAAACATAAGAACGAAAAGGCAATTCCAAAATTCCAAAAATCCTTTACTTGTGTGTGTTGTGTGTTATGTAATATTTTCCAGGGGGCATTGTTTTTTTGTTTTGCGTTGTGTATTTTATTAAGTTTCCGGTGTGTGTTGTTTAATCCATTGGTGTCTTCCGCTGTTTATTGTGTACTATCTAATATTTTCAGGTGTGTGTTGTGTGATACACTGGGTTTTCTGATGTGTGTTGTGTGTTATGGTGTTTTCTTGTGTGTGTTGTATGTCATCTTATGTTTTCTGATGTGTGTATTCTGTGTCATCTTACATCTTACCTTGTGCGAAGTATATAATACTGGGTTTTCTTGTGTGTTTTATATTGTATCATCTCATATATATTGCGTGTGTTGCGGGTATTTCCAGATGTGTGTTACTTTCTTTTTTCTGGTGTGTTTTCTGTTTTACATTATGTTTTCAGGTATGTGTTGCATACCGACTATTGCGGTGTGTATTGTGTGTTAGATTGTGTTTTCCGGTGTGTGTTTTTGTTTTCTGGTGTGTTCAGTGTGTGAGCAGATATTTTCAGATACATGTTATGTGATACATTTGTTTTTCCAGGGTGTGTTTCGTGTAATGTGTTTTCTCGTGTGTATTGTATGTTCTTTTATGCTTCCAGGTATGTGGAATGTGTTTGATTGTGTTTTCAGGTGTGTGTTACTGTTATGTTTTCTGGTGTGTGTAGTATACTGCAGTGTGTTCTCTGGTGTGTGTTTGTGTTTTCTGGTTTGTGTTTGATAGCGTGTCGTGCGTTCTGTTCTGTACATTGTTTGTTTTCTGTGTTCTAACACGTGGTTGTGTTTTGACCTCCAGGGCCTGCGTACTGTTAGCCTGTCATACTTCACACACCGCATGCCCGTCTGAGTGTGTGTGTGTGTGTGTGTCTCGGCTGTCACTAAGTTTGTACTGGATGCAGAGAATCGATACCCTTCTAAGAGACTTTTCTCAAGTAGTTTTTTTCTCCTTCCTTTTTTTTTTCCCCTTGACGGATAACCATGTTTGTCTGCCACTTTCCGCCCCCCCCTCCCCCCAGGTCATGTGACACCCCATTATCACTTGTTTATTACGGGGTTATAACGCGTAATGCATCGTGGCTGTCTGGGAGTGACGTCATATGATGTAACGCGAACTAGGCCGCAATCATGATCATCTCCCCCACAGTTCTGACGTCCACGGAAAAACTTCGGAGCCCCAGATGGCTCAAAACTCAGAAAACAATAAGAAGAACGCTAATCGCAATGTCGTTTGGCAAAGCGCTAAGGCGCCAAAACAAAAAGATTACAGCAAATCATTTAAAACCGAATTGTAGATCTCAGGGATGAGAGTCGAGGGCGACAAATTTGTTTGTTTGCGGACACGGAATGGCTTCTGCGTGGGAAAGTATGTGGTCTTTCGTCCATTTTGGTTCAGGAGGATTCGTCCAATCATAGCTGGGCGTTGAAGCGAAACATAAAATGCGAGTACGGTGCTGCTTGTCTGAAGAGACCGTTGCCCCCGACGATGAGAGTATAAACCGACCAATTCGTGTAGCTGAAGGCTAAACAGAATGCTAGCAAAGAATGACATTTGTCTTACCGCACTGCAGACTCGCAACCAGGACAACCAGGAAAATCGTAGTCATGTGACCCCGAGCAGCTATTGATTGACAGGTGAGGCCCCGCCTCCGACTCAGTATCCGATCGCCTCGGCTCGACGCCCGCTGGCTACATCTTGTCCTTCAAGCACATCTCGTTTTTCGCCCTCCGCCGCGATCGGACCACAGATAGGACAAGGATCGCCGGGTCGACGGTCTCCTAACACGGATCGCCTTCCTGATCCGCCACGATAAACGGCGCCGTGAAACGGAACCGCCGCGTAACCGGGCGTGGGGGGGGGGGTTATCAAGATCGCCCAAGAGACGCCAGGATGGGGTAGGCGGGGGGATGATCCACCCTCTGCCGTATTCCTTTGCGGGGTTGAGGAGGGGGGACCCATCAGCTGGGCCTTAATTGAAATATTATTTTACTCCACTTTGAATTATTTATGGAGCGGCCGACTGGATTTGTTCTTCGGACGAGTGGGAAAAAAAAAAAAACAAACAAAAAAAAAAAACAAAACAAAACAGCCGGGTTGGAAAATGGCGGGCGGTATCCACGGCGAGAAAATCAAGCTGCTTGTCTTTGACGCAATTTTCAGGAGATCCGGCAGCCAGAGCTGTCCGTCGGCCCAACCATTGCTAATGAGATCGGGGGGGGGGGGGATTGAGAGGCGGCGGGCCGGCTGTCATCCGCTAGGTGATGGTTTTAAGGCCAAGCAGTGATACTTCATTAATTAACCTTCACATTCTATGTAGATCCGCTCATCAAGATGCAGTTAATTAAAGAAAGGTCAGTCCAAGGGCTGCCGGGAAGCCGCGTCGTTACAATGGAGGGACGTCGCTGCTTTGAGGGAGATAACACCCCCCGGGGCGGGTGGTGGTGCGGCGTTCGTACAGTCATCGCTCAAAATGGCAGACGACTCACCAACCTGCCCGAGCGCGAGAAAGCGAGAAAGGGTGTTTTTTTTTTTTTTTCCGGAAATATTCGCTTGAAACTTTGTCTCGTTTTTTTAATGGGGGGGGGGGCGTTGTCCTTTTTAATTTATTATTTTTTTTCCCGGGTGTTTTGGTCGGGGATCCCTGCGAAGGACTCCCACGGACTGTTTTTGGTGAACAGCTTTTATTTTGGTGATACTGCTCCCCTGCAGGTCCTCATTATGATTGGATGACGTTTTCTAATCGTTCGTTTAATTCACTTTTTATTTTGAAGGGCTGGATTACAGATCGCATATTGATGGATCAATTTCTCACTGGCCTTTCCTGTTTGATTATATATTTGTTCAAGATGACTCCTTATTGATTATTGGTGTTCATAATCTTTATTTTTTAAAGGGAGGGGCTGCATTTTTACCTTTTTTCCCCAAGGCAACGAACCCAATCCCCAAATAAACCATTTCTTTTTTACTTAGTTTTCTTTTTTATTCTCCTTCTCACCCCCACTTAACCCCCTCCACCCCCCCATCACCCCCCACTCCTGTTTTATATAGAAACAGTGTTGGAAAAAGCTCTAATGGAGAAAGTGGCCGGTAAAATATTCATTACGCTCAATCGACAGCATCCATCTTTTAGCGGTGTCTCCGCTATAGTTTTTTTTTTTCTTCCTCCCCTGCTCTTGTTTTCCTCATTCCTCCCATGCCAATTTTCCCGGAGTGAATCCTTCTCTCTCTATCTCTCCGTGACCTCGCTAGGCGGAGAAGGGAAATAAAAAAAAAAAAAATGGCCAAAAAAAATTGCGGCTGCGGGAAAATAAAAGGCGGAACTCGGCAGGACATGAATTAGTGATGATAAGTGAAATCCACTCCGGGCTGCTGACTTATTTATTTTCCTGACCTGTGCATCCATCCTTCCATCCATCCATCCATGCATCCAACTATCCATCCATCCATCCATCCATTTGACCATCCATCCAACTAAAGATGGGAGGCAGAAAGTCCTCGGAGTTTTGTCTTCACCTCCTCACCGCCCTTGGCCTCGAAAGATGTACTGATATAAATGTGTGTGCATATTCATTCATTCATTTGTACACCCATTCATTCTCCACTTACCGTATATTTATATATATAAAAATATAAATAAAGCCATGCAAACATATATATTTGTACTGTATATATATATATATTTTTTTTCTAAATTATAGCGGAATAATCTGACATTTAGTAATAATATAAATTTTTCTTGGTGTTTTTCCTTTTTTTTTTTCGTTTTTGGGTACTTTTCTCTCTGACTTTACGGGGAATTCCATTTTGTTTTGTTTTCTTTGTTCCTTTTTTTCAGCTTGTGTAACATTTATAAAATTTTTCCCTCCTACTTTTAGGGACTTTTTAAGAAAAATAATTTTCTTTTTTTCAGCATGTGTAATCATTTATAAAATTTTCCCTCCTAATTTTGGGGACTTTTTGAGAAAAATAATTTTCTTTTTTTCAGCATGTGTCATCATTCATAACATTTTTCCCTTCTTATTTTAAGGACTTTTTAAGAAAAATAATTTTCTTTTTTTCGGCATGTGTAACATTTATAAAATTTTTCCCTCCTAATTTTGGGGACTTTTTAAGAAAAATAATTTTCTTTTTTTCAGCATGTGTAATCATTTATAAAATTTTCCCTCCTAATTTTGGGGACTTTTTAAGAAAAATAATTTTCTTTTTTTCAGTATGTGTCATCATTCATAAAATTTTTCCCTTCTTATTTTAAGGACTTTTTAAGAAAAATAATTTTCTTTTTTTCGGCATCTGTAATCATTTATAAAATTTTTCCCTCCCTAATTTAAAAGTGTATTCCACCAGTTTTTATTTCCTTGGTGATTTTCTACACTTTCTTTCCCCAATTTTTTTTTTTACATAATTGAAATACAAAATTTAAAAGGGGCCACTTTCATTAATAAATCATAGCAAGAGACATGTAGGTCTTATAAAACATTCAATATTCATGAGACAAAAAGATTTACTATCAGAGGACATGTGAAGCTCTCACCCGCTTTCTCAAATTCAGGAAACATCTGGATTCCAAACATCATGCAAAGCAAGTTTTCACCACTGGTTAACCCCAGGTTCTCCATCCTTCTCCGCTGAAGAGCCTAAATTGTCCAAGGTGTGCTTGTCTGGCCTGTTCGGCGCTCCGTACTGCCAGATGGACGCTCGGTCTGAAGCCGCAGGTCTGCAGAGTTGCCCTCGGGCAAAACCGCAGCAGGAATTCGGACTGCAGACCCCCAGCCGACCCCCGGGGGTTTTACGTGCTGATCCTGCGTTGTTTTGCAGACGTCGCTGACTTCCATGGCGCCCATCCGGCGAGCCAATGGTGACACCAGACCAACCGCAGCTGAGTTTTAACCAATTCCTTGTTTGTTTTACGAATTTGGGTCTTTTCTTATGAAACCTTTGCCATTTTTGATCAAAAATTTTTTTTTCTGTCCTTCACTTCCTGCTGGTAATTTTAGACCTTTTTTTTGTTGATTTATTTTTCATTTCTTGGTAAATCATGAAACATTGATTATTAAGTTTTGGGTTAAACTGCCACATTTTTTTTTTTTCATTTTCTCTACGAGTTTTCAGTTGTTCTTTTTTTATCCCTTTTGAGGATATTCATTGGTAAATATTGGCCGGCGTGAGATTTTTACCACCCTCCCCTTTCCAGTTCTCCCTGCTTGGAGCCCACTGAAATGGGGGTTCAATGGCGGGGAGGATGGCGAGGGGAGGATATTACGGCGAGCTTCGGCGGATAATTGATGGCAGGAGCTCGGCGAGGCTTCATGTGGGCCCTGACAGACAGAGAGCGGCGGGCGGCAGTTTATCAGGACGCCTGTAAATCAGCGGCGTGTGGCTGCAGACGGCAACACTGTTTGATCTCCTTCAGACACTCTAATAATCTGCTCCCTCTGATTGATACCTTCACACAACACAGCACATTACACCAGCAAAACACCAGCCCCTATGTGTGTGTGTGTGTGTGTGTGTGTGAGGTGGTCATCAGTATTGCCTGTGGCCTGCGGGGGGGGGGGGAGGAGGATGAATGAGTCCTGTGAAGAAACACAGGGTCATTTGGAGTCTCTAAACCAATGACAGGCTAACGGGTTCACACAAAACCATCAGGGGGAGAGGGGGATTGGATTGGGGGGGTCGAAAGAGAGAGAGAGAGGGAAAGCGTGAGAGAGGAAATATAGCCAACAGATGAAAAATAACACTATTCAAGCTTTTTGCACTCTTGCTTTTTTTTTTTTTTTGCCTGTTTTCCAACATTTTCCCATTTGTGATAGTCACATTACGCAGGATCTAATTATCAACATGAAGCAAGATCATTATTATTATTATTGTTATTATTATTATTATTATTATTGGTACTTTCAGTATCATCGTCTTCCTCATCAGCATTGTCAGCATCATCATCACTGTTATGATCTGATTCTTTTTTTTACAATTATTATTATCATTACCATATCGCATTTTAAAATGTGTTTTTAATCATATTATTAACAAAATACTACTACTCTTTAATTGTAATTTTTATTATTGTTATTATTTTTTCATTATCATTAATGGTATCATTTGTATTATTGTTGTTCTTCTTATCATTATCATTATCATTATCCATTTTTTAAAGATTCTTATCAAAATACTACTACTATTTAATTATAATTATTATTAATGTCATTATCATTATCATTAATGTTATAATTTTTATTATTGTTTTTGTTCTTGTCATTATCATTATCATTATCATTATCATTATCATTATCATTATCATCACGATCCATTGATCCATTTGATCCGTTTTCATTATAAACTGATCCAAATGATCATCTTTCATTATTATTAATGTTACCTTTTTTGTTATTGCTGTTATTGTTGTTCCTATCATTATTATTATCGTTATCATTATCTCCATCATAACAATTGTCATTATTATTATCATTATAAAAATTAACCTGCGGGTGACCTCACTATGACATGTTCTCTTTTTTTCTTTCTTTTATGTTTCTATATAATAAAGGAACAGATATATATTTCTCTCTCCATTGTCTGCAAGGGCTTCTCTTCTATTTCGGATTGTAAGAGGAAAACGGAGAGAACATGGAGAACATTTTCTTCACACTGTTTTTTTTATCTTTCCAATTTTGGTTTTTAAATGTAGAAAAAAAAAGTTTCTTCAGTTCTTTCAGTGAGAAACTACCCCAATATAATACAATAAAAATGGCCCCAAAAGTTAATTATCTATGAATCTTCATCGAAAAACAAACAAAAATCGCCTGGGAATGACCGACAAATTGGCTGAAAATCAGTAAAAATGACGGTAAAAATCAAAGTACTTTGAGATGTTGATTCACACACACACACACACCCACACACCCACACACCCACACACCCACACACACACACACACACACACCTAGAGAAGGGTTAGTAGGTCCAACACAAACAGAAAACTAAAAATGTAATTGATATGTCAGTTCTATGGCAGGATGGATGAATGGATGGATGGATGGATGGATGGATGGATGGATGGATGGATGGATGGATGGATGGATGAAACAGACAGACACACAGATGGATGGATGGATGGATGGATGGATGGATGAAACACAGACAGACAGATGGATGTTGGATGGATGGATGGTTTACAGTTGAATGATGGAAAGATGTATGGATATGATGTACGGACGACTAATTCAAAAATGATCCAAGAATTGTTTGTGTAAAAGGCCTGAAAAACAGAACATAAGAAATAACGATGTAAATGAACTTATAAATTACTTAGAAATGATAGAAATTATCCCAAAAAATTAGCTTGAAACTCAAATAAATTGTCAAGAAATCACCTGGAAAGTCACCACAACTTCCACAAAATGTTAGAGAGGAAGTGCTTAAAAGCAACCCATAGAGTTCTTCAAAAATCAGCAAAATAAAAAAAAAAATTCTTTAAGATCAGAAAAGAAAATGTTTTGATAAAAACCTGTGGAAAATAATCCAGAAATTCGAGATGAAACCAAAAGTTGAGGGAAAAAAATATCTGAAAAAATCAGCAATTTATGAATCAAACAGATAAAAAAAATTGTCATCTTAAATATAAATAAAACAGAATACCTGCCTTGAATCCTCTTTAATAAATAAGATCGGCAATAAAAACTCGCAAAGGTGATCCATATTCTAGAAATCGCAGAGAAATTGGCCTTAAAAACCAGCAATTTGTTTGGGAGATTCATCCGCCGGATGAGATCTGCCGAAAATGAATCAAGAAGCCGACGTTAAAAAAAAAAAAAAAAAAAAAAAAAAAAAAGAAACCGGGGACATGTTACAATCTGGGATTGATCTTTTTTCCTTTTTCTTTTTTTTTTTTTCCTTCCTGTCTGACTGATCCATCGGCTGGCGTTCATTTTCCCCCTCTGCGCCGTCCGCGTCCACAAAAGAAGTATCAGTGAACAATAAAGAAAATGCAATTATCAGCGTGTTTGTGTGTGATGTATCAGCCTCGTCCGGGGCCGCGTAATGAATGCGATGCGGCGTGCGCTCGCTGAGGCGTGCACGCCCGCCACCCGGCATCCCCCCCACACCCCCACTGCCTCCTCCCTGCAAATAAACAGGCCCGATGGAAATGGTTCTCATTAGCACTGTTTTCACATTAAGTCCCTCGGACAAGGTTGACCAACCCCGAGCCGGGATCCTGGGGGAACCGGCGCTGGCCCCGGCCTCACGCCATTACGGCCCCCGCCCCGGCCTCCCCTGCGGACCCCACTGTCTACAAAGACCCGAAGAAGAGGAGGAGGAGAAGGAGGAGGATGGATAAATAGATAAAAAAATAAAAGCATTAAGATCTTCCAGCGGCCGGGAGAAGGAGGCCGGCTCCCATCGATCAGCGTCGCCGTCGGCCTCTAAAAGCGCCGAATGTCCGTCCTCCGTCTCCCTGCTATTGGAATCGCAGCCGTGTGTGTGTGTGTGTGTGTGTGAGATGGATATTATTTCGGGCTCTGAGGCGATCAGGAAGCGGCTGAGGCTGTTATTAACGGGTAATATGTGTGTGTGTGGGTGTGTGTGGGGGAGGGGGGGTGGTGGCTATCAAAGGGGAAATGCAAAAATAAATGAATCACTATAAATGAATGTGTGAAAAAAATATTAAAAATGTTGAGCAACCCCCCCCTCTCCCGCAAAAGAAAATATATTACTTTGTAACTAATATGTTATTACCAATGAACTGATAAGAATGACATTAAAAAAGAATTGAATTGAAAAAAAAAATCAGCAAAATCCTTTGAAAAACTGTAACTTATAATGTGCTGTTTTAGTCAGAAAACAAGCAAAGAAAAAAATAGATATTGGTGGTGAGATGTGAGAAAAAAAAGAGCAGGAACCTTATGGGGGGTTTGGGTTGGGGTGATTTTTTTTTTTTTTTTTTTTGCCATAAAAAAAAAAAAAAAAAAAAGAACTCAAGAGATGCAAGACAAAGTATTCAACAAGATATCAAGAAATCACCCAAAATAATGAAAAGAAAAAAGTGACCACAGTTTTCCCCACAAAATTGACATTAAATATTTTTACCACCAAAATTGAGCTTAAAGTGGAGCAGAAACGTTATACAGAAATGTAACACTCCCAATAAGCCTTGAAATTCATTCCAGAAAAAGAGCAATAAATATTAAGTCACAGATGAAATTAAAAATGAACTCGCTAAAGAGGGTCCTTAAATTCCTAAAGAAAGCAAAAATTTAAAAAGGATGAAATGACAGGTAATAATTAAATAGTAACAAATAAAAACTTGAAAAAGCACCGAAAACATTCATAAGAAAATTAACAAACTATCGGAAGTTTAAACTTGCAGATTTGTGAAAAATTACCTTTAAAAAAATCTGAAACAAAGTCCTAAAAATATGGAATCGTGTTCAGTTCTCATGAACAAGTGTTGACAATAGAAATCAACCATGAATAGTTTTGATAGATGATAGATTAATAAGTAATAACTCAACTAAGGTTAAAAAAGAATGATGGCATTAAATACGGTATAATTAATTTTTAACTATCCATCCAAACGTCCATCTTCTTCTGCTTATCCTGCACTCAGGGTTGCGGGCAATTTTAAACAAATAAATAAATGAATAATGATAAAAAAAAATGTACGTTAAATTTATGTGCTTAATACCCTGTGTGCACAATTATTAGGCAAGTTGTATTTTTGCAGATTAATTATTTTACAACTGCAGTGCTCTTGGTCAATCCAAAATGTTAACAAACCCCTCAAACCTGAACATTTAAGTAGCAAAAGTGACATTTTGGCTTTTTTAAAGAGAATATCTATTGTAGGCAACTATTAGCGTGCAGAATTATTATGCAACTACTTGTTTATTTTCACCTGTTAAAGTGAGAATAATAAACAAACTCAAAATTTACAAAAAAAAAAAATTAAAAAAATCTGAAATTAAAAAAACAAAACAAAAATAAACTAAGTGACCAAAATAGCCAACCTTCTTTTTGAGTCAGTTTCTTGATCTGGTCAGAATCAACTTTTTGTTGATCGCTCAGCGAGGTGTACTGTTGACGCATGTGATGGAGCGTCGTCTTACTGAGAGTTGATTTTGAGTCAATTTTCAACCCGAAAAGGTCCTCTGTGTCTGTTTCTGATCCAACCACGGGTCAACCAAGAGTCACTCTCATCTCATCATCCTCAAAATCCGACCTCAGATATTTCTTCGCCCATTTTTGACGTTTCAACATATTTGTCTTGCCTTTCTTACCTCGGCCGTGTCTGTAAGAACTGAACGCTCGTTACTTTTTGGTACCCCAGGTAGGTTGCAGTTGTGGAATATATCAGCGCTGGAGGAGCTTCATGTTTGATTTTTCTCAAATCTTTGGCGGTTAATTTGTGTTTTTTCTTCTCAACACGTTTCTTGCGACCCTGTTTACTGTTTGCAATAAAACGTTTCATGGTTCTGTGATCACACGCCAATATCTTAGATATTTCAAGAGTTTTGCAACCCTTTGGAAGACTTTTTTTTTCAATTTTTGACTTTTCAGAGTCACTTTAATCTCTTTTTTGGTGTATTTTTCCTGAGGAGCAAAATCTGCCCAATGACTATGCATAACATGATACAGGGTGTTGATCTCCTTAGGCCACACCGTTGTTACACAAATACACATCACCTGATAAATATTAAATCCAATGAGCATTCAAGTTTATACAGCTTGGAGGTGAAATTGCGGATAAACTGACGATATGGTCAAATTAATCTCCTAGGGAGGGAGAAGGATTAAGATGAGGGAGGGGTTGAGTTGAAGGAGGAGTCACATTAAGGGAGGAGTAATTTTGAATAAGGGGTTAACTAAGTTTAAGGATGAGTTAAGATACGGGACCATTTTAGATAAAGGACGTGTTAAGTTAAGGGAGCAGATGATTAAGGGAGAAGTTGAGATAAGGGATGATTTAAGCTAAGTTTAGGGACGAGTTTAGATATGGGACAAGATTTTTTCAGATTACACATATTTTTCGAGATAATTTCTCTGGGATTTTTTTTCTAATTTTATATTTTGTCTTTTTGTTTCCAGCCCACTGTCTCTATAACGCGTCTTAGTCACTCAGAAAGGGATTTTTAGAAGATGTGAATCCGCCGCTCTTCCCGGCACAACCTGCAGAAAGGCGGATTTCTGCTACTGTATTTTTTTTTTCCCGCTGCCTCTGTAATTCGGCAGGTTTTTGTTGCTTCACTCGCCTGACAACGCAACTCGGTGAATTACCTGCCGTCCTGTTGTTCTCTGGGTGACGGCGGGACGACGGCGGCGCCCACCGGCAGGCGGGCCTTCATTTATTGACAATAACGACACTATTGAACGGGCGCCCGGCAAATGAAACCGTATTCGGTTGCCGTCGGCAACGCGTCTCCTCGGTCCCCGTGGCGTCCCCGCCCCCCAACCCCCCCCTGTAATTCGAGGCGGCGTCCGGACCCCCCTCTCACAATTTAATATCGCAGTATTACCTCAATTTGAGGCGCGGGATAAAGTTGTATTTCATTTCGTGGTATTAGCTTAGCGGGCGGCTCGGCGTCTCAAGGTATTTGTGGTGTTTTGTTTTATCTATGAATTATTTAGAGGCCTCAAGAAAAGCGAGCAGCTTTTTCAAGTCTGTATGTGTGTGTGAGTGCGTGTGAGTGTGTGTGTCCCACCCCTCCCACCTTCAAATCTCGGTCAGATGTTTAATTTGGTCGGCTGCCGCGGAAACACTCGCCGCGGCTGGGATTAGGTGGCTGGCTGTAATTTCCCTGAAGGAGGTGCATGTTGAATTGGAGTTTAATGATAAAGGAGCAATTGAAGATGTGAAACAAGGAAATATGGAGAGGAGGTGGTGTGTGTGTGTGTGTGTGTGTGTGTGGGGGGGGGGGGGGATTGGGGGTTCATGATTTCCAAATGTATTTGAAAGTGTCATGGATATCTTTTTTAAGTCGTGGTAAAAAACGCTACACATGACTCCACAAAAACACACACACACACACACACACACACACACACGCACACACACGTACACACAGATGCACGCTGCGAAGCCATTCACAAATTAATGAATAAATTTACTTTTTAAATTCCTGCATCCAACCGTTGCTCAATTGAACCGCCAACCTGGCGCTCTGTACTGGTGGTTCCCAGAGTAGCGGGTTGCCCGTGGCGACGGCGGTTCGGGGACCTCATCTCATTTCCCGGTACCCCGTATTTTAGTTTTTTTAAATTTTGATTTATGTTCCTTTTGCAGTTTTTGGTGGGTTCACAAAATGCTAAAAACAGCCAATGCTAACCAATAACGAAGCCAAACCAGGAAGCTTCATCGTGTAAAAGTACACAACTACACATGCAAGTACTTTATTTCTCAAGACCTTTATGCAATGTTTTCTGTTCAAATATTCCCCTCTAAGTATGAAAAGTACTTCTTAATCAAACTCCTCTCAAGTATTTGTATTGTTTAATTATAATTTGCCACTTGTAGTCCAAGCAGTTTTGTAGTCCAAGATCATGGATGAGTCCATGTTCTAATCTGAACAAGTACTTGCATGGCTAAAAGTAATCCACTTGTAACTTTGTGTACTTATTTTATTTAACTTTAACTATTATTATTCATTTTAAGTACTTTTATTGCCCTCAACCCCAAATCTTGACACCTGATTCCTGTGTATCCTCATTGTTTGTTTGTAGTACATTTGCTGTTTACTTACCAGATATTGATAATAACGTACTTCAGTTGCCTGCAGTAAACTAATTGTGTTGTCCAAACCTAACAAGTACCGTTATTGTCTAAAACACACTATACTTGGTATCCTCTGCCTGAGCCCAACAAGTACTTTGTTCGTCCACGCATAAACAAGTACTTTTAAACATTCTCCTAAAGTCCAGCAATCACTGTTTTTTTTTTAAACATCCGTTGTGTCAAACGATGTGAAATTATTTATACTGCTTAAAGTTTATAGGTACTTTTTTTGCCTTAACAAAACGAGTACTTTTTACTTGGCCAAACACTTCTGCGGACTTGAAGTACTAAAGAAGTACTTTTTTGTCTCTTGGTCTAAACCAGTAGCATTGCTTCAATTCTATCGGCAGTATTCATACTTTTCTTGTTTTGACTTACAAGTGCTTCCTAAAACTATCAAAGTACTTTCTTCTTCCAAACCTACCAATAACTTTGTCCAAGTATAACCAAGTACTTTGGTTGCCTAAACTTACCAGAGCGACTTTATTACAACTACCTCACCCAAAGAGTAGTTGTACTACATAAACTGCCACTGGATCCAGGTTAACTACATGGAGTTGGAGGCAAGGAACTATTAGTCATTAACTATTAGTTAGAAGACCATTTACTAATATGCAGTACTTTAACCCAATGTTGCCATTTATACTGAGATGCAAAAAAAAAAAAAAAAATTAATACAACGCCCCTGGATGTTTTTTTTTTTCTTTTTTTTTTTTTTTTTTTATTTTCGAAAAGTTCAGTGCAACCATTAATGAACAATCACCTTGTTTTTCCTTTTTAAAAAATAAAGAAAAAAATAAATCGATAAAAAATGCTAACGGCGTGCACCTGGGCGGGGATGAACGTGCCCTCCTTCCCGCTCGAAAGGTCAGCGGGATGAGTTATGGCGGTGGGAGCACCTGAAGGCGACTCCTTCGGTCGGGCGTGACAAAGGGAAGCTGCCATCACGCACCCGCCCCACCTTTTTTTTGTAAAAATAGTGTCGGGTAATAAATGAAGGTTGGCCGGGAAACATGGCCGCTACCGGCGCTGACTTTTCCACTGACATAACTTTACTGCTGGGTGATTTACAGCCATCCTAACCGTGTACCCCCGCAACCCCCTGGTAAAACAGTGCACATGGTATTTCTGTTTGTCGTTTCTAAATGAGGGGTTTTATTCATTGCGGCGGCGGCGACGCACAAGAGCTCTTTTTGCGCTTTTTCAGGAGGAAACGACTAATTAGTCAACTGAAGAATGGAAATGAGCCTTATTGTCCGTCGTCCCCCGCAACGCTCAACAACACCACAAATCCGCAGTTTGGAGATTCAACTGTTGAGTGCAAAAAAAAAAACAAAACAAAAAAGGTAATTAGTGAATACAGATACGGCTGTTTTGAATATTAAATCCCAAATGCATGTATGTTTTTTAAACACATTCACAATTTTAGAGTCTGCTGACTGTTACTGGACTGGATACGGCTCAGAAGCCTTGCTCAAACAAAGTTTAATTGTAAAGATTAGATTGGAATCAGCTCATTCATTATACGTTTAAACACAGCAGGAAATTAAGGGTGACTCCCCGTGATTGACAGGTGACTGGTTTGGGTTAAGCCCGCCTCTCACCCCAGCGTCGGCCGTGATTGGCTCAAACCTCCCCCAAAACCCTGTATGCAAAATATGTGGAATTGATAATGTGAGAATAACAAATACATCAACTTAATATCAAATATCCATATCCTTCATATGATAATTTAGATCTATTTCAATTTTTTAAATTTGTTTATAGTAAAACAATTTAGGTCGTGCTGTACTGTATTTTTTTTTGGTTTTTTTGAGAATGCTGGGAAATGTATGAATCAGATGAGGTCACTTAAAAATTAGCCTAAACATATAAATACATTTGTGAAAAAATGTGTGACCATATTAACAAATAACTAAAATAATTAAAAGCGGTGCAAAATCACCCCCAAAAAAGGGAACAAAAAAGTTTGAATCTCCCAAACCATCAGATGATGATCGATAAAATAGAAATGTTACAAATGTAGTTAAATAGATAAAAATCAGAGATAAAAAACCCTCCAAAAACAAACTAAGGTAAAACAACTTCAAATAAGTGACATCCTGGAAAAAAGCGACCCGCGGGGGGATTGACACCGGAAATGTCAAGATAGAGTATTATAAAATCAAATCAAATCAAATCATAAATTAATATACATTTATAGTCAATAAGACTAAATAGATAAATACATTAAAAAATAAAAATGTAGTCAACTAAAATGAATTAAAAGTAAATTAAAAAAAAAATTAAAGCTTAGTCAAAAAAAATGAATAGACCCCTGGACGAGGACAAATATTTCAGAATATACTAGCTGAAATTAGCAAAAAAAAAAAAAAAAAATCACCCAGTAAAATTATTTTCAAAACATATTTAAATAAAAATGTTGAAAATTAACTGTTCATTCCAACCCAAAAAGTGAACAGGAAATACTGAGGAAATCAACTTAAATCAAACAAATACAATGTGTGTGTGTGCCTCACATCTCAATCTACCCGCTTCATAATTTCACCCTTCTGAAGATTAAAAAGCGAAAAAAAGGCACGAGGCTTCGACCCGGGCGATTGGTTCCCCAAGATTCCCCTTCAGGAGGAAGATTACAATCCAAAGTCTTCTGAGATACGAGCTGAGATGTGGTGTGGAAAAGGAGGAGGACGGCCGGAGGGGTCGGAGGTGTGACGAAAGGCGAGACGAAAACCAAATCATTCAGTCAAACACTCAAGGGGGGAAAGCATGTTTTTAAATCTATTTATTTATCTCTTTTTTGCCCCTGATTCTCTGCCAGAGGTGGAGTCAGACATTTCTCAGTTCAAGAGATGTTTAGACCAGGAAGAAGAAGAAAAATAGAAAAAAAAAACAGAAAGGAAAACCCCAGGCACGGACAAGGGAATCTGCGGAGCGGCCGGGCTCACGAGGGTGTTGGTCGCCGCGGTTACGTGAAACCTTGACGACCGTTGTTGCGTTCTCGTACCCCACGGGGGCGCCCTTCCTCATGTAAACACCGCTGTGCTTTATATGAGACACTGCATTCAATGGCAGTAGGATTATTTTTTTGGCCAAGTTCGATTACCAGCTCTTTCTGCCTACATGCAAGAAACGGTTACTGCTCTGGTTAGACCGTAAACCGTTTTTCCGGTGATTATCGTTGCCATAGTTATCGGAAACTCTGCTCGAATTCCATCCCCGTGTGTGTGTGTGTGTGTGTGTGTGTGTGTGTCTGTGATTTTGGCTAAGCGGCAGGAAGAAGACAAACACGGAGCGTTAGCTAGCGCTGATTCCCGCAGTAAAAGGCATCTGTCTCGCTTAAGAGCACGACGTAATGACTTAATGATGACCTTGAGTTACCATGACGACAACAATATCACCGAAAGACAACATGGCGGCCCCCCTCATTTTAATATCTAATCACCAAATGTGCGACGTAAAAAGGAACTAGTCACGGTATGAAAGGAAATTTAAGATGAGAGATGAAAAAGAAATGTTAGCTTAGCATTAGCTATGAATAGCTCAAAAAAATGTGCTTAGGAAATAAACACAAAAGTGGTTGAGAAGATGGCTGGTGTTGCATCCAGAATATTGACAGAGACTATTTTACCCCCCCACCTCCACACCCACTGCTATGTTTGTGTGCACTCAACATGCTGGGCAGACATTTGATCCCCAACAAATAGACAGGATATACTCAGAGCTGCAGCCTTGGGGCGCAGCGATATATGGGCATCACAAAAAAAAAAAAAAAAAAACGGGGAGGGGAGGGGTTCAATTCTGCAAGAAAGGCAGTAAAATTAAAACCTTTACTGCCGTCTTTATGGCTTCCTTCCCCGCGGCAATTACATTATCTATGGAAAATGACCAGAGCCTTACAGCCGTTATCGGGGAAATCTCGGCCGAGGAGTGTCTGATGGGCCAGGAGGGAAAGTGACGGATTTCAGAGACAGGGGTGTTATCAAGGTGGGAACATGCCTCGGGAGGGGTTGGGAGAGGGCAAAAAAAAAAATGTATAAAACAACAAACAAAATCGAGGTAAAATCTGCCCGATGATAAGGAAGAACCTACACCTGAACAAAATTCTGAATTTTTGCAGCTTTATTCTGGATTTTTCCCACTGCCTTTTTGAATTTTGAAAATTCGTTATCTACCTGCATTTATAGACATTTCTTGAATGTAACATAAAAAATACGTTGTCCGATCGTCACCTTATGTCTTATCATTTTTGAATTTTTATTTCAATTTTTTTTTAAATGTCAGATCAACTCTGTTCAATTTCTAATTCACCTTTACTCAAATGTAAGGCGGGAAAGGCTGAATATTTAAAATAAAGGTCACCTTTCAAACATAGTTGAAGTTTATGTTATTATATAATATAGGACAAACAATAGCGGAGTGCAGTGTTTATCTATTTCCCCCCACGACGCCAGATTGTCAGCCCTCACTCCAAATTAATGGTTTTATTTTTCCGCGGCGTCTCCGTCACTAACCACGCGAAACCTCCCGCGCATCGACTTTCCCCCGCACAGATTGCAACTCATCCGTTTTTTTTAATTGCGTCCTCTCTCTCTTCTCTCGCCGTAACTGAGGTCCCATCGGACGAGTGGCGGCGGTGGTCGTTGTCATCCGTCTGCTCTGACAGGAAGAGAGAAAAGAGAGAAAACGGGGTGGCGGCGGCGGCGGCGGAGACGGTGGAGGCGCCACTTCCCACCCTGAGCTGATGTGTCAGGCTTATCACACAGGCGAGCGGTCCTGAGGTGACATCCTCCACTGAATCAGTGACATTTCACGGACGCCGCGGATCTATCCATCTTTGTCAAGCATCCGCCTCGATTTTAGCATTCCCCGCGTTAGCATATTGATCACCGCCGAAACGCTTCAGCGAGGCCTCCTTGTTTTCTGCTCCTCTGAAAAAAAAAAAGGGCCTCCCCGAGACGCCAGCTTGGGCCTCTGTGTGCACCCTCCCCACCCGAAGCGGAGCGAGAAGAAGCGGAATCACGCTGCCTTTGTTTGGAATTTAAAAATAAAGGTGCATTCGTTAGCGTTAGCGCCCATGTTAGCACTAAGCTACTATTTTTTAATTGCCTTTTTTTCTTTACCTCTTTAAGCAGGAGAAATACACTCTGTTATCTTCTCGAAATTCGCGAACATACTGATAGCAAGTGAAAAACTATCCTGAAACTACTCTCTGTTTGCCATTAGCCATTTAATGGTAGGAGGTTAGCCGTTAGCCATTAGCTGCTAGATTTCACCTGCCTTTCCTGTAAGGCTAGACACGACAGCATTTCCTCTGGACGCTACGACCCCCTTGCGCTTTTGCGGCTAGCAAACACAGAACCTCATCAGCTACCAGTGACAGCATTGCTACATCCCACTAGCATCTGGGATTTTACCCAGGAGATGTCACAATACATAAGCCGCTAATCGATTAGCATCTGCTGACAGATACAATACGGCTTAAAGTCTCACGTCTTTTGCGGTAACTTCCGACCCTGCATCCTTTGGAGGGCGCTCGAGGAATTACGTTTGCAACCAAACAATAAAATTAGCTGGACCCGCAGCCAATCAGAGAGAAGGACTGTTCAAGGGGTCAAAGCGTAGCAATCTGGCAACTTCCTGTCAACAATGCAGCAGCTGTGTGTGTGTGTGTGTGTGTGTGTGTGTGTGTGTGTGTTTGGATGCACACCTTTCCAGCCCGACAACAAACCAGCATTTGTTTCCAGTGCTGGCGCGTTTGTGTTTGTGTGTGTAACGTTAAAACACCTAATAAAAAAAAGTAGAAAAAAAAAACTGCTGGTGATTAAGAGGTCTGGCCCATCTGGGCTGGGAGAGGCTTCTGTTATTTGTTGTTCCAGGCATGGGATGTAATAATTGATTAATAATGCAAAGCTTTAGGGGAAACCATAACCCCCTAAAACGAGGGGCGATTATTGCATCTGCGCCGCCGCAAATCAGCGTCGACGGAACGGCGGCGAGGGGATTGCAACATCTGCGGCGCCGCGTCGAGGTTAACTGTCCTTTGATTACTAAATAAAATAAATAAATACGTAAATAAATAAATAAGGTCTCAGAGGACACACAGACGCTGCTGTGATCATGTGACCCCGGGATGTGGGGGTGGGGTGCTGCGACAGCCAATCACACGCAGGTAAAAGAGCGTATGAAATACTTTTAAAACTGAAATTTAAAAAAAACGATGCTATGATGTGTGTTTGTTCTGAGGCTTGGTAAAATAAATGAAATGAAAAAATACAAGGAAAAAAGAAAAACATATTTTAAAAGGAGATATTTTTCAAAAATAATTGCACAAATTTTTCTAAATACTTTATTAAAATGATGATTATTTTTGTTGATTCTTCATTCAAAGCAATGAAATCGACACTGGCATCATGAGGTGTTTATAGAGAAAAATCAAGGGCATCGGTTTTAAAACAAACATTCACGTAACGGCACGACAACACACACACACACACACACACACACACACACACACACGAGCCTCCTCAAACTCTGTCGCTATTTAACACACATTGAAATTGGCACTGACCCCCCCCCCTCCACTGTCATGTATCCAATGGCTCCTAAAAAGGGGAAGGGGTGTGTGTGTGTGTGTGTGTATGTGTGTGTGTTAGTTTGTGTGTGTGTGTGTGTGTGTGTTTGATGATGCTGGCTCTAATTCAGCCTTCTAACAGAGAAGGAGGTCGACACTTGCCCCCCTCCTTCACACAGACGTGAACTGGAGAGGCAGACAGTCAGAAGGGGATAATCCCCCCTCCGCTCCTCCTTCGCTGCACAATACAGGAGATTACAGTGAGGATGTGCCAATCCGCACTGGATTAGCTCAACACTGGATCTGTTGTCCACGTCCATTTTTATTTATTTATTTTTTAAACTGAGCCCTTCATTCATGCCTCCCCCTCCTTCGCTAGTAGAAGATAATTAATTAGCACTATCACATGGGTGAGACGTATATAAATGGATATATATGTGGGTTAAATTATAGAAAGACCTTAGCGGAAAATTTTAAATATTTTTAAACAAAATAAAATAAGATAAAATAAAGTATAGTAAAATATCCCTTAAATATTGTTGAAATGCAGAGATGGTTTCGGTGGGAAATAACCCATTCTAAACAGAAAATTTAAAAAAATAATGGTGTATGTGAATTGAATCTGTGTGTGTGTGTGTGTGTGTGTGTGTGTGTGTGTGTGTGTGTGTATATGTGCGGGCAGACAGTCACCTTCACAGCCTGCTATGTATCCGGCCAGGGTTTCCGTGGGCGTCGGGTTGCCAGATAAGATCGACAGTTCTCAGCCAAAATCGCAGCTTCAGACCCGGAAGAAGCATGGAATTTTACAGATAGAAAACAATAACCGGTTGTTAAATAAATATGTATAAAGTAAGGGGGGGAGGATTTTCTGTTGCAAG
Organism: Fistularia commersonii; assembly: GCF_037954325.1. Lineage (NCBI taxonomy): Eukaryota > Metazoa > Chordata > Actinopteri > Syngnathiformes > Fistulariidae > Fistularia > Fistularia commersonii. The sequence continues at coordinate 7,835,177 of NC_141297.1, read as the reverse complement.
TTTTTTTAAATCTCAGATAAAACATAAGAAAAATGCCTGACATTTTGTAAAATGGAAATAGGTAGTTTAAATTAAGAAAAAAAAGACAATTTATTTCAGTTTCATCAACAATGCAAGGATTTCTATACATATATTCTTTTTTTTTAATCTAAATTTTTACTTTTAAATGAACAAGGATTGTTAGGTCTAAAAAAGTCAAGATAACTGTTAATAATAACAATTGAAAACAATACTGGACCACATTAAATCGACAGCTGTATTTAATTTTGATGACTGCTTTGTCTACTGTCCCTCCGTCTTAAAAAATGGCAATTACTAACGAAAACAAGAAATCCAAGTAGAACATGATTGATGTCTCTATCGGTAACTCTATCTGTAACAGCAGGCTGCGATTAACACCCAATACATCGCTTATTGTTCATTTTCTGCCTCGGAAACAACATTCCGACCAGGAAACGACAGGGAGTATTGTTCAAAAAAAAAAAACTGGAAACAAAAAAAGCTGAATTTTGTCAGAAGCCTCCAACGTCAACAAATAGGGCACCATATTTCCTCCAGACGTCAAAAACCATTGGCCGCGGCCTCCAGCTGCAGCTGGCTGACAGTACACTCTAGTTTTTGGTGGGGGGGAGATGGAGAGACTCTGTGTGCGTGTGTGTGTGTGTGTGTGTGTGTGTGTGTGTGTGTGTGTGTGTGTGTGTGTGTGTGTGTGGTGCCGGGTTACATGCAGTTAATAAACCCCAGGCTGGCTCCTCGCCTTGCCCTCGGAGATCACTTACATCAAAGCACCAATCAAAAACCGGTGCAGATATAATTTGTCATGGGGGATTTCCTGCCGGGGAGTTATGGAGAAGATACAGGCCGATCGATACTATGGATTTCCACCGCGGCGGCTGATTGTCCAATTGCCGTGAAACATGTAGCGAGATAAAAGGGCAGGCCTGCCATCTTGGCGCGGACCGCCGAGTCAGCAGCGCTTGTCAGATACTCACGGAAAATTATCATGCTGCAGTGTCCGAGTACTAGTTAACGGACCCCCCCTCCCCCCCCTCGGCGGGGACGCGATTCATCACAAACGCCTTCCTCCATCCCCCGCCGCCCAACACGCGACCCCACCCCGCCATCACTCTGCGTCACTGTGGAGCCTCAGCCTAAACCACACATGGGCGGGCACCATGCTAACGCCGCCGCGCTGGGTTGGGGGAGGGGGCATTAGCCTGTGCTAACGGATAAATAACATATTGCCTCCATTATGTTCCGGTAATCGGGATCGCTTGTTAGCCCGAACAGTTAGCCGATGAGCTAGCTAAAGCGAAATAAGTGATGCAAGACGGTGTGAAGAGTGAACCAGGAAGTAGTCAAGGAACCGTTCCAAAGTATATCACTGTTGGATCGGATCTGGTTTTGGATGGCAAAGAAAGGTTGTCGGGTTGTTCCCGACCGAGTTCTGTGTGTGTGTGAGCTCTCCATGTTTTCCCCCAACAGTCCAAAAACAGTTGGTTCACTGGAGACGATCTGTAGGTGAACAAGATGCTGATTGGTCGATATCTCATGTGAGGCCCTGTTATTGACAGGTGTCAATTATATATGGATGTACATAAATATTAATTTAAGGGAACCTTCACTTACAAGGTTGTAACTCAGTTTGCTCGTATATTAGATTCCATTTTCGCCATTGAAATTAATTTAAATGCTATAATATTTTGTTCATTTTTTTTAATTAGAAATAATGAATTAAAAAAATTACACGTAGTACCAGAACATGTAAAGAAACTGATTTTAACCCATTGGGTTAAAACCCAAATTTTTAACCCAATTTGACCCATTGGGTCAATGGGTGAAATGGGTCAAATTGACCCTTAACATAATATGAGGGTTAAAGTGTGTTTACCTCAAAGATTGGAAGCTCAGGGAGTTGTTCATTTTGTGGACTTTTTCTTAACTTATTTGCTCCTAATGCTACAAAAAGTGTCACAAAAGTAACTTGAACACTATGTGACACTTTAATGCTGAATTTAGTGACGTAGTGAATGCCAATCCTCTTGTTTACATGGTCAAACCATCGCTGAATCGCTTTGAATGACACTTCCGATGCCTCTTCCGTCGGCCTTCCTGCTGTCTGCCGCACTGAATCCCCGTAAATTTGTCGCACTTTTCCCCAGATGACGTGCTCGGACACCGTATCTCACCACCAACAACTTCTCGATCCAAGCTAAACCTCGCCTCTCGCCCCATTGTTAACTGGGATCGGCTGCTGCGCGAAGGAACGGCGATGTAGACGACAAATGAATCTCGGCCTTGGCGGTAAATCGACCGGTTCGGGGCGACGACATCAGTGAGCCGTCACGTCGCGTTCCAGCTCTGCCCCCTCCTGAAAAGGCCGACCTTTTTGGTGAAGACCGGGACGTCGGGAAAAAAATTCGCGTCATGTCGCATCCCCTGTCTTCGGGGCAGCGGAGCGCCGGAGGGAAGCAAACATAGAAACTTGATTAGCAGCTTGATTTATGGAAGCGAACGCCGGCCGCCAGCTCGTCCCCGGACTGAGGGCGGTGACTTATAGGACTCGATGTTCCGCCGTTGGAAAAAAAAAGGGGAGTCTGCCGCTCGGCGACAGGAGCGCTGACCCCTCGGCTCCGGCCGGGTTCTGTTTATAGATGCGCTGTTTCCATAGCGACCCACTTTTTGAAGCTGCTCTGCCACTTCAGGACGTTTTTTTTTTTCACTCCGCGGCGGTTTGAAGGAGAGTCTGCCCCGCTTGGCCCGACATTCATCTCAAAGTTCGGAAGACGCTGTAAAAGAAAAGTGTTTGGAGGAGGGGGCGCAGCTTAGATCCGACACGAAAACTAACCAATCGGGTTTGTGTTTTCCGAAAACGTAGAGAATCAATTCCCGCGTGTGTGTATATGGCGCCCTGTGATTGACAGGTGACCCGTCCGAGTTAAGCCCCGCCTCTCGCCGCAATGACAGCCGGGATTGGCTCCACCCTCTCCAAGAGAAAACCCATTTGTGGAGTGGATGGTGAACACGATGAATGAATATTTGAGCGGAGGATTTACCACGTGGCTACCATGGTTACCGCCTTGTTTTAGCAAAGGAGAGCTAAGTGAGACAAATATTTACTCACTGATTTTTTTCTGTTTTCTACTTTCAATTTCTGAATAACATACAAATAAATGTGTAGATTTTGTGTTTTTTTTTTTGTCTATTTGCTACTTTGTCTTTTTTCTAACCCAAGCTGGAAGGCATAGATTCAAACAAACAAACAAAAAAAAAAATGGTAGCGGTCAACGATAATTCTCTGGCGCTGCATCGCTCTCTCACGTCATTGATTTTCAATAAACATCCAATAAAGACACCTGGAGGACTTCATTACCCAGAAGTCGAAATATGCGGGAACATGGCCGACACACACACACACACACACTCTGCTTGCAAATTTTCCATATCTTGATTTCACAGTTTTACAGGATGTTGCCAATATTTCACCAAATTTATATAGATAACTTATAAATCAATATATAATATAATAACATATGATATAATGTTTGGTTGATTCATCAAATTTTAAGCAATTTAAGGAATTTAGTAAGTCTTTGGTCAAATTTTCATTTATTTCCTGCAATAATTGAATAAATTTCTTAATCGTATTTCTTCCGACTTTAAACGTTGTCGATTTGAAGGTAGCGAGCCGATGTCGCTGTGCAGCTCCGCCCCTCCGGCTGCTGCTGAGAAAGATCGATGCGAAGCGACCCCGGACGCGACATCCCATAATGACATTCAGGTTAAAACCGTCCCGCAGTAGATTCAAACTAATGCAAAGGCGTTCTCCCTGGCTAGCTTTTAGCCTATCCTGATCAAGGTCAAAGGTCAAACAAAACTTCGCCGCGTATGTCACGTTCTCCTCTTCCCGTTTGCGGCGGGAGACGGAGGCGAGCGCGTGCCGTACGGCGTAACGAGCCGTAATGGTTATTATTGCCAGACGCAAATTGAAAAAGCATCACCTGCGCGACACCAGCTATCGGTCGTCATTGCGGCGGTGGCCGGGGGAGGGGGGTAATCACCGCCGACGGCCGTCTGCTGATGCCCCGGAGTAATTGACAAAGTAGTGCGGCTGTTGGAGGCTCTGAAAAGAAAAGGGGGGTGGACGGGGGGCTGATCACAGCGTTTTTATTACGCCTTTCTGAGATAATTTGATTTTGCATAATGTCTGTTTTATGGCTAGAAATGCTATTAATTTACATGATAGCCGACCAATAAGTGACGTGTTTTTTTTTTTTTTTCCGACGTCCACGCGACGAATGGGGAAGACTCCGCCTTCTCGCTGTTTGTTTGTTTTTACCCCCCCCACCCCCACCTTCTTCTACCTCTCTTCCTGTCAGTCTTTCTCTTCCAGCGCCGGCGTCTCCTTATATCACATCTCACAGCTCAATAGCCGCTCCTCGTATCAGATCGTTTGTGTCATTCTTTTTTTTTTTCCCCCTCTTCTAAAGTGGCGTCAGGAGGGAGGGGGAAATGGTTTTATTGTCGGCGGGGGAAGTCGGTTCCGCGATTCACCCCTTCGTTGCCAAAGAAAAAAAAAAAAACAACAACAAGAGAGCCATGAAAAGGGATGTGAAAATCCCTTGCCTTTGGCCACAAAGGCAAGTCAGCAGGTAGCTGCTAGCTTAGCATCTCAATTTTCATGGTGACTCAGCAGCTGGGTGATATTTTCCTCTGCATTGTGACTGTCTGGGTAAAGTTCGTTTTTGATTTTCACAAAGTTAGCTTGCATAGCGGTGGAGCGCCACATCGGACTCTTAGCTTTGACATTAGCTGCTAGCGTTACCGGCGCCGTTCGCTTTACGTCTATTTTTCACCAAAGTGACAAGTGGTGAGCTGCGACCATAAGCTGCAGGAAACTTGAATACGCATTTAGAATTTCAAGAACCGTCAGCCCTATATTTGGAGGTAATGTTGCTCATGCTAAGCTAAGTAAAGGTTTGTAAATGATCACTGCAAATGATCTGCCCTCTAGTCCCCCAAATTTTGCTTTTTGCCCCAAAAAAGAGGACGAGGTTCTGTGACAAACGTTGACAACAATGGTAACAGCAACGGCAGACAAATCGAGCTCTGTGAAAATTAGCTGAAGGATTAGCATCTTCACATTAGGTGCTGCGTTGCTAGCCCACTGATCGAGGGTGAATGTTCAGGATTGCGTCAATTTTTTTTTGATCCGAGATTTGCCGCAGAGACACTTCCATTTTCCGATCCAGGAACTTAACACACGTAAAAAAAAAAAAAAAAATTAAATGATTACTTTCTTTAGAAAACTAGCCTCCCGCTAGGAGCTAAACACGCACAACTTTTGCAATATGAAAGTCCCCTTCCAATTCGCTAAAATACATTTGCAAAGCAAGCTAACTGCATGCTTGCAAAGGACGTCAGTGGTTAATGTAGCCGGTTAGCTACGTCAACAGCCACTACCAAAGTGCTAAGAAGTCGGATACGACTGAAATATACGGTGGGGGGAATGCTTTCTGCCGCTGGGTGGGGGCGGAGCTTAACTTGGACGCCCGTCAATCACAGGGCCCACAACTGTTCACCTTCTCATTTAATTTAGTGTGATTGTTTTTTTGGACTTTTTTGGGGGGGGGATGGAGAACCTGGAGAGAGCCGGGACTGGCACGGGGAACGGAACCAGGACTATCTCAACCTACTTCCTGCTTCTGACTGGAAAAGGAAAAAGAAACTAGCTTGGTACCGCCTTTGGCCTCAAGTTTTAATCACAAAGTCATTTCTTGATTTTCAAGTCATCTCTTACATCTAGGAAGTTATTTGGGAGTTTCTTCTAAATTTTAATCTCATTTCTGGCAGTTTTGTAATTTTGGACTTTTTTTTCTTTTTTCTTCGACACATTCGTAGCCGATCAGGAGTGTATTGGTGCTAATTCTGTAGACAGTCCTTTTTGTTTAACCAGGTCATTTCTTATATACGGCTCAAAAAAATAAAGGGAACACTTGAACAACACAATATAACTCCAAGTCAATCACACTTCTGTGAAATCATAGTGTCCACTCAGGAAGCAACACAGATTCATTTTGACTTGTTTTAAGGACATTACATCAAAGTTGGATCAGCCTGGAGTTTGTTTTTACACTTTAATTTTGAGTGTGATTCCTAATCAGACCTCCATGGGTTGATACAATTGATTTCCATTGATCATTTTTGTGTGATTTTGTTGTCAGCACATTCAACTGTGTAAAGAGCAAAGTATTTCATAAGAATATTTCATTCATTTAGATCTAGGATGTGTTTTTTAAGTGTTCCCTTTATTTTTTTGAGCAGTGTGTGTGTGTGTGTGTGTGTGTGTGTATGGGGGGGTTGTCACTCCTCCGGCGTCAGAAAACGGGCCGAGTCCGATCACGGCGCCCGCCCTGGAGCGCTGGAGCGAGAACACGGTTTCCTCGGTTTCCCCCCGGTGAACTGAAGCCGGGAGGTGAGGGGGCGGCGGGTGCCCCAGAGAAGTAATTTAATCCCCGGCTCTCGCCCAATTCCCCGGGCGGCTGGAGTTTTAGGAGAGGTCACGGTGGAGGAGCAGCCGGCGGTGACCCCCTCCCCAATTACGGAGGGGGGCAGAACGTATCAGAGCCCCGTCCAAAGTGACAGTCATTTAGCGGCAACTCATCTGAGGGGAGGAAGCAGGAGATGGATGATAAGGAAATAAAAAATGATTTGCCGGGACCTGTTAGCCACTCTTCTCTCTCCACACACACACACACACACACACACACACACACACACAGTTCCACCCTTGTCTGATTCTCACACACACACACACACACACGTGACGACTCCGCGTGATTATTGGCGCAATCAGTCATGTAACAGCCTGCCCGGCTTTCTGTGGGGGCTCCAGTATTTGTCACTGTCACTTCCCCCAAGTGCTCCGCCATTGTCTTGGAAATTGTATGTGTAAAAAAGGCAAGACGAGACGCCTGTGACCCACTTCGACAAGGGATGGCCGGGCAGTCATGCACACACACACACACACACACACGTGTGCACACGTGCACACGCACAAAAAAACAGCAGTTTGATGTGTCCTATTATGTGTCCCAGCAAGAGCCATAAATAATTGTGACAAGTTTTTTTGTTGCGCGTGAAAAAGTCCTTGACTCGGCCTCCTGTTTCCCTGCACCTCCTCCTCCTCTTCTTCTTCTTCTTCTTCTTCTCTGGTGCGGGGAGGAGGGGGATGCTGCCAAGGCGCCCCCGATGATAGATGGCACGGTGCGGCAAATGACAACGGGATAGATTTTTAGTTTGTGCTTTTGGAAGGGATCAGTAATGGTGCTTTGCTGTACAAAGCAATAAAGAAGAAGGACAAGAGATGGAGGGGAGGAGAAGATCCGGGGGTGGAGGGGGCGACAGACGACGGATTCTACAGCAGGGGTGATGGTTGTGACACTTCATTTTTGTGGAGGGAGTTTGTCAGGATGGGAAGATGGAGGGGTGGTAAGAGGGAATAATAATCGATTCAAAAGTCGGACTTAATCTCGACATTACCTCGGTTAATTCTCACTTTTTCAATTCCTCGCAATTTTTTTTTTTCTATCCATTTTTTATGCAATTTCTGTCAATTTTGAGTGACACTTTTGATTTTTTCTTTTTTTTTATTTAATTATGTCAGTATTACAATTATTGCTCTATTGAAAGTCGAACAAATGAGGAAAAACTATCCAAATTTTATTAACCAGGTGTATTCATTTAATTTTATTTTTTTTTTTTTTTTAAATTGATGTATTTTTCCTGAGTTTTATTTGTTGACAGTTTTAGGCAAATTTTCATCATAGCATTTCGTTTACTTATCTATTTGTTGATTAGATATTTTGTAATAGTTTTAATTTCTACATTTTCTCAATTATTCATTCCCTTTTTTAGCAACCAAAAATAATCTGTAGTATTTTAATATTTAATTATTTTTTTAAGCTACATTCTGAGCAAATTATTTGATACTTTAGAATGTTGTTTTTGGAGCTTTATTCATGCTTTAACTAATTAGCCAGGTTTGGTGATTTCCTGCTGATTTTGAAGATTTTCTAGTATATCTTTGTTTGTTTTTTTTGCATTAATGCATTTTTAAAACCAATTTCTTGTTGACCTGCTAAGTTTAAAGGCATTTAATATTTTTGATTCTTTTTATCATTCGATCATTTCTTCATGAATTTTCCATGAATTTCTTGTTGATATTTCTGGATTTCTCCTCATTAAAAATGTATCCGTTGTATTTTTCTTAGCTGATATAAAACAGGGCATTATCTGGCAGTTCCTTGCTGATTAAACAGACGCACGCGCGCACACGCACATGCATACACGCACATAAACAGGGCATTATTTCATCCGCTGTAATTGAAAGCAGATTGACATCACATTAAACACAGCGAGGCTGAACCCGGTTGTTCAAACATCCATTAAAGCCCACACTTTTCCCTCCTCGCCGCCTGCCAGGCTGCCGCCCCGCCCAGGATCCGGGCTGAAAAATGGAGCGGGCCGGCAGATAAAGAACCACCTGCGGGTCCAGGGTGCCGGTCGGGCAAGGATGCGGCCCGACAGCGCCATCCGTCACCGTAACGACGCGCCAGCTCTCAATTATACGACTTTGAGGCGTCGCCGTGTTTCCCTTTATCTGCTGGCTCAAGCTGGGACGTCGGGGGGGCCGCAGACGTCGGTCCTCCCGCCGCGGGAAGACGAAACAAACGAGGAGCCGAATCGTGCGATTCCTCAGCCCGAAAGTCGGACGGCCTTTAAATCTTGTTGACGAGCGACATTAGACTCGGTGGACGTCATAGTCCAAAGAGATAAAGCTTGTCATGCCGACTCCTCTGCCTCTTAAGGTTGTTTTCGTTTCATTCCAGGCTCTATTTTTCTTAAAGCTAGGCTACGTAATGCTATGCTAAATTCAAGATCTCAATTTTCATAACTTTTGGCACTTGATTTAACTCTCAGGGATTTTAATTGCTCATTTTCGGGTAGTGTCTTATTTTATTTTTTGGATTTTTAGGTTAATTCTTGTCGCTTTCTGGGTTATTATAATAGTTGTTTTTTTTTTCCAAGCTAATAAAGTGTTTGGTGCCAGTTTGGCACATTTTTCTTTCTATATCCTGCCACTTTGTGCCAATTGTTTACAATCAATTATTTCATTCAGGAGTGCTGAAGCTGATCCCAAATATCATTGGACGAGAGATTTGGGGTCACCCTGACACGGTTGCCAGTTAATTCCAGACATAAAACCTATTTACCCTCTCATTCTCGTTGGATAGACACACAAGCATTCGCTCACGCATAGAAACAGCCATTCACTCACTCATTCATTCATGTTATATAGAGAAATTGCAGCCATTCACTCTCATTTACATAGATGAGGCATACAACTATTCACCCTCTTATTTACATGCCATATATGGACATCCAAGTCAGATGTCAATATTTTTATCTACTAAAAATGTATTTATTTATTTGTAATTTGTAAGATGTACGGGACTTCCTGGCTTTTCATATTATTTTACATGTTCCCTGAAAATTCAAAGAAGTTTTATACACATATTTTTAAAAGTGACATCTGACTGATTGACGGGTTTTTAATTAGGTACTTTGACAACTTTATAATTTGTATGGCAGTTTGATGTGCTCTAAAAATATACTTATTATAATTAAATCTTTCTATTGGAGATTATGCATATTTATTAGAAAGTTATGGGTGATCCTGCCAATTTTTTGTAAAAGTTGATGGAATTTCTACCTTTTTGTTTTTTGCAACTTTATTCAGGAAGTTTTCTGGCAACTGAGCCTTAAATTCTTGTTAACTCTTAGGAAATATTCACGCAGATTGTACCTGGCTTGATTTCCAGGAAATTGCAATTGAATATTTCATTTTTTTTCTTTGTTTATTAAGATTTTTTACGGCAATCTGATCTTAAGTTCGTGTTTAGTTTTAACAAATATTCTTTTGGTTCTGGCTCAGCTTACTTTTGGATTTTATTTATTTATTTTTTTAGTAATGTCTTATTTGAATTTAAAAAAAAAAAAAAAAAAAAAAAAAAAAAAATGTTTTGCCGGTTAAGCTGCTACTCCACATCCGGTCGTAGGAGACGATCGACGCCCCAAACCCCCGAGCGTTACAACGCGCCGCCGTGTTACCTCTCGTGTTTATCTTCTTTACATTCGCTAATTGTGTTCCTCTTCCTCCATCACAATTGCTCATTCATCTCTCGCCTCCACCTCCTCCTCCAGCGGCGGCCTGCGATCACTCATGTCTCCCCGGCCTCATGGTTCAGAAGTGGAACTTCCGTAAAAATCCATCATGTACATCGATGCACATTACTGAGGTAATTAAACAGGAGGTGATACCGCCAGATATCATAAAATATCAAGGGGCCATGACACGCCCCTCTGCTCGCCCCCCCCAACGCCACGTACGGACGCAGAGACTGCAAAAAAAAAAAAAAAAGCAAAAATGTAAATGTAATTTATCTATCTTAGAGCATCTGCACTTTCCTTCTCCGCAGTGAAAAACACTAATTATTTGAAATAAAGCGATGGCAGCAGGCTGAGAAAGTGGCATTAAAATAATGAGTTGTGAGTCGGTACCGCCGCGCCGTTAGGAATAATGTGTCCAATTAAAGGTTGCGTAATTAATTAAGTGCACGTTGTGTGAAGAGGAAGAGCAGGGAGGATTTATCAACCTGCAGAAATATGACCTATCGTGTCCAAAAGACTAATATGTTGAAACAAAAAGATGAGAATTGATGGCGTCGTCGTCGGTTACGAAATGCTCGGCGGGCGGCCATGACGCATCTCCTGTGTCGGCACTTCACCTCCGGGCCGCCCGGAGAGGAGGGGGTGAGGAACCTTCGGTCCGCGAAGGACGTCCAGAACGTCGGGAGGGAGTCAGCAAAAAAAAAATAAAATAAAATAAAAAAAGAAATAATGACCTCAGGTTAGCAAACGAGCCAAATCAAAGTGAGTCGATCATTCATCCATTCGCTCATTCATTAGCTATACCGCTAACCCTGCGCTCAGGGTCGTGGGGTGCAGGAGCCTATTCCAGCTGTCATTGGTCGAGAGGTGGGGTTCACCCAGGACCAATCACAGGGCCAGATATAGAGACATACAACAATTTGCTGCCTGATTCAAAATGACAAACAACCATTCAGCCTCTCATGCACACGTCTGGGCAAATTAGATGCTCCGAAGAACCTCCTTCATGTTTTTGGACGTTGAGAAACAACCAAGCAACCCGGAGGAAACCCATGCAGAGACGGGGAAAACATAAGAGATGCCACGGGGATTTGGGGAGAAATCCAGAATAGACTAGGCTGAGTAATCGAAAAGTCAAAAAAAAAAAAAAAAATACAGAATGGCGTCAACGTTAGCGTGAAATGTTTTTCCATCAAACAACGAGGAATCATCAAACTGGCGCCAAGGCATCGACCGATCGCCAGAATGCCACTTCGCTATCATCCAGATGGTCGAGCGTATGTGTCACGCACGTCAAATCTCCAGGAAAAAACAAAAAGCAAACATGGCGCTAAATTAGCAAATCCACTAGGATATTATCAGGGAATCCTTTAAATTAGCAATAACTGAACCCCCACACCCCCAAAAAATAGAAAGAGAAAGTCTTGAATTATTTAGAAATCATACTAAGATTGACAAAACAGTTTTGTCAATTTTAATATGATTTCTAAGATTTATATATATTATATTAGATATATATATATTTTTTTTTAGATATATAGTTTTGTCAAAACTATATATCTAAAACTGAAAAAGTACAGGGTAAGAAATAATTAAAATTCTCAAAACAAAACTTCATCAAAAAAAAACAAACAAAAAAAAAAACAAAACAGCAAAATCCTCCTGAAATTTGATCAAAATCCTGAGGGGAAAAAAAATAAATAAAAATAATTTGACAATGAGCATGAGCACCTGAGAGAATGGGAATGAAAAGATCCTCAGAGAAAAAACAAAAACAAAACAGCGTCCTGGGCGCCAACATGTCCGTTTTCTTCTGAAGGTCAGGACCTTGAAGCCCCTGCCTGGGCCAAGAAGCGGATTTCACGGCGCGTGGGAGGCTGAGTTGGGTCCGTGGACAAATATAGCTCGTGTGACGGTATGGACAGGAAATGAGGACGTGTTTGGCAGTCGATGGACATCCTGCCCCCCCCAAATACACCCACCCCACCCTGCCCCTCCCACACACCCAGAAGTGTAGTAGAGCAGAAAACACCTTGCTGTGCAAAAAGCTGTCGGGTCGTTTCAGTTGCGGCAACAAAATGTCAGCCAAAGTTGTGCGCACTGCGTCCCGCCTCCTACCTTTCGATTGCACGCTCTTTGCCTGCCTTCAGTTGGTTTCCATCCCTTAACAAACAAAAAAATGACGCTACCTCTTCCGGTGTTATTATATACGTAGTATTACACAGTGATTCAGCTTCAACGTAGCTGCAGTTCCTTGTTTCTTTAGGAAATGGATGTAAAGAAGCTGGCAATGACAATTAGGAAAACTCAGAAGGAAAATTTAACACTGATTAAAAAAAACGTTTTAAATTTTTTTTATGAGAAGCATTTGATGACAGAATCTAAATGAAAAAAATAAACTTTAACGAATGACGCATTTCCTGTGCATCATATTGATACTGAAATTATTCTGAGAATATCTTTCACAACTAAAAATTTAATTCCCTGCCATTGATTTGTCTTTTGGTAAAAAACAAAACAAAAAACACCTAAACACACACACACACACAAAATAGGTGAAGAAAAAAAAAAAAAAAAAAAAAAAAAAGTTATGCAAAAACCCAACTCCTTTTAAAGTCCTTGAATTCCAGGGAGAGACGAGGGGGTTGGGACTAAAAATACATTTCTACCTTTCTTGTTAGAGGAAAGCTGAGGGCCTTTCGAGCCGGACGATGAAGGTGAGGGCGAGGAATTGGGACACGCCAGTTACCATGTGGCTTCTCGCGGTTTTCGGATCCAAAATGGAGGCCGAGAGCCACAGAGGACGACATTCCGGGGACGGAGGAAGGGGAGTATAAATCCCATGTCCTATATAAAAAGAAATAGTAGGGGTGTCAAGGAAAGGTGGGCTGCCCTAAAATGAATGATAACAGACTCATTAAAAATAACGGGGCGTCGAGGTGATAAATCGCCGGCCCGTCGAGAGAAAAAAAAAAAAAAAAAGAGCTTAGGACAAATGAACGGCGAGGAGCGGCGCTGCCTCCGGGGCCTCGCGGACCTCCTTTCTTTGTCCTCAGACACAAACTGGCTCACCTGCTTGGGTGGGGCCTAGCCAGGTAGATTAAAAATACATATTACAAGTTTGTTTTTTTTTTTAAATATTAAAAAAAGTTGCAAAAATACACTTGAGGAAAACAAAACAAACAAAAAAAAAAAACACAAATAAAAATGCCAATTATTTATTTTATTTTTTTGAAATGACAATTTTTTTTTCCATCCAGAAAAAAGGTAAATAATCTGTAACAAAAACTAAATCGGGAGACTGAGGTGAGACGTAAAGTGGTTTATATGATTTTGTAGAATTAGAAATAAAAGTATAAGTAAGCTTTCCTCTCTAGTCACGTACATGTTGACACTAATCACAGGCATGATGCATCCTAACATTAAACATTATATATGTACATAATCTAATAAAGTTTGTTGGGGTTTAAACTGTCAGAGAAAATGAAACCTTACTAATTACATTATATTTGACTTATGTATCCATGTTGGTGTCATATCGATGATAAAACCCCCCAAAACAAACAGTTGGCATCTGCTGTTTTTTTTTCTGTGCTGCAAACAGACCGGGGGCCGTTAAAACCGGCGGGGGCCCCCGACACACAGCTCGCCCCCCCCCGATGGTCGTAAATTAAGCTCGGAGTCGGAGCACGTCCTCTTTTTCCAGCCCGTAAAAACCGGGGCCAGCGTCCGTCGAGTGTAAACATTTACACCAGAGTGACATAAACAGATTCCAGCGCTGTAAATACTGCGGAGAAGAGCCAGAGCCAGGGGTCGTGGTGGGGGAAGGGGAGACGGGGTGGACTCGTCTCTGTAAACACGCATTCCGCTTGCATGAGAGACGAGTCCGACCCGACACGCTTCGCCAGGTTTGTTTCTGGAATTAAAAGATCGTCCCCTTATTTTGCAGCGGGGCGGAGGAGGAGCGTGTTTCTTCTGCATTTCACGATCCTCCGGTTCACTGGGTGGCGCCGGTGCAGAGCAACAACTGGGCTTCCGCGGACGTTGTCCGAGCCCCGGCCTGTGTTTGCACACACTGCTGCCCCCAGTCACCTACAGGTCCACCAGAGGGGGTTTGAAGAGGAGATACCCGGGATTCCTGAACCCCGGTCTACTCAGGACCGTCCAATCCGGTAGGATTGCTAAAAGATGCAACTTTAGCCAGGCCTTTGGCTAATTTACCCTAAACAAGGAAGCAAAGCCGTTGAGCTGCTAAGTAAAAGAAAAGAAGGTCCCCTTCTTTTGGGGTCAAACCTGAGCATTTTTTTAAAAATTCCAAGATGTTCTTAAGAAGTAGAAACCTGAGGAGGAGCTGCAGGAGCAAAGGGCTGCGACTAAGCTGGGATTAAATGTTTCTTCTCGTTCAGATGGGCCGAGGCTACAGGGAGCTGGGATGAAGAAGGTAGAGGGTTCAAAGTACTTCAACAGTCCAGGACAATGGAGAAACGGGTTCAAGCGGGTTGGAACGGCTGGAGAATGGCATCCGGCACCGGGAAAGGAAAGAAGTATGGTTTGGATACGTTGGAGGTGGCAGAGATGAAGAGGTTCTCGTCGGCTGTAAGAGCTTCTGAAGACAAAGTCGAACTGAGATGGTCTGGATGTGTACAGAGGAGGGAGGTGGTGAAGATCTGGCTAGAGGGATGCTGAAGTTGGAACTGCCAGGCTGGAGATTCTAGAGAAAGACCAGAGATGTAGTTTATGCCTTTGGCAAAGAAGAAGTAGTTCAGGAAACACCAGAAGTGGAGCATATCTATCGATTTGAGGAGGACGTCTGCATCCACGTCCAACTTTGACACGTCAACTTTCAAAGGCTGCCTGACTTTGCCCTCACAGATAATAACACAACTTGAGATTCGGACATAGTTGTCCCGATGTGTGACCGAGGTCCTCGTGATGCGTTCTTGTGAAAACCTCACATTGAGCCGGTCTAATTTTTTTTTTTTTAAGTCGTCCGATGTGATTTTTTTAATTTCCTCTAAATCAGGCGTTGCTGGGCGACCGTGCATTGAAAAAAAAAAAATGCGCTTGTCTTCACTAACAAAACAAACAATTTCCCCCGGTAATGACTTCTGACAACAACAACAAAAAAGAGGAACTAAAAGCCGTTTAAAAACAAAACCGTCGGTCGGAGCGTGAGGGTACGCCGACCCGGGGACGCTTTCCGGCGCTCGATGGTACACGGCGACGCAGCGATAAGGCTTTATTGGAATTTACAACAGGCAATCTCCGCCATATGGAGCCGCCAAATGGAGATGGCAGGCTGGCGAAAGGCAATCAGCTTTTTAATTAACGGAATTAACAGCGCGATGTTAAGGCGTAATGATGGCAATAAAAACAGTTGACGTGACAATCAAAGAGCAGCCGAACACATCCATAACAGTTACTTCCAGCGGCCGGCGAGGAATACAACAGCAGCCGGCTGGAAGGGGCGGGGGGTTTAATCAAATCCACAAGTTTTATCAAATCTTAAAATTGGGATTACTGTGAACTTGTTGTCAAAGTCATATTCCTGTAATAGCTCCTGCTTTTACTTTTAGCATGACGCTATTCTTATTTCACAAGTTTATTTGAAATGTTAAGACTTTTTAAAATATTTTTTCTGCAATAATTTGTAAAATTCCCTTTCTTGAAACAAATATTTCAAATTTTATCATTAAAAAAATATTTATATATATATAGAGAGAGAGGACTTTCATTGCTGGAAAAGTTCTCAGAATACCTTCATTTTTTTTTTTTTTCTTTGTTAAACAATTAAAGTTCTTGCCCTGATGCAAATAGATTTCCTAGTTGTTTGATTTTTCTTTGATTTCCATTGTTTCTTCTCATTGAAACCACTGATCATCGAGACCAGCTGACAATCATGTTTATTCATTTTATTTCCGCTTTGCCTTTTGATTTTTTTCCCCCTTCATTCATTCACGGACTGTCTATACCTGCACAAGGGGTCAAGGGATGACCCAAAAGGTGGAGTTTAACCCTGAACTAGTCACCTGTCAATCACAGGGCCACATAAAGAGACATCCAACCAGTCGCAACGATGGACAATTTTTTTTTTTTTTTTAGTGAACCCAGTGGTGGTAACCGCAGAGAGAGCCCATGTTGTGCAGGAAAAAAAACTTCCTCTGCCGGCTGCTAAGATGAGACTCCGGCGGATCGCTCCGGAGAAAGAACCCGGAAACGGCTACCTATCGACCGCCATTTGCTTGCATGTGTGTCAACACGAACACACACACAGGGAGATAAAACACTGTGGCGGTGGTGAAGTGGGTGGGGGGTGTCAGACCCCCGGCAACAGCTCACAAAAGAGTCAAATTATTAGAAATAATGAAAAGCCATCAATAAGGAGTCGGCGGAGAGGCATTTCATTCGTTTTTTCGCCGGTGCCTTCAACCCATTATTCCCCCGTAAATGTTAACATGGGCGCTCCTGCCTATTGATTCTATTATTTTTGACCTTGCATTAGCGTCGGCTAATCTCGCATGCTGTAAAATTTCATTTCGCCGTGAAAAAAAAAAACCCTCCCCGGGCCCCCGGGGGGGTGTGTGTTGATGCGTGTGTGTGTTGTGGGGTGAGTTATACACAGGTTGCGGCGCCCCTGGGATTCATAAGTGCACATGCGGGTAAACAAACCGTACATTTAATGTTTCTTAGATGAGTGAGCAGCACTGGAGGTGTGTGAGTGTGTGTTGGGGGGGGGGGGGGGTCATTTCTCCCAAAACCTCATGATTTCTTTTTTCCCCATATTACATCCCCACCCCCATCCTATAGCGTGGCTCGAAGCGAGAGGTCGCTCATTCAAAGATGAATGTGAGCATCTTCTGGAGTATTGCCCCCCCTCCCCCACGAAACACCGGCCCCAAGAAGAATGCTGATCCAGGAGAAGCCAAATTCCTTTTCCTCCCGCTCTCACCTCTTCTAGCGTACGGATGAGGCATTGCCTTCGTGTCGCATTGAAGCGGGTGACCTTGGCCCCGCCTGGATGGAGGCCCAAGAAAAGAGGTGTGTGTGTGTGTCTGACTTTCTACAGAATTCACTAAATTAGGAGAAAAAAAAAAAAAAAAACACACGTCAACGTTCATTTATTTTAGGTGTAGACGCAGGTGTTCTCCTTCACGGGGTCGGTGCTGCCAAATTCGTAGAAGTCGAGAAACACGACGTCGGCGCGGAGAAGAGTTACGTAAACAAAACATAGTTGGACGAGGTTCCGTCCACGTCATGTGATCGATCCCATTAATCCAGATGAACTGATATTCCCTGGAAAAACCTGCCCACTGCACCGGTTGAGCACTATGACTTTCATTAAAGTGAATTTTTGCGAGTCTTTTTCCGCCCCTTAGTGTGGAGGCAGAGGAAAATCCGTCTGGTGCAGATCCCCAGACAGCAGTTTCAGGACACCCATCTCAGGACCACTGTGACTGTCCATTTGTTGTCACAAATTGCACTGCAAAATGGGAAAGAAAAAAAAAAAAAAAAAAAAAAAGCCTCCATGGCATCCATTCTCACAATGTTAGCCTGAACGATTGTTTCCTAAATCTAATCCGGCTCCTTTGTTGCCAGGGCAACGACTCATCGGACTAGGCTGCAGCCCCAAAGCTGCTTTCTCCAGCCAACCCCACAGCAGCACAGAAAAGGTAATAAGACCAAAAAAAAAAAAAACCTCACTAATAGTTGTTGCTAAAAGGCTCATGTGGTAAAAATTAACCCCACGCCACCTGGATGTGAAGCCACGCCCCCAGACGGCGGCCCCAGACAGTCCAGGGGAGGCTCAGATGCCGACGACCCTCCGACCAGCTGGGCCGGAATAAAGGCCTCGGCGTTCAGCTGAACACTTCATCACGCGGCGTGTTGACGACGTGGAAATAATCAGCGAGTACAAACACACACACAGAAATGATAGAGGGCTGGCGAGGGAAAGCACATCCGCTTTTCATTAATTAAAAAAGAAAAAAAAACTTAGAAATAAACAGAACGCAGACACATTTGTTACGTTTCTTTGCGGGTTCATGCGACCCAGACTCGGCCAGATGGTTCCGATTTCCTCTTTTGCATAATTCGGAAATCATAAAGCCATTAAACGGCGGCGATCGATAGGACAAATCGCAGATCCAGGGTTTTATTTATCCAATAAATTCTTAAGTGATTTTACCCGCAAAAGCGACAACTGTGCTCGTACCTTGCGGTCCCCAAACCCACCCACCTCACCCAGATGTGTGTTTATCCATATTTAATGTCCCTCCTTCCTTATCACACTTTTCAATTTGGTACTTTGGACACAAACATGCCGGTGCACTTCGCCACCGCTCCAAAATTAGAGATGCGAGAAAAAGACAGGACGCGGGCGAGATAGAGAGAGAGAGAGACTGGGTGATTTTCCAACTGTGGACGCCGGCGTTCTGGGTGTCACTTTAGTTAATAATCTCCCACCAATCTTTCGAGTCGGCTGCACGTCGCCGGCGCTTCAAACCATGAAAACAGCTGGCTTTGTGCAAACCCGACTGTCAGAGTCTCCTTTGCTGTCCGTGATGGAAATATCAAGCCAGTGAGCCGTGAGGTGGACGTCTCAATCTGAATCTCTTCAGCTCTGCTAAACCGTAGCCCGCCCCACCACAACACCCCCCCCCCACTGATAAGTCAGCTGGCGCACAACGCAGCCCTCCGCTCATGTACCGATACATCATCAAGTTCAGCGTTTTTTTTTTTTTTTACCTTTTCCCCAAAACAGTTGCCAGTTCACCTAATACCTGAAACCAAGACTATGGAGCGCCCTCTTCTGCAAGCGGAGAAGATCTTCCCAAAAATATCGTACATTTGGTTGCAGGTTCCAGCAGGATTATCGATAAATATCAGGAAAGAACTGAGGACCCCCCCCCCCCACCACACTAGCTTATCCAGGTAGTGGGACGTGTAGTTTTCCGAATTTTCAGGAGACGCCGTTTAGCTGCACAATAAAACCCGCCAGAGTCACTCATTCATCTACTTCTTGATGGGCATGATGCACTGCTTGGTTTCAAGTGGACAACAGCTCTAGATGAATGCGGTTGTCCAAAAAAATGATTCTCTCTGAGCTTTTTTTTAAAAAAAAAAAAACACACAATTTGTAATGTTCCTTGGCAAAAAAAAAAAAAAAAAAAAAAAAAAAAAAAAAAAAACTTGTCCCACCAAACAGAAATATCCGGTCTTCTAACAGGCTAGCATTAGCTACAAGACAACAACAAGGCCTGCATACAGTTTAGTTAGCTAAGTGCTAAAGAGGCTCTGGGTATCTTGTTCCAAATCGTTGTCTACAGCCCCGCCCCCGATCCACTTTCACATCCAAACACCGCTAAGTTGATGCTAATACCAACAGCTAGGCCAGCGTTAGCAAGCAGAATCAACAACATTCAGCATTTTTAGCATGGTATGGCAGGTGCTGGACTGCAAGCACACATCGATTACAAAATGTGTGTGTGTGTGTGTTTACACTGGTGTTTATCCCACAGCCTTTCCATGTTAAAACATATCAACTTTTCATCTTGTTACTATTGTTTTTGTGCTGCTATCATCATTTTTATGCGTGCCTCCAGCCTGGAAGTCCATATAAAATTTCAATATAATTGCAGGATGACAAGGAAAAACTCTTGAGTCAACCTGCCTACTTGGACAAGCACAGGTAGTATTGCAGTACTAGATAAATATTTTAGGTTCACCTTACTGTGAGCGAGTAGTACAGCCAGCGCTGGACACACCGGGGCCACCTTGCTGCTCGTCATGATCCCACCTGAGGAGGTCTTGTCTTCATCAGCACTGGCCACATTATGGAAGTTTTCATTCAGGAATTTCTGACTTCCCATTTCCACCCACCTCTTTTGGTTGATTAGAAACTATATTAATTTATTCTTCTAATCCCCTTGACTATTAGTGTTGTTCCGTCAATCCTACTCTACTCCATTTTGCTCCTCCCTGTTTTCCTTTTACTTCCTGCCTCTTCAACTTCCTCACCTGTAACCAATCAGCACTCGTTGTCTTGGCTCCGTCCCTCTGCGTTTGTCCAATCAGCTTCCTCCCTGGCCTCCAGTTGAACACCTGTCCTGCGTTGTGTAATTAATCAACCGTGTTCTTCGAAAGTAGTCACGTCAGTTTGCCTTTTTATCTTTTGGTGGAAATGAAGCTTTAAAAAATGCTTTAATTTAAGTGAATACATAAATGACTGTTGTGAGAGAAGAAGAGAAGCAGGCAATGAGCACAGCTGCTAATCTGTCTTTAGCTAATGTCTACGGGCCAAAACTTAGCATTGTCAAAAATTAGCTGTAAAGGCATTTCAATGAGAAAACGTGACACATGACCTGAAAACTGCCTGTGGGATTTACATGGATTATCTTCAAAAGTACTTTGCTAATGTGTGTCAAGGAACTAAACTAACTGTTGCCTCTACGATGGCTCAGGTTCGCTTTTTCTTCTTCTTTCCTTTCGTCTCATGATTTAGAACAAAGAAACTTCCTCTTTGTCTTCTGAGGCCCTGTTTACACATTGTTTTTGGGCGAAAACGCAAAACTTCGGTCACGCTTGTATGTCTGTCTAGTTGGGGATGGCGTTCGAAGCGACTGAAAAACGGTAGAAAATCTGAAAACCTGCTCCAGCTTAAGGAAGACTTGAAAATGTGTCTGTGAAGACGAGTCAAATGCAACTCTTTGAAATGCTAACTAAAGTTGCAGCCAGTTGCCATTGGTTGGGTAGGTGGACTGCAGAGTAATCCAGAGTACTTTGACTGGCATGAATCCCAGTCAACATCCTGCCAAAATTTACCTGTCTTGTAGTTCAGGGTCACTGCAAGCAGTAACTCGACCTCATGGTTGGTCCAATGCAAATATTACATCGATCACCATCGTTGATGTTTTCACCTGCTGTCGTAGGAAGAAGGATGTGTTTTAGTTCATCACAAAATCACAGCGCCATCCGGTGGCTCGGCATGTGTACTACAGCATCTCCCGCATTCTGGTGTGCACAGAGATCATTTCAGAAGACGTTGGTTGTCATTGGGAGACGTTAGGAGCTGTTTGAAAACAGCGACTGGAAAATGAAAGAAAACAGTTGGGGAAACAGAGGCTGATTTGGTTTAAAAATTTGAAAATGTGCTTCCTTGGAACAAAATTCATGTTTTTTTCAAAAGAAAAAAAAAGGATATAGATTTTATACACACACACACACACACACATTTATTTATATATATGAGGAGTGTGTGTAGAGGATGAGCGCACGTGAGCCGGTCCTTTTGAAAACTGGTGATGAAATAGATTTTTATCCATTCGTCTCCCAGCTCTCACGTGAAGTCCCATCAATTTAATATCCATTTTGGGCTCTTGCTCTTTTCAAATGCTGAGATGACAAAAGAAAAAAAAAAGAAAAACCCTGGAACTTCAATATATATATTAAAACAGGAAAAAAATCTGTTTCTTTTTTGTCTTGGAGAGATGTTCTCTTAGGTGGGGGTGGAAGTGGGCATCTCAGCGCCAGGATGCACTCAGTGCCCCCATTTATTTTCATCATGGCCGCCATCTCCGAAACATGCGCTAATGTGGAATGCCATGGAGAAAAAAACCTCAAAACAAAAACACAATCAACACGCACGTCCCGATCTTTCCGAGTCATCCATCAAATAAAAAAAATGAAAGACGAGCATCTGAGCGTCTCTTTGGATGTTTCTGGTGGTGGCGAGAACGAACACCGTTACGTGTCAGAATCGATAAGTTGTCGGAATTATCAGGGGCTCGCGCAAGGACATGCGAACCTCCTCACTGTGCCAGGGCGCGTTCTAGCTACGCCGCGCCACAACACACCCTCATGACGGAGGCCGCGATGAATAAATGAGCAGACGAGTTGGGGTCCTGACAAGCGAGGGCCGCGGCGCTTCCCTCTGCATTTTTGATAGCGATCTAATTCATCTGGCACGCTGTCGGATGCTGATCGAATCAGCCACTTGACGAGACGTGACGCGAGACGACGCCGGATGCTGTTTGAACAGCAGGGGGGGTTGCGGGGGTAGGGGTGAGGGGGAGATTGGCACGGCCACCGAGCTCGACGGCAGCCGCTTGGCCTGTTATTATTTTTCTTTCATGGAGGAGGAAGACAGGTGATAGAGAGAGGAAGAGAGCGAGGGAGTGGGGAAATCCAACAGGAGCCCTGTGTGTGTGTGTGTGTGTGTGTGTGTGTGTGCGTGCGTGTATGTGTGTGTGTGTGTGGGGGGGGGTGGCGTACTCCTGTTTTCTCTTGGGTGACATCAGCACTCCGATACTTTGGGTAAATACAACTGTGGGTCCTCCCATGTCCCTACACCACCTCCATCAGCATGGAGATTAGCATCCATCCATCCATCCATCCATCCATCCATCCATCCATCCATCCATCCATCCATCCATCCATCCATCAACATCATCTTGCAGTCAATCTATCCATCCATCATCCATCTGTTTACACATCCATCCATCCATCCATCCACTAAAAGAACTGATCATTTCCGAGCCAGCAGAATGTTCTGGAAGTGAAACACACCTGGATCTCAGGTGCGTTCTGGACCCAACTCTCATTAGCCTGGATCCAATCACAGCGCTCTGCTCTTTCCTCCATTAGCATAGTCCAGTTTAGCTGCATCTGCGTCTCTCTCTTTCCTTCCTTGACGGCCATCTTTGTTTTAATATTCCAGCTAAGTCGCGTTGTCTCCTGACATTACTTCCTGTGTCCCACCTCCCCCTCTTTTCATTGGCTGATTGACTCTCTACCTGGCCACGCCCACTGGAAATCACAAATCGATCACCTGTCGTGAAAACCGAACCGTGCGACCCCCTTTTTTTTTGGGTCACGCGTTTTTGCCCCCCCCCCCCTCCATTCAACCCAGGCACGACACCCCAAGGAGGTCAAAGTTGCATGTACAAAGTCATTCTGCTAATTTCCTTTGTCACTCATAAAATTTACACAACATCTCCCGGGCGGAGGGCTGTCAGCTCGCCGCTGCCTGTAGCTGTCAGAGAACACAGATAATTACTCCCAGGAATCGGGGAGGGCCTCCATTATTTATGGGGGTTGGATGTCTGAAGACAAAAAAAAAGAAAAAAAAAATTATATGTGGCTTTGAATGATTTCTTGTCGGTAATCATAAAATATTATTGTTTTTTTTAAAAAAAAGTCCAATGCGATGAACCCAGGAGTCTTTTTTTTTTGTTCCCGGTCCTTAATTTTTATCATTTCTCAATGAAATGAATTTTTCTTTTTGTTAAGGAGCGTGAAGAAAAAAATGAGAATGTTGAATTAAAAGTTTTCCAGGCGCTTAGAAGAAGTGAGGATTTGGGGGAAAAAAAAATGAATAAGTGGAATAGTTTTGACTCTGGTGGTACGGCGGGCCCGCAGGGTTGAATAAAAAGCAACATTAAAATAAAATGCTACATAAAAATGTAGGCACACGTCACCGATGATTTGCTCTTAACTTTCTGGAGGTTTCAGTCTCCGAATGATTTGCTGCTGTGGTTTATTGTCTCGTTTTTTAAAGTGATTCGATGTCAATTATCTGTCGTCACGAATGGATATTTTTTAGCCATGTGGTAATGATTTCCATAATCATGGCTTATTATTGCTTGTCTTTAACTACCAGTTTTATTTTTCAAATCCCCCTTTTTTTGCACTAATCCTCCACACACATTTGGTTGCCACTGGTCTTCCGTACTTTTGATCCGCGGCTGTATTTTTGTTTATTTGTGGTTGCCATTTTTGTTTTGCTTTTGTGTTTCTCCTCTTTGTTTTTATTTTTTTATAATTTTCAGAAGAATAAGTCGCATCGATAATGAATGAATGAATGAATGAATTTATTACTTTATTATTATCATTATTATTGATATACTAGTTACTTCACTTTTCAGTGGCAGCTTGACCCTCCATACGTACCCGCTGATTTTAGTCTGTATTTGTCCTCCGTACACAAATCATGCTTCAAACTGCATCTTGCGACTGACACTCCGCCTTCGCTGTATTTTATTTATTTCCTTTAGTTTCTTATTTAATTTTTTTTTTTTTTCAATCCCCCTTGTTGTTTGTGACCTCGCCTGCTGTTTGTCTGTAATCCTCTTGCAGAAGAGAAAGAATTAAAAAAAAAAAAACACAACAAAAAAACCAAGACAACAAATTATACAAAGGCTTGTTTGGAGTGAGACAAGAGGAGAAGAAAACAAACAGAAAATTAATTACAAAAAGCAAAAAAAAAAAAAAACAAGCGTCGCTTTAGGACGAACTGACGATCACTTTATGCCGATGAGTGACTCACCTCAGCGTCAACATCTCTTTTTATATCCGGGAGAAGACGAGCTTTAATCTCACAGACACACACACACACACACACGTAGACACCTGCATTTAATTAAAGCACTACAAGTATCACAGCCGTCCATCACAAAGTGACACGTTCAAAGACGCTGCGCACCTTCCGGTACTATTTAAAATCCGACTCGCTGCTTAAATGCTAGATTAATGAAGAGGGTTGGAGTGTGTGGAGGGTTTCGGGGTGGGGTGAGGGTGGGGGGGGGGGGAGCACCAATGCGCAAATCAAATTGATAGTTTGGATTGAATAGCACACGGCGGGGTAAGGGAGGGTCTTTTAATTTGAAAAAAAAAATCCTTATTTCCTGTCAGGCGGACGCGTCCGGTTTCTGAAGGCGACGTGTCGCAGGCCGGGCAGTACCGCAGAGGCCATGTTTAGTTGGGGATGGGGGTTGGAGGGATGGGAGGGCGGGGGGGGTTGACAAGCGGAGCAGGGGCTAATCTGACACCGGGGAGGGAGTGGTTGTCGCGGACGACGGTTGCCTTGGCGTCCCCCACGGTGGAACAGGTTAAAGAGAACAGAACACGTTCCGGCGGCGGCGCAGGACAGATCTAATAAAGGTGTATTAGATGGAGGGGGGGGGGGGGTGTGATCTGAGCGCGGCTGTCACTGCTGAGCCAGCTAACCGCACCCCCCCCCCCATACACCCATTCCCGTGTGGAGGGGGAGAGGAGGAAGGGGGCGACAGCGGCAGTCTGCTCCGAACAGGAACAAAGAGTTCCCAGGAGGTTGGGGGGGCGGGGGGGGGGGGGGGGGGGGTCCGCATCACCTGCCTGCTTTTGATGGCCGGCGTCAGCGGGGCATTCCCACCTCCCCCTATAATCCCCCCGTCCACCCGGCTTCCCCCCTCAGAGCAGCGCCGCGGAGAGCCGGGCCGCTTTTGTGCTGTGCTTTACAGAGTCGAAAAAATTGCGTCTTTGTGTTTTTGTTTTTTTTTCAAAATGTACCTTTTTTTTTTTAATCTGATCGGCGTGACGGTGTCTCAGTGGGGATGCAATGATTGAGATGACGACCCTGTGAATTTAATCAGCCTCTCGCCTTGATTGAAACAGTGCGACCATGGCTAGCTGCAGGCTGCAAACTGCAAGTTGCTAGATGCTACATTCTTCATGCTAGATGCTAACTGCATGCTGCTATTTTCCACTCATGAATATACATCTCAATATCTAGAGAAAAGGGAAAAGCCTCTAGCTACCAGATGCTATCTTCCTCTCGTGAACGTTCATCTTGATGTCCATAAAAGGTTGTAAGCTGAAGGCTGCAAGGGGCAAACTGCTAGCTTCCACTTGTTTATCTTAAAGTAAAAAAAAAAAGAGAATAAAAAGAGAAAATCTTATAGCTGCATGTGGCAAGCCGCTAGCTGCTAGCTGCTAGCTGCAAACTGCTCGCTTCCACTTGTTCATCTCCATCTTAAAAAAAAGGGAAAATCTAAGACAGCTAATTATTAGCTAAGGTAGAAACATGGTATGTGACATCACGCGCCTCCATGACACAGTGATGGCGGCCTTAGCGCTGCGTGACTTTTTTATCAATAAACATCTAGCATATCCGGTGCAGCCATTTTTATAAATCCACGGCAACCCTCTCCGCCCCCCCCCCCCCCCCCCCCCCCAGATTTGGTGCCGTCCTTTAAATTATAACATCAACCGGCATATTTGAGCAGCTGTCAAATCCTCTTAAAGGAAACAAGTGTGATGTGATTCTGCTTCGCTCCGGCAATTCATTAGCCCGAGTCAGCCTCCCCCGTCCTCCAACTTGCGCTCCGGGGGCCGCCGCCATCGTCCCGGCGGATCCCCCCTCCCTCCTCCCCCGCCTCCTCCTCCTCCTCCTCCCAGGTTCCGTGCTCACCAAGGTGATCAAACCTGTGTCAGCCTCCACCTGCCGCCCCTCCCCAGGGAGGAGGAGGAGGAGGAGGAGGGTTGCTCGACAACAAAAGCTGCAGCATCGTCGACGGCGTTGGCCGTCGTCACGGCGTCGGCGCCGGGGGGGTTACCTGTGGAGGTTCGCCTGAACGTGTCTTCAATCGGAGCGTATCACAGACATCCCGGGATCGATGAGCGCGGAATGGAGGGGGATCTGGGCCGCGGTCGCCAGATCCGACCGGGTTTTACGCTCAATGTCGGGTCGGGAAACATCGGAACTGCTATGCGCTGTTCAGGTTAGAATCTGAGCCGTCACCAGGCGGAAGGCGGGGCTTGACCCGCACCTGAGGCCTGTAAACCACAGGTTCATCTTTCACTCACACACATGCATAGTAGAGTGTCCTATGTAACACAACACACACATGCACAACATACACACATATGCAAAACACATACATGAGCAACAGACACATGTGCAACACACATGTACAAATACATGGAAAACACATGCTTACAAAACACATGTGCACAACACACCGATGAGCCAAACACACATGTGCAACACACACGTGCATAAAACACATACAGAGCACACACATGCGCAACACACAGACACAACACATGCGTGATCGACACACATGCACAACCCTCATGAGCCAAGCACATGAATAAGACACACATATGATACACACACATGCGCAAAATATACACAGAACACACACATATGCAACACACATGTGCACCACACTGTCAACCATTAAACATGCACGCAGTGGCAAAGCGTGCTTTTGTTTTGCATGGATTGTCTTTTACAAGCCGTTAAGAAGCCGTACTGTACTTGTATCATTTTCCTCCGAGTGCTTGTTCCTCCGGTTCCACTGCGGTTCTGCTGCGGTTCCACCGACGCCCTTAGAACCCCTGTGAGACATCACTAAAACACGGCTTGTACTCCCAGCTCTTTTTTTTGCCCTGGTTGGGAAATTGTTTTTTTTCCCAAAATAGCCCGATGCCCCCCCCCCCACCCCCGCTGCCCTTCGTTAGGCCGGTCCCGCCGGGCCCTCCGCCATTTTAAATGTGGTCAAATCTCCTTTAATGCCATCTCGTGTTTAAAGACTAGCCGTAAATCCCAGATCGGTTGTTAATGACCGCCGCCGGCCGGCCGGTGATCTGTCATTGTTCTCGGGCGATCACCCGGCGGGGAATAGACCACGCCAGTCTACCTAATTGCGCCCGCGGAAAAGATTAATGCCACCATTATTGCTCGGCGGTAAGAAATAATTCAAACATAACATTGGAGAAAAAAAAAAAAAAACAGACTGCCCGCTCGCCGCCGATCTCCCAAATCTCTGCAGAGCCATGACCACGTTCCGCCCGTCTGTTTTCGAGATTCTGCTTAGGAAGGCACTCGGTGGCGGCGGCGGTGGGAGTGGGGTATAAAATGGCCGAAGCTTCTGCTTCGGATCACTGGGCTTTTCTTTGCAAACGTTTCAGTCCACCTTCATACTGCTGCTGATCTGCACGTTCCTCCACGCTCCGCCATGCTACGCCACATTCTTCTGCGTTCCACCATGTTCCATCGCATTCCTCTGCATTCCATTGCGTTCCACCACACTCCACCACGTTCCACCATCATGTTCCGCACGATCCATCGTGTTCCTTCACAATCCCCCATACTTCATCACATTTCACTACGTTCCATCATGTTCTGGTTCCCTTGGGTTCCATCACATTTCGTTGCCGTCCATTGTTTTCCATTGTGTTCCATCAAGTTCCGTCACGTTCCTTCATTACCCATCATGCCACTTCATGTCGCATTGCATTCCACGGCGTTTAACCATGTCCCACGACGTTCCACCACATTCCACCATTTTCCTCAGAGTTCCATCCTGTTCCATCCTGCTCCGCTGCATTCCTCCACATTTCATCACAACCCATCGGCTTCCATCACATTCCATGGTCCTTCTTTGTGTCCCATTGTATTCTGCTGTGGTCCATCGTGTTTCACCACGTTCCATCATGTTCTATCAAGTTCCAATACGTTCCACTGCATCCCATCATAATGCAGTGTGTTCCATTATGTTCTATCATTTACCATCGTGTTCCATCACGTTTCTCTATGTTCCATCATATTCCTTTGGGTTCCATTGTGGAATCTCCCCAGAAGTTTAAGGCCTCACACGAGGATGTCGGATCCGGAGCATCATCCGGCAGGAGGTTATTTACTTCGGCGGATCCCGACGAACAGGGTGCAAATTTTTTATTTATCTTAAGGTAAATTGCGATTGTTTTGATCGAGGCCTTCACCAAGGCTGATGGTGATTCTACGGAGGCCCAAAGAGGCCCCCCAAAAAATCCTTTCACGGTATAATTTGGTTAATTAACCCCGTTTGAGGACACTTTTTTTGAAATGATTCAGTTCCTTGACCAAATTACATGCAAAACTGTATTAGCGACCATCAGAAATGGGGGAAATATCAATGGCTGACTCATTTCACGGACGTCAGACGGCGTCGGGATACGGAAGCTTTGCCTCGTCACGTCACGACCTTCGTAGTGTCTGTTTTTCGGGACGTCGGTGGTGGTGGGGGTGTTTTAATGAGCTCGCTGTTGGCGCTGCTATAATCCCAATTAGTCCCCCCTGCCCGGGCGCCATGGTGGAATCACCTGGCGCCGCCGCCATTGTCCCCCTCACTCCCGCCTTGAAAGGAGCTCTCCACTATTTTAATCTGTTTCCCACCTGCCAAGGCAGCGGCACCTCCTGCAGGATGATCACAGGTAGGGGCTTCATTAATGCAGGGAACAGCGGCTGCATGACTCCCCCCGCCACCGCCACCGCCGTCGCCACCGCCGGTCACACCTCAGCGATGGATGAGAAAATGAATGTTAAAATACGTCGACATTTCTCTTTCAATATTACAGCCACGGCATTATTCTGAATTACAGCCGGGGGAGGCGGTGGGAGGAGCCGGGGGCGGAAGCAGCGGTGGCGGTGATGGCGTGCACGCGCAGCCTGTTATTACCCCTTAACCACTGCCGTCATTTAGGGGGGTGATTAAATGCGCGGAGGCCATTATCTTTAACAAGTGCACGACTGTGAGTTTGTGATGTCAGATGGCGAGGCAGACTAAGGTTTGACGGATAAAAAAAAAGAAAAGAAATATAATTTTGTTCGACAATGTGTCCATATCCTACTTCTGTTATATCTACATTAAAAAAAGAAGATGAATGCATGTTGTGCATGTGGTCATACGGTACAGAATATTATGCAGAATATTACATGAATTGCATACTTTTAAAATAATGATACTTTTTTTTTAAGTTTTTAATCCAACTCGGGGAACAGGATATGATACACAAAATGTGCATTGGTAAAATCAATATTAAAATATATCAGGTCAATTAGATGTGTGAATGAGTGAGGGAATGGCTTTTTGGCTATGAAGCATGAATGCTGTATTTCTGTTTATGACGTGCAAATGAGTGATTGGTTGTTCCACTCCAAATGTGGCCCTGTGATTGGTCCAGGGTTAACACCTCCCGCCCAATGACGGCCAGGATAGACTCCACCGACCCTCAGTGTAGGATGTATAAATGAGTGATGCTATGCTAATGCTAATGCTAATGCATACATTTGACTGTCGGTGCTAGAGTTTCACGTCCCAAAATGAACATCCGGATTCCAGTATTATTGAAATTTGGCCCTCCGGAGCTTCCATACCGTCCCGAACCTGAAGCTCGGAGCTCTTTGTGGGCCGCTTCCCGCCTCCCGTCCCCTCTTCTGTCTCTTCTTTTCCTCCCTTAAAGAAGCTGCCGCCTAAGAAGGCGACAGAGAAGAATCCAGATTTCCTCTCGCTTAGATTTGACACCCGCGCAAAATAAGTGACAGGAGGGAAGAGGAAGGTAATGTGCGAGAAAAACCCTTAAAAGAATCAATTTGGCAAGGTGTCGGCGGAAACGTGACTCCATCCGGCGCCGTGATTCCGACTGTCTCCCGGAAGAGCGGGACGACTGTCTTTCTTCGGCGCTGACAGGCGGACCCAGGGCCAAATTGACAGTTCTTTAAAGCGCCTGACAGAAAGCCGCATTAATTAAGTCGTCGCCGGACTTTAATTGTGTTAAGAAGTTTAAAAAAAAAATAAGCGAGAGAAAAGAAAGGGAGAAAAAAAAAATCTAATACGAGAGAAAAGGTTAGCGAGTCCTCGGCGGTGTCAGATTCGCCACTTCCTATGAATATTAATGATCCTAATGAAGACAATCTTCGCTTCATCTCGCCATTGTTCCGCGTTCAGGTGCCAAGCTTGCCTCCGCCACTGATTTGTTGTTAAAGAACAAATATGTCACGGGAGGAAAGTGACGGCCACGTCTCTCTTTCTCTTCTTTATTTTTCACTCCCCCCCCTTAATACCTTAAATTTGTCAAGGGAAAAAAAAAGGAAAAAGAAAAGGCCTCTCTCTTCTTTTTTTTAATTTTTATTTTTCTGGTTTTCTGACTTGTAAATATATATATATATCTCATATATATATATATCTCATATACAGATATATATATATATATATGTATATATATATATATATAAATGAGATATTTCAGCTGAGTGAGTGCCACACAATGACTTGTGTGTTTGCGCGTTAATTAGATGCGCAGAGCCAATGCTGTTTTAAAAGAAAATTAGAAAAAATAAAATAAAAATGAAGAGGGGAACGAAAGAAATGTCAATTTGCTGGAGGTTCTGCAGGTGATACATATATATAAAAGAAAATAAAAAACAATGAAAAATATGATGCAAAAAATAAGAGTGTTATTTTATGCTGGTGAAAAATCCAGGCGCTATTTAGACTTTGTAACATGGTTATTACACCGACTGCATCCGAGGTTTTTCCTGATTGTGTGTATGTGTTGGAGTGTGTGAGGGGTGGTGTTGGGTGTTAAACTTTAAGTTGAATAATATGTACCTGATAAAGATGCTTGTAACAAGATTTTGCAGGTCATGGGTTATAAGATACTTACGAGGTTGTAACATATGTGTGTGTAGATGTGCGTTTGAAATAATTATAATAATAATAGTAACAACATTTTATTTTTGATGTAGCTTAAGAAAAGAAACAATAAAACAATAAAAATAAAAGTGGTAAATACGAAAAAATTGCTATATACTATACTTTATATATAGACACTATACTAAAGTATTATATCGGTTTTGTTAATATTGTTACTTCTTATGATATTTTCAAGATATTGTGATTATTTTGCGGTCATACATGCTATTTGGTGATATTAAATGATAAATAATGTATTCATCACATTTTTTACTGGATAATAAAATATCAACATAGATTTATAAATCTTGGACATACAAATACACAATTTTCTTTATTCATGTTTGTCAAGTTAAATCATCCTTTAACTTTTTTGGACGATATAACTGCAGTCATTTGTGCGCCTGACAAGATTTATAAACGACAATAACGCGTAGGCAGCGTGTTTAATATATTTTTTAAATTAATGACTAATAAAGTATTTGGAGCCGGTTGAATGAGGATTTCTAACAAGCGCCTATTAATGTGTTATAGCACAGTGGTTAGCATTACAACAATTAGGCCATGGATGTGACCTGACAGCCAATCAGAAATGTATATCACGAAAAGTGGGGGGGGGGACATTTAACAAAACTACGCGGCGCATGGCGATCGCCAGGGTGACCAAAAAGACAGAAATTCAAATTAACCTTTCGCCCTCCCACCCACCCATGATAAGACGACCTGGTGAAAAATGAGCTGGGGCTATTTCTGGAGGAGCCGGAGCTCAGTCTCGCCACGGGGCAAAAACCCTGAATAGCCCGGTGTTCGGAGCGACTACAAGAAAGACAAGGGGGCCGTCTGATGGACGTGGCGCCCGTCAGCGAAGCGGCGCCTTTTGTTCCGAAACGCCACTGATCTCCGTCTGAAGAGGATGGAGGACTGGAGGGGGGGCGGGGGTTAAGAAAAAAAAAAAAGCACAAAAGGAGTATTTGTGAGTCCTTTTGTGAAAAATTAAGACGCATCTCTTGGATGGTGTCAAAAAAATTAATATTGCAGCCCATATTTGATTTTTTTGCGGAGTGGTGTGCAAACAAAAGGGTGTATCCTTTGTCTCCAAACGTCCGTCGCCTTGGATGAGGAGCCAGGGAGCCGTCGACGCTATAGCTAATTCATGTAGCGGGCCGGGTGTACACAAAGTGTGAAGGGTGTGTGTGTGCGTGTGCACGTGGACGTCCCTTTATCGCATCTGACAGAGACGACTTCCTTCTGATGTCAACCCTCGGTGCATGTGGGAGTCCAACAAGTTCACACACACACACACACACACACTGAACATCGGGCCTCAGATGTCCTACGGAAGGCTGCCTTTAAGGGGACGAGTATTCATGGATGTGATGAATTTGATTCAGCGATCAAGAAACTTTGCCAAAGGATTCAGAGAGTGGTGTTTGCGTACTGCTAATAAAGTACTACGGGAAATAAAAAGGTTCAAGTAGAATTGCGGAATTAATGTTGAAACTGGGATTGAAGGAAATTTTTTCAATGGTACGAGAGGCTCATCTTACCTCCTATTGGCAAGGCCCAGTAGTACATGTAGCAGCACAAAAACAGTAAAGTTTCTGTGACAAAAAAAATCATCAGTTAGTTAATTATCAATAATTATTTTGAAAAAGGAAACAAGTAATCAAAGAATAATCTAACGTTGTCACAAAAAAAGGGTGGCTGAGGGAGTGCTGCCATACAACTGGGGTTCTGTGCTGCTGGGTTTGTAGAAACATGCTAATGCGCCTTGGTAACGGCTCAAGGGGGAAACATCTATCTATTCTGTAATTGGTTAGCCTGTTCCCCATCTAGCCTGTCTGCCAGTTAGCTGGCTGAACAGTTAGCCTGCTAGCCAGTTTGCTTGCTCAACAGTAAGTCTGTTAGCCAGTTAGCTGGCCCAATAGTAGGCTTGTTAGACAGTTCATCTGTTAGCCAGTTTGCTGACTCAACAGTAATTCTGTTGGCCAGTTAGCCTGCTAGCTAGTTTGCTGGCCCAACAGTAAGCCTGTTAGCCAGTTAGTCCGCTAGCCAATTGCTGACTCAACAGTAAGTCTGTTAGCTAGTTAGTCTGTTAGCCAGTTAGCTGGCTCAACAGTAAGTCTGTTAGCCAGTTTGCTGGCTCAACATTTAGCCTGTCAACCAGTTAGCCAGTTAGCCTGTCTTGTAGCTGGCCAGCTTTTACATGTATTTCCCCGCTGCTTCAAGATAATTCAAGTGACTTTGCTGTAAAAAAAAAAAAAAAAAACAGAAAAAACGAAGGCGCAGTTTTGTCCGATTCTTCGTAACTCGTTACCGAGCGGGAAAAAAAAGATAAAGCTCAGAGGATTGACGTCCGAGTTTAGATTCGCTCCGTGACCTTTGACCCCCTCAGCGATAAATTAAATCAAGGTAATTTGCAAAGCGGCATTAATTTGTGTCCCGCCAAGACAAAAAAGGCACGGGAGCGTTTTCGACGCTCTCCCCTGCAGGATTTATGTGTCGCTCAGCGGGCTCCCTGACGCTAACTCAGCCGGGGATTGAAGGCAGGGCGTGGGCGGGGTTGCCGCTCTGATTTACACCCGAGCCCGGGCGCCGTAAATCACACTTCCTGTTATTTATGAGGAAAGTTCCACTCCCAACTGATATTTTTATTTGTTCTGCGACGTCGCGGCCCTCGAATGGGATCCGAGGTGGGGGGCGTCGGACGGGAGGCTAAAATAAGGCGCTGGAAGAGATGAAGAGCGGCGTCAGAGAGGAAGTAATGAAACGTCTTTCAAACAACACTTTGTCTCCTTCCTTCGGCCAATTCTGGGATACCTATTAACACCCCCTTTGAATAATTCATCCTGATGGATAAAACACCTCTGCAATTAATTGCGTGTGAGCCGCCCCGCCTCCACCCCATCCCGCCGCCCCCCTTCCCCTCCCGCCGAAGAGGACGCTGGCGCAGCCTGGACCTGTTAAACGTGCCGTTTAAAACGTTTAGGTATCGGTAAACATGTGGCGGCCGATGATTGGGCGCGACGCGCCCCCTTTTTCATCGGACTCTCGTTCGCTTTAGTGATGATTTCAGCAAAATGGAAAGTGGCGTGGAGGCGACCACGAAGACGCCCTTCTTATTTACTTTGTTAGGATAGCATGATGCCCTTTATCTCAAGTTCTTTGTAATAAGTGTTAGTAAACGAGGGGGGGGGGGGATACGCTTATTAACGATTGTATTAGCTAAGACATTCTAAGTTGGTTCAAATAAGTATCCAAAAATCTCTATCAGAGGATTTCAAATGGCTTATATTGAAGAATGTCCAGGATGGATCATGAGCACTGGTAATAAGGCTCCCATGTGGCCTTGTTATATCGTTATTACATGCTTATTACAGGCTTATTACACCCTTATTACAATTTTCTCGGCTCAAATCTTTTTTTCCGAGTCGTGGAACTCAGGTGGGTCCGAGTCACACGTGAATTAAGCCCCGCCTCCTCTTCTTCCCTGGATTTTGCTTAAAACGTGAACCTGTGAGTTACACAAATAGGGAAGCGATGCAGTAAGCAAGGTGAAGAGGAACATAAGCGTTGTGGATTTTTTCTTTGTTTTCGATTTTTTTTTTTCCCCGGATGGAGCCGGAAAGGCGTTGTAAGAGAGGGGGAGGGGGGCCGAGCTGTGCCGGGGCTATTTATTGCCGCCCGCCGAATGCAACGCCAGCTCAAAAGGCTTCAAATCACCAGGGAGATTGTTAGGCTTCGAAAATTACGGAAATGCAGGGTGTCGGGGGCGGAAGGGGGAGAGGGGGCGGACGGGCGAGCAACACTTCATAACAATTAATCAGGACCCCCAGCTGATTAATAAAGTTCATTTTTTATTCCCGATGATTCAGAGGATTATCAAAAGGACACTGTCCTTGTCATTTTGATTAACAACCCCCCCCCACTCCATCCGAGGAAGAAGAGGCGGCTAGGTTTTATTTTTTATTTTTTCCTCTCGGCCCATAAAATAAATATTGAATGAGAATATTAACTCGTTAACCTTGACAAGTATTTGTAATTTTCATAAGGAGTGGGGGGGGTGGGTGAGGGTAAACTGGCGGATTCAGCACAAAAAAAAAATGCAGGGGAGTGGGGCGAGAAGGGAAAAAGAGCGGGGGGGGGCAGATTAGAGAGGATGAAGAATGCTGCTGCATGAATCCTGTCATTTTTATGGGCCGCGATGATTAATTTGTTTGTTCAAATTCTCAATTAAGCCGTGAGGAAGTGGCAGAATGGGAAAGAAGGCGGGGGGGGGGGGGCGACTTTGCTTTTTTTTTTTTTTTTTTTTTTTTTAATCCAAGGAACCCCCCCCTCCAACATGGATGGGGTTCGGCCTTACGTGGGAGGTGGAGGTGGGGGGGGGGGGGGGGTATTTGTCAAATCCACGGCAACCCCCGATGCCTTCTGCACTTATTATTCGCTCGCCGGGGTGACAGATGTTTTTGCGAACAACGTGTCTCGCGTGTGCTGAACTTTGTCCGTGAGGAGCTGTGGGACGTTGGAGAACATCTGACGGCTGGGGACCCCCCCCCCCCCCGACACACACACACACTCACACACACGCGCAGATTCCCCAGGGCTGCCGCCGCCGCAAGGTTACCACGGGGGGTCGGGGGGGGGAGGCTGAAGCACCTCTGCACAGGTAATAAATATGTTATAATGGTGTTATTCACACCAATGCCGATAATAAAATGTTAATTGGCACCTCACTGTGGACTCAACAATGAGAAGGTTTATAAATGACTCCATTTGAATGTTCAGATCAATTTAACATCTGATGTTGATGTAAACGCGTGCGTTATCGTGCCTTATTTTGGATTTCATCGGTTAACAACACGCGACGATTCCATGATCAATGATTCCGAATGATAGAACCGCCGCTGAAAATATGTTTTTTTTCAGCCCCGTTAGCGAGCGAAAACACAATAATAGAAAAATAGAAACGCCTGCAATTTTGCAGCACCCTCCGCCGCCGCAGCGATTCTTCTTCTTTTTTTACATGCCTTGTTTTTTTTTCCCAACTGTGGGAGGAAAGCACTCAGGTAGCATCAAAGAGTCAAAATAGCTCTGAGAGGGTGGTTGTTGAAATATCCAGCGTCTCCGAGTGCGGAGAAGGTCAAGGATTTATTTATGCCCCCGACTCCTCCGCCCCTCCCCAGCCTCAGAGGGTTAACGGATACCGTGCTGGTACTTCTGGTGCTTTATTTGTTTTTGACTATTATTTTAGCACAGATATTTTTAAAAGATTTCTTTAATGGTCTGAGCGGAGCAGCATGGAGGTGGAGAACGGTGGGTTTTTATGTAACGGTGCTACCCGGGGCGGAGGAAGCTTCCGGCACAGGGGAAAAATGGAAAACCTATATTTATATATCGGAGCGAAATAGCCGCTTTAAGGCTTAAAGTTATGTCATAGCTACAATTAGCCATATATGCTAACCTATAGCTGCGGTGCCCAGTCCCCAAAAAACGTCAGTAGGGTCTTCTGGTATTTTCATATTTAGAAGCCATGGAGGCTGAGAAAGAACCCGATATTGGGTTTATTGGTCATGAGCAGTGATGTGAAGTCAGGGGAGGCAGAAGAGGCTGTGCCTCATTTGCCAATCTTGAAAAGGCAAAAAATTAAAAAAAAAAAAAAAAGGTTATATTTATCAGAGACTTGCACTAAAAAAAAATTTCACCGGTTTTAGATAGTTTTTTATTCAAAATCACGGGATTTTCATATTTACTGTTCAAATACTGAGAAGAGACTTGTGGTGAGGCAGCAGACTGTTGTGCCTCAATGTAGATTGCGCAATGACTGCTGACTACTGGCATGCTCTAGTCTAAGACCGTATAGCTGTCTCTGTAAATTGCTATTAAAATGTCCAACCACTTTTGCTATATGAACTACATTTCAAATCTACAGTGTTTTTTTTGTCAACAACTGTAATTGTGTTACTACTGTAGTTTCTTGTACTGAGTGATCAGAAAACAGCTACGAAAATTGGCAGATTAATTGGATTTAATTTTACATGAAGCATCTGGGATCACACTCTGGGATCAAAACAGTATTTCTGATTTTGATTTTGATTCGGCCTGGTTAACTCAACCTGATTGGCTGACACGGACACCTGACGTCAGAGGCCCGTCCTCCGTACTGCCCTCCGTTCTCGCCCTCCGTTCTCGCCCTCCGTTCTCGCCCTCCGTTCTCGCCCTCCGTTCTTGCCCTCCCTCCCTTCCCCTGGCGCTGCAGATTCCCCTGAGTCGAGGTACGACTTTGGTTCCGTGTTCACGACCATTATATGATTTTTGTAATGAAATCTGAGTGTGTTTTTTCCGCTCCGTCGGGTGCTTTTAATAGTGTTTTTTTTCTGTATCCAAGGTGTCCTCTGTGTGTGTGTGTGTGTGCCTGTGTGTGTGTGTGTATATGTGTGTTCCCAGTGCAGGAGGCTACAGCTAAAAAACAAAAAACAAAGGTTATTAGTCAAACAATTCCCATTGGGAACCGGATCATATTCCATCGGGTGCAGAAACGTGACGCTGCAGCGTCAGACAAGAACACACTCGTAATAACACCAGCCAGGCTCCCGTTGGATAACGAGCCCGTAAACCACTGGAAAGATGCCAAAGCGAGCCGATGTGGATGTGAGGTCTTGGTTTTTTTTTTTTTGCTTTTATAAACTGATTTTGTGGAAAAGGCTGATATTCTTGGTTCAAGAAGGTTGGGGCCAACGAATAACATGCTAGCTCAAACAGTCTGAAATGACCTTTGACCCTTTGACTGCTCTGATTTCAAACTTTCCCTCCATGGTTTATAGAGCCGTTGTGCCCGTGTGTCTCAGTGACTCAGTGTCTGGAGCTAACAGCTAACAGCTAACAGCTAACAGCTAACAGCTAACAGCTCACAGCTAGGCTCTATCTATCTATCTATCTATCTATCTATCTATCTATCTATCTATCTATCTATCTATCTATCTATCTATCTATCTATCTATCTATCTATCTATCTATCTATCTATCTATCTATCTATCTATCTATCTATCTGCCTGATTCCTTAACTTTGCTTCTTCTCCTCTTAAATATTCTATCCATCCATCCTTCCTTCCATCTTCCTTCCTGCTATCTTTCCTTCCTTGCTTGCTTCCTTCTGCTCCTCCTTTCTTCCTTCCTTCTTTCTTTCCTTCCCTCCTTTCTTTCACCTTCCTTCTTTCTTTCCATCCTTCCACCTTTCCTTCCTTCCTTCCTTCCTTCCTTCCTTCCTTCCTTCCTTTCTTCCTTCCTTCCTACCATCCTTCCATCTTTCCTAACTCCCTACCTTCTTTCACCTTTCCTTCCTTCCTTCCTTCCTTCCTTCCTTCCTTCCTTCCTTCCTTCCTTCCTTCCTTCCTACCATCCTTCCATCTTTCCTAACTCCCTACCTTCTTTCACCTTTCCTTCCCTCTTTCTTTCCTTCCTTCCTTCCTTCCTTCCTTCCTTCCTTCCTTCCTTCCTTCCTTCCTTCCTTCCTTCCTTCCTTCCATCTCCTCTTTCTTCCCTCCTTCCTTTCTTCCCACATTCCTCCCTGTCTTCTATCTTTCCTTCCTTCCTCCCTTCCTTCAATCTTTCCTTCCTTCCTTCCTTCCTTTCTTCCCACATCCCTCCCTTCCTTCTATCTTTCCCTTCTTCCTTTCTTCTACCTTTCCTTCCTTCCTCCCTTCCTTCATCTTTCCTTCCTTCCTTCCTTCCTTCATCTTTCCTTCCTTCCTTCCTTCCTTCCTTCATCTTTCCTTCCTTCCTTCCTTCCTTCCTTCCTTCCTTCCTTCCTTCCTTCTCTCTATCTTTCACCCTTCCCTCCTTCTGCCCCATCCCGCGACTCTCAACTCCTCCATCCTTCCACATGACTCGTCCTCCATCCTTCCCTTATCCCTCCACCCTCCTTCACCCTTCCACCCTTCCACTCCTCCGTCCCTCCATCCCTCCATCCCCAGCCCGAAATCCCTGACACCACTAATCGTGGTCGGGTCTCCGGGACCGGGCTGATTTAATTCCCAGTCTCCACTTAACGGCGGCGGAGACACCTCGTCATTAGCCAGTGAAAACCCTCTCGGAATAAATCCGCTCCCATAAATCTACCTCTGAAGGAATCCGACACTTTCAAACCGTGACAGCCGCTGACCTTGAGATTTATTTTCGTCCCGCCGCAAACTGTCTGGCTCAGCAGCGAGCGGCGTGCCTGTCCAGATGGTTTTGTGTGGCATCGTCTCGCTAATTGTCAGTGATGCCATCAAAGGGACGTAGCGGACCTGACAACTTAGCTGATGAGCAATAAGATGAGTCGGTGAGGGGGACGGGGACGAGGGGGGGGGGGGGGGGGGGGCAAAAAAAAATCATGCGACAGTCATTTTGTGCAGCCTACCTGTGCTTTTAAAGCCCCCTTTGTTTCCTTGCCTGTTTATTTGACTTTATTTATTTATTTATTTATTTACTTTTTTTTTTTTTTTTTTCATTTGTTTGAGAAAGACGGGCGCAATCGTTCTGCTATAAATAAATCCAAATGGACAGGAATCAGGCCGGAATGATGAAGCCTCTTTTTCTCTCTCTCTCTCTCTCTCTCTCTTTCTCTCTCGCTCGCTTCAACCATCCATCTGTTTGCAAATGATGCAAATATTGCTGTTTGCATTTTGTAAATATACCAACTTTTGAAAAACAATAAAGGTGGAGGAGAGGCGGAAGGCTAGTTAGCGCCGTGCTAAGGCCTACGGCGAGACGGTCCTTAGCGTTAGAAATAGTGATGTTGAAAATGAATGAATGTTGCATCACGGTGACGAAGAGTCGTCGTTTCTGTTCCCTCCAAGTCCACTGGTGGAATGGAGATTCGCGCCATGTGGTTCTGTGATTGACAGACGACCTGTCCAGGTTAAACCCCGCCCCTTTCCTCTCTCTTCTGATTGGCTCCGGCTCCTCCATGTGACCCAGCGGGTGGGATAACCGTCGCAGAAAACTTCTTTTCGACCAACTTTGTCCCCAAAGGCGCCGTCGGATAAAAAGCGGGAAATTTCAGTTTTTTACAAAGCGAAAGGCACGTAAACGACGCCGATAATCCCAAATGGAAAATGTGTCACGGTATATCAAAGTGCGACTTTGCTTCGCCGCGGCGGCTTCTCTGAAACTCCGACGACGGCATCTTCCCTTCCCTCTTCTTCTTCTTTCCCAACAGTCCACAGCAATAAGTCGGAACACGCTTCCAGAGCTTATCACCTGTCTCTGTCTAATCTAAAATTGACGAGGCCGCGGCGCCGAGGCCCGGCGCTGCCTCCCCCGGCGACGGCGGAACATGCAAGACAAAACATGGGACACGAGGGGGGGCGGCGGAGGGGGCGGCGGAGGGGGACCCCAGCCTGACTCGCGCTGAGCGGCGTTACAGTCACCGCCGGGATAAAGGTCACATTGACTCCTGCTGTAAATTGGACGGGACAGCTCCGGCAGACGGGGGGCGTCGAGTGTGAGGAGGTCTGAAAGAAAATCCCTGGGATTTCCACGCACGCACACACACACACACACACACACACACATGCGTGAGAGTCTCCCTCTCGCCGGGTTTGGTTAGACTTATTCCGAGTTTCTTGAGCGACGGTGAGACCCGGTTGACTCCATTTGATCAGGGATTATAATCCGCCTGGATTGAATGTGCAGAAGCCGGTTTTTAACCTGTCCGGGGAAACAAAGATGAACCGGGTCTAAGACTTGACCTCTGTTTTAATCTGATAATAAACTAATCAAATTATGAAATAATTAAATTATGAATACAAATTCTATGAAGAGTACAAATTCTCTTAATCCAGAGTCAAGTACATGCAGGCTCTTTATGTGGAGAAAATAATAATAACAATGTATCAAAAAAAGAAAAAGGAAGAAAATACGAGTTGAAATAAAAGAAAAGAAAATGATGAATAAAATGAAATGAAATGGGTTAAAATGAAATGAACCAATAATTGCATTGGAATATACCAAAAATAAAAAAGTGAGCTATATAACAAATAAGAATATCTGTAAATTAATGTTAATTTAACTGAAATTGTCTACTCTACTAAATGTATTAAATACATTTTAATACAAGAGCCTGTTTTAATCATTTAAAAAGCATTATATTATATTATATTTCAATATATTTTAAAGTTTAAGAAATAACTTCTTCCAGGCCTAATGTGATTTTGCAGTAAAAAAAAAAAACACTTTAAAAACTGCATATGCTGCAATAAATCCAGCATCTCTCCGTCCGTTTTCG
This sequence comes from Fistularia commersonii, assembly GCF_037954325.1. Classification (NCBI taxonomy): domain Eukaryota; kingdom Metazoa; phylum Chordata; class Actinopteri; order Syngnathiformes; family Fistulariidae; genus Fistularia; species Fistularia commersonii. The sequence continues at coordinate 7,793,401 of NC_141297.1, read as the reverse complement.
TTTTCCTTTTATTTATTTCATTTTATTTTTAACTTTGATAAACACCGGTCGTCAGCGGCGAGGCGGGCCGGTGATAAAACATTCAAAGTGCGAGGTTTATTACGACGACGGTTTTGTGTACGGTTAATGAGTAAACTCCCAGGGTTTCGGGTGCGGCGGGGAGGAGAAATAAATAAAAATATAAAAAACCTGCTCCTTTGGCGGCGTAATAAACCTTCAACTGAGGAAAAGAAAGAGTGGAAGAAAAAGCGGCAGCCTTTGGCTCCGAGATACAAAGGAAATAACTTGAAAGGAAATAAGCAAATGAATGCAATGCCTCATTAGGCGGGATTTTATTTGACCGTAGCCAATTAGAGAGCCGGAGTCATTTAGGAACCTGGAACACACACACACACACACACACACACACACACACACTCTCATGCTCTTCCCATGGGCACAGATCCTTGTGTTCAAATAATTATCATGTATTGTTATTTTTTCCGTCTCCTAGTTTCTTTCTGCTCACACAAATGAGCAGGAGGTCGGAGGGGTTGCGCGGGAGGGTCGGGGGGTCGGGGTTGTCTTGGCGGCGGCGGCGGCGGCGGCGGCGGCGTGGGTCCAGCTCACCGTCGCGCTCTGCTGGATCTCCAAACCGCCAGTCCATCACTGGGTCACATATAGACACACTCAACCATTAATTCTCTCATTCACACTGGGTCTCCAGTGAACCTCCTGCTTGTTTTGGGACTTTGGGAGAAACCAGGAGGAACCCCGCGCAGACATGGCGAGAACATGGACGCTCCACACAGAAGGCCCCCCCCCCTTGTTTTTTTTTTTCTCTAAACAGGAAATGGAAACCATTTAACTTATTTTTTAGCAATGCAACTGAATTCCATCCTTGTATTTCCGTTCGGAGGTCCGAACCACCTGGATGGTTGATTTGACCTTCCGTCCTGATGTTTTTGGACTTGTTCTGCCCACGGTGGAGGCTGTAGCCAATCCCAGCTGGCGTTTGGGGCGAGAGGCGGAGCTTTGACCTGTCAATTGCAGATCGTTCACCTCCTCCTTCGCATCCGCCGGACGAATCGATCCTCAGTGAAGCTGTTTTTTGGACCACGGGAGGAAGACGGAGAACTCGGAACCCTTTTGTGCACGGCAGCGACGCCCTGCTGGTGACGCCCATAGCAACATTCGAACTACTTTATTAACTACCTTTATTCATATCGTTTCTGGGTCGTTTCCAAGTTCTCGAGTTGTTGTGCAATAAATTCCCGTGGCACGGGAACCTGAAATCCATTGCCTTTTGGAAGATGATGCTTTGGGTAATTTCAATGGGAAGTAAAAAAGATGAATACATGTCTTATTTATACAGATATAAATATGTAAAACAGTTTAACACCACTGGCGCCGCAAAGATGGAGGATCCTGAGCATCTGACTGGCCGTGAATCAGCGTCTATTAACACCCTCACAGACGCAACCATAGTAACACCTGTACGCCTGTTGTCGAGCATCGGAAGGTAAGATGGGAAAAGAAAAAAAAAAAAAAAGAAAAAAAAAAAAGACGAAACGCAATATGCAGAACCAAATGCCAGAATAATGAGCCATCTGCACGTGTGCGCCCTTCCCCGCCGAGACGCCGCCATCGGCGCCATCTGCGACTCGGCAGCCAGCTGTTTTTTTTTTTTCCCCCCCTTTCTTATTACGTGTTTATTAAAAGCCGATGTCGATGGCAAGGGGAGTAAAACAGGAATTAGAAAAAAAAAAAAGGAAGAGAGAACGAGGGCAAGAGGTGGCGGCGTCCATTATCTGATCGCCGCCTCAGTCTCCATTAAGAAAAACACTCATTCTTTCTTTCTCTGCTCCCCGTCCTCGTAAAAAGACAAGAATAAACCAGTTTGAAGAGAACAGACCGGGAGCAAATTAAACAGCCCTTCTTCTTCTTCTTCGTCTCCTTTTCCTTGTTCTGCATTAAGAGAACAAACGGGTGGAAAATGAAGGACATGGGAGAGGGGATGAATGAGTCTAATCCTGCGGGATTGGTGAAGTAAATAAATTACAAATCAACAGCTAAATAAATCACCCATGTTTCCTTCTCTTCCTCCTCCCTTCCACAATGGCTTCAAAATAAATAAGTAAAAAATACATGTTTCCAGGGAACCTACCTTCACTTGGAAATAAAATAAAATTGAAAATGATATCAATAAAATAAAATAACATAAAATGTAACGCGTGTCATTTCAAACCAGGCGTCTTGGTTTTTGAGGTGAATTTGTAAAAATGAGAATAAAATTAAATTAAAATAAGTGTAAAAATATATCTGGCCTTCCATTTTAAGTAAACCTACATTGAAACAAAAAGCACCTAAATATTCAAAAAATGCTACTAAACCCGTGTCAAGAAAAAAAAAAAAATTAGGACAACGTGTCACAACGGCTGCTTTGGAAATAAATTAACAAAAAAATAAATAATCCAAAAATTTCATATTCAAATAAATGAAAAAGTACTGGAACCTTTCCTCCTACCTTCATTAAAAACAAACAACATAAATAGAATATAAAAAAAATCCAACCCCCCCATCTTTTTGTGGAAACAATTAGGGGAAAATAAATAGGCAGATAAATCAATTGCAGGACGACCTGGCAGGATAAACAGCCAGACAAACAAAAAATAAAGTAAATTAATAAATAAATAGAGAAACAAAGGCATACACAAAATCAACAAATGAATATGATGTAAATAAATAAATGAATGAAATTATATTAATTAAATTAAACTGAAAAAAAAATAATATTGAGTTCGCAAACAAAAATCAATATAAAGAAATATATATTATGGCCTTCGGATCCAACCTTCAGTTTGGAAACAAAACAAAAAAAAAATACAAGAAAATAAACAAATAAAAAAAACTCCCCCCGCCACTCCTCCCTCCGTGCGTCAAGAGAAAAAAAAAAAAAAAAAACGTGGACGCTCTTCTTTCTTTCTTTCGTTCCCAACTGTTCTTTTCCTGCGATGTTGTTTTCAATTTTCAGAAATGATTAGCAGGGAAAATCGATCGGCCGACGGGCGACCTACATTCCCCCGCAGCCGGAGTCACGGCGCGTCGGGCCTAATGGGGGGGGACAGAAGTGCAGACCACCCTCTGCAGCTGTCACCGGGGGGTGGGGGGGTCCGTGACGGACACTGAGCAGGGGAGGACTGGAAACGTCCATCAGCATCCGTCCGCCATGTGCCCGAACAGGACGGGTCGAGTCCGAACAGACGCTGACGGACCCAGGGGTGAGCACACACACACACACATACATGCACACACACACTGTGGTACACTTGCAAGCTGCTTCAATGATGCCTCACCTACCAAACATACGGGTGGGGGAGCACAGCAGCAGGCCCGGATACACACACGTGCACGCCCGTCCATATGGACACCTTTGTGAATGTGCATGAAAGTGAAGAGACCTGCAGAAAAACCGTGTATGTGTGTGTGTGTGTGTGAGTCGAGCGTTACCTGCCGCACGCCGTCCCCCGATTGGCCGGCTGGGAAACGTTTGGAATAAATCATTGAAGCCGCTGATGTGGCGTTTATCTTCTCTCGTGAAGCCGAATGTGTGTGCGCGTGCGGTGTGTGTGTTTGTGTGTGTGTGTGTGTGTGTGTGTGTGTGTGTGCGTGCACGCCCGTCCTCCTGTGGCGCCGGAGCTCTTCATTTTGAAATCAAGCATGAATAATTGAGCCGCTTCACGAAGCCGCTTTAACGATACATTACGCGGCAGGAAATAGGTCAAGCAGCCATGTTTTCCCAGATCGTCTCACTGGGTTACAACAATCTGACCCCGCCCCTTTTTATAGGCCCCGCCCCTCTTTGGTGGCCCCTCCTTCTCTCATTAGCTCCTCCCTCTTTTGAGTTTTTTTCTCTTCCTCCTCTTCTTCCTGTTATGGTGACATTAAACGCCTGAGGGGTCACCGCATGTTTCACCACAAAACCGCTAACGAGAAACACGAGAGCGTGCACGTGTGTGTGTGTGTGTGTGTGTGTGTGTGTGTGTGTGTGTGTGTGTGTGTGTGTGTGTGTGTGTGTGTGTGTGTGTGTGCGTGTGTGTGTGTTTTAAGGCTTTTCATCTCTCAGGAACCAGAAAGTAAACACAATTAGCGCCAGGATGGCTACAATTGTTTTTATTTTTTTCTTTTCCGAAAAGAAATCCAGGAGAAGGATTGGAACAAATTTTGTGACAAACTACAAAAAAAAAGGAAATGGATTATAATACGAAAAATGGCAAGACATTTTCCAAATAAGTCAAAATAATGTCAATTAAATGGGCAGGGAAATTATAAGACAGTGAGACAGACTAAGGGAAATGATATTTAAACTTGAAACGTTCATGAACTGAAGAAATCAATGTGGTATTCTTGGAAAATTGTTAGGAAATCAAACAAAAAATGGGCAAGAAAACAGAGCCTTTGGGAAAACAGCGCAACAGCTGGTTTTCCTCCTCTATCGGTCGTTAGTTTAAAAAAAACTGACTATTTGTTAAAACATTAATATAATAGTGCTATAATACTGTAATAAATGTTGTAGGTCCGATTGGAGGGAACTCTCTCCTGCATGAAACAAAAGGAGGAAGCGGCATCACGACAAGTTTCCACTTGTCAGGTGGCATCAGCAGGTACAAACACAGGTGTGTGTGTGTGTGTGTGTGTGTGTGTGTGTTTTGCGTGTTCACTGTTAGCCTGTGAAGAGCAATAAAGTTCTGACAGCGTGAAAAAAAGGGAAAAAAAGGGAACGACTCAGATGATCTGTGTTTGTCATGTGTCACACCAAGCCCCGAGGACAAACACAAAAGTAGCTTTCAACACACACCCAAGCGCGCGCACACACACAGACACACACAGGCATGTAACACACACACACACACACACACATAGATGCTCACACACTGCCGTCCCCCGAGTCCTTCACAACTGATCATCCTCACACTCTTCATCAAATATCTACGAGCAGCGTCGCGGTTTCAAGCTAAACGGTTGATTTCGGGTTATTTCTTTGTAATTACACATCTGATTTCCGGCATTTTTTTCTTGCAGATGTTGTGTTTTTTTTTTAAATTTAATCAAAAATTTTTTAATGCTAATTTATCTATATTTTTTCAACAATCTTTTGGAAATTGTTCCTGATGAAATGCATAGCATTTAATTTTATATGATCAGGTGATGTTTTTCTTAAATGATAAAATGTCATTAATTTCCTCTCTATTTGCAGCTGTTGTCTTTCTCTCTTCTGAACTCCAGATCTTTTCAGAATTTTTCTGATATAAAATAGAATAAAATTAATTTAAAATAAAATAAAATAAAATAAAATGTTTTAAAAATGTTTCACGGAACCAATGAATTAGACGCTCCTGAACTTTTGCAAAGCCCTCATTGTGAACTTGCACAAACTTTTATTATAACTTTCCTCCTCTGCGAAAACTGTGTCAAGGCGATAAAACAGGTTTGACTGCAGGGCTTCTTTAATAATCATTACCGTGTTATAAACAGAAACACAACGCACCCTCAATAAAATCTTAAATATTTGCAGGGGAAGTTTGCAAGTTTGCAGGTTTTCAGTTTAAAACGTCTTCTTTCGTTTGAAAAGAGTGAAATATGATTTAGAAGAGTCTGCATACATTTTTTTAAAGAGATTCAGTCTGAAATAGTTGTTTTATTCTACTGTTTTATGCTAAAACAAGAGGTGATCGTATCATCAGTCATGTGTTGGTTAGTTGTGAACTGGCCGCTAACCAACCACAACTTCTGACTAGCCAACCCACATAATTCCAGTGCAGATTAATTTTTACATCATTTGAAGCCTATTGTATTTTTAATTGATATCTATTGGATACCATAGTGACATTTGTAAGATGTAACAAGATCTCTTAGATGTTACGTCAAAATTTGTTGGACGTTTAATTGACAACTCTTTGATGTTGAATAGTTGTCTCGTTTTCAATTGTCTCTTTGATGCCGAATCAAGGTCTATCGATGTTAAACTGTCGTCAAATGAACGTTAACACCTCTTTGATGTCAAATTGATGTCTCCATGATGTAAAATTACGATAGATGATGCCAAAACTACATTTTTATGATGTAAAATCAAGGTCTCAGCATTTCACAGATATTCTGTGACGTCAAATTGATTTTAAATTGATCTCTGTGATGTAGAATTGACACCCCTGTGATGTCAAACTGACGTTTCTCTGATGTGAAATCCAGGTCTGAAATGCTAAATCGACGTCTCTAGGATTATAAACTGACGTCTGTGAAATTCTAGATCATGTTCTTCATTACATTATATCATCTTCTTTGTGGTGGTAAATCAGTTTTAGTGTTCTCTACGTTATATTATGTTCTCTGTGATGTCAAATCTTGTCTGTGATGAAAAAACATTTTCTTTATGATCATCCCTTTCATGTAAATTAATGCTCTCTATGAGGAAATCAATGATGTTAAATCCTTTTCGTCATGTTCTCAGTGATATTAAATCATATCCTCGATTGTGATAAATCATTTTCTCTTTGATGTAATCATCAATGAAATGTTAAATCAAGTTCCCTTTTGATGTAAAATCATCCTATATGGGATACAATCTGTGATGTCAGATGTCCTCTAAGATATTAAATGTACTCTGTGATGTCAAATTATGTTCTCATTGATCTTAAGTCATGTTCTATAAGACTAAAGATCATATTCTATGATGTTTAAATCCTGGTCTCTATGATGTCAAATCATGGACTCTGTGATGTTAAATTATAATCTTTATGATGTAAAATCAGGTTCTTTATGATGTAGAGTCATGGGCTCTTGGATCCTAAATTGTGTTGTTTTTGATCTTAAATCATGTTCCCCTTGATGGAACTCAAGTTCTCGGTGATGTAAAATCACGGTCTCTTTGATGTTAATCAAACATCTGTTTGATGTTAAACGGACGACTGATGCAGATGCTCGTTACGGGCAGCTCGACGGGTTTGTCGAAAACAGCGCCGACAGGATCTGACTCACAAACATGGTCATCAGTGGTTTAATCCTATGTCAGCGGAGCTTGAACAAAAAAAAATCCAAAATTCATTTTCACTGCATTCATTAGCAACATTCGAGGAAAAATGCGAAAAAATGCTAACATTAGCAAAAAACAGCCTCGCCCAAATGAGGTCAGCTTTGTGTTTGTGTGATCCGCGTCTTCAGGAGTTTTTTTCCGACTTTATCGCCGTGAACAATTCCCGCCGGCGTTATCACTCACCGCCATTCGCCGCCTGACGCGCAGATTAATGGCTGGACGTTGTCTTTTTTTTTTCAGATTTCCCAAACCAGATGTTCCGTCAGGGAGAATTTATTTCCAGTCGACTCACCAGCGATGTGCCGTGTAAATAAGTAATGATGCTGTTTCTTCCTCTTTCTTTCTTTCTTTCTTACTTTCAGGGATGTTCGCCTCCAGCGTCACAACTATTGTCGGTCTGCAGCTGCATCATCGGTGTCAACCATTATTTCCATTTCCTTTTGAAGGCCATTGCGGGCTTGAGCGGGTGCATCGCATCTATCTCAGTTTCCCAGGGTTCCTTATTTTGAATCTTTTTTTGGATGATTTTTAAATGATTTGTGTGGATTATATTGCAATTTTAAAAATATATATCCATTTTTTTCATCTCAAAGAAATATCACCTGCAAAGTCAAAGCATTTTTTCAATTACTTTTGTCTTTATCGGACATCTTAAAGGAATGATTTTTCAAGTTGATTGATTTTAACAGGATAGAAAAAGGTTTCTATTAGGTAATTCTTGGAAATATTTAATTCACAATCTCCTAAAGATATTAGGAGTATGATATTATAGATATATCAAAGATATATCATACTTACTGTTTTTTACCAGTAAATTTCATGCAAAGAGTGAATTTCTTTGAACAATTACAAATTAAAAAATTAGTTAAAAAATGTATTTTAAAAAATAATATTAAATTAAAAAATGTTAAAAAAAATTAAAAACAATAATAAAAAAAACAATATATATTTATATTCTTTACTTCATGTGACGTTTTTCAATTTTGTTGTTTTTTTTTATTTTCTTTATTTTGGATGCTAACGTCCAGCTAACACATTTCCACCATTTACAATGATTTGCATTTTTATGCCACTCCTTGTTTAATTTTTTGCTGATCTTCTCAGGTGATCTCTTTAGTTCTATTTTTCTACATGCTAGTTTTTGTGTTTTTACCACCAAATGTATGCTGCAACAAGACTTGACTTACCTTCCTGTGTGATGGTTCGGGTGCCCGCTGCTGTCGGTTTTGCCCACGGACCCCCAAGATGTGTGAGCCACCCCTGGACCGACCGGATTTGGGTCCAGAAGCCAACGTTTGTGCGCCCGAACAGACGGGACGAATCAAAACTGAGCTGAGAGAGAGATAATCCCGACCCCGGAGGCGAAGATCCTTCACTGTCAACAAACGTTCTTGCTAACCTCCCAACAACGTGGACACGCTTCCAGCTTCACTTGGGTGCGAGGAGCTCCCGGCAAAGCATCCCAGGAATGCAGAAACTGCCGAGCTGCCGTTGCCGTGGAGATGAAAGAATCGTCTTATCTGATGCAGGGGGTTCAAGAAACATCTGCTGGTTTAACTGGGAACTTTTTTTTTAATCATATTCAGATTACATTTTTTTGTGATTTCATGACCATTTCTTGGTCATCTCATGATTTGAGTGGGGGATTAACATCATTTGAATATAAACTAAAATTCAATTTAATACAATTTATTTTGATTTAATCTAATTTAATTGAAGAACATGTTTTGCTGAATTTTTCACATTTTCACGCATTTTTTCCTTATAAAAAATTAACATCATTTCCATGTTAAAGGTCAGGTATTTTGTCGCTAATTTTATGCCTGATTCTTTTTTCGCTTTTGACTTTTTAAGAATTAAAAGAAAAAGGAAAAAAATTGCTAGCATGCAGGCTAATTTAGCTACTTATCAAAATGTTGATTTGTTTTTCATAAATTCCATGCAGTTTCTCGCTAACACGAAACGAGTGTTCCTTTTAATCCTCAGGTCATATGTTTGCTAGCTTTCTTGTTAACCCTTCAGTTTCTCACCCTCTTTATTTTTAATTTTTCCGGTAATGTAGTCTTAATTCTTCAGGGAAACTTATTCAACTTCTTCCTGGGTGATTCTTGCAAAAATCAAATCTCTTTTTCTTCACGATTCTCAAATAACTCCTTGCTTGTTATCATGTGATAAACTGCTAATTTTCAGAGCCGCTAACCTCAGATGGCTGTTAACTTTAATTTTTTTTTTTAATATTCTTCAATAGCTATCTGAGCTGGAGCAAGTCTCTTTATTGGGTGTAAAAATCTCCACAAACATCCAAAGAATGTCGAATCCCCCCCCCCATCAAAAAAAAAAAAAAAAAAGAAAAACATACTTATCTGATTCACAGCTTTGAGAAAAATCTGCCGGGACGGTTTTCAAATCATATGTCGGGCTGCCGTGCCGCTCCAGATCAGCGGAGGACGCTGATTAAGTCTTGTTTACTTTGTTTTTCCGCCACGTTTCGCCTCTCCACGGCGGAGAGGAGCCACAGGTGGCTCTTAAAAAAGAACACCAGGCCCCGGCGAGACATGTGTTTGTCTGCCGGCGTTCCGGCCGAGGATCACAGGGAGAGGAAGTGGGTTTTTATCCTGGAAAATCCTCCGGCAGGAAAAAAAAAGGAGTAAACGCCCAGCAAAATAGGATCAAACCAGCCTGGGTTTCATTCTCCCTGAGACCAACAACATTGGCTGCTTTCTTATGCGCTATAACTTCTTTATCGACTTAAAAGCAAATAGATTTTTACTGGCAGCGTTGGTTAGCGTTGGTTAGCATTGGTTAGCATTGGTTAGCGGTGGTTAGCACTTTAGGCCCCCCAGCAAGACGGTACCTGATTGGAACCCGATTAGGGGGCCTTACTGTGTGGAGTCTCCATGTTCTTCCCGTGTCCGCGAGATTCAAGGGCCACATGTGTGAATGAGAGGGTGAATGTTGTATGTCTAATATAGATGAATGAGAGGGTGAATGTTGTATGTCTGCAATATATGTGAATGAGGGGGTGAATAACACATGTCTCGATGATATGTGAATGAGAGGGTGAATGTTGTATGTCTATGATGTGTGAATGAGTGAATGAATGGGTGAATGTCCCAACATGACGGGTGAATGATATATATATCATATATGTGAATGAGATGGTGAATGTTGTATGTCTATAATATATATGAATGAGAGGGTGAATATCATGTGTCTCTATGATGTGTGAATGAAAGGATGAATGGTTGTTGTCTCTATATGACATGTGAATGAGAGGGTGAATGTTGTGTGTCTATGATGTGTAAATGATGTGAATAAGTGAGTTGAATGTCTATTATATGTGAATGACAGAGTGAATGTTCTATGTCTCTGTATAACGTGTGAATGATGTGAATGAGAGGGTGAATAGTTGTAAAACTCCATATGACATGAAAATGGAGTGTCCAGGGATTTCCTACCACTCCTCGTGTGACTCTGAGTGCGGTATAAGTCGTATAGATGAATGAATGAATGAATGAATGAATGAATATACAGTAGAAGCTTACGAATGCCCCTAATTACAAACAAATAATATATGAATAGTTTTCGATCAAATTTTGAATTGATCTATGAACGAACCTCAGTGCATGAACACATACAATAATACAAATAATAGATAATCACAGGTCACCTGTGTCCTGGCACTGTAGCGTAGCAGCAGTTGTGCATGCTATGCGTTGTTTACATCGTCCATCATTGTGTTCTCCTGTTATCACACTTTTTGTGCTTTTTTTAAGTACGTTAGCCCTCATTGTGGGCTCCCCAAAAAGTTAAAATTGCTGGTGATGGTAGTGCTAAGAAGAAGTTAAGAATCACAGTCGATCTGAGGAAGGAAATAATAGCTAAACGTGAGAGCAGTGTTAGCGCTACAGATCTTGCTAAGCACTACAACATGGCTAGGTCAACCGACTGCACAATTCTGAAGAACAAAGATGATGAGGGGTGAAACATCTTCAAGTGAAGAAATTCAAGTCAAGATACCACGGCGAGAAGATTTCGACAAGAATTCACCATGACCCGGGTGACTGAGAACCTCCAAAGAAGAATTTGGGAAGTAATTGTATGTTTGTATTAATGAGGTCGCATTAGCATTAGCATTAGCATTAGTGTTAGCAAGGGTCTCATATGCAAGATGGCTTTTGCTGATTTAGTGAAGGAAATACCGTGCACAAGTACTGACTGACAAGAAGAGAAAGAACACGGCAATTATTATCTTTAAGTCCTTTCTGTATTTTTGCCGCAAATAAACCCATAAAAAGTTTCCAAAGCGTAGAGTACGTTTTTTGGGGCTGAGAACAGATTAATGGGGTTAACATTGATTTCAATGGGAAACATTGATTTGATTTGCGAACATTTGGGTGTACTAGACTCGAACTTTACTTTGGGTTTACTTAACTCGAACCGAGTCAAAGAACCAATTCAATTCGTAAGCTGGGGTTAGCAGATATACATACTGCCTTCACGCAAGCAACAAACACTTCCAATTTCCTTGTTTTTACTTTCAGGTGGAACAAACCAAGGGACCCTCGCCATCCCAGCATCCCCTCCCTGAGAAAAGAGTGAAAAATTGGATGAGAGGTAAGATGTTGCTGAGTTGGGAGTGTTAAAAAATAAAACAGCGTTCCCAAAGCGGGGGACTCCAGAGGTCAGCCGGCGGGGCGTGTCATTATCTCAAGAAATGCTTAGAAACGGTGAATTAAACTATCAATTACTGGATTAGTTGTTGGAATTATTGATTCAGAAGCTCACTGATACGCTTGATCAATACTTGTTATTTTTTCTCTGCTCATCACAGCACAGCAAAGCACTAAAATAATCAATTCCACTATTTTCACCGTTGCACATATTTAAGAAGAAATTTACTTCATTTAAACAAGTTTCTTTAATCAATAATTTTTTATTGCTCCGCTGATCACTTTTTCAGTAGATAGAAGTTTGATTGATTTGATTGGGTGCCGAATCAAGAGAAATTGTTGAATTTAAGCTGAAAACCAAGTTAGAAGTGCATTTAATAATCTAAATAAAAGAAAAAAGAAAATCAGCAGCAGCATTCAAGTTTGTCTGAATGACTTTGGATTGAATATAGAAATTTGAGAAAATATAATCCGTAAATTTGACAAGACATCAGGTGAAAACTGGTGGAGAAAATATATATATATCAGTGATAAATAAAATAAGATTCACAAAAAAAAAAAAAAAATCAGTGAAGTTGATTAGAAATATTTGTTGGCTTTTTCAAACTTATTAGACTTGATTAAAAATACAAGTAGCTGCCATTCAAATGGGTACGGGGGCTTTATGTTGAAGGTCTGGGGCGGTTTATCGGCACGGGTCGAGCTCAGACGGGCCTCCGCCGCGCCGGTTCAAAGTGGGCGGCGGCCCGTGATTGACAGGCGGGCTCGGGTCTCCGGTACCAGACGTCCCGCGACTGACAGATGGACTATTCTCAGGGAGCCATTTGTAAAGGCGTAGGAGGGGTGGGCTTCCCCCGTATCGGCCTCATCCATCACCGCCGCTTCCCCTCCCGTCGGCTTTCACACAGGAACGCCGGGCCGGAGAGTGGAAATACTCACATAAATACAACTTGCCAGAAAAAAAAGTACCCGGGAAAAGTTTCAGGACGAGTTCATTTTAAGTTCAGGCTTCTCTAAGGAGAGATTTCAGGTAGGAAATGATGACTTGGCTGGTTTTTGTTGATTTCCCTGAATTTCCTTTTTTTTTTTTTTTTCTCCGTCTAAACTAATTGGTCATTTTAAACAACCCCTGGAGTTCGTGACCGTTGGAGGTCACAACCCTTGGTCCTAATTTTGGGTTCCCAGTGCGCAGCGTCTGAGACTAGATGGGGTCAAGGGTCGCGGCCGCTGGGGGTCGGGAGACGGCTCGCAGAAATCCAATTGAGGTTCAGACAAAAAAAAAAAAAAAAGATTTTCTTTTTAAAATCCAAATGCAAGACGAATATCTTTTTAACTTTAGATTTATTTGTTGACAGAGTCATTTGACGGATTCAGTCAAACAATCGCCGATTGCAGTTGATATACTGTTATTACTATATTATTACTGCTGCTTTGTGTGCATTTTTGAACAAATATAAAAATTTTGGTTTTTATTTGATTTCAATTTTAATTTTTTTTTCATTCTATTTATCTGTTTATTTTTCTGAATATCCGATTCATTCATTTTCTCCTCTGTATCGTCCAGATTTATTTGCCTTATCCGTCTTATTTTTCCATCTTTTTCTCAGTTGATTTATTCCTTGCTTATTGATCATTTTATTGCCCAACTGGCAACTAACTTTCAGGAAAATTAATTCACTGGTAATCTGACTGTAAGAGATGCGATTAACTGGCAGGATCTGTGGCATCAAAATGTATTTAATAATTTTTTTTTAGCAAATCCTGGTGTGATGAAAGGCCACCGTCGCAAAGATTTACGACTTCATTTAAATAATTCCAGTTTGAGATTTGTGAAAAAAGGACAACAAATTAGCGGGTAATTCCTGGGAGTCCTCTGCGTCAAAACACAGATTAAACCAGATCAGGAGCTAAATTCTCCTGCCCTTTAAGAGGCAGGTGCCGCAGAGACGCAGGTGTCTGGTTGCCGTGGTGACGAGATGATGCTTTTTCCAGGTAGACGACGCAGGAGTCTCTAATGAACAGAGGTGTTGGTAAATTACAGCGTGACTGTCTTAATCTAGCTACAAATTGAGTTTTCCGTAATCCCCCACCAATAGATCGATCAATAATGTGTCAGATTCAGTACTTTTTCCATAATCTGCTATTTCCATATTGCATGTATATTTTAATTTTCCCCTTCTTTTTTTTCCATTGTTTCTATTTCCAGAATTTCAACCTAATCCACAACACATTCTGTCTTTCTACAATCATTTCTTTGATCTATACTTATAAAACTTCCAGTAATTAGTTAAATGAAAAATTCTAAATTAACTGTGATAAAAAAATCTGCCTTTCTATAATCTCTGTTTCTTCCATAGATTAATAATTCTGTAATCTCTGTTGCACACACTGTATATATAAAATGATACAATGTGTAATTTCAAACACAGTTAGTCATAACATAACTTTATTCCTAATCTCAGATTGACTCATCAACCAGGTCTATCTGTTATACAGGCAAATGAACTTTTCCATAATGTGCTCTGTAAATAAAAATGGCATCTTTCGTAGGTATATATTATATGCTAACTATTTTCTAGAATCTATTTATATATATTGATCGAAAATCTGCTGCATGCATACATGAATGTGATCCATAATCTGTTCTGAATAGAAGTTGATTTTTTTATAACTTTTCTTCGTATTGGTTTTCTAGGGATATTGATCTTTGGATTACCAGTCATTATAATCTGTTGAATATAATCTGTAATCTGATCCACACACACACACACACACACACACACACACACACACATGCACACATCACATACACTCCATTCATAATACCTTGCCTAATCAATGTGTTCAATAACCTCAGATTGACATATTTAATTTAAAATGTGAAAAATTGAGTCACATGTCTATTTGTATGAAAATGCATTCAAATATTTGTAGAAAAACACACACACACAGACACACAAGTACACACACACACAAACACACACACAAACACACACACAAACACACACACACACACACCTGAAAATTAACCTAATCAATTATCTCAGACTGATCATTAAACAATTAAAACAATTTCTTACATCCACACATAGACACAGGCACCCCCCACACACACACACACGCACACACATAGACCTTTATCTATAATGTGATGGTCTTGGATCAATAATCTTGAATTGGTCATTTTTTACTTTAATCAGTTTCTTACAGTCGCCTGCCTTTGTGCACATGCATCCATGCATTGATAAACACACACACACACACACACACACACACACACTTAGCCCTCAATGTAAGGTATACATTGATCTTATCAATTATCTCAGATTGACCCCATTTCATCCATGATCTAGTTTTTACAGTTACCTGCCTTCCTGCACATGTATCCATACATTTATAAACACACACACACTTTCACCCCATAGTGTAAACTGATAATTGATTAAATCAATCATCTTTTCTATCCATAATCCATTTCTTACAGTCACTTGATTTCGTGCACATGCATCCATAACAACACTTTTACCCACACCGATCTCGGACGTAGTATCTGTACTTCACACACACACACACACACACACACACACAAAAACACGCACATTTTTTTTTTTTTTTTTTTTTTAATTTTTCCGACCCACCGATCGGGCGACTCTCCGGATAATAAAAAAAAAAAAAAAAAAAATAAAAAAAAAAAAAAAAAAACAACTTGAAACCGCAGGGAGGAGGAAGAGGAGGGAGGAAGAGGAGGAGGAAGAGGAGGGAGCAGCTCAGCCTCCTCGGCCTCTGCGCCTTTAATAAACTCCCGGTTATCTGCTGTAACAAATGTCTCCTCGGGAGGAGGGAGGAGTTTTTAATGTTCAGTTTGTTCTGCGGATCGATGTCTGCCGGCATCGCCTCCCGCCCTCCGTCCTCTTCCTCCTCTTCCTCCCCCCTCCTTATCTCTCTCTCTCTCTCTCACACACACACACACACACCGTAACCATTACCGCGTTTCCTCCCTCCTCTTCCTCCTCTTTTTCATGCGCGCCTCCGCCGCCGCTTCCCTCTGTTTTTTTTTTTTTTTTTTTTTTCTTTCCCGCCGTGCGCGTACCCGCGATGAGTGACAGGCGTCGATCAGCGTGAACGCGCCCGCTCGATGGACAAAAACGGATGGTGAAAGGAGGAGACGATCCGACCCCCGCAGGAGGAGGAGGAGGAGGAGGAGAGAGGAGGAGGAAGAGGAGGAGGAGGAAAAGAAGGAGAAGAAGAAGAAGAGGAGGAAGGTCGATTTAAACAGACGCCTCTCCGATTCGCCCGAGAGGAAACCCGGATCTTTATTATTATTATCTTTTGTGTGCGTGTGTGTGTGTGTGTGTGTGTGTGTGTGTGTGTGTGTGTGTGTGTGTGGCGACAGAGAGAGAGAGAGAGACCAACTACTCTCTCTCTCTCTCTCTCTCTCTCTCTCTCTATCTCTCTCTATCTCTGCTTGGACTACCGGAGCCCCGCATTCACATTTCACCTGGACTCTGTTGTGAACCGCGACTCCCTTTATAAATATTTATATATAAATATAAATATTGACACATATTTATATCTATATATATATACTTTCAAAGACTGCATCTATATATTTCTATCTATAAAAAGAGTGAGAATGCCTCGGCGGAAGCAGCAGGCGCCTAAACGGGCTGCGGGTAAGTCCATTTATCTTGTTCTATTCCGATCATCGTGTGTGTGTGTGTGTGTGTGTGTGTGTGTGTGTGTGTGTGTGTGTGTGTGTGTGTGTGTGTGTGTGTGTCGGAGCTCAACGCTGTAAACTTTTGTGGTACGGTGGTGTTTGTGTGTAAGGTGTGGGGGGGTACCCGTGTACCCCTCAACCCCCATCATCGGTTTACACATACACACACACACACACACACACACACACACACACACACACACACACACATACATCTCAGCCGTTGATGCGCTTTTTACACCCCCGGGATTATAATCCACCCCTCCGCCTCGCACACACACACACACACACACACATACATATACAAACACACACACACACACACACATACACACACACACACACACACACACACACACACACGTTTCTGAGTTAGAAAATTGTGCGCTTGACTACTTGACTATTCGCCGGATTAGAAGTGAGATTAATAGTCGTGTGTGTGTGTGTGTGTGTGTGTGTGTGTGTGTGTGTGTATGGGATTATTGATTGGTTTATTCGTAGAGAGAGAAAGAAAAAAAAAGAAAAGTTTGTCGGAGCCTCGCGCGCCGGCGGAGGCTGCGGGATCCCGGAGCACGTGAACTCTGCGTGAACTCTACATCATCATATGGACAAATGAGGGGGGGGGGGGGGGGGTTACACACACACACACACACACACACACACACACACACACACACACACACACTCACACACACAGTCCATTGTCGCAGGTTCACAAGTTCAAATCGTAAACTCTGAAAGTGTGCGTGTTAGAAGAGGAGAGAGGGAGTGGGTGCGGGCTGGGGTGGCGTGCACGCGCGCGTGAACCCACGTGTGTCACGGCGACGTAATCCCGCGAGATTTCACCCCCCTCCTCCTCCTCCTCTTCCTCTTATTCCTACGTGTGATGCGAAAAGAAGAGGAGCAGAGAGAGAGAATGAGAGACTTTGGGATTAGCGAGAGGTTTCACTGACACGCGTGCGTGTGCGTGTGCGTCCTTTTTTTTTTTTATACCATCTTCCGGAAAGGTCAGGAGAAATCTGACCTTATTCTCTGTCTTATTCCCGGATGAATTATGACACCCGGCCTCCTCCTCCTCCTCCTACTTCTTCTTCTCCTCTTCCTCCCGCTTGAAAAACAAGGGGAGGAAGAAGAGAAAGCTGGCTCATTATGGTCTGGATTAGGAGATTGATCAAGGGCGTTCTCTCATTCTGGGATGTAATCACTCACGAGTTATCAGTCTTTATTATGGCTGCCGATGTAGCAACCAGATGGCGATTGTTCCCTGCCAATAACAGCGTCTCTCTCTTTTTTTCTCTCTCTCTGTCTTTCCTAAACTCCTTCCTCCTCATCCTCCTCCTGCCCTCCGTGCCGCTCAGCCCCGAATTAAAATCTCCTCTTCTTTTATCTGTTATCTACCGTGTGAACTTTTTTATTTCTTTTTTTTTTTTTTCTGCTTAAACCTAAAAATCCACACCCCTGTCCCGTCGCTGAACCCCCCCCCCCCCCACATCTTTTTCTTACAATTTTAGATTTTTTTTTTTAAGTCCTTCCCTGGATCTATCTGTGGGATTTATTTATTATTTATTTTTCATTTTTCATTTTTCATCATTTTAATTTTTTTTATTGATCAGACGCCTCCTATACGCCTCCTAATTTAATTAAATCTAATTTAATTTAATGTAATCGACTTTAATTTAATTTAATTTAATTTAAGTTTTTCCTTCCCTGTTGTTCTATGTTACCTGCTCTTTACTTTTTTAAAATAATAATGTGAAATAATTTTAACACCCTTCCTTTTCTTTTTCTTTTTTTTATTTGTTGTTTTTTTTATTAATCATTGTTTTATTAGTTTATTATACCACAAGGATGCCCAAGTGAGCCCCTTACACTGGAGGGGGGAAAAAAAGTCACTTTTTAATTTTATTTTTGTGTGGTGTGTTATCTACCTTAAAACTTTTTATTTTTTTTTTATTTTAAAAAAACATTTTTGACCAAATAATATATACCCTTATCCTTCTCCCTTGCTCTTTATTTTATATATATAAAAATCAGCGCCCTGCCTGTTGTGATCTACCTAGAAACCTGAGACTTTTTTTAATCAGAATTTTTTTTAAACCAAATGGAGCATGCCCACGTCTTCCTCCAATGCTCTTTCTTTGATTAAAAAAAAATCCTTTAAATTTTATTTTTGCATGGTTTTTTTTTTCAACTGTTGTTACATAGATTTCTTTTGTAACTTGAAAAATATTTTACAACAAATAAATTACACTCTCCTCATCTACCCCTTGCTCTTTATTAAAAATAAAATCAGCCCCCTCCCTCTGGTGTGATCACTAACCAGCCGGAGAACTTTTTTTTTTAATTAAAAAAAAAAAAAAGCCCCAAATAACCAAATAAAACATTCCCTTATATTCCCTGCTCTCGATTTTCTTTCGAAAAAAATCTTTATTTGTTTATAAACCAAATTAAGTATCCCCTTGTCTTCCTCCTTTGCTCTTTATAAGAGAAGGAAAAATAAAATAAAAACCAAAGCCCCTCCACACTTTATCTATCTGAGAAGATTTTTTTTAGAATAGAAAAAAAATTTGTTCAACTGAAAAAAACATTCTCTCCTCTTCTTCCCCTGTCTTGGGGTTATTTCAAAAAATAATTAATTTTAAAGAAAAGTTTTTTTTTTTGTCTGATATTATCTGCCCAAAAATACTGTAATATTTGACACCAAACCAATATACCCTTATCTCTTGATTTTTAATAAAATAAGAGTTTTATTGAAATAAAAACAAACTATACCCCTGTCTTCCTCCTCTTGTTCTTGATTTTATTTAAAAAAAAAACTTGTGCTTAAAAAAATTGTATGGTGTTACATATTTAAGATTTATAAATAAAAAATTATGGCAAATAAAATACACCCATATCTTCCACGCCTTGCTCTCGATTTTATTAAAAAAGTAATTCTTAAAATATATATATACATTTTTTTTTTCTGGTGTGATGTACTGAAGATTTTTTTTCCCCAAAAAAAGACAAATAAACTATACGCTTGTCTTCCCCTCTTTGTTCTTGATTTAATTTAAAAAAATCTTAAAAAATTGTATGGTTTTACTAAGATTTTCTCAAATAAAAAAATTACAGCAAATAAAATATACCCATATCTTCCACCCCTTGCTCTTGATTTTATTAAAAAAGTAATTCCTAAAAGATGTTTTCCTTTGTCTGGTGTTACATACTAAAGATTTTTTTTAAATAGAAAAAAAATTGCAGTTAATATAATACACCCTTCTCGTCCACTCTTTTGTCTTGATATTATTATAAAAAATTGTCTTTTGTAACATACCAAAGATTTTTTTAATTGAAAAAAATGGTAAATGAAATATACCCTTGTCACTCTCCCCTTGTTATACTTTTATTTTTTAACAAAACACTCATTCTTCTTTTTTTTTTTTTGGCCAGTTGTTACTGCCAAGGTTTTTTTTTTTTTTTTTTTAAATAGAAGCAAAAAAAATGACGGCAAATAATATATACCCTTGTCTTCCTCTCTTTGCTCTTTATTTTATTAAAAAAAAAAAAAAAATCGCACCCCTCCGCACCCTCCTCTCTCTGTTGCGATCGCTTATCTACCCGTGAACTTTTTTCTTTTTTTTTTTTGAAATGTAATTTCTATTTTTCAGCCGGCAAGGAGGAGACGGCTAAGTGATCCCTTTACACCAACCCCCCCTCCTCCTCCTCCTCCTCCTCCTCCTCTTCTCCCCCTCCTTCCTTTTTTTTTTCCCTTCTTCTTCTTCTGTTTCCTCCAGAAGACTTTCTTCATTGTTGAGGTAATTGTCTCCTCTCTGACAGGCACATTCATCAGTGGCTTAATGGTCAATCAAAAGTTGGCAGGCAGAGTGTTTTCATTCTTTCCATCCACTACATTAGGAACACTTCATCAAAACGTCTCCCGGTAATGGCTGCGAAGAGTTCATGACTGACTGATCCGTTGTCTGCGCCGGTAGAAAATTAACAGCCCGGCTCGGGGAAGGGAGGCGGCGGGGAGGAAGAGGAGGGAGGACGGGGTGGAGGCCGATGCAGGCCCGCAGATAAACAAATTGTGCATTAATATTTCATCTCCCGGACCCGGGGATGCGCGGCGGAATATTCCCGGGCCCCCGGTGTTGTCATTTTTCTCGCGTTCTCCTCCTCCTTCTCCTCCTCCTCGTCCTCCCCTCCCAGCGTTCTCCGAGATCTCTCTCCGCAGCTGTAACTCATTTCGCCTGATGACTTTACTGGGGTTACAGAGAGTGACGACAAATTGATTACCTGGCAGCGCGAGGAGACAGTGTGCACGTGCATGTGCACCCCCCCCCCCCCCCTTTCACAACCCCACCCCACCCGCCGGTATGCATGCATGCGCGCGCCCGGCGCAGGCGCGCTGACGCTCATGTTATAATAATGTGTTTAATGACGTGTGGAAAGAGGGGACGAGGCGGAGGTGGCGCAGAAGGGTTTTTTTTTTTCTTTGTTTTTTTTGCCTTGTTTTGTATTGTTGCAGAGGGTTTCAACTGCAGAACCCCTGCCGGGGGGTCTGCTCAGTATGTGACACTGCGAGGAGAAACCGGTGATGCCTGGTTAGAGAGATGCATTTGTTTTATTATTATTTTTGAAAAAGCTGGAGAATTTTTTTTTTTTTTCAAATTAATTTGTTTTTTCAATTTTATTTGATGTCATTTTTTTCTGTTTCATTGATTTGATTTAGTGTTTTTTTTTGTTTAAATTTTTCTTCATTTTATTATATTTTATTTTATTTCATTTTTTATATTAATTTTTTCTGCTAATTTATCATAAATCTTTTTTTTCTAATTATTTTTTTAAATTGTATTTGATGTCATTTTATATTGTTTCATTCATTTGATTTACTGGTTTTTAATTTATTTTGAATTTTATTTAATTTTATCACATTTTATTTTATTACTTTTTTTATTTATTTTATTTTTTCTGCTAATTTGTCGTCAACGGTTTCTTCTTGATTTCGTATAGAGATGCAATGCATTAATGAGAGAATGGAACCAGATTCCCTATTTGATTTTTTTTTTTAACATTTTGATTTACTTTTCCTGTTTTTTGCGCTTAGAATTTTAAAATTTTTTAACCTTTTTTATTTTCAGTAAATATCTTGCTTATTTTTCAACTTTGTTTTTCTATTTTGTACAATGTATTTCCAAGTTTTTAAATCTTAAAAATAATTGAGAGTTGATTTGTACGGAAGGGATGTTTTTTCAGGATGTTAGTTTATTGTTTTATTGTTTTTTATTTGGCTGTGTTTGTAGCTGCTTTGTTGTTTTTTCGCTGTCTGATGGAGGAAGAGGAGGAGGAAGATTAGATTTAGGGGTGTTTATGGAGTGACTGCATCTTTACTTTGAGGAAAAAAATGTTTTGGTCATTTTTTATTTTATTTTTTTTGTTGCAAATTTTATATTAAGTTTGCAATTTTTTTTCACTATTTTTGATTTTTTTGTGTTGTTTTTGTCCTGGTGAATAGTCGTGTAATTTTTCAGCTATTTTTGTCAGTCATTTCTTCTCCTTCTACTTCATACGTAATTTTTTTTAAACAAATTTTTCTCTTTCTTGTCACTCATTCATTTGTATCATCCTTTTCCCCGCAATTTTTTACATTTTTGAAATAATTCCTTTCTCATCTCCCGCTCATTCAATACTGATTAATATATATTTTCTTCTTTTTTTAATAAAGATTTGTCAGGTCAGCTTTTAAGAAGAAAAATGTAATTGTTTATTCATTTTCCTTAAAATTCAGACACACACACACACAAACACACACACACGCGCGCATTTTTGAGTGAAGGGAACCATATGTGTTGTCCCTCTTTCTTCCTTTTTTTTCTTTTTTTAGTTTTTTCTTCTCTCTCCTGTTTTTCCCTGTCCCTGAGAGCGTTTGCTCCAAATTTGCCGTTAACAAGATCCGCCCCTCCGATGGCTGTTGTTTATCCACTTCAGCTGGGAAACAGGAAGTGCGGCCCGTGTCACCGAGGGGCCCCGCCGGGAAAATGGCCGCCGACTGCTAAGGGGCCCGGAGGGGAAAGTGGGATTCCAGCTTCAGTACCGGATCACCGGCGCTCATTTTCTCTTTTAAATGATTTTTTTATTCATACCATTTTCTTCAGATCGATCACATTTGTGGTTAAAGTATCGTCCGCGCCGGTGCTCCTGACTCCTCCCCCTCCTCCGTCCTTCATCCTGATTGGTCACATCGATTTAAACCAGATATTTACATTTCCTGTCCAAACTGACTGTTTTTCATTGTATAAATCGGTTATGAAAAACACATTTTCCTATCTTGCTTCTTTTATTTGCCTTTTATATATTTTTATTACATAAATATATATATATATATATATATAGCATATATTTTTGCCCTTATACATTTATCAAAAGCTTTAAAAGCCAAACAAAATATGAAATCAGTCAATTTTTCTGTCATTTCAAACTATAATGAGCAAGCAGGAAGTTCTGTTTCCGTAGTTCTATTATTACATTACTATCATGTTATAATTTTTATTTCGGCTTCCCTTCATCGCACAGCACTCTTGCGAGCCAAGGCCAAGTTTATATGTATATATATATACTTTTTTTTTAAATTTCCTGCCGGCTTGCAATTTCTATCCCTGAATCGTCCTGCTGAGGTTTCCCCTCTAATAACTTCCTCCTCATCAGCACAAAAAAAAAACATTAAAAAAATGGCAGTGTCAGTCAGGTGACAGGTGTGCAGACGGCGTCGCGCTCCCACCAGAATGACGCCCCGAGGCGAGGGAAAAAAAAAAAACAGACAAAAACTAGGCGTGTGTCGCCATTTGCCTCCTCCTGCAGACAAAAGGAGAATAAGAAGAAGAAGGAGAAGGAGAAGTAGGTGGTGGCAGCCGGCGGCCCGCTCACCTGGCCTCCCCTCTGAGACCTGCGCTACTTTCCTGCCCAAAATGACACAGTTAGGATGAGGAAGGAAGGTCGACATTATTCCTCCTTCCCTCCTTTTCCTCCATCTTTTCCTTCTCCTTTGTTTTTTTTTTTTAGATTGTCCTTTTATTCCTGCTTTATTTTTTATTTTCTTCGCTCATTAATATGACAAGAGGCAGAGATACCCAGTTCGTGTGGATTCAATAGAGGGATTGAATTAGCGCTTCATGCTAGCCGCAGTGAGCTCATGTTTTTATTACTTGTGATTGGGCAGAAAGTGGAAAGAGAGGAAGTTGTAGTTTTATTCATTTTTTTAAAATCCAGTAAGTTTAAGTTGACAGAAACCTAGCTTCTGTCTTTTTTTTCCTTGTATTTTCTTCATCTTTGTTTTCCCCTGATCCTTTTCCATATTTTATATATTCATTTATGTATTTATAACAATTGATGATTTTTTAAAATTGATTTTATGCTGATTTTCTCATTGATATTTTATAGATATATTATATTTATATTATATTTCAATCAACAGAAACTTCGCTCCTATCTTTTTTCCCTGGTATTTTTTTCACCTTTTTCCCCTCTGATCCTTTTCAGTATTTTATATATTTTCTTATGTATTTTTAGTAATTTAAAATTGTTTTTATGCTGATTTTTCTGTGATATATATTTTTTTAATTTTTTCAATTTTTTTAAATTGATGTCTGGTAGATATTTTCATTATTTGTCGCTAGTTTAAGAAAAAAAACAATTTATAGTCTATTACTTTTGGCGAGTTGCAGTCGACTCTAAGAAAATGCTTTTTGGGCAGTCATGTTATTTCAATATCATTTTTAGTTCATTTCTTATCATAAGACGTTATTCTATTCAATGCTTTTTTTGTTGTTGTCCTGTTTTTTCAGGGAATTAATAGCTAATATTGTTTTCAATATTTTCCTAGTAATTTCCTTTTTTTCTGGAGGGTGAGATTATTTTTATGTAATCCCTCAATGCCATTTTTTAGCAAACTTCCTGCCTCATCATTTGGGAAGTTGTCATTACTTTCCATTTCCCTCAATCTGAATGATTCCCCCTTTAAATTTTAGCCAATTTTTAAAATAACATTTTGTTATTTTCCGGGAATTCATGAACTTATGATATGATATTTTCCCTTTTTTTCCCATGCCCTATTTTTAAACACCCCACTTTTAAAAGCAGATTTCCCAAGCAGAGAAATTTTAAAATTTTATTCACATTGCTCTGAATTTACCGACCGACAAAAGCTCCGTCTCCGGATCGGTTGATTTTCCTCGAAGTGGCGAGAAAAGGGTTAAACCCCCGCAACCCCCTCCCCGAAACGCCTCCCGCTTTATAAATGATCCTGACATATCCCTTCTCCGCGCCGGCGCTTAAAAAAAGCAGGAAGCATTAATCTCGAGTTCTGCGATGCTGTTACCTGATTTGCTTCTTATCAAACCCTTAACGAGCTTCAATTAAGATTTATTATGCAAATTAACCCTCGGCTGCCGGAGCAGCAGCCATGACAGCGCCGCGCTAACGGCGCGATCTGTAACAATTACAAAAGGTAAACCCGGGCGTCGCTCCGACGCTCGTCGAGTCTGCGGAATACACGCTCAGGTGTGCGGCGGCGGCGTGGGTGGGGGGTCACGTGACCACTGTTAATGAAGATTGGACAGCAATTATGGGATGTGATTATTAGCGACGCGGCTGTTTGTTTTGTTCTGAAAAACAGGCCGGTGTGGCGGTGACAGTTTTTTCCGCTGACATTTTTTATTTTTTACCCGAACATCTGAATAACCCCGTGATGATCTGGAAAGATGTTTGGAAAATTGCGGTTAAAAAAATTAGCTTGATGAATGTTAGCTGGTAAGTTAGCAAGTTGTTAATCCTGTAAAAAAAAAAAAAAAAAAGTTGTGTGAATGAGAGGGTGAATGTGAAATGTGACAACTCATTCATTTTGAAATGAACGTCTAGAAAAATTAACTTTTTGACAATTAAAAGCATTTTTTAAAAAGCAATAAAATGCCAGGGAGCGGAAGATGAAGCTCCGAGGTCAAAGGTCGGGATGCGATTAGATTCTTCCGGGCGTGAAAAACATAAAGGCCAGAACCATAAAAGAAGAAGGAGCTCATAAAAAGACGAGGACGAAGTTCAGAGATGATGAAACACGAGGCTTGTTAGAACTTCCAGTCCTGCTTCCACATTTGGGGGGAAAGCAAAGACCAGCCAGGCTTATTTGTGTAACTACAACGTAATAAAGCATAATAGCGTCACAGCACGTCGACGGAGAAAAACGACATGCTTCTCTTAATAAACAGTTTTGTACAATTGCGATCGATTAAAAAAATCCTTTTTGTTTACGTCGCAAAAAGTTGGCAATGCAACACGGTAGCACACATGTGATTACAATGTAACGGGGCTTGTTACAATGCCTTTTTTGGTCAGATAACTTATTGCCTTCAGCTTCCAGTTGAATTTGGAGGTGAGAGGATATTTTGCTTGTCGGTTAGGAGGGAGAATCAAGTGCAAAGACTGGCAGGTGCATTTCTGAGTGAAAAAAAACAAGATTCACTTTGTGAATTTTTTGATTTAATTTTTCTTTTTTTTTTTTTAAATGATTATGCTTTCATTACTCCCCTGTTTTTTTCTAGATGTTTTGCTCTTTTGCTAAAAATGTACTTCCAATTAGCCAAGATTTTTTCACAATTGTTTTAAATTTTAAATTGTTTCACAATTCAATTTTTTTATTTTTTTTTTTCCTGATGTGACAACGCTAAAATGCCTGCGGTCTGAAAGGGGAAGAGGAGGAAACCTTTACATGCGCGCACAACACATACACACACACACACACACACACACACACACAAACACACACACACGCACACATACACACACACACACATTATATGTACAGTGTATAACAATGAAACTAGCGCTGTGGTACTCATGCACTGACTATGATATTATGTATTTATACACACACACACACACTAATAAGTAGTTTGGGTAGAATAATGAATGTAATTAATGCTGCTCATGATGAATGCAGAGCAAGCATACCAAAAATTTTGCAGAATCTTGTATAATTTATATATATGAATGGTTAAATAAATATATATATTATATATATATATAAAATATAATATAATATATATATATAGTATACATATATACAAATACGTATATACATATATATATATATATATATATATATATATACAATTCTCTTTTTTTCTTTTTTTTTCTTTTACTCTTGATGTTCACAATATCAATGCTACTGCCCCCCCAATTGTCCCTCAGGGACAAATAAAATTTTTCTGATTCTGTATACGTCACGACTCGCGAGTATTGCAACCCCGATCTTGTTTCCTCTGCTCTTGTTTTGGACGTCCAATTTGAGTGAATGGGAGAGTTTTTTTTCCATTTTTTTTAATCGGTCTCTGAAAGTAAAAGTGAAAGTAAGAAAGAGCGAGGGAGAGGAAAAGCAGTTTTTTAAGAAAATCATTTTTAAAGTCTTGGTCGGCTCAGATGATGGTTTCCCGCCGCTCGTGAGAATAATGCGCCGGTTTGTCCTCGAATGGGGACAAACAGTCCGTGGGACCCGAGGAGGAGGAGGAGGAAGACGAGGCAGGCGGGAACAAATCCATACCTCTTATTCAAAACCACTGGATTTGAAAACCAAATGCATGTATTTGTTCCGCTAATGGTGGAAAAGTTGAATAATGTTTTTTTTTTTTTTAAATGCAATTCTTTTTTACGTTTTTCTTACGTTTTAATAAAATACTTTTTAAGGTGCAGCATCTTTTATTCATTAAAAGGTATGTCGCGGCCTCGGGACAAAATCAATCCTGCGTAAATGATATTCGAATTATTTAACCCTTTTCCGGCGGGATATTTCGATCTGTGATGGGTAAAAGTAATCTGATTACCGTAGCATGTTGTGCGTATGCACGCCTGTTCACACTCTCCTGCTATAAAGTATATATTTTCAAAACTCCCAATTAGAATAATTCAGAATCAAGAAAAAAAATGTTTTTTTACAGAAAATTTTTATGAAATTTCCCTTTCCATGTGAAATTCAAGATGGCGGAGCTGAGTGTTGACCATGTGACTCGTGTTTTTACCGCTCTTATGTTAGTGATCAGGTAAATTCCCGCAAAGACAGAGTATGAAAGATTATAAATGATAAATGTAACCGATGACGAGTGTGTGTGTGTGTGCGCGCGTCACATGCTAGACGTGACACAGTGAACGTCTTTGTGTGGGAAGCAGTGAGTCTGATCTGTGTGTCTGGACCGGCGGCAGGTCACATGACCACACACATCATGCGGGTGAGAAGGGATGAAGATGATGATGATGATGATGATGACGTCATCGTGACGATGATGATGGTCAAAAATATGATGATGCTGGAGACGGGGTTGATGATGAAGATCGTGATTATGATGGTGGCGATGATAACGATGGCAACAATGATGTGATAATGGTGATACGTATGATGATGATGATGCTGATGATGGTGACGTTAATGATAATGATTTGGAGGGGGGCCATTCTTCAAAAAAATAGTGAAATAATTTTATAATAGATGATGATAATGTATTTAAATATTTGATTATCATTTTAGGAATTTTGCTTAATGTTTCAGGGAATTTTTTGAAATATTTCAGCAAATTGAGTGAATTGAAAGTTTTGTCATAAATCTCCAAATTCTCCTTGCAGACTTTATGACTTTTTTTTTTTTTTGCAATGTATTTTATACCCAACTCATTTTTCCTTTTTACATTTCAAGGTAATTTTTTTGCCGTCATTTCCTGCAAACCTTCTGGTAATTTCCCGTTGATTTTCCCACATTTCATGGTAATTTGTCATGGAGTTTTTTATTGTTTTTTTTTTTTTTTTATACAAAGCCCTGGCTGATCCGTCAGGAATCACAACTTCCACTGACTGTCAGGAAGAAACGTGTGTGTGTGTGTGTGTGTGTGTGTACGTGTGTGTGTGTGTGTGTGTAACAGGGTCAGTATTGCACTTCAGGGAGGAAATAATGGTATTGTATTACAGGAGTCAGATGAATTCTGGTTTTCATTAGTCGGACAATAATAAAGCTTGAGTCTCGTCCCCGTACGTGCACGCCAGGCGAGGGGTCAGACCGAGGCTGCTCGTGTGTGTGTGTGTGTGTGTTTGTCTTTGTGTCTGTGCTGCTGTCCTAATTTCATTTTAGCAATAAAAGTTGTGTTTTTATTCAATTTGTAGAATTAATAGAATTTTATTTTGCTTTGTTTAAGACAATCTGTTGATACTTTATGACGATGAAATTAATAATGATAAATAAAAATTACAAGTAATTATAATATAGATATTTAGAAAGAGCTTGTTAGAAAAGTACTGTAAAACAATGTGGATTTCTAAGCCTTAATAAATCCAAATCCAATGTGCAGTAATAAGGTGGGAGACATTTTGTTTTTTAATCTTTGGGTTTTATTTACGGTTTGATTCAATTCTGAATTTTGTTAATATCGAATGTTTTTTTTCTATATTTTTATATATTTTTTTAAAATTTATTTTAATTATATTTCTAAATTACATGATTTAATGGCATTTTATTCCAATATAATTTATTTTATTCATTATGTTTTGCTTAGATTTATTTCATTCATAATGTTTTGCTTAGATTTATTTTATTTTATTTTATTTTATTTTATTTTATTTTATTTTATTTTATTTTATTCAGCAGTCTCTCACAGCTTTGTCACTGCTTGTCAGCTTTGCGTTAAATTCTGACTTCTCTTCCCAATTTTTTTCTTTTAATATTTTGTCTACAATTATTTCAAGCTTTGTAAGCTATGTAATTACTGGCATTGATTAAAAAAAAAATTCTTCAAATTCTCGATATTATTTAGTTTATTTTTATCCACTTTCCTGATAATTTCTTGCAAATTTTCCACTTATCAATAATGGTTTTCAGTACTTTAGTTTTACCTCTCTCTCCATCTGGATCCTATTGAAGCAGATTTTTCTCAGTGAGACGTCGGTCTCCGAATCTCCACTTCCAGCCAGAACTGAAGTGTCAGGAAGGAGCCGTGGTTGTCAGGGACGCTCTTTTCCCGCCGTCTTCCGTCCTTACAAACATTGACTCAGCGTTATTCTCAGCGTCGGTCAGCGTCAACCTCCCCTCCCCCCTCAAAGCGGCAGAAAGTGGCCATTTTTTAATTTTTGGGTCATCTTCAGCTATGTCTTCCTTCAGATCATTTCTTTCATGCCTCTTTATTTCCTGGCTTTATTATAATAAATTCTTGCTGATACTGTCGGTCTGTAAAACATAAAACTATGTCTACTGCTACTACTACTGCTACTACTACTACTACTACTACTACTACTACTACTACTACTCATATTAATGGTAATTTGATAATAATAATAATAATAATAATAATGATAATAATAATAATAATAATAATAATAATAAAATAACAATGACAATAACAACAATAATAATAATAATAATAATTGCTATTATTATAATAAAAAATAATGGCTATTATTATTAATATTATTGTTATTATTATCATTATTATTATTATTATTATAGGATAATGATGATCATAATATAAAAAGACTACTACAAATAATAATATCCATCCGTCCATCGTTCGCCGTCCATCGTGCACTCAGGGTCGCAGGGTCAGCTCCTATCCCAGCTGTTATAGGGCGAGAGTTGGGGTACACCTCAATTGCAGGGCCACATATACAGACATACATTCACTCACTCACTTACTCACTCATTCGGGGCAATTTTCCCAATTTTTTCCCAATTAAACTGCTGCATGCAAGCGCTAACCACTGTGCCGCCCCATAATAATAATTCTGTCATTATTATCATTATCATTAGTAGTAATCGTATTTGGAGGCCATTTCTTGCAGCTTTGATAAGATAGAATAAACTTTAGTGATCGCCATTGGGGAAATTCTTTCGTCACAGCCCTGTCACAAAGTTATAGTGTCAAAAATGATTATGAATATAAATATAAATAGAGTGACAGTTAGAAGACAGGATAGCTCCCAGTTTGTCCTTCCCACTGCCACCGATTGGAGATGGTCCAGGTTCAGTCCCACCTCCGAGCAGGTTTTCCTCTCTAGCTTGTTAAGCCTGTTGACCTCACCAGTCCTGGCACTGCCCCATCAGCAGAGTAAACCTCTGATAATCTGATTGATTTTCAGTTATTTGTTGTTTTTTTTTGTTGCTGGTTATCTATTTATTTGTTTATTTATTTGTTATTTTTCTTGCGACCAGGGACCTGTCTCGCCAATCCCCCGTAATTTTTTTACAAGTTTGTTGTTGATGTTTCTCACTATTTTTTAATTTTTGCCTTTTTTTTTTTTTTTTTTGGTATTCATGTAATTTTTTTCGCTGAATTTTAGAAATATTTCTATTCACCAATTTGACCAAAATTTTGTCAGCATTATCTGTGATTCCACCACTGACTTTTATGAAATCCTTTGCTGATTTTAGTTCCTCTGCCTTTTTCTGCAACTACCATTTTTATTTCTCGATCTGATTTAGATTGCATTGTTTGTTTGTTTGTTTTTTTCCTATGAAATTTTTTGCCTTTTTTTTTTTTTCCCCAAACATTTCCCAGTAATTTCTTGCACTTTTATTTGTCATATTTTTCATTGTCTCTGTCTGTGAAAAGTCTTTCATCCGGAACTAAACTGTCAGAAAGCGAGCTGAAGTTGTCACGTCGCCCCCATCGGCCCTCATCGCCCCCCCAGCCGGCCCGAATTCGAGCCGCGCTGAAAAACCGCATTTCCTCCCTGTGAGATTGACGGCGGTGAATATTCGCATCTCATGGCCATTTTGCCCGTTTCTGTCAAAGCCGGTTTGTCCCACCTGTCTCTTCTCCACCGCGCCCGGCCGACTGATGCGTCCTCGCCGGGGCTGCTTGCTGCCGTTACCGCGGTAACTGTCCCCAGGAGGTGTGTGTGGTGCGTAACAGAGGTCACACACAGATCATTGCATTTGCCCGAAAGGCCTTGACTTTAACCCGGAGTGACCCGACAACACTCCGCTAAAAATGTGCTGAATAGCTGGCTTTTTATTTTGACAAGGTTTAAATTGTATAGAAATGTCAGAATTGGAACTCAGAATGGAATTAAAAAAAAATAGTGACAGTAAAGTAATAATGATAATAATAATAATGCAGTACACTAAAAAAAAAAAAATAAATAAATACAAAAAAATATTAAAAGATATATGACGGAATTTATCAAAGTGGAGATAAAATATACAAAACAAAGGACCCTAGTTTGATTCCGACAAGGGTGAGTGAGTTTGCATGTTTTCTGCATGGGTTTCTTCAAGGTTCTCCGTTTTCCTCCCAAATTCCAAAAACATGCAGTAGGTTAATTGGAAAAAAATTAGGAAATATTGCCCCGAAAGAGTGAACGTTGTCTGTCTCTGTATGCAGCACTGTGATTGGCTGGTGACGCCTCTCATCCAGTAACAGCTGGGATAGGATCCAGTGTCCCCTGTAACCCTGAGTGCAGGATAAGCAGTAGAAAATGAATGGATGCGTTTTAGTTTATATATACACAACTGAATTTTAGTGAAGAAGCACTAAAGAAGAATTCTTTTAAATCTGCATGGAGTTACAAAAAAAAAGAACTCAGAAAGAATAATGTAATTAATAAATTCATCAATAACTAATTTCATGAACTTTTAAATCTCAAGACCTGCAGCTGCACTAAATAAGACATATATTCCAATCACATTTTAAGAACATTTCTAAAACATATATTTTGGTCCCTGCTAATTTCCAATCACTATTGTTTGGTTAACTTGCGGCTAATTTTCTATTCATCCCGTTAGCTAGCGGTTGCTAACATCCGGAGCACCAATGTTTTTTTTCCTCTCATATCATACCGGATTTCACCGCCATACATGCATGTCCGTGCACTTGCATGTGTGTGTGGTGTGTGTGCGTCATGACATATGGGTCTCATTAAGCCGCTACCTGTTAGCTTGTTTGTCCTGTTTGCATGTGTTTCCCGGAGGCAGCCCCCCTTCCCCCTCCGCCGCCTCCTGGCTCCGACCCAACCAAGAAAGTTGCGGCCCCGTCCAGGCGAGTCCTTCGGGGACCTCATCAGCCCCCCCGGATCCCCCCCACCGCCGCCCGAGGCGCATCCATATTCATTTCCTGCTCTGATTCGGTGGAAATGATGAAAGGCTGGCCGCCGTCCCGCCTCCTGCTTCCTGCCAGCATTTCCATGCAAACCCATTTGGACGCGACAGTCTGCGGGTTATAAGCGTTGCGCCGCGCGAGGAGGAGGAGGAAAAGGCTGGTTGTAAAACAACGTCTGAGTTTTTTTCTTGTCAGGGAAATTTTCAGGAAGTTCTGTTCTTCGGAATCCTAATCTTTCCTGCAGATTTCCCTGATGTGCAGATTTTCTTGTTATTCCTTACTATGTCCTCATTTTGACTGTATCATTGAATGTTCTGGAAATTTTACCTGAAATTCTTTTTTTCTTTTTTTTCCCAGCTGATTCTATTGTAGTATTTTTCAAAATTTGAGCGCTATCTATTGATTTATTGATTGAGTCATATATGTCATTGAGGCATTTTACCCTATTTTAAAGGTCTCATATTCACCTCACTGATAATGAACCACCGATAAGTAATTTCTCATTATATATTCAAGATATTTTTCAGAAATTAGCTAAAAGATTTTTTTTTAATTTCCTATTGAAATTCAGGGGCTTTGTAAATTTTAAGTTGCTTTTTTTTTTTTTTTTTTTTGAACTTTACAGAATTTCCCCAAATTTTCAGTGCCTGGCTGATATTTCAGCAGTTAATGCTAAACATATAACATATATACATGCACACACACACACACATATATATATATATATATATGTATATTTTTTAATTCATGCTAATTCTCTTGTAATTTTTTTATTTTTTTTCCTCAGATCATTTACTCATTTTTCAGATGATCTTCAGGTAATTTCTTGTTATATTTATATAGTTTTTTCCACATTTTCTCAACCATAATGAATTTTTCATAAACAATCAGAATTTCTTTTACATTTTTAAATTTTTTGGCCATTTTTATATTTCTGCTTTAAGTAGTTCAGGTACTCGTATTCTAAAGTATTTACATGATTATTTTCAAATTTGTTTCCTGTAAGGAAATTCCACTTTGATTTTGCGCTAATAAGATTTTCCAGGTATTTTCTCGCCCATTTTCGGGTCACTTCCTGCTCATCTGCAAGTATTTTATAACTGGAATTTTAGTACATGTGAGTCACAAAGATGCTGATTGGTCGATTATCTATTGTCCCCCTCCGCTGAGGTCAGTAATCCACTATGATGTCACGGCGGCACCTGAAATAAACCCGTGATTAAACCGGCAGGAGGGTATTTACTCCCTCCGGCAACGGGAAATGAATGTTAATGAAAATAACAGTCACACGCGGTAATAACCCAAAGTCTGTAATTATTGGCATGTTTTGATGATGTCGTATATATTCAGGACACACACACACACACACATGCATACATACATAATCTGTGCAGCTGTCCTTGTTGGAATGCAGCATGGATTCGCACTCATCCTGGAAAACAAGGCTGGTAATCACCGGAAGAAATAATGGCAACATCCAGACACACTTTAGTACCGTTAGTGTGCTACCTAATGGTGGAGTTCATTTCGAAATGTAGAAAAATTTAGGGGGATTAGTTACAGCTTTTGAAAAAAAAAAAAAAAAAAAAGAAAATAGAATGAAGATACGTTTGAAAACAAAAAAGAAAAAGAAAAAAGAAAAAGAAAAAAATAAGACAATAACACTATTTCAAGAAAAAAAATTACGAAAAAGGAGCAATCTGCATTATCTACTGTGCTGTGAATCATGAAGTACCCAAAGGAGAAAGTCGGACCTTAAAACGCACCAGATCCTCCGGATGGCTATTCTTTAGAGCCTTTAAAAAAATGAAAATAAAGATACATTACAAATAAAAAAGTTCCTTAGGAGCAGGTAAGGGCTTTTTTCCCAGAATGTAACTTCTGATCAGGAAATGAAGAAAATATGAGTGCCTAGAAAATTGATAAAAACATCAAACAATAAAGTCATTTTGATGTATAAAATAATATGAGGAATTCAAGTTGTTCTTAAGCAACAGATGAGGCTAGTTTCCTAATTTTACCCCAAAAATTAAAACAAATAGATTTATATAAAAATGATAGCCTAGAATTTTGATTCAAAATGGAGTCATAAAGGTATTAAAAATGTGAGGAAAAATTAGCAAAATGAAGATAAGGGTTAAGGTAAAAAAGGTTTGAAGGGCTAGTGTCCTGAATTCTATCAAAAAAAAATTGAAAATCAGATTGGAAAATTAAGGAAAAATGAGTACCTAGAAAACTACTACATAAATAAGCAGGTACATAAATTACAAAGCAACTAAATAAGTCGGATCTCGATCTTTAGACGCACCAGACGTTCCAGGTGGCATTGAAACAATTCAATAGGTGTTTTTTGGAGCCGCTTTACTGTCAAACTATTGTTTTCCCCGTACATGAATGTCACCTTTGCCCCTTTAATACTTTGTTTCCAGGCCCAATAAAAATATAAAAAATTTTCAAAAGACAAACGAGCACCGAAAGCCAACGTACGATCGTGGGTCACGTAATCGTCATATTTAAAAAAAAACAAAAAAAAAGGACAAGGACCCAGAAAGTTACACGTCCCCAAAGTGCGCGCACACACACACACACACACACACACACACACACACACACACACACACACACACTTCTGACTCAGCCTGCTAGCTTTAGCCGCTCAGTCCTGCATTATAGCGGCTTGGAAGCGTGTGTGTGTCGGGGCAGGCAGGCAGGCAGGCAAGCGGCGAGGCCTTGTCGGCGACGAGGGTGGGCTCGCGGTTGCCGCGACAACCCTAAACACACACACTTGTACACAAAGGGGAAAGACTGTCTTCTGATCATCCCAGCCTCTGGTGTGACAGGAACGTAGCGGACGAACACACTCCGACGTTAACCGTCGTGAAAATCCGTTGCCGGAGCGCGACCACTTCTTTTTTTTTTTTCTTCATTTCATGTTGCGTTGTGTTGCGTTATCATCCACCTTCTCGTGCTACGATGCCGTTTGTTGTTTTTTTTTTTTCCCGGCGGTCCCCAGGATTGTAGCCTGAAAGCTAATTCAGTCGACCTTGGCGGTCATTAATAAATCATCCCCAATTCGCGTCTCGCCGGCGGTGAGGAGTGAGATCGTTGACCGCCGAAGTGCAGGAATCCATTAAACACTCCAGAAATACTTTTTTTGTTTTCCTGTTGTCGTCGGCTGATCTCACGGCTGATACCGGGGATTTTTTCCTCCATCGACCGAAGGGAAACCTATGATTCGGCTGAAAATAATTGCCCGATCATTAGCGCTCATTTTTCTTCCAAGGTTTTTTTCCCAGCGTCTCCAGCTGAGAGCTGGTCAGGCAACGTAGTGTTTTTGTCATAAACCATTAGTTACTACATTGGTTTGTTGTTTTTTTGAACTGCTACTAAGATCAAGTATAAATAAAAAAATAAGCTGAATTTCAAATAAGAAAGAT
This sequence comes from Fistularia commersonii, assembly GCF_037954325.1. Taxonomy (NCBI): domain Eukaryota; kingdom Metazoa; phylum Chordata; class Actinopteri; order Syngnathiformes; family Fistulariidae; genus Fistularia; species Fistularia commersonii. The sequence continues at coordinate 7,757,405 of NC_141297.1, read as the reverse complement.
CCCTTTTTACGCCTTTATTGGAAGTATTGAGGTCAAGATAAAAAAATGCGCTTTTGAATTATTATCAAGATGCATTTAAATTGATATAGAGTTAAGAAAATCCTTTCTTTTTCAACATTGACTAAACATTTGCTCAAAATTTTTGTGTGTGAGCAAAAAATTATTTGATGAATATAAATAAAAAATAATCAAGAAAATCTAATAATGGGACAGTTCAATCATCCCACCAATATTTCATTTAAAACTGTCTGAAATGACTAGGAAGACCTGTAATTTAATTACACTTCCCCTTCCAAAAAAAAAAAAAATTGTAAGAAAATATTCTAAAAAAGGTAAAAGTTAATTAAATTAAAACTAAATTATTAAAGCAGCTTGAAAATGAACGGTTTTCAACTTGTGAAAAAAAAGGATAATCTAATTCAATTAAGAAAAAGGGAGAGATAAAAAAAATCCAAATCTGTTAAATTAAATTTCTTGTAAAAACATGGAGAAATTTTGTAAATGATGATATAAAGATGAGGAAGAAATGATGGAAAAATTTGGAAAATATTTCTTGAACATTTAGAATTAAAAAAAAAGAAAAAGCCCTTGAAAGTTTCTTGTTTCACACACACACACACACACACACACACACACACAACCACACACACAACGACATGCCCTGTATTTCTTAATTCGCTGCTTTTCTTTCTTTGAATTAATCTCTTCATTTATTCATATTTTCCAGAAATTAATCTTTTAAAGTGTTTTTAAAATTGTTGTTATACAGGTTAATTTGCGTTTCCCTGAACTTTGCCTAAACAGACATTAAAATTTAGAATCCGACTGAATAATTCTACGGGTTTTGTACTTAATGTTTTGTGATATTATTCCCTCTTTCAAATAAAGACTTTATATTTTTAATACTATGAACGTTTTCTTCTTTTCTTTTCCAAATAAAAGCTTCCCTCCACCCTCACGATATTGCAATTTATTTTTTGTCTTATTTTATAGACTTTGCTTCTTCCTTCACAATGGAAGATATTTTTCTTACAGTTATCTGACATTTTCATGTGCTCCTGATTTAGTCTTGTCATATTTTTTTATTCATTTTAGTTTTCGCCACGTTTGTTTTTATGAGTTCACGCTAACGATTTCATTTTTTTCTCGGAAATCATCCCCGGACAAAAGCAGATGGACGTAAAAACTTTATCACTCATATATTTGTATTTAAATGCGGCCGCATCCTGACGGGTGGCTTTTCAGCTCCCATCCCTGGCGTATTCTTCTTTTTCTTTTATTTTCGCTGCTTTTCATCATTACATGTAAAAAAAAAATCAAACCAGCCCAAGTTTAAGTTTGATGCTTTGAATCCAAATTTCACTTCAAATTACTTGAGAAAAACAAAAACCTGCAAGGAATTGAGTGAATATCGTTGTTTGTTGTCATGAAAATCATCACATTGAAATTGTGTTTCCCTGAACAACCACACTCTGAAAGCCAAACTGTGTAATCCAGATTAAATACATTATAATACGCGATTAATCGACCAACAATCGTCTCGGGGTCATTAAACGCCAATTGGCAGCCGTGATGGGCGCAGGCACCCCCGCAACCCTGAGTGCAGGATAAGCAGTTTAGATAATGAATGAATCAATAATACACAAAACACAATAGAAGTACGGGGAGTCCTTGCTTTATGACCTCCCGGCCCTACGGCGTTTTGTATTTATATAGCCATCTCCAATAAATGTATGAAGAAAGTCTTGTTCCATCATTCCGATGTACACTGTTTGCGACGTTAAAACCAATTTCACGCAGGAACCGGTCCAGAGCGGTTGAAAACGTTGTCCCTGCAAGGAACACAGCTTTGTTTACGTTCGCTGGTGGGACTTCCATGTTGTATTGGGCTACATTCACTTTGGTTATTTTTTGGAAACTTTGTGCGCTTCATTACGACTGAGTTCCGACTTACGGCATTACGTTAACGAGGACCAGGTTGGCCGTGGCTTGCAAAGATCGTACATTTATCTACTGCTTCTCCTGCACCCTGTGACCAATGCAAACATTCGCACTCATTCACACATCTGGGCAATTTTTGAGTCTCCGATGTGCCTTTTGCTAACTATGCATGTGCTAATTGAAAGAAGTGCTAATTGAAAATGTAAACATTGGCGAGGAAATGAATGTTGTGAGGCCATCTGTGATCATAGACTCCTGTTAGCTGAAGTGAAGCAGAGAGAGATCCTCTGCCTTGATGTGTTGTTGAAAAAGAGGTGTGTTTTGTTTGTTAGCCGTTAGCCTAAAAAAAGCGAAAAGTAAAAATAAATAAGTAAAGCTGTAATTATAAAAAAAGTCTTTAGACATGGGTTGGAAAATGAAAAAATGCCATAAATAAATAACTCAGTAAATAAGTAAATTTGGTAAATATCATTAATTGTGTTTAAGATTAGCGATGGATGAGCTAATAATAAGCAAATAATAATAATAAGAATAATAATAACATGGACAATGGTGTGATAATTGACAATGACAGGTTAGCAAAAAACGACACCGAAACAGTGCAGAAATATAATCAACAAACATAGAATTAAAAAAAAAGAAACATAAGTTACAGGAGAAAAATAAAAATAAGAAATCCGCAAAATATTAATATTTTTTGGAACATAAGCAATACTGCAATGAAAAATAATATCCAAGTATTATAATATTTTATGATAATAATAATAATAATAATAATTCTATTTTATGTATTATTGGTACTATACGCAATAAAAAATAATAGTAATTATTATTATAATTATTATTTTTTTAAAGAAATGATAATAATACTGACATTATTTTTTATAAGAAATAATAATAATACTGATAAGTTAAGAGAACAGGGACTGGAAATGAGTATCCTTATATTTCTTCTGTCCTCCTCCTCGCCCACTGAATAAATCCGGAGAGGAGAACCCTCCGCTCTGAAAAGAAAAGAAAAGAAAAGAAAAGAAAAGAAATGCTCATTATCGTAGCGGCGCTGTTCTCTTCCTCCTATCCTCTCTTCTTCCTCTCCTCTGTGTGTGTGAGAAAGAAACAGAAGGCGACGCAGCAGGAATCTAATATTCGGAGCTCCTGCTTCCTATAAATTGATTTCGACCCGGCGTTTGAACAAAGGGATCAGTGTTGTGATGAAGCCCCTCCCTCTCTGGCTCGGCCTGAATACACTCCTTTAATAGTGTGATGGCTGCGAGCTGGCAGGGAAATAAAAAACACACACACACTCTGGAAGAAAAAAAATGCCTTATTTAGTGTGTTAAGGGGGAGCGGGGGTTATGCACATGAGGAAAGGGTGGTTCTGTGACTGGCAGCCGTCAATAACCTTGTGGCGGGAGGAGCTAAATGCCACGATTTGGCCCTTGAAATATGAAAACAGGAAGAATAAAAAAAAGGAAATTAAAAAGAAAATTTTTTTGAAAATTTCTATTAAGAACTGAACATAAAAAAAACATATATTTTTTTAAAAGTGCTATTTTGTATATTTAAAAGCTTCATAATGTATTAAAACTGAAAAAAAGAAAAGTATGTAATTTTTTTTTTTTGAAAAGTGTAAACATTTAAAAAAACTTTCAAAAGTAAGAGTAAATTGTTTGAAAAATGTAAAAAAAGAAAATATTTTAGAAATTCATAAAAATGTGTACAAAAATATGGGGCAAAGCATAAGTACTTTCACAATGTAAACACATTTTTCATATACATTCTAAATGTGACAAAACATGGAAAAAAATTAAAAGGACAAATTATTGAAAAAAATTAAAATTAAAATGAAAAATTATGATTATTTTAAAAAGCATATCTTTTATACATTATTTTAAAAAAATGTAAAAAAAATGCATTTTGGAAATTGTATAAAAATTTGTTTAAAAAAAACATTAGAAATTATGAAAACATTTTTGAGCACCAAAAACTTGCGATTTACTTTTGAAACATTTTAGGGAAAATAAGCAAAATCTTGATTTTAAATATAGAAAAAAAAATCTAAAAAGTTTGGATTTTTGCAGAAATTTCAGCATCAAGATCTGGCAAGAAATCTTTTCTGGCTATTTTCATAAAGATCATGTAAGATCTTCCCCATTGTTTTAAAGCTCTCTCGGTAATAGTGTTTAATTTTATCATAATTAAAAATATTATCTCCGCTGGCTACATATCCTTGATCAGGCATCAGGGTGTGAAAAAAAACAAAAACAGATGCATGAATTGGATTAAAGTGAGATGCTTTTTTTTCGAAATAATTGAAAAATTACTTACTTTACAGGATATAGATAATAATTATCAACAAGGTCACCTTAAAATAAACAAAATTCTCATGTAAATAAAAAAAAATTGCTTAGAAAAATGACATGAGCATGAGAAATCAACGCAAAGAAAAATGTTAAAAAAAAATTAAAAAAGGAAAAATTATATTGATTTAAAAAAACAGGTAAAAATTGCACTTCGAAGTTCTAATTCAATAACTGGCAGAAAAAGATGTTTATAATAAATTGCATTAAGATAGCTCTGGAAAAGTTGTTCCATTTACCAACATGACCTCCCCCCCGCTTGGCTCCAGGGTTCGGCTCAGGGTCCCTCAGAACGGGGAGGAGGAGGAGATGAAGTAGAACTTCTGCTTCCTCCACCTTCTGGCAGTGGCTGTATATCAGCCGGACTGTGTGTGTGTGTGTGTGTGTGTGTGTGTGTGTGTGTATGTGTGTGTGTGTGTGTGTGTGTGTGTGTGTGTGTGTTCAGGGGGGGGGATCCACCCAGCCCATAAATATCCTCACCCTCCTCTTCTCACCCCCACCCTTAATACACATCCCCTCCCTGGAGGGTGATTGTCCATGTGTGTGTGTGTGTGTCTGTGTTGGATAGTGATGGCTGATGTCCAGGTAAAACCGAGTGTTTTTGTCCCGCCCCCATACACACACACACACACACACGCACACACGCACACACAAACACACATGAATGAAGCGAACCGGATACAGAGTCGGAATCTACTTTTGAAGCTGCTGCTCAGGGGGGGTGGGTCACATGATGCAAGCGATGGGCGGCGGCAAGAGAAGCATGTATGTGTGTGTGTGTGTGTGTGTGTGTATGTATGTGTGTGTGTGTGCGGGGGTCAGAGGGAGATAACCACTTCTGTCTGCCGCTAGCGCTTAGCGCTTTAGCGACGAGTCATATTGATTTCCAGGGGTCACACACCACACATATTTCCATTTTTTTTTCTTCTTTTGTTTGTTATTATCCACCAGGTCACCTGATCACCCTCTCCCCTCTTTTCTTACTTCCTGTCTCTCGTAAAAAAAAAAAAAAAAAAAAAAAAAAAAACAGAAAACAATCACGGTGCTGTAATTACCCCCCCTCGCTGCCCACCATGTTGTAATTAGGGGCAGCGGAAGGTTGCCCCCCCCCCCCCCACCCCCCCACCCCCACACACACACACACACACACACACACACACACACATATGTTTGATAATTGCAGACTTTTAACTGCCCCCCCCCCTTTGATTCCCCTGATCCCGCTAAGCCGGTTCCCAGAGACGCCTCGGTTACATTTTACTGCTCTTTCATCAGTCATCTGAAGCCCCCCCCCCCCCCCCCCCCCCCCCCCGCCACCCCCCAGCCCTCGCTCTTTCTTTCTCTCCAAAGAAAGAACGGAGGGAATGAACCCGCTGTCTCTCCCCCTCTCTTTTTTGAGTCCCCCCCCCCCCCGAAATCCTCCTCGGCGACTGAGACGCTGAGACACTGTCCAGGTCCGTCCTACTTGGCAGGAGGGTGCCGGGAGGGGGGGGGGGGGTTGTTGGGGATCGGGGGGGTGGGCGAGCAGGGCCGAGTCTATTTCCTGTTCTTGTGAATCATATATCAGTACAATTCCCCTCTGTGCTGTTTGGCAGCGGCCGAATGACGGGTGTCATTTATCATACGGGCTGAAAGAGGCTGTGGGAAAAGGGATTTGGATTCTTCTGGAAGTGTGTGGACGCTCCTTAGCGGTGAATCATTAAATGGAGGCGGGATTTTTTTTTTTTTTTTTTTTAACAGAAGGGATATGAGTAAATCCTGGTACTTGGTTCCTTTTGGGCCGCCTCAGTTATTAAATGTCTGCAAAAAAAAAAAGATTTAAGTCTCAGTCTAAGAGGAAGGTGGATAAAACCCAACGCGCAGGGAGGATTGTGACCAGAGGTTTTCAAAATAAAAGACATCATTCAAGTGGGGTTCTTTAGATTTAAATCTTTTTTTTTTGTCTTGGCTTAACTTTTCATGAAATCAGGAATGTGTTAAATAAAAATGATCACTCTTAAATTGACCTCTCGCTGCTTTCCAGGGGCTTGTTTTTTTCTTTTGCCTGTTCTTACCAAAAAAAAAAAAGGGGGGGGGGGTTTCTTGATAAAATTCTGAAAAAATGCTATTCTTTAATGTGAATTTGAATTTAAAGTTAGTTTTGTCAAATATTTTTGATGTGTACTTAAGTGTTTTTTTTGGCTGCAAAAGGCAAAAACCCTCAGAGCTCCAATCGGTTAAAAGAAGCGCTCAGTCATAAGCAGCGTTCAGTGTCCTTCCTCAGCGGTGAGTTGTAAACGGAGGTGGTTTTTATATTCTGTAATATCTTAATGTTTTTCTGTTTTTTTTTAAACGGGGGTTGGTTATTATGTAAGTCACTGTGGAAGATTTGATAACATGTTGTCGACAAACTTCTCCAATATTCTTTTCATCTTGTTGATCGTTGGGGCTTCACACACTCAAAGTAAAGGCGGTGACATTGAGCGGAAATAAGAGGTTGCTTTAAATGTCTTATTTTAAATTGATTTCTCCATGTTGCTGTTCTCTGAACCTTCTGGCCATGCTACTACACTCAGTAATGAGAAAGAGAAGGCGCTTCCTGATTGGCCGTCGTCGGCCAATCGGAAAATCTCCCCTGTGGCCTCGCAGAGGAGCGTGACGAGAGTTGGAAGCTTCCCGGGAAAAATGCAGAGCCGAACCCTCGGTCACCCTCCCTGACCCCGTCTCACCCCGTGACCTTAGCTTCTCTCACCCCTGAATGAACCCTCCATGACACCCTCTTCATCCCCTCTATTACCCTGCCTCATCCTCTCTCACCCTCCTCACCCCTCAGACTGCTGTTCCCACAAACATCTTCAAACCAGCAAACCAAATCTGTCACCGTAGCCTAGTGTCACCCGCTCTCCCCGCCGCCAACCATTGACTCTCCCTGACTCCCGGTGTCGACCTCCCCCGCCAACCATTGACTCCCTTTCCCTCCAATGTGTCTTACGGACTCCTATTAACTCCCACAGACTCTCACTGACTCCCATTGGTTCTGAGCATCTCCTCCCAATGCCTTCCAGTGTCTCCTATTCCCTTCCAGTGTCTCCCTTTGACTTACCCATTTCTCCATCGACTCCCAGTATCACCCACTCCCCTTGCTGTCACCCAATGACCCCCAGTGTGTTCCACTATCTCCAACTAACTCCTACTAACTCAAAATAACTCCCAGTGTCTCCCCTTGATACCTGGCATCTCCAGACCCAATGTCATCCGTTGTCTCCCAATATCTCCCATGGACTCCCAGTATCTCCCACTCCCTGTCAATGGCTTCCAGTGTTTCACACTGACTCCCAGTCTCACCCGCTCCTCCTGCTATCACCCCATGACGCCCAGTGTCTTTCATCGTCTCCAACTAACTCCCACTCGCTCCCAATGACTCCCACTAACCCCCAAACCTCTTGACTTCTGGCATCTCCGGACCCATTGTCATCTGTTGACTCCCAGTATCTCCCATGGACTCCCAGTGTCTCCCACTGTCTCTTAGCATCTCCCACTCCCTCCCAGTGTCCCCTATTCCCTGTAAGTGTCCCCCAGTGTCACCCACTCCCCCTGCTGTTACCCATTGTTCCCCAGTGTCTCCCACTGTCTCTTAGCATCTCCCACTCCCTCCCAGTGTCCCCTATTCCTTGCAAGTGTCTCCCAGTGTCACCCACTCCCCTTGCTGTTACCCATTGTTCCCAAGTGTCTCCCACTGTCTTCAGCTAACTCCCACTAGCTTTCAATGACTCCCGGTGTCTCCCCTTGACTCCGAGCATCTCCATAAACCAATGTCATCTCGGCATCACCCATTGACTCCCGGCATCTCTCACTCCCTCACAGTGTCTCCTATTGATTCTCAGTATCTCCCACTCCCTGTTAGTGCCTCTTATTAACTACCACTGACTCCCAGTGTCCCCTAATGACTCCTGTTGACTCGCGTTGTTACCTACAGACTCCCACCTTTACAGGCCGAAGATGCACGTCTTCCTCAGTCCCAAAAATGTCTGCATCGAAAATGTAAAAATCTGCAGTAAATCTGTCCTACCTTTGTACTGACTTCCCGGCGCTAACGGTGGCGCTCATTAGCTGAAAAATGTCGACGTGGTGCGTCGGAGGGAAATGGAGGCCACGGCGCATCGGCTGTCAGCGACAGTTAGCTGTCTCTCATGTGACGATCACAAAGTTAAATGTGCTGTCAGCGAGTCCACGGCTACAAATAGACGTGTTGGGGTTGGTGTTAGAGCCCCCCGCTCCCGCCACCCAGTCACATGTGGGCCTGTCAAACAAACTCATCGCAAAAGAAATACAAGCGTGAGGTGAGACGAGGCATATCTTTAGTTTGGCGTTCGTCACCCTTAGAAATCATTTTTGTGAAATCAGCGAGAAATGACGTAAAAACAAGAGACGAGATGAAATCGCTCGGAAATTCTTTGCTTCCTGGAAGTAAGTCAGTGAAAATGTACTTCAAACCAGAAAGTAATCAATTAAAATAGGAAGGAAATGACCCAAATAAACCAGAAAACCAATTAGATGGAACGTTCCTTTGATTAAGATGCTACAAAAGTTTACTCATCTGTCTGACGGGGAATTTTTCACACTATCGGCTGCAGCGGGATGTAAAAGGAGCCCAAAGCGCCAGGATGTAACAGGATGTGGCAGGAAGTAACAGAATGTATCCAGAAGTAGAAGGAGGTGGCACAATGTAACAGACAGAACCATGGAGTACTGCAATGTAGCAGAATGTATAAGGAAGTAGCAGGAAGTAACAAGATGTTGCAAAGTAGCAGGGTGTCAAAGGATGTAGCCCGAAGTACCAAGGTGTATCATGGTGTGAGTGTGTGAAACAGGATGCTGCCGGAAATAACAGCGTATGGCAGGATGTAGCAAGAAGTACCGGGATGTAGCCATAAGCAGAAGACCTTAGCAGGAAGTAACTGGATTTATTTGGAAGTAGAGCGATGTAGCAGAAAGTGACAGGATGTAACAAACTATACCATGAATTACCGAGATGCAGCGGAATTTAGGACAATGTAACAGGAAGTAGCAGGATGTAACTGTCTCTGACCAAAATTGTAGAATGTAGCAAGAAGTAGTTGAGGCATTGCGGGATTTAAGAAACCATAAATTACAAGGATGCATCAACATGTAGCAGCAAGTAACTGGATCCAACAGGAAATAGCTGTGACCTCCATTCTCTCGCACCACATGTAGAAGTGAGCGAAGACTCCCCGGCTGGGGGTCCCTGTCCGACCCAGATGCCGGCGGGGGCGCACTGTCACCCCCTGGAGCTCAACGAAAACATCTGGTCTTTGCCAAAAAAACGTTCCCACCCCGGGCGGGTCACATGATCTGGCAGGTGACACGCGCTCCGAGGAGAATGTGCGACTGCGGCGGTGCCCTATTTTCTTCTCTGCAATGCACACACACACACACACACACACACACACACACACACACACACACACACACACTGACCTGCATCCAGGTGGATTCAGGCTGCAGCTTCTTCTCTTTGTATAAAGGGACTGGTTTCTGTTACAATGACGATTCATCGATATCTAATTACTGTGGGGTCATATTTTTCTATTCTAGTTCCCTGTGATTCTCTTGGGTTCTTGCCAGTTCCTTATGGTTATCTTTGGGTTCCTGACCATTTCTGGTGGTTCTGTTAGTTACTGCTGGTTCCTGTTTCTTCGTGTCAACTCTTGTTTGACCTGATGTTTCTGATGGACCCAGCCGGTTTCTTCTCATTTACTCTGGTAAACTCCTTTTCCCATCTGGTAGATCCTGATGTTCCTTGTTGGTTCCTTGTTGTAGCCTGTTCCTTCTAGTCCCCGCTGGTACCTTCATCTTACTTACTGTATGGTTTCTGTTGAATTCTGCATATTCCTTGTGGTTCCTCCTCCTTCCTAATGCTTCCTCCTTATTCTTGCTGGTTACTTCTTTTTCCTGTTAGGTACCTGCTAGATCCTGATGGTCCTTGTTGGTTCCCAGTTGTAGCTTGTTCCTTCTGGTTCCTTTTTCTCACTTACTGCACGGTTACTGTTGAATTATTCTGGTTCCTTGAGGATCCTTCTTGCTTCTGGCTCCTCAATGTCCCTGCTGGTTACTTCTTGTTCCTGCCTGCTACCTGCTAGATCCTGATGCTCCTCGTTGGTTCCCAGTTTAAGCCTGTTCCTTCCGGGTTCTGCTGGTTCCTACTCATTCACTCTGGTTACCCTCTGGTACCTGCTAGATCATGATGGTCTTTGTTGGTTCGTAGCCTGTTTCTTCTTACTTGCTGTACGGTTTCTGTTGAATTTTGCATGTTCCTTGTCCGTTCTTGTCCTCTTGGATCCTTGTTCCCGCCGGTTAGCCTGTAGATCCTCTGGGTTCCTGTTGGTTCCATTTGCAGTCCGTACCTTCAGGTTCTCGCTGGTTCCTGATGGTTACTTATGATTCCTGTTTGTTTTCTGTTTGTTCCTGCTTCTGATACCTCGCTATCCTATCGGTTCCAACCGGTTCTCGCTGGTTCCCCCGGATCCCTGTCCGTTCCCGACGATTCCAGTCGGCCCTGGCTAGTTTCTGACAGTCAGAGGCTTGGTGTGGATCGAACCAAACGGACTCTCCCTTTTGACAGGGGCGGAACTAGGGAAAACTAAACCAAAGAAAATAACTAAAAACAGACTGCAAATGTCTGAAAATAAAATAATAAATAAATATAAACATAAATAAATACAATAGTATTTTAGATTTAAATAATTGTTCACATATTTGAAGTTTTTAAATTTCAGGTAAATTACCTGAAGAAAAAAAGGAAATTACCAAAAACCAAACAGTGTTTGACTTGTTCAGAAATCATCTAAAAAAATGCTTTTTTATAAATATATAAAAATTGCAAATGAATCAAAAGAACTTTGAAAACCAAGACTAACTTGAATTAGCAGGTAAAAGGGTAATTATTCATTTTGTAGAATTCATTTTGCAGAGTTAAATGAAAAAGAAAGGTTTTCCAAACTGAGAGGGAACTTCATCGCAAACTAAATCCCCCCCCCTCCCCCTCCTCCTCCTCCTCCTCAGCGCTTGTGCGATTAAATGGTTTTTGCTCAAAGTCGATGTTGTGACTACCAGCCGCTGAAAATGGCCCACTTGAATGTGACGGAGGGGGGGGGGTTGAGTTTGGGTGGGGGGGCTGGGGGTGGGGGGGCTCCACCTGCGAGGAGTCAGACTGGAGGAGAAAATGGATGTAGGTGACGGTGCGAGTCATCAATCACGGCCCCTGAGGGGAAGCTGCAGCTAAAGCTGCTGTGAAGTGCTATCTGTCAGCTGCTGCCGCCCCGGGACCCCCCCCCCCCACACACACACACACACACACACATTACACCAACTCCTGCTGCACCCCCACCTCGTCAGATCCTCCTCCGCCGTGTAAACATGTGCGGAGGGAGGAGGGTCTGAGGAGGGTCGACCCCCACTTCAGGTCTGCAGGCGGACATGTTTGGGGGGAAAAAAAAAGCTAGCATGAACGTGAGGCGGCGTTAGTTTGTTTTTGTCGTTTTTTTTTTCTTTTGACAAGTAGGAACAAGTGGGTAGGAAATGATCTAAAATGTCCAAGAAAAATGTAATAAAATCAAAATTTAATTAAAGTAAAGAAAGCAAGACATTTGATTTATTTATGGAAAAATGAACAAAAATAGAAAATAACTAACGGAGAATCAGCTAACATTAAATAAAAAAATAAGAAACTTGGATTTTGCAAAAGTGTCAGGAAATGACCTAAATTTCAAAATATATCAGAACACAAGTCAAAGTTCCAGCTGAAAGTCTTTAAAATGTAACTCTGTTTTTAAATCATCAAATTGATTTTTAAACGCATAAATTACCTGCAAATTCAAAGTCATCACCCAACTCAGCTGCGACTTCAGAACTGAAAGAGGAGGACATAAAAAGATGAAAAGACGGTGGGGGGGTCAAATACGTGCCGACGAGCCCAGAGGTGTAAAAAGGTCAAATCCGAGTGGTGTTTGCTTGGGAAAAAAAAAAAGGAAAGAAAAAAAGAGTTAGCGGCTAGTTAATTTACCCCCCCCCCTCCACACACACACACACACACTCCCTCGTTGAATAAAGAGCTCCTCCTCGAATCCGTCGATACGTCTGAAGATGGATCGCGGCACCACGCGCTTATTGATCGCACACGGGCTGCAGATATAAGTATCATTTGTCATTTCTGGGATTATTTGGAGTCCTAGTTAAAACCCAGAGTGGTGGGAGGCTCTGGTAGCGGGGGGGGAGGGAGGTGTCGTGTGTGTGTGTGTGGGGGGGGGCACTTGTCTTCACTTTGATGAATGACTGTACAGCTTTTCTCTGTAATGGGGGGGGAGGGAGGGGGGCCTCAAGCCGCTGTTTGCTTTCACCGCCGTCCAACAACAACAATGCGACGGTCCGAGGACTCGAGCAGTGGCGTCCCGGGCAAGGCGAGCACGGTGGTCCCCCCCACCCCCACCCCGGCAGAAGAGTCGGTTTTATAGAGAAGGGGGGGGGGGTGTCCGCATGTATGTGTGTGTGTGTGTGTGTGTGTGTGTGTGTGTGTGTGTGTCATTGCCACCGCCAGATCCGTGAATGGGAACACACAGCACCAGTTTTCCGTCCGAGGTCGAGGCTTGAAGAGTCAGTTTGGGCTTTTGTTTGGAAAATATGGACCATAGCCCCCCCCCCCCCCCACACACACACACACACACACACACCGCCCGCTTCGGTGACTTTGACGGCGGGCGCGGCGCCAGGTTGGGATGGATCAGCCTGGGTGTCCGAGGGAAGCTCGGCCCGCCAGCAACTCCGGGAAGTTCATTAGGATTTGATTCATTCAGTCGTCGGCTCTCAGGGCAGGATTTATATTCTCTGTTTTATATAAAAACAGAAGGGGGGGGGGGGGTTGCGGGGGTCCCACTCCACCTGGATATCCTGGGAAATAGAATCTTATTAATTGATGATTTATTATTCATGAATCAATCAAAAAATAAAATACAACAAGTGAAGACAGTATTGAATTATTGTCACAAAGGGCAGCATGGCGGTGCAGCGGTTAGCGCCTCCGCCTCACGGCACGAAGGACCCTGGTTTAATTCCGACAAGGGCAACTTTCTGTGTGGGGTTTGCATGTTTTTTCTTTAAATTATTTTTTAAAACTTTTATTGTATTTTATTCTCTGGTTTATTCTCTTGTTTCCTCCCACAGTCCAAAAACATGTAGCAGGTTAATTGGAAAAAATTGGGAAAGTTGCCCAGAATGAGTGGGTGAATGGTTATCTGTATGTGGCCCTGCGATTGACCGGCTACCAGTGCTAACAGATGATAGATGGATGGATGGATATTATTACAATATAGAATTATAGTCAATACTGGAACGGCAAGGTCCATAAAGAGATCTAATAAAATAAAATAAAATAAAAATTAAAAAAAAATATATATATATATATATATATATATATATATATATATATAGAAGTGTAAGGTATATCATCTAATGTAAAGGTCAACTGCTCTGAATTTAAATCAAAAATCCCCACTTGGAATAAAGTAAATATTTGCCAAAAGGAAACAAAAAGGTAGAATTACCCACAACGCACCGGGAAGTGATCAGAAAGGCGTGTTTGAAAGGAAGCGTTCACTTTCATGTTCATTAAGTCGTATTTGGTGGGTGGGGGGGTTGGGGAGTTCCCGCCAAGGAGAGAAATCGAGGAGCAACAAACACAAACGCAGAGACTCCGACATGTGAATGACAAGTAATTATTTCCCTTGTCTGTCAAACGGTGTTGTGATCCGAGGACGCCGTCAAAAAAAAAAACCTTCGGCTTGGGAAAAAGCGTCGCATCCCCCCCTAAAAAAAAAAAAATCACTTTCACGGCCTCCGAGTGCGAGACTGTTTCCAGCCGCCGACGGGGTGGTTTGTCTTTTTTCAGACGGACGGCGAGCGGAACGCTCCCAATCTCGCCCCCCTCGGTGTCTGCGCTCGGCCGGACGCCGCCGTCTCATGGAGCCCCATGCCCTTGTTGTTGTTGTTGTTGTCATCGATGCCAGTCCCACGGCTGGTGGAGAATTTTATTTTTTATTTTAAAAGGTCAAGTCTGAAAACGAGGCCCGCAAATGAAACTCCAGGCCTCTAGGGGGCGCTGCAGGCTCTCTGTGTTGCTAAGAACCTGAGGCTAAAGGGCTAATGGTCTGGACTTTTCGAGTGACTTGGGAATTCAGTGTTTTGCCCAAGGACATCAAAATTTTTGGAAAGATTTGCTGAAAAATTTGGAAAGAAAAGAATGGAAAGTGCAAGAATTTCCCCCCAAAAGCCTAAAATCTGCTAAAAAAAAAAAAAGCCAACTATCAATCAGTCAAAAAAAAAGGAAAATTTTAGAACAAATCTGGATTTTTTTAGAATCATTACATTTTTTAAAAGTCATTAAAAAATGGAAAAAATTAGATTAAAAAAAATATATTTTTGTTTCTGCGCCTTTTGATTTACATATATATTTGTGTGGGCTGGGCGGCAGTGATGGACAGGGTGAAGGTGTGAGTTCTCCTGGGTCTCCTGGACCTTCTTTGTATGCTTGACCGCTTGGATCTCCTGAGCTGCTTAGGTCTCCCAGATGTCAGGGTTCTTCTGGGTCCCAAGCAGTCCTGGGTTTTCTTGCTTCTCCAGGGTCTACTGAACCTCCTGTGTCTTTGCATTCCTCTAGATTTCCTGGGTCTCTTGGATCTGTTTGGCCTCTTGGGTCTCCGGGGTTCTTCCAGGTCTCTGGGATCTCCTGGACCTCCCAGCAATCCTGGGTCTCTGGGTTATCCGGTGTCTCCTTAGCCTCCTACATGTCTTGGTTCTTATAGGCCTCCCGAGCCTCTGGGTTCTTCTGGGACTCTGGGGTTCTCAGGAACTTCCTAGACTCTTTGGGTCTCTTATGCTCCCTGAGCCTCCGGTTTCTACTGGGTCACCTCAGGGTTATCCTCGACCTCCCCTGTCTCGTGAGTCTTCTAGGCCTCCTGAGCCTCTTGGTTCTCCTGGACTTCCTGGGTTTCTTGGGTCTCGTAGGCCTCCTGAGACTGTATGTGTGCCCCTGGGTTCTCCTGAATCTCGGGTTTCTTGAGCCTCCTGAGCCTCTGGGTTCTCCTGGGTCTCCGGAGCTCTCTGGGGTTCCTAGGCTCCCTGAGCTTCTGGGTTCTCCTGGGTCACCTCGGTATTCTCCAAGACCTCCCGGGTCTCTTGGGTCTCCAAAGCCTCCTAAGCCTCTTGGTTCTCCTGGCTTCACCTGAAACTCTTGAGTCCCCCACGGCTCAGGGTTCTCCTAGACCTCCAGGGTTATGAGGGTTCCTCTTGGGTCTCCGGCTTACCCTGGACCTCCTGGAATCTCCCGGATACCCCGGGTTCTCCTGGGGATTCCTGGTAAGCCGCCGGTTGTCCCGGAGGTGGAGGTTATCTCTGAGAGGAGCTCTGCAGTGGTGGGGGTGGGACAGGGCGGGACAGGGTGATAGCGGGTAGCGTTATTGGTGGAAGGGGGGAGTTCGCATCTTTAATTACCGGCAACACGGCAGTGGAGCAAGGGGAGGGGACTGGAAGGGAAGGAAACGGAGGAGGAGGCGAGGAGGAGACCCACGCTCACTTTTTAATTAAGGCCGGGTAGTGTAACTCGTCAATGTAGATTATTGGAGGGATGAGCGTCGATGGCGCCCCCCCTCTCCAGCCCTGCCTCCCCTTCCCCCCCACCCCCGCCCCCCTCCTTTATCTCTGTCAATGATTCAAAGACATGATTTATGGTTCGTCTCCGTCTTTCAGGATCATCCATCAAGCGCCGGCTCCGCCGCAGCGCCACCCGTTGTAAATCATTCTGAAAGCCTGTCACTCATTTCCATTAACCGTTCCTCTGTCACCCCCCCCCACCCCCCCCGCCCCGCCCCCGCCGGTGCACCACCTACAAGCCGTGCATGTGCACGTGCGCTTGCCGGTGTGTGTGTGGGTGTGTGTGTGGGTGTGGGGGGGGTATCAGTTCCGTCCCGCTGCCTCCCCCGCCTACCTTCTTTTCAATAAATTAACCGCTTTCCTTCGTGCCGTGAACGAAGACAAAAGGGCACCTCCTCCTCCTCCTCCTCCTCCTCTTCCTCCTTCTTCTCTTCTTCCTGCGGAATAGAAAAAAAAAAGAAAGAAAAGAAATACACAAATGTCACAGCGTCGTCTGCCAGGCGAAACCGGGAAATATTTCTGTTTGGCTTGACTCCACTGCTCCCAGCGCCCGTGTTTTACCTGGAGGGAGGATTGTTTGTGTGTTTGTTGTTGTTGTTTGTATCTGATTTTCTCAGCAGTTCAAGACTGCGGTTTGTGATGGATGATCATAGGCCTTAGGGTCAACTGGTCATCGCATTTCTCTTTCACTTATGGGGAAATTTCACTCCCATTTTTAGCAGTATTTGCAATTTTTTGGGTCCCAATTAGAACAATTAAATAATAGGAACAATAAATAAATGAATTGTAAACAATTTAAAAATAATGAAACATTAAATATGATTTTACAAATAAAATTATAGAAAATAAATAAATAATATATATATTTTTTTATTGTAAACAAATTCTTGTGTCTCCACCCCCCCCACATTTTTTGCAGGTTTCCTTCATATTTGCAAATTTTTGCTATTTTTTGGGGCCTCACTAGAATTTTTTTTCTCGCTTTTTTTAATTATTATTCTTTTTAATGTATTTAATGTAGTCCTTGCTTATTTATTTATTTTGTCATCTTTTCCTTTCAGCTTCCCCTCCTCATCCCTCCCTTATTCTCTGCCATCTTCTCTCCTGCCACCAACATTCATGTCCTATATAAATAATTAAACAAAAAATTAATAAATAAATTAAAAAAAAAAAAAAAAGACTATTTAAATAGAACAAAATAATTAATTTATAAATAAAATGACAGAAATCAAATCAAATACATAAATATAATTTTATCTTTTTAATTATATGCATATTTTTTATGTCTCCTCCCCAATGTTTTGGAATACTTTCCTCTGTATTTGGTAATTTTTGCTATTTTTTGGGGCCTGATTAGAAAATTGTCGTTTTTTTTTTCTTTTATTTTTTTGTTCTCCTACCCAATTATTAATTTCTACTTCTTTTTCTTTCAGCTACTCCCTTCCATTGAATCCCATGTCCTCTTCTCTCACACCAACTAACTTCATGTGCAGCTTCATAAAAAGAATTAGATAAATAAAAAAATATAAAAATATTGAAATAGAATTAAACAGTTAATTTTCAAATAAAACTTAAAAAAAATCAAATTAATAACATTTTTTTTTTTTAAATAATTTTAAGTTTTTCTGATTTAAGTAAAATGTAGTTTCATCTTTTAGTTGACAGTCCTACATCCTGCTAACTTGTTATGGCTGTTGATCCTGTTGCTGCTATTGTTGCTATTCTGCTTCTTGTTTCCGTGCCCAAGGTGGATGAAGGTGGATATTGCTACAGTTGTCGCTATTGTCCTTGTTGTGGTTGTAGTTGTTGTTGTTCGTGTTTATGTCCCTGTGGTTGTGTTGAGGTTGCTGTTACGGTCCTTGTTGTGGTTGTTGTCAGTAATAATGATAATGAGAATATATGTAGAGCACTTTCCATCATAGCGCCTGGTTGTTGTCCCGTTGCTATGGCTTTTGTGGTGGTTGCTATGGTGTCTGTGATGGCTGCCAATTTTGTTGTGGTTGTCAGCAGCTACCTGTAATTTCTATCAATTTTCTGTGATGTGAAAGGCAACAGCATATACTTCATTCTCATTATCATAATTTTTTCATGATTTATATACAACTTTTTAAGTCAATTCAAGTGATTTTTTTTTTTCCAGGAAACCTTTTTTATGTATTTTTTTTCTTTTTTTTTTCTATTTATTACATTTATTTAGAATGCTGTCATATGTGCCAGTTGCCAAACCTTCACCAGGCAAACCTGGAAGTTTGCACTTCTCTGATAAAAGGAGGGTTGGACGGGGAAGGAGCGGAGTGGGTGGGGGGGCCTGACATCAAATCTCCCATTAAAATAAAATGTGAGTTTATTTATATTAAGAAAAAAGGCGGTGTGTTTTGACGCCTCGCTGCTGCTCGCCCCATCGAGCCAAGCTCCGGGTTTTATTTTTTATTATTATTATTTTTTTTTTATTTTCCTACTCCTCCTCCTCTGGTCTCGCCTCCCGCTCGTCCGCCTTCATCCTCGCCGTGAAGTGTCGCCTCGGGTTCCTGCTGCCGTTCCTGACAGAACCGAGCGGGCTTCTCCGCGGCTTCATTGCATTTAATGAAGGGGAGGAGGATGAGTAGTGGGGGGGGGGAGGATGAGGAGACGGAGCTCCGGTTAACAAACTTGGAAGAAAGAAAGGAAGAAAAAAAGGAAGAAAGAAAGAAAGGTCGCGGCAGAAAAAAATAAACAAATAAATAAATAAAGGCAGCTTTTGTCTGGAGCTCATCCAGGGTGTAATGAAAGAGGCGTAGAGGGAGCGAGCGGGCAGGAAGAGTTAGTCAAATGCAGATTGTTTTAATAGAATACACACACACACACACACACACACACACACACACGTAGGCATTTCTCTATCAGATTGGTGGAGGCCCGACCTTGATGGAGGGCTGTTGTTGTTTGGGTTGACGGCCGGTGTTTAGGGTTCATGCAAAGTTTATGATGCCTGGGCCCCCGGCGTCCCTCAGCCATCCCACCATTTCTGTGGAAGGGGGGTGCTGGGGGGGGGGGGGGTGCTTCTTCTCTCCATGCATAAATACTACAGCCTGACCGATACTTATAGTTTTGTGCACCTCTGAGCTGATCTTTGCTGATTGGAAACTGCATGTTCCAATCATTTGAACAGGCTGCTTTACCTGAATTGCTGTTTTTTTTTACATACACATATCTCTCTCTCTCTCGCTCTCTCTCTCTCTATGTATATATATATAAAACCTTTTTTAAATATTATATATAATATTAAATATTATATATATAATATTTAATAATTCATTATAAATATTGAAACATATGTATACAAATATATAATTAAATATGATTTTTTTCAAATGTATTTATTAATTATTAGTATTCTAATATATATATATGTACATATATATATTAGATATATGTGTGTGTATATATACATATATATACATATATATGTATATATGTGTATATGTATGTATATATATGTGTATATGTATATATACATATACATATATATGTGTGTGTGTGTGTGTGTGTAATAAATACTAATTAATGTACGTTGTTTATACTAATAGATAAATAGTTTTACTGTCTTCCTCCAAACAGGGATCTATAGGAGGTAAAAACTTCAGCAAATATTTGATACGTGTCCGCAGTGTTGCTTTTTTAAGCGCCTTTTTTAGCACCGCCAAGGAAATTGTTAGCTCGCAACAGGACGAGTGTTTGGCTTGGATAATGTTAGAGAAACTTTAAAAGGCAAAGACGCTGCGATTAAAAGTCGTCCAGGTTCGGAAAACCAGCCTTATGTCAGGTTGGCACGACACGTTTTCATACAGACTCTAGTTGAGAAGCTGCGATGCGGTTAGCAGTGATGCATTAGCTAATGGTTTTCATTTTTTTAAAATAGTCACATTTTTGTGGAAAATCTCTAGAGGAAGTTAGCAGATGAAACTGGTCCTGATGATCAGCAAAGATTTAATTCTAAAAAAAAAAGATCTGAAAAATAAGTTATTTCCCAACCAAAAAAATTAAAAACAAAGTGAAAATTAAATCCCAAAGAAATTAGAAAAAATATGGCAGAAATTTTCAATATTTTCAAGGCATCAGCCACAGAGCAGAAACCAAAAAGAATAAGAAGAAAAATATTCAGAATTCAAGGAAATGATTTGAGAGACAATTTTAAATGGCAGGATCAAATTTCTTCAACTTCCTGTTTACACCCGTCTCTCTTCCCCGGACTCATTTTAATTGATTTTTTTTTTTTTTTTTTTTTTTTTGTGAATCTCAAACTCCCCCGCCTCAGAAAAGCGAGGAAAGGGCGACCTCGTACGCGGACGACACCCCTCCTTTCCCCCGCCGCCGCCGTCGCCGCGTCAACCGCTCCTGACTGACATTCAATCAGGGGAATTTGAACCGAGGCGACGTTCTCCTCAGTGGCCCGGCCGGCTCTGACGTGGGCGGCGGTTTTGAGTGGCGTCCTGTAAAATGACGGCGCCGGCTCAGTGACGAGGGCAGGCGCGGGGGCCCAGCCGGAAAAGAGGCGCCGGGGCCTCGTCGCGTCGAGATCGGTGTCGCGGGTAGGTGGCCTTTTTTCACGGCGGCGGCGGAGCTGAAGCCTTGGTGCCGCTCTGCTGACCGGAACTCGAGAGAGGGATCATCCATAAACGCTCCTGTTTGCTCGGAGGAGGGGCGGAGGGCGTGTCACCGTGGAAACCCACCACTGGTGAACTGTTTTCTCTGAGCTGGATGAGCCTTTGCAAACTGCTTTTCAAATATACATACTGTATAGACACATACTGTATATACTGTGTTTATGAGTGTGTATAAAATTGTGTGTGTATGAACTAAAATTTTCCATACACAGTGTGTATATATACACACACACACACACACACACACACACACACACACACACACATTTTTATATATATGTATATATATATATATATATATATATAAACATATATATATAAAATTATGTGTATGTATATATATATACACATATTACAGCATATATATGTGTGTGTATGTAAATTATGGCATATATGTGTGTATATATAATATGTATATATATATACATATATATATATACAAACACACCAATATGTATACATATATACATATGAAACACATATATATATGTACATGTACATATAATGTATAAACATGTGTGTGTGAGTATACATGCACACGTATATATGTAAATATTTTTCTTTTTTGGGGACATTAGATAGAACATTTCTGAGATTAGAAAGAAGACATGATCGATAGAAAAAAAATTCAGCAAAAATAATGCTCGTGAGTCTGTGTGTGTGCGTGTGTGTATGTATGTGTGTGTGTGTGTGTGTGTGTGTGTGTGTGTGTGTGTGTATGTGTGTGTGTGTAAATTTTGCCAAATTTCAAAATGGGCAGGAATTAGTTGACTTGTTTTGGTTTTACTTTGTTTTTATTGACTACCTACCAATATTCTCCTGACAACCCCCGACCCCCTCCCACAACAGCACTATTAAAAGAACTGCAGTAAATTAGCAGAAGTAAAAGAGAAGTAAAAAAGATTTTAATGCCAGTGTTTATGCCACGTATGGGTTTCACGGGGAGAAGCTGTGTTTTATTTATGAAAATGTCCTGGAAAAGAAATAAAGCTCAAAAAAAAAAAAAACGACCAGTGTTTAAAAAGCTCTCTCTCTTTCCCTGTATTTCACTCTAAAAGCTTCGCTGTGTTTTTACTTCACAGGCCGTTGATCGTGAAAACAGTTTTGATTAATTACCGCAATTATTATAATTTTTTTCCTCTTTTTTTCATTCTTTCATTCCCTTTTTTTTTTTTTTTTTTTTTTTTTCCCAGCCAGGGAGCAGCCAGATGGCAGGTTAACAGCGTAACGTTGGCGACCCTCGTACGGTCAATCGGGGGCCTTTGGGGAGGGGCGGCGCCGGGGCGTGCACGTGAGCGCGCTCTCCTCCGTCCTCGGACGCGTTATGCGCCCGCCAAACTTTTGGACGACATTAGAGGATGAAATATTGAAGCGAAGGGTGCAGGAAGGCGAGGCGTTTATCCGCCTGAGCGGCTCGTGTTTAGTGGAGGACGTAATGCGCTTTAAGTAACATCTCCTTCATGCATACGGAAATTAACACATCTTTCTTTTTCCCGTCTTGCGGTTTTGTCCTGCTGATGGAGCGCCAACGAAGCCCACCTCTGAACCGCAATGTCCTATTTGCTCATTCATTCGTTTATTTTATTTTTAACATTGAACGTTCATGTGAGGCGCGACATTTTCTTGAAACAAATCTGATCGAAGGATGCGGACATGCTTGGTTTTTTTTGGGGGGGGGTTTGAAATAAAAATGAAGAAATTATTAAAATTGGTAAAACCACACACAGAAGGTTTTTTTTTTAAATTAACTGTTTTGAAGATGCCTTTAAAATGTTATTTTTTTCACTTTTGCAGATATTCAGAGAGTAACTTCTCGCTTGCCCTTCGTGAGTTTCCGAAATCATCTGCAAAGAGTTGTAACATTCGGCACGGAAAAATATAACGAAACAATTGCGGTGACAATCGGCAAGTCTAAAACAAAAGATACTGCTGGTATTTATATTTATTTCCAAATTTTTGAATTTTTAACATTTTTAGTTTTAGTTTGAATTAAATTTTTCAATTCTAAACAGATACAGATCAAATCCCCATTTGGATAAATGACATGAAATTAAAGCAGATTGTAAATCAACATTTTTACCAGGTTAACATTCATTCATTCATTCATTCATTCATTCATTCATTCATTCATTCATTCATAAACCTCAAAAGGGTTCACGGGGGTCAGGGGCTCAGGCCTGTCCCATTTAGTCCAGAGGGCTATCTAGAACGGCAACAGGATTTTCAAAAAATTGTAGCCATGATTGAAAAATAAATAATTGATGAAAATTATTAAATTATTATATTTGCATCAATTATTGATTTTTCATTCATGACCTCAATATATTAATTGAGATCAATCATTACCCTTTGATATGTATACTGCATATGCATATATATAATGGATATATAGGTATAAATATCTCTACATGTATCTGTGAATGTTAAGAAGAAACAAAGGCCTTGTAAGCAGATTAAAGATGGCGTCTGCTTATTAAACAATTCTTGGTATTCAAAGATGAAGATTTTTTTTCCAAGCTCTTTTGGCAACTCCCTCTTGTCTGCCTAATATCAATTAACCTGCAGGTGAATTTTTTATTTTTTTTTCGTTTCATCGTCGTGTCCCCCGCCCTCCCAGGGCGCCATTTCCTGACAGGAAGCAACCGGGAGCTAAAAAAAAAACAAAAACAAGGTGTTTATGGATCTTTGTCGAACAGCTCCGGGGCGAATTAACTCCTGGAGCCCTTTCCTCACGTGAGCTTCGCAGCCGACATCAGACGCGTCGTCAAGGCGATCGCAGGGTTTCCGTTTGATGTCGGGTGCGAGGCGAGATTCGTCGGATTTGACTGTCGGGTATCAGAGCCGCCGTCATGCTCGTCTCATCAGACGTCGTCACGAAGACTAAAAAAAAAAAAAAAAAGAAGACACAAAAGGCCCTTGCAACTTTTTGAGTTTCAAATGGCAGCTACTTTTCTATTTCCTATTTATAACTGCCGATGAAGCATGCAAATGGAATAAATGGCATTTTTAAATCTGCTAAGCGTGAGAAAAATGGGCGAGACAGTTGGGAAATATTAAAAAAGTAACTCATAACAATAATATCGGGGTGACAAACGGAAAAATAATCGCTCAGAAGTAGCGAGAAATCACCCGGAAACTAACAACCGCATTGAAATGTAGGCGGCTGAAGGACTGCGAGGAGAAAAAGTAAAAAGATACTTGGAAAGCTGCAGGATACTAAAAAGGAATACGCGAGAAGTACTTTTGAAGTATCACTTTAGTACATCGGAGTACTCCTTTGCAGTAATACAGGACGTCTGGGTTGGTTTGCCCGAAATAACTGTAAAACATTGGACATGGCAACACTGCTACAAACTGCACTGGTGTCCAAATGGGATGTAGCATTTATTAAGTTATTTATTTGATTTCCCCCTGGAGATTAACAGTCATTTATCTATTTATAGACCCCTCTTTGTATTGCAAAATGCAAGATAATTTATTTTGTTTTTTTCCCCAAACAAAACAGACCGGATTTTACCATCAATATGGGGATTTTTAAAAATATTTTATATATAAAAAAAAAAAAAATCGAAATTACCTTTAAAGTATAACAATGGATTGTTCTTCATTTTTAATATTGAAATGTTTCACTGTAAAAATTAAAAAAACTTGCAAGGCCTTTTTTGAGACTAAACAGACTTAACTTTTCTGTCATAATGCGCATTTTTAAAAACACATTTAATTTAAAAGAATTAAAATTACCATGAAGTGGAACAATGTTGTTGTTTATGTTTTTTTTTTTAAATTTTACAACAAAAAAAATGAGCCAAAACTTCCCAGGTCGTAAATCATTACTACTTTCCCTGCTAAAGGGACCCCCCTAAACCGGCGGGATCATCGAGCGCAGACATCAGGAAACAGCGCCCGGCCCCCGACCCTTGGTCGTTAGTGTACCCTCACAAACACACACACACACACACACACACACACACACACAACCCACGCCCCCCTCCCCTTTACTTTCCACGGCATAAATCCGTGAGATGAAAATGTCACGGAGCAGCTTCGTTTTCTTGCAAAGAGATTTTGATTGCCGCGCACATGTAATTGATTGTTCCGGCTTGGTGTGTATATGTCTGTGTGTGTGTGTGTGTGTGTGTGTGTGTGTGTGTGTTGGGGATGTCTAGAAATGTCATAACAGTCCTGCTTAAGTCGGTCCCACCGCCAGGCAATCAATGGGAAGTAAAAAGAGATATTGATTTGTGAGCTGCAAAAAACTGTAGCCTGAGACAAGTGAGGAGGGGTTGGGAGGGGCCACAGCGGCGGCGTGGTATTGGGGGGGGGGGGGGCCTGCAGACCTGTCACCGGCACCTATGAATTACCCAATCTCCTCTGAAGATTGTGTTACCGCGGAAACGCGCCAGAGTCCCGGAGCGGGCGTTGCGGCCGTCCATTAGCCGAGCGCCCCGGGCCGCTACGCCTCCCCCCCTCCCTTCCCCGGTTCGCCGGATCAACAGCGGAACCGCTGACCTTCGCCGGGATAAACGCCGGCGCCCTTGCTATTACAAACATCGCAGCCGGCGTGTTAATGCTCGAAACCTTTCTGTTTTCGCTGGAAAGAGAGCGAATGACTGATGGGTTTAGGATCTTGAGGGAGGGGGCGGCAGTAGCAGCGGCGGCGGGTTTTAGCGCATATTGAGATCGAAAGGCTAAAAATATACATTTGTTCTCTAAATATAGGACGGCGTTCTGCGCGGTCGGGCTGCCGTGGCTGCAGCGGTGAAAACCTTTTCTCGGCGGACGCAAAAAAAAAAAGGCATAGATGAAGAGGAAGAAGTATTTTGGCCGCCGCTTCGGTAAATCCGGGGCCTGGCTGTGCCAGGAGTCTGCTCCCACGGATAAAGGTTATAAAACATCTCAGCCCGCCTGATTTATGACGGACACCTCGGGTTTTTTGACCTTTTGCATATCTCTTTCTGAAGACATAAATTTGCAGTGACACAGATTGGAGGCTTTACGACGCGCTAAATCTTCGCTTGTTTCGTCAGGCTACTTACGACGGGCTGCTCGCCGGGAGCCGGCGCTCCTTAAAGAGGCATCGTCTTTGTCCGGAAAAACAAGGCCTTAAATCCGGCAGCGCGGCGAGGCCTATCACGTAAGACAGCTAGAATGCTATTAGCGCAACAGGCTAATAATCCTGTTACAGGCTAATAAGCCCAGGGACACCCTGGGCACCCCTTTTTTTTTGGCGTACCTGGAGCGTCGTTTTACGCCGAACCTGAAGAAGTGTTGCAATTTCTCATGTCGAACACAAATGTAGAAAATTCTCTGCTTTTACTTTGCTTGGGTTTCGATAGAGATATTGATGTTGACACAAAAAGGGGATTCCAATGCATCAATATTTGATGCCAAGGGAACCCTTCGCCAAGCTGTTGATGCATTTGGATGAGAACGTGTTCCGCGCAGAACAACACGGCACAGGAAGGCCCTTCAGTCGGTGATCCAATCAGAGACCTTCTTGCTGTGAGGCGAACCAGCGGGCCGCCAATCACCATAATCGTAACATAATTCTCCCAATTGTTCCTGCCGGAGGCGTCACCGCGGTTCCAGTCGCCTCTCGTACATCCGAGGATCCCGGGGGATTTTAAAAATATGAGCGTCGATGCCGATGAAACACTGCTCACCGATGTCGACTTCAAAGTTGCGTTTTGTTCTGGATCTGACTTCCTGTTTTTGTTGAACGATATTAAGGCTCCTTTTTTTCCCCAACAACCTTGTTTGCTAAGAGTTTAGAAGTACTTTTTTTCCCTCCGTCTGATGGAGAGGCGCTGCCCTGGTGTTTACCTCCCCTCAGATACCGAGATAAGACTCAACCACGGGTATTAAAGTTTTGCAAAGTGCATTTCAGGGATGTGTGTGTGTGTGTGTGTGTGTGTGTGTGCGTTTTTGGATTTTGTGTTTCGTTTTTGGCGGCATTTTTTTTTTCTTGGAGTCCGTATTCAGTCCTATGGGAAAAATACACACATTCTTTGTGTGTATTTCTTGGCTGCCCCCGTTGCCATGGTCACCTGAAAACCGTCACCAAAAATGATATTCCTCACCAGCCACGATTTGAGACACATATTTAGATATAAACACCCTGCCGGGGGTTCTCGGGTCCAAATCCAGTTTGGATCCAAATCCGTTCACTTAATTTATATGTGTGGATTTTGGTGGTTATTTTTGTCGCCATGGTTACTGGAAACATCGCGTCCATTGATTTACACGTTGTTAGGCTTGATGAAAACCCCTCGGGAGGAACCGTCCGAAAAACTACTACTCATTCGTTTCTATGGATTTCTTCTACTTCCGTGTGATTTAGCGTAATTTCTGTTGCCACAGTTACCCACAAAATCACCAAAAGTGTTAGTGGGTGTTAGCCCCTCGAAAAAAAATATGGAGGATAAGAAAATTGCATGTTTGTGAAAGGAATCATCCATTTCCATTTATCCATCACAGCAGCGACACACACTCACACACGCTTTGTTGTCGACGTCTTATCGCTCTTTTCAGTTTTTAGTGACACCTTTGAAGCGCGAGGGCATCAAGCGGCAGCCTGTCACAGCCGCCGGTGTCCTCCCTCACCGCCGGTCCTGTATGGAGGAGGATAAATAAAACATACCTATGTGCTACCCAGAAACCCCTCCCTCTGGATCGGGGGCGTTTCGGAGGCCATCAGCCGTCCGGCTCGGCCAATCATGACTCCCATCTCGCGTTAGATCAAGGTCACGGCGCATTGGGGGATCTGGTGTGTGTGTGTGTGTGTTTCCGCCCCCGTTCTCCGCACACACTCCGAAAAGTCCGAACGTCTCCCGTCCATTAGCCGCCGAGGCGTTTCCACCTCCGGGAGGAGGGGAGGGGTCCTCTGGAGGCTCTTGTGAAATATTGATTTCATGAAAAAAAAAAAAAAAAAAACAGGACAAAAAGCGAGAGTTTTATTTTCAGACGGGACACAAGAAAAAAAAAAAAAAAAACAACTGAAAGGTTCCCGTCGTTCCTCGAACGAAATTGAAAAATATTAAATCGCGCCCACCCGCATGTGTGCGTCAAAAATGCACGTTTTTCCCGACACGGTTGCCGTGCGACAGGGGTAAAAAAAAATTTAAAAAAACAAAAAACCCTGAAGCTGAGTCGGGGGTTCGCTCTTAATTGGATGGTGGGAAACGTGTCAATTAGACATAGCACGGTTTAATTACCTGTTAATTAAAGCAATAATGTTTGTGCGGCGCCAACAGGTGAATAATGGCGGGGAGTAATTGCTGTTTATGAGGCTGTCAGGGAAAATAGAACGCCTTGACGGATCGTCCCCTTTTTTTAATCTTTTTTAGGTGTTTGTTTGAGCTGCTCTCCGGGTTTTGCGTCCAAAACATTTCGCCTTTGGCCCTGGGGGTGTGTCGTGATGGTTTCCGTGGTTACGGGTCTGTATTTTCATCGCAGCTTTAGGGCCTCCATTACTGCCATAATCACCCCCTAACCGGCCGTGGGCGATCAGCGTTAAGAGCTCTCAGAAGAACCGGGGGTCCCTTCGGGTGCCGGCAAATACCGTAAAACGACGACTCCCGGCCAGACGGACCCCGAACGCGTCACGAAGTCGGCAGGCTGCATGACTCAGCCGGCCAACGGCCGTCTGGTAACGAAAACATTTGGGGCGGCGAGAGCCTGGACCGACTCTGAACGGCTCGGACGGAGCAAAACAGTCGTACGGGACCCGAGAAGTGAAAGCATGAATTAGTTAGAAAGATTGTCATCGTGGTCCGACCCGGGCGGAAGGCAGCCCCCCCCCCGACTGTCGGAGATGGTACGGACCGTCAGAGATTGGAGTTCGTAACATCGCTTTGTCCTCACAACGGCGGCCATTTTTAAAATCGTAGTTTATAGATTGTAGTTTTAAAACAGTCACACGTCTTAGTTCTTACTCTATCCATCTTATGCCTCATTTGTTGTGCTTAGCTGTCGCTATGGTTACGGTCACATGATCTGGAGCCATGATTGCGATCGTCATGTTTTTTTGTATGAAAAAAAAAAAATTGGGGAGCAAAAAGTTTTGACAAAGTGCCGCATCTCCTCTGGTGTCTTCCAGTGTACGAGCCCGATGAGGACGGCGCTCTCCCCGACGGCGCCATCACGGAGGACGACGATGGAGAGAACGACGCTCAGGCCGAGGACGAGCGCTCCGAGAAGCCCAACCCGAAAATGTCGGAGGACCGAGAGCCTGAAGCCAAGAGCACCAACAGCTACAGCGAGCAGAACTCCCCGGTCAGCGTCCTCTCCAACCAGGAGGCGGAGCTGGAGTCGCGGCTCAGCGACGCCAGCGACAGACTCTCCGACTTCAGGACCTCCTCGCCGCCCGAGAGCCAGCGGGACGAGGAGAGCCGCGGCTCGGTACAGAAAGACGAGACGGGCGGCAGCCTGCAGAAGATGAAGGCGGCCTACGCGAACTTTCTCTCCGACTCCTACTGGACCCACCTGGGTTCAGATCTGAAAATGGGCAAAAACACCAGCAAAGCCAACTGCGACAGCACCAACGGCGGCGCCAAGAGCGAGTTCGACTGGCACCAGGACGCCTTGTCCAAGACCTTGCAGCAGACGCTGTCACCGAAACCCGCCTCCAAACCCAACCTCTTCAGCTCGGTCCACTTGTACCGCCAGAGCGCCAAGCCGTGCGGCTCCGTCTTCACGGGCGCCAGCCGCTTCCGCTGCAAGGACTGCAGCGCGGCGTACGACACGCTGGTGGAGCTTACGGTGCACATGAACAAGAGCGGGCACTACCAGGACAACAATCATGGTAGACAGAGCGGCGGTGGCGCTGCATCCTCCTCAAAATCCAGGAAGCGCAACCTGCAGGACATGGAGGGCAAGGAGGATGCGCAGAAGGTGCTGAAGTGCATGTTCTGCGGCCACTCCTTTGACTCGCTTCAGGACCTGAGCGTTCACATGATCAAAACCAAGCATTACCAGAAAGTGCCTTTAAAAGAGCCCATCCCCGTCATAACGCCCAAGTTGCTGCCGCCGGCCAAGAAGCGAGCCTTCGAGGTGGCCAGGCCGTGCTCCCCGGACTCCACCACCGGCGCGCCCGGGTACGCCGAAGCGCAGCGGGCCGCCACGGCCGCCAACGCCGCCAACAACCGCTACGGCTATCAGAACGGGGCGAGCTACACGTGGCAGTTCGAGACGTGCAAGTCGCAGATCCTGAAATGCATGGAGTGCGGCAGCTCCCACGACACCCTGCAGCAGCTCACCACGCACATGATGGTGACGGGCCATTTCATCAAGGTCACCAGCTCGGCGTCCAAGAAGGGGAAACAGCTAGCGCTCGACCCGCTGGCCGTGGAGAAGATCCAGGGTCTGGCCGAGTCCGCCGACGGCGGGAAGGCGTCTCCGAAGGCGCACCTGTCCCCGGGGGGGAGCAGCGAGAAGGACAGCCGGGGAGGCGGCGCGTCGGACGGGACGGAGGAATCGGAAAGCAAAGACGACAAGCAGGAGAGCGAGGATCAAAAAGCGGACGATGGGGATTTCAAGTACCCTTATCTGCGAGAGGAAGATCTGGAGCAGGACTCTGGCGGAGGGGGCGACATCCTGAAATCTTTAGCCAACACGGTGGCCTCCGCTATCAACAAAGCTCAGACGGGGACGCCGAGCTGGAGCGCCTACCCGAGCATCCACGCCGCCTATCAGCTCTCGGGGATCATCAAAGGTGCTCCGCTCTCCGCCTCGCCTCCGACGCCTCTGAGGCAGCCGTTTAACCACAAGCTGAGGCCGATCGCCCCCAAGGGAAAGCAGTGCCAAGGTGCCGCCGGCGCCGAGGCTCCCCTGGGACACCGCAGAAGCCTGGACGTCAAACAGGAAAAGGCCGGCGTTAGCGACGGCAAAGACAGTCAGAGCGGCGGGTTTGATCTGGCGGAGAACGATGACAGCGACTGTCAGGACGATGCCTCGCCGTCTTCAAAGCTGGAGGCGGACGGCGGGAACGAAGGGAGCGAGGCGATCAAAGGGAAGCTGAGCCCGGACTTCTCTGACAGAGGCAAGTCGCCCAGCCCCTCTGCCGGCGTCAGGCGCGGCGCCACTTCGGAGCCCCCGGATGACATGGTGGAAACGCTGGGCGTCAACCCGCTCAGCGCGCTGCAGTCGGTGCTCAACAACCACCTGGGCAAAGCCAACAAGCCCGGAAGCTCCAGGGCGGAAAGGCTCTCGCACATCCAGTCCATCTTCGCCGACGTGAACCGGGGCGCCGACAAGCTCGGGGGATCCGCGAGGGACCGGCCCCGGAGCGCCTTTCTCTTCCTGGGCGATGACCAGCCGATAGACCTGACCAAGTCCAAACCCGGACGGACGGGTTCGTCGCTCCTGCAGGCCGGCTCCGCGCCGATGCCCCACAAGTACGCCCTGTCCGACATCGCCGACATGGTCAAAGTGCTTCCCAAGGCCACCACGCCCAAGCCGTCCGTGCCGTCCAGGATCCCGGCCATGAAGCTGGAGTCGGACGTGCGGCGGTTCGAGGACGTGTCGGCCGAGGTCTACTCCGTTCACAAGCGCAAGGGCCGGCAGTCCAACTGGAACCCGCGCCACCTCCTCATCCTGCAGGCCCAGTTCGCTTCCAGCCTCTTCCTGACGTCGGAGGGGAAGTACCTGCTCTCAGACCTGGGCCCGCAGGAGCGCATGCACATCTCAAAGTTCACCGGACTCTCCATGACCACCATCAGCCACTGGCTAGCTAACGTTAAGTACCAGCTGCGGAAAACCGGGGGCACCAAGTTCCTGAAGAACATGGACACGGGCCACCCGGTGTTTTACTGCAATGACTGCGCCTCCCAGTTCCGCTCACCGACCGCCTTCATCTCCCACCTGGAGTCCCACCTGGGCTTCCAGATCAAGGACATGTGCAAAATGCCCGTGGAGAACCAGACCAAGGTGGAGGAGGCGGAGCTGTCAAAGGCGCTGAGCGTCAGGGCGGCGGAGGCCCCGCCCTCGGAGGACGACGGCGACTCCAAGTTCAAGTGTAAGCTCTGCTGCCGGACATTCGCCAGCAACCACGCCGTCAAACTGCACTTGAGCAAAACTCACAGCAAATCCCCTGACAACCACTCGCAGTACGTGGAAATGGACAAGGAGTAGTTCGGGGATATTTTTTTTTTTTTTTGTTATTATTTTTTTTTTTTTTGCAACATTATCCTCACTTTTTTTTTTTTTTTTTATGATAACACACGGGTCAGATACTTCAAACCAGCTTTCTGTTAGCGTCATGCGGTGTGCATCCTTAGAGAATAAACAAATAAAAAAAAACAAACGTTTCACGGCGCCCGGCGGAAACACTGGTTTAAGTAGAAATACTTTGAGGAAACGCCACCAGAAAGTTTTTTTTTTTTTTTTTTTGCACCCTGCTCAAACGCATCACCAGTAATGAAACATGGTACTGCTTGATAATTGCTGATGTTTGCATGCGATAGCCCCGCCCACTCCCCCTGGCCCCGCCCCCTACCCTCGGCTATGACTACTATTTATTTGTATATGTCAAGTTTCAAATTGTACTTCGGAGATGACGAATACTTGTACTTTTACGGACTCTCTGTGACACACACCACACACACACACGCGTGCACGCGCGCACACACACACACACACAAATGTACACACCTCCACCTCCACCCTTGGCCCCAACCACCACATGCCACAGTGCAGATCTATATAATGTATTTCTATGTAAAGACGGAGGTTTTGCCTGTGTGTGTGTGTGTGTGTGTACGCGTGTGTGTGTGTGTGTGCGCGCGCACGCACCTGTGTGTGTGAAGAAGAAGAAGAAGCAGAAGAAGCAGAAGAAGAAGAAGAAGAAGAAGAAGAAGAAAAAAGCACTTTAATAAAACGTTTAATCACCGGTCGAGATTCGGATCCTGTACGTGATTTAAAATAGATAAATACATAGATAAAATAAAGAAATACATAAATAAATAAATAATTAGACGGTTTGGAAACGAGGACATTTCACATGTAAATATGTTTTAGAGGATAAAAAAAAAAGAAATAAAATGAAAATAAAAAATAAGCAGTGTGTTTCATGCGAGGAAGCAGAGAGCGAGGCGGACGGCACCTGTGATACCTGCACCTTTTTTTACTTATTCGAATAAAGAGTTAACATTTGATAACAGCTTGGATTCTTCTTCCTCTTTTATTCTCGTGGAAACTTGGCGAGCCTGGACGGATTTTTCTCTCTATAGCATTTCCACTATATATATTATGACATATGTAAAATAATAATCTTTATTTCATAATTCAAAAACATAAAGCCTGATTCATTTCTAAATGAAATGAAAGGGAACCATTTGGTCACAGTAAGATTTTCATTTTAAAAATTGAATAATAAGTGAATAAAAAGATAATCTGGTTTTAATTTAACATGAAAATCCTGAGACAAAAAGGATTGAAAATAAGAAATAAAATAAAGGATTTAACCATGAATGTTAAAAAAAAGTCCACAAATTTACAAACAAATATTGAAAAAAAATTGATAATAAGAAATAAAATAAAGGATTTAACCATGAATGTTAAAAAAAAAGTCCACAAATTTACAAACAAAAAAAAACAAAAACATAAAAAATACAAAAATAAATTCAATCCAAAATACAAACATACATAATATATGATTTAAATCATTTTTTACCAAATTATGGAGAATGACTTAAAAAATGGAAAACAATTAACTTTAAAAAATAATTGAATAAACTTAAAGAATTTTGAAAAAATGACAAATATTAGAAAAATAATGATAATAAATTTAGGCCCAAAAAGGAGGAGGTATAACAACAACAACAAAATCATAATCTTCTGAGACCAATAATGAATAGATGTTTTTCCCAGATTTACAGTATATATATATATATATATATATATATATATAAATGATATCTCTTAACTGGATTTTGATAATATAACTATTAAACTTGGATTTTTTTAAATAGATTCAATGGTTGGTTGTTTTTTACTATTATTAGCATTATTATCACTTGTTTTGTTAGCTTAGCATTATTAATACATTCATTTGAATATATCAAGGAGATTTAATTGAACGTCATCCCGGGGCAGCAGCAGGAGAGCGAGGAATAGAAATCAAAATAAACAGGCCTGGCAGGGACTTGTTTGATTACATCAGTCGAGTGCAGAAGGGATTTATTGATCTGTTAGAAGTGATCAATATGGTCAATGTTGGATAAAAAAGTGGATCAAAAATTAACCACAAAGATGGATTGTGTTTTCTGTGCAGTGACTGTGTAAAGAATATTCAATTTATTTAATTCATTTCTTTCTTTCTAGATATTGGAAAAATTCATGTAAACATTTGAGCAACTGTTCCATATTTGGTTTTACTGTAAGAAAAGCATGCCGGAATTTGATTATAACTGTGTCTGATTAGCGTCCATCAATAATTTTAACAATTTTCTTCGGGATAAATAAAGTTGTTCTCATTCTCATTCTAAACACATTCATATATAAGGTGTAAAGGAATAAAATAAGCTAGGAAAAAATAAATGAATGAAAATCATGAAGTTAAGATGAATAAATAAATAAACAAATAAATAGATAAATATATAAAGAAAATACAAGTGTTGTTCTGATTAAACCAATGTTCTGAGGTATAAATTAACACTTTTACTGTCTCTTAGTTTATAAGTTAAATGTTCTATTTGTTTTGTTTTTGTTTTCAATTCGTACCAATCATGTCAGCAACACTGTTGCTTCGAGATTCAAAATGTCGACTTAGAACGTGGTGGAACTAAGGGTTAGAACGTGTCAGAACCCAGGGTTAGAACGTGGGGGATCCGATTATTGGAATATTGGAGACTTGGGTTACAACATGGAGGACCTAAGGTATTGAAAGTGGCAAAACCAAGGGTTAGAGTACTGTGGAAACAAAGGTTCAAACATGGTGGAACCACGGGTTAC
The DNA here is from genome assembly GCF_037954325.1 of Fistularia commersonii. Classification (NCBI taxonomy): domain Eukaryota; kingdom Metazoa; phylum Chordata; class Actinopteri; order Syngnathiformes; family Fistulariidae; genus Fistularia; species Fistularia commersonii. Next base: position 7,722,811 of record NC_141297.1, on the reverse strand, counting down.
ATCATGGTGGAACTGAGTGTTAGAACATGGAGGAACCAAAGATCAGAACTTGTTTGAACAAAGAGTTTAAAAACATGGCAACAGTGAGTGTTAGGACATGGTAGAACTGAAGGTTAGCATGTAGTTGGACCAAGGGTTGGAATATGGTAGAACCATGGGTTAGAATGTGGCAAGACCAGAGGTTAGAATATGGTGGAACTGAAGATCAGAACTTGGTTGAACTGAGGTTTGGAACGTGTTGGAACCCAGAGTTGGAATGTTGTTCAACTAAAGGTTCAAGCATGGTGGAACTGTGGGTAAGAACGTGGCAGGACCAAGGGTTAGAACATGCTGGAACCAAGGGTTAGAAGGTAGTTGAACAAAGGGTCAGAACATGGTAGAATCGAGGGTTAGAACATGGTAGGACCAAGGGTTGCAATGTGGTTGAACTAGGTCAGGACTTGGTGGAACCGCAGGTGACAATGTTGTGGAACCAAGGGGTTGGAACATGCTGGGACCTGGAGTTTGGATGTAGTTCAACTAAAGGTTAGAACATGGTGGAACTTTGGGCAAGAACATGGTGGAACAAGGGTTAGAATGCAGTTCAGCTGAGGTTCAGAATAGAGAAGAAACCATTAGTTGCAATGGGGCAAAAACTGAGGGGTTAGAAGATGGTTAGCATGTAGTTGGACCGAGGGTTTAGCACAGGGTGGAACCACAGCTTAGGACATGGTAGAAGATTTGGAACATGGTGGGTCCAAAGGTTAGAAGATGGTGCAACCGTGGGTTCAACTGTGGCAAGACCAAGGGTCAGAACATGGTGGAACCGTGGATTAGAACATGGCGAGAAGCAGGTTTATAACGTGTTGTGTGAGGCGGCGGCGGCGGTCGTTGGCCCTAGCAGGTGTTTATGCCACGGCGTGGATGAAATATGGCGTCTCCTCCTTGTTCTTCCTTTCACCTAATGCCTCTTAGATAGACCTCCAAGATAAATCCAGCGTCCTACTTTATTGCTTCTCCGCCAAAACGCTGCCGCCGCCCCGCTCAAGATGGTATCATAACAATTAAACATATTTCCTCCAGCTCTATTATTTCAAGGCTATTAAAAATAATTGCCTCCTAAATTCATAAACATTTTATGCAATTCATCTCTTTTTCAAGCCATCGGGTCCTCAATTACCTCCACCCATCACACCGCCGCTTTACAGCAGCCGCCGCTGCCAACGACGTCCTGGGAGGAGGGGGCGGTTGGGGTAATAAAATAAAATGATATAAAAAAAAAAAAGAGGATTCTCACGTGCGCGGCGGTGATTCGAGTGTGTGACACCGACTTGCCCCCCATTGTCGGCGGCGAGCAGGCAATCAGCTCGTTCATCAGGCAGCGCCCGGCGCAGTCAGAGCCCCCCCCCGTTTATAATTAGGGCCGAGGAGGCGCAGATTAAAGCTGTAAATTATTTAGCGCCTCCTTTTCTTCCTCTGTCTATCTTCATCCCCCACTCCATCCCCTGACCCCCACCCCTCCATCCAGTTGGATGGATGGATGGATGGATGGATGGATGGATGGATGGATCCCTGATTTTTCTGCAGGGGGGGGGGGGGGGGGGGGGGCGCTTCGGGTTAGAAGGTCATGTGACGGGACCATTCCATCAGGGGAAAAAAACAAAAAAATAAAATAATATAAATAAATCATAGAAATTAAAAAAAAAAAAAAAAAAAAAAAAAACGCAGATAAATAAATGTAAAAAATATCCACAAGTGATTGGTTGATCAACAATATTAATTATATCGATTTTAAAATGTGTGATAATATATTTCTTAATATATGCATATGAATTTTTACATTTTATTTTCTGGAGGGAAAAAAAAGCCGATAAGTTAAAAATAAAAAGATGAAATAAAATGAAAGGGCTATGAGCTGAGACCACAGGGTCTCATTAAAAAAAGCAACGAGCTGGAAATGTGAACTTTATTTGCATCTAATTTGGAAAATAAATAAATAGTTGTTTAATAGAAGACATTCCAGGAGTTTTTGACTATGGAAACAATTTCAGGGTCAGATTAAGAAACAAATTACAATAACTTCAATTATTTTATTCATAGTTTGAGAAAGTTATCTGTAGAAAATATCAGACTTTTTTTTTATTATTGTGGGAAAAAAATTCTTGAAAAATTCTAGATAATTTAATTCAAATTTAAAATAGATGAATTCTCAAATGTTTTTTTTTCTATTTCCTGGGCTAAAGCATCTCGACCCGACCAGCCTGGGCCTGTCCGTTTTGTCGGACACATTTTTTAAAATAAAGATTCAGGGGGCATGGAAGGGTTAACGCACTCTTCTCTGTTTCCTCTGTTTCTCCCAGGAAATGTTAAGCTCCATCGATCTGCTTTTATTTATATTTTCTTTGTTAGTTCAGCCAGGGTGAGAGTGTAAGAGTGTGTGTGTGTGTGTGTGTGTGTGTGTGTGTGTGTGTGTAAGCTTGCAAGCATCTTGAGGATTCGGCACCTCCAGCTTCGCTCAACGCTCCAACAAAGAGCCGCTATCGTCGGTCTAATCGCAGCAGGAAATTACTGCTTTGATCGTAATTTTCTTCTAACGTCTTCAGGGATTCATTGTTAGCGCACACACGCGCGCACACACACACACACACACACACACACACACACACACACACACACACACACACACACACACACAGTAAGGTCCTTCTGCAATCACGAATACAGCGCTGATGAGATTGAAGCTCATTTGCTTGCATTGGTTAAAGGCTCACTGGTGCCTCAAGTGGAAAAAAATTGAATTACATTAATGATGTTTTTAAGCAACAGATTGATATTTACTGAACGAAGATTTTGCCATCGAAATTACAAGATGTAAAAATACCTGAAGAGCGTGAGATGAAGAATCAGGGGGAAAAATTACGAGAAATCAGGATTAAATCTCAAAAAATGAGGGGAAAAATAACACAAGTACTCTCACTTTCACTTTCACTTTTGTGAGCGTGTATATGTGTGTGTGTGTGTGTGTGTGTGTGTGTGTGTGTGTGTTGTAGTGTTTAATCGAGGGCCTTAAAATTAGCCTGAAAAATGACAACGGACAAATAAGTGTCCAACTTGTGCATAAAATAGAGAAATTAATCAAATTTTAAAACCAAAGAAATAAAAAATAGAAAATTTAAAGCCTGGAATAAAAATGTCAATGTGCCATAAGTTTACAGTATGTCAGAATGACTTATCAAATTAAATGATACAATTGAAAATTCTGTTAATTTCAACTGCATATAAATGAACATTTGGTAAGATGTAAATAAATTCACCAATTCATGGAGGATCCAAATTTTTTTAATCTTGAAAAGTTTCACTTAAAATCTCACCTTTTCCTGATCATTAAATCAATCACAGAGAATCAATATTTATTACAATCCTAACACAATTGGGCAAATAGCCACTCCGGGGTCAATTTTGATATAACCTTTTTCACAATTGTGTGCATTTTCTCTATTTGAAAAACTGGTTATTTATCATTGAAGTACGTGCGTGTGTGTGTGTGTGTGTGTGTGTGTGTGTGTGTGTGTGTGTGTGTGTGTGTGTGTGTGTGTCTGTTTCACTTTTGGGGGCAGCTTCTATTACATGTATTACGGTCTCCATATTGTTTCGTCTGCATTTTCAGCAATAAGCTTTCCTGCATTTCACATTCAGCCATACACACACACACACACACACACACACACATATATTATTGTTATTTTAAAGGTCATATATTTTTCCCTCTATTTTGGTTACAGAATTTAGCCTTTATACATAAATTTCAGTCTCAGGAAAAAAAAAAAAGGAAATAAAAACAAACGCAACCCCCTTCGAAGCCTCTGGAAAACAAACCAAAGCAAAAAAAGAGCTGCTAAAACCTTCCATCTGATAAATTTCACCTTCCGTCAACTGCGAGACAAAGAGCGAGGACGACCCCCCCCCCCCCCACCACCACCCGTTATATATCACACCTCCCGAATAGCCCTCAGTCTCCCACTCCTAATGGTGCTCTTTCAAATATGCTAATTAAGCTGAAAAATAATAAATTATATATAATTTTTTTTAAAGCGATGTGATGAGGGGAACACATTTGATCAATCAGGCGGGCCCAAGCCCCCGGTGCCGCATATTCATCGTCCATCATGAATATGAAACTACAGCCATTCATCACATATCAGATGCACATTTGTATCTTATTAATCACAAACTTCTGTCTCCTGGAGGAGAGAGAGGGGGAGAAAAAAGAAAAAAAGAAAAAAGAAAGGTTGAGGATGAGAAGGAGTCCGGGAGGTGTGATGTAAAAATGCGCGAGGCCTTTTTCGGACGTGTTTTTTTTAATTTTTCTAAAGAATCTCAAACATCCAGTGACGTTTTCCGTTTTAATTACTTCCCCCTCTTTTGCTTCGATATTCAGTCGCAGTGATTGATGACACGCATCTCGCATTCTCTTTCTCTCTTCTCCTTTCGCTTTGAGCCGCTGATTAATCTGATGGCGTCTTGCCGGGTTTTGGGGGCGTTGTTTTTCAAACGGTGCGTAAAGACGCCGCTGTGTAAGTGTGTCTTTTGTTGTTGTTTTTTTTTCCATCCCCCGAAACAATGGAATTCTTCTCATGCAAAATTCCAAATTAATAATCACCTAAATCCAGGTGGAAATGTGGGTCATACGGGATTCACATATAGTGACCACCAGGGGGCGCCATAATGAACAACGCTATCATACAAAGCCTTTTCTGCCCCTTATTCTTGCAGAAAATACAAAATACAACAGTCTGCAGCCAGCAGTGCACTGCAACAAAGCTGCTCGGCTAAGCGGGGGCTAAGCTAGCCTAGCATGCATTTACATGCATTTACTGAATTATCACGTCATAACTTTATTATATACTTAAACCGATATCTTTCAAATGTTACAAAGTGACATTATTTTGACATTAATCAATACTTCTGTCATTGAAAAAAAGTTTAAAATCTCAGACAAAAAATTAAAATGGCAAATCCCTTCAATGTATGCATTCACAGTGATAAATAAAATCCAGATAGTGTTAGCTGACCTGCCTATTTTCTGAGCATGTGTTTACATGTATCAGCATGTATTTACTGAATTAGCTTGCTTGTTGACGCTTTTTACGGTTAAGTCGATATTAAAAATCGACATCATTCTAACATGAATTGATACTTCTGTCATTAAAAAATTCATCGGTAAAATCCTTTCAGCGTGTGTAGATTTAAAAAATAAAAGCTAACATACGTAACATATGTATTCCCGCCAAAAAAATAAAAATGCTAAATCCAGATACCGCTAGCTGAGCAGCAGACCTGCTTCTTTACAGAATAAATAGATAAATAGAAAAATAAATAAATAAGCAAATAAATAAATAAGTGAAAATGAACGCCGCACGGAGGTTTCCGCAGCGGATGAGAGAACTCGCCGCTGATTGCCAGCACTTCATCAGAGCGTCCGTCATGTCTGCCGGCCGGCCCGCCTCCGGGCGCCACGCCGCCTCAAATTGAAGCTGACATCCTCCAAATATGAAAGCAACAAATCACACGTTTTTATTGGGCTTAATCTCCAGCCCCCCCACCACCACCATCACCACCGCCGCTGCCACACACACACACACACACCCTGCAGACGTCAGCACAATCATGAACGCTGCTCTTAATTCTTGCCGACTGGCTGCTCGCGCCTCCCGAGCGTCTCTGGACGAGCCGGGACAAGAACCGCCGGACACCGGGGGACGGTTAGGAACGAGGGGGGGGGAGTTGGAAGGGGGTGACACGCTCATTAGGAGGCTCTAATGCGGCGGTAAGAACATGTGCGGCGGCTGACTGACCCGCGGATGATCCGCAAACACTGATTAGCCGCGGCTGCGTTGAAAGGCGTCGGATGTCGGTGACTCACCGCGTTCATTCTGCCGACACTAAAACAATCTCATCCCATATTCTCCCCCTCTTTTTGCATGTGAATGTTTTTTTTTTTTTTTTTCCCCTCCAAGGGGACATCGGAGAACCGTGAGAACGTCTAATAATCCAAATCCCGAAGGAACGTACGCGATAAAAAAAAAAAAAAAATCCAATCGTCCGTTCATTTCCGTGATCGCGGTTCTGCATGGGAACGAAGACTTGGCAGGTTTCTGCGGACCCGGGGGGTTGTTGGGGGCTGGCAGGGGTCTCAGGAGTGCAGGTGTAGAACAGCACTTTCAGGAACCTATTTTGTTCTCTGTTTTCCAGGTCGTCGGTTTTGCTGTTTTGTTTGAAAAAAATCGATAACAAAAATGTTAAAAAATCACCGAAGCTAACCATAACCAGTTCGTTTAGATGGCCTAACCGAACAGTGTTGTTTTGATTACTTGGCAGCTGAGATCCTACTTCGGTACAAACACCTCGCATCAGAGGATGGTGTTCTGGATTACGCGTTCAAGACTGCATTCCTTGGACCCCGTTTTGAAAAGAAGCGAGGCCCTCTTCGGATCATGAGTTGTACCGGAGTTGGAAATTTGAAAAATTCATTTGTTAGTTATTTATACTGCTTATCCTGCACCGCGGGTTGCTGCGGAATTGAACCAGGGTTCTTCTTGTCGCGGGGCTAAAAGTTATCGTTGCTAAAACTTAAGCTGCTTCGCTTCGACAAAAGAATGCAGATTTGATTCGAAAAGAGGTTTGGGTCCCGGGTGCGGGCATTTATTACAGAGGTCGCCGTGGAGACGGGTCACCTGACGTTCTTCTCCTCCTTCAGCACAGGAAACAAATTCAATCGGAAGTGAAGTCACTGTCGGACGATAAAGTTTAAAAATGTTTTTTATTCTTAAGATTAAAGTGATAAATACGGAAATACCAAGAAAACATCCGAAGTGACAGATCACGCGCCGGTCGGACTCGGCAACGAAAAGCGTCAGCGCCTCCGCTCTCTGGCATCCGATCTCTCCTCTGATTGGTCCGATGGGAAATTACATTTCAGAACAGAGCGTCACTGATTGGCCCGGACGGGAACGTTTTGGGTTGATTTACCGGCCCATCCTCCTTTCCACATTTTCAGCGGGGCGGAGTGGCGCCTTACAGGGAACACCGTTAACGCAAATTTGGCTGCAAACATCTTTACAGGCCTCTGTGCACATTTGTGTGTCTATGAAGGTGCGTGTGTGCGCACGTGCACGAGCCATAACAATTACAAGGAAAACTGCCTGGAAAGGATTTGACTGTCAGCGGTGCACAAGGTCGTCCTCGCTCCAAACTAATAGCCGGAATTGGACGGGGGTTGCGTTTGGACCCCTGGAAGAGTGTCAGGAGAATTCAGGGTTTGTTGGCTCCACTGCTGGCACCGCTCAGCGAGGGCCAATGAGCTGTTTCTCCTCGCCTACATAAATTTGCAAGCGAGCTGAAGCGTTTTCTCTTCTCTTCTTCCTCCTCCTCTGCCTTAGTTTTATTTTACTCCAGGCCCCTGTCAGTCGGAGAGAATAAAAGGCCCAGAGATGCTGGTTTGTCACTTGCTACAACCTGGAAGCCAATGAGCCCATGAGTCAAAACCCGACCCCTGCCTGACGGTGCCGGTACTGTTACGACAAATTATATCGTCCGGTACGTCATCCGGACAGAACCGACCGAGAACTGTTCCGTGATTGGTCAGATATTATAAGTGGGTGTGGCTAATGCAATAAAAGCTGAGGCGTTGAAATCTCCGTTTTTTTTCTGCTGGAATGTAAAGTGTACAGCAATGGAGGTATGACGATATCTAGATATTTTTGTGTATTGCGTAAAAAGCCATGCTAACGGCTGGTAATTGGTAATGGCCGGCAAATTCACAAAGGCCAAATGGCTTGTACCAATAAAGAAGAGCAGCGACATTGCGGCGCCTCAAAGCTGAAATTTAAAACGGTGGAATGACGACTGTCTCACCGTCTGCAGTTGTCACCATGCTGATGCTAAATTATCAACTTTCACACTTTAGGATGTTTTTGCAGCTTTGCAGACCCTTTCCAGAAGGGTCTGTTTCTTTCTGCGTTGGAACAGCAGAGGAAGCAGGGACAAAGGAACACTTCAGCTTCAATTTATAGTCATGGTCTTCTTACGGTTCCATAGAAACTCAAACTTGTTGATTGGTGGAACTCATAAGCCACACCCATTACAAGATACTTCCTTGCCGAGTGCCATTTTTAAAAACTAACAGTCACTGGTCAGCTGTACTCTTGCAACAAAATGGACAGAAGCAGCGAGGGGCGGACCGACTTCTGGCCTGCTGCTAGCGAACAGCGGGAGTTCCTCACATGGCAAGCTATCCGTCTACCTCTTCTTCGGTGGTTTGTTTTTGAGCGTGGTGCGTAAAGTGCATGTCACACCGCTCCCTTCTGTGGCCCCTTACCGACCCCTAGAGGAGGAGGCTACTTCCTGGAACCAAACTCAAGCAAGACAGTTTCAGAACGTTTTTGTCAGAAGCATACAACTCCAACAAGCATACAACTCCAATGCTTAGCGTGCCTTACATATGGGCGGGGCCTATGAGGACCCCCAGATCAAACTTTGCTTGATCTGGCAGCTCCTGAGGGCCTTTGCCCAGGCTTCTCACGGACTACGTGGAGGCCTGAAATTGAGAGAGATAGATATCCGCTAATGAAACATGGAAGGAGGTTTTTCATTTGGAGGTTGCAGACTACAACGCGGGACCACCGGTTACTCAAATCCCGCGTGTGAGAAAAAGAAAAAGAAGGCCGAACGAGTTCATCGACGAATGGAATCTGACGGCCGCACTTTTTCTCCAACGGAAAACAAGTTGCACTTCAGGTCTATCAAAGAGCACCGTCGGGTTATAGATGTGTAATAGCGCCGTTTATCAGCCCCGAGCAACAAAGTGGGTGAAACACGGAGTCGCGGTGACAAACGAAACAAAACGAATCAAAGGGCGGGAGTTTCATCGAGAGGCCGCGTAATCGATTGTGTCTTGTCAAGGCCGCGCGTTCTCTCCGGGTTCTCGCCGCTGCAGGGGTTCCGTCAGAACATGAGACAACGCATTCTGATCAGAACCCGCCGGAACCCCCCCCCCTCCGACACGCCGCTTTTTGATTTCAACCACCGGATGCATCCCGTGTGTCTGTCACTCAGCCAGAGTGAATGGCAGCGAGGAAGAGGAGGAGGGCGGTGATAGATGGAGGGGTGAGAGAACCCCCCCCCCCCCCACATCCACCCCTCCCTCGGCCTCTGCCGGAGTGTGTTGCCCCGCAGCAGGCCGCAGGTTGTACGGGCTTTGCTCCCTTGTAATCCGTCTCGGTGTGTTGCTGCCGGCTCCGGAGTCACCTGTCACTCAACCTGACAGGAGCCGGCGCTGGCGCTCGGAGATCCCAGCTATTTCTCTCTGCGTCTGTAAACACGGCCCCCCCCCCACACTAGCCGCCGCCGGCCCACGGTAAGAGGGAACTAAAAATACACACGGAAAATCCACCCGCCCGCCGAAAACTACTAAATGTTGTTAAGTGAACCAGAAGAGTATTTTTTTTTTTTTTTTTTGGTTTGGAGAGGGAGGGGAGGCGAGGGGGGGGGGGGGGGCGGCTGCCTGAACTTCAATTAAATGCAGAACGACGGCAGGGTGGCGCTAATGTGACGTGACGTGCAGCTGCTGCTCCGTTTCCGTGGACGCCGGCGCAGATGGAGGACGTCCCGGAGTTCCGGCGGCGAATCCGCCCGTCAATCTCGCCCGCGGTGTTTGGACATGAGCGGCAGAATCGGGAGGCGAAGCTATTGCCCCCCCCCCCCGTCCCGTTACAGAGGGTTACCGCCAGGTGCAAAACTACCAGAGGAGAACGGAGGAAAGTCAATCGAGTGCCTCCATCCCAGTGTAAGCTAGACTTGAAAACCGGTTCTTGAGGAAAACCCCAATGACTTTAAAGAGGAGTTGGACTCTTTTCATTCAAATTGGGAATCAAACGCTGGAAACACTCCGGCTACAGAGAGAGGCACTCCACTACAAACTGTGTGTTAATAAAGATCTTTCGCACAGAACTCGAAACTCAAGGGAACCCTGACAACTTGGGATCCGCAATGGAAATGAGGACATACGGTACCTCGCGACAGCGGGGACTTGTCACGGGACGAGTCTTCTTCATTGACTCGTGAGTCGACCCGGACTGAAACCCGAAACAATTCCTCAACCATTCGAGTCTTCTCCGGTAACCGGGGACTTGAGACTCGAAAACCCCGATGACTCAGACCTGTAGTTCTTCCTCGTTGACCCGTGAGTCAAGGAATTATAATAACTTACTGCGCTGATGCTTGAGCTGCCCCACATCAGGTTAGGCACCAAGTTAGGCTATGCAGTGTGTGTGTGTACGTTTGTGTACGTCTTTGTCAAAAAAAAAAAAAAAAACAAAAAAAAAAAACTCATTAACCCAAGCTTACTGTTCTGTATATTTACTGTGCATCTTGTATTTGCAAGTGTTATTTGCAGTCCTTATGTCCTCTATTGTAAGTTGCTTTGGATAAAAGCGTCTGCCAAATGTAATGTAACTTCTATACCATCTGACTTCCAGGATTAACGGATATCCTTGATTCAGACTTGGACTCAAAGAATGGAGACTTAACTAAGACTAAAGATAAAAGCACTTGACCCCATGTTAGTGCCATTTTCCATTTTTTTGTAATTTAGTCTCAGATTTGGCTATAATATTATTTAAAGTATATTTTGGTGATTGTTGATTATAGCATAATTATTTATAATTTCTTTCTTGTATTCAATTTTGCTTTTTCGTTGAGTACATGCTTATTCATGGCACATGTATTCATGTTTAGGTTAACCGAATAAGGTTAGGAGCCGGCGCTAAGCTATGACGTGATCAGTTCACGTCTGTATGAAGGTGAAACTGTTTTGATACCTGTCAGATTCAGTAAAGGACGGAGCAAACACACTGTTTTCTACCGTCGTCAACAGTAAACACGCGTAGAGACTCGTTCTTTCCGTCTTAGAGTGGTTAAATGAGTGAATACTTTGGCAAATACTTAGAGGGAACTTTAGCCACTACACCGCAGGCCACGCGTTAAAAAGGAAACTCCCTATTTGAATAGGACATCGAAGCCTGGGTGAGGAAATCAAAACAACTCAACTAATTGACTCGTCTTTGTAAACTGGAGACTCCAGACCCAACTCGGACGACAATAAGGCCCTTGACTCAAAATTGCAAGTTCAAAAAAAGTCTCCAAAACCTGACAAACTGGCCTTGAGTGACGGTAATGAAGACATACAGGGCTGTCTCAGAAAATTAGAGTATTGTGATAAAGTTCTTTATCTTCTGTAATGCAATTAAAAAAACAAAAATGACTTTTTCGTGATATTCTGATATTTTGAGATAGGATTTTGAGTTTTCTTAAGATGTAAGCCATAATCAGCAATATTAAAATAATAAAAGGCTTGCAATATTTCAGTTGATTTGTAATGAATCCAGAATGTATGGCATTTTTGTTTTTTGTAATTGCATTACAGAAGATAAAGAACTTTATCACAATATTGTAATATTCGTAGACAGGCCTGTTGGACTTTGAGGAGCAGGTCGTTGACTTGTGAGTTGACCCGGACTCAAACGCCAGCGTCTCTGTGAGGGAATGAAATCAATTATTCAATCATTTGACTTTTCTTTGGATACCGGTGACCTGAGAGTGAACTGGAAAAAGTGCCCTAAACAACATGCTATGCGCTAAATGTCTTTTAAACAGAACTCCACGACCTGAAGGAAAGTCTGAGGACTCGATACTCGACTCGGACAAGAAGGAAAAGCGCTCAACTGCAAACTGTGTGTTCAAAAAGTCTCCAAAACATGAAACAGAAGATGAACAGTAGCCTTGGAGAAGCAGTCTCGGAAGAGACTCAAACACCGGAGTCTCGGCGAGGATCAAAACTACTCAACCGTTTGATTCTTTCGGTAATTAGCGGACGTGATACTCGACTCGGACTAGAGTAGAAGCTACCGGAGTCCAGCTTGGGGGAACCCTTTGGGTAAAAATCATGGAAAAGGTTGAGTTTTCGGGTCGAGTTGTCCGTTCGCGCAGCTTCCCCGTTGGTTCTGCACTTCCAGATCCCACAGGAGCGTCAGAACTCGAAAAAAACAACAAACATTTTCCCGAACCCTCATCTCGCTGCAGCTCACGCCGCGGATATCAGCGGCGCCGGATCGATCCGATGATGTAAATGTGAGCAACGCTGACGAGTGGCGGCGGCGGCGGCGGCGGCGGCGGGGGTTGTCATGGCGCCGGGAGCATCGGACGCGGACGTTTCCGGTCTTGAGGGCCCCGGCCCGGTGCGCGGACGGGGAAATCAATACAGCGTTTTGTTATCTATCTCTATCTGGGAAGTTAAAGGAGAGGGATGGCGTGTCAGGGAGCGGGCCCCGCCGCAGACTCGGGCGCCGATCCGTCATTGCCGCCAGTCGCTCAGCCTTTTTCCTGTGTAAATCATGCGTCGCGCGGGCAGCGAGTTCATTCTCTGGCCACCGAATATGTTTAAGTCCTTGGACGCGGACATCCATTTTTCACCGCTGATCGAGTGTTTCCCCGCAGTGGCGGAACCTGTAAGTAGATTATTTTCTGACGCAAAGGGGCCCTTTTTCCTCGCGCGGCGGGATCAAACAGGGGAGAAACGGCGTGGCGAGCTGTAACGAGTGATTGATACGTTTTAATTACTCCGCTTCTCTTCGGGCGGGGGTGTGTCGAGGGGGGCGTTGGCTGTCAGGGGCGGATGAGGTTTTAACGTGACAAACGCTCGACGAGGAACGCAAATGACACACCTGCGAGTAGAAGGCACGAAGGCGGCGGATAAATCCGCGGCGAGCCGTCAGTCCTGCGCGCGTCAAGGAGGCCTCGGCGGTATGGGGAGGGTGCCACGGCAACGGCGGCGGCGACAGGATCCAGAGGCCAGGCAGGAGAGAGGAAGCGTCAAGGAAGAAGGGCCATAACCACACCGTGTCCTGGATTTTGGAAAAAAAAAAAAAAAAAAAAGAGAGAGAAGGTGAGGGGCGGAGCGAGTTGTCATAGGTAACGTGGCAAAAGATCCAAAAAAATCGGGGGAGAGAGTCAAACCTTTTTTTGTTTTTTTTTTGTAATCATACAGGCTGTCATTGGGTGAGAGGCGAGGTCCACTCGGTCATTCACATCTAATATAGAGACATATTTAAAATGAAAAATAAAAAAAGAGATGAATAAATAAATGAAAATTTATTTATCACTTTATTTTCGGCTCATTTTTAATTGTACCTTTTTTTCTCTCTATATATATTTTATGTCTAATTTTACACAAATTGGTAATCTGCTTAACGGTTGCTATGCTACCTCTTGTGCCCCTCCGGGACAAATAGTTTCTCTGATTCTGATACAACAATTCACTCTGTCATCCACCTCTGACGGAAACAAAATAAATTCCCTCACTCGTTCACACATCTGGGCAATTTGGTGTCACCAGTGAAAGTGTGGACTGTGTGAGGAATCCCAAACAGAACATGGTGATGTATAAATATCATACCCGATACGGGTCCTCAATCCAAATCCAATCCGTCTGAATAGAGTCGTCACTTTTAATACTCCCCGACGTTGGAATTGTAAGGTCACCCTGGGAAACCGTGGGTCTCCTCAGACCCCCGCCTCTGTCAGCTGGAGAAAAAAAAGGGGGCAGAGACAATGAGACGATGGCGGCGGCGGCGGCGTAGTAATTCCAACTCTAGAATTTCTAGGCAACTATAGGATCCACGGTGAGGTTGGTGGAGGAGGGTCTCAGCCTCCGTATCAGAAAGCCGTAGCATCTGAGAGCCCAAAGGCTTAAAAACTAACACAAAAAGTCTAATCAGACCAGCAATCCCCGATGTTAATGAAGGTGTCACACATCGCACAAAGAAAGTTGTGCCTGGCAATCTTCCATTTTTCGGCTGCCTACACCAGTGACATTTCATCTCACATTCAAAGAGCGCCGGGGCCCCTTAATGAAATGCATAATTAACATATTCTAATTGTGCTGAGCACAGTGATGGTTTTGACAGAGCTCACTTTCCATGTCTAATTCAATGCTAATTTAATCTGTTCTTTTCCCGCCGACATGACCTTTCTTGATTGAGTTTCACCGCAAAGAATTTTTTTTTTTTGATGGATTGATTTATCAACCTCTTGGAATGCGAAAAAAGTGCCAGTTTTCAGACGACGGGGAAAAGGGGGGAGGCAGGGGAGAGAAAAAAGGTTAAAAAAAAAAAAAAATCAGGTGACTGCAGACGAAAAAAAAAAACAATTTAAATTAAAAAAAAAGAGGTTCTAATGGTGGCGTGTCTCAGTCGCGAGCGAAACGCGTCTCTGAACGCTGGGATTAAGAGGAATCCAAAGGCGTTGTTACGAAGGCGGCGCCGTTCAACCAATCCCCCTAATCTGAGTGTTTACCAAAGGTTGGTGCTGAGCTGGCAGCTCCGAGTATCTCAGCCCACTCAGCTTATTCTTTTTTTTTCCGCAGGAGAAAATTGGATTCAGCAGAGGAAAGAAGATCCACGAACATTTCTTTCTTTTCCTTTTCTTTCTCCTCCCCCCATAACGCCTTAACAGACAGGATGGAGTACCAGCACCACAATAGGAGATCTGATGCATTTCAGGGGGAAATCCAACAAGGGAGATTTCAAATGCAGCAAAGAAGAAGCACAAGAAATCAACAGCGATGGTCCCTGCTGTATTTAAAAAAAATAGAGTTAAAAAAAAATTATTATCAGAGAAATGGAGGCAAAGGCCCCGTTTCCACAACGACATCCCGTTACTGTTTTCAAACAGCTCCACGTGCAGATGGCCCTTAGATGTGCTGCAGTACACCAGTGGACCAGTAGGTGGCGCTGTGATTTAGTGATGAACTCCAACGCACTAAAAAAAAAAGTGTGGCACCAAAAGCGGATGTAAATGTCAACAATTGCACGCAATGGAGTATTTGCGTGGACCGAAAATGAGGTTGCGCTATTGCTAGGCGTGACCCTGAACCACAATATTCCCAAAGGATGTAGACTGGGAGTCATGCCAGTAGAAGTACTTCAGAATACTACTGAGTACTATGGAGTCCACCATTGTTGTTATGGTCAACCCAACCACACATTGCAATTGACTAAAACATAAGTTCGCACCCATTCTCAAAGAGCTGCATTGTCTCCATGGAGATGGAGATGGAGGTATTTGCAGATCTTTCCACTCTGGAGCCCACTGATGTTTTTAGGGTCTGCAAACACGTTCTTTGCGTAGACAGACGTCCATAACGCAACTGCTTTTTCTTCGGTTTTCACCCAAAAATGTTGCCATGTCAACAGAGCCACAGTGTAGCATTTAGAAGCCTATGTCTTAGTCCAGCTGGCGCCACCTGGTGGATAAAACATACATTGCAACGAAGATAAAGTGGACAAAAACAATCTGATCCTTGCTTAAATCTCTTCTTTTTTTTTAACCCAATACTAATACATTATTGAAAGAAACTTGGGGGGAAATGATAGAAAATATTTTTTTTCTAATTTTTCTTTAGAAGAGAAACAATAAAAAGAGACAAAAAGAAGAGTTTTAAAAACATGGGAATAAAAGAATAACTAAAAATGAGTTGTAACTTTTTCTTTATTTTCTTGTAAAATACCTGAATGATTTGAGGACAATAATAAACAATTAAAACGTAAAAATAAAAAAATAGTCACTTGCCTTTCAGGTCATTATCATCATTACATTACTTATGTGTGTGTGCATGTATGTGTGTGTGTGTGTGTGTGTGTGTGTGTGTGTGTGTGTGTGTATGTGAAAATAATCAAATCAAATTGAAAAGAATGCCTCTAAGTTTCATGCTAGCAAACTTCAATTTTCCAATTTTCCGAAATAAAATAATAAAGAAAAAAACAAAATACTTGTATGTGTGTGTGTGTGTGTGTGTGTGTGTGTGTGAAAATAATCAAATCAAATAAAAAAGAATGCCTCTAAGTTTCATGCTAGCAAACAAAAATTTTCCAATTTTCTGAAATAAAAAAATAAATTAAAGAAAAAACCAAAATACTTGTGTGTGTGTGAGTGAGTGTATGTGAAAATAATCAAAACAAATAAAAAAGAATGCCTCTAAGTTTCATGCTAGCAAACAAAAATTTTCCAATTTTCCGAATTAAAAAAATAAATAAAATTAAATTAAGAAAAAAAACAAAATTAATAAAGCAATTTTTTTTTTTCCGGAGAGTGGGGAGGGAATGACACTCCTCTGCGTCCCCGTATGAGGCCAGGAATCCGAGGAGGAGGAGTAGGAACGCCGAGCCGTCAGTCACTGCGATCAGGGGGAAGCGCGGGAGATGGAGGAAGGGTGGATTATGCAGAGCTAAGGGTGGTAATTGAACACCGTCAGGCCCGCCCTCATTTACACCCCCCCTTCACCCCCTCCCGTCTCTCCACGCCGCCTCTGATTGGCAGCTGTACATGAAATGCCACATCAGTTGAAAGTATGTTGTGAGCCGGCACTAACAGCCCGCCGGCTCCGGGGAGACCTGCCATATTGTAATTTGGTTATCAGGCATGAAGGAAATAATTCCGAGTGCCAGGAAATGTGAGGCAGAATAAATGCCTCGTTGCCGCAGGTTGCCAGGGGTGACAGTTCTTATTTAATGTACAAGAGCGTCCCGTCGCCTGAAGATTTGGTGGGGGGGGGGGGGGGGCGAGGGGGGTAAACCTGACAAGCCCCCCAACACCACCTCCCAAACAAAAAAAAAAAAAAATCAGCGTACAGCTTCGTGTTTATCTCGCTAATTATATATTTTTTATTCTTGATGTACATTGAAATAAAATATTGGTATCCAAAGACAAAGCTAGCAGGCGGTGAAGTGGTGGACCCCCCCATCTCACTCTTTCACCCCCACCCTTCTGCACGCCATCGCATCATCTGCTTGACACAAAGTGAAAGTGGGCCCCGAACACAGCCACTTCGCTTAAGTAGCTCGAGCCTTATTTGTTTTGATGTGCCCGGATAAAAAAAAAAAAAAAAAAAAAATTTTTTGTTTTTGTTGTGAGTTGAGGGGGGAGGGGGGGTTCCCTCTCGAGATGCAGCTGTCACACTGTTTAAAAAAAAGAAATAAAAGAAGAGGAAGAAGAAGAAGAAGAGGAGGAAGCACCCCAATGCTGCCAGCAGCCCCCGGGGCGAAAATGAAAACAAGTAAGTGGCAGAGATAAATCGTGCCAGCCGGCGTCTCGCTGACGAATCGGATCAGACGCAACACCGGCCTTAATGGAGGTCCCTGCGGCGGCGCTGGGCGGGGCCACCGCCACGGGGGGAGGGGCTCCAGAGGATAGCAACTATTACTGCTAAATACAGCGGGGATACTTTAGATCAATTATTTTGGCTGGCGGGCCACATTTCTTATTTAATTTTTTATGCGCAGGCCAACTGGGTATCATGTAAATTGAACAATATGAAATTTAAATATTTAAATTTTTTGGCATTTTTATGTCAACTTTAAAATCACACTTTTAACTGTACTAACATTGTTTTGTATGCAATCGTCCATACAAAATTTAAAAAAAAAAAAAAAAGAATTCAAAACGTTCAGATATTTTCTAAATTCAATATTGATTGAAAATACACATTAAAATATTCAAAGAAAATAGTTTGCCGCCGCCGGATTAAAAAAAGCAGAACGGGCAGGATGTGAAAATGCCCGAGTCTGCATTAGATTAACTAGATTATCTACATTAGATACTGTAGCTAGATAGCTAGATAGCTAGATAGATAGATAGCTAGATAGATAGATAGATAGATAGATAGATAGATAGATAGATAGATAGATAGATAGATAGATAGATAGATAGATAGATAGATAGATAGATAGATAGATAGATAGATAGATAGATAGATAGATAGATAGATAGATAGATAGATAGATAGATAGATAGATAGATAGATAGATAGATGTGTTCTTCGCCTCCATCATTCAGCCATCTTTGAGAAAAAAAAATCAGATTCTCCTCTCATGTCTTTTCTTTTTCATTGAGATAGCATTTCATACATTTCATTTTTCTCATGTGTACACAAAACTTATCTATAAATTATATTTACACATTATAATTTTTTTGAGCCATATTTTTCGTGTTTTCTTGAGGTGTTTTGCGCCCTCCAGTGCCATAATTTAGAACTTCTTCTTCTTCTTTCGGCTTTTCCCGTTAGGGGTCGCCACAGCGAGTCAACTTTCTCCATCTAACCCTATTCTCTGTATCTTCCTCTCTCACACCAACTACCTTCATATCCTCTCTCACTCCGTCCATAAATCTTCTCTTTGGTCTTCCTCGAGACCTCTTGCCTGGCAGCTCCAATTCCAGCATCCGTCTACCAATATATTCACTATCCCTTCTCTGTACATGACCGAACCATCTCAGTCTGGCTTCTCTGACCTTCTCTCCAAAACATCGAACATGTGCCGTCCCTCTGATAGACTCATTCCTGATCCTATCCATCCTGGTCACTCCCAAAGAGAACCTCAACATCTTCATCTCTGCAACCTCTAGTTCTGCCTGCTGTCTTTTGGTCATTGTAACAGTTTCTAGTCCATACATCATCGCTGGTCACACCACTGTCTTGTACACCTTTCCTGTCATTCTGGCCGATAGTCTTCTATCACATAGTACCCCTGACACTTTTCTCCAGCCATTCCAACCTGCTTGGACCCGTCTCTTCACCTCTTTTCCGCACTCTCCGTTGCTCTGGACTGTTGACCCTAAGTACCTGAAATCCTCCAGCTTCTTGATCTCCACTCCCTGTAGCCTCACCGCTCCACCCGAGTTCCTCTCGTTCACACACATATATTCTGTCTTGCTGCGACTAACTTTCATTCCTCTCCTTTCCAGAGCATACCTCCACCTCTCTCGATTTTCCTCTACCTGTTGTCTGCTCTCACTACAGATCACAATGTCATCCGCAAACATCATGGTCCATGGGGATTCCTGTCTAACCTCATCTGTCAGCCTATCCATCACCATTGCAAACAAGAAGGGGCTCAGAGCTGATCCCTGATGGAGTCCCACCTCCACCTTGAACTTCTCGGTTACCCCTACAGCACACCGTACCAGTGTCTCACAGCTAGCATACATGTCCTGCACCAGTCTAACATACTTCTCTGCCACTCCAGACTTCCTCATACAATACCAGAGCTCCTCTCTTGGCACCCTGTCATATGCTTTTTCTAGGTCTACAAAAACGCAATGCAACTCCCTCTGGCCTTCTCTGTACTTTTCTATAGCATTCTCAACGCAAATACTGCATCTGTAGTACTCTTCCTAGGCATGAAGCCATACTGCTGTTCACAAATGCTGACTTCTGCTCTCAGTCTAGTTTCCACTACTCTTTCCCATAACTTCATTGTATGGCTCATCAACTTTATCCCTCTGTAGTTGCCACAATTCTGCACATCCCCTTTATTCTTAAAAATAGGCACCATCACACTTTGTCTCCATTCTTCAGGCATCTTCTCACTCTCTAAGATCCTGTTGAATAATCTAGTCAGAAAATCTACCGCTGCCTCTCCTAGACACTTCCATACCTCCACAGGTATATCATCAGGACCAACTGCTTTTCCACTCCTCATCCTCTTCAATGCCTTCCTCACTTCACTTTTACTAATTTTTGCTACTTTGTGGTCTACGATAATCACCTCTTCTACCCTTGCCTCTCTTTCATTTTCCACATTCATCAGCTCTTCAAAGTACTCTTTCCATCTTCCCATCACTCTTCTAGCATCTGTCAATACATTTCCCTCTCTGTCCTTTATCACCCGGTCCTGTTGTACATCCTTTCCATCTTTATCTCTCTGTTTCGCCAACCTGTATAGATCATTCTCACCCTCCTTACTATCCAACCGAGCATACAAGTCATCATAAGCCCTTTGTTTTGCCTTTGCTACCTCTATCTTTACCTTTTGCCACACCTCCCTGAACTCCTGTCTGTTCTCTTCAGTCCTCTCAGTATCCCATTTCTTCTTCGCTAACCGCTTTCTCTGTATACACTCCTGCACTTCCACATTCCACCACCAAGTCTCCTTATCTACTTTCCTTCCAGATGACACACCAAGTACTCTTCTACCTGTCTCCCTGATAACACTAGCTGTTGTTGTCCAATCATCTGGAAGCTCTCCCTGACCACCCAGACCCTTTCTCAACTCCTCCCTGAAAACCATGCAACATTCCTCCCTTTTCAGCTTCCACCATTTTGTCCTCTGCTCTGCCTTTGTCCTCTTCATCTTCCTTGTCACCAGAGTCATCCTACACACCACCATCCTATGCTGTCTGGCTACACTCTCACCTACAACTACTTTGCAGTCACTGATCTCTTTCAGTTTACCTCGTCTATACAAGATGTAGTCTACCTGCGTGCTCCTACCTCCGCTCTTATAAGTTACCCTATGTTCCTGTTTTTTCTGGAAGAAGGTATTCACTACAGCCATTTCCATCCTTTTTGCAAAATCTACCACCATCTGTCCCTCTGCATTCCTATCCTGGATACCAAATCTGCCCATCACTTCTTCATCCCCTCTATTGCCTTCACCAACATGTCCATTGAAGTCTGCACCAATGACCACTCTCTCATTTCTGGGAATATTCTGCATCACTTCATCCAACTCATTCCAGAACTTCTCCTTCTCTTCAGATTCACATCCCACCTGCGGGGCATAGCCGCTAACAACATTGAGCATCACACCTTCAATTTCCAGTTTCAGACTCATAAGTCTATCTGACATTCTTTTCACCTCTAGGGCGTTCCTAACACACTCCTCCTTCAAGATAACTCCTACTCCATTTCTCTTTTTGTCAGTACCATAATAGTACAACTTAAACCTTGCTCCTAAGCTTCTAGCCTTACTACCCTTCCACCTGGTCTCCTGGACACACAGTATATCCACCTTCTTTCTCTGCATCATGTCGACCAACTCTCTACCTTTTCCTGTCATAGTCCCAATATTCAAAGTCCCTACTCTCAGTCCCAGACTCTTTCCTTTCCTCCTCTCTCTCTGCTTCCGAACACGCACTCCTCCTCTTCTTCTTGTTCTTGTTCTTCGACCCACAGTAGCCCAATTTCCATTAGTACCCTGTAGGTCATCAGTACCAATGGCGGCCATTGTTAACCTGGTCCGCGACCGATCCGGTATGGTATAGTTTTGGTTGACTCGCATATTTGGTTTTGGCAAAAGTTTTACGCCGGATGCCCTTCCTGACGCAACCCTCTGCATTTATCCGGGCTTGGGACCGGCACAGGGAGACACTGCTCCGTGCCCCCCCAAGGCAGGCTTGGAGAGACACGGGCCAGTGCCGCCCTGAGGCTGCATTTAGTGCCATAATTTAGAATTACAACAACAAATCAGTCCTTATCGCTTCATCAAACGAACCACTGCAGGTAAACAAGTGGCGGCAGGGATCGGCCCCGTCCCCTCCACCTCCATCCATCCATCTATCAGTTCATCCGTCCATCAATCCATCCTTCCATCTATTCGGTGGCCCATCTATCTGTCCATTCATCCATTTGGTTCATCATCTTAATTCAGTTTATCATCAATATATCTCGCCATGTATCAGCAGATCCACCCATCCATCAGTTTATCTATCCATCATTCTAGTATCAATACATCTTGTTGTCTATCAGTAAATCAGTCCATCCAGCCAACAATCTATCCATTCATCAGTTTATCATCAATACATCTCTCCATCTATCAGTGGATCAGTCCATCCATCCATCAATCTATTCATCGTTCATCCATATCACTCATATCGTCCATTTATATATCGATCGTGTGTTTATTTACAAGTCCATCCATCCATCCGTCCCATCTATTGATCCACCCATCAGTTCATCATCAATACATCTCTGCGCCCATCCATCCTAATCCACTGATCTATCTATCTATCTATCTATCTATCTATCTATCTATCTATCCACCCATTCATTTGTCCATCTATCCATCTATCCCGCCGCACATCCCTCCATCTATCAGTCCATCCATCCATCAATTAATCTATCCATTCATCCACATCACCAATATATTGTCCATTTATTAATCCATCATCGATTGATCCATCTGTCCATTGTGCATTCATTCACAAGTCTGTCCATCCATCGGTTTGTCATCTACCCATCGATCTATTGATCCGCTCATCACTTCATGATCAATACATCAATCCGTCCCTCCTTCCCTCCACTGGTCTGTCATCAACTCATCCATCTATTGACGCAACCATCTATTGATCCACCCATCAGCTCATCATCAATCCATCCATCCATCCATCCATCCATCCATCCATCCATCCATCCATCCATCCGTCCATCCATCTGTCCATCCGGTCTGCAGAGAGCTCCTCCCCGGTTCCCTCCGTCTCGTCCCTCGTCCGTCTGCCGGAGCCGTTAAAACTGACACTTTCATCTGACGAGGCCGTGGCGAGATTCAAAGAGGTAAACATGGGCAGCATATGGACAGCCGGCGCCGCGCATCACGCCGGGTTGCGGCGACGGCTGATCAAACAGGCTCCGTGACAGTTTTAGACCGTCATTACGCGCAGACCGCCGGCGGCGTTTCCTTGGCTGGCGGCCACAATTGGCGGGATGTCAGTCCGGCGAGGCGTTAAGGAGCCTAATGATGTTCCCGGTCCGGGGTCCCGCCGTTCCCTGGCACCGGTGGGCTTCGCCGCTGCGGGCGTCGTGGCGCTCAAACGGCAGGGTCTGCGTTCATTAACGCGGTAATAAGCATTTAATTTTACACCGGGAGGCGTCGAACGGCGTCCCCGCTGCTGGACGTGGTCATATTTTACTTATTCTTTTTTTTTTTTTTTTTTTTAAACTTTACGACTAGAACTCATCCTCTTGTGTGGCTCCGGGGCATGTGTGTTTTTTTCTGCAGGAGTCCCATCTAAAAAAGGCTAAAAGAGCAGGAGAGAAATTTTTATCTTTTATACGGACTAATTGTTGGGGTTTTGACCCCAGTGACACCAAAGGGAAAATTAGCCAATTGTAATTACAGTGTAATAACCGCAAGGCTCTATAAAATAAGTGGTACTACAGTATAAAGGTTTTAAATCATCCAAAATTTGACAGTAAGGACATTGTAAAGCATATAAGTGCTTTAAGGTCATGGTAATAAGCCTTGGTCGATAGGTTGTAATAGACTCCTGAGCTACGATAACTAGTAATAAATGCTTAATAAAGGATTTGTTTATCATTTTGGAATTGGTTTTCTTCGCCTGGGGAGAAAAGTCAATATGAAAGTTGAGAACGGCATGAAAGCAGTATTTTAAGTTTTTTGCAGAAAAACAGTTGTTAAGTGTAAATGAATGGGTTGGTAACAGACAAAATAGGCTTAGTGGAAGACGAGGGCTGTCAGTGAGGACATACCGGAAAAACTCGCGTTGGGTATCAAATCAAGCTAAAAAAAAAAAAAAACACGAATCGAATCACGTGTTGTTTTTAAAAATGGAAAAAAAGGGCTTGTTAATATCTTTCCGCCTTCGGTGGAAACCCCCTCCGCCTGTCTCCGGTTATTTTTTCCAAATCATACCGTTCCACTCACAAGTGCCTATCACACATTATAACACGTATTATACCATGCTTATTACTGCTGGGTTAAATCCAGAAGCGCACGAATATCAATCATTCATCTGCTTCAGACATCCGGCTGGAGAAAATTCAAAGCCTGGGGAAGTCAACAAAAGAACAATTTTGGTAGAGAAGGTACAGAAGAGGAAGAAGATTTGTGGTATTTGCCTTAAACCTTTTCTTTTTTGTATTTGTCATGGATCACCCAAGATGTCCAGAAAATCAATGTATTAATGAATACATTGAGTAAATCAAAACAAAGTGAATCAAACTGAATTTAATTGAGATATTTCCACAAAAACGTGTTTCTTTACTATTCAGGATTTTTTTAATGTAATTAATTTATTATTATTTATATTTAAATAAAAATGATTGTTATGGGGAGTTTTTTTATTATTATTATTATTATTATTATCATTATTATTATACTCAATTATGGAGGAAATAGTGCATTTCTGCCTTTGCACAATTAAAATTGATATTCAGACACACAATTAAATTATCAAAATTTAGCAAAAAGGCCAACCTTCCACCGCAAAAAATAAAAATAAAAACATGCATCAGCTGTATAATGTCATCCAGGATTAAAATGATCATAGAAGATAAGTAGATGGTAAGCGGACTGTGACGTTACGCAGATGACACCGTGATCTGCAGTGAGAGTAGGGGGGAAGGAACTTCTAAAGGAGGTGGAGGTACGGCCTGGATATATATATATAAATATATATCGCACAACAATAGAAAAATAAAAAAGAAAGAGAGCAAAGCCTTGACTTTTCAGGCGACAGGTGACAAAGATGGAGAGTCTCAGTGTTTTAAACCTCTGACGTCTCCGACATCGTCAACCTTCCCAACTTCCAAGAACACGTCAAACTTCCAAGTCACTGGCATTTCTTTCTTTTTTTTTTTTTCCTCTCTCTGTCTCTCTCCCTCTTTCTTTCTCTTTTCTCAAAGGTGTGAGATCGGAGATCGGAGGGGAGGAGGGGAGAGGAGTCACCTCACTCAACCGAATCAACATTTCAAAGTCTTTCACCGGGACCTTGACTTTTTGCGGTGGCAGATCACAGGGAGGCGGCAGCAGTTTGGCGCCACTCATTTACATCGTACAGAAATCTGGAGCTGGTCTCAGTTGTGAAAAGGACGAAATTTAATTTTCATTTTTTTTTTTTTTTTTTATTTCAATGAAAAGGAGCAAATTTGAGACCAAATGAATCCATGGGACTCTTCCTTGTTTTTGTTTTTTTTTTTGCGACTCCCCGAAGGAGGCCGATCGGTGGCCTGTCAGCTGATTAGTCCTCCTGATTACCATTTAGAAGAGGAAGAGGAAAAAAAAAAGAGGAGGAAGAGGCTCCCGCCGCTGGATTATTTGCATTCCCATTGAGCGATGATTTAGCGGCGAGGGCGCGGCGTGATTAATCCCGTCGCCGTGCCTGATTGACAGGGTCACGTTGAGGCGGAGGAGGACGAGAAGGAGAAGGGAGGGATGAAGAAAAACAGAAAAGAGCGGGTAAAATAGACACGGGATGTGTCAGCTGTTTTAATTTCGGGGCGGCCCCGGCGTCCTCGCCACGAGACGTGACGGCTGTATAACAATACATTTTTTTTTTTTTTTTTTAAAAAAGGGATAAGGGAAGGGAAGGGCGAGGGGGGGGACAAAGAGGGAAAAGAGCTCACTTTATTGGACAGATTTAATTACAGCGAGTGGAGATTAAGGCAGTCGATCCACTGAGGTGTGAAATTAACCCCCGGTTACTGACGAAGCTCCGGGGCGGAGGCGGAGGGGTGGGGTGGACGGCGACCAGCATCTGACCGCTCGGAGGGGCCGCTCGATATCAGAAATCACCTTTTTTTTTCCAAAAAACAAACATTAGCATTAGCATTAGCAGAGAGGGATCGGGGGGCCGGGTTATTCGATCTGTTCAAACGGCAAACACGAGCTGAAATATGGCAGCCTGTTCACATCACGGCTTGCTAACGTTACCTCTTAGGCCCTCTCGCGCCCTCCCACTCGAACCCATCCTCCCTCCCACCGTGGGGCCGCGTCACGGACGGAAATTGGGGGGTGGTCGGGAGCGGAAAAACAATTTAACACGCAGAAATGGCTTGATGCAATCTGCCTCGCTCTAAATGCTGCTGCGGACGCTCTGGTGGAAACGGCGCGGCTCGTCTTATCCGAGGAGGCGGCCCGCATAACCCTGTAATAACACATTAACAAACCCAAGAGCGAAATGAAATTCAAATGGCGACTCGATATGACCTCGATACGTGCAAAAAAAACAAGAAATGTGACGTTCTCGTTCGGCGGATAGACGTTGAACCCCAAACTGGGCTAAATGCTTGGATAATTAGCGGTAATTAATGATCAGGATGAGAAGACTCGTTTTTACCTTTAAATGATCCCATTAGCGCCTGTCACTGTCAAAGGGCCCCAAACAGCGTGAGTGCAATTAGCGTTTCCTCCAGGATTTCCTGTAATATATTTAAAATTAATAAATAAAATCTAATTTAAAACATGAATCACAAACTGTCAGTTTTTTTTTTCTATTTTTGTATTAAAAATGTTCTTATTGTTTTTTGTATTTTTTTTTACCATATTGTGTTTCTCACAAACTATGATGAATTAATTTATAGTCATCAATGTTGACCATGGGGGAGCACCGTGCTCCAGGAAACCAAAAAATAAAAAATTTTTAAAAAAGCTAACCAAAGTTATATCAAAATACTTAAACTTCAAAATGAAACTCAACTTATGATAGAGAACTGCAGTTCACATAGTACCGCATCATTTATTGTTTTATTCTGAAAAAAAACATAACTTTACCGAAATACTACATCATCTGCCGGACAGAATCTGGGAGAAAGGGAACGCCTGTCAATCAAACAACTTATGAGGTAACCATGACAACCAGTTACAACAGGGGGCAAAGACACTCCTAGTCTTAAGGTTAGCATGCAAAGACACTCCTAGTCTAAAGGGTTAGCATACAAAGACACTCCGAGTCTTAAGGGTTAGCATGCCTGGCTAGCGAATGTTAGCGCTAGCCAGTCCCGCGCTGGGTTTCGGCTAGCGTGACCATTTCCCCCCCGAAGCCTCCCCCACCCCTCATCAGCCCCATCCTCCCGCTCAGCCGACGGCGGCGAGAGGGCAATAAAGTATGTCCCGCAAATTTCGCTCCCGCCTCCGTAGCAGACGAGATACGAGGATGTAGCGGAGGAAGACGGCGCCCAAATGAATTCAAAGGCCATAATTCAGCCCGGCCGGACGAGACCCGGGGATGAGTCACGCCCCGGCGACTAGCGTAGGCCCCGGGGCCTGGCGGCGATGGCGAGCATAAATTCAAATTATTCCGGATGTGCACAGGGGGGCTGCAAATGGCTGCTGGACAGAATAACGTTGGATCTGTAACAAGAATCTGACACCGGAGGGTAAAACCCAGGTGCTTCCGATGGAGACGGCCAGGTGACGGGCTTCCGGAGTTAATCTGGCGTTAATCTCGAGTTGATCAGTCCTCCCCTACATGTGATCTGATGGTAAACCTCTCACTTGTGTTCAAGACGTTAAACCGATGCCTTTTTCATGGAGGTTGAACCCAGTTGTTTCTGATGTGGACAACCCAGCATCAATCTAGAGTTAATCTAGAGTTAATCTAGAGTTAATCTGCCGCACCCCACATCTGATGGTAACCTGTGGCTTGTGTTCCGGGGGTTAAATCAGTGCTGGTTCTGCAGGTGTTTCTGGCGGGGACGGACGCCCGACGGGCTTCAGACATAATCTCGGTTAATCTGGAGTTAATCTGGTGTCCCCTGACAATAAAATCCAGTTATCCAGGATGTTAAAAGCGCCGTATTCTGTATTCTCTCTGCCACCACCCCCTTATCCGGGAATAATCGATAATCTGGAATCTCTCCCACAGGAAACAGACGACCTTCCGATGTTAACCCGCTCCCAACCGTCATCTGATTCATTTCACGACTCTGGGAGGGGAAGGAGGGGGGGGGGACTGACATCACGTCGGGTGATTTCTCCGACGGCGAGCTGAAGTTGTCCAGATATCGAGCGGACGCCGTCGGGGTGATAAAGTGACGCGAGACTGACACCTCTTGGAGTGACGGGCTCCTGACGGGAGGCCCCGCTGTCAGCCCTCTGACGTCTTTCTGATATTAATCTGATGGATTCCCATCTTCCACGCGTCTAATCAATCCCGGGCTCTTCCGACACCTGAAACGGCGCCGGTCCGACGAGAAAAAAAAAGTCTGTTGTGGACCCCAGGGCGATAAAACCAGACGTCCTTCCGCCGTTAACCTGCGATCGCGTTTAATCTCCGGGGTGGGGGGGGGGGTGAACTGACGGGCTTCCTGGCGCTCCCTGACGTTAAATCGGAGATTTAATATGACGTCCTGCTGGATCTGGACGGACGTGTTTGTCTTCATCCGACATCCAGGCCGCGTTTCAAACGTTGTTTGTTTTCCACTTTCCGCTGACAAACCTTTCCCTTCCTTCTTTTCCTGAGGAGATGCTGACTGTGGCGCAGGAAGGGGGGGTGCTGGGGGGGGGGGGGGCTCGGGAAACCCCCACCACCACCACCCACCCCCACCCCGCCGTGTCGGGCGAGGAAAAAGAGCACGGCGATCAATTAATCCAGCCAGTTAATTGGAGGAACGGGTTGTATATAAAGCGGTAATGCTGTAATGAAAGCCATCCATTGTCTCTCCGCAGCCAGTGGAAACACCACTAACACACACACACACACACACACACACACACACCCTCATCATCCTCGGGATCTCAGGTGCTTAGCCATGCAAATCTGTCTGACAGCCCAGTACGTCTCTGTCCGCCTAATTGGACGGTATAGAGTTGTTTATGGATATCGGAGACATTTAGGACTCGGCTTGGGGAAGGGGAGGGTTGGCGGGAGGTGGTGGTGGTGGTGGGGGGGGGCTCAGGAATCATTAGGCGGCGTGCGCCCCCTCCCCCCCCCTTCCCCCGTCAGCACGTCAAAAGCGAAGTCGGTGAAAAGAATAAAAGCGTTTCTCTGTTCGATGACAGGGAGGGGGGGGGGGGTGCTCGTGGAGAAAAACAAAAAAATAAAAAAATAAATAAAACACCGAACGTCCGGCTTGTTAAACCCGTCCCCCGTGCTTGTTTTGTTTTTTTTTTTTTTTTTTTTTTTTTTTTTTTTGGTGAAGTGTAAGCGAGCCAGTGTGTGTGTGTGTGTGTGCGTGAAGGAAGGGTTGGTTAATTAGAAAAGGCCTCAGAGCTGAGATCTACCTGCAGGGGGAAACAGAAAGAAAAACCAGGACTCATGGATCCAGAGCCACCGTCACGTAACGGTTTATTTCAGAAGAGAGGCGTGGAAACGCCGCGGAGCTCCACGCTGGGGGGGGGGGGGGGGGGGGGGGGCAGAGGCGCCCAAAACCCAGATCAATACCAGTATGTGTGAGGAAACTTCACCGATCAATACCTCCGCCCTTCACAGTCTGCGCTCCGCAGCTGGGTGTCGGCGTCACCCCCACACGTCATTTTTTGGGGGGTTGTTTACCAACCAAAAATGGCCGCCGGCCCGTGTTTCTGATTTTCAACGTCAAACTGACATTTACTGTAAATAAAACTCCTATGGCGCCCTCGGCGACCGGCAAGGCTTGACTGGTGTGAATACCTAGCTAGCATCACGGACGTGACCCCAAATGTATCATGAACGAAAAAAAAAAACGGGCGGTGGGTCGCAAGGCTGAGATCACACACACACACACACACGTGCAGCCGGCGGGTGGCGAAAAACACCGACGGCTAGCGACAGGCCGCGGTTATCGATCGCCGCTAGTTAACGCCGCCGGGTCTAACAGCCGTGTCATCCGGAGGTCTCGCATTTTTTTTTTTTTTTTTTTTTTTTACCCCGGGAAACCTTCCCCCCCCCTCGTCACACTTGGACCTGTCAGGATGCAAATGATGCGTCGGGGTTGCATAATTGCGCCCCCCCCCCCCCCGAGGAGATAAGATAAGGGCGAATTCCGAAAGGTGGAGCGAAAAAAAAAAACAAAAAAAAACCCCGATCCCGACCCGGCCGTCTGTCGTCTCCTCCGGGCTCCGGCCTCCACCTCCCTTACAGAAATGTTTCTTCCCATCAGTGGCTTTACTCATCACTTCCCGCGGTGACATTGAACTTCCCGTGGCCCCGGCCGCCGAGACACGTCTCTGAACTCGCGCCATCACTCTTCATCCCCCGCTAACAATTTAGTAATGAAGTATTGATTTCCAGATTCCTCTCTTATGGGCGATATTAGATTTTGTTTGATAAACTGTGGCCGGGTCCTCTAATCTGCACCCCCTCGTCCCTTCTTCCCCCGTCCTCCTCCTCCTGCTACTGTCTGTAAAACAAAGTGCCACTGGAGAGATAATGACCGGGGAACATCGATGAACTCATTTTGTCAATTTGTAACACTTGACAATGAAAAAAAGGGGCGGGCATTTTTCAAGCGCCAATGTCAACGTTTATTGCTCCGCCTTCGCTCTTATTGGAGGCCAGACATCTTGAGCGGCGTTGTGGGTCTAATTTACGCCCCCCACCCCTCTTCCACAGCCGGGCCCGACGGTTATTTTTGCGAGGATATGTTTGGATACAGAAGCTTGTGTCGTGTGGGGAGTCTGACCCGTAGCTTTCTGTAGTTTCGGCAGCTATGCTAGGCGCCACGACGTCGCGCGCTAGGTTTGCGGTTCCATCTGAAGACGTGAATATGTTATTGTTTTGCACCTCCAGGACTACAGATGGAAATTAGCTATGAGCTATAATCTGGTACAAACATCTGCCTCTGTGCTTAATGTATTTGTACACCGTCTTAATAAACTTCTAAACAAACAAACAAACAAACCAGGAAGCTTGTCTATGACGATATGTTCAGTAATTTCCGGACTATTGAGCCCAGCTTGATGTAAGCCGCACCAGCTAGCCGATCGCTATCTCAGGCTTCCTCCTGCGCACTAAAACCGCCAAAGTCGTCTTCTTCGGTGTCGGAGTTGAACGGACTCAGAATTTCTGATACAGCGGGGATAAATGTTTTAGCGCTGTGAAGCTTGTTAGCCCCTCCCAAAAAAATCTATATACTAGCCACATCATTGTTGACAAGTCATGGCTTTTCATCCAGAATTTACAGTAAACAGATTTAAACAGTTGGGGGGGCCAAAGTTAGCGTGGAAACCCTCCATTTGGGCTAAACTTGGTCTCACAGATCACCAGTTTTTTGAGTGGGGGCCCTGAGAAAAACTTTTATGTTATCTGACGTGAAGCAGTCTATATATTAGCATCTGTTGCGGCATCTGTTAGCATCTGTTGCAAATCCATCAATGTGGACATTCGAACGTGAACCTCTGCTTCGTTGAGCGTCGACAAAAACAAATCAATCACTTCGAGGTCGCTTGAGGTGGGATTTTCGAAGTTGGTCTTACCTGATTTCGGGAGATCAGCTGGATCGGCGCCATTGCCCTTGGTGGCTGAGCGCCAATACTAGCAAGTCAAGCACTCCTGGAAATGGGCCAAACTGCAAAGAAACGTGAGAAACCAGTTTTCATTTGGAAACAAAATGCTTCAATGCCACTTCCTGCGTCACAGGAACACAAAAGTGTGCTGAAAACTCTTATGTTGTTAAACAAGACACCGTGTGGTTGGCAGTTAGCTGAAGTTGAAGCCAGGGGAATTACTGTTGTGATTTATGATGTTCCAGTAAAGCCAGAAGACAGTATGCTAGCGCCAAATATCCCATGCTGTCAATCTGGGCTGAAATGTTTTACAAGCACGGTTTCACCTCGAAAAACAACAATTATGCTAACGCTAGCTTTTTCCCGGGGTTTGGAAGTTCACATGGAGGTTTTTAACACCAACCTCCACGCTAGCTACCACCTGTAGCTGGATAGCCTGAGATAGCGCGAGCACACTAATGTCAGCGGACCCGCCTGCTAACAAAAGCAGCTAGTGTTAGCATCCGCTAGCAACTGTAGTTTGAATCGTGGAAATGTGTCTCCGCCATCGAATCGGTAAGGATCGCGAGTCAGGCTTGAGTGCGGAGCTCTGGATTTGTTAAAGTGAAGAACAAATAGTTCATTTTGATTCATTTCTTCCTTGGACAGCTTTATCAACCAGCAACTACTGTTTGTTTCACAAATATAATTGTTTTTTCTTAATTCTAGTTTGATGTGGTAATAAAAGGGGGAATTATGGTTCATTATTTTCGCATTTTCACTTCATTTGTTGACTTATTTGCAAAGCCTGAATTTCTGTTTTCTGCTTCATCGTTGCTAATCTTCTCATTCTGTTCGGTTACGGCTCTGTTAAGAAGAGAGGAAGGTTACAGCACCCTCTTCAGCTCCGCTGGGGGATTTACGACCCGGACATAGATCTCCAATGAGTTCCTCACAGGGAAAGACAAAGCTGGAATTTCATCATTCCTGACTTCTTTTTCATTTATTCTCTCTTTTTCATCCCCCGCCTGCACTCGTCTCCCTGCGGACAGGAGGCAGGGACGACCAATCACAGCCCGGGTCAGTCCTTGAAACGGGGGGGGGCAGGAGGACTGCACTGCACTGTCCTTCATCCCTCCTCCCCTTCTTTCTCAGGTGTGTAACACAATGGCCGGGTTCAGGCGGCGGCGGAAACAGACGACCACCTCGGAGGTTACCGCCCCACTCCTCGACCCCCGCGAGGTGATTACGGATAGAGGCCGACACGCCGGCGTCGGCACGGGAGGGATTACACTTCAGGCCTGATGGGGGGGGAGAGGAGGGGAGAGTCGAGGGGGCGGCAATCTTTTGCTTAATGTAGAAATAGTGCGGTGTCGGCGCCTCCACCGGGGGGCGATAAAGGAAACGGAGCGGAAAGGCATCAGCGACGCAGGAGACCATGTCCGTTTTCTTAGGATGTGCCAGCCTCCAACCTTTTAAGGAAACAATAATCTCTCCGGTTCGACAACAACGACACACACACACACACACACACACCCACATTCGTATTTTTTTTTTCAATTTTGTAACATTTCCGGAGCCTATTTGTTTTGTTTCTGCGTGCAGCAATTCCACATCTCGCCAGCAGAGGGCGCTCTCGCTGACTTTGGAAAACAAAAATCCACAGAGTGTAGCTTTTATCTGGCGTGAAACGTTTGGCTCCCGACCAACTGCAGGTAATAAAGCGGGTCACATGGCGGGCGGCGGCGCATCGTTTGTCACGTCGCGTCGTCCCACATGTTTACCGCATGAGAAACAGGAAGTCAGGAGGAGAAAGGATTTTAAAAAAAACAAAATAAAAACAGAGGTGTCGTGTCCGGGCAATCAGTCTCCCCTTCCAAAGGGGCTCCAGCGCCACCTGGGGGTGTGTGTTTGTGTATGTGTGTGTGTGTGTGCGTGTGTGTGTGTGTTGGAGGGGCCATGGCTGTCATCCCAGAAAAGGCTGCCTACCATCTGCTGCCTGAACCAGCAGCTCCAGCACACTGTCACACACACACAAACACTCGGGGGAGGTGTTTGTGTGCGTGTGTGAGTAGGTGTGTGTGTGTTTGTGTAGGTCAGGTTTTATAATCTGACTCATGAACAGAATAGAAAATTGAAAATAGAATTTTCACTATGGGGTCACTATTCAACTTGATCACACATTTAAAGCTTTAAAATAGAGATAAAATCAATTTTCTTTTGCTTCTTTCTAACATTATTATGTTTCTTCTGTCCTCTGACAATCACTTGTTTTCAGCACCTCTTTTCAAGGTCTCCATGTTGTTCTGATAAATCATTTACCACATTTTAGAACCTCATGTTAATTTGAGAATCTTAGAACCTTCTCTTTTTTATTTGAATTATTCCAATTATTTTTTTTTTTCTCCAATTTCTCTTTCGCCCCCAAATGGTCTTCCCAGGGGTGTCCGAACAGAATTTGCATCGGTTTCCATTTGGACTCGGCTGCTGACGCTAACAAAAGGGGCGAGCGAGACCCCGTCGGTTTTACACATCCTGTAAACACACACACACACACACACACACACACGCACAGGCCCTCACCCGGGCACACACACACACACACACACATCCCCTGCATCCCCTGCAAAAATGATCCCCAGCCCTCCAGAGTCGAGGAGAAATAGCATTATTTTATGGCACGTAAAAGGAGGAAGGAAAAAAAGAGGAGGATGAAAAAAAGAAGAGAGGGAGGTGGAGGAGGGGGGAGTCCTTCAGGGAAGGTGGTGTAAATGAAGTTCCAGGAATGACACGGGCGAGCAATGAGGCGTGGATGGAAAATATACGCTGCACATCATCAGACAGAGATGCCGGTGGAAATGGCTTCATTGAAGTGTCGGCCCTCATCCATCAATCAATCATCCGCGAGAAACAATATCACCGCGGCGACGGGGCCAGCTTTTATGGGGGCTTACTCATGGGTATCAGAAACAGCACTTAAGTGTGGTTCTGACACCGGGGAGGGGGCGTTGCGGGCCGCAGATGCAGGTGGAGCTGATGTGGTGGTTGTGTGTGTGTGTGTGTGGGGGGGGGGGGGTAAATACACACTGGATCCCCTCCCCCCTGCACACACACACACACACACACACCTGCAGAGGGTCTAACCTCTGCCACATTTCGCCGACGGCGGGATTCGACAGCACAGAGGGTTTGTTTTTCCTCAAATCTGATGGAACGAGAACGGAGACCAACACCTGCGGTACCTGAAGTACTCAACCGGAGAACTGCGTAATGCACGTACAAATACACGACCCAAGTACTCTCACTGTGGAAAAAAAAAACATAAGCAAAAAAAAACACGTCTCAGGGTGAGAAATGGCTTCAAATTGTCTTTTTTTTTTTTTTTTTAAATAGTCCAATATTTGCCTTATCGTTCAGACGGATGAAAGGTTTTTTTGTGATCGATCACCTGAGGAAAAGAAAGTGAGGAAATGTCCCTTTTTATGTGAATATCCAGATATTCAATAAGAATGAATACTTCTAATTTTGAAAATTTGTCTTTTGGGATTGGAGTTTATGAATCCCGAGAGATACATTTGGGGAAATTGTCTTATTTCTACATTTTAAATATATATAAATGAAGATGAGCATATAATGTGCCTTTAAAAAAAAAAAAAAAAAAAATCAAAATTTTATGCTGAAGTCTATTAGATGTTATTTTATTTGAAGGATTATAAAACACAGATATTACAACCATTTAAAGACTGCTTTTTAAAAATGTAAAAATCAAAATGAAAAATCTCAAAAAATATGAAGGCGCTAAATTCAATTTTTTGAGTAGAGCTATGCGCGTACACACACTCCAGGCCTAGTCGTGTCCTTTCTCCTGACGAACGACCGCCATCGCCACACGACACGTCATCCATTATTCTACGTACAGGCCCTGCCCTCCTCACTGCCGCCACTTGTCCTCCGCCTCGCCTCAGGAAACTCTTCCTCGTGAGGGGCCTGGCGAGGATGACGCGCTATCGGGACCACCTCTAGTTCTGACGCGGACGTCGGACAATCCCGACTTTGCACTGGCCTAGTTGCTAATTCAAGCGGAGCCGACGAGCTGGGGGCTACAATTACAAGTGACGGCAGGCCCGGGAGGAAGAGGAGGGAGCGCTTAAGGGAAAGGGAGAAGCTCTGCCTGAAAAAAATCTGCGATGAATCGCTTTGAATAAATAAAACAAGGCAAAAATTTGCTGCCGAATTAGCTGAAGCATTGTTCCTTCGAAAAACGTGATTTTCCCTGTTATGGAATAAATGAAACCACAAATAACAAGAAAACTGGAGGAAGTGACCTTTAAAACTACAGGAAGCGACCTGAAAAGCTACAGGAAGCGACCTGAAAAGCTACAGGAAGCGACCTGAAATACTGCAGGAAGTTACCTGAAAAACTACAGGAAGCGACCTGAAAAAATACAGGAAGTGACCTGTAAAACTACAGGAAGCGACCTGAGAAACTACAGGAGATCTGAAATGTGACAAATTCCATTAAACATAAACTACTGTCACATATTAATATTTATTTTGTCCCAGCACTTTGTTGGGAGCTAATTCAAGCACAGCCGATGCTCCGAAGGGGACACTTGCGAGAAGTGGAGGTTTCCAGGGGAACACCTTCTTGAAATGTGTGAAAAATGTACATGAATTCCTTAAAAGTATAAAAAAATGATAATAATGAATAAACTATAGAAAATGACCCAATATGTCACAAAAAGGAGTAGAAAAATACAACCTTTATTTCAGTTTAACAAAATTAACAGAAAAATATTTTGAAAAAATTAACTGCAAGAAAATGTGACAAAAGAAGAGACTTTTTAAAATGTCATTCAATGAAAAAAAAAAAAAGTTTAAATGGTTGATATCACAAAAAATGATGTCCTTGAGCTTCCTGGGTGCTGAGGAGAGAAAAGGCCTTGGGAGGAAGCAGCAGGGAGAAGGGGCGGAGCTGACGCTTCTCAAAAAGGAGAAGTTACATCAGCAGGGAGGAAAGAGAGGGGCGCGTCATCCCAGAAATGAAACGGATGCTCGAATGAGCGAACGATGGCGTGCGTGTGTGCGTGCGCACGTGCTCAGATGGCTGAAGTGTGAAAGCCCAAACATGACGATAAGGAGCTGCGAAGACCTCAGGTGTTTCACGCCAAATTATTTCAGGATAAAAATAAGATTTTTGGGGGAACGGGCATCTTGTCAGAATCAGTGAATCATCCCCGGGATTAATTTCACACTCAAACCCAAAAAAAGAGGAAGCGGCTGAAATTATCGAACGTCATCTAAACTTTGGCGTGCAACGTCGCACATCACCCGAACTGGCCGTCAATGTGTCCACGATGGCCAACCCTCCGGTTGTATCCCGACGGTCTGATCGGCCCCTTCCGCACACCGGGGACGTCGCAAAAGAACCAATAACAACCCTGAAAAGACGACAATCTGTCGTTTAAAAAAAAAAAACAAAAAAACAGTTGAAATCTTGAAACAACAACGCGGGCGGCCATCTTGGTCCTCCCCTCACTCAAACTCCCCTTCCTGGACACGCAACATAGCGGGCCGTACGTCACGAGCTGTTGTCGCCTCGCATCCGCCCGCTGCGTGCTTGCCTCGGAGAGCGCGCGTGTGTGTGTGTGTGTGAGAAAGAGAGTGTGTGCGATGAGGGTGATGCTAAGTGAAATGCTCATTTTGCCTTTGTGATTACCCGGGCCCACGGGCAATATGCACTAATGTGAGCTAATGCAATAGATTACACAGCGGCGGCCCCCGGGAGCCGACAGCAAACAGATGTGGTCGACTCGGGAAGGGGGGGGGGGGAGGGTGAGGACAGAAACAAGGGGGGGGGGGCAAAGTTTAAAGTGCTCGACGTGCTGAGAGCTGTCCTTTGCAGTTTGTTGTTTCGCTGCCGCGCCGCCATGATAGGCTTTGGCAAGTCATCGGCTTTTATAGACATGCAGGAGGTGGAGGCAGAGATGACCCGGGACAAAAAAAGAAACAAAGAAAATCAGCCAAGATGTGTTTTGCGACAGACTCGTAAAATCACCGGGGGGGGGGGGATGGCTTATCAAAGATCATCAGGAAATGTCAGAGGAAAACACCAGAAATATGCCAAATAGAAGAATGACAGCAACCCAAAACTAACCCGGACTGCCATCTTGCAAACAAAAACCAGGATCGACGACAAAATTAGAGAAATGACCTCAAAATCGACATTAAATGACTGACAACTTCCTCCCGGAGGGGATTTTTGAAATATAAATCCTCTTACCGGAGTCAAAGCAGCTTAATCTTCGGGAGCCTGAAACCTTCGGTGCCTGAGGAGCAGCACCTGTGTCCAATTGGTCACCGGTGGTGCACCTGTCCACGCCCCTTCAAAATAAAAGCACAGGCATTTTTACTCACTTGCAAGTAAGAAATGGAAAATATATGAGGGATTTTCTTTTTACACTGGAAATATAATAATAATAATAATCATCTAAAGCTGCATGAGACTGACTTGAGGTGGACCAGAAAAGGATTCGAATGATAATTAAAATGAAGAAAAATGTGATTTTTTTTTTTTTAAAGAGAAAACAAAAATAGCTTTGATTTTGTCTAAAATGAAAAAAAGCAAGAAACAGTCAGATAAAATTACCACGTGCTTCTTTTTTTAAAAAGGCCAAAAATATTTTAATCAGCAAAATATCTGTAATGATAGAATACAAAAATAAAGAAATATTACAGGAAAAATAACCTTGAATTATCTTATTTCATTAATCACAAATAAAAATAAATTGGTAAGAAAAATATCAACCAATTACACATTCCCATCAAAGCAGGTGACCTTGAAATAGAATAAATTATAAGAATAAAGGGAAAAAAAATAATTGTACTTATGAAAATGATTCATTAAGGTGGCGAAAATATACATTTTGTCAACTTTTATTTCAGGTATATTAACCTATCGCAGTCTTTCATTCTAAGGAGCAGATTCACACACTGATGCTATCACAGAATGTCAGTTCACATCTACAAAAAAGTCCTTTAAAAAAAGATTAAATAAACAAGTCTAGCTTTAATTGGGTTTAAGTGTGGAGGCGAACAGGAAATTAAAAACACAATCATTTCCGCCGAGTCCGACCAGCCAGTCTAGACTTTGTAAACGCCGCGCTCTTGTGGTCAGAATGCGTCATTGCAGAGAAGTCAGTGATGGAGGTGACAGAATCAGTTCAATTTTGGTGAAAAATTTGAGTTTTGTTCAAAAATAAAGAAGAAAAAATGCAGGTCTGTGGAGATTTTACCATTTTGGTTGCTTTCCGCCCGTGAGGGGTGGTCACATGACCCAGCTTCAAGTCAGTCTGCGCTCAGGATTGCGTGGAAGTTTTACTTGAACACCAGGGGCCTCACTGTGACTGGAGCTTACACACATACACACACTTTTTTTACACACATAAATAAACACCAATTTATATTTAAACATTTGTCTGTTTTTCCAGGTATATTGTCTCACCTCTTGATTGATCATCAGTTCGTAGGTCTTCAGTTTGGCTTCCACTTTCCGTGCACCGCCCACAACAAAAAAAACCTGAACTCAAAATATACAAAGATCAAGTTCAGGAAAGTCTGGGATTTTTGCTTCCTGTCATTTTATCACTGACGGTTCGAAAAACCTCCCGTGACCTTACATTGTAGAAGATAACCTCGGGTCGACGACCTCCACGATTGGATCAGTCAGTAGGTTTCGTTTGGTGTAGGTCCTCTACATTTGGACACGTTTCTTTGTTTTTAGGGTTTAGCTTCCATGAGTTTAGAAAATATTCTTTTTAGATGAAGTTTTCATTCATGTTTTCACAAGGTGAGATTCCTGCCTGGATGTAAAATGATTTACATGGAAATATCTCCATCCATCTGGTGGTTCTGCAAAGAGCGGGGCTGCAGGAGCTTCGCTTCAGGGGAATCCAAGAGCTCCGAGTCAAGACAGCAGTTTCATATTGACTGATCTGATCAGAAACAACACTGGATGAATGAGGGGTAATTTTTTTTACATATATACTTTTCGGGGGGGGGGTCCATTGGGATTATTTTTTCTGTGGAGGTAAATAATGAGGACAATGTTCTCCTCGCCTCTGGCTTTTATTGAAATGTCTCATACAAATCTCAAACAATATTTTCATTTTACATGAGTGAACATGTAATTGTGGAAAAAAGAATGAACACAAATAACTTAAATCCAGCCTTTTCCAAAGTGGCCAAAAATACTAAATAACATAACAGACTAAACAGTTCGTATTTATGAGTTAACCTGAGATGTGATTCACAGTGTACGGTTAATCGACAGCTGCCACCGCCCCCAAATCCTCAAGAGTCGCACCAGCATCGGCCCCGGTCGGTCCGGAACCGACTCTGCAGAACACACTGTCGGGCTCAGTGAAGTGGACCAAACTCCTGACAGGTGACTTGTATGTGCAGGAGAAACACAAGGCGAAGACAATGGCGGGATCTTTGTTGCCATTTTCTAAGACGGGCCGGGTGATTGCGTTTGATGAAGGGGGTGTAAACATGTACCGCGTGTCCTGCTGAGGCTTCACATCCAAGGGATTTAAACGGCTCCGGCTGCGAACGTCTGCCTCCGGTGGTTGGCTAACGTGGGGAGGGGGTGGGGACTGAGACGCGGCAGCTTTTACAAAAATATATATATCAGTGTCTGGAACGGCGTGAAGTCACGGGCGGGCCGGCTCGAGTAACCGCTGCAAAGCTCATCTACAGAAACACCCACCCTTCAGTGCTTTGGGAGAAAAATGAAAAAAAAAAAAAGACTGGTTCTCAACAACTGCCTGCGCATTTACAACAAATGAAGCAGCAGCACTAAGTAACTCCTGTAACGTCTTAACCGAGGATCGCTTTCAGGTACTGTAGGATTTTTTTTGTTTGTTTGATTTTTTTTGTTTCTTTAACAGTCAGGTCGTAAACAGTCTGGGTACATTAGTGTGGTTCAAACGAGAGATAAATCAGTGCACGACTGGTACGGGAGTCAGACCTGCAAAGTGCGGTCTTTACCCGGGAGAAATAAAACCTCGACGAAACGTCACGCCTTGAACTGTCTATTGAGGGACTTCTGGTCTCCAGCCATCTTGATAGTTCATCTGCACGTTCGTTGAGGTCTCCAAAATAAGGTAGCAGCACAATTCAAGTCTTGGGAGATGAAAATATATTTCTATATAAATTCAAATGAGACTTGATTCCAGTTTATAATCAAGTATCGGGTAAAACATTTTTTTTTTTTTTTGGTTGGGCAGGAATTCATAAAAAAAAAAAAAAGAAAAGAAAAAAAAAAAAAAGAAAGAAAGAGGAAGAAGCAGCAACCCTACAGGATGTTCCTCCGGAAAGTTTTACCTCGGTACCTGCCTACGTAGTTTTATCGGAGGGTCCGTAGCGAGGATTAGGGAAGGGGCCCGGGTGGTCTCTCCTCGGCAGGCCGGGCAGAATGGGCCGGTGCTGGTAAAGAATAGTTCTGCCGCCTGAGGAGAAAACCCTGCTGTTTAATCTACACCGGATGCAAAGAAGCCCTGCGAGAAGGCCCCGTCCCCTCCCCGCACCGTTGCGGCTGCAACATACCTGCTCTGGGATTGGCCGGCCCGCTGTGACCCGGGTTAGTGGGGGCACCGTGGTAGAGGGAGGCCAGGTTGTTGGGCGAGCAGGAGCGCAGGAGGTTCATCACCCCCCACTCGGCGTCCAAACCCCCCCCGATGGCCGGGTTCTTCACCGAACCCAAAGCCTCGGAGATGGACGACGACGGTTTCAAACTCCTCCCTGAGATCATCAGCCTGCTGGACACGTCTGGCGCCGGTCCTCTCAACGGCAGCTTCTCACCAACGTCGGCCTCCCTGCCTGTCGACATCGTGTACTTCAACCTCTTGCTGGAGGGTTCGCCGAAATCCATGCGAGGGAGGCTCCCGAAGCGGCTGGAGAGACACAGCCTGGCAGCGTCCGAGGGCCAGATGACATCGGCCCTCGCCGGGTAACAGGTCTCACCGATTCCCACTCGGTCTATCAGGGTCGGTCGATCTGTTCCGAACTTGCCAGGATTTGACTTCCTGAGGAAGTCCATGTACCTGGGGGGCTCCGGGCCGGCGTGCGAGTCCACGCTCGGTCTCGGGCGCTTTTGCTCGAGGGCGGTGACGCGAGGTGTCGGCTTCGGGCCGGGGTACGGTTTCACAGCTGTACGCTCTTGCGTCCTGGCCGGCTGGGGGCTCGGGGACTTGGTCCGACGAGGGTGGCGCCTCTCGATCAAGGGGAGCGGGGCCACGTCCTTGCCGTCGAGCGCCGGCGGGCAGCCGGTGAAGCGTTTCGGTTTGGAACTGCCCCCATAGACGCTCCGTCGGTTTGAGTCGGACTTGTCTTTGTGCGTCAGCCGTTTGTGCATTATCAGAACCTCAGGGTAGAAGCTTTTATAGGCACAGAAGGGACAGGTAGTCGGCACTAATGCATTTCTGTGTTCTGCTGCGGCACGGATGGACAGGGACACTTTCAGGGACAGGTTTAACGGGGCCTCTAGACAGGGCTCCTCTTTTATCTCAGTCTCCACCTTCAGGTTGATAGGAACAGGGCACTTCATCAGCTCGCTGTCAATCGGGCTGGGAGACGGCTGGGCGTCGGGCTTGTCGCTCTCTTCTTTCGGCTGGACGAGGGGTTCTTCCGCTTCGCCTCCTTTACCTTCTAATTGAATCTCCTGCGTCTCTCTGGAACGCAGCATGGTCTCGGGCACCCAGAGCTTGGCTCTGGTTGGGGTTTGGTTTTCATTCTCGTGTTTCACGTTGGTGGGGGAGGGCGTCAGAGACTCGGATCTGACGGGGATCTCCACGTAGGGCTTGTCTTTGTGACGGCGGTCCAGGTGGTACTTCAACGAGGTCTTCTGTGCCGCAGCGTATTCGCAGTAGGCACACTTGTACGGCTTCTCACCTGAAGAGGACAGTAAAACTCAGGTTTCAGCAAAGTGGAGAAAGTCTGGCACACTGTCTTTCACTAGTGTATATCAACTCAGGTCCCTCAATTGCATTGACATGTACTTATAGTGTACGAGCTGATCCGTGACTGGCTGGTAGCGGGTCACATGACCTGACAGACATGCAAGTGGCTTTCAGAAATTTTAAAGATAAACAGGTCCAGTTGTTAATAGCTCTCCCTTCATCAGTGGAACTGGCAAGCAGACACTTTGCTGAGATATGGTTTTAGGTGCAGACAGGAAGTGACAGTCTGTGTTTTGCACTAGTTTTCATACAAGGAACCAGCTGTGTTTTTTTTTCTTATCTTTGATACAAAAGACCGATATTGTTTAATTTGTTTATTCTCAGCACCCACATTTCGAAAACTCATTATGATATTTTATAATAAATGACTATGCAGCCTATTAATTTAATATGGTAAAAAATAGGCCTATAACCCCAGACTAGGTTATTTATTGTTTTCACTGGGGTTATTGAGCAACATCTTCCAACTGCCATCATCAGTTGAATATTCTGGCAGCGCACGCAAGCACACACGCACACACACACCTTTCATAATGTGTATGTCTACCATACCTGTGTGAGTCCTCAGGTGAACTGTGAGGTAGTAGCTTGATCGGAATGACTTGCCACAGTAACCACACTCTTTAGATCTTATCTTGGATCTGTCTAATCCATCTTCACCTTTGAGGATAAACAAATACAGGAACATTAGAACTACATTTGAGCTGGAAAAGTCTAAAATGTAAACTTTTTTTTCTATTACATATATATTCTGTGATTTGAGAGAAATCTGGGCAACTTATTTGTATTTTTCATGGTGTCGGACTGAGCCTGTCTACTTTCACCTACCAAGCCAGCAGTTTGAACTGTTTTGGTTTCACTTAGCAGCTTTGACTCTTATCACAGCTGATTCCTTCAGAGGACACTGATGTCAAATTCTGATAGTGTATTCAGCAGAGTGCGTGTGTGTGTGTGTGTGTGTGTGTGTGTGTGTCTGTGTCCTGTGATGGGACTATTTGTACATGTTGCTGAAAAAACATCCAAGCTTGTTGTGTGCATCCACTAATAACGTATGGAAATACGGAAATGTACCAGCAAAGTTTTCTGCCATTGCCGTGTCCTCCAAGCCGTCCTCGTTGACCTCCTCTGTCTGGTCCACCGAGCTGGCCCTCGACAGCTTTCCGTCGACGGACGAGGTCGGACTATCATCTCCGGCTCGGTCCCGCTTGTGCACTCTGGAGTGGAGGACCAGCTGGTGGTAGGTCCTGAAGGTCCGCTGACATTCCTCGCAGGTGGTCGGCCTGTTGGTGTCCTTGTTTTTTTGGATCAGAGACCTGCGTGACTCTGGGTTTCTGGACCCCGCCTGCTGCTGAGATCTCAGCTCCCGTCCATTAGCTTTGTCCCCTTGACCACCAGAGAAGATATTGTTCAGCTCCTCCTTATCGGAGCCGCTGTCTGAGTTGTCTGTACTGGCCTCTTGGGTGATATCTTTCGCAGTTCCTGGACCCACCGCTACCTTGCCCTTTGTAGCGAGCTGCCAGGCCTGATATGTGTTGTAAGGATCTAGCTGGGGGATCCATTTTGACAACCGTTCAGGTTGTTCACGTTTTCCTTTAGTACAAGGCACAAGATTGAGAGTATGAAGAAATGTTTGTTGGGTTTGGCATTCAGGGGACTCTCGCGTGTCTTCGTCATTTACAGGCTCCGCCTCTCGATTATGGACTCTACTATGTTCTGCCAGACTCTCCTGGTCGGGGAAGAAAAACCCACAGACCATGCACATCTTGAAGGCGGTGACCACGGACTCCGATGCAGGCTCTTGGACCACATCATTGATCGTAGCAGGGGTGTCCGGGTCCTGCTGGGCCTTCCCCTTCACTCCCGACTTCACATGCATTTTCATGTGGTTCTTGAGAAACCACGGCTCTCTGAAGCGGCGTCCGCACACGTGGCAGCAGTACGTAAAGTAGTCCTTGTGCTTCCTCAGGTGGGTCTCCAGCTCTCCAGCATCCTGAGACACGTGGCCACATACGATGCAGCTGTGGACCTCCGCCGTCTCATCAGCGAGGCTGCTCTGTTTTGGTCGGGGTCTCTCTCCCGGGATCCTGAACTCCGCCTCCACCTTCAGCACAGCCGGTTCAAAGAAAGTGGTGGGGTGCTGAGTCAGCACGTGGGGTCCCAACTCGTCCTGGTGCGCAAACGTCTGCTCGCAGAACATGCAGGAGAGCAGGATGCTCCTTCCTGAATTATCCGGGTAGAAGTCGTGAGGCGTCATGCTGGACCCGGGCTCTGGGACGCTGGCGCTGTTATTGATTAAACTGTCCTGTGTGAGTCCATCGGGGCTCTCCGTGAACTGCAGCAGGGACTGAGAGGGCATTTTCCTCTGAAGGCGAGGCAGCACAGCCGCTCACAGCCTGTTCAAGTCACTATCAACCTGGGAGCAGAAAGAGGTTTCTTGTTATCAAATAGAAATTTCCAGGCACCTGTGACTCAACTGGTGTTAAAACACACCTCACTGAAAGAATTACCATCTCTTTTGAAGAAACAGGAAATCAAGATTTTATGCAATCGACGACTCATTTCCTGTGTGCCACACATTGGTAAACCTATTTGTAATCCCGGTATCTCTCAAGGTTGCTAACAGCGAATTACACGACTCGACTTGCTAAACATCCCGCCGACTGAGTGTGTTATCAACATATGGTCGGGTGACAACGAAGAAGAGAGACGCTCAAATGCATCCTCAAGTGCAAGTCCACACTGCTATGCCTGACATTAAGACAGGTTTCCACAGAATGTCCACCTGTGTTTGCCACTAAGCTCACCCATTGTGGGAAAATAAATATTATCTCAAACGTCTCTCGAT
The DNA here is from genome assembly GCF_037954325.1 of Fistularia commersonii. Lineage (NCBI taxonomy): Eukaryota > Metazoa > Chordata > Actinopteri > Syngnathiformes > Fistulariidae > Fistularia > Fistularia commersonii. The sequence goes on along the minus strand of NC_141297.1, from coordinate 7,677,935 downwards.
GTGCCAGTCACACACATTGTTCCCATTATGAGAATCATAACGGCCATTTAACCATTGCAATCAACAGGAGCTATAAACCTATCAGAATAGATTATTGGCGGTTATCAAAATTGATTTCCAAGAAAAGATAAACGACAGTTGAACTACATTTAATTATAAACAGGAAAGGGAAACGCACAGCTGCTGAACACATTTAAAAAAAAAAGGGAGAAATGACGCGTGCTGACTGTTCTCTCATTTCCAGATGTTTCTTCTTTTTTGACAGACTATTGCAAAGTAGTTTTTTTTTTTAACTTAGTTTACTCCATCTGGTAAAATAAGTCAGTCCAATACAGTAACACACATACATACACTCAGACCTATTTGTGTGATATGACACAATGCATGTTTCAGGATGATTTCAAATTTGTTTTGATCCTTATCATTGCAAAATAAAGAAGAGGAAGACTGCAAAGTGGCTTTAAGAAAACTTTAAGTTGATCCCACATATACTTGTCCAATGTTACCTAAAAGTACTCACAAGTCGGATAGGGTAAAATTCTTCATTATATCTACACATCATATTATATATTGATATACTAAGTAGTTATTGAGATATAAGTTACACATATGAATAAAAGGAATGTTTCCACATGAGCCGCTGTCAAGAGTTGGATCTGATTTTCAGTTAATCAAATGGCAAATAAAAACATCAAAGAAACTATTAGCCCCATGACTTGACTATTTCTTTCCACCGCTTCCGAGAGACTTATTAAATCCCTTAAGTAAAGCTGTCCAGTTAGTTTACAATGAGGCCAATTAACAAATGGAGGAAGATGTCCCTATCTTCCAAAGCCCAGTGAATGCATCCAGTCAGGTGCCTGGTTGTGAGTTATTTTATATAAACTTGTGAATTCACACTATGTAGCCCCACCCAATATATGTTAATGTTACTCTTCCAGCACTAGATGTCTCTCTGCTCACCAAGCCAGACTATAAAAAGATGGGAGTCAATTGAAAACAAGCAGAAGGATGGATAGTTATGTGGGGTTAAGTGCAAACCATCTGTACACGTGCTTGTCGTTCGAAACATACACATATTCAGTCTTTTAAGATGGAATTGCCAGTTTTAGTTTGCATACAGAATGAAAGAAAAAGGTGATCAGATGCAGCCACTTAGGATGTATTTGAAGACTAGTTGCGCGCGCACACACACACACACACACACAAAATCGAGGGCACCTGAATATAAGCCGCAAATACTAAATTTGAAAGGGAAAAAAATTGTGCATATACAGGCTGCACTTGTGTATAAGCCACGACTGTCTTTTTGTAACATGAGATACTTACACAGTATATTTTTTTGAACTTTTCATTAAAAACATACCATAAATGCTTTTCCCCCAAACAGTGCCTTTAACACCTCTGGTTAAAACAAATAAAAATTAATAGTAGCCTACCAGGGAAAGTCATTGATCGGTATCTTCATCTCTCTGCTGTATCGACTAAAACCACAGTAATCTCTTTCAGTGTTGGAATTACCCAGCCTCAGAATTCCTCTGTCACACACTTCCTTAGGAGGTCTTTCTTTGTCACTCTCAATGTTATTTGTGTAAACCACACACGTGTTCTGCGGTGTCCATGTGTAATTTCATTGGACTGGTGTTACAAGGCTAAATATTTTGCCAACTATTTAGCCAGTAGAAATCCATAAATTAGCCACATCATTGTTGAAGCTGCAGTGTTCAAAGTGTGTGAAAAAAAAAGTAGCAGCTAATAGTCTAGTCTGTAATCGGCCTGGACTGCTAACCTTTGATGGATTCACAAAGTAGAAGTGAATTAAGTAAACTCATACAGGTTAAAAAAAATAAATAAAAAAAACAGAAGGGTAAAACACAGCTGCATCCATAGAAACAAAATGAAGCCAGTTGGGGGCCTTCAGGCTCAGCCTGAGCAGAGGGGCCCTACAGAGAAGGCCAAGATGGAATTCTCCAACAAAAAAAAAAAGAAAGAAAAAACATCAGAAGATGAAATGAGGCAGTGAATGGTGAAGAATGCTGGGTGTAAACACTGTTTGCCAGGGAGCCTTCCAGCTGTTAGTGCTGCTCAGGTTTGCCCTCGCTCTGGCCTATTCTTTGTAGTTTTGCAGTTGTCAACCGACAGAATATGGAAACGACCAATTCACTAAAACCACTGAAAACTGTCCTGGCTAACAGACACACGAACACACACAGAGTGAAGATCACCCTAGCCTCATCTGGGGTTGGCTATGTTTAATCTTGTCAGTGTAATTAAAGCCACTGATAAGTGACAGCTCTGATGTGATCAGGAAGCGGGGGTGGGGAGCGAGGGGGGCTAAATGTGCTAGCATTTCAAGGCGACCATTAAAGTACTGGGCAGATTTTGCGTTAAGCATTTGAATGTCTTTGGAACATTTACGGCTAGATGGGAAAAGGGTGGAGTAACTGGACCGGCAAGTTCAAAAAGACATCAAGTCACGTAAGAACAGGAAAAACACATACCAGCAGGCACAATCATCCCCGGTCGGGATTTGAATTGTTTAAATCACAACTGAAACATTCCACATATTCTGAATGAGGACAAGCTATTTTGACGATCATATATCTGTTAGAGTACACAATTTGAGTCTAATAAACTGATTAGGCTTTAATTGATGATTATATAGCTCTTTCTTTTAGTCACATGGTTAGAAATCCTCCTATCTGTGTGATCAATCACAAGCTATAATGATAATCTGCTAACAATTAAAATCAGTAGTTAGTAAAGCTTGTCAGTTGGAACACAAAAAAAGGCTTGATTTTCAAGTTCTATAATGAAATCGGTTCAGATGAAGGTCAAGTTTTTGATTACATTTGGATATATGTGAGGGGTGATAAACCAGTGTGAGTTCCATTTTTATCAAGGAATTTTTTATATCAACTTCATGTCAAGAGTTGCGACAATGAATCATTTAATAACTAAGCTTTAAATTCAAAGACTAAGTCAAGATGTGAGTCAGTTTCCTGGGTTTTCATTTCATGTGTATGACGAGCCGAGCATGCTACCTTAAGAAACAGCAAGCACGTTTTCACCATTTCATAGCCGCTTGACTAACTAATGACGACAGAATGTTTAATCACTGGCTGTGTCTGGATTAAAACGTCACAAGTGAAACTAAGATAAGAAAATCATCCTGAGGAACTGGCAACAATTACTTACTCATTATCGTTTAAAATTAGCTCATGAACTATTTTGTAATAGTTGATTAATCCAATTTAAGCCATGTTCAGAGGCACAAAAGTCAAAGATCTTTACAACCTCAGCTCGCCAAAATTGATTGTTTCAGTTTGTTAGACTTCCAGTGACACTCAGGTAAATAGATGTGGGCTGTGCACTTCTCCCATGTCTGTGTGTGTTACTTCAAACAACCAATCAAAACCAATCAATGGATCATCAATCCCCCTCCTATTTACACCCAACAGCTCATTAGCGTGCTGTGATTAAAAGTGAAAATGTGTGACGAAACTTTACTACGGGCAGCGTTGAACCACAGTTCCCTGAGGCCGATGAATGAATCTCCCAGTGAATAAGTGCTAATATAATTATTATGGATGGACTCCCAACCCCTCCTCCCCCCCAGATAAGGGAAATCCCAACTGCCAGTGGGTTCTTATCCTGTGGGTGAGGGTTTAAAGCCATTACATGTTGAATATATACTGCTCAAAAAAATAAAGGGAACACTTGAACAACACAATGTAACACCAAGTCAATCACACTTCTGTGAAATCATAGTGTCCACTCAGGAAGCAAAACAGATTCATTTTGACTTGTTTTAAGGACATTACATCAAAGTTGGATCAGCCTGGAGTTTGTTTTTACACTTTAATTTTGAGTGTGATTCCTAATCAGACCTCCATGGGTTGATAAAATTGATTTCCATTGATCATTTTTGTGTGACTTTGTTGTTAGTACATTCAACTGTGTAAAGAGCAAAGTATTTCATAAGAATATTTCATTCATTTAGATCTCGGATGGGTTTTTTAAGTGTTCCCTTTATTTTTTTGAGCAGTGTATATTATGAGTCATGACTGGATCCAGGTGAGTTTGCACAATATTTACCGTGTGATTTGAATATTTTCTTGATATTACATGCCTGCATTGTGTGAGGCACTGTTAACGTTATGCACCTTGTTATAGAAGCACTCCATAAACACCACTCTTTTGTTATTTCATTTTAACAGGCAGGTGGGTCCGACTGCTACAAACTTCGACGATGAGTTTGATTTCAACTTTGTAATTTTTTTTTGGAAAGAATGTCTATTACCTACCTATAAGTGCTTTATAAAGTTAGAGCTAGCAATGGCAGCCGTTTGTTAGAAACGTTGCTAATCGATATGTCACGATAAGGATGCTAATGGGGGGATGCTAATTATATAATTTAGCTTAAAAAGGGGGCTATTTTTACGGGGCAACCCTGGACTTCGTTTGATGACACCAGTCAAACCTTGAAAAACTTGCCTGGGCTGTTGCTTATCGATAAGTTTCGACTAAAATAAAATTAGAAAATGAGGAGGTAAGGCTAAAAAAATGCACACTAAACAAAAAAAAGTTCAAGGCGAGTAGCGATATAGTTCTCTCCGACTCGCTGCTTTTTTTTCTGTTTTAAAAACTTTTTTCCCCCTTTTTCTTCGACCACAAACCCATGCACACAAAGAGGATTCACCTAGGTTGAATACCTACCAAAAAGGGGGGAAAAGTTTCCGGGTTTAATACAGTTTGTGACACTACCAGAGGACCGGGTTCAGGGACGGTAGCGGTTTACCGTGAGCCGCTGCCTCTCCTGCTGCTGCTGCTGCTGCTGCTGCTTCTTCATTTCAACACCGTGTCGCTTTTTTGGCTAGCTGGCCGGCCTGCCCGGGTTGTGCTGTGTCGTGCCGGTAAACTACTACCACCGCCAGCACAACAGCAACAACAACACCTAAAAAAAGGATAAGTAATGGACGGCGGCTCACCTATTCAATTGTCGGCGTTGTGAATCATATTTGTTCTACTTGGCGAGTCCTCACTGTGCAGCTGTTGGGAGTTCTTCTTTTTAGAAGGGGGGGGGGGAGCTCGCGCACTGATTCGACTGTTCTCATTGGTGGCAGCGGGGGGAGATGGGGCGCGTGCACGTCAACAACAACTCGACATACAACTAAGAAGTCACGTGATCAGGAATAACATAAAAGGATTAGTTGAAAGTTATCCCTCGAGGGTTTATTTTCTACATTGTCTTTATTCATAACATTTTTATTTACATCACTTCCAAATGTAATATAATTAAAATGTGGATATTTTGTTGGTTTTATATAGTTTTTTTTTTAAATCATACAATACACTTAGAAGATTACCCCTTATCATGTCGTGCTCGTTCATGTGGACGCGCCTGCGCAATAAGAAAAGAATATCGTTAATGTTTATAAAACCACCATGGTAGTGCGTTTGAGTGCTCATTGAAGGGCATATGTTTATTATGGCCCTATTTCCAGGTGTGAACTTAGGTTTAAAAAGTTTTGTCGTACTTCTTCTTTTTCATATTCTTCTTGTTCTATACCTAACACCAGTACTTCTTCTTATTCCACACTCTCATGCATCAGATACCATGTGGAGGTGGGGGAGGGGAGCCTCAAACTTTTCACAGTTACATGAGGGTTTTTTGCAGAAGCAGGTTGGTTGAGTCATTACAAATGTCAGAATGTCCTAGTTGAAGCTATTATAGGAGAAAAACTAAATACATCCAGCGAGGAAGCTTGTGCATCTGATTTCACCTCTTGTAAACACATAGAGTAATAGTTATTGTGTTTTTTTAAGAGTTTTAAGGGCTTTGTTTGTTTAATCTTATTATCATGTAAAGTGGTTCATTCAAAACATGGTGTTAAAGTAACAACATGTCTTTTTGAAAGTACACAGATAGCCTTTTCTCCCTATTTTTGGTTGTATTGTTTTTTTTTTCTTTTATGCCAGATAAAGACCCCACCTACAGTATCCAGTGAGCCAAAGTTAAAGCTGCCCCTCCTCCACCCTGAAGCACCAGGCATTGATAGTATCTCAAAGCAATGCATCATGCAATCAATGAACACATTCAGTGCACACTCGCCATTATGCAGGCACACATACACACACACACACACTACTTATCAGTGGCAGAGATGGCTGGAAGTAAAAATAAATAACTGGATGGAAAAATATGTATAAGTATACAACTTCATCAGTAACCACACCCTGCAAAACAACAGTGAACAAAGATCTTTGCATCATTTTGCCTTTGTGTGTGTATTTTTCCACTTCAGCTGTATGTTGCTTATAAAGTTGCTGGATGTCGGTGAACAAGTCTGACTGACGTTGACTTCCCTGCCAAATCATGAAAACGGAATAAAGTGAAAAGTGGGCGGACAGGTTTCTGGGCCAGATTTTCATCATAACCTGGCGAAGACAGGACATGATTTAGGAAAAATAAAGACTGTCTTATTTTACGTGTTATAAAGGGGAAACAGAGGAACGCAAAGTTTTAAAAGAACACTTATCTGCCTATGACCTCCTATTCATTGAGATAACAGAATGAAGTCTTTCATAAAGAAAACAAAGGGGGAGGAGGGGTGGAACACATACCAATAAAAGAAAGTGCCTCTTTTTGAAAAAAAAAAGTCGGATAAAACTGACAGTATTGATTAAACTTTAAGAAAGATAGAATTATTCATGAGCTAAAATTTGAATTTAAGATTAAAACTGATAAATATTTGAATCAAGGGAAGTGCACAAAATTCATGCTGAGATGAATGTTGAATAGAAAAATTCAAGTCCAAGATGATGTTTTGTTTTAGAAAAGTAATAATGATGATCACAATTAAGACAAGTCAAATGAAAATCAAGAGTTTTTGAATGAACTGAAAATGAAAAATCCCAGAGATTTAAAAGCCATGGCCAAATTAAGCAATGCATTCAACATAGCAGAAAATATAGATTTTATTAAATTATGTATTTACTTATCTATCCTGTCGTTAAATGTCAATTAATGCAATAATACAATTAGAAATAAACACTTTGTGGAATAGAATCTATTTGAAAATGAACCAAAAAGTCATATAATCCATGTTTATAGTGAAGCTAATAAAGGTGTCTGTGTTTTTTCTTTAGAAATCCCTCTCCGGGACGGAGACAATGATTTTTTTTTTTATGTTGCTGTTTCATCTTTCCCTGCGTTTAATGGTAAAAAAAAAAAAAAAAGATCCGAATCTCATTTATGACTATCTTGCAGATATCCATTGATGTAACCCCCCACCCCCACGGTCACCTCCCCCCTCCCCCCTCCCCTCTCCCCGACCCCCCGACCTCACCCAGCATGAATGTGTTCATGTGGCCGGTGAGTAATAATCTCGAATCATAAAAAGCACAACAGCTGCGTTTGTCGTTGTTCCCGCGGCGGACTGGCTCTGTAAATCGATTTCAACCTTCTCGTCTCTCTTTAGAAGATGCAGCGATATTTTCTGGGTTTGTCCGACTTTGACAGCAGACTGAAGGTCGACTGTTGGCCGGGACAGAAAACAGATTTCCAGTGCCTCCTCTGGGCTTTTGGGAAAACACAGAGATTCTCTTTCATGCTTTGGACCAAACGGTGAATCAACCGATGATTGTAATCAACCGTTCGATCGGTGATAAGTCGTGTCAGGAGCTAATACCAGAGCTCCTGGTATCTTTTGTCAAAACTGTGGAAAAAGTTGTCTTGTAAAGACCTTTCATGAGAATCATTGGGCCGCTGGATAGATTGTCCATATTTGGCCAGAGGGGGACAAAAACCCTGGTGATTAATACGCCGACTAAACATTTGTCATATTTCCTGTAGGGACAGACTGGAAGGGCAGAACACACCTCGAATTCGTCTCTTTCTACAAGATCGATAATAAACAGTCAAAATAAAGAATCGCTTGGAAAATCATGGGGGGAAAAATCCACCAAAAAGACAGATGAACTGAAACATCCTCCATGTTATATGAGTGAAAAAGGTAGAGGGGGATTCATAACAATCCGAGAATACGTAAAACAAAAAATCAAGAAGTGAACAAAAAGAAAAGGATCATCCAGTCATAAAAATATTTTTGAATATATTATGTATCTAAAACTTAACCAAAAAGGATGAAAGGAATGTCAATAAACAGTATTTCAGATTATCTAATTGCATTTATATCCATTTCTTCATTTAAAAAAATCATCTCCGAAGTTAAACAAAACATTTCCTATCTAAAAATATTCAGCCAAAATTTACCTGAAAAAAATCAGTTAAATTGTTGAAAAAAAGACCATAAACAGCAAAAAATCCTGAAAGTCAAATTATAATACCTTGAATATTAAAGAGACTATAAGAAAACTGAAACGCCATTAAAAAAAACATAAAGATCTGAAAAAAAAAAGATTCAAAAAAGATGAAGGAAAAAAAAAAGGAAATCAAATGTTATTTAATATGATGGATGGAACTCTGGCTCTATGGATTGGTCCAGTTGAACTGAGGAATCCCTTCAATCCCATCCTGATGTTGTCTTTTATTTTCACCTGAAACCCTCTCCTTAATCTCAACAATTAGATTATATTCTGTCCCTCAGGCTGGATGGCGGCCTCCCCCCTGGGGCGGGTGCCACCGTTGACCAACGAGGCCATTGTTTGACTTTTTCGTCGATGTGAGTAAACGCGTTGGACGATACTGGGATGAATTTTTTCGGACGACAGATGATTCCATTGTTCCTCCTACAGATTCACATAATCCGGGAGTCGCTCTGGACGGCGCGTAATCTCCCGTCAGCTCCAGTTGACTCAGCGCAAACAGCTGCCGAGCGGCACACGCCTGCCTCTGTGCCGCCATCTATGGACGTATCCCGACGCCTCTCTGAGGATAAACCCAGCACATTCTTTGTTTGAGGCTTTTATTTGTAGTGGGACGCCTGGATTATAGACAGAGGATACTGACGGGAGTAACGGAGTCAAACAAAACTGATAAACTTCAATAATTTCTTTTTTTTTTTTTCTCAGAAGCTTTACTTTTTCAAGAAACTCACTTAATAATCTTTTTTTAGATTGCAAAAAAAAAAAAGTTTTTTTTTTTTTGAAGAATTCACAAAAGTAGAAACAGGAATCTAAGTTTGATATATTTGAAAGACATGACAAGTTTTATTCTTTCTTTTTTTTTGTACTTACGGGAAGGAAAATAATGTCAGAATTCTGAGAAGAAAGTCTGGAAAAGTCAGGATTTTGAAGGAAGAAGAATCAAATATTCTGAGATAAAGAGGCAGGGCTATTAAAGCATGAGTCTGAAATTCAGAATTTTGAAAGTTCAGATATTCTTTCATTAATGATGTTATTTTTCACCCAAATGCCTTTTTAAAGTAAATCAAATAAAGTGGTGAAAATTTTCTATTACTTCACTTCCTGGTGCAAATCCTTCATAATACCTGTTACTTTTCAGTTTTTGATTTTTTTTTTTTTTTTTGCAAATAAATCTTTAAAACCTGACGTGCCGCCACCAAGAATCAAATGTCAAACAAATTTCCTAAAAAAGCGTCTTTGATATCATGCAAATTTCTGGACGGCCTTAAGTCATTCACTTTCTCTCTTTCTTTCTTTCTCTCTCTCTCTCTCTTTTTCTTTTTTTGTTTCCTTCCTTCTGTCCAGCTGCCTTTTGTCCCTGCAGCAGGACGCAGCGTCAGCTTGAAAGGAATCCAAAAGAAAACCTCTCAAAAGTCACTTGGTAGCATCTGCATAAGAATGCCCTCCACTACAGACACACATGCACACACACACACACACGCACACGCACACAAATACACACATATGCTAATCCCTGCTGAGCTGCAGTGGATGAATCCCCTTCTCGATCATTAAATTGTTATCAGATCAGTTACCGATTGCTCCTGGATTCAGGTTCTAAGAGTCGTGGTGCACATTAATGCTGACAGCAGGCGTCCTGTCAGGCCTTCCCCCCACCCAGTCACATGGTTTGGGAACGGGTTGCGGTTGCGGCACAGTGGCTGTTGAGTGGCAGCAGACACACACACACACACACAAACACACACAGGCACATGCACACTCACACTGCAGAGTTACAAACACATTTGCTACCCCAAAGATGGATGATACTTCCTCAGCAAGTCTGCCCGGCGACAAACTTGTATCAATATTTATTCCAACCAGGAAGTGAATTAACCCGGTTCAAGGCCGTTTTTTGAATCTGCCCTTCATTTTTTCTGTTGTTACACGTGTCCTGTTTGTAAATGCTAAAAATAACAAATAATTGTAGTTTTCGCATGTTTGTGGATGATTCTGTGATTTGCATTCACAGAGGCCCCGGTGCTACGGGGCAAATAAATGCAAATGAGCTGAAAAAAAGGATAAGTAGAGTTTAACATTAACCTTCTCCAGGCAGATGTTGCAGATTTGCGACAGCCAAATATCAGATTTTTCCTGCAACTACAACTTAATTTGAGCCTGCGAGGGTTAAATATAATTTTTGTTTGCTTGCTTTGTTGCCTATGTATAGTCACTGTGTCGTAAAAAGCTAGAAAACGTGGTGTCATATATTATTGAATTTACACTGAAAACTGTTAAAATGTGATGCGCACTGTACAGCACAGCAACAAATTACAATTCAGAAGCTAACTCGTGCTAGCTGTTAGCTCCTTTTAGCACAGCTCCTTTCATCTCACTAAAAAACAAAATTAAACAATACCTGTACAGCGGTGGGACAGTCATTTATTTTCACCTTTACCTTTTACAAAGAAGGAGAAAAGACCAGGGTGAACATGTTTATTGGCCTCGAGGAAATCAGGTTTCACAGACTCGCGCAAACATGAAGGCAAACCAAAGCATGATATTAAAATTTAAGACGCCATAAAACAAAAGACTTTTGTTAAACGACGCAGTGACGAGGACTGTCGCTTTCCTGTTAGTCAGCTTGGATTTAAGACAATGGAGCCACAAGGACGTCTGCCAGGTGTGTTTGTTATTTAAACGTAAAATAAGTCTTTCTCCCCCACCGATATGCCAAAGATTGTGATTTCTGAAGCGCACAGATACACGCTAACGCCTTCCTCGACATGGCACTTACACCACATTATAGGTTAACCCACATTATACGAACATGCTCCTTAAAACTATAACTTTGCATATAATCTTAATATTGTGTTTTGCGCCGTGACTTTTTCGACATTTATGAAAAAACGAAAATAGACCACGTGCGACGATGACTTTCTAACACTTTCTAACTCTCCATATTGTGTGAGCCTAAACTTAGGTTGTAACAAAAACAATGAAAACATAATAAATATTGACGTCTCTCTCCTCGCAACTTATTTTGTTCCATTTTTCAAGAGGAGCTCCGGAAGGGCGGCAAAAAGAAAAGAGAAATAATATACAGTTAAAGTGATTCAGCGGGCGTTGGGAGGATGAAGAGACGGAGGGGAACGAAGACGATGAAGAGAGAGCGAGTCTGGATGTTGAGGGTTTGGCCTTTTATTTGGTCTTCTCAGCTGCTGGAGCTGCAGCTGCTGCTTCTGTTTGGACCCCGGCGTCTATGGAGTGACGTTTTTGACCCTGGAGAAAAAAAAAAACAACAACTATTATCCGTTATTCTCATTTTTATATTCATAATAGCAGTATTAGGATGAGGAGGATGCGTAGTAGAAGTAGCATGAGTTGTTGCACGGGTATATTTTAAATTGCGTATTTACAACTTGTTGTATTGAATTTTTTTTTTTTTTCCGGGATACGTTTTGAGAAAAAGAAATATTCAGAAAAAATATGACCTGAAAAATAAGGCAAGAAATTAAACAAACCAATGAACTGAAAAGCTGCTATATTTTCTTTTCCTTAAAAAAAGTCTCAATAAAGAGCCCATAATTTTAAATGCCTGGAAAAAAAATCAAAAAGGGAATTGTGATGTGTTCATTGATTTAATTAAAATGTATATTTCCTGTTCACGGCTTACTTCTATTTTGATTTATCTAAACCTCAAAACACTTCAGCAAAAATGACCCCTTTTCCTGATCTCCACATCTGAGGATGGTCACCCCCAACATATCTGAGGTAACAAGTTATACTAGTTGAATAGCAGTAAATTTAGTACTTTATCACTTCACTATTATTTCACTTTGACATCAGGAAGTTGCATCTTGAGTGTGATAATGTTTATCACCACCTTTACACCAAACAAACTTCCTTTTAGGCGTTCCAGTAAGTTCTACAGCAGCTCATCGAGTTTCAATTTGTCAAAACCTTTTTGAAAATATTTCATATTGTTTCTGTTTCTGATGTTGCCTCCAGACTGTAAATACTAAACAGAACGTATAAAACTTGAACCTGAATTTATATTTGATATTCTCACTGGAATTATAAGGTTAATCCAGTGTAACTGTTGCAGTTTGATTCTGAAAAATACATAAAAAATGAATTTCAAGCACATTACGATGTCTTAAGTTTGAAAAAATACGGTTCAAAGATAAAGTCTAGAATAACAATCCCTTATATTAATGACAAACTGAGAGTCTCTATTATCACACCTTTAAATGACAATTAATGTTTGAAATAATTATACTGATGAAGCATCATGATGGCATACTAATATGCACATGGTAGACCACTTTAATGCACATAAATAAAATAAAATAACATAAAAATATAAGGATTAATTATGGAAAGAAGATAATAAAAGTAAAACAGATTCTCATGCATCTTACTTCCTTAAATCAATATCTTTAGGGCTTTTTTCCTCAAAAAATGCAGAAGAAACATGGTCACATGATATTTACAGGTTTCATTTATACATGATTTAACATGCATTGAAGATACTTTATGATAAATTTAATTTTCGTAAGGAAATGGTAATTCTTTTAAAACCTAATAATGACTTAAACGTACAATATCTATTGAATTATTTAAAAGCAAAGGTTGATTTCTTCAGTGTCCTCTGAGCCCCTCCTGTCACCTAGTCAGCTGTTAATCCCATCTAGTGGACAAAGTGGGTACAACATAGCTCAACACAAGAAAGCCCTCGCAAAAAAAAGCAGTTCCTCTCAACCCTCAACCCTTGGAAAACATCTTAAAAAAATGATGCAGTTAAAAACACATCTCGACAGATGCCGGTTTTGTAGTTCCTTGAATGCAGCACGTTCCCCTTTTCAGCTCATCCAGTTGTGTAATCTGCACCTCTGATTTCTAAACATTCACCTGAAATAAGGCGTCTATAAAATCCTGTGTTATCTTTAAACCTTAAGCAGCTGTATGGACATTCAAGGGTTTGTAATTTAGACTCCGAACACTGATTCTTGTCCGTAAGTGACTCACCAGGATTTTAAACAACAACTGGATGGAGTTTCTCTTCTCCGGTTTCTTGGTTGCACTAGTGGCGGCTGCGGCGGCGTCCCCTGGCTGTGAGGCTGCCGGGGCAGGTTTGCTGTCGGCGGGCGCCTCCGCTGATTTGGCGGTCGCTTTGGACTCCTCCTTGGCTTTCTGGGTCGAATCTGCCGCGGCGGGCTGAGTGACCGCTGCCTTCTTGGACTCACTGGACTGGAGGTGCGAAAGACACAAGAGCTGAGAGAAACCAGGGCTGCAGAACGGTGATGCGTTCGGGTGCATTTGTGTAAGAGTCGATTTACCGCCTTCCTTCACGTCAGTAATTTTTATTGGCCTTTTATTTTAAAGTTGCCGTGGTAATCATGGCTTTCTTATTTTTCAGCCACTTCTCAAAACAGTGAAAGTGAATTTTGGCAGAATCAACAAAAGGAAACATTGAAAATAGCAACGGCAATAAGAAAAAAACACGAACGTCGCTCAACTGAGGTCAGAGGTCAAATACACGCTTGTGCTGTGATCAGATCATTTCTAGATTTATACGCCTTCCACAGATTTCTTTGACTAAAGTCTGTCTAATTACCGGTGGCGTATTGCTGCTTTTCAGGAAATTAGCCACATATTTTCGAGTAATTTATGAGATCTGAGCTGACGACGTCTCCCGGCTCCTCCATCTCCCTGACTGAGCGCCTCTCGCTGATCAAGGAACGTCAGTGAACACACCGAAATGCCTGCTTTTGATCTTCGAAAGGGAAATAAACGGCGAATAATGTGTCAAGAAAGAAAAGGTGTAAGTAATTAAATTGTGCTTTCATTCTGGCGTGGGCGGTTTTACCGTGTTTATCACTTCAGTAGTTTTTACTGTGATCTAATAATAACCAGCGTTAATGTTCCCCCTTTTTCTTACTTTGGCCCTGAAGAGGGAGAGCGAGAGGAACGGCGACTTCGATGGCGCCTTCTTTTCCTCCCGGACCGGCGCCGGAGGCTCCAGCTTGGCGGCGGCCTCCAGGGTCCCGGTCTTCGAAGGGTCCACCTTCTGCTAGCAGGGGATTTAAATACCACGTGTTATTTAGGACACGGATGATGGTGATGACGGAGGTGATAGATTGAGAGCCGCCACCCGGCGAGGGAAAAATGGAGGATGAGAGCAGACAGGAAGTGGAAAGCTACACAGGTTCCTACACGAGAATAAGATAGAATTAAGAATTAAGGATTAAAAATGAAATAAACAAACTTATTCCTGTGGGAATAAGTTAGAATAGCACCATTAAAAAACAAACAAGAGAAAGTATGAAAAGAAAAAGCGTCATTGTTCTGGCAAATTTAGCTTTGCATATTTAGCATAGCTTAGCACAGTATAGTATTAAGATTGGAGACATTGTGCTTCAAGTCACACTTGCATTTAATCAAACTGGATGAAAAAAAGGTGACGAATGTACAGAGGAGAGTGATTCTGTTATTCTATCCTTACCAGGGCTAAGCTAAGCTAATATCTAGTGTTGCTAACTTGGAAATTCGAACAATACCCACATTCAAACTCTGTGTGCCACTTAATTTGAGTCCGAGCTTACACTGAAGCTAAAAATCTTAGCTTAAACCTTGTATTAATGCTAATTTAGCTATCATTGCCAGTGCTCATGACATGATGGTACTGTTTACAGTGCATGAGCAGGACAAAATAAAATGTAGGAAATCATTTCGTAAAATGTAATCTTTAACAAATCTAAAATAAACAAGAATGAAGTTAGTTAGCATTAATTTAAAAGTGTTAAACACATACTAGTACCTGGTTAACATAGCTAGTCCAGAGCTCATTAGCGTTAGCTTTTTCCTGCTAGCTTGCATTACCACCAGAACCCAAACTTAAAACACAACAAGCTAACACACAACAAAACCCTTTTGAGTTTGGCTTCACAAACTATCACGGATGAATGCCGTCGCTAGCCAGTTAGCCAGAGTGCAGCTAACAGATGTTACTGTGAGAATGGACTTGACTGCTAAGCCAGCACCTCACCATTTCAAGAATCACACTGAGGAACAAACTTTTTATAATAACAGGGAAAATGCGACAAACTCACTAGCGCCCCCGGAGGCACCACGTATCCATTACAAGATGGATAAAACCCAAATTTAGCTATGAAGAATTTTTATAGTCAAACAAAACGCCGTACATCACGATCTCCTTTATCCGCAGGGTTGGAAAATTACACAGCAATTGGGTGAAATGATTTCTCAGTCGGCGGTGGATAAACAGCAACATGGTTCATTCCAATCGGATTTTTACGTTGATGGAGAGAAAGGGATTTAATGAGGTGTAGGATTCGTGATCCAACGTGATGTCAGACGCGACGAGAGGAAATGAGGAATTAGTGTTCCCGCGCACTTTCCTCTGATTTACCTGATTCTCTACAACCGGCTGCGTCTCCTCCTCGGCCGCCTCCTGAGATTCGACCTGATTTTCACTGTGGAGCCCATGTAAATGATTTGGGGGGGAAAATGTGAAAATAAGAAAAAAAAAAAAATTAAAAAAGAGTTTAAGCCAAATTAGAACCCAGCGGTGTGATATGATCGGGGGATCAGAGGATTTTTTTTTTCTTCTATTTCATTAGAAATAAAGCAAACCGCGGATAAAAAAAAAAAAACCGGGATTTATCTGCCCTGCTGATTTTACCTCGGCTTCTACTGTCGTCTGCGGCTCCTTTGCCGCTGCCTCCTGTGGAGTAAAATCAACTTCTTCTTTTTTTTTTTTAAAACCGTGAAAATAAAGGCTGAAGGAAACAATGTGAGGCTCTCTCGGAGGCCGCCTCGCTTTTTACCTGTGCTCCTACACCCAGCTGCGTCTCTACCTCCTGGCTTTTCTGCAGGAAAGTGAAGGAACTGTTAGTAGGAGTTAGAGACAGGAAGTAGGAGCGAGGGGATGTTTGCAACGAACCAACGGCCGTCTGATCACCATAGTAACCACGGGGATCTTCGAGGAACCGGGACTCAGGTTAGCCCGCTGATCAAAAGTACTGGACACTTTTTCTTCTGGATTTTTCTCCTCAAGCTAATGAAAAGGTTCCTGTCGTGCCTCTGGAGAAGACATCATTCCAGTGGTCCTGCTCTGCATCTCCAGCCCAGGAGGTGGCAGTGTGACGACAACAAGGGTAAAAAACTAAATCTCCCAGCCTGTTGGAAGTCGTGACTCAGAGCAAACCTTGTAGTGTGACGTTCCACGGCAACGTTCCAGAGCGAGCTTGGCCGGGTATTTGTGCTTAGCGGCATCTGACTCCTCCTGAAAACACCAGCCATTTAAAAAAAAAAATCTGATATTGGTAAATATTCTGATGTTCCTACGACAGAAACTCTCCTACACTGGATTAGTTTGGCTCACTGGAGCCTCCCAGTGGCTGTAGGGTGGAAGAGCTATTAATGATTTCACCATTACCATAGACTTATTGGGATCAATACATCAGGGAATTGCCAAAAATATGTCTGTCATACTGTTTAACTCTTTCAATGATTTATGAAAAAACTGATGAAAAACCTGGGAGAAATGAACTGAAAATTATCTTAAGAATTGTACAAATAGTGCCAATGGTGCATAAACAATGTCAAGAAAAAACAAGAAAATTAACAAAAATTACTTTTCCGGAAGTAGGCACGTAAGTATAGCGTTACTACAACAGACCAATCAGTACTACATTACTAAATAAAAGTAGAGAAGTTGTTCTCAAATGTGTGAAGAATATTTTAAAAATGAGCATTTTATCTCAACTTTGCAGGGATGACGAGGACTTTGTTTCTAACATTTTATCAATTTTCTTGTGATTTCCCGATGAACCTGCTTGTGTCTGATGCACCGATTAGCGTCGATTTGCATCAATTAGGGTCAGTTAGGGTTGATTAGTATAGATTAGCGTCCATTAGCAGGAGCAACGAGTCGCATCTGAACACGCCAATCGTCCAAAACGAGGCGGAACTTGAGGATCCAGAGCAGAGACGGACCCTCCCTTCCTCCCGACTGCAGATGAACCGCCCTTGTTGCCCAGGTAACAGGAGGCGCCATAATGGCCTTCACAATAAGGTACCCTGGCAAAGGGTACGACCCCCACTTTCTTACCTTTGGGCGGAAGAGTTTACCCAGAGTGGCTCTGGCAGTTATTCCTTTCGAGGGCTCGGGCTCCTTGGCCTTTGGCTTTTCTTTAGGTGAAGACTTCACTGCCGGCTCCACCTTTACTTCCAGCTTGGGGGGCTCCGGAGGAGGCGGCGGCGGGATGGACATGCCCTTTGGCGCCGCAGGTGGGTCCGACACTTGGGCGACCTGTTCGATGGGCGGCAAGGTAGCGGAGGGTTAGCAAATACAGTCTCGGTCATGAGATCTGATGTGAAGAGATCTTACGTCAAACCGGAAATAAAGGGTTAAAAACTGATTCAGAACTTGAAAAATAACGTTAGCATGTAAACAAATAAAGTGGATGTTGTGTAGTTAGATTTTATATTTGAACTCAGATGACCCATGTGCTCACAGTGGTGGTCGGCGCTGGCTGGATCTCCGTCGGGCTCTATTTGGCAACAAAAAAGAAGCAGTTTAGCAACTCAAAAGTTAGAGCAGCGACTACGAACTCTCGATTCGTGTTAACTCTGGCGGCCCCGCTGGCCAGGAGTGCAGCGGCGTCGCTGTGGAAGGAGCACTTCTTTCGGTTGCTGGAGACCCGGAGACAGGTGACTAGGACCGCAGTCCTGGGACTCTGGTGTTGTAGTATGCCGCCTGCTGAGATCTTCTGCCAGTTCCAGCAAGAGGAGAACATTAATATGGGTTTAGACGTTCATCTCAAAGAAATATTTATGCTAATATTGCAAGAGTGCTTGTCGGGTTGGGTTGGGTCCTGGGAACCTGGGCCCCGGTAGCGCTGTGTCAAGGGGTCTGCAGCAACCAGCTCCTCATCTGACTCAGGTTCTTTTGAAAAGAAGCTTGTTCTCCGAGAAGAATGCCGCGTTCACTTGGCAGGAACGGTGCGTTTAAATCAGCACACGGCGTAAGATGTATCCCAAGGACACTTTGTCAATTGTTGCCATTCTCGTTCTATGCGGAGGTTTGTCTCCGATCAAGACGATGATTGTGCCTCCAACAGAGGATAAAAAGAACCTCGGTCTTTATTTGTGTTTTTTTTTTTTTTTCCGGAGCAGGATGTGTGATACCAAATCCCGTGCTGGCTGATCGGCCGATCTTCCGGTAAACGATACAAACACTGCGGATGATATTGACATGTTTCACAAAGACGCCCAGATCCAGTCAAGACCAGAGAAGCTCCATTTATTCCCTCTTATGCAAATTACAGTTTGGAGACCGACATCCTTAAACTATTGATTTTCAAACAAAAATTCAATATAAGCCCCTGAAGGGTCAAAGGTCTTTTCTTTTTTTTTTTTTTGTACTATTTGACCTCCGGGTCATTGGTAATGGAATTCACCTGCTCTTTAGTGGCATCAGGAGCGGCTGTTTCCTTCTTGGGTGTTTTTTTGGGCGTCATCTGCAAAGAGAGGAGTCCAAAAAAAAAAGAAAGAAAGGAAAAAGAGAGAGAGTAAAAGAGACGTGACGGAAATTGGACGATAAAGGACTGGCTCAAGACAGTATCTCTGACAGTGTTCAGACTCGGGCTTTTATGAGCCGCTGGCCGAGGGCGTCCCTGACCAAGCGCGCTCTCATTGTGGCGGCCATTGTGCGGGACGGCGATGGCGTAGGCCTGCCCCTGTTCCGTCACGGCGGGCCCTGGACTTCCAGGCGCGGACAGAAGGCCTCCCTTGTGAACCGCGGGTCAGCGGGGCGGACAATGGGCCGCCACATTCCGGCGCATCCGAGGGGCTGGGCTGGGCGAGCGCCGCGCGGCCAGAGCTGGCTCTTTAAAACGGCAGGCATCCAAAAGGGAGCGCCGTTGGGGAGAAGATGCACAATGGCCGCTTGTTGTTTGGCCATCGGGGAACAGTGCACTGTGGCCATCTTAGCCCCCCCCCCCCCTCCACCCCGCCTTCGGACAATTGTCTTATTTTTCACTGCACAAACACCATAAATCAAATTAACTCCAGTCACAATCCCGGCTGTCGCAGGCCAATCAATAAATATCTAAATGATAACTATCAGCATCACCGCTGGTTCTCAAAGGTCTACTTTTTTCACGTTTCCATGGTGGCAATAGTTGAGTCGCTGAAATTTTTTTTCAATCTATATAAGAGGAATGGAATGTGAACACAATCTTGACCATATGTCTTGAAAAAAAAAATCAAAATGAAAGCATTAAATGTTATTTGGATATAAAATTTTGATTAAATTTTAGTTATTTTATTAGTACTATTATTATTATTATTATGTAGTCGTGAAAATTTTAATTAAAAAAACAGAAAAAGTTATTTGAAAATGTACTATTTATTCTCCTATGAAGTCTACTCAACTTTTTTTTTATATGTTTTATCTATTTCTATTTTTCTATCTATTTTTTTATAAGTTATACTTATACTGTCACACTTCAGAGTTTATTTATTTTATTTTTTCTTGTATTTTTAGCTAGCTTGTGACTGTCCTGTCCTTGAATGCCTTGGTGTTGCTGCTAAAGAATTTCCCAAAAATGGGATCATGAAAGTGCATCTCATCTCATCTCATCTCATTCCTGGAGTCCATGACACCTGCCTCGTAACGCTGTGTTAATGTTTTTTTTTTTTTTTTTAGGAGATTAGATCTGCACACACGTACAAAAAAAAAAGAAAGGAATGACTGACTCACAAGCGATTTGAAGAAGTTCATAATTGCGTTGCCTGTGGTCTGCTTCTTCTCAGGTGGACTGTCTGTGCTGTGGCTGCGAGCGTCCTCCTCAGCCTCCTTCTGGACGTCTGCCGTCTCGCTTTGCGTCTCCGGCGGAGGCTCTGACTGGGACCCTTGGCTGTCCGGCTCCTGCGCGCCGTCACAAAAGAGGTCAGCCTTCGAGGGGCAGCGGCGCCGCGTTCAAGTCGATGGCCGAGCACAGCGGGTCTTAATCCACGCGTTGAGACGCCGAGCGCAATTCCAGCCACTGCCTACTCGAGCCGTTGCCAACAATCGGCCCTCTATGCCGCCGCCCGTCCCCGGCAAACCTCCCCTCCACCAACAACGCCCCGCTTAATATTCAACAATGCGCACCAACGTCACCCAAACTATAATACCTTCTTGTATCCTGACTCTTAGAACCCAGAGACAAACCGCTCCTTGGACCAGGAACACACACCGTGGTGTGTGTTCAGTGTCAACTCTTGACCCGGTGTGTTCTGTGGGTTCTGTGACTCGGCAGTGACCCCTGACTTGGTGTGTGGTCAGTGGGAGCTCCTTACCTGCCATGTGTTCAGCATGAACTACTAACAGGGTGTGTGTTCAGTGTGTGTGTGTGCTGTCGACTCCCGGCCCACGCCGCGCCCGGTGTGTGTTCGGCGTCCACTCGTGGCCAGCTGTGTGTTCAGCGTCAACTTCTGCCATGGTGTGTGTTCGGCGTGTGTTCAGTGGTGACGTCTGACTCGGTGTGTGTTCGGTGCATGTTCGTTGTCAACTCCTGACATGCTGTGTGTTAAGGGTGTGTCCAGTGTTAACTGTGTGTCCGGTGTGTTTTCACTGACAATTCCTTACCCAGTGTGTGCCCAGTCTGTGTTCAGTGTGTGTTCAGGGTTGACTCCAACCTGGTGTGTGTTAACTGTTAGCTCCTGACATGGTGTGTGTTCAGTGTGGACAAATGAGCAGTTGTGTGTTCTGTGTCAATTTCTGGTAGGATGAGTGTTCAGTGTTTGCTCAATGTGTGTGTTCAGTGTGTTTTCAGTGTTGAATCCTGACCATGTGTGTGTTCAGTGCGTGGGTGCAGTGGGGCATTCAGTGTGTGTGCACTGTGCATTCATTGTGGGTTCTGTCTGTGCTCAGTGTGTGTTCAGTGAGTCTCAAGTGTGTGTTCAGTGAGTCTCCAGTGTGTGTTCGGTGTGTATTTGTTTATTCATTCAGTCACTGACTCACTTGTTCATTTTATTTTATGAATCAATTCATTGGCTGCACCGCCCATCTTGCATGCGGCTTCAGCCAATCCTGGCTGTTGTCACTGGGCAGGAGGCGGGGCTTAACCTGAACCACTCACCTGACAATCAAAGGTAAACGTATGGATAAATCTATCTATCTTGATCAATTATATATTTAATTTTGGGGTCTTTTTTTGGTGAAGTAAAAGTTTCTTAAAACTCAGAGTCGATGTTTTGTAACTTGGCAGTTGAATTGTGATTAAATAAATCAATATTATTTTGCTGTTTATTCAGGGAAAACATATTTTCAGAGATAATAATTATGTGATGTTTGACACATTTCTTTTCCTGGGAAAACTTCTTTTAAATAGTTCCATTTTTGTTTTTTTGTTTTTTTTTTTAATTGCTATAATTCCGAGATATACCCTCCTACACCCCTTTTTGTGACAAAGCCACAACTCCTTTGCCGTTTTTCAAAGCCGCTAATAATCAGGTCAAAAATGAAAAACCCAGTTTCACGTAAATTAAATTACGTGTTTGTGTTTTTTTTTAATTATTTTATTGGAAAAGGTTCACAGCGTGAGCTCCAACATGCCAGCGTCCTCCGTGGGAGACACGTTGATGGTGACGGTGATGCAGTACCCCAGGGAGGAAACTTCAAGACCCCCCAGTTCAAACAGCGACTCCTCGACACTGGAGGCACAGGCGGACTGCAGCCTGAGCAGCAAGAACTTCATCTTCTCCTCCTGGTTCAGATTATGCCTCCTTCGGAGCAGAACTGCGTCGGGTTCGAACCCGTCCCAGATGACCTCTGTCGGCTCCACCCTCGACAGTTGACGCTCGTCTTCCTCGCCGCCGTCGGTTATGGTTTCCTCTGCAATCGTCTCAAGGACGGGCTTAACATCTAAAGGGGCGATGAGGAATTCGTCGTCGAACGCATCCTGCAGTAGAGTTATCGTCCTCTCGTGGACTCTGGCTTCCGTCGTCTGGAGGATCACCACCTCCGCTTCTCTTTTGGGCGGGTGAGTCAGGCTCTCCGTCGCGGCGTTTGCGAAGAGGATGCACCCGGGTTTGAAGACTGTTGCGGAAACCGCGGATGGAACCTCCGCCTCCTCATCGGCAGCTTCCAGATCCGTCCCTGCTGAGACTATCTCCTGCTCAGATTGTTCAACTTGGGCCAAAATACATAGATCATGCTCTTCTTCTGCTGCTCCAGCAGGTGGAGAACCTGCTCGCAGACCTTCAGGTTCTTCTGAGACCACCAGCTCCTCACTGGTTGCGTCCCCATCCCTAATTCTCACATCACCTTCTGCAGGTTCCTTTGCGTCTGTATGGCTTTGACCGGCCGTTCCAGCATCTTCAGCTTCTGCCGAAGGTTTGTCCGATCCCACCGGTGTCTTTTCAGTCACCTCAATCTTCTCTGCCGCAGCTTCGACCGCCAACTCTTGTAAGTTCTCCAACATCCTGGCTTCTACATTCCCCGCATTGATTTTATTCGCCTCCTCGAGTTCCATCGAGTCCACAGGTTGGTGGTTGGGTGTTTCAAGAGTTTGCGCCTGTGGAACTTTCGGTTCCCCAGGTGTCTCTAAGGAGACTTCAGTTTCCTCCAAGGTAGCTTCGACCACTGACTCTATCACAACAGTGGTTATGTCCTCTTCAACAAATCTGGCATTCCATTCACCAAGTTTTTCTGGTTCCACAGGGCTTCTCTCAGGACTTTTGGATTTTTCCAGATCTTCCTCTGACCCTTTGGTTGATGTTTCTTCTCCAATGTCTTCTTGGCTAGTGGCGCCTAGTGCTTCCTTCTCTCTGACAACCTCGTCTTCAGTTGCTTCAATTGCGTCGTTAGCGTGTTGATCTTCGTCGGTGTTCCCGGGTCCTCTCACGGCAAACAGGGGAACGAAAACCGTCGCAGAAATACACTCTTCTTCTACATGGGTTTCGTTGACTGTTACCGGATTCGAAGGTGAGATGGCACGTATCTGGAATTCTCGAGAGAGGGCATCGATCGCTTCCTCCAGTATCTCATCCTCGACGACTTGCAATGCTGACACAGATCCCTTGTCCGCCGCTGCCATGACTTCAACTTGCTCCTCAAGAATGACCATTCCAGGGATGCACTCGCCCTCTGAAGATTGGCCGGTCTCTGAAGATTGCCGATTTTCCTCGTTCTCCACCACAAGCTCACCCACGTCAACCGCGGACGCATGGTCTACTACGACCTCCTCTTGCTTGTTCCGTGCAACATCCGTCACAAAAAAGACAGCTGAAGGTTCTTCAACCCCTGAGATTTCCTCCATCATCAAGTCTATAGGTACTTCATCCACGGCGGACTCGACGATCGGTAGGAAATTATCCACATTCAGTTGAGGTTCTCCCGCTTCAATCACCACACAGTCATTAGAAAAGTCTCGAAGTCCTTCGGTGCAACCTTCTCTCAGCTCCGACGGTTCCACAACCACAACGTACTCAGTGGATTCAGAGGAGAAAACGGCCTCGATGCAGTCGGCAACCACTTTGGGGAGCTCCTCCATCCCGCTGTCCTTGCCGGCTGACGCTTTTTCTGTGATGGACTGTGGTTTGGTCATTGGTTCAGGCTGAGTGAGGCTTTCCTTTACAGGATCCTCAATGTGGCCAGTCTCTAAAACGTCAGCAATCTCGACCCTCTCGGCTCTGAACACCATTTTCTCGAAAATATCTATGACGTTCTTCTTGGCATTGTCGTCTGACGGGTCCTCTTTGGTGATGACGACAGCGGTTGTTGTCGCTCCCTTCACCGCAACTTCCTCCCCGACGCTGTCGGTTTGCGTCCAAACGTCCACTCCGCTTTCTGTGTCTGTTTGCGTCCATGTATTTCCCAGCTGGTGTTGATGCTCCGACTGGTAGGTAACCTTGGAGACGACTTCTGCGCCGCTTGAGTCTGACTCCTTTGTCATGAAAACCAACATTCGCATGGATGTGAAACAAGGTCGGCGTTCGTTTTCAAGGACAGATACAGTAACCATGTGCTTTCTCTGAAAAAAAAAACTGAAACTCTTATTTTTATATATCTGGGTGTTTGGTTGGTGCAGATGGGGGTTGGGGATGTATATCATGTCAAAATACTCAAAAACGTTTGTTCTACATTCAAAACGGTTGTGTTAGGTTACATTACCTTCCTGGAAGAGAACCGGCTGTCAGAAAAAGAAAACTAGTGCTAAAAAGCTACTAGCTTGCGACTTCAACACAGGTTCTTCCCATGATGGCCGCCTTGTCCTAAAACACCTGAGATACCGCAACTCCGCAATCTCCACAATGCTCCAACCACACCCACGAGGTAAACGTCTTGCTGCTCTGTTTCAATGATCAGTTACGTGCTTTGTGATTAGTTCCTGGAGTGGAACCACACTTCCCTCGACAAAGTTTCACCACAAACTGCCCGGGTTTTCCACGTGTTCCCATCAAGGACAGCACCCGGTACTCAGTACTTTTTAGCACCAACTCCTGAAAGGTTCCAAGCTAGCTTACCCGGTACAAAAAATATGACGCCGACAGTCTGCCGATCACTGATTGGCCGCAGAATGTCGTCAGCCAGCTCCACCAAAGAATTCAAAAACAAGATGTTAGCATGTCTGCTGCTTCTGCGTCTTGCTACGATGGCCCCACCCACTTTGTGGAGGGATTAGGACAGACCCGGGCATTTTACGGCCCGCGGGCCACATGCGGTCCGTTTTGCTTTTTTATCCGGCCCGCCAAGCTATTTTCTTTGAATATTTTTAGTATTTTTAATCAATATTGAATTTACAAACACCTGATTTTTTCCTTTCGTTTAATTTTGTGTGGATGATTTTATACAAAATAATATCAGTACATGTATATACATGTATATGATCATCAATGATTTTAAAGTTAAAATTAAGTGTCAAAAAATTTTAAATTGCAACTTTAATTTTGTTCAAATTACAATTTACACCCAGGTGGTCTACATATAAAAATCAAATAAGAAATGTGGCCCGCCAGTCAAAATAATTGCCCACCCCTGGATTAGGAAGTACTGAAGATGCTACTCAAACCTGATCAGGCTCGGTCCGAACCACATCGTGGGAAAGGCCCACAAGAGTTGTAAGCCATGAACCCCAAATTATATCTATCTTAAACATACGGTAATTACGATGCGTCTTTGCCAAACCCTCTGTTCCACGATTTATGTAGACTGCTTCGCGCTTTTACGAGCGTAGTGCACCGTTGTGTTTTTTTTTCACCAGCCATAAAGCTGGCTCGAGGTGCGACGCGTCTCCGTAACATCTCAACTCTATCATAAGCTGTTAAAAGGCTTTTCAATAAAGCGCCGAACAGGGATGGAGATTTATGGTCGGATGATTTCTTGCCCGTTTTGATCATTTTTATGCGTGAATTGTTGGCGGACAAAGAAGCTTCATTCTAATCAAGAATCACGTACTGGTGCTTTTATCTCGCGAGTGTTTTTATTTTCAGTTTAATCCAGTCGCTGTATGTTTTATGTTTTGTCTCCGTTGCTGAGGAAAAGGCACAAACAAGGGATGTGTAATCTTATGATCCGCTAATGTTTGAACCTCGCCGTGATCGGCGCGATGTTGTCAGTTGGGCGAACGCAGCGTTCAAAGACATGAATAAAATGAATAAATAAGGCAAACGACTGGTATCGGAGTCACCGCCTTTAAAGATACATGTTTTTTTAGAACTAAAAAGTGATTTGTCACTCACTTATTTGATTATTTGACAATTAAAGCGGCGCCTTGTTTTCAATACCTTTGAATTTTGCATTTATTTACCCTGAAATGCGACTTGAAATTTCACCCTTCCGCGTTCCACGTGCCGAGTGTGTCATCCGGTTGCTGTCAATCAAATTCTGTTTATTTGCTCGAAAAAGTGGAGGACATGTGACACGTCGACGGGGCCTCTTCTCAAATGACGAGTTTACTCAGCTGGCTCTGTTTGACTATTACAGTGTTTACAGCCGAGCCCGTGGAATATCTTCTGTGACTTCAGTAATAGATTGGTAATAAACTGCATCACAGGAAAAAGAAATCATGCCAGTTGTCAGCTTGAAATTACCTTTCAATTAGAGGGGGAAATTTGCCGAAGCCGTGATCAACCCAATTTGGCACTGGAAAGGAAAACGCTTGGAAGTGGAGAGGGAATTTCGTAAAATAAAATGAGAGTACCACAGGATGAGCACGGATTAGTGTGGAATGACTGGACTATAGAGGGAAACATCGAAAAATGGAAAAAGAAACAGTAAGATATTAGAATTTTTGAGGAAAAATTCCTTGATAAAGGGTTAAAAGGTTAGTAAAGGGTTAAAAGAAAAGAAAATAATATAAAAGAAAATAGCTCAAAAATAATAAAAAAAATCCCATATTTACAATGAAAATCTTTTGAGAAATCTGCACCCCGATTTCTTGAGATGATTCCACTAAAATTACTTTTAAGGTCCAATAAAATGTTTTTGATATTGACGTGTGAACTCACTCACCGGCTGGGGCTCAGAGTCCGCGGGACCCGCTTCCGTCTGATCGCCGTCCGTGACCTCCTCGGTTGGAACGCTCGCCTCTTCAGCGGGCGCCGTTGCATCAGCAGCCGCTGCTACGTCGGCAGGCGCCGCTTCATCGCCGGGCGCCGCTTCGTCACTGGCCGCTGTTTCATCCTCAGGTGTTGCTTCATCACCAGGCGCTGCTTCGTTACCAGGGGCTGCTTCGTCACCAGGTTGTACTTCTTCACCAGGCGCTGATTCGTCACCAGGCGCTGCTTCATCACCAGGTTGTACTTCTTCGCCAGGCGCTGATTCGTCACCAGGCGCTGATTCGTCACCAGGTTGTACTTCTTCGCCAGGCGCTGATTCGTCACCAGGCGCTGCTTCGTCACCAGGTTGTACTTCTTCGCTAGGTGTTGCTTCTTCGCCAGGGGCTGCTACGTCGCCAGGCGTTGCTTCGTCCCCAGGCGTTGCTTCGTCCCCAGGCGTTGGTTCGTCGCCAGGCGCCGCTTCGTCGCCAGGCGCCGCTTCGTCGCCAGGCGCCGCTTCATCGCCAGGCGCCGCTTCATCGCCAGGTGCTGATTCGCCGCCAGGTGCTGCTTCATCGCCTGGCACTGCTTCTTCACCAGACACTGCCGCATCAACCTGCTCTTCGGCGTCACCTGGCTTTTCGGCTTCGGCCTCGGTCTGCTTCCCTTCCGACTCCACAATGATGTACTCGGCCACTTTAGACTCCAGGGCATCGCTTAACATCGCCATGGCGCTGCCCTCTGTAAAAACAAGAGGCATCCATGATCGACAGCTGAGGTGTCATGATTATCGATCAGGTCAATGTTCCCCGTCTTGATGGCGAGCCCCCGCCGCAAAGCGGACTTTGCTTCCTGCTAATTGATTGGTCGTTGGTCGTTGTTGTATCGAACACTGGAAAACGGAGTCACATGAAAATGAAACCTGGCTGGTTGACAGGATGGACCGACCAAAATTCAGAGAAGAAGATGATTTTGGGACGTATTATTCCTAAAAAGCCAAAGACACGCCATCCGAATATATTGATTGCTTTTATCCAGGAATCAGGACAGTATTTGGCCGATCGGCACCAAAATCATTGCAGTCAATGCGTTTGGGGAAACAGACCTGACCACTCAAACATGTTTTAAGTTTTAAGCTGACCCAATGGCGGTAGTGTCCGACTGCAAGCTCATGTCGCCAAACAGCCAATGAAAAAGAAGAGGCGGGACATAGGAAGTAGCATCAGAACACAAAGCGAACTGGTGGAAAAACGAAAGCTAAAAAGGCGCTGCGCTAACAACAGTGACAGCAGGGCTTCGCCCTCCATGTTTGTTTACGCTCTGAACCGATGCGTTCACGTGTTTTCAGGTGGTTCGACCAATCATGTCATCCTTGATCCCTCACTATGCGCCAAATGTCTGTCCCCAGTCTTTTAGTCCTCATGGAAAAATCTGCTAAACCAGTCGGCCAGTGTGAAGAAGTCTTTCAAACATCAGTAACCATGGCGACAGTCAGGTTGGGTGGTTCTTCAGGCATCAGGTCAAGGGAGAGAGACTGTACCTCCAAAGGAATATACCTTGGAAATCTAAAAAAGTAAAAGGAACACCTGATCGAAATCTCTTCCCAGAATTCAGCGTGGCTCCTTCCTTCGAACATTTTCACGTGGAGGTTCGACTGAAAACAAGTTGCCATGATAAAGTTTGCGGATTGGCTTATATTCTCTAATCCCCGCAAGCTCACGCCCAAACGGGTAAATCTGGATTTTTATCACGTGGGTTGAACTTTGGGATTTTGATTCGATTCCTCTCTGATCACAGCGTGACAGGTCAAACAGCTGCGCCCGGTCGCCATGGCTACACCTAGAGTTTACACAGCGCTAGGAGGGTTCAAATGGGACTAATCCAGCAAGGACACGGGAGGATGGTGTCCATCCTGGAGAGACCGTGACTCACAGGAAAGGGGCAATTGTTCTATTCAGGGAGGAGAAAGTTTTTCACCAAGCGTTGCTTGTCATCCAACATTTGCACATTTGCTTTTAATCTCATCCCCTAAAAAAATGTTAAAATATTAAATTCAAACTCACCGTTAGTCTCCTGACTGGTGGAGGGGATGTTGACGGAGACGCCATTCACTGCTCTGTTTTCATGCTTCTCTGTTTTTTTTTCACTCTAGAAATGAAAATAATGGGAAATGCAGAGGAAATGATAAAGTTTTAATTCAATTGATTAATTTATCTATTAATTGATCTATTTACAGCTCGCTGATGCAACTCGATGTCTGGAATTTTGTGAGGCAATGAAATATATCACGTTTTTCTGTCGGGGGAGGGGCAAAGGTCTGCATACACAGTTCTGTGTGTGTGTGTGTGTGTGTGTGTGTGTGTGTGTGTGTTTGTGTACATGCATGTGCATGTTTGTGTTTGAGTGTGAAGGGTGGTGTCATGGGAAGAATTTACAGTACAAAATTACAATTTAAGGTGATTTAGGCAATTTTTGACACCAATGATAGTAATGTTAACTTTCAATATCAAATATCATTGTTTAAGTAATATTATTCTAAGTTTATCATTCGTTTTTCTCATATTGGTAAAACAGAAACAAAATTATACATACGCATTATCATGACAATAGTAAATAAATGAGTTGATTATGGAACATGTGGAGAGGGTTGTTAATTTAAACAGGAAATTTAACAAATATGATAATTTGTATGTACATATTGTTTATATATGTGCAAATTATGAATATTAAGTGTATATTGAGTCAACATTGAAAAAGAAAATCCGAACAGATTTAATAAATAAAAGACCACAATAAAAACAAAAGCATATATTTGATTCATATCAAATATTAATGAAAATTTAAGCCTGGGAAAGCTGGGGATCAAAGGTCGCCCATTTGTTTACACTGACAACACATTTACAAAGTCCAAAAAACAAACAGACTTTGACCCATTTCAAATAATTAAAGATGCAATTAATTTCCTATAAATGACTATCAATTCTATAAATCATTGTCTATAGATATTTCAGCTTGGATTTTTTTTAAAGTGATGCGATCAGTCTTTTTTTTTTTCTTGAGTTTTATGGGTTGGTTTTTTTTTTTCCTTACCTTGTTGAGTTCTTTCTGTTTGGAATTACCATTTCCCATGGCGGAGAGCTGTCCTCGGGCCTCCTCGGCTCCCGACTCCTCCGGAACTTACCGTGCAGAGAAAAAAAAAAAAAAAAAAAAAAAACAGGGTCAAATCCTCACGTCGATTCGCCGACGTCCCGGCTCTCGGTGCAAATATCTTACCGTGCTTCCCGTCTGCAGGTCGACGAAAGCTTTTGTGAGAATCCCCCGTGCGTCCCGCAGTGCTTGGCCTCCTCCGCCAACAGGTGATTATATCTGCGCTTTGCAAAATGGGTGGGACTGTTTCTGAGCAATCAATCGGATTTCCTCAAGGGCCGCCGTCCGCCCCGCCGCGCACTGTTTGCCGCTCTTTTTTAGCAGGAGATCATGATTAGCTCAAAGCTAATCTCCCCACCGCCACAGATGAGAGCGGCGGACCCCCACTCCTAATCAGGGGCGTCGTGACGAGGAGTGCCGGCATCGATCAGATGACAACAGAGGTGTGAAGTAACAGGATGCGTGGAGGATATTGGTGTGGCACACACCCTCGCTGCCAAAACACACTTCACAATTCAAGACCATGTTGAGATGATGTCATAAGATCATTTTTTTTTCTGAGAAAATATACATTTTCTATGGGCGTATTTTAATGTATAGGCATAATACAGACGAAAAAATGCACCCACGTACAATAATAAATATATCAGTTGATGGAATTCAGGAGAAGGGTAGAGGATTTATACAGGGAATTTTAGGAACAATTTACATAATAGGTGAATAAATAAATACATAAATCCAAGATTCCAGATGATTTACACAGGACATTTTATAAAAAAAAAAAAAAAAAAAAGACAAACTAAATACAAAGAAATGAATCAATAGGTTCGGAATTCAAGATTCAATATTGGAAGATTCATTTTTCTCTGTGCAATGAAAATTTTATTTTACCGTCCACAGTGAAGCCAGCTAGGTAGTGATTGATAAAAAATGAATATCAAATATAGAGATAAATATGCAGCAAATATATCTTTGGAAATTATTTGTCCTCTTATTTTGTCATCTTCAATTCTTTATCAATGGAGAGCGCACACAAATAATGTTGGCGCACAAAACCGTGACAGCATCTCAAAAAAAAAAAAAAAAATTGAAAACAAATTTAGCGGTGGGGGCGGGCAAAGAGCGATTCCAATATAAAAAAATCCAACCAGCTCATGGTCCTTTTTTTACATATTTTGAATTAAATATTGCATCCATCATTCCTGCGGTCCGACCCCCGAGGCCGTCGATCACTGAAACAAGTCACGACCTTTCTGGAATCCACCGCTCTACTGGCGATATTATTTGGCTTGAACAGGTTTTGTTGTGTTTGGGGGGGGGGAGGTGTGGGCCGGGGTTTACAAAGAGCAATTATCTGCTCCATTATCAGCCCTAATCAGAAGAGACAGAGAGCTCTGTAATGAAATCATCGGCGCGTCTCCTCTGAACGTGCGTGATGGTGCGAGCAGGAGTCCATCAGCTGATCCTACCCTATGCAACCCCCCCACCAGCACCCCCCGACCAAACCTCGCAGCACAGTCAATGCTTCTTTGTGCCCTTCGATCAAATTTAAACAAATCATTTGGGGGCTGATGGGAACCATCGCTGATGTTTGTTAGTTTGTCAGTCAGAGCCCCTTGATGAATATTAAGATCAACAAACAAAAGTACAAAAACAAACTACAGTGACACAATTAATTAAGTCACATTACATCACGTTTTATTATACCTGTTTTGCTGAGAGCCATGTAATTAAAAGTTAAATTGACGTAATATGGAGAATCCTGTGATGTGTTAATCTATGCCTTGAAATCCCATAATATCCAAGAGAATTCTTGGAACTACATGAAAAAAAATGAAATCCCAAAATGGGAAGAAATGACAAAATTAATAGAATAAAATATGTTATATAATTTATTTTATTGATTTAGGTTCATACTGGATCAGTCGAGGCCTGGGTTACCAACGACCGCCATTGGTACCGATGACCCACAGGGTATCGGTAGAAATTGGTCTGCTGTGGGCTTAAGAACGAGAGGAGGAAGGTATGTTTGGAAACAGAGAAGAGTAAAGGCAAGAGTTTGGGACTGAGAATGGGAACTTTGAATATCGAGACCATGACAGGAAAAGGTAGAGTTGGTTGACATGATGCAGAGAAGGAAGGTGGATATACTGTGTGTACAGGAGACCAGGTGGAAAGGTAGTTGGGCTAGAAGCTTAGGAGCAGGCTTTAAGTTGTACTATTATGGTACTGACAGGAAGAGAAATGGAGTAGGACTTATTTTGGAGGAGTTTGTTAGGAATGTTCTTGTGGTGAGAAGAATGTAAGATAGATTTATGACTCTGAAACGGGAAATTGAAGGTGTGCTGATCAATGTTGTTAGCGGCTATGCCCCGCAGGTGGGATGTGAGTTGGAGAAGTTCTGGAATGAGTTTGAAGTGATACAGAATATACCCAAAGATGTGAGTGTGGTTATTGGTGCAGAATTCAATGGGCATATTTGTGCAAGCAATAGCGAGGGTACAGAAGTGATGGGCAGATTTGGAATAGGAACACAGAGGGACAGATGGTGGTAAAACTTTTGCAAAAAGGATGGAAATGGCTGTAGTGAACATTTCTTTCCAGAAAAGACAGGAACATAGGGCAACTTACAAGAGCGGCGATAGGAGCATGCAGGTAGG
The DNA here is from genome assembly GCF_037954325.1 of Fistularia commersonii. Taxonomy (NCBI): domain Eukaryota; kingdom Metazoa; phylum Chordata; class Actinopteri; order Syngnathiformes; family Fistulariidae; genus Fistularia; species Fistularia commersonii. The sequence goes on along the minus strand of NC_141297.1, from coordinate 7,645,260 downwards.
CTACATCTTGTATAGCCTAGGTAACCTGAAAGATCAGTGACTGCAAAGTAGTTGTGGGTCAGAGTGTAGCCAGACAGCATAGGATGGTGGTTTGTAGGATGATTCTGGTGACAAGGAAGATTAAGAGGACAAAGGCAGAGCAGAGGACAAAGTGTTGGAAGCTGAAAAGGGAGTGTTGTATGGTTTTCAGGGAGGAGTTGAGAAAGGCTCTGGGTGGTCAGGGAGAGCTTCCAGATGATTGGACAACCACAGCTAATGTTATCTGGGAGACAGGTAGAAGAGTACTTGGTGTGTCATCTGGAGGGAAAGTAGATAAGGAGATTTGTTGGTGGAATGAGGAAGTGCAGGAGTGTATACAGAGAAAGCGGTTAGCAAAGAAGTGGGACAATGAGGGGACTGAAGGCGAACAGATGGGAGTACAGGGAGATACAGCATAAGGTAAAGATAGAGGTAGCAAAGGCCAAACAAAGGGTGTACGATGACTTGTGTTTTCGGTTGGACAGAATGATCCATAAAGGTTGAAGAAACAGAGAGATAAAGATGAAAAGGATGTACAGCAGGTCTGGTTGATTGAGGATCGAGAAGGAAATGTATTGACAGATGCTTGAAGTGTGATGGGAAGATGGAAAGAGTACTTTGAAGAGTTGATAAATGAGGAAAATGAGAGGCAAGGGTAGAAGAGGTGACTGTTGTAGACCAAAGTAGCAGAGATTATTAAAAGTGGAGTGAGGAAGGCATTGGCGAGGATGAGAGTGGAAAGGCAGTTAGTTGATATATATATATATATATATGATATACCTGTGGAGGTGTCCAGGAGAGGCAGTGGTAGAGTTTGTGTCTAGATTATTCAACAGGATCTTAGATGGTGAGAAGATGTCTGAGGAATGGAGACGAAATGGGATGGTGCATATTTAAGAATGGGGGGGGGGGGGGGTGCTGAATTGTAGCAACTATAGGGGGATAAAGTTGATGAGCCATACAATGAAGTTATGGGAAACAGTACTGGGAACTAGACTGGGAGAAGAAGTCAGCATTTGTGAACAGCATTATGGCTTTATGCCTAGAAAGAGTACTGCAGATGCAGTATTTCCGTTGAGAATGCTAGAGAAGTACAGAGAAGGCCAGGGGGGAGCTGCATTATGTTTTTGCAGGCCTAGAAAAATGTAAAAAAAGAGGAACTCTGGAGCAGCAGAGAAATATGTTAGACTGGTGCAGGGCATGTATGCTAGCTGAGAGACAGTGGTGAGGTATGCTGTAGGGGTGACAGAAGTTGAAGGTGGAGCTCCATCAGGGATCAGCTCTGAGCCCCTTTTTGTTTACAGTGTGATGGACAGGCTGACAGATGTGGTTAGACAGGAATCTCCATGGACCATGATGTTTGCAGATGACATTGTGATCCGTAGTGAGAGCTGGGAACAGGTTGAGGTGGGGCTATGCGCTGGAAAGGACAGGAGTGAAAGTTAGTCGCAGCAAGACAGAATATGTGTGTGAATGAGAGGAACCGAGTTGGGATGGTCAGGCTGCAAGGAGTAGAGATCAAGAAGTTGGAGGTCAACAGTCCAGAGCAACGGGGTGAGACTTGCAATGCTGTATGGCCTAGAAACAGTTACAATGACGAAAAGACAGAGCTAGAGGGGGCAGAGATGAAGATGCTGAGGTTCTTTGGGTTAGGATGGATTGGACCAGGAATGAGTCTCAGACGAGCAGCACATGTTAGATGTTTTGAGAGATGGTCAGAGAAGCCAGACTGAGATTGTTCGGTCATGCACAAAGGAGGGATAGAGAATATTAGTAGACAGATGCTGGAATTGGAGCTGCCAGGCAGGAGGAAGACCATTATGGACATAGTGAGGGAAGATATGAAGGTAGTTGGTGTGAGAGAGAAGGCTACAGAGAATAGGCTTAAAGGGAGAAGGTTGATTTGCTGGGCGACCCCTGAAAGGAAAAGCCGAAAAAAGAAGAATGATGCGACATGATATTGTCACGAGGCGGACTCGAACAGGGAACCACACCTCAGGGCAGAAATCTGGATGGAAAGCGCTTTTATTGCGTTGAAATGGCAGGACGGGTTGAAGATGGGACTGCGGACGGGACACAGGCGAGACGGGATGCAGACGGGACTGCAGAGGCTGGGTCTCACCGGGACGGGTTGCAGGCGGAAAGGGTTGCAGAGGCTGGGTCTCACCAGGACGGGTCGCAGACGGGACGGGTCGCAGATGGGACGGGTCGCATAGGCTGGGTCTCACCAGGACGGGTTGCAGGCGGGACGGGTCGCAGGGGCTGGGTCTCACCAGGACGGGTTGCAGGCGGGACGGGTCGCAGGGGCTGGGTCTCACCAGGACGGGTTGCAGGCAGGATGGGTCGCAGGTGGGACGGGTCGCAGGGGCTGGGTCTCACCAGGACGGGTTGCAGGCGGGACGGGTCGCATAGGCTGGGTCTCACCAGGACGGGTCGCAGGCGGGACGGGGTCGCATAGGCTGGGTCTCACCAGGACGGGTTGCAGGCGGGATGGGTCGCAGGTGGGACGGGTGGCAGGGGCTGGGTCTCACCAGGACGGGTTGCAGGCGGGACGGGTTGCATAGGCTGGGTCTCACCAGGACGGGACGGGTCGCAGAGGCTGGGTCTCACCAGGACGGGTTGCAGGCGGGATGGGTCGCAGGTGGGACGGGTGGCAGGGGCTGGGTCTCACCAGGACGGGTTGCAGGCGGGACGGGTTGCATGGGCTGGGTCTCACCAGGACGGGTTGCAGGCGGGATGGGTCGCAGGCGGGACGGGTCGCAGAGGCTGGGTCTCACCAGGACGGGTCGCAGGCGGGACGCGTCGCAGAGGCTGGGTCTCACCAGGACGGGTTGCAGGCAGGACGGGTTGCATAGGCTGGGTCTCACCAGGATGGGTCGCAGGCGGGACGGGTCGCAGGCGGGACGGGTCGCAGAGGCTGGGTCTCACCAGGACGGGTTGCAGGCGGGACGCGTCGCAGAGGCTGGGTCTCACCAGGACGGGTCGCAGGCGGGACGGGTCGCAGAGGCAGGGTCTCACCAGGACGGGTTGCAGGCGCGACGGGTCGCAGGTGGGACGGGTCGCAGAGGCTGGGTCTCACCAGGACAGGTCGCATAGGCTGGGTCTCACCAGGACGGGTCGCAGGCGGGACGGGTCGCAGGGGCTGGGTCTCACCAGGACGGGTCGCAGTGGCTGGGTCTCACCAGGACGGGTTGCAGGCGGGACGGGTTGCAGAGGCTGGGTCTCACCAGGACGGGTCGCAGGCGGGACGGGTCGCAGAGGCTGGGTCTCACCAGGACGGGTCGCAGGCGGGACGGGTCGCAGAGGCTGGGTCTCACCAGGACGGGTCGCAGGCGGGACGGGTCGCAGGCGGGATGGGTCGCAGAGGCTGGGTCTCACCAGGACGGGTCGCAGTGGCTGGGTCTCACCAGGACGGGTTGCAGGCGGGACGGGTTGCAGAGGCTGGGTCTCACCAGGACGGGTCGCAGGCGGGACGGGTCGCAGAGGCTAGGTCTCACCAGGATGGGTTACAGGTGGGACGGGTTGCAGGCGGGACTGCAGAGGCTGGGTCTCACCAGGACGGGATGGGTTGCAGACTGGACGGGCCCCAGGCAGGGTTGCAGACTGGACGGGTTGCGGGAGGGGACAGAGGTTACACCTGGGGCCCGGTCGTGGCAAGGGATGGGGGGCCCGGCCGTGGCAGGGGGTGGGGGGCCCGGCCGTGGCAGGGGGTGGGGGTGGGGGGCCCGGCCGTGGCAGGGGGTGGGGGGTGGGGGGCCCGGCCGTGGCAAGGGATCTGCAAGCCACAATCCCCCAGCGCCAGGCAGAGCGGGCCGCTGCCCTTTAGAGGGATCTTGATTAGCAGCATCTGCTGCAGCTGGCGCCGATTACAATTGGGATCAGGTGTGAACCCTGACTGATATGATATGATATGATATGATATGATATGATATGATATGATATGATATGATATGATATGATGTTCATGTGCACCTTCAAAACTAAATGTGTTAAATGTGCCTGCAAGATGTTCAGCTATCTGGCTTGTTCCAAAGGAATCCGTGGAAACAATGCCCCGATTGTATCCTATAGCTGCTGCACATTGAGGTGGGAGTTGGATTCCCCTCGCTGGATGCTTGCGCACAGCTGAGGGGCCTCAAGGCGCCTCTTCATGACGAACCAACGCGCAGCGGCCCACGGCTTTTCATTCAAGGGTCAGCCCGGCTGTTTCGTTTTTTTTCCTGCGGGAAATCACACATGAAGATTTATTCCACTTGCATCAATCAATCAAGATCAAGAGGATCTGACATCTTGTAAATGTTCCTGGGACGAATAGACACATGCATTCGGTAAATATTTGAACTTGGGTGCAGTCTTGCTTGCTGGAGTAATATTTGCAGAGCGGCAGTTCCGGTTTATAAGAAAACTAATTTGACATCTCGTGGCTGAGAAGGAATGCTTTCTAAAACAGTGTTCATAATAATGTTACTATGACTAATGTCTTTAGTGTTGATGAGTCTTCGCCTATAAAGACTACTCTGCTACTTGCACAGCGGAGGAGTTAACATTGGTTCGAGGGGCTCATTGAGCCTCCTAACTGTTGTAGCCAGCACTGCATGTAGGGAATCCAGATAAATGTGTAACGGGACAAGTGCCACAATGGTGGACCTTGAAAACCTTGCAAAGATGTAACCTGAAATGTAAATAGAAAATAAAAATCAATCATCAAAGCTTAATTAATCGTAAAAAAATTGATAAAATTAAATGTATTTGCAAAAAAAAAAAAAAAATGGAAAGAGAAACTTACTGTAATAAAATTGGATATATGCAAGAAATTAACAAGAAATTGGGCTTAGAGTAAGATTCATAATTAATGAAAATTTCACATTGGAAGATTAACTTTTCCAAGTTTTGATAAATGTTTAGAGGAGAGTTATGTAACAATGAGCAAGAAATAATCTAAAGTTGAAAATTACAGAGCATGCATATGCGTATGTTCGTTTTCAAACATTTTTTAGTTATGCTAAAATAAGGTTCATTAGTTACATTTATAGTTAAACACATTTAAATGAACAGTGAAACGTGTTTTTCTTCCTGCAGCCCGTAGCAAACAAAACAGTGCATACAGAGCAAAAATTATGATGCTTACCTATAAGATATTAAAGGTTGTTCATGAAAGCTAACATCATGTCCATGCATGTGCAAAGTGCACCCATGTGTCAGGAAGGCGCATCACGGACCACTTCAAAGTTTTAAGTTGATTTATTTATTATTTAAATATGTTATATTATTCCTTGTGTTCTGGATGTCAAGTCCAAAATGAAAATGTATATTTCTTTATTCTATCTCTGCAGAATATTGGTGAACCCATCACCCATAGTGAGCCTTAAACTTCAAACTGAATGGAAAAACAATTGTGGAAAAGTCAATCGGTCCTGTAATGGTTCTCCCTGCCGCTAGATGGCGGTACGATCGAGCGACTCAGCGAAATTCTCCTGGTCGTGAACAGTCGAAGAAGCAGCAATGGCAGCCTCCAAGAAGGGAACCGTGGTAAGGTCTTATTACAATATTTTGGGAATGGTTTATCATTTGTTAAATAATTGTTTGGGGCGGTAAATGTATGAGACAACTGTGCATCACAATCGGCGATACACGGCCACATTATGCGGTGTCAGTCAAGCTGTCACACCCTTGTCACACTAGCATCCGCTAACAGTTAGCAGCACAGTTAACCAGCTACAACACAATAGGTGTCCAGCATTCCGCTTTTTCCTTTTTGACGTCCACCGGTCTTGTGATGAGGATGGGAATGACGGTGAACATGCCATTAATACACGTCCGCTGAAGCCAAACTGCGGAATGTAGCGAATTGTAGCCTGCTAACTAACGTTAGTGTGCTAGCTAACAGCTGCTACTCCGGCCATTCATTGCTACCATTAGTAAGTGACATGCAAACCCTCCGTTAGCTACAACTCGATTATGAGAATTAATCTCTTGTTATTGTTATTTTATGATGATGTATGATCTTCTTCGTTTTTCTACAGGCGGTCGAAGACGTGAATGTCACATTTGAAGACCAGCAGAAGATCAACAAATTCGCTAGGAACACGAATCGAATGACAGAGCTAAAAAATGAAATAGAAGCTAAGAAAGTAAGACTGTAGTTTACGGTTCTGTTTGATATTCTATAATTACAAAAATGATGAGACGAGGTTTTGATCTGGCACATTGGTTAATGTGACTTTTACTATTTATAAATTTCCAGCTCTCTGATAACCTTTAACACTGGCAGTGAAGTCATATTTAAGATGGGCAATGACAATGTTCCTTGAAGTTTAATATATTATAGTTAAACAAAGAATGACTCACTTCGCTGTCTTTTACCAAACAAAGTCCATGATTTGAAATTCCCCTCATTCTATTTCATTCTCTAATTTGCTCCCTCTGGGATTTTTCCAATATTTTCAGAAAATCTCTAAACCTCAGTCAGAAATGACTCAATAGTTGGAAAGATGTTTTTTTAAGAAAAAGCAAAAAAAAATGACTGACAGTTGCATTTGTCTGTTGTTTTGTGTTGGATAAAAAAAAAAGATATTATATAGATAATTTCCAGCTATTTTCTTCTTGACTTTTCTGTCCATCCCGGTGCTATTTCTGATGTGAAATCACAAAATTGGAAAAGAATTGTCGAAAATGGATGACTCAGACATCACCAGTCACTGGTTTACGTCTGGATGTCGGGGTTTATCATATGTAAACGGTCACCATCTCCTTCCAGAAATCCCTGCAGAACCTACAGGACGCCAGCGACGACCTCATGATGTTCGAAGACGACGCCCTGCTGATCCCCTATCAGATTGGCGAGGTCTTCATCAGCCACACGCAGGAGGAAACGCAGGAGATGCTGGAGGCCGCTCAGGTGGGACGTCTCCTTGTGCTCAGGCCCGTCACATCAAGACAACCGATAAATCTTCATGACCCATGTGGGGGGGAGGTTGGGGTAATAACTGCCCAGGGAGGAGATGCTAAAGTATAACTTAAAATTAACCTCAGGATGTCCATTCTTTATGAGTGAATTAAAGGAACAGAGATAAAATATGCGTTTTTTTTGCTTTATCTTGCTAATTGGAAAATTCTTCAAAATTCTCGTTCAAGAAGAAAATGAAACGTTTAAGGTGCTCTACTCAGCTGCTTCATCGTGTGCCTTTGTTTTGTTTGCATGCATGCATGCACACACACACACACACACACTCACACACTTACAGATGGATGCGTGGCGGTAGGACGCTCTCTGAATTACAAGCAGTAGAGTCATTCGCCCGTCAGCCCTTTATTTCCGCTGATGATAATTTAGGGCACATTAATTTCCGCTGCTGCCTTCAGAAAGTGTTTTTGTCGCCTCAGTCAATTTGAACGATTCAGCAAATCCAGTCGACGGAAACATCTTTAACCCCTCTGCTCCCAGCCGAGACCAGAGCTAAGAAGGCGAACGCTGGCGTTCAAATATGTTCCAAACAGTTTCGCTCATCCAACCTTCCATCGATAATTTCAGTCTTTACTCAAAAATTTTCCTCAGATTTTCTGTCACTGTATGAATGAAGTTCTCCATAATTGCTTTTTCAAAAGATTTGTTTTCTTTCCATCATTTATTACCGCTTGGTAATTTATGAATAATATTTCTCCATAATCCCCCTGACAATTTAGCCAATCCCCCAAGTAATTAGCTGAGTTAAGTTTGTCGCTAAATTTCCAGGTAATTTATTGCTGATGTTCACGTGTTACTCACGGTGTAATTAACTCAAGGTATTCATGGGGTAGTTATGGCTCGGTTGGTTGGGCAGGCATATCTCCATTTGGAAAGTTGGCATTTTGATACCCAACTCCTCTTGTCTTCATGCTAAAATGTCCTTAAGATAAGACACTAAACCTGCAGTTGTTCCCAAGGGTCAGACTAGCACTTTGCATGGCAGCTCCACTGCTATCAGTGTGTGCGTCCATGCATGAATGTGAAATCCGCTGTAAAGCTCTATATGAGTGGAGACCAGTTGTCACAGATTCTGGAAACAATGGGTAACTAGGATGTTTCTCAATGTGGTGAATAGAGGTTTGAAAAAAATCTGCACATAAAAGTTGCTCCAAAAATAATTTATTCTACATATCTCTTACCAGAGAGGCATCTGAGGAAGAGCTTATGTTTGCTCGAAACGAGGTTACGATTTTTGTACACTATGTTGAATAAAATATCTTTATTTGGAGCACTTTTGGTGTGCGGATATTTTTCAAACCTCTATTCAGTCAAATTTGATCATCCCATCCCTAACTGGACACTGGATATTTTTGTTCTGTCCTTTTTCTAGCTCTCAATTTGGTGAAAATATTTTGATCAGACACCGTTAGCCAACCCTTGATGCATGTTGTTTTCAATTGGTGTGTCACAGGAGGCGCTGCAGCAGGAGGTGAAAGGTCTGGAGGACCGTGTGTCTGCGATTCAGCAGGTGCTGGGCGACCTGAAGGTGCAGCTTTACGCCAAGTTTGGCAGCAACATCAACCTGGAGGCCGACGAGAGCTGAGCGTCGGCGGCTCCCCGACACAGAGCACCGCCAAACGTCTGGGGTGTCCATCAGAACTCAGCTCAGATAGAACGTTTCGCGTCTCTTTACTCAGAACGGGCTTGTTTGGACACACACAGGACGCCACCCCCCCCCCTGCAAATAAAGACCTGGAGATTCAACAAATACACATCTTTTCACACTGATCTGGTCGGTCATATTTAATAGTGTTGTTTTTACTCTGTCAAGAAGATGCATCCTAAGGTGGTATGGAACTTGGTACAGTCATTGCCTCTGTCCACATTCTAGTTATTTGTGCCATCACTTCAAAATAAAGGTGAAATGATTGAAAAAAAAATGTTTTTTTTCTTTTTCATCAACACCTACTGTCTCAAAGTGTTGAAATGTTTTAACAATAAAAAAATCCTCCGGGGTTTGTTTACAATCCTGCTGAGACCACAGCTGAACTGAATGTCATGAATATATAAAATGTGACCGTGTGCGTAAACATATTTGTCTTTAGTGAAATGTGAGTGTTCGTTTGATAACACGCACAACAGCAAATGCAGCAGCAGGAAACTTACTAACTTGTTTTCTGAATATCATATTTTCCAAACTTTACCTGAACTTCAACACTTGAGTTATGCGTCACAAAGATCTGCAGAATTTCCAACTTGTCCATGAATATGTCTCCGTGGCTTGTGTACAACGTGACACTGGCTACGCGCTCTGATTGGCTGAGACCGAGGAGACGGTGCTCCGCCTTCCTGTCATTCATGTCAGCTCTTTAACTTGAACTGGCGGGAGCTAGTGGAGTTGGAGAGCCGTGAAATGGTCTGCAAGGGCCGGCGTCGGCCCGCAGAGTCTGAACAAAGTTTCATCTGGTCCCGACTACTTCCTGGACGTCTTAGGTTCGTCGGCTTGCTTATGCACTTGGACGGCGGGTCACAAGGACCGGAAACAGAAACGCAAACTCGCGTGTGCAACAACAGCTAGCTAGCAGTTTCAAAAAAGTCAACTGTATTGTCAATACTGCCATATGCAGAGGTTTGAAATAGTATTTCTCCAAGATCCACGGTGCAATAGTACAAAAACTATGGATAATATCGCAGACATATCACTTTCGCCCAACCAATGAGGAACAGTTCTTCTCCCCGCAGAGAGCACTTCCGGTTGTGGATGGAAAAAAATGGCGGCCCCAAAGAAACAGTGGGTTCTCCTGATAAAAGGAAGGTCACACTCATCATCATCATCATCATCATCTTCATCATCAGGCGTTCCAAGGTAGGACTGAGTTCACTCTTCTTCGTTGACTTTCCAGGGTTTTTTAAATTTATTTTTTATTGAACATAAACAGTATAAACAAATATACATATGTACAAATAAACATGGCAAGGTAGAATCGAATGTCAATGAAACAACCGGGGATGAGGGAGCAAAGGACATACGGACATTCGTTCTGTATGTAATCAGAAGTTAATAGTGTTAAAGGTCTAAGACAAATGTTTAGTGCTAGACAAAAGAGAAAGTAAAAGAAAATAATTAAATAAATAGATAGAAAAATAAAATTAAAAAAGTAAATCAATAAATTAAAAAAAAAAAAACTTGCAAGGGGAATATAACATGTATTTAACTTGGTGGTTCACAAGAAATCTCAGACATCAAACTGCATATTTTTTGTTTTTTGGATTTTTCAATAAGTTTTAAGGATTTTTTTATATCATTCAAAATCGTTTATAAAGAACGTGAAATTGGGGGAACACTTTTGCATTCTGTTTTTGTGAATGAAGTACTTGGCCAAGCCTGAAATAACATTGACACATAGTTCATCTCTTTTGTTGCTTAGAAGTAAACCAAATGAGAAGGACACTGGTCTAATCCATTTTTGAGTTTTAGCCCAAAAGCCCTGTCCTTTTTCGCATGAGAAAAATATATCGTCAGTGGTTTCAATGTTGTCTTCACGAAAGGCGCAAATATTATCGACAATATTAAAGTGTACCCTCAATAATTCCTTAGATGGGTAGATGTCATTCATAATTTTGAAGTGGGTCTCTTTTGCCTTGGGGGGTATGGGTAGAGTCAGATTCATAGTTCGCAGCGTGGCAATCGATTCCTTGTCAAATTTATTTAAAATATTATTTTTGTTTTGACTTCCAGGGAATAAATTTTTTGTAAGACATTTCCTAATAAAGGAATTGCTGCATCTTCTATCCAGAATTGAGATTCCCTGAAGTGATAGTGGGGGTAACTGTGGTTGTGTGGTTACTTTCAAGGTTATACATGTGTTTACCAATAACTGCCATGATACACGCACGCACGTACCTGTGGTGTGCGGACGGGCTTGTGGGTTTGGTGAGTGACATTTTTCTTACCACTGTTTTTTAGAGCAAAAGCAAATTTGTAATTTCAGGATTAACCAGTTTTACTAATCAGGCCGTTGTCCTCAGAGTGTGCACATCTCCATGGCAACTTCGATCTGGTTCTGGGTTCTAGAAAATATAGTGTACTGTACATGTGTCAGACTTAAAGCCCGTGAGAGCGTCTTAAAAGGTCTGATTGTCTTAAAATAAATAAGTCAAATAGGTGCATTGACCATAAATTACATGTCCTACTATTATGTCGATCATGTTGCCCGCGAAGTGACGGCATCCTGCTATTATCCCAGCGCAGGGCACAGGAAGTAGAGCAAACCAAATATTCCCGGTTCGATTGCCGGCTCCTCCTAGTGTGTGGAAGTGTTGTTGAGTAAGACACTGAACCCCTAACTGCTCCCCTGGCGCTGATGGACGGTAGCCTAGTGCTCATGGTTCATCCATGATAGGTTAATTGCAGAGAACGAAGCTTCCCACGGGGATTAATAAAGGATAAATTATTATAATGATGATGATGATGGTTATTATTATTGCAGTGTGTCTACGTCAGTGGGATTTTCAACAAGTGGAATTGAGAAATACAAATGATCCCTAAATGCCCAGGAAGAGAAAAGTTGATGCAGATGGAAGGCTGTTTCACAAAACATGGGAATGCATATGTTACATTTTGGATTTGAGCGAATAATAAATTCAGAGTTATTAAACATGAAGGAGGAGTTACATTTAGTTGCATTTATACTGTTACCGTTACATGTGGCCCTTTGAGGCTAACCAATATGCCGATGGTCAAAATGAGTTTGACCTCCCTGGTGTACTGACATCAAGTTCAATAGAATTGTTTTCCTGTTCACTGGAACTGAGCTTGTGCATTGTTTTTGGGTTTCGACATATTAAAGATTTTTTTTTTTTTTTTGTGGTTTATGAATGAGAAAACGCTTAAGCACTTTTAACACCCAAAGCCTAGACATTTGTTTTATCCAGACTGAAGGGAAAATCTGGATTATCACCAGTTTATTTTCATTAGAATTCTCATACAAATTGTTTTTCTGCCATAACAAGCCTACCGCTAAAATGAACACGCACACATGCTCATACTAATCCATGCACATTAATCCAGGCTGCAAAGACATCCAATTAACACCATGTTTTTAGTTCTTTATTTCTTCATGCGCGTGCTGATGAGACTGTAGAACAATCAGACGATGGTGCAATGTGGCTGTTTACTTATGATCATGTAGTATGATGAGACCGTAGCACCATGAGTAGTATGAGGACACAGTAGTACCATCTGTAGTACGATCAGACTGCAGTGTGATCTTTAGTGCCATCAGACTGCAGTGCAATGTGGCTGATGAGCAATGATACTGCAGTACGAATTGTTTGAGATAGATGGAGTTGATGTTTCGTGTGGCCACCGACCAACTGAAAGTGTGTGTGTGTGTGTGTGTGTGTGTGCGTGTGTGCGTGCGTGTGTGTGTCTGAACAAGCCCCAGTTCAGAGCAGCAGTGATAAAGTCAATCTGCTTGTGGCGGTTGTTTCCATCAGACTGCTATTCCCCATCAAAACAAAGCAAATCACAGCTTCCGAGCTCAGTCAGCTGAATGTTCCCTTGACGTTCCCTCAACGTCCTCCCCCCTGCCACACCTCAGACTTTTCAGTGTCTGAATCCTGATCATAGCCTAGGAGATTTTAATCTTAATCTAGTGATCGAAAGGAAGGAAAGAATGTTCTGGCATCAACATTGTTTATGACATTATTAGGTTTTCTTTTATTATCTTTTATTTATTCTATTTCTTACAATTTCAGTGCAGGAAGGCTTTTTTCAAACTACGAAACCGCCAAAACATTGTTTATCAGACTGAATGTTTGTACAGCTGTATATTTTTTACTGTTAATTTGTATATTTACTTAAAAAACAAGATGTTGAAGTACATTTCATTAAGTGGCATGTGTGTGCAGTGGGTTGCGCTGTTGCTCTTAGCTAAATGGTTTCCGGTGCGATTTCTACCTGTGCTTTCTCTATGTGGGTTCTCACGGGGGGTTAGAGCGGTCATCCTGGGAACTAAACATTCCTTGGTTGTTTTCTGTGTTCCTCCTCGCTAGTCGAAGTGTTTTTGAGCAAGTCACCGAACCCCTAACTGCTCCTTAGCTGCCTTCTGTTCATGGTTCATCCATGATTGGTAAAATGCAGTGGTCAAATTTTGCAGATGTTGTGCTGTATGTATGACTGAATGTGAAAATAGAGGTATTTCTTCTTCTTCTCCATGTTCTCCTGCCTGAGTTCTTTGGGTGGGTTCACCTTGTTCTGCCTGAGTTCTCTCCGAGCTCTCCTCCTTCCCCTTCAAAGTCCAAAAAACATTAGTTTCATCGAAGACTCTAAATTGTTTGTAGGTGTAAATGAGACGGTGAATTGGGGGATGTCCCAATATGTGATTGATCGATCACCTGTCCAGGTTAAACCCCGCCTCTCTCCCCCAATGTCGACTGCATCACAGATGGTGAATAATGCAAATTCGAATGCGTGAAACCAATATTGTAAAAGATTCAATAAAAAAAAAATACAGTCTAACAGCTTGAAAATCGTCCCTCCAGCCCGATGTAACCAAAACCACGTGCAGGTGTCCGTTTCCGGGCCCTCTTGTCCTCCCATTCACCACGTTTCTCCGATCTTTTGTCTGGAAAGGGGAGCCTACTTGGAAGGCTCTGTTTAGAACGGGGGTCTGTGGTGAAGATGCTAGGGACCTTACTTGACTTGCATCCTAATCGCAAATTATCGACAGCACATTCTTAAACCCCATCTGGATGCACATCATACTCACCGACCGCATCATATGCTGGTTACTTAAATCTTCATGTACGTCTGCTCTTGTTCCTCTGCATGTTAGACGGGCGGGCTGGCACCCTCCATTCATGTACCGCCATTATAAAACAAACAGAAAACAGCCAATAAATATATATTTTTTCTCTTTCTTTTGATGCTTCAAGCTAGTGATCTGACCTCACTTTGGCTCTTTCATTTAAACTCAAGAAAATCAGGCCATTCAGTGGCTCTTGATGATGATGATGATAAAATACTTCTGTTTATGTAGAACTTTTCAAAATAAATGAAACTTGATAAAAGGCATCGGGAGGTGAAAGGGCTTGATTTAAATAATGAATGCACAACTTGGGAAGGAAAATCCAGTAAAGACAAGAAAAACACTGAATGACTCAATCATGTTTTTGTTTTTTTTTCCCTTCAGTGAGTGGTAATGGTCTCTGTGAGTGCCAACAGTCGAGTGACTTTTCAATGAAAGCGACAGAATATAGGGACGATTGAAGGCCAAAGGTGGTCGTGTGATTTATAATCATGACATCTTTTGTTCTTCGTGTTTCTGGATAATACTATGCGCTCGAACACACACACAAACACTCACAGGCACGCCTACACACTGCCCACAAACAGCATCAATGCACAGAGCTCATTAGGCGGCGCCCGCCGCTCGGCCCGCAGCGTCTAATAACTTCATCTGAAAGGGAGGGAGAAACGCTGGGGCTCGAAAATCCAGGCGGCTCCTCCGGAGGATCCAGACCTCCATTAACCAGCTGTTTTTTTTTTTTTTTCCCCCCTTCCACCCCTCCTTCCCTCCTTCACCCAGAAGCCTTGATTAAGAGGCGGCCGGGTCTTTATGCGGCTTGTTACGACCCGCCTGGCAGAGAAACCTCACGTGGAGGTGACTGAACTTATTTCCCAGAAGGCCTTGTTTCCTCTCTGTCTCAATGTCTCTCCCTCTCCAGTCCTGTCTGCCTGTCTCTGTGTCTCCTTCTCTTTGTCTCTCTGTTTTTTGCCCTTTATGTCTCTCGCTCTCACTCTCATAAATACACAGACACACACTGCTTTTCCTGAAAATCATTACAATGAGAGAAGGTCAGAGAGCCGTCAACACTCGGCAGTCTGATATCATTGCTTGTGTGTCTGTGTGGTTCAGTGTAAGGCTCCTAATATGAGCGCACAGTCGGATTCAGCACGCCGATCTGTGGGGGAGATTATCTGGAGTTAAATTACCTGTGTGATTTTCAGCTCCATGGAGAAGAAAATAGTCCTTTTTGTCTTGAATTTCCAGCAGCAAAAGACTCATTTTATCATGCAAAAGCGTCTATGTTTTTTTTTTAATTTTTTTTATTTGATTAAAAAAAAAAATCCAGAATGCATCCAGTATTATTGTATGTTCTGGACTGTAAGTTGCCCTGAAGTATAAGTCGCAGCAGCCAAAAAATACATAATGATGACGGAAAAAAAACACAAGTCGCAATTGAATAGAGAACAACAAGCCAGTTATTCAGATAACTAGCATAAACAACATAGCATCACAAGTTCACCAAACTTTTGATCTCGCTCCAAAGCACTAAATGTATTAAATTCTTTATCTTCAGTGTCACTTCTGAGCAACTCCGACAACTCCGGAGGCGGACGGCGTGCCGCTTCCTCTTCTGCGCCTTCTTCTAGAGAGGCGGTTGCGTTGCATGAAGTGGTAACACTGAGAAAGACCTCTTGCAAATTCATTTATATTCATCACCTTGGCAACTACCTGGGCGTGGAGACGTAACTGCAGTGTTGACAAGCCTCTCCCGGAGAGTCGTTCAAGCATCCATTTATGAACTTGTTCTTCTGGCCGTGACCATCAAGCTTTTAGCCTGTGATAAGCTTTTTTTGGTTTTCTTCATTGTAGTTGGAGTCTCCCTAACCCTAACCCTATCCTCAAAAGTTTGTCGCTTACTCCAAACTTGCTATCTGCTTCTCGATTACTGTTTTTGGCTGCATGTTTCACTACTTGCCGGTTGTAAGCAGTAGAATATGATTTTCTTTTTGGGGACGTTTGTGTTGAGTCTTTGCCTGTTGTCTTTGTAAGTTGCTGTTTAAATGTAACATTTTCAGTGGCACAGAAATAATAGGAGTAGCAGATACTGGCACACAATTGCGCTCTTACACGTCTGTCAGTGTGAAAATAACGAACTTGTGAAATTATATATTTTCATATATAAGTCACACCTGAGGATAAGTTGCAGGACCAGCCAAACCATGAAAAAAAAGTGTGATTTATAGTCCGAAAAATACGGTAATTTGAAAAAGAAATCACAGACACACATTTTAAAACTATACATTTTTTTACCTGACACTAATAATGCAGTTTTCTAATCAGTATACTGATCAAACATTGATTGCAACTATAAAAACCTTCTTTTCCCTTCTGATTTATCCATCGTGGGACACGAGTGGTTGCAGGAAAATAGAAATAAATAAGTAAATGAAAAAAAAGAATATATCGCCATGAGGTTTGTTGTTCAGTGAAGATTAGAAGCAGACAGTTTTTATGTGTCACCTCTGTTTTCATGGCCAAAGAAATATGTCCTTTCAAATACTTGATCCAAAGTCTTTTGACAGAATAGTCATTAGAGTTTATTTCTTAAATGTGTCTTTTCCCGCCATTTCATCATTTTCAATGAAAGCTCCATGTTTTTGATTACAATCTCGGCGCCAGGGTAACACTTTCATCACATCCTTGAAAAATGCTCAAATTAAACTGGTATATTTATCTGCTAATTGAAATGCAGGCTTGAGCCTCCATCCCTTCTCCCCCAAAACCACACTTCCTGTGACAAAAACAAAGCTCCTCTCCCCTCGATGGTTCTCGCCTCCTGCAGCCGCTCCCCGTGGAACATCTGTCACCTCCAACTGGAACTTTATTTACACAGTGCTTTTCTGACAGTCCGCTAAAGAGAGAAATAAAACCAAGGGAAACAAAAGGGCCCCACTCACACTCATATCTGTGTATGTGTGGTATCTGTTTGTGTGTGTGTGTCAGTGCCATAGTATAAATCTAAACAAAATGAGAAAACACACCCTAGAGGAGGCGGTGTATTCAAAGAAACGTGGGTTGATATGAGTCATGAATTATCAAATGGAAAAAGGAAAAAAAAAAAAAAAGCCAGACAGTATGGTAGCTCAGTGGCCGGCGCTTCTGCCTCACAGCAACGATGTCTCTGGTTGATTCCCCCACTCTGTGTGGAGTTTCAAAGTTCTCCACGTTCCTGTGTGGGTTTCGTCCAGGTTCTCTGTTCAGTGGGTTCCTCTGACAGTGTATGACTCTGTAGGAGGCTCATTGGAGACCCTGAGTGCAGGATAATCGGTATAGATAATGAATAAATGAACAAAAAAAACGGGAAAAACAATCATGTTAAAGAAGTAAAGAAAAATGCTACGAAAATACTAAAAAAAAAAAAAAAAAAAAAAAAGAGATTAAATCTTTAAATATTTTAAACATTACGGTACAGTTGACAAGAAATTATCTTTCAATATATTACTGTAAAATTAGCAGGGAATTCTCTCCTGCCATATTAAAAAAACCTTACGGTAAAATCAACAAGGAATCACTTTGTGCAATATTCAAAACATTACGGTAAGGTTAGCAGTAAAGCACGTTAGAATAATGGAGAAATGGCCATAAATAAATGAGCTGAAGAAGAAGAAAAGCCAAAAACAGTGAGAGGCTCGCTGGAAAACTGAGGCTTCACCTGCAGCTCTGAAGGAAATGACTGGAAAACACCTGCAGATTTGAGGAGTTCTTGTTTTACCAAAAGCAAAGAGAGACGCAGACCAGTTTCTTCTTTCTGATGAGGAGTGACTGTGTGTGTGTGTTTGTGTGTTTCAAAAGAAAATGGTGAAATAATAATTCAGTTGATTAGAAGCTGAAGTTAATCCTGGAAAAATCTCATACAATTGCACAGAAGTTGAAACAGAAGGATCTCCTGAGCCAAAAAAGATTTTTTCTTTAAAAAAAGAAATGAAAAAAAAAACAGCTGTTTTTATTACGGCTCCTCAGTAAAACAGTGGCATTTTCTGTATAAAACACAAAGTCACAAGGGCCATAACGCACATGTAAATCCCATGATATGATGCTGAAAAGTATAAATTAAATAGATAAGAAAATAAAACTGCAAATAAATGTAATCTAAACCAAAGGTTCAGTTTGGGGGATGCAGTGGGGAGCGGCCAGCGGAGGGCGCTCTGTCCCCAGCGACTCTGCTGGCCCACTGGGGGGGCCGAGGCCGGGGGCTCCATCAGTGTCGGCAAGGAGCCGGTGGTCACATGATCAGGTTGTGTGTGTGTGTGTGTGTGTGTGTGTGTGGGGGGGGGGGTCCCTTATACAGAAAGAGGAAGAAAAAAAAAAAGATGTGGTCATCTGTCACTCATCATGAAGGAATAAGACACTTACCTGCATCCCACTTTCCTTCTGGGAAAATCAAGTCCTCGTCAATCTGCAGGTGTTTTCAGGTGATTTCTGTCAGAGCTCCGGGTGAAGACTCGCATTTCATGGGAGCCTCCTGCTGCTTTCGGCTTTTCTTCTTCAAGTCTTTTTTATTTTTTTCAATTCATTTCTTCGTTATTTACGGTCCTTTCCTGCCAACTTTTATCGCAATGTTTTGGATATTGCGCAAGGTAATTTCACCGAAATGTTTTTTTTTAATATGCAATAGACATTTTCCTGCTAATTTTAGCATGTTTTATTGCGAAATAATTTCTTGCTAATTTGACCGCACTGTTTGAAATTGTATAGGGGGTCATTTGTTGCTAATTTTCCAGTAACATTTTAAAATACTGCAGGAGGTCATTCTTGCTAATTCCACTGTAACATTTCAAATATTGTGAAAGGTCATCTCTTGCTAATTTCACCTTAACACTTTGAATATTTCAAGAGATCATTTATTTCTCTATTTCTTTTAATTATTAAAAAAATTACTGTCACATTACAAAAACTGCTGTAGGTCATTCTTGGAAATTTTACTGTAAGATTTTAAATATTTTTGGAGCAATTTCTCACAAATTCTACCACAACATTTCAAACATTGCATAAGGTCTTTCTTGCAAAATTCTTTATTATGTTTCAAATTTTGCGAAAGGTTGCTAGCTAATTGCTAGCTAATTTTAAATTGATGTTTTGAAATGCAGGTTCTTACTAATTTTACCATAACATTCTTAAAATGGCCAAAGGTCATTTCTTGGATATTTAAAGTTGATTACTGTCTAATCTGTAGTTTATCTCTTAACTACCTGGGTCTGAATTCCTTGCTTGTTTTCAAAAATGTTCATGATGAAAAATTTTGTTTTTGAATATTTGTCAATATTTTGATATCTACAATACTGGACTGACTGCTCCCTCCTTACTGATTGAATATTTCTGAGTATTTCAACAGATTTTCAGGTTCTTGCTTGCGAAAAGGGGCCTTAAAAAATACGACAACAGCAAAGAGTAACTGAGTACGCTTAAAATGCCTATAGTAAAAGTACAAGCTGTTCAAAAATTAAAAATAAGTGCCGTCAGTAATCCCAATTATTTATTTAATCACTGAAATTTTTAAATATCTTCAAATAAGAATTAAGTCGGACCTTTACTCTTTTGAATTCAGGCTTTTTAAAATTATTGTTTTATACTTTTTTTTGTATTTTCCCTCATTTTTATTTCTGTTCTGCCATTTTTTGGAAAACTTCAGATTACTTTTTTTTTGCTTTTTCATTCGAGGTTCAATGTTTAGTAAATATATATGTAATTTTTAGACATCTCCTTTTTTTTTTCTTTCTATTCTCCCCTACTGTCGAGCAGAAGACGTCGTAGGAATAATAAATCTGTCTTTTCAGTTTTTTTTTAAAGAGGTCCCTTTTTCTGAATGCACCGTTGTAAATCGCAGATGTTCCGAGGCCGTCGTTCAATTCGCACGTGGACGGGAATCGCCCCGTCACTGGTGGGTGTAAGCAAAGACCGTCCGGGGAGACGGGCAGTTGGCGATGGCAGCCGTGCCTGCGAGAGGCGGAGCCTCCAGAAGGACGCTGTCAGTCCCGCTTTTAAAAGCGGTAGACTTCATTGAGTGATGGAGCGGAATATGAGGGTCCTTATCCTTGACAGCGCCACCGTCATCCATTATGAGTGTGTCAAGTGAGGCATCTCGTGGGGAGGGAGACAAGAATGAGTCCTAAAGTGTGTGTGTGTGTGTTTGTAACATCCCGCTGGTTGGGGAAAAGAGTGCAGACGCCAATTTTTTTTTAAAAAAATCAAAATTAATTAGCCTTACCGCTGCTTTGCGTGCATGTAGAAGAAGGCAAAGAAGAGCAGTCACACCAAAGCTCATTTTATTTATTTTTTATTAGACAAATTAATTAGACTCAATGATCCAGGGACTGTGTGTGTGTGTGTGCATGCTCGTGTGTGTGCAATCAAGCAATAAAAGCTGCGATTCCACCGTGGCTGAATGACCGTACAGAGTGAGCCCCTTTAACTTTAAATAACTGTAAATACTGTTTAATTGTTTTTTTTTAACAATTGTTTACCTTTTATCTATTTTATTTTTAATTTTTTTTCCACTTTGCTCTCAGGATTTTGTAGCACTGTAATATTTTTTTTCTCAACTTTTCATGAGATTTCAGATGAAGTTCTTGTGCATTTTTTCCTCAGGTTTATTTTCAGAATACCTCCCTTTTCTGTTCCTCACTGATTAGCAGTCGGTTCAATGGGTCTTCAAGTTGTTTCCTGCTTCTGTTGCCAGATTAGTTTCTCTGCTCTTTGAATGTCAACCTTTAAAAGCCAGTATTTTTTTCTGTTCCATGTGTTCAATCTGCTTTATTCTGCTCATTTTTAATATGTTGCTGTTTTTTTTAATTTTTTTATTCGTACATATTTTTTCTTGATTTTTGTTTTGCTTGTTTCACATCATTTTTTTGAATCTGATTTTTTTTATCTAGATATTTTTAGCCATTTTTTAAAGTGCTTTGCTGATTTAGTTTTTCTTGAAGTCTTTGCTACTTTTCATTTTTTTTTGTTTGTCTATATATATTTGCTTTTTTCAGATAATGTGTCAGATTTTGTAGATATTAGTACCATTTTTCACGCTATTCATCAAAGTGTTAAGTTTTAGAGAGATTTTGGAATTTTTTTTATCAAAGGTGTCTGATTTCTAGTATTTTTCTTAAAAGAGACAACATAATTTTTCAGGTTTCTTAGACATTTGTGCCATTTGTCACATAATTTGTCTATTTTTAAGCCCCAAATATTTTTTTCCACATACTGTAATTTGTCAATTTTTTTTGTGCCATTTTATCTCTCAAGATTTTTTTTTACTTTATGATTTCATAATTTTTCACATAATTTGTCAGTTTTGGGTTGATTTTTTTTTTTTTTCTCCCCAAAAATATTTGTGCTGATTGGCCCATAATTACTTTGTCTTTAGCCATGTTGTCAGATTTCTTGAAGAACAGTTCTGCAGCCTCCCAGAGCTCCCTGCTCTGACCTTTACACACCCACTTTTTATTTTTGTCAGTCAAATTGATCAAACCCGAGCAATAAAGGCTATAAGTCTACAGCGGCCCCGGATTAATTATCTGAATGTCTGACTGTGTGTGTGTATGTGTGTGTGTGTCGCCAATGTGACATCAAAACTCCTTTGAAAACAAATTAGACCCCCTGCCCAACCAGCATCCAGTGGTTTATTTAAAGATTTGTTTCTTCATTTATGAATCTCCAGATTAAAAAATTTAAAGCTTTCCTCTTGCATCATCATCCAGCACACACACACACACACACACACACACACACACACACACACACACACACATGCGTGACTTCCTGTCATGCCCTTATGTCCCATGTTGCCCCCCCCCTTAACTTGGTTGAGGACATCATGCTCAGTACACTCCATATATTGGTTTATTTATTTAGAGATTTTTTTTGGCTTTAATTTATCAAATTTTTAGGTAGATATATGTGTATGTAAATACACAATGTAAATTTGTATTAATATGCATACATTTAAGTAAAGATAAAAGTTAGTTTTATGTATTTTGTCATATATTATTTGCCCATCGTCGACTATTTAGACTGTCTGATTTTTATTTTTCCGTTTCCTAGTTACAGCTCATTTTGTGTTTCATGCTTTCAAGTTTTCTTTTTCCTAATTTATTCTATCCAGTGCAATTTAGCAGAATTTCTTCTTTTTTTTATATTTATGACTCATGGATTTTTAAGGTTCTCTTAATTTTTGTTTTTAAATTTTTTTTTTAATTTGTTTCCCTTCCCGCCTTTGCATTCTTTGCACTCTGCCCCTTTGTGGCCAAGGTCAATTGACTTAATCACGTATTCATTTTTGAAATTTATGTATGGTTTTAGATTTCAGAATTTGATTGAGAATTAGTAGGTTTCAAAGAAAGATGTTATAACATATCTGGGACCTCGCCTCAGGAAAAAAGGAAATGACGAGATCAGAAATATTTTTGATTCAAAGTGGAAGTAATTCTTCATGACAAAATAATAATTATAATAATTACTAATGTCAAGAAGGGGCTGTAGCTTAACTTCTCAGGCCCTGTTACTCAGCCCTCACTTTGAATGTTTCGGGATTTCAGTGCTTGGCAAAATGGAAATCGGGATTTGGGAAAAAAAAAACAAAAAAAAACACCTGAAACTTCAAAAGAATGAAATAAGAAATTGTCTGTGAGAACGAACAAGAATAAAAATAAATTGAAATGTAAACAGGAAAATCTTAAACGAAATAAAGATAGGGGGGGGGGGGGACAGATCTGTGAGAAGAAATGATATTAATATTAACAATATAAGTTATGTTCAGTGGTTGCCTCTCAGAGAGGAAATGAAAAGTTTAAATGTTTATTTGTAAGGATCTAGTGCAGCGGATTAACCCCCCCCCCCCCCCAACGCTAGTCCTTAGCTGTCGCTAATTAGCCTCCATTTACGGCTCAGCAGCAACAAATAACACCACAGAAGAAGTAGCCGTGTCGGAGTCATCTGTTATATTGCCAACGAGTAATACCCCCAGCTGTGAACATTTTTAATAACTAACACTTTATTTTTATCATTCTTATGACGTCAAAATGTTGAGGCTTTTTTTTTTTTTTTTTTTTTTTTACAGCATTGTGTGGTTCCAGATTGACGACGGCTGTCCTCCCCCTCCCCTCCCGCCCGTCACTTTTCCCGCCTTTGCCTTTGTTTTGATGTGAAAGGATTAAAACAGCAGTACTCGTTTGAGGACAAACAAAAGGAGTGCAATCAAAAAGCTTCATTTAAAAAAAAAAAAAAAAATACACAGTGCCATACTTATCTGTGCTCCTGCATCCCCATTGTGGTAGCGTCGGGGGGCTGTGTGTGTTTGTGTGTGTGCTGGGGATGGTAAACCTGGCGCCGTGACTCACCTTGATCCCGCTGTTAACTACGCTCGATTAACACCTCACTACCGTGTTTTCACTTTCAACATTCTCCTACGCCTCCCCGCTCCAGCTGGCAGGCAGGTGAGGGGGGGGGGCTCGACTGCTGGCCAGAACCGAGCTGCTGTTCCCCCCCGCCAGACGGCGGTCTCCCGGGCCGCTCTCAATGAGCAGGATTCACTCAGATGAGCCTTTTTTTTTTTTTTTTTTTTTTTAATTGTTTGTTTTTTTTATTGCGCCACAATTAAGCTGAGCACAGGTTTTTATAAGGGGCTCGGATTGGACGGAGCTGAAAGGGGCTGAAAAACAAACAATGGCGGCGGAGGGGTGGGGTGGAGGTGAGGGTCAGTGCTCGAGTGAGCCGGGATTGCCTTTTAGAATGGTAAAAAAAAAAAAATCTGAATGGACCTGAAATTACCTTTTTAAGATTTAAAGAAAAATAGGTGTGGAAATGAAGGAAGCGAGCAGCTCGACTACAGGAAGGCAGGAAATCATCAGCTGGAATTTCAAATTAAAAGGAAAAGTTATTTTAGGATTGACAGAAAGCTTCCCCTGGAATGTCAGCAAGCAATTATGATTGATTTAAGGGGGTTAAAAAAAAAAAATAGTTGAAATTCAGAATTGGGTTAAATTTATGGAAAATTTAAGAAAAAAAAATGTTTAAAAAAATCTCTTAAATCACAGAGTAACCTGAAAAAAAGTCAACATTATGGAACTACACTGCTCAAAAAAATAAAGGGAACACTTAAAAAACACATCCTAGATCTAAATGAATGAAATATTCTTATGAAATACTTTGCTCTTTACACAGTTGAATGTGCTGACAACAAAATCACACAAAAATGATCAATGGAAATCAATTGTATCAACCCATGGAGGTCTGGATTAGGAATCACACTCAAAATTAAAGTGTAAAAACAAATCCAACTTTGATGTAATGTCCTTAAAACAAATCAAAATGAATCTGTGTTGCTTCCTGAGTGGACACTATGATTTCACAGAAGTGTGATTGACTTGGAGTTACATTGTGTTGTTCAAGTGTTCCCTTTATTTTTTTGAGCAGTATATTTAAGGATGTTGGAAATTTTTGCAGAAACAACCTGATATAAAAGACCAAAAAGTTGAAAAAGTAAAATAATGTATTGACAAGATGCCGCGGTTTAGAATAAAAACTCAAATAATGAGAGTGATAAAAAAAAAAAAAATTGACGGACCAGAAAACGTGTCTGCCTCTCTGTAATTGGCGCTTCGCAGTCAGCGGGGATCCGGCAGGTCAGCCGCCTCCTGACGGACGCCGCCGCCACTCGCTCGCTCACATGCATTAAATATGGCAGGTAACATTATCGGCCACTGAGAGATGAAGTGGCGGGGAAACAGAGCTTCCCCCTGAATGTCAAACACACACACACACACACACACATATGCGGCGGGATGAGGGGGAATGTGGGGGCAGCTCTATCTCCGCCTCCGTCAGTAGTGAGTGGTGTGACGCACAACCATTTTAAGGTAATTTCTCCAGCAATTTCCTGCTGCTTTCCATGTGTTCTCGGTTCTAATCCACCGGGTTCTCCATGTTTTCTTCGCTGGGTCCTTTCTAAACTGTCCGTAGGTGTGAATGAGCGAGTTGGACGTCTGTGTGATTGACAGGCGATCCGTCCAGGTTAAACTCCACCGAAACCACACAATTCTCCGCTCTGATCGGCTCCTGACCCTGTATCAAAACACGTGCGATTTTAGTTTACTGTTTGTCATCCCAAGTTCTATGATTTCACAAATCTATGTATTTATTTTATTTTTTTAATTTAATTTTAAGTCTGTTTATGGTGAAATTCCCTCCAAAGCTTTCTGTATTATTATTTTCAATTATTCTCCTCATTTTTTAAATTCCTTGATAACTAATTGGTAATTTTTATTATTGATTCAGTTTCTCCTTTTAATTTCGTTCTCTCCTTACTGTAGCAGATTTTTGTAGATCTTCCTCTAGATTTTTGGAATCTAGAAATTTAATGTATTTATTCAGACCGTATTTTTACGGTCTAAATAAATATGTTGTAAATAATAATTTAATTAATTATTCAAATAGTTAATTTATTTTCTAATTAGGCTGGCAATGAACCTCTTCTTTGTCATGCGAATATTTCTTAATATTTCCTAATATTTTGTCATGTGAATATTTCAGAATAATAAATCTGCCGTTGGTCACGTGATCAGATCACTTTCTTTTTTTTTTTTTTCCTCTCTCATTTCAAATAAATGTAGAAGAGGCGGGGGTGTGTTTGAGAACGCACAGCCTCTGCGACGGCGGCGTCGCCCTGGATGTCAAGATTTATAAAGGCGGTCGTTAGTCATCCACCGCCCGTCTGCGACAGCCAAGATTGAATAAGGTAGCCATCTTCAAAAGAAAAAAAAAACTTTATCACAAACCGAATCTTAAATTTCATCTCCGGCGTAAAGAGGCGGACTGAATTCGACCTCGGGGACGCGGATTTTTATTCATATTTTAACGCTGATTTGTGTTTTGGATGCGAGATGTTTATCCTGCCGTGGATGACGCATGTTGACGTCTGAGCGATGGGCACATCGGTCCTAAATGTCATCCTTAACACTAAATGTTGTCAACCTAAACAAATGTTTCCATAAGAAACAATGAATGTTGGATAATCTAAACCAGGCACACCAAAATAAAAGCGTTTTTTACCATTTTAAAATCATTCTGGGTTCAGGATCGGATCGAAAACTACTGTTCTATGCTGATGACTCCACTTTGTATTCACACTTTAATTTTCACTAAAGTCTTTCACCTCTGTTGTGGTTATTGAAAAGCACAGAAACAAATCACAAGGTTTTCCGCGGTGCGTTTGCGACACGGCTGCCCTGACTGCAACATGACTGACCTTTCTCAGCTAGCAACTAGCAGCCTATTAGCAGTTAGCTTGTTCATGTGTTTGTTGTTCAGGAATTTTGGTTCCTTCTTCAAACCAGGTACTGCTGTATAATTTCTTTGGATTTATATTTTCCTTTAAGACGTGTGCTGATTTTTCAGAATTTCTTGATGATTTTAAGTATCTAGTTGATTAATTGTAGGTTTTTTGTTAATTTATTGCCAATTTATTGGACGTTTGCGCTGTTTTATTTATTTATTTATTTATTTATTTTTTAATTTAA
Source organism: Fistularia commersonii (assembly GCF_037954325.1). Lineage (NCBI taxonomy): Eukaryota > Metazoa > Chordata > Actinopteri > Syngnathiformes > Fistulariidae > Fistularia > Fistularia commersonii. The sequence goes on along the minus strand of NC_141297.1, from coordinate 7,618,936 downwards.
TTGTAGATTTTATAGATTATAGACCTGATCCCCACTGTGAATTGTCATTTTATCTGTTCATGCGCATGTCATCTCTCTTGGCGCTCCAATAAAATAGGTGCTACATGATTCAGGGAGAAGAAGACAAAAAAAAAAATTCCTTTTACTATTATCAGTTAACAGATGTGTAATAAATGTTAAGATTTGCGTGAAAGCAGATTGGCCCTTTAGAAACCTGGCGAGGAAATCAGCAGATCTAAAAATATCCTTGAAGCTTGAACCGATTTTTCACACGACGCAAACAGGGTGTCTCGGTTTGGAGGATGTGGGTCAGAGGAACTTGCTGCCTCTCGGAGGATCCGTGAAGGGTAGGAAAGTACCTCATCCTGACGATTCTCTCCCCCCCCCCCCCCCCCGCTCGTGTAAACGACGCCACTCAGCTAATGGGAAGCGGGGGGAGGGGATCTTTGGGGATTTAATTGGACGTTGTATAAAAGGAATTGTTCAAGTGGCGGAGTGGAAGATGTTTGGAGGGAAATGAAAGGATTGCTTTCTTGGAAGTGAAGATGAAGTGGAGGGATTTTGGTGGTGAGGTGATTCTAAAATATGATACCGGTTTGTCTTTTCCTTCCTTGGTCACCCCAAGTTACAAGACTTTTGCTGTAAAATGAGTCCCGACGTCAGTTCCCCAACGCTCAGAGGTCTTGTGGTTAGCTGATTGGCATGCTGACAGGCTGCTATCTTCTTCATGCTGGTAAGCAGCGTCTTTTTTTTTTTTTTTTAAGTTTGTTTCCTTGTGACCCAACGGGTGCAGCAGACGGTTCTCCAATCAAACAATGTATATTTTTAGTCATATGGGAGATTACCATGGCGACCTGGTGGTGGCAAACCCATGAAGTTGGGAGAAAACAAAAGCAGATTCCGCAGCTGAGGCCTGGTGCTCATTGTGATGTGCTCCGTCTCCGTGGTAACCGCTCTTATTGACACAAGTCAACCAGAACATGCCATGATTGTCGGATAGAACGCAACGGAGGCTCAGATCCCCGACTAGGTGGCTGGCAGCCTGAACTGCGGCGGCGATCCGCCATATTATCCTCCTGTTTGCGAACCTTTAGAGCCTGAAACCACCGGCGCCACAGATTCCCATAATTACACCTTGCAGGAATAAAGGCCATGATTTACTCCCGAGCCAGTGCTGCTGTTGACAGCAATTACAAATACTAACACATTTCATTGTGAAAATCACAGAAAATTGAACCATTTTAATCCGGACGGTGATGCTTTTATCATCAACCTTTCTTTGACTTTACCAAACACCTGAACCTCAGGGCACCAACTTGTGCAGCCACAGCTCGGGGAAAAAGGAAAAAAAAAAGCGCCAAATTTGACTGAGCAAACCCCCCTTCCTTCCCCCTGCCATCCATTCCCTTCAATTCCAGTGTGCCATTCGCATTCTGGAGCACAGCTCTCACCCCATCAAATTAAAAGTAGAACAGTCACGCTTTTATGCACAAGTGCATTATGGATCTGCATTTGTAAGGCGCCACACAGGTAAAATTATTCGACGCACAGACACATTTTACACCCGGATCCCCTCCCTACAGCTAATCCAATTTCCGGACATATTTCAGCCGAGTCCATTAAAAATAATAATAAAAGAAAAAGGAAAGAAAAAAAAATCCTCTCAGTTAAACGAGAGACTGTTTACCTTAAAGCAGGCGGGCGAACACGCCGCCAGGTAATGGAAAAATAAATAACACAAAGTGCCAATATCGGCGCCCGCTTCTCTGTTGCCGTGGCGATGTAAAACAGAGACGTATTAAAAAGGGCATTCCATCAGATTGTCCCAAATTAACATTAAAAATGGATGAGAGGTGACAACGTTCAACCATCTGGCCGGAGAGAGAAAGAGAATAACAATAATATTAAAATCAGGGAACAATATATGATTGACAGCTTGTTGTTTTCTAAACTGTGCTCGTGACGGGGGTGAACGATCAGGGTTTGTTTTCATGAAAGGAAAGTTAGCAGGAAAAAGAAAATCAATGTGACAGACAATTTGTTTAAAGGTGCTTCAAAAAGAAGCCCGAATAAAATGGTCGTCTGTTCGAGAAATACAGGGAAAAAGATAGCAAGAAACAAATTTGAATTTTTTTCACAGTGATAAAGTCCCTGGTAAATTGTGCAGACTAGCCAATGAAAAAGTGAACGGATGCGTGACTACATGGTGAGTGAATGACAGTGTGAATGGTTGCACGTCTATATGATGTGAATGAGACTGAATAGTTTTATGCTTCTATAAGACATGTCAATGAGAAAGTGATTATTTATCTTTATATGGCCCTGGGATTGACTGACAACCTGTCCAGATTGAATCCCGCCACTCACCCAGGATAAGAGAAATCGGTAATTAATAAATCAATTTAACTGTCTCCTTAACGTCAGATGACCATTCTATGTTAGAGTGAGTGCTTTCTAACCTGGTGTGAAAATACCCTCAATAGACAAATGTTATATGTTGTTAAATGTAAATGCTCAGATACTGAGGGCAGTACTAAGTTGGGCTAGTTGCCCCCCGGCACCAGGGGACACTGTATTTTTATTAGTTGCGTTGATTGGAGAAATTTGGGATAAATAAAAATAACATTTATTTCAATGACTTCATTTCCCAAAAATCGGCAGAAAAAAAACATCTGGGAAATTAGTTTTTTAAAACTAATTTATTTTATACTTTTGGCATCAAGCGGCACGGCAGATGGAGGGGGGGGGGGGCGCGGCCCAGATTTGGCCCCCTGGGCCGGCGGTTTGACAACCCTGAGCTCACGCTATTATCATTTTTTTTAACAAAAAATGGAAAGCTCCCTCAATGCAGCCTCTTCAAGTGAAAGTATCTGTGAGAGGACTTTATTGAAATACTACTACTACTAATAATGATTAAAGAAAAAAATGCTTTTAAAGCAAAAAGTGCTTTTTTTTTTTCACTTTCCATTCATGGCTTCCGCTCAGTCATCCCTCTGTACACGGTCGTTGTTAGCAAGGTCGCGCTAGTAGCAGAGGGAGCCACGTCCTGCTTGAGCTCTGCGCTCTAGGAAAAAAAAAAAAAAAAAGAGTCAGTGTTTTCTCTCCATTCACATAATTTTTGATGTTTATTTGTCTTCCCATTCTGCCGCCTCCTTTTTTTTTTTTTTTTTTTTGTCTCTCTTGGCAGGTGGGTTTAGTTTTTATTCGCCGCGCTGGCTTGTTTCCCTCCCGGCGCCCGTAATTAACAAGATGGCCTGATGAAAGAGAGGCCAGCTCACGGTTCCGTTTCGCTGCTCCCACCCTTCCAGCACCCTGCAGTGGAGGTGGGCAGCCCTGTAAGTGTGATGGATGGAGTTTAGTTTCTGGCTGATGCTGCTTCCCCCCCCTCCCGAACCAGCGGGGTGGTGGGGGCGCCTCCTGGAGAGAGGCCGGGACGAGTCCGGGCCGCCGCCAGATTCTGCTGAAGAGGCTTTTGTCGCGGCTCCATTTGTATTCAGGGGAACCCCCGGTGGACTGCATCTTACGACTTTTTTTTTTTTTTTGTTTGTTTGTTTTTCCTCTTTACTTGGCAGTTTTTGGTCCATCAGAGAAAACGTTTGAGGCTAATGTTCCGATAAAACTCTCCAAATTGTCGACGCCCGACAGGCTGTTGTCGGGATGAAAGGTTGACTACGCCGGAACTTGGTGTCGGCGCCACTGACGGCCACTCCACCTTTTACTCCTAATTAACAAAAACACAAGAGATAAGAGGAAGTGTCACTGACCCGTACCAACCAACTTCCTCTTCGAAATTACCATATTGCCAATACATCTCTTAGTCACATTAATGATAGCATAGCTGACATGTAATTACCCAGTATAATATTATAGTCATACCAGAACTTTAGTTGTTGCACATTTACATTGCAAAAAATTCCCATGATGAAATGGCTGATGGGCATTTCGAATGTAAACAAAAGTGGCCAGTTGGATGGAGTTACAGTATATCATGAAAGACAAATACTCAAACACGCCAACAAGGACAAATATTTAGTTTACTGAATTACTCACAAAGGAAATACAATCACTTCCCAGTGTGGGGATTATATTGCAGACAATTCTAACTGTGACATACATTACAGCATAAGATTACTTTAAAACAGTGTTGTGGGGAACAAGTGCCTGCGTGAAGGGATGAGTAACCGTCAGACGCTAGCTCATCACAGAAATACGATCGTTTGAACCTCGATTTGCTAGTCGGGGAATTTCTATAAGGGCGGCTGTAACTCTTACAGGAAGCATCTGGCGGGAAAACTGTGTGACTTGTTTGGCTACCACCACAAAACGTCTATGTTAATGTCCATTTCCTTCATATCCGAGTCTCTTGGAAACCTGTTTTTCTTTTATAGTAACCAGGTCCGGTCAGCTTTTCTAGAAAAGAGAACCGAAAGACATTACTGTAAATTCTGGATGATAAACCACGACTTTTTTCACACGCTTTGAACACTACGGCTTAAACAACGATGTGGCTAATTTATGGATTTTTTTTTGGAGGGGGGGCTAACGAGCGTCACGCCGCTAAAACATTTATCCTTGTCACATCGGAACTGTGAAATGAAAGGGAAATTCTGAAATCCTGAAGACGACTTTGACGGTTATATTGTGCAGGAGGAAGCCCAAGATAGCAATCAGCTAGCCAGTGCCGCTTATATTGAGGTGTGCTCAATAGTCTGGAAATTTTGGTAGTTTTCTTTTTAATAATAACGAGATCTACCAGAAATCCATCCATAATGAAGTACTTCTACTGTAATTACTTTTAAGAATACTTTAAAGAATGACTGTTCCTTTAGGAAACCAAGTGGACTGTTGAATTGGCGAGAGAATCTCCGTGCTCATTGACGGTTGCACAATCCTCCCCGATGTTCAATGTAGCCCATGTTCAAGCATATGGGAAATCTTCCCTTCCGACCTTGATAGTTGTGCCCCGGAAATCTGCAACTTTGGTGTCCTTGCTAGCAAAATTATTAACATCATTACTGTTGTCTCAAGTTTAAATTTGGCAGACAACTCTACTTCCGCTCGTTGCTTTTTACAGACATAGAGACTGTTTTATTTGACTCAGATTTAAGATTTGTCACTGACTCTTTAGTTTAATATAATATGTATACTATTGCTAAGGGGTGATTATAAGCGAGCGCTCTGTGAATGAAATCCATTTACCATAATTATATATATTTTGTTATCTCAACATTCAGCCTCTTTTTACAAACATTTTGGAACCAAAATCATAATCTGTACAAACTAGAATGAGCAAAATACACATTTTTTAACCAGTACTACTTAACAGGTTTGCATATATAAGGGTTTCATGTTGGAGGTGAAGCTTTTCACATAATCTTAAACTAGCCCCGTCCTCGTCTTGTCGTAGCGACGAGTATTGAGGCCGTAACCATGGAGTCAGCCTTGGCCAACAACCGAGGAAATTAAATCTTTTTCTTTTTTTTTTTTTTTTTTGAAATTATTTTTTCTGGAGCCCTAAATGAAAAATCAGGGCCCACGTCTGGGTGATTGACAGTCGGTCCAAGGTACGATGTCCTCTGATTCCAGGGCTGCAGTTTTAGTTTAGCAACACACAGACACACACACACACACACCAAGCTTTAACCCCCTTGGTATATATTTTCTCTCTTTGATGATTGGAAAACTACTAATTTGGTACTTTGATCAACATTTCTGTTAAAGATATGAGCAGGAACTTTTTTTTGTTGGGTGGTGGACGGGTTGTTGGGATATCCATAAAATATTAAAAACCTCAAACCCCCCCCTGCAATTTTTTTTTTTTTTTAAACTTGATGTCACCGCAGCTTCTAAACACTGGAAATAAAGTGGTTAGTTTTTGAGAAAGAAGCGACGCCTCGCTCATCAGAGGCGTCGGGGCCTGCCGCGGAGATCGTCACTCTGTGGGAGATGCGCTGACGCCAGGGAAAATGTGTAGAAAATTGTTGCCTCTCCGAGATGATTGACACCCAGCGAGAGGCTTTCAGAGTAAAGGCGTTGATGGAAAATCACAGGTGTCTTTTTTTTTTTCTTTTAAATTTTATTATTTCATTATTTATTTTTTATTTTTTTACATTTGCTGCCCTAAAGAAAACCGCAACATCTTCATCTGTACTACCTTCTGCTCTTCTTCTTGTCATTTCCTCAATGCCACTGTCTGTAAATCATACAGTTTCGCTGGTCTTGCCACTGTCTTGTTGACCTTTGACCTGGACAGTCAAAAGCAAACCACCCCGACAAAGTGGGGATGACACGGACAACAAGCTTCCACAGCTTTTATGTTCTGCATGGTGGGAATAATAACCATTGGTGTCTTTATTTTCTCCCTCGAACACGTGACAAACACCGCCGTTCGCTAACTGTACTTATTTTGGCCAAAGTGTTAATGAACCGTACATCTGCGAACCCTGGAAAACCCTCTGTCGCGTAGCAAGCCAGAAGAGCTTAGACTTTTTTATCGCTCCATTACTTGTTGGCTCTGTCTATTTTGTTGCAAGAAAACAACCGACCAGTGACCTTGATAGTTTCTAAAAATATCTGGTATCTCGTAATGGTCGTGGCTTATGAGCTCTACCAATGACCAAGAATTGAAAGTCGCATGAGTTCCTATGGAGCCATAAAAATAGTAGAGTAGGAGCTGAAGTGGTCCATGGTCCCTGGTTTCTATGCTGTTCCAACACACTATGGAACTGACTAGTTCTGGAAAGGTTCAAGGAACTGCGAAAAGTTTCCGCAGTTTGTATGTAGTGGTGTTCTTAGGCCCAGATGACCCTCATCTGTAATTCCCAGCTTTGGTCACTAGAAAATTTTGCATCAGGTTAACTAACCGTCACCTGTCCATCCCAGTTCTGTCCAACAACTGTGGCTCAGAACAGACTTTCCATGTTGGCTACACTTTTTAATGTATTCATCATCTCAATTATAGATATTCACAACCTTTTTTTTTTTTTTAGTTTTTTTTTTTCCCACTTAATCGGTTGGGTTTTTTTCGGGCCAACATGTTCAGTCCTCACATGGGGGCTCGGAAAAAAAACGTGAAAAATACAGGAAACAGCCAACCATTTGGGAGAGGCGTCCTCCCTGATTAGTGTTTAAATTCACCTCAGCAACACAATATTCATATTTCTTTGCCATTGTTTTCCCCTTGAACAACTACTTGGCTGTTTTTTTGGCATGGTTCTGGTTAGTTTTCAAGGGTAAATAAACCGTCGGGGTAACCTCGAACCCTTGGAAGCTATACCTGCAGCCAAACCACGCTTTTAAATATCACCTGGCATTTTCCAGTCCTCTGAAGCCAAGGACACTCTGCAAGACTTTGCCAAATATTCCTCAGGATTTACAGTCGGGCAGAGTCGGCACTGAATGGAGATGGTGGGCTATGCCTAGTCGGCATAGAAACCGGTTTGTGGAAGTAACGTTGGAAAACGAAGACGGGGGGAATTAGTGTGAATACTAAAACTATGATGGTGAACAACGATAGAGGGCTGATGAGGCCAAACACGATTGGAGGAAAGAGCAGATAGGTCCGCTTGCACCAGCAACCCTGTCACCCATTGTTGTTTACACTCCAAACCGTGGCTCTTTGACATGGTCGCTCTAGATAAAGTTTGAAGCGTTCAAGTGGCAACCATATGTTTGACCAATCATGTTATCTGTGATCCCTCATCAGGCATTCAATGTCTGATCCCCGCTTTTTTAGTCCACGTCTTTCAGTCTGTTTCTACACATCTGCCAAAATCCTTATCCTCACCAGCACCTGTTCACTGCGCTCCTCTTACCTCTGTAGCAATCTGCATTTCCCATCGCTGAATAACTGGTTAAAACATATTCTCTTCAATAGCATCTGGCAGCTGTTCATCTGGTCACAGTTTTTATACTTGTATATTCTGTAAAAATCTGTATAATTGTTCATATAACATCTCTATATTAACCATTCTGCAGAGTTCTATAAGACATCTGCAGATGTATAGTTCCATCTGTATATTCTGTGTATTTGTACTTATAACATCTCTATTATCCCTTCTGTAGAGTTACTGTGTAAGATATCTGTATATTTATAGTTTCATCTGTATTTTGCCATCTGTTTATCATACTAATCACTACCTATTTGTACATAATCTGCACCTAACAATTATCCACCTTTACTTGCATTAGCTGTGAAAAAAAATGCATTTATTCTGCAAATACTGCATTTATCTGTAAAAACTGCACATTCTGTAAATAAGCACTTTTCGTTACTCTGTATCCATACATGTGAAATGATAATAATCTAATCTAATCCAATCCAAACCAATCGCTACTGGTTCTGTCCTCAGCTGATGTCAGAATTTCTGGACAAATTCTGAAGACTTCCAATCTTGGGCTCTTTTACTTTTAAATCCAACCCAAATTCTAAATGCAATGTTTCTCCCAACCGCAGAAGCGATAAGGTAGTGATGGTCTCGAAACCGCAAAGAGAATGTTTAAATTCCACAAGTTCCTCAAAAAAAAATTAAATAAAGAATTTCACTGGCTTTTCAAACAAAATGTCCTCAGTTATTTGGCATGTTGGTATTAAAACTATTACACTCCCCTTTATGGAGGTTTGATGCCAAAAATGCCAACAGCTCTTCCTGCAGCCAAGATGGCATTTAATGTTCAAACTATAGGAATCTTCTTACACAACATAACATTTTTAAAAAATTGAAGATGGTGTTTCAAACAATGACAACGGCATCAGCGGCAGTTGAAGACAAGAAAATGTAAGTGTCAGTCAGACACGGTGCTAAAGTAGTCTGCGGTTATGTCTGTCAGCTTCTCTCATTAGTGTTTTTTTTTCCCTTCCGAACTTGCATTTTCTCTTTCATCCCCCGGTGCCTTCAGATACTAGAAGCTGACCTGAAAGACAGAAATAGTGTCAGAGGTGAAATAAGAGAGCAGAAAGATAAAAACCAACCGGCTCCCGTGTGTCCTGCTAGCCGTGGAGGTATAAAGAAAACTGCATACGGAATCTGAGTCGCCATCGCCTTTCATTCCCAGTGAAAAGCTGCTCAAATCTATGTGGATCCACTGTTTTACAGCCGGAACTTTATCTTAAGCTACTTTTGGACAAGAGAGTTCCAGAGCACAGCTTTGTAGAGCTTGATTTGGTTCCAGGAACTACCCTCCCCCAGGAGGAACCTTTTGTGTTCCCATTGGCAATAAGGGACTGGTGTTACGGCGAGTGTCAGCAACAGTCACATTAGGCTACTTCTTTGTCATTGTCTTTTTCTTTCGGCCACTCCCTTCAGGGGGTCGCCAAAGTGAATCACCGTTCTCCATCTAACCCCAATTCTCTTCTCTCACACCAACTAATTTCATGTCCTCTTTCTATCCATCCATAAACCTCAGCATCCTTCTACTTATATATTCACTATCTCTCCTCTGTACATGACCAGACCATCTCCTTTTGGCCGCTCTGACCTTGTCGCAGAAACATCTAACATTTGCTGTCCTAAAGAGAACCGCAACATCTTCATCTGTACAACCTCCTGCTCTTCTTCCTGTCATTTCCTCAATGCCTCTGTCTGTAAACCATACAGTATCGCTGGTCTTGCCACTGTCTTGTTGACCTTTGACCTGGACAGTCAAAAGCAAACCACCCCGACGAAGTGGGGATACCATGGACACCATAGAGAGCCAAGCTTCCACAGCATTTATGTTCTGCATGGCGGGAATAACAAGCATTGGTGTTATTATTTTCTCCCTCGAACACGTGACAAACACCGCCGTTCGCTAACTGTACTAATTTTGGCTAAAATGTTAATGAACCATACCTCTGCGAACCCTGGAAAACCCTCTGTCGCCAGAAGAAGCCAGAAGAGCTTAGACTTCTTTATCGCTCCATTACTTGTTGGCTCTGTCTATTTTGTTGCAAGAAAACAACCGACCAGTGACCTTGATAGTTTTTAAAAATATCTGGTATCTCGTAATGGTCGTGGCTTATGAGCTCTATCAATGACCAAGAATTAAAAGTCGCATGAGTTCCTTTGGAGCCATAAAAATAGTAGAGTAGGAGCTGAAGTGGTCCATGGTCCCTGGTTTCTATGCTGTTCCAACACACTATGGAACTGATGGGTTCCTGGAAAGGTTCAAGGAACTGCTGAAAGTTTCCACAGTTTGTATATAGTGGCGTTCTTTAGCCCAGATGACCTTCATCTGTAATTCCCAGCTTTGGTCACTAGAAAATTTTGCATCAGGTTATCTAACCGTCACCTGTCCGTCCCAGTTCTGTCCAACAACTGTGGCTCAGAACAGACTTTCTATGTTTGCTACACTTTTTAATGCATTCATCATCTCAATTATAGATATTCACAACCTTTTTTTTTTTTTTTCCTTCTACCACAGTCATTACAGTTTCAGCCCCAATCCCCAAAAAATGGACAACTAATCAAACCACAAAGAAATACATGAGGGAGAAAAAAACAATAAAAAACTCACACCCCTCCGAGGAAAACTGTGTCGTTCGTTGGGTCGACATCTGTTGAAGAACCACCGGAGGATCCACCGGTCTCACACCCGACGCTGCGAGCATTGACATTTTTGAACCTCCGGCAAACTTTAGTTTGATTGTTATTCACACGCGGCAGCTTCTCGGAATGAAAGTCGCTGTCGGAAAAGTAATGTTTTATGATGTGTTAATACAATTTTGATTAGGGTTTCGCTACCTGAGCTGCACAACAGCAGCTGCATCTTGCCCAGGCCGGAGCTGCTCTGCGGTTTTCCCCAGCAGCTCGGTAATTGAGCCTTCTGCTACTCAAGGTGTTTTTTTGTTGTTGTTGTTGTTGAGTTTAGGAAAGTTAATTAATCATTAGTTACTGACACTTCCACTTAAACGAAGTGGGCTGTCGGCAAATATTATTTCACGACATGTCAGATCAGTTCGGGGTTTGGTGACGTACTCCAGAACTTAATTGGATCGCCATATTCAAAATAAATTGCTTGATGTATTGATGTAGTTGTTACGATACAGAACAGTTACGGGGGCGTTTTTCATTGATGTATAAAGCAAACTGGACATAGAATCAGATATATGATGTAAATAATGAGGGATGTCCATCATGTTTGGTCTTTGCTCAAAAAGAGAAATGCAACTAGACACTTCTGCCGATGATATTTGGATTTAGTGTTAACTGTTTTGATTGGCAACAAAAGTAATTAATTGAAATGTTACCATATTAAAACAATTAGATCAGGAAACATAAGCAAGTCATTAAGAGGGCTTCGATTGGTTAAAAAAAAGTTTCTTATAATTTCCAGAAATTTCTTCTCGCAGTGTGAGGATTTCTAAAAAAGTTTTTTTGGGGGGCCTAGTGATGGATGCTTCATTTACTATTCCAGAGTTTTCACAACACCACCCAGCTATCCCTGTATCCAAGACTCGTGCATGTACGTCCTTGTTCTCCAAATACAGTTAGTCATGTAGTTGCAACACGTCTGCACAATTTTTTTCCCAGTGGTCACCACTAATGGTGTTGTTGTCTTGCTGCGCCACAAGCATTTGGCAAACAACAAAAATGGAATTACTTTATCACAGAGCTACTTGGTGCAGTGATCGTCCTGGCCGGAGGCAAACGAAAAAGCAAAAGACCTTTTCTGTTTCTGACCGGAGTTTGTGTCCGACCGCCAAATTCCATTCAGAAAAGAAATATTTCTCAAAACAGTTTGCTTGGTTTCTTGAGCTTTAACATGAAAAAACAGGAATCAGGTATTTGGTTACAATCAGCATGGCTGCAACATCACTCCGGCGCCATTTTGATCCGTTTAACAATATGTATGCTCTGTCGGTATCAAGTTTTGTAGTGTTCGTACAACCGTTTGCGCTTGCTGCACTAACACCTCCTCCAGGCTGAAACAGGGCTTCTCTCGTTGCGCAAGCGAGATTTATGGTTGTTTATGCGTCCGGCTCGACACCGCCTCCGAAAAATAAACCCTCGTGGGCCTATTGTGGTTATTACAAATTGTCATTCTTGAATAAAACCCCCAATGATGCATATAAATCAGTTGAAAATTCATGCACGCTGCCTGGGATCATTCCTCATTCCCGCGCTATTTGTGGGCTGACCCCGTCATCACGCCCCGATATGTGTCTAGACTGCTTTCGGTTATTATTCATACGGTGGAATTTTTAACACTGTTGCCAGCATCTTGGGGGAGTTTGGTGTCGCTCTGAAATCCTCTTATTTTCAGCCTGAAAATTACCTGAGATTCTCACTCCGAGGTGAGACAATGACTCGCCTGCGTACAGCTGGAGGAGTGCTTTAAGCAGCCACATAAATCAGTAAATCCTGATAGTTTTTTTTTTTTTTTTGTTTTTGTTTTAATACATTTTGTTTTCGCCAAGGAGGCGTCTCCGCCATTGTGCGTTTTTTTTTTTGTGCGATTCAACAGTCATTAGGGTGAGGCGCAGAAAACATAGCTCGAAATGCTCCTGCGACACCGTTATCTTAGATGTGATTGGATTCCATCATGTTAAGCGTAGTGACCGGGCTGATGGAGTTTGTTTTCAGTACAAACAAAGGGGTGAATCAATCAAGATGTAGAAAATCTTGAGTTTAATTTAAAGGGAAAAGAAGAATGGAGTCTTGACAAATGGCAAAGCGTATGCTTCCCCTGCAGCGATAATGACAAGCGAGTCACTCGAGAATTAGCACCGCCTACTGCTTAATCCAGATTAACTATCATCACTGAACAGCAGCCGGTAGGACCAGGCACCAGCTCTCCCCCTTTTTTTTTTTTTTTTTTCACAGATTTTCTGTAACTTACACAGGCAACCAGTTCAGGCAGAGGCCCAATCTGTAATACTCCCAAGTTTCTGGTTTTGGTTGCATTGAGCAGAATTTTCAATTTTGGGTTTTTTTCTTTGTATAATATCCATCCACTTTTATGGATTTTTGTGAATTCTCCTCATTTCAGTTGTGTTCAGTTTCCATGAAACTTGGACACGGATTGTTTTTATTTAATATTTATGTAGTGCCAACACAGTTGTCTCATGACACCTCACATATACAGGACTGTCAGAAAATTAGAATATAGTGATAAAGTTCTTTATCTTCTGTAATGCAATTAAAAAAACAAAAATTCCTTTCTCATGATATTCTAATATTTTGGAATAGGATTTTGAGTTTTCTTAAGATGTAAGCCATAATCAGCAATGTTAAAATAATAAAAGGCTTGCAATATTCCAGTTGATTTCTAATGAATCCAGAATGTATGAGATTTTTGTTTTTGTAAGTGCATTACAGAAGATAAAGAACTTTATTACAATTTTCAATTTTCTGAGACAGTCCTGTAGAGCAGACCCAGACCAGGCCTTCTGCATCGAGTTGGGGTAGAAAGTGAGAAATACAGGGAGATAGAAAGCGAGAGAGTGACAGAGACGGGTGGGTAGGAGAGCTGGAGGGCACAAATTATCTCATACCAACAATAGCACTAACAGCTTCATGCTAATAGCTGACACGATACATTAATAGCTTTCATTAGCATGAAAGAAATGTGGGCGTCTGGCTGAAATGCTGCAGTCGATCAGGCCCTGCTTCCCGCGAACCCACAAAATGAAGTGACATGAGAGGAGACAGGATAGGAAGAGTGGGAGGAATGAAAGAAGCGCATCATGGGATACCCCCGAGCAGGGTGTGGCCATAGAAGCATAATTAGCCTAGCGCTAACTATAAGCTTTCTTAGAAAGAAAGGTTAAAACCCTGTTCTGAAGTGAAGAAAGGAGGTCCACCCCCTTGGGTGGAGATCGGGAGATGGTTCCTCAGAGGAAAAGCTGCTGTTAGAGAGTCCAGGGACCACAAGTAGCTCTGCTTCTGAGGAGCATCGCGATCTGACAGGGTCATCTAGAAGTCCTGTGTTCTGGCAGGATACTAGAAACCATTCCTGTCTTCCACGGAGAGGATTTTACCCTAAATCGTGATAGCGCTTCTCAGCTGTGCCCGGCATGTTTTGAGACTCGGACAGGGAGGAAAAAATACAAAGAGGTAATGAGGAGTTTGGTCTTTTCCGGAGGCGGTTGATAGAAACGGACGTTGCCGTCAATGGGTCGATACCGTTTTCTGCCCTGTTCCAAGCTAATCTGGGCGAGGGAAAGCTTCCCATTTTAATGCATTGTTGTCTAATTTGTGCGTGTGTGTGTGTTTGTGGGCACTGTTACCAGTTCACGAGACTAAATAAACATGTGTGTGTTGGGGGTTGCGGGGGGGGGGGGGGGGGGTCACGTAAAATAAACACCCTGATGATGATGAAAGACGGGACGGTGGGGTGTTTATATTGCACCGAAATAAAAAGTCTTTTTCAAATCAAAAGTTTTTTTGCAGAGATGGGTGAGTGGGTGGGAGGAAGGCAGGAGGGTAAAGACTGGTCGTGGTTTAATCCCTTAATGTAGGATCTGAAGCAGTTTCCCCCCTCCCCCCCCGCCCGGTAACAGCAGACCATGAATGTCAATGGGTTTCCGCCATTGATCCGTCGGAGCAGGTTCTCCTGACCTGAAAACTAAAGCAGCCCGGTTTAAGACGCAGACCTATGACTCTCCGGTGTCCGGTCATTTCTCCCTCATTTTCTAAGTATTTATCCTTACCGTGGCCTTAAAATTGTGCTCATTTGTGCTTGTTTTAAAAGTGATTTTTTTATTTATTTTATTTATTTATATATTTTTTTTGTTAACTTTGATTTTTAAGTTTTTTTGCATTATTTTTCTTTTTTTTTTATGTTTTCACTTTTGACTTTATATCCTCTTATCCTTTTTTAAAATGGATACTTTAGAAATAAGTCACGGTGCTCTGTGACCCCTGGCCTTGGAGTCCACTTCTCAACGCTAGTTAATTTTAAAGCCGGGCCTTTTATGAGACTTTTTTTTTTTTTTTTTTGTCTATTGCAAAATCAGGTCCCTGTTACTCTCAGCTAATTTTCTTTTTTTTTTTGCATAGTAAAATTAACAGCGGCCATAATGATGCAGTCATTAAGCGCCGAGGCAATTAATTCAATGTTGAAGTGATTAATGGGTTGGCTTGTTCTCGTGCCTTCGAAAGCGGGGTGATGTTTTCCGAGTGGGCGAAGTCGTTTGATCCGTGATCGGAACCCGGACCCCCGGGTCCGACCGGTGGGTCCGAGGGGTCGACTGAAGGGTCACCTTCTCGCCAGCAGAAACGGATGTCTATGGGGAGAGTGAGTGAAACGGCGGGAGTGAAAACGCAGCTAAGCTGAGACGAATGAGCCGCAGCAAAATGTGCAAAGCAAATCCGAGGCCAGGCGGTCTGTGTCACCATGGTTAATTACAAGCTTATAAAACAATAATAACGGGCGGAGGATGGGTTCAAAGGTGATGGTTTATGAGATTGTCTTTCCGGAAGCTTGACTTTCCCCCAATGGAGGAGGGTGAATTTGGTATTTCATAGAAAAGAGAAGAATATCGAGTAGTCAGAGGTGATGGCCTACATTACTTTTGGACCATGACCCGGAGGTGCTGGATTTCTGGTAGCCCGTCGTCCCTGGAGATGTTGCGCATCCAAAGATGGAAGTGAATCCGACATTCTCCCGGTTTCAAAAGAAATCCAACAAAAGAATCAGATGTTCTTGGTACGTTACGCACTTGGTACGTTCGGGATGTTAGTTGTCGTCGTCCACGTCGAAAAGCGGGTTTGGCAATTTGCTGTGTGAGTGTGATCACAACAGGAAGTGTCCCGAATCAAGTGATGGGCGTGAATCGTGGAAACGTCAGTGGCGACGCATTTCTTGATGGAAATTATTTGCATATGATGATTGTTTGCTTCAACCGATGGCTCAGCCAATCACCTTTCACGTGAATTCCTGATTCTGGGTATCGAACCAGCCGTTTTTTCTGAGATTTTTCAAAATAAAACAGCTAATCATGTGTGAAATTCAGAAGGCAACCATATTGATCTAACCCCCCCCCCCCGCCAGCGAGGACGACAACCGCGTTTCTTTGCGCGGGGAGATCGAGATGCCGTCGCGAAAAGGAAGCGACGTTCAAACAACGCGCACAAAAAAGAAAAAAAAAAAACGATAGTGAACATTTAATTCTCGGCAGCGCCCTCGAAAAAACCTCCGGCAAACATTGATTCATCACGGCGAGCGCTAGTGTCGACTTAAAATATTCTTTTTTTTTTCTCCCCGCTTTCGTCTCCTTGGATGACGGGGCTCGTTAGCCGGCTGACTGGGCTAATTAAGTTAGCCGTTAGACGCCGCGGCAAAATCAATTTCAAGCCCCCCCCCCCCAAGCTCATAGATTCGACTGTTATACTTAATCTATGACTTTCTTTCTTTTCTCCGCTTCCGAGTCATTCCAGGCCCCGCCACTTTTTTTTTTTTTTTTTTTTTTTTTTCTGAGCGTGCTCAGACCCCGGAGCCCAATCCCCTCCGTGAATTGGCTGATTATCTTGAGCCGTGGCTTAAGTTCGACGGGGAGCCGCGGCAGGAAGGTACTTGGGAGCAAGCGAGCCGGGGGACGAGTGGTGGGAAAGTGAAAGAGAGAGAGAGTCGGCATGGCCCAGAAAAACAACCGTGAGTTGATTTTTGTTTTTGATTTATTTTCTCGCCTTTTTCTCCAAGTTGTCGGGTCGATGGGGGAACAAAAGGCGCTAATAAGGCGAGCGGGGTGTTAACGGACGGCTGCGTCAGGCGAAGTGCCGCGGCCGCTTTCGCAGAACAAAACTCAAAGACCTTTTGTTTGTTGCGTCGCGGTTCATTAGCGCTTTTCAATTAAATTTTTATTTTTTTTTCAAATAGCTGATATAATGCCTTAATCATTTTTAATTGTCCCCATTTGTCAACCGATGCGATTCAACTTAAATTTTTTTCTATCATTCAAACCAACTGAGGTTCGTTTTAATATAATGATGATAATAATAATGTTACTTGATTGTCACCTGTATTTCCAAAGTCGAAATAGCAGTACAAAGCAAAGCGACAGGCCAGTAAATCTCCTGACAATCACAGCGACAAAAGGGACCCAAATAAACTGATTCCGACTAATTGAAAATCCATGAAAAGGGGGAAAAAATATAATTCATTCGGCTTTTTAGTAAAGGTAAAGAAAGTTCACGTGGCTGAAAGGACCAAGAAAACATAAACAGAATCTTAACGGTCACATTTTGTCCGCAGTTATGATGAAATTTTAACCCATTTCTCGAAACTCGAGGCATCCCGGTAAACCAAGCCAGGGTTTATTTAAAGAAAAAATCTTTTAAAAAAGTTAATTAATGTCAAATAAAAATGACCCTGGCTGATTAGAACTGAACTCCATTAAGATCCTTTTAATAGCTGTTGCTTAGTGGACGTGACGGCGCATTCATTCATCCCTTCATTTTGTAATGTCGACCTTGTTTTTTTTTTGTATTTTATCCGTTAATCGCCGTTAAATCGAGAATCGGTCGTCCGGCAGTGTCGTTTTCCTGTTGAATACTCGGTCAACCTTCACTCGGATGAGAAGGCGTAATGAGAATTATCGACCGGAATGAAAGGAAAGGTGAGGATGACATGAAAGCGGCCATGATCGGTTTGGAGACGCCGAGGTGAAGACGGGAGATGATGATGTTGAGGAGGATGAATAGGATCGGGAAGCAGTTTCATCAGAGGGAGGATGTGAGAGAAGAGGGTTAGAAGGAGGCAGATGATCGGTCTGTGGAAAAACTAAGATTTATCCTGATGAGGGCGCAGGTTCACGAGGCTGGACGAGGAACCTGAACGCAGCACGTGGGCAGAAATAAACGTTATGAAACCCAAGCCGTCAAGAGCAGCGGGTTGAGGGGGGGGGGTCGGTATTACAACCTCCAACAGGAAGTGCAGGTGCGCCTCCGGACCAGGAACACCAAAATGTCATTGTTGTGTCTGTCCGGCCTCAAAAACGTGCGGTCCCCCACCCCCTCCTATCGCCAGGTTATGTGAGCGTATTAAGCATATTGTGAAACCGTTGCAGGAATTTCAGGTTGCGACAGCCGGGAGATTTATTTAGCCCCCCCGTTCTCTCCCTCCCCTCCCCCAGCTTCTGACACAGACCAGTTCTCCGTGAGGGAATACCAGCCTTCGGACCGGCAGGCGGTCATGTCGCTGTTCCGCGACGGCGTGATCGAGAACATCTACCCGGCCTTCTTCAAGGCTATGCGGCACCCCGACCACGTCGGCGTGGCGCTGGGCATCTCCATGGCCGGCTACGTCCTGGGAGGCAGTTCGTATTTCCAGGCCATCGTCTTCGGCGGCGCCTGGGCCGGCCTCATCTACTTCTGCTGCTACGAGATTTACCAGGGCTACCTGTCCAGGAGGCTGAGCGCAGATATGGCCGACATCCAGGCCGCCTACCTGGACGACCCGGGCAATGGCTTCTGGGTGGCGGAGGCCGGCGGCGGCGACCAGCCCAGGGTGGTCGGGATTTTGGCGTTGCTCGGGAAGCAGGGGAGGGAGGGGGAGGAACAGGAAGGGGGAGAGAATGATGACAGGAACGGGCTGATGACAAGAGGAGGCGGCGGCGGAAGCTACGGCGAGATCGCCCACGCAGTGGTGTCCTTCCAGTGGCGCCGCAAAGGCCTGGGATCCCAGCTCGCGCGGCGTGCACTGGACTTCTGCAAGGAGCGCGGCTACTCCCGGATGGTGCTGGACGTCAGCTCGCCGCAGCGGGCGGCGCTCCCCTTCTGTAGGAACCTGGGCTTCATCCAGACGGCGTCGCACAGCAACACACACGCCAACCGCTGGTACTCCAGACTGGCCAGGATAAACGTGATGCGGATGGAGAAGCTGGTGTAGCGGCGTGCAAACCTGGACTGGAAAGCAGATTAAAAGGAAAAAAAAAAAGAAATCTGTTAATTTATACCCATTGTCTCATTTGACATAAAAAAAAAAAATCTTGTGCGATCTGTTTACTCCATAATCAAAGTTTGAAAAACATTTTTCTGTTTTGTTTTTTTTTTTCCCTCCACCCACAAAGCAACTCTGACGATTCTACCCGCTTTGTGTTTCTCCTCGCCTTGATGTATTATGCACACCTATCCCCTCCACACACACACCCAACCACCCCCAGACGGCCCGCTCGCCCGCAACCCTCGGAAAAGAACGAAAAAATTAACTCCTCTTCCTCACCAGGTCGTGTTTTGTCGTCGAAAATTAATTACCGGACATTAAATGCGACAAAGCGGAGGCGCCTTCCCCCTGTCATCTATTGTTCTGTCCACTTCAGGGCTGTAACTCTGTGTGTGTGTGTGTGTGTGTGTGCGTGTGTGAGAAAAAAAGAGCAATTCAGTCATTTGCAAGCAGGAGAACTTTCTTTTTAAGCTCCTTTACGGCAGAGAAGTTGAATCCCCCCGCCTCTCGGGAATTAATGCCAGCTGACTTCTAAGACCTCGCAACCCCTTTGCTTAAAATACCAATGAAAAATGCAATAGCGTCAGGACACCGGGAGGTTTTAAAATTCTTTGGAGCTAAAAGAGTGCCGTGCGCATGTGTGCATGTGCACTTGTGTGTGTGTGTGTGTGCGTGTGTGTGTGTGTGTTTGTGCGCGCGCGGCATAGAAAGAGGATTGAGCGAACCGCAATGCATTCAGGTCGGCGCCGTACGCGAGGAAAATACTGAGATTATTACGACACCAAACAATGGAATAATACAAGAGGACGGGGAGGGGGCTTAAGTGTTTCCATACGGGTGGTCCCATGACACGACTGAGGGGGAATTTAAACAGGAGGGAGGTGAAAGAATCACGCACCGTCCCCTCCCTACCGCCCGAGAAAAATTTAACAATGAGCCCCCCTCACACACACACACACACGGCAAAATAAAAAAAACCCAAGGCGGTTATCGATGCAGATTGACGCATCTCCACTCAGAGATGATCCAAAATATTATCAGGCCGACACAGAGAGGCGCTTATCTTTGGAGTGTGTGAGTGTGTGTGTCCGCGGGTGAGAGGGTGGGGGTGGCCAAAAAAAAAAAAAAAAAAAAAAACACAGAGCGATCGATGGATGCAGTGACAGATGTGGTCGGATGAGTTTGAAGAGGGGCTACTGTATGGATTGGAGCAGCTTGGCACACACACACACACACACACACACACCATTAGACGCCTGTAGGCATCAATCACTCTGGCCGAGGTTGTCAGGGGGAAATTAGGCTTGTGGCCAGCAGGCAGGTGGAGCACGAGCCAGAGGAAGAGGAGCCTGGCCGGCCCGTTGTCGTCCTCCCGCGACAAACCCGAACAGTTGGCCTCCGGCGAAAATGCCGCCGCCGACGCCATTGTTATTCCCCTCATACCGTTGCCACGCCGATTAGCCCGTGGCCATTTGGACCCAAGCAGATGACAGGAGCCCGAAAACAGGACCGCCGAGGTACGCTACTACGGGAGAGAGCGCGAGAGGGGAAAAAAAAAAAAAAAAAGTTTGTCGATCATGGAATTGATTTTGAAGAGCGGCGCACGTCTGTCCAATGCGATCGGAAAAGCAAAGCGGAAGCTGACATTAATGTTCAGTGCTGAAGATTTGACCTCGCCGGTCCAAACACCGCCGAGTTCATAACTGTTGCAAAAGAAAAGCATGACGGCCAACCCTTTTCTTTTTTTTAAGCCTGACTCGGGTGAAAAAAGGCACCTGCAACGCCACCCTAGCAACTGCCAACATTGGTTTCCTTCAACCCGTCTGATGATAGAAGCCAATAGAGCGGAGAGACAAAGAATTTAAGGGAGCGGGCATTGGCTGGAAGTCGCTGGTCAGCTTGTTTCTCGTCAATCACCTCTATCGATGTTTCGATCAGAGGGAGTGTGTGTGTGTGTGTGGTGTTTTTTGCGGTGCGTTGACCTGAGGGAGGGTTATCAGGGGGGCGGGGGCGTCCTCCAGAAGAAACAAACAAAAGTCTCGGCTAGCGAAGAGCGTCCAAGTGAGATTCATTAGACAAAGTGCTTGTTGGTGAAGTATCACAACAAAACATCTCGTCCTTGATGCAAGTCGTCATACGAGGATGGCGGGGCTCAGCTGGTGGAGCGGCCTTCGTAAAAACTGGATGGTTCTTTCCCGTTGAGACGGTGCAGGGTGAGGGAAACCCTAACGCTTCCATTAGTGAATTTGGTAGTCGAGGTGCAGAAACACGATGGTTGAACCGGGACTTGGAAGGCAGAGGCTTGAAAGTATGGGTTTCGTCCGCACCGTTTGTCCCCCGGTTCCGTATTTCCTCTTCCGTGTGGCTGTTTGATGCCTGTTTGACAGAGAAAGGTGAAGGTGGGAGCGACAGAATTAGCATCTCTTTTTGTTAAGAAATTATGAAAATGTGTTGAAACTGGGACACATACTAAGCCAGGGGTGTCAACACATCAGCATAATGGCTGCCCTCAAAGGGCCACATGTAACAGTAGCATAACTAAATGTAACTACTCCTTAATGTTAAAGAACATATGCATTTGCATAGATATAAAAAAAAAAGTTTACTAATTTCTCTGTTACAACATAAATCCTTTTCTGTTGTCAGATCAAGAAACCCACATTACTCCACTAATCAATAATCAAACTATCCAAGTGAATAAAAAAAAAAATATCCAACACTAGTTATGACATTAACATTAACTACCCACCAACTCTTCCACAGGGCAATGCATTTTTATTTACAGACTTCTCCACTACATTAAAATTGTCCCGTCCCATCGTGGTCCCATGCATGGCGGCTACATTCAGAGGTTCAACTTAATAAAAATGGATAGCAGGGCTGTCTGCGCTTTCATTAACAGCTAATTAAAAAAAACCATGTCGCTGCGTGTCCCTTTGGCCAGCCGTGTCGCCAGGTTTCTCCGTAACTCGGTCCATAATATTGTTTCTTGATAGACTGGCATTGTTAAAAGTTAGTATCTGATGGGGACACACAAACTTCTGCACGCACTGCTTCAAAAAGGCACCGTCTGCAGAAGACTTTGAAGCTTGGGCGATTATTATTTTTCAGCCACAATAAAGCTAGCTTTCACTGCCGCACTGTTTTTGGATGCGGCTTTCGTGAACACATTCTGCTGCCACAGTAGTTTGGCTTTTAATTCCTGGACAATTTGTTGTTTTTTCCAGAAGGTTAGTTCAGTATTCGGTGTCAAAATGCCGACGTTCATTGTATTCTTTGAAAACCGACACTGCCTCATAACACGAAAGACACACTGTTTTTTTCTCCTTGAAGCACAAACATATATGGACTTATTTATTTTAGAAAAACAGACCTTTCAGGATGTTCTCATGGGCCGCGTGAAATAACATGCAACAGCCGGGTCGGATGATCGTCCGTCGAGCCGTTTCTTGAAGTTCTGAACGCACGATATCGAGATATTCAGCTGCCGTGGCCTCGGTCTGAACTTCGTTTTTTTTTTTTCTTTCGCCGCGAAATGAAAACTTTGTCGAGAGTTCATTGGGAAAGTTGGGGCATCTGTCAGCGTCGGGTCGGAGATCCTCCCAATTTGAGATAACACGAGGGATCAATGAAGGAGGCCGGCGCCCATCAGAGGGGCTCAAGAAATCCGATTGGAAAAACACGTCTTTGTCCGATACCGTTATGTGGGATAGTGTGTCTGTGTGAGAGTGTGTGCTAATATGTGTGTGTCTGTGTGTGTGTGTGTGGGCAGGGATTATCTGGAGCATCCTTCCGTGCCTGCATCCCCTTGATTAAGTAATTCTTTGGCTGCTATATGAATTGGAGTCAGATTAAGAGGGAAGCCATCCGTTTCGGCGGCGACGATCTCACCGCATTCACACCTCGCCGTCTGTCACCTCCGCCCGCTGACGCCGCTTTCACGTGTTTAAAAAAAAAAATGACATGGATGCCTCGGTGGCAGGAGAATCCCCCACCCCCGGTTGTGAAACGCGATGGGCAACGGACACCGTCGTCTAAAAAAAAAAACAACAAAGATTAGCATCGGGAGGCTTAGAGCAGGTGCTCGTCCTCCTTCAGGCGTCGTCAAGCTGCACTGCCAGAACGCTGGTTGGCGGTTGGGCTCACGCTTCCGCCGCCGCTGCTTTGGCGGGCTCTCAACACCAAGGACTCTTATCTCGTCTTAAAGATTCTTCTTGTAATTCCGGCAATCACGGCTGAAAGGGAGCAGATTTTTTTTTTTTTTTTTTTTTTTGTAGAAGTTGTTTTACAACAGGGCTCTCCGACCTTGTTTCCCTTGGAGAGCTGCTTTTACAAAATGAAAATGGCCGAGTGCTGTTCACTTCAACCCAAACAAATCCAGCCCGAGCAGGTACTAAATATCTGGGTCGCCTTCTCACAGGATGTCCACGGGTGGCTTGGCTGTTAGCGCTTCTGCTTTGAAGGTTCCTGGTTCAATTCCGACGGGACGGGCTTTCTGTGCGAAGTTTACGTGGTCTCCCGGTGTCTGCATGGGTTTTCTCTGGGTTCCTTCCACAGTCCAAAAACAAGTCACAAACCAAAAAGTTCATTGGAGACCATCTACATAATGTTTTAATTAGGGAGGGCATAGTTATAGAAATCTCATGACAACCGGACTTGAATTTCTCCACTAGAAGACGTTTCGACCCCTCATCCGAGAGGAAGAACTGTTCAATAATAATAATAATTCAATAATTCACCGTGACCTGGATGACCGAGAACCTCCACAGACACGAGGGGGGGCATCAGTGACGTGCGGTGAGGTTCATGGCTGGTGAGCCACTGACGTCATCACAGTCAGATTTACAAACATATGAACCCTACAGAGTAGCTTATTCACCATTTTATTGGCAGCAGTTGATATGTTTTGTTTAAAATATATCAGCATTCTTTACATGTACAAACTGTAGCATAGAAAAAAGCACATGTAAAAAAATGTTATCATCTCTTACCTTTACTTATAAATGAAATCCATGGGCTGCTCCTTCTGAAGCATCAATAACTTGCTTATAGAAGTCTTCCTTATCTTTCTTCAGTTTTAAAAGTCTCTCTGTCTCAATGGAAATCACTGTCGTCCTTGATCGGTCCTGTTCCGACTGTATGTTTCGAGTCTTTTCGGTGGTGACACTGACCGCTCCGCCGATGCAGTTGTAGCCGGAACGGTGACCACCGGCCGGAGCAACTTTGTCGCCTCAGGAACAGTTTGAATGAAATCCTTCTGGGCCAAAAAGTTGAGAAGCTGCCCAGGAGATTCACATTCACCGCTCACCGTTTGTGAGCTATACAGCTCGATGAGATCAGCAAAAAATAGCCGGATGGCTGCACTTGACTTGCTAACTATTTACTGTAGCTTGCAGTTGCTAATTCTATTATTCTGTAGTCGAGTAGTAAGAAGGATCCCTGGGATCAGCGGTGCCCCCTACCTTGAGGCACCATCACTGCGTGCCTCACTTAATGTCTCTTCCCGGTCGTTTTATGATTACGAGAAACACGAGAAACACGAGAAACACGTTACCGTTGTTGACGAAAAACATTTGACAAATCAGCTAAACTATGGAAATTTAGTTCATATATTAAAAGTGTTTTTTTAATAGTGACATCCACAGAGACAGCAATACGCATAGCATGGCAGCACAGCTAGCTGAATCATCGCGCAATCCATCGTGGGATCAGCTGGTAAATGTGAATTTTTTTTTAGCGATTTTGAAAAAAAAAAACTAAAAATGGTGAAGTTGCGTGGAAAATAATTTATAGTACAAATCACTGAACAAATATAACCATTTAATGTATTTTTTCATTTTGCATTTTTTTCTTCCCATGATGGCAGGTGAGGCCCGGCCTCCCCTGCCTCACTGGAGGGCATAGTTGTGACGCTTGAATGTTGTATGACTGGAAATGATGTTTTATTGAGAGAGTGAATGGTTGTGCATCTATATGACGTGAACCGGGTGCAGATGGTTGGTCCAGGTGTTGTAC
Source organism: Fistularia commersonii (assembly GCF_037954325.1). Lineage (NCBI taxonomy): Eukaryota > Metazoa > Chordata > Actinopteri > Syngnathiformes > Fistulariidae > Fistularia > Fistularia commersonii. The sequence goes on along the minus strand of NC_141297.1, from coordinate 7,594,057 downwards.
CGCATCTGCAGACGGCGCTCACCCTATCCTCACCACAGTTCTAGCGGCAAGTCGTACGTTGACGACAGCACATAAATCTTCTGTCTTAATTCGACTGTCCCTGAAAAAGATTTCAGCCTCTTCAAACCGCCTTTACAATCCCGCTGTCGGCAAAGGACTTTTTGTGTTTCGTTAAGATGTGCTCCGCTTTCAACCGAGCCTCTGATGGCGCATCGACCGTCCTCGGCCTTTCGCCGTACACAGATTGTCGTCTTTGGAGCTTCATTTTCTGCATTTCTATCTTCTCCCCTGGTAGATCGCTACACGCTTGAGTGAAGAGTTACTGTGGACTTTGCCGAAATGGTGCTCACTTGCCTTTTTTTAGGAAGTGTTCAGCGGGATCACGGCCTCACGGAGGGATCACGGCCAGGAACGTTGGATGCAAGTGTCTGTGACATGCCCCTCGAGCACCATACTCAAAAACAAACCACCAAAAAGGAAGAAGAGGAACCACGCACTTATTTTTGGCTAAAATGTTGAGCCCTGGAAACCCCCCTGAGGTGTAGCAGGCCTGAAGAGGTCGGAATCTCGCATCGCTCCATTTCTCACCGCTCCTGTCTATTGTGTTACATTGTGCGATCTTGTGTTGCAAGAAAAGAGCTGATCGGTAAATACGACTCGCAAAAATATTCTGGTAATGGCTGTTCCTCATGAGTTCCATCAAATGCAAAGAACCTACCTTTACTTTGCAGTCTCTTATCGGTGGTACGATTTGCTCAATTCTGTACCGTATTTATTATACCTATTTATTAATTGATGTTAATAATTTGATGCAGCTACACCATGTGCCCCCAAATTGCCTTTTGTGCCATAAAAATATCCTGCCTCAGAGCAGGAGCTGAAATGGTTCCCGGTTCCTACGCTGTTCCAATATACCAAGGAACAGACTACTTCCTGGAAAGGTTCAAGGAACCGCAAAAGCGACTATTCACCAACACGCTCACAAATCGAGTCAGAAACATGCAACTTTCGCTTACAAAATCCTGTTTCCCGCTCTTGGTGAAGTCCGGTCGTTTTTAGCCCCCGGTATGTGTGAGAACCTCTTCTGACAGCAGCCGCAACCCTCTGATTGACTGGTAACAGGAAAATAATCACCGTCTTGTGTAGGATGTTGGCGGGACAGCTGTGAATTGGATTGCAGGCGAGCGTGCGGAGGTTCAGCCGAGTGACCAATCAGGTTCCGATACCACACGTGACTCATAAAACCCTTTGGCAAGCAACTCAAGCGACCGATACATCAGAAGACTTGTGGAAAACAATCATCTCACACCTGTTCGCATCTATCTTTTTTAGAGTTTTTAGTCTCAGAATGAGATTTTGAAGACTGCGTATCTTACAGGGTCTATTTACACGACTTCAACCGGATTATTTCGGCGATTTTTCCCCACCACGCGTCGTTTTCAGCGGGGTATTTGCAGAGCCTCTGGCGTTGCACTACATCCCTTTTCCTTCTCCACTCGGTCGTGAAATGTTGGAGAGTTAAAATGATCCAAGCTGGGTTGTTCTGCTCGCAGCTCCACCATCTGCTCCTCTTTCTGGACACTTCCTATTGATCTGAGCGTCCTTCGTCATTCCCGTTCAACTATACCGCCAACGTAGACCGTCTCTGGATACTGCTCTGCTGATCTACTAGGTTTCCTGTATCCAGTTTTGTCAGAGCTCATCTTTTGGTCGTTGATTGTAAAGACAGAAAGACTTTCGATAATATCAAACATGTTTGATATTGTTGACTGTGAAAGGACTGATTTAAAACAACTCAGGTTACCACCTTGTACTTGAGCATCAAGATGACATGAGCGGGCTGTGATTGCAGTAAAATTTCCTTTCAGCTTTCACTTTTGAGTCTGTGACCCTGAAAGTCTTTAGGTGTAAGCCCAGCATTAGAATGGGCACCAGCCTTGTTTTTACAATACAATACAAATTCAACCACAAGTCTCAGAAAGGACGACCGGGAGGTCGGAGCAAAGGGGCAACTCCGCTGACAAACACAAGGACAAAATACGACATCGGCAGAAGTGACAGAGACTCTGCCGGAAATAGTCTAAATCTATTAGTTAGCCGTTAGCATCAACCGTGGTGGCGACTTTAAATCTGCATCCACGAGACTGAGACGCTGGCAATCTTATCGTCTGTCAGAGAAAAGCTCATCAATATATAATTTTTTTTTACCTGTCGCACGTTTCCCACTTCCTTCTGTGTCCACGTTTTTTTTTTTTCCAACTCGCATGTCATTTCAATTTCTGTTGAATGTTTCTTCACTTCCTCGCAGTGTTTTCAGCGGCAGCTTTTGTTTGCCACGGTGACCAAGCCCAACTTCCTTTCGATACTTTCACGTGTTTTTTTTTTTTTATTTTTATTTTTCCTCTGGGCACGATTTAGCGACAACTCACTCAAACAGAGGTGAATCCCCGCCTGATTGGGCGGTTTGACGGACCAAACCTGCTCCCGCCGAGCATCACAATCCACTCCTCTCACCAGTCGAGGCCTTACCGTCAACTTTGTTTTGCTATTTTAGCTTCTGAAAGCTAGTTTTAGCCTTGACGCGCACCGACCAATAAAGGTAGTGACTCCTCCGTCGGCTCCCAGAGTCACCCCTCGGATTATTTCCGTCTCACCCACGTCGCTCCATTGCAGGACTTGTCAAACTATTGTCTCAGATGGTTTTCTGCTTCCTCTTTACATCCAGGGAACGAACCCAAACGGCAACAACCCGTGAGCAACAGGCTCATGACGGGTCCAAGCGGGGTAGCGGCATTTTTCGTCAACCTTGAAAGAGAAAACCAACGTCGGGTTTTGTCTTTACGAGACTTACAAAACTTAGTTTTGCTACTTTTCCGAGCCGTGTTGATCAGGCATCGCCACGGAGATGAAAAGCGCCGGGTTGCTGGAAACGGGGAGTTGTATTTTGTTCTAATCGTACATCACTTTCGTCATTGGCGGCCCCGCGCCGCCGCGGTTAATGACCGTTTTCATCATCGTTGTCGTCGTCGTGGCGCAGCGAGGAGTCACTTTCTGGCTTGGGTTCACCGCACGTGCCCACTTACCCTCCATGTTTAATCACAACTAAAGCTGAGCACTTAGATAAACAAACCCCCCCAACATAGCGCAGAGTCTGCACTTCCTTTTTTTTTTCTAACCTAGCGATTGTTTCACGAGCGGCGGGTGATAAATGTGTTCCTCTGCAGGCGCGGCGAGCGCTCCTCTGGACGCTAACAGGTAAATTACCAAGCGGCGCCTTAAATCGGCAGCTCCCAAGTCACGTAAAGGGTGGGGGGGGGGGCGTAATTATCGTGTCATTACCATTTGAGATTGAAAGCCGTGTTAAATAAGGGATGAATGTGGAAGAATGATTTGGCTAATGAGCCGCCATTAGGTGCTTTCGGCCAAAAACCTTGGATGAACGTTCCGCGCCATGCTAGGCAGCGCCCTCTTTTCGCTGATTCCTCCTGTCTCAGCGCCGGAAAAGGGGACTATTGGGAATCTCGGTCGAGGAAATAATTGGACATCGCAACAACTCGCCAAAAATTGATCACAGCAGCCGTAATTAGGAGCGATATGGGACGATCGATGTTTGTTTTTTCTTTGCGTGTCACACCGGGCGGGTCGTTTCTCTTCTGCTCTTCTTCCAACGCCGGGACTATTTCTGGAAGAAAGAAACAGGATTAAAATCACAACAAGAGTTGTAGGGGTTGCGTTTTACGACGGTCATTCGTCTTCGCTCCGTTGGGAGGGGGAGGGCAGCAGCCAATCCCAGGTGATACTGGGAAAGAGGCGGGATTTAAACCCTGTCCAGTTACCTGTCAGTCACAGGACCACATGTAGAGGCGTCCAACCGTTTGACCTCGGAGTCTTCAACGAAGCCACTGATCGTTTTCAGCCGTTCACGCCAACATCAACAACATCTCCGTGCTAGCAGTGACTAGCAGTTGACTAGTAGATATAGTAGATTTATACTAGTAGACTGGCTAGTAGAATGGCTATATGGCTAATTTGGTGACCCGATGAAAGCTGGGAAACGCCAAAAGTGAGTGCCGGACAAGCGACGTAGAGAATGACACTGTCAAACCGGGGAGTCCATTTTTTCTTTCTTTTTTTTTTTTTTTTTTTTAAATCTTAATTTCCCGTCTTTTACCTCCTGCCACTCCGTCAGGCTAATAACCGCCTCCCAGTCCCAGACTGACATCATTAGAGCAGCATAAGTCACCATCCAATATATTCGGGGAGCCATTAATTTCTGGATATATACAGTATAATTTCATCATACCTCTCAGTTTCCGGGGGAATTAGAAGAAAGTGATCCTCGTCCCAAATGGCTGGCGGGAAACATTAAAACCAGCTTTGATTGATCTCCATATTAACTAAAGACCCCGCTGAAGTTATATGACGGGGAAGTTTGAGGGCGGCACTTTATCGTGCACATTCAGTAAGTCAGGGATTAAGTTGCACCGGGGCTTCAAGGAAATCTGGCACACGTCAGGATAAAGACGTAGAGACCAGCGGCGGAAGGAGGAGAAATTAGACCTGTTACTGATTTCAATCCGTCCTCCGGGATGGGAGGAGGAAGGGCGGGTTGGCTAGTGGGAGAACCTGTGAGCATCCGCTGCGTAAAGCATCAGGATCGCTCGGGCCGCCCCTGATAAAATGCTGGAATCCACCGCATGACTGTCTTCTCGAGCTCCCTTCCTCTCCCCGGTTGTGTCGGTCAGTTTCCGCCGGGTGCCTGATTCACGGCGGCCATTAAAGTGTCAGCTCAAAGCTATTATTGTCCACGACGTTGACATTTGGTAAGTTATCGGGCAGAGAGGGGAGAGGGGGGCTGGATTGGATCTTAATTCATAGAAGCTGTCTTCTGGGAAAGGGTGTGTGTGTGTGTCTGTGTGTGTGTCTGTGTGTGTGTGTGTCAGACGAACTGCTTAATGCAGGTGCGCCACATGGCCGGGGTTAAGAGTAGAGCTGCAACCAATAGCTTTCTCCATTGTTAATTTGTCATATTATGAACTCCACAAAAAAAGCATGTCTCTTATTTATACAGGACTGTGTCGGAAAATTTGAATATTGTGATAAAAGTTCTTTATCTTCTGTAATGCAATTAAAAAAACCAAAAAATACTTTTTTATGACATTCTAATATTTTGAGATAGGATTTTTGAGATTTCTTAAACTTAATTTTTTTTTCTAAATTTTTATTATTAAAATAATAAAAGGGTTGCATTATTTCAGTTGATTTTTAATGAATCCAGAATTTATGACATTTTTGTCTGTGATTGCATTACAGAAGATAAAGAACTTCATAACAATATTCAAATTTTCTGAGACAGTCCTGTATTTACTGCAGCAAAAGAAATCTCTTTCTCATAACAAAGTTTCTAAAAAAAAAAAAGTTCAATTCAATATTCAGCAAATATTGCAAATAGCAATAAATGCCCTTCTTTCTTTCAGACAAAAGTGCATTTTGTGTACGACACAACAAAATACTGGAGTGTCAATCGGGGATATAGTAAATATTTCTCGCCCATGAAAACTTTCCGAACTTTTGCTTGTTTGTTGCCGCCTCCACGCCACCCCCTCCCTTGCACGCACGTTCCACGGCACATCGAAGATCCTGGGAAAGTAAGATGTATCACTCTGGGCTAACATTGTTTACGGTGAAACTGCCTTTTTCAGCGTGCCGCTGCATTCGATTAGATGAAATTTAACTTTATCCGGCAACAAAATGCAGTTTAGCGGCTAACCAGAAGTGCAAAAAAGCAGAAAGTAGCAAAAAAATAAATACATCAACAGCATGCACATTGTATTTTATGTCATTAATTTACGAGTGATTTACAGATTGGGTAGTACGAACATATAAAGATGGTTATGTGCATTACATGTGGTGGACTATAGGCAGGAACTATGAACATAATGTTTAGGTGGAAATGTATAGATGATATATTATGCTATACAAGAATACAGTTGAAATTGACATTAAATTGTCTAGCCAGGCATACTAAACTAGTGTAGTAGCGTGCGTGTTTGTAGGAGTAAAGTTTTGACTCAATGGTTTTTCGCCCCCTTTCAATCCCGGGTGGTCTCATTCCATCGAAACCTGCACGCGAAACACAAGTTTCCAGCAAAAAAGGCAATACGCGTTTATTTACAACCAAGGTCATCTTTTCTATTGGAACGCGGTTGGACGAGCCGGAGCGGGAAGGCTCAGCCGGCTGCAGGCCAGCAGACGCAGGTAAATAAAGACGCATCGGATAGAGAGGCTGGGTTTAAGGAGCCCCCATTTATCAAGGGGTCACCTGTCAATTTTAGGAGGAAACCTCCTGCCATTCACACTCACGGGGAGTTTTCAGTGGTACAGCTGATTTTTTGAACAGTTGGACCCAGGAAAATAGCATCTCAGTTGCATCTCTTATCCCAACTGTCATTGGGCGAAAGGCGGGATTCGTCCATCCAGTCGATCGCAGGGCCACATGTTGAGACATGTAATCGTTCACTCTTTCTTTCCTACGTCATTTAGGGAAAATAAAACCATTCGCTGCTCCGGGACCTTACAAAACAGGAAGTTGCTCATTAATTTTCAATCATTTTTAACTCAAACTGACACAGGGCGGTTACGCGTCACTGCCGTCGTCGTCGTCGGGGGAACCCGGATGTGCACTCAGCGCAGATTATTATGAATTTCCTGCTAGTGCTGTTTTTTTTTTTTTTTTCCTGCCTCGCATACACACTGAAATTTGAGTAATGATATCGGTCAGACTCTTTTCCCGGCATTATGTAACGCGTTATGCCTCCCTCCTTAGCAGGTGACGGGAGGGAATTTATTCGTCAACATTTTCCGCGTGATGCATTCAGGATGCTGACAGTTTGACAACAATTAGAGGCAAAGCTTGGCAGGACAAGGTTTTGTTATTATTATTATTATTATTATCATTGTTTTTCACTGGGCTGCTGTATTCTGAACTGGCGTGCAGATTTTTAGGAATCTTACTTTCCCTGAGCGTTTGAGGAGCGGCTCCTGCGGCAGACAGGAGCTTTATGGGAAACCCTGTATTACCCAGACGGGAAGGAAAGAGTGAATTGTACGTGAATATATGTCAACTAGCGATGGGTCCAGGTTGAACCCTGACAGCCTGGACATGCTCCAGCCTCTGCTCCCCGAACCACTATAAGCCGCTACTTTTTTCACACTCTTTGATTATTGCGACTTTAACAATGATGCTGCTGATTTATATATTTTTTGGGGGGCTAACGCGCTTCATGCCAACCAAAACATTTAGCCTCGCAACATCGGAGATGAATGGTTTTAGTGCGCAGGAGGAAGGGGAAAACAGCGATCGGCTGGAGGAGGACAAAGCGGGGATAGAAAATGGATAGATAGATGGATGGACTTTTCCTTGTGTTATTTATTATTAATCTTTTTCGTCAGCCATGTTACAGGCACTATTCAGGAATACGTATTTGTGGATGCTACCGGTATGTATTTAATTAAAAGTAACAAAAAAATATCGTGTGTCAGCGTGGACACCTGCGGCTTCTAGACAAATGCGGCCAATATATTTACACATATTTCTATTTATTTTAGTCAGCGCAGCTTATATTCAGGTGCAATAGTGCGGAAATTACGGTAGATAATGAATGAATGAATGAATAAATCGTAAGTAAGTTTGCTGACACTGAAAAGCGATCCCCGGCCGGCCGGTGTGACATCGATAGTCCGTGAAAGCTGGATTTAATATCGGAGGAAGAAGAATTCGGGCGTCTTCGCCGCTTCTGTTCTTCCCGTCAAGAGAAAAACGCTGACCAGTGCAACGATGCAATGTAGTTGGAGTTAAGATGGTCCAAAGAACAGACTTATTCCTGGAAAGGTTCAAGGAACTACAAGCAGCTAAGGACACTTTTGCAGAAATTGGATTGATGTATTTCCCCTGAGGCTTGAAGCAGGAAATGTTTAGTTTCATAACAAAAGTGTCAAAAAAACAAACTGGAGTTTTATAACCAGAAAGCGTAAAGGCGGCCGTCGTGTGATAATTTTTTTTCATCCCCGCATGTCCTCGCATCGCTTTCTGCTTTTTTTTTTTTGTTTTCAGCGTTTCACATTTAGCAGCTGTTTATTTTCCATCTGCCAGCCCCGGATCTGTTTTGCCCTTCATTTATTTAACAAATGACTTATTTAAGATGCCGCCCGCTCCTCCTCATTTTCTGTCGCGGTTTAATTTGGGTCGCCGCCTCGAAACACTGGCGGCAACGTGTTGCTCCCCGAGCGTTAGATCTCCCGCCGCCGCTCCGAAAGAAACCCCGCCCGTGCGTCCCGGACACGCCGTCCCGGGACTGCTTTAACTTTCCAAAGAACACGTCGACCTTGAGGGGCGTCGACGGGTGTGAGACACACTTTTTTCATCGCCAGGACGCCGGAGAGGATCCAAAACAACAGAAATGACAATATCGTCGAAATTTCGCTCGCCATGGGCAAGATGGATTCCGTCGTCGCTGATGGCGAGAAACTTCTTGCAGAATAATTGTCCGGATTTGTGAATGAGAGGGTGAATAGTTGGACGTCACTCCCCTGTAACTGAAAGGCAACCCTGTGATTGACAGGTGACATAGTGAACCCCGTCTGCAAGTGGTAACCATTGGGTTTGCCTCCCCCGACCTTTTAGCACAGGATAACAACAATACGTGATGAACGAATGAATGATACTTGTTTTTGATTGGTCAAATATGCTGGATATATGAGATGTTTTCCAGTTCTGATTTCTCAGGATTCATTTGGTGTTATTTTTTAATAACAGTGCATTCTGTAATAAATATCCAAAATGTAATAACTTTTTCATTTCATTTTGTAATAAAGCCGCATTTTGCCCCAATGCATTTTGTAATAAATTTTGCCGCATTATGCAATAAGTTATTACATATTGAGAAGATTATTACAAAATTCTCTAGGAAATGAAATAACATGGTGCATTATGGAATAACAATTCTAAAGCATAGTTTATTTGTTTGTTAATTGTATTTTATTTTACTTTAAAGTATTTGTAAAAGCTAGGCCTATTATTTGTATCACTGTATTAGCCTAGTAGCAGTACTTAGCAATTACTATGAGTACACTATTCAAAGGTTGCATGAACAGAGAATATTCTATAAATTCCATGTTATTACATTTCCTAGAGAATAAAAAAGTTGCAAGTGCATTTTGTAGTAATCTTCTCAAAATGTAATAACTTAGTACGTAATGCAGCAAAATTTATTACAATATGCGTTGGGGCAGTTTATTACAAAATGCGGCTTTATTACAAAATGAAATGAAAAAGTTATTACATTTTGGACGTTTATTACAAAATGCACCGTTATTACATAATGCGGCTCGACATACCCTTTTGCCCAACAAATTGGTTGAAGCCCTGTCCCCCCCCCCCCCGGGTCAGTTGACTGCTTGTCGTAATTTTGGAGGTTTTACTCCAACACCAACTCGCAAGGATGGTAATGTCTCCCGATCCCCGGCAAAGCTCGATCAGCTCTCCTGTGATACATAAAACCCCGGCTCGGCTCCGAACACCTGTTTGGCTTCAAGCCCTGGATATGTAAGGAAGAAAAAGAAAAAAAGAAGCAAAGCAAACATCTTGCAGGACGTGACAGGTGGCGCTCGGCAGCTTTTCTTAAAGGTTGGCAGTTTTTTTTTTTTTTTTTTTATATATTTACCTGAAGCCTCCTCGGGCCGAGTGGCTCTTAAAGCATTTTCAAATGTCTTTACAGAGGGATGGCGAAGGATGACAGCCTGCTCATTCTCCGCCATCCAGGGTTAAGTGTTATACCTGAAGATACTCAAACGACTTTAGCGTGGCCTTCGTCACGTTAAAGGCCTTTCTGCTTTCTACTCTCCAGCTGTCAAGTGTTACGGCTAACAGGTCATAAAGGCTAATGTCGTCATCTTTGGCGTGGCCTTCGTCACGCTAAAGGCCTTTCTGCTTCCTACTCTCCAGCTGTCAAGTGTTACGGCTAACAGGTCACAATGGCTAATGTCGTCATGTGTGCCAGTAGCCGGGGGGGTGGATTCACCGCCAGTTGAGGCGGGGTTTAGTCCCGACTGGTCATCTGTCAATCATAAAGCCACAGATAGAGACATCCAACCGTTCAGACAGACCGTTGGGCGAGAAGTTGATGGATGTATCGTTGATGTTAGCTTGGAAGCTAAAGTCAATGCGGTGCTTCTGATGTGGATGATAGATCCCCTCCACGTGACACGCTCCAGCTAGCACCCGCTAGCAGGCGCTACAGGTCCATCAGCTCGGACTCCAGGCCCCAATTTGTTTTCCACTCCAAGCGATTATTTACTCCAACGAAATCCTCCTGTGTTACAAGAATTTGCATCGTCTTGAGCCAATCAGAGGATTTCTCATTCAGGTTTTAATATGAAGAATGGCCTGTGGCGAGAACCAAAAACATTCACATAATGCTTTTCTAAAAGAGTAGATGAACTTTGCGGACTTCCCCAAAATCACTACCAAAACTCTCACACCTACGTAAAACCTACCTCCACTCCGATTGGCTGCAGGTTTAGCCAATCGTGTCCCCAGCAGCGCCCGATGTCGTCGTTTACGGCTTCACCCCAGAGATTTGGTTAGAAGAACGAGTTTATGGGAAACGAAAGGAGCATTTACATAAGACTCCATCATGTTAGCATGCTAGGTAACAGAAACGTGCTGCGCGTGACGATTAACACACATGATCTCTAGTCTCTTCTTATGTGACGGAGAATTAGCTCGATGCTAACTTGTTTCTGCCGCAACACCGTGCAAAGCGGCACGCGTGTTCTAAACGCAAACACGTTTATAAAACAAAACACACATATTCCTTTTTGAGGATCTAGCGCTGAAATTTTAATAGAGATTTTTTTAAATCGGAATATTTTATGTTTGTGAGAATAAAACAACACTTTAATCCCGCGGATTAATAGACTTAATCATTCATGAAAACAAAGTGGCATTTTTTTTTTTTTTCTGAATTCGTCTCTTTTTTTTCCCAGACTATCCTCGCTGATTGACGGAGATCAACCTTTAGCTTTGAGCGCGTGATGAAGAATGAAATGCATCTCTCCCTTCCCAACCTCGCCAGCGGCGGGATGTGGCATCACACACACACTCACACACACACACACCACCCATGGGACCCTATTTAGTTCTGAGTTTTAATTATCCACCTCTGATTTCTAAATTAAGTTTTTTTTTTTCAGTGCCAAAACTAATAAGAACAATAGACAGTGACGGACCTCGGGAGAGTCGGCTGTGCTCACGAGGAGACAGCCTGTTCTCCGCCATCGGCCTGGGAGACTCTCCACCCCTCCAAACACACACACACACATACACACTTACACACACTTGGAGGTCGAGGCGATAATAGAAAAACACTTGTAAGATGATGAAGTGACACGATCACGTCGAGGTCTTCATCGCGTCGATCTGCACTAGGTTGTAGGCGAGATCCCGTCTTTCTGGTAAACCTAATTCAGGTCTCGACTCAACCACCCTTGCTAACATGTGACGAGATAGCACCCTCTTGAAATATTCAAAACCTACCAACTATACGGCTAAAATTAGACGGTAATTAAACAGTTATAACACGAAGGGACACGTGTTATTACAGTGTGTGATGGGATGGGCGAGCAGACACCGCTAGGCGATGATGGATCGGGCCGAAAAGGAGAGATTCCGATAAAATGCTTTATTTTCAGAAACCCGGGACAAACCGTCACCATATCCCAAAAACAAATCTTACTAAGTCTCCAATATAAACAAGAGAACAACTATGCAGCCAGGGTAAATGCAACGGGAAAAAAAACAAATACCAGACTCAAAAATAACTTCCTCAGTCTCAAATGAAAGCAGAGAACAAAATAGTAGTAAGGGCAAACGTACCAGCCAAAATCAAAAAACCTTACTCGAAAAGGTTTCGGTAAGAAAAGCAGAGAACCGAAAACAGCAGGGACCGACGTAGAATCTCTAGACAAGACTGTCTTACATTTAGGAGGCGACCAGAACCAGTATTACATGAAAGTGGGAACCCAGAATCAACAAACATTGACATAACGGACAGCGGGGCATCAGAAGGACATTTCACGATGTTTAAACAGCAGATTGAACAAGGATATAAAAATGTAACTCAATGCAACAGTGCTTTCGGAGATATTCGGACAAGTTTGACCGGCGGGAACCTAATAAATGTTCCTTTGTTTCCAAAACAAGAGACTCCACTCTGACAGGCTGCTCCACTTCTTCTAAGTACGCAAACTCGCGATCACTTAAAGCTGTGGTCCCAAGACCGGTACCGGTCTACAGATCATATCGGTACGAGTCCGCAAAGAAAATCTTTCTTGGTACCAATTGTAGTTTTTTCGTTACACCTTCCGGATCTTATTTTGAAAAAGATCGGCCTTCGCCTTACTGCCGCGTTTAACTCTGTTGTGCCGTTTCACACATTAGCTAACACAAACTAGCCCTTGAAAAAAAAGTCAGAAACAAAAATTGAGGGGTAGTTGTATGCATGAAAATGACCAGTTTTATGCATGAAACATTTTCATGCATAAAACTGGTCCCTGGTGCAAAAAAGGCCGGGGACTTCTGACTTAAAACACAATAAAGAAACTAAGCCTCCTCACATCGTCCTGTCCATAGCTTCTTCTCCAAATTCTTTTCCTTTCGGCTTTTCCCTTCAGGGGTCGCCACAGTGAATCAACTTTCTCCATCTGACCCTATTCTCTGTATTCTCACACCAACTCTACCTTCATATCCTCTCTCACTACGTCCATAAATCTTCCCTTTGGTCTCGAGACCTCTTGCCTGGCAGCACCAATTCCAGCATCCGTCTACCAATACATTCTCCAAAATTCTATCTCCAAAACAACATGTGATGTCCCTCTGACGGACACATTCCTGATCCTATCCATCCTGGTCACTCCCAAAGAGAACCCTCCTTCTTTTGACCCACAGTAGCCCAATTTTTATTGGTACCAATTGCCGATTGTTGTTGTTAACCCGGGTTTTGACCGATCCGGCATGATTCGCAAATTTGGTTTTGGCACAAGTATTTTATGTCGGATGCCCTTCTTGACGCAACCCTCTGCATTTATCTGGGCTTGGGACCGGCTCAGGGAGACTCTGGCCCGTGCCCCCCTGAGGCGGCATTACCGACCGTCACGCGCTCGTGCACACGTTTGCATGAGTTACCGAACGAGGGCCGATCCCGCAGCCACCAAGGCGGGGGAGATGTGCGGTCCCTCCGTGACCGTCACACAGTGGATCTCTTCATAAGTGGTTTAATATTGAAAATCGAATCTATTATCTGTTATATAATAATAAAAGTACAAGTTGATTAGGATTTAGTGATCGATTTCAGTTAGAACTTACTTGTAAAACTCTGTGAAGAAAAGAATTAAAAAATAGAAATAAAAAAATGGTACTGTTTGGGCTGTAAATGAATTTTGTCACCGACCTGATGGAGAAAAATAATCGTGAGGATTCTCAGACGTAGCAGGCGAAGCGGGGAGGCGTCGTCTCCGAACGACGGCAATGAGTCTTCATCTTCTGCCGGCTGAAGGGCCACCCAGCCGTCCACACACACACACACACACACACACACACACACACACACACACACACACGTGTGTTTCGAGACAAGCCTTCATCCCTCATTTGCTGCCACACTGTGTGTGTCACTGAAACAACAACAACAGCATGACTGGATTTGACGTCCAAAACACACATTATTACCTTAAGACAGACACTGTGTCCTGAACACACACTCTTCTTCCTCCTCCTCTTCATCATGGCCAGCGTTCGGCCCGTTTCCGTCTCCTGCCGAGATGCTTGAAGGGTCCAGACATTTCCACTGAATGGCCTGAGAAAATTGCAAGAGGCCGTCTCGAAAACTATTGCTTTGAAATACTGTGCGGAAAATATGTGACAATTCATTTGTTTGACACCACAGATTGGAGATAGGAGAAAACTTCAGATTATCTAAAAAATAAAAATGTTACCTGAAGGATTTGTAGCAAATGAATTGAAAAATTGTGTCAAATAAACAAAAGGAAATGTTGAAATATCGATAAAAAAATAGCAAATGTGAATTTAAAATATTTGAAAGATGAATTAAAATGTGCAAGAAATGCACTGGAAATTTGGGAAAATTGATTTTCATCTTTAAAAAAATCATGGAAAATTAATCTAAATTTCTGAGAAATTTCCAAAAGTTATCTGGAAAAGTAAATAAAAGTAGTAAATATGGATGTGACAAAATTGGAAAAGGAAGAAGAATCTTGGAGAAATATACTTCTATTTAGAAATTTCAAAATGGCAAATATGAATTTAAAAAATTCTTAAAAAGAAGCCAAATTGGCATGGAATTGACTATAAATTTTGCACGATTTTTTAAAAAAAATTGCAAGAAATCAACTTAAAAACTGAGGAAAATTAATTATCACTGCAAGAATTCAACAAAAAAAAAAAACCTGGAATAATTCTAAAAATGACAAGTAATCAACTAACACAATTTCTGTACATTCCAACAAAAATGTTGCAACGAAATCCTCCACACCAAAAAAGCTTTTAGATTGCAAAAATATGTCTCGCCTCTTCCTCATGCTCCTCTTCCTCCTCCAGAGAGGTAATTACTGGAGACATTTGCGTTTCCAGACGGTTTCCGTCTCTGGTAGTTCCTACACAGCAGGGCCTCCACACCGGGATCCTCCTCCAACATTCATGAAACCGAGGGAAAAAAATGGAATAAAATACGCTGAAGAGTCCAAACTGAGCGTCATCATGAGTCAAGACGAGTCAAAACGGCTCCAAGTTGAACCTTTACAACGGCAGCGAAACATCACGCTAACTGTTGTTGACGTCAACTGAGAAGGAAAGATCATTTAGCTGTTGTTTTTTTCTTTTGTCCTGCTAATCTGTTGTTGTTGCTAATGATAGCAATCAATTAATCGATGGATGAATAGAACTAAAACTAACTATTTGGAATTAGATCAGTTCCAATATCATCAAAACAAACAAAAGACAACAATGAAGTTTAAAATATACAACAATATTAATGTTATCATTCAAAATAATTATTAAGCCTGTTTGAAAGCACACTTCCTGTTTGCAGTTGATGACATTTTGCTTTCTGTTTCTGCCGTTCCTTAGGTTTCTGTTTGTTGCCTGTGGGCGGAGCTTAGGAATCCACCTGCTGATTGGCTCAGAATTTTGGAGTGACAGCTCAATGGACGGTCTGAGTTTTCACACTAACAATACTTTGTGAAATAACTGTAAGTATCTAACATTTGTAAGATTTTTCCTTCGTTCAACTATCCAATAAGCTCCAAAACTCAGTAGCCAATCAGCGGTCGGATCCCTTAGCCCCGCCCATAAAGTGTTTGTTGATCTTTTTGAAATGAATCCATATCAGGAAGGCTCAATGTGCAACTTCAAAATTAAAAAAAGTAAGAAAAAACAAGACTAGATTAAATTACAATCTTCCAAATTAGCCTGTAAATACAATCTCATTTGGGACAGTTAAATAAAATCGAGTGTTATAGATATTAAAGTTTTCCTTTTTGTTAGTTTTTGATAGATACAGAATTCAAGGATGTTGAAATCTCAGGGGAATAATACCCCCAAATGTGCTAGGAATTATCTCTAAAACTGTCTTAAAAAATGGGAATATTGTAGATAATATAAAGATATATAAAAATAAATACATATTTGAAGCATAAAATTAGGAATATTGCCAGTGAAAGTTTTTGTATGAAATGGAGCCAATAATATCCAGGAAATTTCCTAAAATATGTCAAAATCTCAGGAATGAAGCGGAGAATCAGCCGGAAATAATCTCAAGAAATTAGCACGGGAGACAAAGCTGGCCTCCACTCTAAACTTCAAAACAAATTATTTCCTATCTGGCTTCTTCTCTTTCTTCTTTTTTTATAATAAAGTATTAGATAATAATATCAGGCTCTTTTTTTGCAAAGATGGAAAAGATAAATCAGCAGTGGATATTAAGTCCAGATAAAAATCAAATCCTGACTCGCCGAGAACAAACTCATACAAATGTAATCTGGGAGGTTCATCGTGTCACCGCAGCCGGCGAGAAAGCAATCTGGCGGAGAAAAGGCGGGAGGGAAACAAGCCCGGTCGGACATCGTCACCCGAAAAACGACCCGGTCCGACGGTACCTGATGTATCTATACCGCTTTATCTAGAAGAGGCTCCGGGGACGATGTTTCTGCAAAAAAGCTTAAGAAACGAGTTTCCGGGCGCCATGGAAACAAGGGAGGAACTCCTTCCTGTCCCGTTCCTGCCATGTAGAAGAGTCTGCCGCAACGGGCCCCGGCCTCCGCGGGGCGCCGGAGAAATCGGGGAGAATCCATTCAAACAACCTTTTGAGGATCAATTATGAGATGATTAGCAAACATGGAAGACAGGAACAAAAAAATGTTTAATTTGGCAGGAAATGAGTGACATCCTTTTTATTCCAAAAGATTATTGCTTTTAGCGTCCTCAGCTCACAGTTATTGATAACGGTCAGTTATTGATTTTGCACCTCATTGGCTGATGGCAGTGGAATCCAGCCGTTTGATTGGTCGCTCCCTCTCGTTCTCTCTTTCCTTCTATCACTCTCTCAGTTTTCCATTGATTTCTCTTATTCTTTTTTCCACATCTCTCACTCTCTCCCTCACATTTTCACTCTCACTCTTTTTCCAAACACAATTTCCGTCTCTCCACCGCTCCCTCACCAATTTAAGAAGCAAGACTACCACTGGCTTGAGATGAAACGGAAATAACAAAAATATGAGAAATTGTAAGACAAAAAAAAAAAAAGAGCAAATTGCCCGAAAATGAAAAAGTCCCTCCCCATTGAATATCTGGAGAAAATATCTGAAAATGTCTTATTGTTACTTTATAAATACCCAATTCAGGAATGGTCTTACAAGAAAAAAAAAAAAAATGCAAGAAAAAAAATAAATAATAAAATGACATAAAAATCACCATAAAAAGTAAAATCTGCAAGTTTCTCAATCTGTGAAAAGAAATGTATTTTAATTTGAATTTATTTTATCAGAAGGAAGGCGATATGTGCGGAGGAGGAGCCCGAGGAAATGCTGCGTCAGCCTCCGCCCGACGCCCCGCACATTAACATTTAAATGAAACGCCTCTCCCTTCTGCAGACCCGCTCTGCTCATTTATTCGTCTGCATGGAGGCCATGATGGCGAGGAGTGGGGGTGCGGTGGGGGGGGCGAGGCCCCTGGGGGTCTGATCCCCCCTCCTCCTCCCACCTGACAGTTAATCCCAGCTTGATGGCGGATAAAGAACAGATTTTTCTTTTTTTTTTTTCCTTCTTTCTTTTTTTTTTTTTTTTTTTTAGCAGATGCGTAGAACTGGCGAGGAGCTGCCGCCGGCCCAGAGACTGGACGGTGCGTTTGATTCGCTTTCACTTTCACTTTGAGATTATCAGAATGTCCAATTGCATCCAACGGAAGGTGACAGATAATTCGATAAAAAACTACACTTAAAAAAAAAAGAAGAAGAAGACTTTGTAAGATGCATCTAAAACGCTCATGAACGGAGGCAGAAATCATTTTGACTCCCGGCAAGAAGCTACCAAGGAGAGTTTGCTAATTTTGTTTTATAAATCAGGATAAGATTAACATAAAAATCAACATTTAAATAAAATTTTTAAAAAGTTGCTCATAAATCTTCTCCGGAGAAGTGAATCGATAACGCTTCAAAAAGAAAGAAAACTAAATGATGATGCATGCCTGGGGGGGTTGGCGCCCCCTAGAGGCCAGAGAGTCCCATGACGCCATGTCTTCACCTAATTGTTTGTTTTTGTTTTGTTTATCCAAAACAAAACTCTATTTCTCTTTCGGTCACAGAGTTTGAGGAAGAAAGACAGAGAAAGGGAGGAAATCTGGCGGGTATTTAACAAAAGAATAATTTTATCAAGGACTTTCCGAAAATTCTGAAAATCACGCAGTTATATCCAATAACATGAACAAAATCATAGGGGTGAGATGGAGGAAAAGAAAGAGAATGATAGTGATAAAGTGAAAAAGTGGGTGAAAAGGGAATGGAGGAACAGAAAGATGGAAGTATGTAGAGAATATAAAGGGGGAATATAAGGCAATACATTTTTTAAGCCATTTTTTTTAGTTTTACAAAAAGCAAAATCCAAACAGTTGCATAAAGGTTTTTTTATTTTCATATTGTCATTCATATATAAATGTACAATACATACATACATTTTTGTTTAAATATATATTAAAAAGTGTTTGTACAGATACACAGAATGCAATATTATTTCAAAATTATTATTATTCCCTAACAATAGATAGGCCGGTTGTTTTTCTTCTTCTGAGGACTTTTAAGTCATCCAGTCGTTTATTTGGGCGACATGATAAATCACACTAATCAGGAAGACAAAAAAAAAAATAGAAATCAAAACAAAACAGCGGTCTGGCTGCTACAGGAAGTCGTTTGCCGGAGAACTAATGACATCGATTTGTGTTTTGCAGATAAATTCAAACAAACATTTGGCAAGCGCGGGGAAGATTAAAAAACGCTTTCTGTTGCGGGTGATGAAGCACATTGCAGACGGGAGCATTTGATTGGATAAGAGGCCGGGTTGTTCCCTCTCTTGATCCTAGTGTTTCCGTGTCAGTCGGGACGGTCGCTGTAAATAATATTCGTAATCCCTGTCAAATTAATCGGAAAATTGCGTTTTAACGACTTCTTCCGCCGATAAGAAAACGCTTTTATCCGACGTGACTCCGAGGCGTCTGAGCAAAGGACGTCTCGGGAACGAAAGGGGTCATTGGATTTGCTCCGCTGAAGATGGTGCACTTCCCTCCCTGCAGAAAGATCGCCAAGATCGGGCAGGAAGAGGAAGCGGAGCTTTGCCTTGTCATCGGGATGTTGTAGTGCAGCGGGTATGGAGAAGAGAAGGGGACCTAGCCGAGAGCCCGGAGGAGCTCCTCCAGATGAGACGTGAGTCAGCGGGTGCAGATACTCGGTGAGTTGCTTGTCATGTGGTCCAGCAGCAGCTCAGTGATTTACATGCAGAAAAAGCCTCTCCCCCTTCTCCTATGGTAACAGGTATCAGAAAACAAAGGAAAAACCATACGTTAGCTTGACGCATCGCTAATCTGTACGGTTTGTTTTATGTCATGGCATATTTTTAGAAATAGAAAGATGGCCCTGATCATTTTCTCTGAACCTTTTGTCCTCGCACTGAGATGCGACGCCTCTCACCACTTCCTATGCTGTTGTCCGCTAGCCAACAAACGGGAGTGCGGTAACTAAACGTGTTTCGGCCTTCAATTTGCTGTGAAAACACTTATTTAAGTTCAGTTGCCAAGGTTCTAAACTGACTTTTAACAATGTCATCTTTCCAAGGGACATTTTTCAATATCCACATCTGTATCTGTACCTCTATCTATTTTCTTCTTTTCCTTTCGGCCGCTCCCTTCAGGGATCGTTACAGCAAATCAACCTCCTCCAACCAACCCTGTTCTCTGTATCCTTTACTCTCACACCAACTAACTTCATGTGCCCTTCACTCCATCCATAAATGTTCTCTTTGGCCTTCCTCCAAATTATTCACTATCCCTCCCCTGTACTTGACCAAACCATTTCAGTCTGACCTTCTCTCCAAAACATCTAACACGTGTTGTCCCTCTGAGACTCATACCTGATCCGGTGTATCCTTGTCACTCCCAGAGAGAGCCTCAGTATCTTCACCTCTGCTACCTCCAGCTCTGCATCCTGTCTTTTATTCATTGCCACTTTTCCCAAACCATACAGCATCGCTGGTCTCACAACTGTCTTGTACACCTTTCCTTTCATTCTGGCAGATACTCCACCTGTTACAACCTGCTTGAATGCATTTCTTCCCCTCTTTTCCACCCTCTCCATTGCTCTGGACTAGTGGCCCGAAGTATTTCCCCTTCTTTATCTCCACCCCTTGTTGCCTCACTTGGGTACCTCTTATTCACACACATGTATTTCTTCTTGCCGGGACTAACATCCATTATTCCCATTTGCATACCTCCACCTCTCTGGATTTTCCTCCACGTGTTCTCTGCTCTCACGACAGATCACAATGTCATCTGCAAACATCATGGTCCAACCTCATCTGTCAGCCTCTCCATCACCACTGCGAACAGGAAGGGACTCAGAGCTGATCCCTGATGGAGTCCCATCTCCACTTTGAACTTCTCTATCACACTTGAAGCACACCTAACCACTGTCTCAAAACTAGCATACATGTTCTGCGCCAATCTAACATACTCTGCCACTCCAGACCATAAAGAACAGTCGTTCCTTTGTTAGTATTACCCTGTCATATCCTTTTTCTAGTTCTCCAAAGGCACAATACAGCTCCCTCTGACCTTCTATGTACTTCTCTGCCAAAGCAAATACTGCATCTGCAGTACTCTTTCTAGGCATAACCCATACTGTTGCTCATAAATCCTTACTTCCGCTCTCAGTCTAGTTTCCTTGACTCAATCCCATAACTTTATTGTATGGCTCATTAACTTTATCCCTCTAAAGTTACCACAAATCTTCACATCTCTCTTATTCTTACAAATGGGCACCATCATACTTCCTCTCCATTCCTCTGGCATCTTCTCACTCTGAGATCCTGTTGAATTATCTAACCAGGACCTCTACCGTCGCCTCTCCGAGACACTTCCTCATCTCCACAGTTATATCATCAGGACCAACTATCTTTCCACCCTTTATCCCCTTCAATGCCCTCTCACTTTACAAATCTTTTCTACTTTGTATATCTATATCTATATATAATTCCCTGCAGCTTCCCTTTCAAGTACCAGTGTCATTTGTTTGGGATTTTTTTTTATAATATTCAAGGCCAAAAGTGTCGAACAAGGATTATGTGTCACACAATGAAAGTACTTGCACAGTGACTTGACGCACTCCTGCCAAAGAGACGGTAAGGTAAAAGAAGCATGCGACACGTGCAAAGCAACGCAGTCGATACCACTCGATAAACTTCAGCTGATTGGAGCCACCAGAGGCCTGGCTGAGTGTTATCAACTCGCTGAATGTGCCTGAGCACTCCACCGCTCATTATCTCGAGGATCTGCTGCGGGCAGCGGTACACAAGCGCACACCACCACCAGTGTCGCTTTTGTGAGATGCACGAATGTATGATTCTTTTCACTTGTTTTCGGAATTTCATAGGGTTACACAGATTTCATCGGAGGTGGTTTGTCAACTCCTGTCAGCGCCATAAACCAAATTTGGGTCATTTCTGCCTCTTGAAAGCATTTGCTTACAACTGATCTCAAGGTACATAGTAAGCTATCTGGCTAGCCAAAAGGAAGTAGCTAAAACATGACAACAAACACCACTGTGACTATTTTACTAACACAGTAAATGCTAATTTAACTGATATCAAATTGCTAACCTTCCCAGAATGAGGGAGGCTGCTGGTATTAGCATTACCTTAAAATAATGTCCTTTATGATAAATGTTTTTTTCAAACATAGTCGCAAACCAGTAAAATAGCTTTTATGAGAGTGTTAGAATTGTACAGTTATCGTTAGCCTCACAAATGTTCTATCTTTGTGTGTGTGTGTGTGTGTGTGTGTGTGTGTGTGTGTAGTGTGTGGATCCCGGACACAAACGCAACTGATGCTAATGTTACGTACGTGCTTGTTCTCCATCATCATAAGCCGATCACTGGGAACAATTTAAGGACTTATTTTACTTAACAAATCAGAATGATATTAATGTTGCCCATCTTAACTTGCTGACAGTAACTAAACTAATCAGTAGGAATTTTCTTGTCAAATTATGATAATATATATATATTAAGTTGGCTTCATGGATATTATCCAGCTAACAATCTTAGTTTCAAAAAAACATTGATAACACAAAACGTGTAGCTGGAAAAGGGGCACAGATGTTGAATACAAACTACTAATCAAACAAAAATATATTCCAAGGCTGCATTTTTGGATGCTAGCCAAAAGCACTTTCTGATGGATACTCACTTTTCTTACATTTACTTTTGCAGGTATTAGCTCCTCTGTTATTACAAAGAAGGAACACGGGGACTATCCTGGCAACATCAGGCCTTCGGAGAAAAACAGGAAAACGCTAACGGATAGAATTCACAAAATGTCGCAGGTAGCAGCTGCTCATCTTAAACCCTGCGTATAAGACTAGCAACCCTGGTTTGGGAGTTCTTGGAAGGTTGAAGATCTCGTAAGGCTTATGAAGACTTGCAATTAGTGGTTCTTGGAAAGAGGTGCCATAGTTGCCCAATGCTTGGTTCGACGTGGCTCAGCGCTCACATTAAAACACTGTGAAACACTTACGAGTACACAATTTCATGTCCAGAACTACCTTTCTTATTGTTTTCGACGGAGGTCATTTTGTATTAGCATTGCAATTAGCTTATTGTAGCATTCGCAGTGCAGCTACAGCTAGCGTTGCAGTCTGGTTTCTGGCTTCGTTAGCTTGCAGATGGCTTCACTTCACCGCCGTCTTCATCGCTTCATGCGATCGTATCGTCCGTCAATTTCGCTAATGCACTTTTGATTTTTACCCCCCCCCCGCCTCCCTCGCCCTCCACCCTGCCGGTTGACAAGACGCCCGCCGCCGTCCACGATGCCGTTAACCTGCGGCTCCTCTATAATGCAGCTTGTTTCGCTGGCAAATGTGAGCCAAAGTACAAATACAATTTCCTGAGAGCCGAACGCATCACTCCTGATTAACATCAGCAGCCGAGGAGAACGTCAAGCGGGGAGACGCTTTTTCGATGAAAGACAAAAAAAAAAAAACATGAATTTCACATGATGGACCAGGAAAGTGGTGTTTTCCAGAGAGAAATGGTTTGAAATCAATCAAAGAGCTCCACTTTCAGTGCTAGGAAGCAACAACCAACATAAAGCCTCCGCCACCACGAGTTCCAGAAATTAGACCGTCCCAAACTCCATCCAGATCTGAACCCCAGTCCACGTCATGGATTCCAAGGATTCCAGGTCTGGTCTACTACCTGACAGCGTCGGTCGAGGAGGAACGCTCCCGCATAATGGATGTTCCATCGGATCCACTTCAATTATACATGATTTCACCTTTTCTCCCCCCCCCCCAGCTTTAAACAGATTCAGACAGGGACCAGATTAGCAACGGCATGAGTAAATAAAAAACAAATAAATAAATAAACCGCCGCGTGCATTAAAATTCCAGTCCGTCCTCGTAGATGCGCAGGAAAATAAAATCGCTTCTGCATCTCGAAACCGCCATGTAATTTGATGCAGATAAGAAAAAGACGGGATGAGGAGAAACAGAGGAGAAAATGTGAATAATTCAAAATAATTCACAGGATCTGTTGTTGAGGAAACACGAAAACTTGGTGGTTTTTTTTTTTGCTTTTTTTTCAACGCCGAAGTCAACCGACACCAGGATTTCATGGAATTCATTCCAGAAATCATCTCTCTCTATTTTTATTTAAGCAGCATGAAGGACACAACTTGAATTGTTAATTTCCTATTCATTAAGCATAAGCTGGTTTGATTTGAACTTTTTCAATTTGTTTTTAAATGAGTATATCATAAACATGATTTATTCATTATTGAGATGTATATATTTTTAATTTCTTGAAAATTCCCGACTTTATTTTAAGTCAAGTCAGAACTGTAAATTTTCGTAATAGGTTTTAAACCTCTTCTTAAAAATGGTGTCCGCCGCCACAGAAGAAGACGGTTTTTGGGATCTTTCTCAGGTCCGTTCCCGCTGCATCGACGGTATTCACTGTGATGGTCCAAGTTTCACGAAACCATGGTCTTAAATGAGATCCCGGAGTCGGTAAAGATCTTTGACGGGTCCACGAACGCGTCTTTTGTCCATTGCTGATGGTGAAGCCGAGATATTTGGAGCTCTCAACTAGTTTTTGGGGAGTTTGACGCCGCATGTTACCACACTTAAGGTTTTCTCAACGACGAGTCCGAGACCCGGTTTTTCACTCTCTTCTTCGATTCTGTGGTTGTTTTTGCGTTGTGGCGATGAAACATCGGCGTATTGGAGGTCGCTGATGTTCTTGCTTGTTCCATGGAGTCCCTCGATCTCTGTTTGCCTTACAGGGAGAATTCCATCTGACATCCCTAAGTCTCCCACGTGACGACAGAATTTTTTTTTTTCCCGTTTCCCGTACTTTGATGGCTCTTTCGTCCGATGTCCTCGGGATAGAGATGTCTCAACGAAATCACATCGCTCCTTCTGGACCGATCTTTGCTCCTTCTTCTCATCGCGCTGCTTCCGACCCAGAGCTCTTGTTACGTGACTGGCGAGGCTTATTCGATGTCGACCACACCCCGGTAGCTCCGGGCGGTGAGCCCGCCCCAAAACAAATGAATCTTCAAGCGTTTCTTTTTCTTTCCTTTCAGCGTGCCCTGACTTCTGAATCAAGGAGCGGCATCCTGTAATTGATACTTTCTTAAAAGCGACGGAGAGGGGGGTCTGCTCGGATGCTGCTCAGCGACCCAGCAAAGCGGAAACAGAGGAAGTGACATGTCCGTCATCCACCCCTCCGACCCCCCGCCCAAACTCACCCTCTTCACTTGACGGACGCGTCGTGATTTAAATCTTTTATTCTCTCTCTCTCTCTATTTCTCGGTGAAAGGCTTTGCTAAAAATACCCCTCCCCTCCCCGCAGCCGCCACCTGATGGGGCGAATTACAAAGGTAGCAGGGTGAATAATGAACCCGCCGAAATCTCATCATACGGAGCCGAGCGGAGTTAACCTCTGCGCCCCCTCCCCACCCGCAACCCCCCGGCGACCCAAAGCACCCCCCCCTCCCTCCTCACGCCTCCGAAAACAGGCGAATGAGCTTTTCATTTACTGTTCAGAAATCAGAGCGAGGCCGGCGGCAGACGCTCCACGGGGTGGCGAGGAGCCGCCGCGCCGCATGCAAACCCCGGCTTTTTAATTAATTCATTTGTTTAATTTATTTATTTATCTTCGGTTTTCGACGGAGTCCTCGGGCCTCGACCAATCAGCCGCCCCCGCTCGTGGCGACACTGTTTGCATGCGGCGGCCCGCGTCACGCGCTCCGCCGGCGGAGGTTGTTTTCCCAGCAGCCCTCACAAAAAAAAAAAAAAAAAAAAAATCAAGAAAATCCAAAACGGGATATTTTATGAGGTTAGGTTTAATCTTTTCTCATTTTCAACATCTTCATCTTCCTCATCGGTGGAGCTAAGCTAGCTTAAAATCGTTCTACAACATTAACCTTTTATTTCCTGACAAGGGAAAAAAACAACATTGTCTTTCTTTAATATATTAAATATACAATATATATGTGTATATATGGAGAGAGAAATGAATATTACTCATCTAAAAATGCAAATTTTTTCCTAGGACATACATAAAAAATTTTTTTTTTTTTTTTTTTTTTTTGAATTTGTCCTTTTCTTTCACTGCTAAAAGACTTGACATGAGTAAATATGACAGATGCATCGCCTCTCTCCGGGGACAGACAGCCAAAGCTTTCCATCAGTCATTTTTATTCATTTCATTTTATTATTTATCGTATTTCTCGATAAGACCCCGTCCAACAGACACTGTAAGGTCCCGACAGGGAAGAGTAAATTAAAAGAAAGGGAATAACGCGTAGAATGATAAAACAATAACCTCGTCCAGGTGATCCGGCTGAGCTGAAGCTTGTTCTTTCTTTCTCTCTCGCTCTTTTTCTTTTTCTTTTTTGCAAGAGAGACTTTAGTGGCACAGAGAAAGGGGAGAAAAAAAAAAAAAAACAAGCGTGGCCGAGAATAACAAGAGGACAAAACGCTGGCAGACGAGTGGAAATGTATATCTGGCTCTGCTGATAACTCTCCAGAAAACCAGGGAGGTGTGCTGTTTTTAATTCCTTGCTATTGACGCAAAAGTTGGGCGTTCTACCTTTAAAAAAAAAAAAAAAGAAAAAGGAATTAGAAAATAAGATAGCAGCCAGCAGCCTCCCAGCATGGTAATAACGCAGGTATTACAGCTCCTTATCCGCGCTGTCGCAGAACGAGATTAGAAGTTCCTTTCTTGGCGACACGCCGTATAAAATATTGGTTGTTTCGAGATCGGGATGCGAAGAAACCTTCTAAAATAGCGGCGTCCTTGCACATTTATCTCAAATAACAATATTTATTGACTCGTCTTCATCTTTTTCCTCTTTTTGATCTCACCGTCTTTGGACTGGCGATGCCTTTTATCTCCCGTTAAAGTTTGAAGCCGGTAAATCTTCTACTTCTTTTTTTTTTTTTTTTTTTTTTATTCGTGATATAAAGCATCTTTTTCAGCCGTAAGATATATTTATCCATCGAATCATCCGCGTGCCGACGGAGGGGGAGCGTCTCCTGGTACATCGGACTGGAAATATTTATCTAGCTAATGTTTACATCCATTCATCCCTGCATTATTCCAGCCTATCTCAGCTGTCATTGGCCAAGAGGCGGCGTTCCCTCTGGATCTTTCACAGGGCCACATATAGCTGTTCACCCTTTCATTTACACGTCATATAGATGTGTATGGAGGTTCTAAGGCCTGTGAATTCTCGTCGAAGTCGTGGCGAATGGACTTTCTTCACTTGAAGACATTTCACCCCTCATCTCTTCTTCAGTTCTAATGACCTGTGGGGAGTTAATATAATCTATCCAAACAACCAGGAAAGATTCACCATCAGCCTTGGTGACTTCCACATGACTTCTTTGTCTGGCTTTGCCTTATCACATCGCAATCCCCAAAATGAGTTCAGCCCTCCAGGCTTGAAGCTGAACTTGAACAAAACTAAGGACATGGTCAAAACGTTCTCCAGCAGGCTGAGGTAATCACCACCATACAGGGGGAGCCAGTTGAATTTGTGAAGGAGTACAGATACTTGGATACAGCCCTCGACAACCCCCTGAGGTTTTCCTGTAATGCTGAGAAGATCATCTGGAAATGTCACCAACGGCAGTACCTGCTCAAAAGTAGCTGAGGTCATATGAGGTTAGCAGCACCATCCTAACCTCGTATCACACCTTCATTGAGAACGTAATGACCTTCTTCTTCACCTGCCGGTTCCGTTCCATCACCCGACACGTCAGGAATGGCCTGGAGCGCACCGCGTCGGTCTGCTCCAAAATAGTCGTCCAACCCCTCAGACCTCTCTCCTGCTTCCATGACACTCAAATATTAACCCTCATATTATGTTAAAGGTCAATTTGACCCATTTCACCCATTGACCCAATGGGTCAAATTGACCCTTAACTTAATATGAGGGTTAAAAACAGGCAGAAAGATCCTGGCAGATCAGTCCCCGGTCTTACGCCCGGCCTTCGAAGGCTCCCTTCAGGTCGCAGACTCAGCTGCCCCGCCTGCAAAACCCAGAGGAGAAGGGCAACCTTTGACCCCAGAGTCGCCCAAATCCTCAGTTCCCAGCAAACCCCTCATGAGTTTAATACCACTCATGATATATTTATTATAAAAACAGCAGTCTCTCACCTATGGCGCAATTGGTCCAATTATGTATAGTAATTTATTATACTTTATTTTGATGATCATAATTTGACGCTGCTACACCATGCGCCCCCCAGTTGCGCCTCAGGGATAAATAAAGTTATTTCTGATTCTGATTTTTCCCCAACGAATGACAATCCATTAGCATAACAAGCCCCTATACCTAGTTTCTGCCTTTTCATGTTGATTACACCTTCATACCTAAAATAGGAAAATAGGCTACCTCAGATTTCTGTCTTATTGGAAACACGGAAACACGTCTGTCTGCGTTTGTATCTTATATCTATTTATCTTTGACGTTTGCGTTAGTGTGAGTGGCAGTTTTGTGTATGTCTTTTTAGTTTTTTAACTGCAAATGTGATTGACAGGTTTAACCCTGAGTGCAACCTAAGCGCCAAAGTCAGTGAATTTTATTCGTTAGAGGCCAAAAGTCAGATTTCTTAAGGGGCTCCAGTGACGAGTCGTGACATCACAATTCTGATCAGCAATTGCTGCTTTACGATTATTCCACCAGGAGTCAGATATATTCGAATACATTTCGAGTTGAGTGCTCATCCCCGTTAAGTATTCATTCCGGCACTAATACTAAACCTTCACTCCCTAGCAACGGTTGGTAAGCTATTAGATCACCAGTGTTCATGGGTGGATTTTATGGTCCCGAACCTTTTATATATTTTTTTTAGATATTACAAATACAAGGAGGCGTAGAGAAGACAATGGTCTCTCCTGCGTGGCCTCGAGTGATTGAGGACTATTTATTTTTATTGTGATTCGTCAGCGAGCTCGGTCCCACCCCCACAGCTCAGGAGCTGACAGGCTGAAGGAAAACGAAATCGTCGAAACCCTGAATCATCGCTGTGCTGCAGGACATTGCTAGAACAAATATCACAACTTTTTTTTAAAATGTCCAGGAAGTTTAAGTAAAGCTGCGTCTTCGTTATGTAAAAATACGTCACGTAATAAGATTTTATATAACAGTAATTATTGATTTGTCCTATTCTGGATTGAACACCAAAGACAATGTAAATTGGTGTATTGGTGTAAAGTATTTTCTATAATAATATAAATCGTACAAGCAGACAGGAAAATTGAGGACAATAAAATAGATATCACAGTATTACTTATATATATATATATATATATATATATATATATATAAACAGAAGAGACAAAGGGTAGAAAAAATGAATATAAGTAGAGCTGACTAATGAGCAGGAATAAAAAAAATCAGACGTCAAACAGACGAACTGAACGCAGAGAAATAATTGGCCGGTAAAAAAAAAAACATTAGAAAATAAAAGAAAAGAAAAAGAAAGCGACAGAGGCAGTCGAATAAAAAATAATAACAAAGAGAGTCAAAACCATAAAGTAGATATGTCAAGGAAAAATGGAGCAAGAAAACATAAGGAATTAAAAGGAAATTAGTCAAAACTCTCCAATAACGAATAAGACAAAACGTCAAAGCAGAAGATTTATAAATAAACAAATAAATAAGTGAATGAGAGAAAACCAGAAACCGTCAAAAGGAAAATAAGACAACTATATTTGAAGCGATAAAAGTCCAAAATAGCAAGTGGACAAATCAGGTAATGAATTAGCAGATAATCAAACAATACAGTCACTAAATTAATCACTTATGTCTGTTTCCATACAGCTTGTCAATTTTTTAAATATAAAATCTGAGTCCATTTGATAATGTGTGGTGTCGATGCGTAATATTCACTGGCATTTCCTGCTAATCTGCCAGATTAAAACCGCTGCTCTATATTTATCTGAATTGTGCTGCTGTTCCTCTTTCATGGTGGCTCGATAGCACGTGGAACACGGTTTGGAGTTAAACGTCCCTTTCATTTGAGCCCAAAAGATGAAATTTGAGATTGGTCTAGGTTGGTCGAGAATTTCGATATTGGCTCCGAGATTGGTCAAAGAGCTCATTGGTGCTTCGACCAACAGGAACCCGGGTTTTCAACCTTCGTGTGATACCATGGTTACGGCAACATCGTGTGGCAACCATGACAACAATGTGTTGAATTTGATCTAACTTCCCCAAAACCATTTCGATTTTAGATTTTATGCTTGTTATGATATATTCTTCGGCTTGTTTGAGGTATAACATAAAGTTTACCTGGTTTGCTAAACAGCTAGCACCAGGCCACTTGTATTCCAGAACTTTGACACTGGAGGTACGAACTTCTGAATACAGGAAGTGCCAGTTGTAATTGCAAATTCTCCCCGGTGGCCAAACTCTTGAACTGCACGTATGGCTTCTGTTGTTGAGCCCAAAATATCGTTTTCCCCCGTCGACTCAGATTTAGAAAGAGGCAGCTGCAAAATGACGGATCCATTTTTTTTTTTTTTTTTCAAGGAGTCCTAACTTCATTCCGCCAGTCGCTCCTGATGGGCTGGTTAGCGCCTTGTATGGCAGCTCTGCCACCATCAATGTGTGTGTGTGTGTGTGTGTGTGTGTGTGTGTGTGTGTGTGGGTAAATAACCACGGCAAGATGTGGAAAGCGCTTTACAATTGGGAACCATTTACCGTTTGTTTCATTGAGTTTATTAGATGCTAACTCCAAGACAAAAAAGTAAGAGTAAAAAGAAAAAAAACTCAAGCATTGCCGCTAAATTAAATAATCAAACTCCAACTTTCCTCACATCCAGAGAGGAAAATAAAGAGCCAAATAAAAGTTTAAAAAAAAAAACAGCAGTTCTTCAGTTCACCAGTTTAATTGCTCTTGAACCAAATCAAATGTTTCCATAAAAAAACAATAGAAAGAGGATTAATATGATCCCAACCCGGCAAAATAAAAGCTTTATTTACCCTTTTAGCATTTCCTTTGCCCAAGATAGCCTAGAAAACTGCTTTCTATGCTGATTAATGCTTGGTCTTTGTTCAGACTGAAAATCTCCCTGTCTTCACCATCGTCGTGGGTCAAGAAACCTAAAAAAAAAAAGGCACAAAAATAAATAAACTCATAAGTGAGGAGTTTTGCCATTCACATGGCTGAAGAGTCTCAGGTAGCAGGTAGCAGCCTGTTAGCAATTAGCTTGTCTGTCCACCAAATGTCATGATGGTGTATTTGGGCATCTTTTGTTCAGAAATTTTGTTCGTAAACCGATAAGTTTTGGATGCGGTCCTTTTATAAAAAACAGGCATTGTCCACCGTCAGCCCCACGCGACAATACACAATGGAGAAAACCCAAGAGTTACATTTCCGGTTTTATTTCATTACAAAAGACATTACTTGACAAATGATTGTGATTTTTTTTTTCTCTCTCCTGCTTTTCTTGAGAGTTTCACTAAATACAATGGCATATTTTTCAGTGAGGGCAGAAAAAGGAAAAAAAAAAAAAAAAGCTGCGCTTATTACATCGTAATTACACAACATGAAAATGTGTCAGACATTGAGCAATTTTAACGTAGCAGCATTTAGAGAAGGCGTATGACTTCCTCTTTTTTTATTTTTTTCCCAAAACATTTATTTAAACTGTAATGTGTTGTTTTTGGAAAAACAAATAAACAAACAAAATGAACGAAGGAATAAACCGATACGCTGCGGAAACATTGAAAAGCCCGAGAAGGAAGTGGAAATCATCGTGAAGTTTGTTTACTAGCCAACATTTCTTGACATGTCACATTCCCTGCAGAGGCCCGAGCCCGCCCAAATATTTTTTTTCTTTATTAAGTTATTATTACTCATTAATACACATATGCATTCTTTCTTTTAGGTTTTGACATCAAAAGATAATTCCAATTAAAATCAGATTATGATAACAGAAATTTAATTCTAATAATTCTTTAATTTATAAATATGTTTTTACTCCATTGGTTGATTACATGGAATTAACCAATAATTTAATTTTACGACTGACGTTTTTTTATATTTGTTTTTGTCTCTTACACTCTCAGGCTTCCATAGTAATGTTAAGTTCTGTGCAAACACACACACACACACACACACACACACACACACACGCACGTACATACACACGCCTGGTGATGGTAGCCACAAAAAAAAAAAAAAAAAAATGAACTTGTGCAAAGTAAAAGTACATTTTTAAAAAACAATACTCTTTCCCATTCACTCCATTCACAAGGTGTGTGACTCATCGGCGAGCTGAGTGTGACACACACACACACACACGTCATTAGCCGCACACAAGGTCACGACCTTTCACCTGTTTGTTCATATAATGAAAAGCACCGAAGCGAGCAGCGAAGGGGGAGCGTGTCAGCGAAAACCAAGCGACGGCGACACTCCGGAGCCACTCGAGCCACAAATGAGAAACGACAAAATAATAACAATCAGGATAATAGTCAAAACAATAACAGGAAATAACCTTCCAGGCCGTCGGGAGTTTCACCGCGGCGACAGCAGCATGACGTGAGAAGGGGGTGTCACGCGCTGTCAATAAGCCTCAGCTGCGGGGGCCGCAAATTGAGGACTTTAGGACACGTATCCACACACACACGCACACACACACACACACACACATGGTGATGCCGCTCGCTAGCTGTGACGGCAGTGTATTCATTATCAGCCTGTTAACCAATTAGGGCGATCAGAGGAATCTTAACACCAGGAGGGTTTTTTTTAATTTATTTTTTTTATCCCAGTATTAAATGGGTGCTTGCAAACATTGTGCGCGGCGGCAGCAGCTCCTTAAGAACAAATAAAAGTAGCAGCCGCCCCTCCGGTTCTCCCAAGAGACACTTGCTGATACTTCTTTTCTAAGCTGGACACACACACACACACACACACATGTCGAGATTCTGTGCCTTGCATCATTTCTTTAGGGGCGGGTCCGCAGAATTCCAGGAGTTAGAATCCAGTTCTTTTTTTTTTTTTCTAAAATCTGTTCTCATGGTTTGGATCACTACTTATTTAGCAATAATCTGTAATCACACGTTATAGTAGTAGTTCATATGTTGTTCATATGTAATGTTTGTCTTTGTCCATTTTATTGCCATTTTTGACATCATGGCTGGGAGACAACAGGTGGAAAATAGCCTCTTTGGCTAATTCTGGCTTTTTTACTCATGTTTTATTCATGTGTTTCATGAAATTGCATTGTCCCCTTTTGAAATAAGCTAATAAAAAAAAAAATTAGAGCTTTGTTATGATAGCATGGCAGGGCAGTCGTGTTTGTGCACATCACGAGATTTGCACGCCGTCCTCCTCGTTAGCAATACAGTGCTTCGGCTTCAGTCATTATTATTCTTATTCATTCTCACATTCCATTCTGTAGACGATTGTGTGTTTGAGTGTGTTTTGAAGGGTTTGTGATCATTCCCCGATTATTTAGCGTGAGGCTTCGGGAACGTGATGCGGATCGGGTCCCGTGACAACGGACGTTTGGTTCATTCCATTTTCATTTGCATGCTACCTCACCCGCCTCCCTTGTGGTGCAGTTAGCGTCAGCGCTAGGAGAAAAGTCGAGACGGCCCGCTGTTTTGGACGCACAACGGATACAGATACAGTCGTATTGCTGTTAAAACACAGCTCGGGGTCACGTGACGCAAACAATCATCGGACAGCTGGGGTCGGACTTCGGTTTGTGGGTCCCAAGATCATGAATGTGAGGCGCCAGTTAGCTCTTCGCGTCCTGACTGGCAATAAAATCGATCTTGCATCTCCTTTTAAACTACAAACAAACCAGACTCGTATGCTTTAGTAGCCAAAAACCAACACCATATTTGTAGTTTGAGGGTTGGAACATAAATTCTCGATGTGCTTCTGTTTCCAAAGGGTTTTTGTTTTTGTCCTTTGCTGTCATCAAGAAGAAAAGTGAAAGGGAATTTAACTAGGGATTCAGGATTTAGGTCTAAAGGGCTTTGTTAAGGGTTGCTTTGAGCATGGACCCTGATTGTCCATTCACATTAAAAATATTCATCAAAACGAGAACAGCCAGTCAGAAGGAGTTTGTCCTTCCGGAGGGGTTCAAAACCCCTAGACTCCGACCAAACTCTGCTTTTAACCACCAACCTGACCAAATGACCTGCCGCCACAGAGGGAATGAACTATTTTCGGGATTCAGGCAACATGATTTGAATTTGGCTGTAGGATAACAGAAGAGACAAACGAGATAAAAAAAAAAAAATGATAATACTAATCACAGCAAATATTGAACATTCACATCAGTGCAAATGATTTTTTTTTTAGTAAATAAACAGTCTAGATTAAATATCTCATGTTATTTATAATGTGATTTTTTTTTTTTTTTTTAAATTTACCCAACATTCTGCTGTCGCTCCTCTATGTGCCCACCGCCCAATTTTGAACGTCTTCAAAGTAAAATTCAACACTTTTTTGCCTGGTTTTGTGAACAAAACCTGCATATTCACTCAAATATTTGTTTCAATTTCACAGACCTGGGACACAAACAATGCAATAAATGCGAATTATGACTGAAACACCGGCAGCTGTTTAAACTCAGGGGGAAGAGAAAGTTTCCCCTTCCAACATATCAATTATAAAATGAAATCAAAAACACTGAGCAAATTATTGTCCTCAAGTGGGCGTGACTACTGAGGGGAAAAGAGCCGACCTCAATTGCTGTCAATCAAACCGACCCAACTGCAAACGCGTGTCGCCGACAGCCAATGAAAAAAAGGCGAAATAATGGTGAACAGCGGGGGGGTGGAAACTAGACTACAGTACTGGAGGAAAGAGCAGTTAGCTGCGCTAACAACAGCGACAGCCAGACGTTTGTCGGCCATGTTTGTTTACCCTCTGAACCGTCGCTCTCGTAGACCGATGGTCCCATTGGCCAGAGTTTGGTGCCTCCTGTCGGTTGGACCAATCATGTCGTCCGTGATCCTTCACCAGGTGTTACACGTTTGATCCGCAGTCTTTCAGTCCTTGTAAAGAAATCTGCCGAAACCAGTTGGGTTTGTGCGAACTCCAAGTCTTCTCGACATCGGTAACCATGGAGACAGTCGGGTATTGTGTCCCCAGCTTTGAGGATGGTGATGAAAAAAATATTTTTCTTTCCAACAAATTTCAATTAAGAATTTCCTCAGAGTTTGATGAATTCCTTTCCAACGGCATGTGTTTTCAAACTTTCCGTCCAATTTTTTGCTCATTTTCCAGGAAACGACAGTGTACTGAATAAATTGCACAACTACTTGAAATAAAGAATTTGCCTGACAGAAGGGGGGGGGGGGGGTACTCCCAAAAATTGGCTTCTTTGATTACTTTTAATTTTAAATCATTTTTTTCCGGCTTTTTATTTATAATTCCAGTCTTATGTTTATTTTCTCTTTGATTTTCTGTCCAATTTTACCCCACATTTCTCAAGAAAAGAAACCTTCGATAATCAAATCTAAACTAGTTTCCTCCCATTGGGGGAAAAAATTTTATAATTTTACATTTTCAACAGTTTTGCTAAAGACAGGAATAAATCAGTGGCACTATCAGCTATTTTTTTCCTTTTTTTAAAATTTCTTCCTCTTCATTGTGTTGCAGTCTCTCCATCGTGAAACTCATGGATTTTCGGCACAAAAAAAAAAATCATATAAAAAAAAATAGTTTGAGACAACGCTTCATGAAAAGCGAACATGGCCTCAAAAAAAAAAAAAAAAAGTTATATCTTCTCTCCACCTGGTCTCTGTCCTGTGGCTCTTACGAAACATGGCGGTTTGATGGAACCGTCGTCATGAGGGTAAAGATATGTCATTCGGGCGGGGGGCGGGGGGGGGGGGGGGGGAGGAGCGCCGGCCGCCGCCCTGCAGACGTCTGAAAGTTCCCGGGTGGCGTCGGGCCGTCAGTCTGCGACGCCGCAGCAGAACGTCTGGATTAAACACTGGAAACACGATGAAGTCAGTAAATTTACAATCTGGGTTTGTTTTTTCTCTCCCCACCGGCGCTCCTCACAGGGGGAAGACCAGGAAGCCGGAGAAGGTTGAGTACTGCCACCCCCCCACCAGGTTGCCCTTCTCCAGCTTCAGGTACACCTTGTCTTCCTTGTCCAGGTAGAGCAGCACGCCGTTGGTGGCCGCCTCACGCGTCACGTCCTTGTCGCCTGCGAAGGCCGAGATCACCGGCTTCCCGTTCAGCATCAGGTTGACCTGCAGGTTTAGATTAAATGGTTTAAAAGGCATTGGATGTTGACTTGGAAAATATCATAAATCCCCCAAATCGAAAAATACCTTCAGTCAGAATTTCACATTTGTCTTTTTTGAGCCAAATGAATTTTAATTAACATTTTACAGATTTTTTTACTTTTACTTTACTGTATTTATTATTTTGTTTTTATATCATTTTTTTTTAACTGTACTTTTTGAAGTATATAATATTTACTTCATTTTGCATGTCTTTAAATTCTTTTTTATTATATTTCTATAGATCAAATGTCACATGATTAATTTTTTCATAAACATAACGTAAAACAAAAATATAAATGTGTTAAATACATTAAATTTCAATGATAAGATAATTCACCTAGCTGATGAAAAATGTATTGATTTATGTAAAGAAGAATATTACTAATTAAAAGTAACATTATATTGATTGTATATTTACAAAATGTATTTTTCAGAATTTGTTTTAGTTTTTTTTCGCATTTTAATGTGAATTCTTAAGGATAATTTTATAATTGTTCTTTTTTCTGGATGTTTTCATTGATTCACATCCCATTTTCACATCTTGGATCAATTAGATTTTCTTTTTTGACCAGTCTTTTTAATGAATGAATTAATTATTCCAGCTGCTTTTTTTCAGTGTTTTTTTCCTTTAGCCCCACCGCCAGCATGTTACCTGTATGGTCTGGCTCTGGTAAACTTTGATGACGTGGAAGTTGAAGCTGTAGATCCCCTTCCTTGGGGACAGAAACACCGACTCGAAGGTGAAGTAGTTCCCAATGTTCACGAGGACCTGCGAGAAAGATGGAGGGAGGGTGAGAAGGCGGCGTCATGAAGGTGTTAATAAAGGGTTAATAGACTGTCAGAGATCGGCATCTTTCCATTTTAACCCCCAGAGCGGGATCACGGATTAGCACCAGAGTCCGACATTACTTGCCGGCAGACGGGACGGATCTTCGACCCACTAAAAACCAATTGGTTGGTTTTTTTTTGTTTTGTTTTTTTGTTTTTTTTGGTTGTTTTTTTTCACAGAGTGGTGTTATTTCATAAACTCTTAAAATCCAAATCTCAGTGTTTTCTATTCAGTTATAGCCAATGGAACAATAATTCTGCATGATTACAAGTGTTTATGTTATTATTACATAGATAATTACTATTTAATAACGATATTATTAAATACTATTCATCTTATTATTCAGTTTTTAAACTGATATTGAGAGTTTGGAGATTTCTTTTTTTTTTTTATGATTTTTTTATTTTCTGGGAAATTCTGGGTAATCGGAGCGTGTTGAACATGTCTTACCAAATATTTAGTAATTCATTTTGTTGTAGTTTTAAGGAGCAATTCTCTGTGATTTTCAGGCAGACTTTTTATATTGAAAATGTGTGCATTAATTTATTCCATTTTCGAAATGGAATTAAATATCTCAATTAATATATCAATAATATATCAATATATATCAATCAATTAATTATCAATTAATGTCTTTACTTGTTTATTTTCTTCCAGCATTTCACACACATATTTTTGGGTCAGGGACTTTGTTTTTCATTTAACAATTATTATTATTATTATTATTATTATTATTATTATTATTATTATTATTGCATGTTGTCACTTATTTTTTATAGTTTGAATATTTAAGTGACTTTTTGCAAATATTTTGATAATTTTTTTTTTTGCTCTTTTCTTTCTTTTTTCATGTTTTTTTTAATTCAACTTTTACTGATTGTTTTGTATTGTCATTTCTTTTTATTGTCTATTTATTCATCTCTTTCTGCGGTGTTGCCTTCTATTCCTGCATTGTATTTCCCGCCTAATGAGGGCGTGGACCCTGGTTTCTCCAGCGGCTTCTGCTGTCACGTGCACAGCCGCGCAGCCTTTGATAAATCCTTACTTTTTCTCCGCGAACCTCAATATTTCAATGTGACTCGGGGCTGTTTATACACATGCGTGCGCACGCACTTGGACACACACGCAGAGAAGATGTAGTCCTGATGCAGGGGAGGGGATGTTGGGGGGGAGGGCTCCTCTTCACCACACCTGCAGAGAAACGTCAGGCCACCTGTCAAACCTGCCGCAGGGATTATTTACAGTGGCCGGCTCCCGGGTCGCGGAGCCCGAAACGTCCCGCACACACACACACACACACACACACACACTTTTCTTCTCATCACCATCATCTTCTTCATTATCATAACCACCGCCATCACCACGGTCATCTCTATCATCATTATCATCATCGTCATCACCACCACTGCTGTCGTCGTCATAACCATCATCTTCATCCTTTACATGACCATAGCATGATTGTAGTATCACCATGATTGCCATCATCTTCACCCTAGTCGTTCATTATCATATTATCAATTATTATAATTGTAAAAAAATCATCTTCATCCATGCCAAAACCGACACCACTGTGCTTATCATGACCATCATCATCTTCACCATCACCATCATTTTCTTCATTTTTATTTTTATTCTCACTCCATCAGTGTCATCAACCTGACCCCACACACAATAATCATCACTGGCATCTTCTCCATCATCATCATCACGACGACCACCATCACCAACATGGCCGCCACCATCATCATCACCCCCCTGACCAGCATCATCAACATGAGATCACTAGCATCATCACAACCACCACCATAATCAACATCATCATCACCATGACAACCACCATCATCACCAACATGGCCGCCACCATCATCATCAACCCCCCGACCACCATCACCAACTTGGCCGCCACATCATCATCACATCTACCAACATCATCATCATCTTCATCACCATGGCAACCACAATTATCATCACCAAAACCACCATCAACAACATGGCCGCCACCATCATCATCACAGCCACCAACATCATCATCATCATCACCATGACAACCACCATCATCATCAACAAGACCACGATCACCAATATGGCCGCTACCGTCATCATCACAACCATCATCATCATCATCACCATGACAACCACCATTATCATCACCAACATGGCCGCTACCGTCATCATCACAACCACCAACATCATCATCATCATCACCATGGCAACCACCATTATCATCATCATCATTATCATCATCATGACCGCCATTATCATCATCATCACCGTGACAACCATCATAACCATCATGATGACCATCATCATCATCATTACAATGACCACCAGCAGCGTCATCATGAAGATCGTGAGCATCATCATCTCTGTAGGTTTTATCCAGAACCATCACCATCATCTTCTTCATCAGGATGGTCATCTTCAATATCACTGTAAATATTATCCTTATAATCACCACAAGAACATGACAGCATCACTTCATCATCATCATCATCACCACGACAACCAACACCGCCATCATCATGATCCTCATCTGGATCATCTCCACCCTGAAGTCCACCACACACTCCACTCTTCTTCTCCATCATCATCATCACCATCAGCTCATGACTAATCACATTTTGTAGTTGATGTGTGTGTGCAGGTGAGGGGGTGTTCAGCTCATCCATATCGCTTACGGGCAAACTGTGCGTGCGTGTGTGTGCGTGTGCGCGCAGGTTCTGCAGGATGCCCGCCCCCAGACATAATCCAGCCACACTTTTTTTTTTTTCCCGCGCCTGATAAGTCACCCTGGAAGTGAGTCGAAAAAAAAAACAACGTCAAACTCCCGCAGCGTCAATCAGCGCCAGAGCGGATTTTCGGGTTAAAAGAAAAAAAAAAGAGACACTAAAATCTTTAAAAAAAAAAAGTGGAATCGCACAAATGTCATCCCTTAATATTTGGAAAAATCAAGCGTCATTCTAATCTCAGTGAAGTGCTCTTCACCTGGTCGAAGTAGATAATCCGCGTCTTGTTGCTCATCTCGGACGGTTCGTGGTTGTTGCTCCGCACGGCGGAAAACGCCACCTTGGAGTTGGCGGCGCGCACGGAGATGCCGAGCGGCGAGGACGAAGCCTTCCAGTCGGACGCCGGGTTGGAGTCGCACACCACCAGGCACTTGCCCTCCAGGACGATGGGCTCCGTGTCGTTCTGCGCCCCCGCCGCCTCCAGCAGCAGCAGCAGCAGCAGCGGCAGCATCAACGGCGGCGGCGGCGTCCGGCCGAGGACCTCCGGCAGGGGCTTCACCATGGCTCCCCCCTGCGCCGCGTCCGGACAGAGAGAGGGAGAGAGGGAGAGGCTGCGCGCCGTCCGACGTCCTCCTGCAGCCGCGCCAAGTTTCCGACTCTCCCCCCCCTTCCTTCCAGCCCTCCAACCCCCCTCCGCTGGTCGCCCGCTGCAGACGCGTCTGACGCCGTGGAGCCCCCCCCCCCCCCCCTCCCCCTCAACCCATCCACTCAGACGCACACACACACACACACTCTTTCTCCGAGTGGACCCAACGGACGGAGACTCTCGTGGAAGCGACGCGGGAAGACACCCGGACTCCCCCCGCTACCGGTTCGATTTCATCGCACAGACCAGAAATTGAGTTATTATTATTATAATTACATACATTTATTTTATTTCATTTTATTTTATTTATTATCCCGGGGACGCGCGTCGATCTTCATCGATAAGGGTCCATTCTCCTCTACACGCACACGCACACACACCCTCCCAGAACCCCGCCGTGACGCAGTGGGGTTGCGCGCCGTGGCACCCACTTTACGCACGGACTTCAGTTATAATTCGCCGTTACCCACGTGACTAACCATAAATTGGCAACCCACCCACCCCCCCACAACACACACACACACACACACACCTCGTGTCTGACACACACACACACACAGGGTTGAACACATTGCATTAAAATATGTTTCCTGCTCCACACCTGCAGGATATAACTTCGGCGTCATTCCTTCTTCGGGATTCTCATGTGTAGCCATGATGTTTTGTAATTATATCACATTTTTGTTTATTATTATTTTGAAGGCAAAACTGAGAAGTCTACTTATTTACTTATTCATTTATTTATTTATTTATTTATTTATTTATTTATTTATTTATTGCATGGTGTTTTACAGTTGTGACTGAATTTTAAATTTTTTTAAGGGAAAGAAAACAGACGTCTTCATTTATTTAGTTATTTTACTTTTTTCTATTCTTTTTCTTGGTGTTTTATAGTCGTGTTAGAGGTTTTAAATTTTTCAAAGGCAAAAATTACAAGTGTTCATTTTTTATTTTTTAATATTTTGCATGTTTTACAGTTGTGTTAGACTTTTTGTAAGGAAATAATGAGACGTCTTTTTATTTCTTTAATCGGTTTCCCATTTTATTTTTTGCATGGTGTTTGTAATTTTTTTTTCCAAGGAAAAATCTGATTTCTCATCCATTTATATTATTTGTAAAAAAAAAAATCATCTTTCCACTCTGGAGAGGAGACTTTGGTCTCAATTCAGCTGGGATTTTAAAACACTGAGAGAGGGGAAAGGGGGGATGAAACATTTATGTTGTTTTTGAAAGGTATAGACAGCCATCTATCCGTCCGTCCCTCTATCATCCCCTCCCCGCCTTGACACGCTGCCAGTGTGTCGTCAGTTGTCGCTCTGCTCCGAGCAAATGGCTCGCAGCCCCCGATACCATGTATGTCAGTATGTTTCCATGGAAATAGATTTTTTTTTTTTCCTGGAGTCAGGAGGGAGTGAAGGAATGGTAGCAAGAACGAATGAGAGAGACCTAAAAAGTTGACATGTCAAAACAA
The DNA here is from genome assembly GCF_037954325.1 of Fistularia commersonii. NCBI lineage: Eukaryota > Metazoa > Chordata > Actinopteri > Syngnathiformes > Fistulariidae > Fistularia > Fistularia commersonii. The sequence continues at coordinate 7,552,708 of NC_141297.1, read as the reverse complement.
AGTTTGTCAATCCCGGGATTTGATGGGATCTGGTTTGCCATCTTGTCCTGTGTTTTCTGAGAAGGGGGGCGTATAGATGAGGAAGGAGGGGCTCGGGGGGGTTGGGGGGATTCAGGCAAGAGAGGAGCAAACAAGGCTTCCTGTTTGTGACAGTGAAATGACCAACGTTAGCGACATTAGCAGCCTCTAAAGGTCCCTGGTTCTAAATTTGCGAGACGTGTGAATGAGCGAGTGAACGGTTGTATGTCTGTATGATGTGTGAATGATATGCAGGATAAGCAGTTTGGAAGTTGAATCAGTGAACTATCCAATTTTTCTTAAATGCGGCGGCACCCAATGGTGTTTCTCGATAGGTCATGAACCCAAACGCAACGTACCTTCCAGCAAATTACGATCTGGTCGTCCCAAAGTCAGGGGCAGGGACTTTGTCTTCAGCTAACAGTATTAGCTGGCTTGGTTTACTCTGCATGGATAAAAAGGTTTCTGCAACAAAAAGTGTTCGGTTTGGGCGAAGCAGCGACATGGTGGCATGTAAACAACACAGCTGTTTGTTTGAGATTAGCCAATGCAGCTACTTGGCTAGCTTGAATCTGCACCGCTACAAGGTTAGCTTTACAGCACACAACTGAGGAGTTAGCTCAAGGCAATATGACAACTGAGTCATGTTTGATGGGTGTCAACACACCTGTTTGGCTAGCTTAAACCAGATTAAGTCAGATTCACGCTACATGCTATTCAGATAGCTTTAGCACAGCAACTTTGTTATGTACAACACAACAAATTTGCTTATTGCTGAGGTTTCACGCAAACATGACTGCTCAATAGCTTCAGGCCGATGAACAACTAGCTCATGTTATGTAATAATAATGGAAGAATTTAGGTCTTGCAGCTACATTGTACGGTCAAGCTAACGCAAGTAATAGGACAGGTTTATAATATACTCTGTTAGCTATGAGCAGCACAATTAAGAAGCTGAGTAAGGGGAGCTCAAACATCCGGTAAGGAGAATTTTGTGTAGGTTTATACCACTGAATGATCGTTAAGCTTTAAGCTAGCTTCTTGCATATATTTAGCCAACACAATGACACACTCTTGTTTATTCCCAGGAGGCATTTCATTTAAAGTTAGTCAAACGTTTGCTATGACTTGTACCGAACGGATGATGTTCCCAAAATGACTGCCAACCTATTTGGCTCACGGGGGAATTATTTTCCCAGGGTCGAACCGCAGTCCCAGACATCCTCGACTAGCCGCTGCTCAGCAGAGAAGTTTTTTGTTGTTGTTGTTTTTTTCTAATTTGCCGGCGCTTTAAGCAGGAGCTGGAGCCGTTAAGCTCCGCCGTGCGTCCTCACATGTTGACCGTTCCAAAATACACCAGTTCACAAAAAAAAAAGGTTGGAACGACAGATCGGAATGTTTCAACTGAATAAAAAAAACAAAACAAAAAAAACAATTATGTTTCAGTAAGAGAGCCTTTTTTCAAATCCAGAAGTAATAGCCAAAGAGTGTCATGGCGGAAAAGCTTTGGTCCTACACACCCAATCGCAATTTAAGAAAAAACACGCAATATTATGTTTTTTTTTTTTTTCCGAAGGCCACATTACTTTTGTACTTATTGTTTCCAGCGTCTCTCCCTCCCCTCGCCGCCCTCCTGTCCGCGCCGCATTCATCCTAGACGACAACTCATCATCAATCAATCTCCGGTCGGTGGGAACGTCGATTATGATACCACGAGCGTGAAATAAATAAGAAGCTTTCACGGGGGCGCGGGGGGTTGTAGGATGATGGTGACGGAGGGGTGACGGGTGAAAATATGACCGCCGGGCAAACACATGCGTGGAATTTATTCAAAGATGCGGCGATGTTACAGAGGGATCGGAAAATAACACGCCATTTCCACTATCACGCTGAACAAGAGGCTCCAAGGTCAGGACGCATCCTCTTTCTTCTTCGTCGTCTTCTACTCGCTGACGGAATCTCGGCATTGAAACGGCAACAATCTACGCAAGTATTTTTTCCTCGCCAGGTTTTTACACGGGAGGGTCGGAGTAAAGAGAGAGACACTCAAGGGCCTCTGCTTTTCAGTGGTTGTCGCTGGAGTCGGCGGTGTTAGCATAACATTAGCATAGCGGTGGATGTGTGGCGACAATGGCGAGGAAGTCCATCATCTGAGTTCGGGATCGGAGAGCATCTGGGTTTAGCTCTCAGATGCTTGTATGTTGATAAAACTCGCTCGACCAATAGGAACATCCGTATCCTCCAACCAAGAAGATTCCTGGGTCAACTGGGATCTCCATGTTCGCCCGTCCAGGTTCTCTGTCGTCCTCCCCGCGGCCAAAAAACATGCAGGAGGTTCATTGGAGAACTTAAATCAGCCAAATGTCTGAAGGAGGAAGTGAATCGTTTTCTGTCCATATGTTTCAATGAGGGTGAATGTTGTACAGAAGAGTTTTTGACCAAATTTTGACTCGAGCTGCGAACAAGCCTCGGTGCACAAACACACAAACAAATATCTCATGGCCTTTCCGTATTGTGGCATTGTAGCGTAGCAGCAGTCTTGAGTACTACTCTGCTTTAACATCATTCATTGTTGTGTTCTCCTAACACCTTTTCTGTGCTTTTTTTCAGTAAATTAGCCCTCATTGCGGCTCCCAAAAAAGCTAAAAAGGGCTAGTGATGGTGATGTTCAGAAGACATCAAGAATTACAGTTGATCTCAGGAATAATAGCTAAACGAGAGAGTTGTTGTTAGCGTTACAATCAGAGCGTACAATCCTGAAGAACAAAGATGCGCTAAAGATGCCGAATATGGCTAAAGGGGCGACTTTGTCAAAGAAGCAAATGTCTGAAGTCTTGGGGAAATGGAAAAGTTATTGTAAGTGTGGAGGAATGAAAGACAGCTTGTTGGCAATAGCATTAGCATTAGCGTTAGTGAGTGTCTCGTACGCAAGAAGGCTTTACTTTTGTTGATTTAGCGAAGGAAATGCCGAGTATAAGTGCTGGCAAGAAGAGAGCAAACACCAGAAACACAGCAATAATTAAGGTTATCTTAATTACTTTCTGTATTTTTGCCAGGAGACAAAAAAAATGAATTAAATCCGTAAGCCGAAGTTTGTATGAACGAGAAAGTGAATGGTTGTATGTCTCAATACGTGGCCCGCAGTCAAACCCCGCATCTCACCCCTAGTTAGCTGCAATTGGTTCAAGCCCAACCCAGAATATAACTAATTGTAGAAAAGAAGTTATAAAACCAGCTTTAGTAAGTCAGGCATTTCAATGAACCAAATGGATATTGGAGAACTTTCTCTTTTTGTTTGTTTCATTAAAAGCAAAAAAAAAAAAAAAAAATAGAAAAACCTCCTGCTTGTGTCAGATGAGTCCTGACTGCCACAGCCAGCCAGTATAACAAGTTAATAATTAATATTCGGCTGAAAATGAGGCTAAATGTCACGTCTCCATCCGTGAAGGTCAGAGCAGGAACCGGACTCCCCGTTCGCTGATGGAGGTCAACGGAAGCCTCACAGTTGTTCGTCTGGAATTGATGTTTCTTGTTGTTTCGGTCTTTTATTTTCTCCCCGAGCCACTGAGAGAGTGGTGCTGGTCCTTCAGGCCACAGTTGGACGCGGCCCCCGTTGTCCCCGGCGACGGACACCATCCTCGGCTTCCCGCCGCTCCGAAAGAAAAACTCATAACTCCATCCCAACCCCCGGCGTGTCAGGGTGTCAGGCCGGGCTGCGGTAAATAAATTATTAGAAAAATATCTTTTCATCAGTCTGTGTGTGTGTGTGCGTGTGTGTGTGTGTGTGTGTGTGTGTGTGTGTGTGTGTGTTTGGGCTGCAGCTATCAGTGTTGCTGCCGCCCCACCCCAACTCCAGGTGAGAAAAAGTCTAAAAATACTGCTTTTCTCACACACACACATATACACACACACACACACCGTTATCTTTGCGTGCTCGCCCCCCAAAAAATATTAATTAATTCCTTGGAAATAATTTAATCAATGGTGGATTTGGATCAGAGTGTTTTTTAGCCATAGAAAAAAATTACTAAATTGCTCTTTAAGAAAAAAAAATGGCCGTGATAAGCAAATTAAGATTTATTTACAAGTTGTCATGTGGCTTGAGGTTTTCCTGTAATTAAACAGAAATCTAAAAAAAAATAAAAATAGCCGCAGGCACTGCTGTCAATCAACCACCTTGCTGGGCAACAGGCATTTTAAGTTTTTAACTTTTTTCCTGTCATTTTTTTTTTTTTTCCCAAAGAGTCATATCTCCATGAGACATTACAGCATATCTGTCGCAATCAAAATATTACGCCAACAAGACGAGGTTCCTCTCCCTCATCCGGACTCAACTCCTCTTTGCAGGCAACCAACTTAACATCGATGTTTTATTTCCCCGTCTCTGCCATTAACCTTTGAGTTTGACGACTTCCTCGTCTGCAACGTTTCATCAAACTGCCAACAAGACTTCATATCTGTAAAACTTGACTTCCAGGATCTTGACTCAGAGCAGGATGGTTGTCGGGGTAAATGGACATTTTTCCTTTTGGAAGACGCAATACCTGATAAAAATAAAAAGTCAAGAGTTTCATTTTGCCGCTGTGACCCGGCGGCGTCCCATTGTTTCCCAAGTTAAATGCACAAACGTGAACATATAAAGAGAACTGGATACAGAGTCAGAGGAAGGACATCTATTCATCATTTATACTGCGTATCCTAATTTAACGCTGTTAGCAAAACTGATCTGTTGTCTGCTTTTAGCTGAAATGTGACTCATCGGGTTAAAAGTAAGTCGCTTTGTTTGTTATGCTGTTTAGCAAAATTATGCTAGCTTTGTGCTGAGAGGCTAAGTTTAACCAAAAAAAAGAAGGTCATTCCCAACGTCCTTAAATGGGTGCTTCATCTCGTTACCAGTGCAAATGCAATGTCTCTTCAGTGCCGGTTTTGTTTTTTTTTTCCACCTGATCTGGGTAATTTGTGTTGTTTGTCTGTAGCGAGCGCCAAAATGGTGAAAAAAAAAATCTAATAGTTACCTAAGAGAATTTTTTTTTTTATGGAGAAAAGAAATCCAACTGTAATGTCCTCATCTGAGTTTAGGTCCAGAAGAAATTGAAGAGGATCGTTTTCAAGGCAGTTCTCTCCGATTTGAAAGTTTAATTCAAAGAGGATGTCATGAAAGTGTAATAACGCTGTTATAGAAGGTGCCAGTGGAACATTTTTGTCCACAATGTTCTGAGGGAGAACACAGTATTTATATAGACTCGCTGCGGTAGCTGAGTTGAATTATCACATTTTTTCCTTTTGACTGTTTTGAATGAACTTCAGGTATATTTAAAAAAAAAAAAAGGATGGCTCTTGATAATTGTGCGGGCAGAGACGGCTGAGATTCTGAAAAAATCACGAAGAATGAAATGTATTAAATTTTGAAGTTCAGATGAAATGGACAGGCAATGGTGAAACTAGATATTATATTTTTTTCCTTTTTTTTTTTTTACAATTCTGCCTGACACCAAAAGTGGGAAAAACTTTTCTTTTTTCCTCCTTTTTTCTGTGTGAATCTTCATTTGCATGGGTAAAGTGCACGCCGTAAAAGATATACAAAAGGATATAATCTGAAGTGGCATCGCATTTATATTTACCCGCGCAGATTTCAGCCACTTAACTTTTTTTTTTTTCATTTAATTGCGAACCCACAACAAAATGCTACATCAGGAAAAAAGAGAAAGGCCTGTAATCATCTTTCCATTTTAGTCATTTTCCAGGAAATGAACTCGGTGAAGAAAATAAACGGTAGAACAGTCTTCTGACTGATCTGCTGATGAATCATCTTTTTTTTCTTTCTCAGATTTAATTAAAACATTTTTACTTATTTATTTATTTAACTTTTTTTAAAGATGGGAGATGTGTCTGTATTTTGTCGGGATGAAAAAGGAATATCCTTAAATATCTGCTAAATATGTGAGAGGTGGCGTCAAACTCAGAAGGAACGAAAAACATCCCAGAGAAATGAATGCCTTGAGGAGGGCATCTCCGACTTGAACAGGAAACACACCGTGGATATGTATTTGTGTGTGTGTGTGTGTGTGCATGAGAATGTCAGGAATCAGAGACAGGCAGGTCTTTAAAATGCAAAATTGTATTGTATTGATATAAAGTATTTTTTTATCCATTAAAACATCCAAAAATATATACAATACACACACTACTATGCAGGTACTGTGCAACATACATCGATTGTTGATGGTAATTCAGAAAAAATCAAAAATATATCACTATCTATATATTAAGTAAATATATCTATATAAATATTTATTTATATCGCCATTACAAATGTACACATCACATATAACTTACAGAATGGATATATAGTGTAAATATATTATGATATATTCACTTAACATGTACGTAGTTCTCTATATATTTTGAGGAATTATTAATGATGAAATGAAAATGATAAATAGGTGTATTTTGAGGTTTGATCAGTAAATTTGATTTAAGAATATCTGTTTTAATTTTCTTCATTAATACATACATAAGTGTAAAGTTTTTTTTAAGTATTTAAGGTCTATGTAGGATTTTTTTCAACCCAAGCGAACATGAACCCAAAAAAACTTTTACACTTCTTCCCACAATCAAATCATATAATTTTAAATTACCACAATATTTGAAGAAACAAAGAAAAAATTCTTTTATTTGAAACTAAACCAATGATTCCCATAAGTACGTGGAGTTCTAATATTTGACAATAATATCAAGTATTTCCAAATATTTAAGTAGTAAACCAAAAGTTGGTTGGATTCTCTTGCAATTATTCTCCTGATTTGCAGCACTTTCTTATTTTTGCAACTTTTTGCTGCCACTTTTTTCAGATTCTTTTAGCTCTCTGGGTTTTCCCCTCTTTCGGTTCACAACTGTCTGATTTGAAGGCTGTTTCTCGCTTTTGTTCCGATTTTATATCACCTTTTTTCAAAAGAATTCTCCTGGGCTGTCCAGGAGAATCCGTTAAAGTTCTTGTTTTTCATCCTCTGGGTGTTTCATTGTCTTTTTGGGAGCCAGAAAATGCTAATTTCTAATATAACCCGCGTTACTATGGTGACAGCTGATACGAATCTCAATCCTTTTTTGCCGTCATGGTTAATCCTTAAAAATGAACACTTTTGTTTTGACTGCACGGCACTGTTTCTGTCACAGCACCCCCTACACACCAGGCATACACACTACACTAAACTTCCTCATTTCTCCAGGCGGAGCTGCCTTTAAGAAAAATTTTAAAAGCCAGATTTCCAAACGAATGGTTCTTTCAGACTCTTTACAAATATTTACCGATCATCTTCAAATTCCTGTCAGAGAAATTCTCCTTTTTTGTCGCTGTTTTGCCAATGACACCGTGATCTCTAAGTGAAAGCAGGGTGCAAGTGGAGGAACATCTAAAGAGGTGAACCAGGAGGCAGAGCTGGAGATGAAGATGACGAGCTTGAAAAGGACGGAGAGGATCGGGTGATCGTGTTTTAGATATTCTGGAAATAAAGGACAAGGACAGAGGAAGGAGAGTGAAGATCTGATGTCAGATCCGCCTAGCAGGAGGTTCTAGAGCAGCAGTCGGGAACCTATGGCTCGCGAGCCATATATGGCTCCCGGACAATATATGAAAAAGTAAACAGAAATGAATTATGAAGATAAATTTCGGTCGGGTCGGGAACCAGTGGCCTCCGAGCATGTCCGGATCATTGTAAAGGTGAAGAGATCTATTTTATCAGATAGCCAACCAATTTATCCACTTCTACCCTTGTAACGGAAAAGATGGCAAAAAGAAAAAGAAGGCTATGATTACCGTGCATTCCAGGCTGCGAGAGAGACAGAACAATTTGCATTTGTGGAGCGAGCAGGATCTGCGGTATGTCTAATATGCAATGATAAAATTGTCAAATATGAAGCGGCACTTCAAACAAAACCATGCAGCACCAAAAGTAAGACACATTTCATTTATTATACGTTAAAAATACTACATGGCTCTAAATCAAACATATTTAGAAATATTTGGCTTTTATGGCTCTTCCAGTCAAAAAGTTTCAGAGAGGAAGAACCAGAGAGGAGGTTTATGGGATGGAGGGAAAGAGGACATGAAGTTAGTTGGTGTGAGAGAAGATGGTCAGATGGAGGGAGATGATTGGCTGTGGAAACCTCTGATGGGAGCAGCGCTTTTTTTTTTTTCAACTAGTTCCTTTTTAAATCGCTTTTTTTGACGCAATGTCTGATTCACTTCATCGAGAAACACACACACAAACACACACGCACACGTCTAGTCATAAAAATGAAAACTTCACACTTGCACAAAGGGGTTTTCTTTGTTCTTTTTTTCTTTTTTTTTTCCATGGGCAGGAGGGATTTAAGGTCATGAGATCTGGGCGAGGGCCGTCCTGAAGTCCTGGATGAACCCGGAGATCAAACCGAAGAGCTCCTGGGAGTCGCGGTCCGCCGGCTCCCCGAATTTAACCTTCGCCGGGAGAAGGACAGAAACAAAACACAGCATGAGCAGTTTGGTAATGAAACACATAAACCCTGTAATGGCAGGTTCCACATTTTAATTCATCGCATGATGTTTTTATCTGATTTATCGTGTGATGAGAAGAAAACTAAAAATATATATTTTATGATTTATTGAAAATCAACCCTGAAAAAGGATGAAAAGAATTCAAATCGACTCAACTTTTTAAATTAACTCAATCAAGAAATGCTCAGTTAACCAGAAGGTGGTTCAAAAGTATATGAATAAAAAAGGAGCAATGTCTTATTTAAAAAGAATTGTGAAAAAAAAAAAATCACCTGAAAAAATATACTTTTTTAAACGGGCCTTGAAAATGTCAAAGTTGATGCTTACGGAAAAACAATAAAATTGTGAGAAAATAAAATAAATAGAAATAGAAATAAAAAGAAATATAAAGGAAAAAAAATACAGGAAAAAAAAAGGAATTTTAAAAAGTTACAGGAAAAAAGTAGTAAACAAATCAAAAAGAAAAGGAACATTTTGAATGAAGAATTTTTTAAAGTGTTAGAAGGAAATCTGAAAAAATACAGTAAAAATCTAACCCACAAAATATTGTGAAAAAGAGTAAATGATGAAAAATGGAAGGTAGAAAAATAAATAAAAAATACAGAAAAACATTTTGAAAGTTCATGTACTCAATCAGAAACAGAAAACAGGAGGAAAAAGGAGGAGGAGAGGAGCCCCTGCAGCTCCGGGAGGTTTTTGTTTGTATCTTAAAGCTAATTAAAGAGAAAAAAACAAAATAAATCTAATGAGAAAAACAGCATATCAACCTCTGTGAAACCATCTCAGAGCCAAGGACACACACACACACACACACACACACACACACACACACACACAGACACATAGACGCACCCTCTTTGAAACATCATTTTATTTCTTCAGAAAATATAAATGTATATTTCTATTTTCACTCGTGAAACAAGTTCATACCTTTTCTTTCTCTCTGTTTTTCTGCAAGTTTCTTTCCTGTCCGATTTTCCTGTCAGTTTACGGGTCATTTATTATAATAAAACGGTAACTATCTTTTATTTTTGATGTTCTGCCTCCTTTTTTCATCTTTTTGCTTGAAGCTTACGGGCAGAAAAAAAAAGAAAATGTTTTTTTTCGTTCTGTCTCTCCCTCCTCCTCCTCTTCGCCTCCTGTCTTGTCCAACCCCGCCAACTCAATCAAGCCGTTTCCCTCCTCATTTGAAATAACAAATATCACTCGTCTGCTCGGAAGAGGAGGAAAGAGGGGGATTAACCAGCGGAAAATTGGCGAACAAACGAACAAATAATGACAAATAAATAATAGATAAATAACTGAGAAAAACCTCCTCTCCCTCCGTGCTAAAGTTGAGGATTCAAGCATGACGGATTCAATTAAATGGAGAGGGGTGAGTTCAGAAAGTTGCTGGTTGCAGGTCATGTGACCTCCCACCCGACCTTTGACCCCTGACCCTTCTCCAGGTGACATCATCGTCCGGCCCACAAACACAGGGCACAAAGACGCAGTAGATGAGGGACGCAAAGTGCCTCGTTCCCGATCTACCGGTGGATCACGAAGATAGTGCGGGTGCTGCAAAACTCTACCAAGCTAGCGAGTTACCTAGTTATTCCCCGATTTATTTTTTTCAAACTTAAGAAAACAAGTGGGGGAGCTGGACCTTCTAAGAAGCCAAAAACGTGCTACTTCCACAGGGAACAGAGGAGGACTTTTTTTTTTCCACTTTGTGATTTTCAAAGTGCTTTTGCCTCAGCGATTCAGAGCAAGTCATCAGAGCAAGGTATTGACCAAAAAAGTATAGTTGTATTGTGCAATATGGGTACATGAGTTCTGCAAGATACGCCAACATATAGTGCACATATAAGGAGTTCTAAATATAATTACAAATAAATATATTTTAGCATTTATATAGTTGGTAGATCATTTTGACTTCGACATTTTCTAAGTAACTCACATGCTGAAAAAGTGTGTGCACCACTGCAGTACAAAGATAGATAGATAGATAGATAGATAGATAGATAGATAGATAGATAGATAGATAGATAGATAGATAGATAGATAGATAGATAGATAGATAGATAGATAGATAGCTTGTCAACTTTGCAGATATTTGCACGACACACTCGTTTATCTATTTATGGTTTCATTTTTTATTTACAGTATTGCTTTATTTACATTATGCAATTATTTATTTACATCATCACATCATTTTTTTACACTATTAATTTATTTATGTACATTATTAAATTAGTTATTTACATGATTACATTATTTATTTTCATCATGACTTTAATTATTTACATTTACAGTACATGAATGAGTTGTTAATAATAATATGTTATTTTTTAATCATTACTTTCAATTTTTGTTTTATTTACTTCTTTTAAGCTCATTACTTTTTTGGGCACTTTTTTAATACATTTTACAGAGTTCATACAAATTTGGGGATTTTTCAAATTTTTTTCTCAAGACAATATTTTTTTTTAGCAAAAACTATTTTTCTGTTTTCCAATGTCCGAGTCATCTGCCAGTTTTCAGTTTGTTTTTTTTTTTTGATAATGTTTTCAAACTTTTAAAACTAAATAAATACAAATAGAAACTCACTGAAGGTAGAAATATGTTTACAGCTTTCTCAGCCAAAATGAAGATATTGAAGTGTATTTATTTAACGCGACATCGTCCTCTGCCCATTTTCCAAACTTGAACTACTTTTCCAAAGTTTTGCTTCCACGACCATCTGCGAACACACATCGCAAAGTTATTTTTGTGCATCAGATCTAATCATTTTTTTGTTTTCTTCTGTAATAAATCATTAATAACAATGCAGAAATGAAATAAAGCCGGCGGGCGGGCACCGGTGCCGATGTGGGAAAACAAATCGCCGTGGTTCATTTGAATATTTCCTGCTGTCTTGGCGTCACGCCGCTGCCCGGCGTTCGGCTGTCAAAACAAGCGTTGGCTTTTATTGTGAAATTCTCGGGGAAGGCCACGGGTCACTGGGCTCGATCCAACCACGGCAGCTTCCCGGCACGTTTGCTTTACTTATCATTTTAGTTTTTTCTTCGACAGCAGGAGGGTTTGAAATGCAAAAGATTGAAAAAAAAAAAAGAAAGATTAGCCCAGGGCAACAAGCTGCCACGTCTCTGCGAGGAAACCCCCGCTCTTCTTCTTCCTCTTCCTGTTATTTAAGGGGGCTTTGGGCACAGAGTCAAAGAAGTCTGAGTGAAAAATAAACAAAAAGGATTTTATGTCGAACCTATTTATGGAAAAGAGAGATTGTTTCAAAACAGGCAAAAGAAAAGATCCTGATGTTCAACGCTGCCCCTAGTGGCCACGTGTGGAAGTGTATGTAGCAATTAGCACGCTAGCCACCGATTAGCTCAAACAAATGGAAGAGGAAGAGCGCCAACATGCTAATAAATATTTATTTGGACAAAATATTTCTTTGGGAAAAAAAATTCAATTGGAATTCATTTAGATTTTTTTTCAGGAAATCTTTGACTATTTGCTGGAAAATCAGCCAAAAAATAGCGCTTAAGGGGGGATGTTTTTGGCTCACATACAAAATTTAAAAAGCGAGAGAGGAATGAACGGGGACAGCTGTGACAGTCCAGTTCTGGAAAAAATAAAATAAACAGAATAAGCTTTGGGACAGAACCCGCAATCCTGGCGAGCGGTGGAGAATATTAATGGACCGAAACATCCCGACAAAGCCCCCCCCCCCCCCCCGTTAATTCATCACCTTCGTCAGAGGGTAAAGAGGAGGAGCAGGGACCCCGAGGGGCCGCGGGTTTGTCTAAAGGCTCCCGAATATTCAGCAGTGAGAGGCAGAACGTGGACGTTTTAAGAAACAGGAGGAAAAGACATGGGAATGTTTCCTGATTTTGTCGGATGTTTGACTTTCAGGTACGTCTCTTCCCTAAGAAACCAGAGGGGGCGCTTGGGGGCGGCATAAACAAGCCTCATAGTGTGTGTTTGTGTGTGTGTGTGTGGGCGCATGTGTGTGCATGTTTTTGTGTGTGTTTTCTGTTTTTTTTTTTCCCCAAAATGAAATGCTGGACAAAAGTCACTAAAATAAAGCCCCAAATGAGTTTTGTGTGTGTCCTGGCGCCCCCTGTGGATATAGACAGTACTGCATAATGCAAGATTTTTTTTTTTTATTGAAACAGTGAAATCTTTAACGCTATAAATATATATCAAGATATAGATATAGATCTTATTTAATTTAACCCATGCATTCGCTGTTATGAAAGCAGTTGTCATAGCAGAGGTACGAGCACTGATGGGCCATTAAATGAAGCTGGGAGTCCACCTCAATTTCATACATAATAGTAACGAATTATCACGAAAATTATAATTTTCTGCATTTTACGTATCAATACTGAGACATTTGACTAAAAATTCGGAGAAAATTTGGAGAAAAATACTGGGGAAAAAAAGATGTAAGTAAAGAAAAAAAATTGATAAAGAAAATAAAAAAGACAAACAAACCATGTTTAAAATAGTCTTGTAGTCGAAGAAACAAATGAAACAAATAGATAGATAGATAGATAGATAGATAGATAGATAGATAGATAGATAGATAGATAGATAGATAGATAGATAGATAGATAGATAGATAGATAGATAGATAGATAGATAGATAGATAGATAGATAGATAGATAGATAGATAGATAGATAGATAGATAGATAGATAAAACCTGAGTAACTTCCCCCTTTGCCTAGTTAAAGGCATGGAGAATGTAATAATCATGTATGTAATAAAATAACTTTAATGATATAATGTGTGCTTTACACACATTAAAAAAACATGTGAATTCAGAAGAGTAGAGGTAAAATGAGTGTATGAAATGAGTGTGTAAAATGAGTGAATTAGAAATATAGTCATTCATTCATTAAATTCAATTCAATGTATTCAATTTTAAATGTATTCACTTATGTATATTAGTTGCATAGCGTTTTGTTCTCTTTCGGATCCAGACAGCGGAGTGTTTATCCAACCCGTTAACCATCACCCTCAGCTTTTATTCATGGAGTTACTTGAAACCAGACGCCGCGTGAGCAAGCATTATGTAAAAAGAAAAAACATCGCCGCGGAAACGGGAAAGACTTCGGGTTCCATTCCGGCACCGCTCTTCAAACCGGACCCCCTGCGACCACGAGGAAACCAGCGACGGGCTCCTTCCGTGTTAAATCACCCCGCATGTCGGCCTTCCTTCCAGGGGCACCGCATTGAGCCTCTACCTTTACACGCCCCCTCTGTCCCGTGACGAGACCGAATGTGATGCCTTTTCCCAAAACGACCCAACCCAGTCAGCCTCCATCAGCCTCCGCCCGCGCTCCTCCGGGTCTCACTCAGTTCAGGGCTCTTCTGCAAAATATCCGGCGGGAGGGGGTGTAGTGGCGGCCGAGGGCGTGGGAGGGAGCGCGGGGTTCGGACTCGGCTCGGCGACAGCGGCGCCATTCATAGGGGCTGGTTTGCAGGACACCTGGTGATTAATTATGTAGAGAGAAACCACTTGAAGCTTTGGAACAAATGATCCCCGACCTCCGGAGGCTGATTGGAAAGTGGCCCCGGCAGCGGGGGGTCGGCCAGGAGGGCCGAAGTCGCCGCCGCCGTTGCCGCCACCACCGCGGCGCTCAGGCTCTCAACAAGCCTTGAGAGCCGTGACTCACGTCCGGAATCAACCTCTCCGAGGTGTGAAGTTACCATCGGCGTCGACCTTCGTCTCTGCCGCTTCTCAAAGACCAGCTGGAGGGATGACCTCCGGCTCCCCCTGCCGGACTCGCCCGTCACTCCACCTCTGTGGACGGGAGCAGGATGCGCTTCCGCCTCACGGCAGGAAGCTCCGTGGTTGGGTTCCCCCTCCCCCGCCTCCATGTCTCTCTATGTGGAGCCTCTATGTTCTCCCTGTATCTGCATGAGTTTCTCCCGCAGTCCAAAAACATGCAGGAGGTTGATCAGAGATGTGTGAATGATCTCTATATGAAGTGTGAATGCAGCAAAAAAAATTATATGTGAATTCATTGTTTTGTTTTTTTTAAATGATTAAAAAACAGAATGAGAGAAGGTTGTCAATTGACACCAAGTTATTGTCTCAAATTCTAACATGTGATTTTCTTCTGTTGATTTATAAGCAACAGAGACATGGATTTTTATTCTTCAGAGTCCCATCAATATTATTTTTTTATTTAATTATTATTATTATTACTATATATATATATATGTATATATATATATATATATATATATACATATATATATATATATTTTTTTTTTTTATTTATTCTTTTTTTTTTTTATACGTATAATTATTCAAAAATCTGACTGTACAAGCAGTCAAAAATACAAATGCAAAACAAAAATGTTTGGAAAAAAAAACAACAACCAGGAGTTTAGTTATATTATTGTTTCACAGGTTGAAATGAATAGTTGCGTGAATGCATCTGATGATCTGTTTTAGTTTCTGCATTATTTAAGCTCTGGGCGTCAAAATCATGAGTTTGCTTCCTGTTTTATTTTGCTTCGTGTAGCTTCTTGCGTTTCGTG
Source organism: Fistularia commersonii (assembly GCF_037954325.1). Classification (NCBI taxonomy): domain Eukaryota; kingdom Metazoa; phylum Chordata; class Actinopteri; order Syngnathiformes; family Fistulariidae; genus Fistularia; species Fistularia commersonii. The sequence continues at coordinate 7,537,621 of NC_141297.1, read as the reverse complement.
TTGGTGCTTTACTTCCTGCGCCATCTGGAATATTTTCCCGCCTTTTTTCTTGCAATCACCTGCGTTTAATTAGTCAATCTGCTGCCTCGTCCAATCAGCTGCCCTCCTGACCTGATCATGTGACCACCTCACAGTCACTCTCTCTGTTTGTACTCCCTGTTTTTTGTCCAGTTCTGTCTTTAGCCGTATTTAAGTTTAGTTAATCCTAAATAAAATGCTCTGTTGCCATGGATACCATCATCTCTGCCTTGATTTGAACCTTTGCTGGAGAAACGGTAAGATTTAATTGTAATTCTTTTCACTCCTTTTTCGGGTTGTGAAGTGTTATGAGTGGCTGCATTGATTTCACCGTCTCTTTTTTTTTTTTTCTTTTTCTTCTTTAACCTTTTCATTTTTTTAAATTCATGTCATTCTCAAGCGTGTCTGGAATGCACATCCAATTGATCCAATCGCGTGCACCCGTTCCTTCCTGGTGACAGAAGCTGCCTGGGAACTAGTTCTTAAAGCCTCCAGCGGGGGGTGCTCTGTAGCGAATCAGACATGGTTTGTTGTGATACTGTTTGGGTTGCTATGGTAACACTGGCGTCAGTACCTGTGTGACGTCGCCAATGATAATCACTTTCCAATATCGCCTTATTGTCAACAGCCCTAAGTGTTTTGCTCACCTTGCTTGTCGCCACGCATGTGATTTCAGCTGCTTTGATGCTAAGCTAACGCAGCTAAACAACGACAGAACTCCGTTAGCTGCAGATTCGGCCGACCGTTTCTCTTTCAGAGATTTGTCAAAGATGCTTTGTTGGGCCGCGAGGCCGCGAATGAACCTGCAATTACCAAACCGTCCGCTGGGGGTGAATCGGCCATGCACACACACTCGGATTGTTTTGTATCACTGTTCCACGGGGGGCGCTGGACTGCGTCGCCCAATCAGGTGCCTCTATTAGAATCAGCTTGCTGAGATGGTGAGATTTTCTGCTGAAATACCGGAGTAGAACCCCGAACAATTAAAGATCCCCTCCAGACGAGTATAAGGTGTTCCAAGATGAATAGTTTCTGTCTTTTTTTTTTTTTTTTTTTCAAAAACAGCTTTTAATAGCCTTCCCCTGTCCCAACAATGGAACCGTCGTCTTTAACCGCCCCCGTTTGGGGAATTCAACAAATCGCAGGTTTCACGCGGGTCGGCGCTGCGATTTACGGCAAAATATTCGCCGTAAATCACAACAGTGGTTGTTAAAGGTAGATTTAAGGGATCGATGGAACCTCAGGCGGCTGGCCCGGAAAAAGAACAAGCTCTGCTAGTTATTAAATAGACAAAAAAAAAGGCAGATTAAAGAATTGGGGTTTTTATTTGCAAATATAAATGTGGGCGCCTCCATGAGGTAAAACGCATAGATAAAACGTCTTGCCGGAAGAAAAAAAAACAAAGAAAATATAAAGGTCGCATTTGCATTTCGGCGCTATTTATGTCGTCCGATATAAAACCGAACCTGTTTTTAAAGTTCAACCATGAGTCAGGTGAGTGAACGCCTCTTCAGGGAAAAAAAACTTCTCACAAGTTCCCGGGCATCAGTTTGATATTTAATTGAATTATTGCAAAAACAAAAGCAAGTTTAAAACAGAGGTTTCCTTTAAAACTGATTGTTTAATTTTCTTTTCGTTATTATGTCAAAGTACTGGATCAGTTTCTTTGTGTGTGTGTGTTATTGCCAATAATCTGTCTAAAAGGGATTTGTAAACCGATGTTCGTCACAGATCTAATCCCCGTTCTTTACTTAACATTACCCGGTCATGCAGTTTTTCTTTCTCGACAATGAATTTTTTCAGCGAAGCTCTAAATATTTTGTCGACTGAAAATGCAGCTGGGCAAAGCCCGAGATTTCCAGCGGATCAGAGGCAGGGGTAACATAGCATCTGAATGATTTTTCAAAATAATGGCTCATTTATTCATTGATTATCTTCATGATTATCAGGGGTAATGGAGCTTATTTCATATCTATGACTGAATCAATAATCTAACTAAATTCCTGTTCATTTGTTTTTTCAAAAAGTACCGTTGAGATTTTTGATCTGCCGCTTGTACTGCCTATTTTTTTTGAATAACGACATACTAATCTTCTTCTTCTTCTTCTTCTTTCGGAATAATAACATATTAATATATAATCTAATAACAATAATGAATGGATTCCAGTATCCGCCTGCTGGTAAAACAAGCATAAACACAAATGGGGATCTGACAGATGCATGAAGTAAAGCACCAACACAAAACGCAGGTGGCGTGGCACAGGAAGTAGCGCAATTGTCTTTGTTACTGAACATTCGCATCGAAGTGTTGTTGAGCAAGACACTGAACCCCCTAACTGCTCCCCTGGACGGCAGCCTACTGCACGTGGTTCATCCATGACGGGTTCATTGCAGAGAATGAATTTCCCCACGAGAGAGTAATAAGGATAAATTATCATTAAGAAGCAACACAGGCAAAATAAAACAGGTAGCAAACTCGTGACGCTGAAACCCAGCTGCAGAAACTAAAACAGATCATCAGATTCATTGATTCAATCATCAACCAGTGAATCAATATTTTCACTCAACTCCTGGTTGTTTATTTGTTTTATAAAACATCTCAGTTGAGACCTTTAACTCGCAACTTGTACTGCCTATTATGGTGAATAATTTTTATATACAGTGTGTGTGTGTGTTTTAATACAGTAGTAATGAATTTAAAAAAACAACAGATGAATTCACTAATAGCTTTGATTTAGGGTTTTTTTTTGTTTGCTTTAGCTCACACTTCATATAGAGATCATTCACATGTTTCCAATCAACCTCCTGCATGTTTTAAGTCAGCAGGAGGAACCCAGAGGGAACCCGTGTAGATCCGGGGAGAACGTCTGGCCTGTATATAGAAAGGCCCCGAGGTCGAGTCCCTGCGGGGACTAGAGATAGTAGAAGCAACAGGAAGGGTGTTATTGATGACCAAAAGGTGAAAACGATGGAAACAACAAATCGCTAACAGTCTTCAGGAAGACGGGTGCTAGAATCCACAGATTACCACCCCCCTCCCCCCGAGTGATCCAATTGGCTCGTTTTGGTTTGCTCACGATGTGTTTGTGGACGTCTCTCGGAAGTTTCTGCGGCGTGCCACGCACCAAAAGGCGGGTATTGAATTTGCGACGTCCGTAATGCGATACACATCCCATCATAGCTCAATGCTCAAACACGGCGGGGCGAGGGGAAGGGGGGGGTAGGCGCCCCCACCTCCCCTGGATGATGATGATGGATCGTCAGAGCGGAGATGTGGGAAAGGTGTGAAAATTGGAGCTCCTCTGGTATTGATTGTTTTTGGGCGGGTTCTATAAAAAAGACACAGCACCTGTTAAGGTGTCAGCCGTACGCTCCGGCGCCATAAACTTGATCTAAGGAGGTTAGCGAGCGGCGAAAAACCGCCTTCCGCACAGACGGCGTGATAAAAGAATATAGAGGGCCCTCGTCTGAATCTGATAATGGATGATAGTGGGAGGGTGGAGTGTTTAGAAAAAAAAGCTCCCATAGGGCTCGTGATGCTAGGAGAATGTGGCGCCAAAAAAATAGAAATCGGCCTTTTGATATCTTTCAAAGTATCAATCAGAGCTGCACGAGGAACATGACCGTTTTAACGAAACAAACAAAAAAAGAAGCTGTGACTTTAACAAGGAATACGGATTTCCGAGCGGCAATACCACTGCAGGCCACCAGCTGGCGTAGCTCAGCTCAGCCTACCCTGCTGAAGCTTCCTGTTCTGTTTTTTTTTGTTGCACTGCTAACCAATGCTAATTTTTGCATCAATGAGATGCAATGGGAAAAGCTTCTGTGGCAGCCCAATCCGTGAGCGTGCAGACACCAGCCAACTCCCTGATAGCGCTTGAGCAAACAGCTAATGTAGAAGAGGGATGGATTCAGTAACAAAGCTGAAACACTCGACAACTACAGTAGCCCCTCATTTATTGCGGGGCTTGCATTCCAGAACCAGCCACAATAAACAAAAATTCGTGAAGTAGGGACCATATTTTATTCATATATATTTTAAAGCTTTATGACCCTCCACACGCTCTTATTAACCATTCCCATACTCTTATAGTCACTTCCTATACTCAAGTACAGGAAGAGAACAAGTATTGATAGCTCGTCGGTGAAATGGAGAAGGCAAGATGCTGAATGCATGCTTCATGCAAGAGATGCAGGGAATGATGCTACGGTAGCTTAGCCAATCAGCCCAGGATACAGAACACCATGCTCTGGCTGGTCGCTTATTTTACCGTAAAAAACATTGAAAGAATAAATATATAAAAATACATACTGTCAAAAAAAGGTAGATCAATACAATTTCACAATTTCAAAACAAGCCAATATCGCAGATTTTTTGCAATAAAAAAATATATTTATACTGCAAAAATCAATAGCATGGCAAACATAAAATTAGATAAAAAAAGCTAAAAAATCTGTGATACAGTGAGACCACAAAAGTTGAAGTGTGGTGAGGGACCACTGTGTTTGTATATATATATCCCAGCAGTCATTGGGTGAGAGCTAAGGTACACCCTGGACGGGTTGCCAGTCAATTGCAAGGCCAGATACAAAAACAATTTGGGGCAATTTTCCCAATTTTTTCTTATAAAACTGCTGCATGTTTTTGGACTGTGGGAGGAAACCGGAGAAAACCCATGCAGACATGAGGAGAAGATGCAAACTTCACACAAAAACATCCCCCTTGTCGGAATCGAACCAGAGTCCTTCGTACTGTGACATTATTATATAAAATATATATGTAAATTATTATATATATTATTGTATAAATTATTATATAAAAAAAATATACACACACACACATACATATGTATATATATATATATATACACACACACATATGTATGTATATATATATACACATATATGTATGTGTGTGTATATATATATATATATATATATATGTGCACAGACACAAAAATAGAAAATTTGTCTTTTACCAAGAAAAGTAATTTAAACTATAAATCTATAAAAATACATATATTCCGCAAAAAAATATTTTGAGCAATACAATTTTATATTGCTTCTATTCTCTAAATCATGCGTTTGGCAATTTTATCTCGCAGATTTTCAATGTAGTGAGACCGCAAATAGTGAACCGCAATATGACAGACTTCTTCATTATGGCCGCCGTCCCTCGAATCCATTGTCCAATAAGACGCGACCAAGTCACATTCACGTGCCCGAATGGTACACTAAGATCGGGGATATTTCAAATATTCCAATAAATGACAAATTCCCCCCTATGGACGAGAGCGTTAGCGATCAGCGTAACGACCTCGCCACAGGTGCTTCGTCTCAGGTATGAGTCACACACTGATTATCAGAGGCATTACATCTTTTTTAAGGTAAACCCTCAAGGACTCCTGGTGGATAAAACCTGGCATCCCTTGTAAAGTATTTATATATTTATCTTTTTTTTTTTTTTTTTTTGCCGTCATCGTGTGGAGCGAGGAAGATAAGATGGCAAATAATTGGGGGGGGACGCTCCCGGGAAGGGAACCATCCATCTCCCAGGCCGCTCAAGAGAGATATTGAAATAATAACTCAAGGATTACCAGTATGACAGAGTAGAGTCTCTTCATCTCCTCGCACGTCTTCGTCAGCGCCGCCAGGTCGCCGTTGTATCTCTCGATGGCTGCCTGGGTGACACGGGGGAGAGTTATTCATCAGGTCATGGATGGTTCTCCGGCCGACAGGTGGGATTTTTCCACTCGTGGAATTTTTTTCAGGAGCCACCCCCTTTAGCCTGGACCATCTGCACTGGTCTGTCTGCCACAAAAAAAGGTCCCAACTAAAGCTTGGGTCTAATTTCAAATCGATATTCATATCAATCACGTTTGTTTTGTCAAAACCCTTGAGTCAGAGTAAGGGTTCTTTTTTTTTTGTTTTCCTCGCACACTTCAAAATCAAATAGCATTGTTTTTACCATTGTAAATTTATAGATAATGCGTCACCCAGTTGAGATGCTTAACAAATCACAGAATAATACAAAAAAAAAATCTGAAATCATTACAAATACCCTGAAGTACCCCAGGTACCAATCAGTATCAATGTGAACTTTTCCCTTTAAACACTTCAGATTAATAACTAGATTTAAGATAATTACATCCTAATGGAGTTTTTACCACAAGTACTGTATAACAGGCGAAGTCGTCTTCCGTGTATAGCGCCACATAATAACATATTCTTCCGCTCCACTCACTAACTAGTTCCTGCACAAAATTTGTTTCAATGATGCAAACAGAGTTTTTCAGAATGATGGAACAACACTTTCTTGATATATTTAAGGGAGATGGCGAAGTTACCAGGTAAAGCTGTAGGTCAAGGTTGTCTTGAACCAAGTGCTTCCTGTATTGCCTAAAAGGCCATTCGGCCCTTCCCTCCTGCCAGGGGTTTTTCCCCCTGACATGTATGTCTCTGTATGCGGCGCTGTGACAGATGACTCGTTCTACATTAGGCCTCATTTCTGGTCGAACTCATAGATGCATGTCCGTATTGTTGTTGCACCAAGTGGTCCCAAATGCGGATGACGCATGCGGCAGATGCTCGGTAGCTAACCATCAACCAGCTAATTTTAAACAGGGAGGGTGTTTTTTTTTTTTTTGCTATGAATTACAACAAAATTTGGTATTGTATGCTAGCTAGCCTCTAGCACGCACCCATCTATGAACAACAGTGCCCAATTTGGGCGATGCTAGGAATCTGTCGCCTTGTCACATTAGCCCCTGTTTGTGTTTTCAGAAAACTAGCGGGGAGAAAGCCAGGCGGAAAAAAAAAAAGAATTATCGAATCAAACAAGGCGTCGGTGGATTACGGTGGATGGAAAACAAGCGAGAACCGAAAAATTTACATCGAGTTCCGCATGGCGGATGGAATGAGAAATGAGTCCGACGCAGTGATGATTGTTGTTGTTGGGGGGGGGGTCTGCCGCTGCAAATGATCTGCTAATATAATCCAGGAAGTGTTGTTCCCATTCCGCAGCGTCCCCTGCGAGGAGGGAAACACTGGCTGAGAAAACAAGGCCGGTCGTAAACAAGAGAACGGTGGCAAACGGCATCAATATCTGAATACATTCATTTAAAGAAACCAAAGTCAAGTTTGTTTCTTGGTCTGAACGTCACCTTCAGGTCTTTGGAGAAGCTGGCATGATGACGTCCGGCGTTTTTCTTGTTGAAAGTTTTTGCATAGTGGGTGAGTTTCTGCAGAGCGTTCTTAAGCACTGGAGGAAAAACACACAAACACACACACACACACACCGGTCACCATATTTAACTGTGGCTCCGGAGTCAATCTGCCAAGCGGGGTTGTTTGTTTGCGCCCTTGCTGTTTTGCGGGTTGCCGTAGAGACAGTTTTATCGGATGGATGGCATTGTGTCTCCAAACAATGAGATCATAGGTTCCGGAGAAATAAAAAAACGACTGCAGCCACAAGTAATGATGTTTCTCACTCATCCTCACTGGTTATACAGCAGTTAGAGATTGAGAGAAGCTGCACCCTGAAGTCCTCCGACCACTAGGGGTCTCCACCAATTCCATTTTAGCTCCAATCATTATTGAAATACATCGCCGCAGGCCATAGATTGCGAAACATTCGATGCAGAACCAGAAAAAGAAAACGTAATTGTGAATAAACCTCTTTCTGGTTGTTTTGGGTTTATTTTATTCACAATTATCCGCATAGAATTACAATCCCCCGCCCTGGTGCGTGGGTGTGTACTCACCATCGATCTCAGCGGTCAGGCCTTTGATGGAAGCTGGGGGGAAAAAAAGGAAAAACAATCACAAAGCAGACAAAAAAAAAACATCCATGTTTTTATTTATTTTTCATCAAATCTCCGTGAGCGGTTACCTCCCGGGACGGTCTCGAATTCGTCCAACTCTTGAGTGAAAGAGGCCAGGTTGGGCTCGCGCAGCATGAGCTGCTCCACCAGGGCGTGGAGCAAGGTGAACTTCCTGTTTCTGCCGCGGAGCTGGGGGAGCTGAGGAAGGGTTCGGGGTTGGAGGTGTAGAAAGAGGAGTGAAAGGGGACCGAGGACTGAGCAAACATCCAGTTATCTGCCACATGTTGAGAGAACAAGTTGCACAATGGCCCCAACAGCAGCCGGGCGCATGGTATTTTCACCGCCGCCAGCTGCCTACCGAAGGTCAGGTGGAGAATGGGACGCCGCCGATGAGATGCTGTTTACGCCGACGGGCGGGACTTTTGTTCCGTTTTACCTTGAAAATGCTAAATATACGCGATTGTCCGATGAAATCCGCTTTGGTAGAACCTGAAATCCACTTTAGTTCTTTTTTTTTTCTCCTTTTACTGCTATTGTTAGTATCTAAAGCAGCTTCGCTATTAATCGTCTCATTTAAGAACGGAATTAAACAAATATTTACGATAAATAGAAACGATTTTAAAAGTAAGCAAGAAATGAATCTGAATTTTTTTTTTTTTTTAAATAGTTAAGAAATTACTTCAAAAAATGTCTTATTTTGAATGCAATTCAGTCTTCATTACCTTAAAGCAGACCTGGGCATTTTATAGCCTGCGGGCCACATCTGGCCTGTTTAGCTTTTTCATCCGGCCCGCCAAAATATTTTCCTCAAATATTTTAACAAGTATCTTCAACCTATATTGAATTTAGAAACTCCTTATTTTTTCCTTTTGTTTAATTTTGTATGAATGATTACATACAAAATAATGTTGGTACATTTATATGGTCATTAATAATTTTATGTCCCAAAATGTAAATATTTCAATTATGTTTTGCATTTTTTTCAGTTTACATGCTACCTCGTTGGCCCGTGCATAAAAATTAGAAAAGAAATGTGGCCCGTCAGCCAAAATAATTGCCCACCCCTGACTTAAAGGAATGAAAAAATTTTACTTTTCAAAAATAGTAAGATGATACTAGATAAAATATCATAAATATAAAAATGTCTTTTTTTTTCAGATATTATTGTTTTGTTTTCTTAAACATAGGAAGTTACATTATAAAATATAAAGGGTTATACAAATCAATCTACTGTAGCAAAAAAATCATAAAATTACCACAATTATAATTGATAGAAGTCACTTCAAAAATCGTAAAAAAAATTTAAAAATCACCAGAAATAAAATGAAATCTAATGTGTCTGTATGATGATAGGGTTATCGGTTGCATGCCTCTAAATGCGGCCCTGTGATGGATCCAGGGTTAACACCACCACCAAATGACAGCCGGAATAGACTTCAGCCCTTCCATGATGCTAACTGCAGGTCTATTTCAGATAAGCCATAGAGATAATGATTGAATTAATGAATAGATTAGTTTATCCTTAGTCTCCACTAGAAGAACCCCAAATAATTTTGACACGATTTGTGTGAAACAAAGGGAAAGCCGACAAAAGACGGAGGCGAGCGTAAAATGAAAGTGGATCGAGAAACAATAAACACACGACCGCCCACCTTCGGCCAAGCCCCCCCATACACACACACAAAAAAAAAGAAATAAATAGAATGAGACAAATAAAAGTGCATCAAGAGTTTCCTCAGTTCTGCTGGAGATTTAAAGCTGAGGCGTCACAGCGGGTCGATAAAACCCCCTCCGACGGTTGCCATCGACAACACGGCCGTTATATTTATGTAAGGTGGTAATGAAGGCTCTGACAAGGCGGGCGTGACCCCCTCCCACGTAATTGAAATGCAAACGGGGGGGTCTGTCTAATCCTGGGTTAAGAACTCTCTCTCTCTCCTTGTTTTTTTTTTCTAGGTTATGTTGTTTACCAATTTCGGCCTCCAGCCGGCCTCTGAGGAGTATTTCGGCGAGACGCGGACAAAGTATCGATGCCCGCTCGACTAAAAAAAAAAAAAAAAAAAAAAAAAAAAACAAATACCAAAAGAGAAAAAAAAAGGAGGGAGAGGCGGAGGGGCAGGGGGGTGCGAGATAAGCCGAGTCTGTTTTCTTCCAAGTGCTTTGCGGTTAATTTGATGAGAATCTTGTCGGGAGCGGCGACAGCTTAGTCTTCTCAATTAGGCCTCACCTCGGAGAGCGGCGGCCGCGGATTCATTAAAGGGGAGCAGAGGACATTTTTATGTCCCTGCCAAGAACCCCCCCCCCCAGACATAGACTCACAAAACAGTGTTTCAAATATAATTCAGTGGAATGCAGATGTGAAACAGAAGCGATACGAAGCTATTATTCACACCACCGGGCAATTCTGGCTCGGGTGGGAAAACGCTTCCCTCCGATAAGCCTGTCAGGAACGGCCGTCCACGTAGGATGGGAACCGGATGCAGAGCCTGGGGGTGCGGGACACCGAAATGAAATCTGTCCAGCCCAAATGAGAGGAACATCCGTGTAAATGTCACGTTAACCTCTTGGATGCTAATAGCTGTTGAAAAAATGTAATCTTTTTTTTTTTTCTGTCCCACACCTGCAATTCCACAATTATTTGTCCACTGTGATAATAGTAACATCAGCGCCCTCCTCCTCCTGTGTCTCTCAATGCATCAGCGGCTACAGCTTAGCTTCTAAGTGAGAGAAAACACACCTGAAAAAGGTAAAAATTGAGTTAAATGATGATTTCATTGCAAGCTATGTTCGCTCTACAGTTTTGTGTTTGAGTATGTGTGTCTGGATATATAGTTGTAGATGTGTGTGTGTGGGGAGGGGGGGACTACTGTGTATGCATATACTGTAGATATATGTACATAATATACTGTACATATGAATCTGTTTTCTTGCTCAAAATAATTTTTCAACAGGATACATTTCTTTTTTATATATTTATCATTTCAATATTTTTATGGTAAGATAAGTATTTTATGGGGGCAAACAACAAGAGCATGGTGTTATTTATCCTGGGCTCTGATTGGCTCAGGAACCGCAGTATCCTGCGCTGCATCATCTGCACACAGCATGAATTCAGCATCGCTCCTCGTCCTTTTAACATCAACGTGGGATCACTACTCGTAGTGTTACTGAAAGTTTTAGATTTATTTCAACCCCTACTATTGCGCTCGAACATTCTGCACCTTCAAAGATATCTAGCAATTAACCTATGCAGCAGCAGAGGAGGATGCTAACCGGGTTAAGAAGATTGCGGAGAGGGTGATAAAACTTAAAAATATATATGGAGAGTGCATAAATCTGTTTCTGACCCGGCCGAAATAAAAGCTTCCTTTCCAGTTTTAAAGTAATTTCATACTCAGGATAACCTAGAAAACCTCTTTGTATGACACCGTTTGCTATTTTGTAGCTCTCTGCAATGTCAGCTCTCTTTATCTACTATTTGTTCCCCAGGATGGAACAGACCGTCGATCTCGCCATACTGTCCGGCAAAGTAATATTCGATGCACAAACGCCTTGTTCACATCGCCGCGACACCTTTCCAGCAAAAAGCGCAAAAACGAATCAGCGGTGAATTCGCTGCAACATGACTGACACTTCTAGGAGTATGGTTAGCAGCCTATTCGCAATTAGCATGTTCATCCACCAAAATTATTCCAGCGCCTTTTTTTTCATAAATCAATTTTGTGTACTAAACAGTCGTAAACTGTTTTACATATATAGATATATATAGATATTGCATATTAATCTAATTTTTATCTTTGTATTATTATTCACTACAATCCTTGGAAAGTTTGACACACATTAGCGAAGGAACCCGATCCGATTCTGAAGCGAACACAACCAAACGCCACGTGCGTATCTGGCCTTGACCTTGGCGGAGATGGATTTAAAAAGATAAATAATAAAGAAAAAAAAACAAACAAAAAAAAAAACAGATCAAAAGAAATGAAAGAAAATCCCAGAAGGCGCTCGGAGTGCGAGGGTTAGAGGCCGATCGTTACTGCTTACAAGGAGAGCGGCGCCAGAAGCAGCCGGGGCCGAGAGAGGCTGAGTCACCGCAGCTAATTTATCTCCGTTTCAACGTCAAATTAGGCTGGATAAATATTTAAACCCGCTTTGTATTTCCGCGGAATGTAATCCATCAGACCAGACGCAACAGAAGGACATTTGCATTATATCAAATCAAGTTTAGCGGAATTACACGACAACAACATGAGAAAATTTAAATATATATACATGCATATATATAAACCTATGTGTCAACTTCAAGGCTAGATTTAAGGTGCCATTAATATGACTGAAGTCATTCATTTATTACTATAACGTAACAATTATACAAGCAAAATAATGTAATAACCAGATTTCTAACATTTCTTGGGTGCTAGTTGTTACTTTCTATCTTGGCTAGCGACGCCATCGCAGCGGCTTCGAGATTCAAATCAGATTCAAAAGTTCGGAATTTGCATTTTACAAAGCCAGCCAACGCCTCGTCAGTCGCCATGTTCGGAGGAAGTTAATGAACTTAAGAGCTGCGTTGGTTGCAGGCGCGATGCCCGTCATTTTTTTTTTTTTTTTAAACTCAAATGCGCGGATGTCAAAGTGTCTGTGGTGAAAGAGAAAAGCCCCAGGTGAACTTTAGCAACAGGAAAGGTGAAGGAGGGAGGGAACAGCGGGGCGGCGGCGGCGAGGCGTCCTGTTGTGTATATCAATGAGAGGCCCTATTAGCTCGCCGCAACGGCTCAATCAAAGGTCAGGCGGCATGGAGCGGCGGCGTACTTTGGCCAAGGAGGAAAGGCGGAATCCCTTGGCCTTTCCTTTTCCGGCATTCTCATTGAGGTAATTGCCGACGGCGAGGAGGTACTCCAGCACCGAGACGAAGGCGTCGCAGCCGTGCAGCTGCGTGCACATTCTCATCTTCTGGCCAATCAGCTGCAAGACAAGCACAAAGGCGGCGAGGAAAAGTCACTTGCTTCCTTTTTCCTGTCGTCCCCTCACCCGCAGCCCGACGGGAGGGTGTTCTCCCACCAAAATAACCCTTCCTGGTTTTATTTATTCAAATATTTATTTATTGAAATAAACACGCCGGCTTCCAACACCTCATTTGACCCGCCGAGATGAATAATCGGGGTCTTGTTTTTTTTTTTTTTTCTTTTTTTTTTCGGGAGAGGTTATTATTTGGTATGTAATTGTGTCAAGTGTAAATATCCCCCAAGAATAACGCAGCATTTCCCTGTTTCACCAGCGGGAAAACAGATACTGTTGAATATGGATAGAAAAGAAAATGAAAGCAGGATTTCATTTTTTTTTTTTTTTCCATTTTGGGCGGTGGGGGGGGAGGGAATCAGGGGATCGGGGTCTTAAGCAAAGAAGCTTTTACCCAAATGAGGGTGACGACAGAGGAGAAACCAGCAGACCAGCTCTTGTTTTTAATCATAACCTCCTCGCCCCCCTCGAAGACAAAAGATGGGCTCTTCAGGACCGTAATATCATCAGTTTAATTGGTAGATAGAAGTACTGTCAGTCTTAATCGAGGGATTAATTAACCCACACAGAGTACCTTCAGGATCATTTCAACTTAATTCATACAAACTCTCTAATTAATTATGCTTTTTTTTTGTTGCATTTCATTCTCACAAAAAATGGATGGCACGGTGGTTAGCGGCTCCGCCTCACGGCAAAAACGTCCCCGGTTGGTTTCCCGGATTCTGACAGGAGGGCCTTTTTGTTTTCCATGTTTTCCCCGTGTCTGCGTGGGTTCCTCCACGTTGCAATCCGCCTCTCACCCGGTGACCGCTGGGAGAGGCTCCAGCAGCCCTGAGAGCAGGATCGGCAATATTCGTGGAGGTTTTTGTTCATGCCGTCATGTCACGTCATACAGCGTTACCCCTAGTTGTTCCCCAGCTTCACCCTCATTCTAACAATTGTGTTATTTTTTTGTTATTTTTGATGAGTCACAAACGGCGCAAGTTCGAGGCAGTGGGCATGGCTAGTTGGGGGGGGGTTTGGGCCTGGCTAGTTTGAGCAGTGGGACTGGCTAGTTGAACAATGGGCGTGGCTAGTTGAGGTCAGAGAGCATGCCTTGGTGGCAGTGGGTGTGGCTAGTTGGGCAGTGGGCGTGGCTAGTTGAACAGTGAGTGTGCCCAGGTGGAGAAAGTAGACATGACTAGTTGGCAGTGGATGTGGCTAGTTGGACAATGGGCCTGGCTATTTGAGGATCTTGAGTGTGGCTAGTTGAGGATTGTAGATGCGGAAAGTTGTAGCAGTGCGAGCAGCCAATCAAAACGAGTGGGAAGGACGCATGGGAAATTGCGTCATAAGATGAAAGGAATGTCAAAACAGCAATTGCGGACAGCAATGGAGTACAACAATGGAAGAAAGCGCAAATAGTGTCACAACAGCGACAACCAGCCTGTTTGTTTGGCATGTTTGGTCACCCTCTGATGCATTTGACCAATCATGTCATCTGGAATCTGCTGGAACCAGTGAGTTAGCGCAAACTCCAAGTCAACATCGGTAACCATGGTGACAGCTAGCTTAACGCAACATAGCCCTCCAAAGTGAAGTACTTTTTTAACGTTGTTTTTCTGTATCACACTTCCGATCTGATTGTCGATGTCCGAAAGATCTCAAAGAGCTGCTGTCGAGAGGTTGGATCTGAGATTGAAAATCAAAACCTTCACGTAAATACCAATATTTGATTGATTAATGACCTTTGTATCAATAACTCTGAGTTAGAAGGCGGAGGTAGTGTGTGGGTGAGGAAGGCAGAGCTTCAGGAACAGAAAAAAAAAAAAAAAGGTAAGATGAAACTTGCGGAAATTGCCCATCCTTCTTGTCGTGCTGTTTTGCCGCCACACAATATGTTTGTCCCGGTGGTTTGGGACAAAGAGAAATGACGGCAGGAGCCGACGGATTACGGCGCCATCGCTCTTGTCCGCTGCTCCTCTTCATTCTCGGGCTGTCAGCGGGCCCGAGATTAGAAGCGAGGCGCCGAGGAGAAACAGGCGCAGGCGAGAATCGCGGGGAAAATAAATAAAGTAAAGGCGAGCAGCCGGGAGGCCTGGTTGTTGTCTGGCCACAATATCTGCGGCGCCCGCCGGCCCCCCGGAGACAATCACCTGTAATCCTCTTATTCTTAGTCCCGCCGCTCATCTGCCCCGAGTCTTCCTCGCCGCACCGGAGATCCAGCAGCGGCCGATGTTTCGGCGATTAGATTGATCGCGGCCCAATTGAGGAGAGGGATTAAAAAGTTTAAAAAAATGATGAAAACAAAATGGAATTTCGAGGTTAATCCTAGTAAAATGGCAGGATTATGAAAATAAAAATGGGAAAATCACAGTTATTAGGTTGTGGTAAAACAAGTAAGGTTATATAACCATGAATTTTAACAGTTCGATTTCAGTTAAATATAGCTGTAACCGAATTTGTCATTTCATATGCGGTACATATGTGCATGTGCGTATATAACTCCTTATCTTAATTTTGGAAAAAGCCATAATATTACAAAATTAAGGTATAATTAATTACAAAATATATATTACTATTAAATAATAATATTTTTTGAATTATGGTCAGAATTATTATAATTTTATGCATACTCATTATTATCAATATTATCCCAAATATTATTTTATGCAAATAATTCCAGGATAATTTAAGAAATTGAAAGGAGAAAATTGCAGAAATGAAACTGTGAATTCTTACAATGATAATCACGTATTGTTCCGGTAATAGCAATATTAATTATACTATTGCCATTACTCCTAATAAAGACGATAATAATGATTAAAAATGAACAATGTCAGACATTTCAAGAAATTATTTCCCCTACCGATCCTGACTAATCAGTGCTGCTTTCACCTATAATACTTACTCACCTGTAATAACCCCCTGCCGATTTTTTGACGAGGCTCTGATAACTTTTTTTTTCTAAAGGATTTCTAATTTCTCCACGTCTCTCCTCTGTCAGAACTCTAAAGTCTTTTCTTTTATTTTTCATTTTTTTTTGTTCTGATCAAAGTCAGAGCCTTTGCAGGCGCTGCGTGCTGTCAGAAAGACGGGTCTTGATTCGATTAAGATACATCATTTCTAGTCAGCGCCGTGGTGCGTTTAAGTGCCTCCTCCATTTAAAATAGAAAAGAAACCACTTCAGCTTTGTTCCACATGGGGCGTTTTTTTTTTTTTTTTTGCGTCAGTTGCTCAGCCTGAGGCGCCACACTCAGCAGCCATGGTCAGCAGTGATTTTTATTTATTTATTTTTGTTAATAAATCATCAAATAAACATTGTTTTTGGTAATTTCACAGCTTAAAATTATCATTATCGGGCCAGTCGATGCATTGTCAAACTATTACTATTACTTAGGGTAGTTGTTGTATCATTATTAGTATTATTGTTTGAGACGTACAACCATTCATTCATTCAATTTCTCTTTTTCACATGCATGTTTTTGGACTGTCGGAAGAGACGGCTGGAAACCCACACAGACACGGGGAGAACATGGAGGCTCCACGAAGAAAGGTGGAATCAAACCGGTGACCCTCTTGCTGCAAGGTGAAAGAGCGAACCGCTGCGCCGCTGTGCCACCATTATAATATTACTGTCAGTGTTATTATTAAGCACCTTAAAGTTTTGGCTTCCCGACTCACTTAGAATCGAGTGGTTTCTCTTTAGTGTTCCCATCAGGGACAGTACCTGGTACCTTCTCAGAACCTGCTCTGCTCTGCTGAGGTTCTAAACAAGCTACAAGACACAAGAATCAAACCCGTCAAAAAGCTACGAGGGCGCTACATGTATCCGTCTCTGGCTATTCTTCCTTTGTGCGACAAGGAGATACAGTCCGATCAGCAAGCCCAATATTGCCTCCCTGTGCTCGCTTGTTTAGTGGTACATCACCACATCATGGCAGCGTGGTGCCACCCGCCGCTACGCGATGCCGAAGGCGCCCGAGCCCAGTGCGGGTGAGAGGGAACTGCGCAGTAAGGGACTCACGGGCTGCAGGTCGCTGATACCGACGGGAAGTTCCCGTAGCGTCAGCAGCAGGTCCAGCTGCGTGCTCAGGTACGGCAGGCTGCACATCTGCAGAAACACAACACTGAGTTTGATGGGGGGCCAATGTAAACAACACCTTGAAACGATTGGTGATTTCCCACAAATATATACACATGTCTGTCTCAAAAAATTAGCATACTGTGATGAAGTTCATTACTTTCCATAAAGTAATGATAAAAATTAAACTTTCATATATTTTAGATTCATTACTTGCAACAGAAGTAGTTCAAGCATTTTATTGTTTTTATTGTATAATTTTTTTAAAATAATGAACTTTATCACATATGCTAATTTTTTGAGGACCTGTATATATATATATATATATATATGCATGCACATATACATGCACACACACACACACATGCCCACATGTATGTATGTATGTGTACATATATGTATATATATACACACCACTATATATGTGTGTGTGCATGCACGGTGTGTATATATATATATATATATATATATATATATATATATATATATACACACACACACACCAGTGTGTGTGTGTGTGTGTGTGTGCTGTATAGATATATGTTGTGTATCTGTATAGATATATCCATGCATATAGATATTTTTGTTTCTTTTGGGGTTTGTAGAGACCTTCCTTGTAGAGACCTTCCTTTCTTTCAAAAGGAAAAGGAGCATCTTTATAGATTGACTGTGCAGATATATAGTGTGTTAGAAACTGGGGAACATCTGAGGAACCTGACTGAAGTTCTGTTCACACAAACTTTGCATGCATTGAAAAGACGCTGAAAGGATGTTCTGCCTACATTCCCTAAACTTTATATGTAGCATGAATCAATTGGTCTGAAAAAAATCAGCTTGTTCACGTTTCCTCAACTGGCATACTTCCTTTCTTTTGTTTTTCGTCCATTAGAATTTCCTTTTTTTTTCCTGCTGACCAAAAAAACCTTTCAGTAAAGCGTGACAGAGAAGCCAACAGCGCCCCCCTGTGGTCTGGAGGCCAAAATGCTGCCTTTTTAAGATCTCAAGACGTTTTTTTCAGCCCTTGGTGGAAAATGTTCCACATAAAGACCCCCCCAACCAAAAAAAAGAAAGGAAGGTCTCTACAAACTCCAAAAGAAAGAAAAATTATAAAAACACCTCTCACCTCCCACATGTATTGGTCCACGATGTGCAACTCCGACACAGAACCTTTGTAAGATTTGTACATCTCCACGTCCTCCAGCGTCGGCACATACCTGGAGAATCAAAAAAAAAAAAGTTAATTTTGTTCTCAGATTTGCAATCGAGCTGCAGATTGATTTTTAATGCAAAATTATTAGTCGGGTTCTCTTTGGGTTAATGGGATCGCCAAAAAAGCTGATATATGTAACTAACTGGTTATTGCATTTATTAATGAAATATGTTCAGTTCAATTGACTGAGTATCAATTTCAACACCGCCATAGAATGACATTAAAGAATTATTTTACTCTTTGAAAAATATCATTTCAACTGTTAGAAGTTTGGGATTTTGAATAAATAAGTGAATAAATTAACACACTTGGGAGAAAAGAGAAAATAATTTGAATGGAAAATAATTTTAAAAGAACAGCAAAATAAGGAATGCAAATTGAATAAAAGACAATTTTTTTTTAGAAGAAAAATATAATTTTAAGGTGTTTATTCCTAATTATTGCCGACCGCTGCACAAAGGAGATTTTAATAGTGTTCATTCCGAGATGTGCGGAAAAGAAACCGGTATTAATTTGCAAGCTCACGATCGTCAGTAAACAAACCGAACCGCAGTGTGTTGTTTGCGAGTACTTGCGAGTACTCTCACGTACTCCCTCCGGGGGTGAAAGTAGGCCAATTCGGTCGGACTCCGCCGGACTGACTCCCTTCCAGGATGTTGCACGGCGTCTTCCTGCCAAAACCCACACAATCCCCCCCTCCTCCTCGGTTTGAAACAAATTCTACTTTTTGTTTTTTCCTGCAGCAGCCCAGGTGGGTTTTGCCGGCAGATCCCGCCCACGCCAGGACAGTCCAGACGTTCTCGCATTTGGACTCCGATCATGTCATTTTGCGTTGTACATCTCTCCTGAATATGTATATTGAATTTTTTTTTTTTCCATTTGCATAGGGCCGGCATTGCATAAAGTAAGATTTTTCGTCACCGTGGCAACAGCAAGAAATCGCTACAAAACTAGCTAGCGTCAAACAGAATGAGGAGAGAATTTTATTTAGTGCTTTAGCTGCTTTACACCTTTCCTCAGAAATTGATTCTCGAATTACTCTTTTATGTCTTTGTGAGTTTGTCCATTTGTAGTTTTTTCACCTACATGTTCCTTGATGCTGCCCATTCTCATCCCTGATGTTGTTGTTATTTGTTGTTGCTGTTGTCTATTTTTCTGCTGTCTATTAATTTGTGGATTGTTTTTTGTCTTGCTATATCCTGTCTTCTGCCACTTATATTTATATTTGTACTCATAATTATATTCATACTTATTTTTACTTTTTTTTGACATTATAAATGTTACACTGCAGTGACAAAAGAATTTCCCCTATGGGGATCAATAGTGTAGTAAATGTATATGTATTTTTTTTTATGTATTTACGAATGTTTGCAAATGTGTATATATATGTGTGTGTACGTCTATGTTTAAATATACACACCCACAAACAGAAATATTTATCAACGTATGCATCTTAATTGGCATATGGTAACTATGACAACAAATCCTATCAAGCCTGACTTTCCTACAGGAAATCTAAACCTGGGACCGGACTGATCGAAATGCTCGTAATTTGATCAAGATAATAGGGGAAGTTACTTTTGGTAATGTTTCCAGGTTTCCATGGCAACAACAATAACCAAAAACCCTTAGAAAACGCCCCCGGATGGAATGGGCAGGAGGTGTTAGCCGGCCACTTCACATAAACGTACCTATCTGAACACACACCGAGTTCATTACTATCGGTGACACTTGAGTAACCATAGCAACCATAGCAAAAGTAATATGAATGGATGAGGAATAACCCAACCCATTTTTTTCTAGTCGATCTTCATGTATGTTGCCAGCTCGTCCTCAGGAAACCTTTTGCTCCTATCTCACATTATTGTGAGACACACAGCGCTGGCGATAATGAAACCAGCGATAATGAAACCGTCGAAGGAGGCGACGGTCCGGTGCGGCTGCGGTGCCGAATCACCAAGCCTTTCGTGTCGGAGGTCCTGGAGGAGGCGGGTATTTGCTGCAAAGCTAATGGCGACTCTGTGTGGCGTCGTGAATATTTTATGTGGCGGGACGGCGTGCACATCGAGAATGTATGGTCTCCTACGACGAGTTCAGGTTCAGAGGAAACACTTCGGGCCTTCTAATCGACGGACAGCCAACACACTCTGAATTTTTATATCACAGCAACCGCTGTCATTTTTATTCTTTTTTATTTTTCCTCCCCCCTAGTGGCGTTGCCACTGAACATGGTTATTTGTATCCATAATTCAAATGAAGGCGGAAAGACGTGGCTTCTTAAGGTGATTCTCCTCACAATGAGTGAGGAGTGGAAAAATATCTATAGCTTTAATTCTATATATAATAAAATTATCTGTAAAATTACAAATTTTTTCATATTTTTTTAAGCTATGACAGCTTTATAAACTATTTTCATGTAATTACATTTCTAAACAAATTACAAAATGAAATATGTATATACCGGGTTCAGCTTCAGCACCAACGCTACCCTGAATGGAGTTTTATCTAAATGAATGAATGAATTGTTCCTTGGTGCAAATGAGAGAGTGAATTGTTTATTTGTCTTTATTTGTGATTGACAGGTGACAAGTACTGGTCAAAACCTGCCCCTCGTGCCTAATATCAGATATGATTGGCTCCAGGATGGTAAGTGGAATGAATAAATGAATGAATGAATTCTGCCACTAAGTGAATTCATCTCCTGGATATTTAGCATCATTTCCTGATAAGCTAGTTGTTACCTCACTTTTCCCATGATGCCCATGTGAAAAACCGATCATTGGACCATTTCTTGTTCCACTTCCTGTTTCCCCTGCAAGACGTTGAAAAAAATTATCCCGAACATTCCAGAATATTTTATGATCATATTTATCTGTGATTGGCCAAGACAGTCACATGACCAACTCTAGCCCGTCACAGTCACGTGACCAACTCTAGCCCGTCATTAAAAATGTATTATTTTTCCTTTCCGCTCGCTCAAACATCATGTTTCCTTTGTGTTGACCTTTGAACCCCCCTCTCCGCCGCCCGTCATCCCACGTTGCCTCCATTTATCCCCAAGTTTATGTAAAACCAAGCAGAGCCGAGGGTTCTCGTCGGCTTCTATTAGGCCGCGAGACGCTGAACGGCAGAGGCGTCGACGGGGGAGCGCGGGGGAATTAGGGCGGGTGGATACAAGCCACTCTGGAAGTTCAAACCCCTGGCTCGTCTTTAAATCTCCTCTTACCGTCATTTTACTCAAATGCGAGGTGTTCACTTTTTCATGAGGCCGCCGTCATGGCGGCAGCGGCAGCCATTAATATTGCAGCACCTGTTGGAGGAGCGGCTCCTTCAAAAGATTGTATTCTTTGGCCCGGAGCGGCGCCGCATTGAAATATAGATTATGTTTTCATAGAATATATAAGAATCCGCCTCACAGTACATTAGATCAGGCCTCGCATCGGGCGGGGGGGGGGGGGGGGCAGCGCTCGGAAGGCGGCAAGTGGTTTTACATTTTTATTTATTTATTTATTTATTATTTTCTTAAAAATCCACTTGCACTCCCGTCCTCCCGTGGGCCTGTCCGTCATTTTCTGTCTCCGGAAATAACCCCGATAAAAATTTCATGCACACGTCGGACCCGGGGAAACCTGTAACGACACTCGCGTGAACATGTCCGCCACCAATCGCCCTTCTCTTCACTCTTTTTGTTTTATTTTTGTTTTTGTGTTGTTAATTTTTTTCCCCCCACGCATTCTGGGGTTCGGCCGTACCTCCTCAGAGCGGTGATGTGCTCGTCCGAAAGGCCTCCGTCTTCCTCGTTGACGATGAAGAGCTTGTCCTTCAGCTCTCCGGGCTGCACCGGGAGACTTTTCAGGAAAATGTCTAGGAGAACGACAGATATTTTAGCCGTGAAAGGGGTGGCGGGAAAAAAAACAGTCAAAACACTGGATGACACATGAAAGCTGCTTTTTGTTTTTGCGTTCTGTCGTCTCATCGGCCATGAAATGACTCCCAGCTTCTGAAGACAAAGGCTCTTAGCTTAATTACTCACCCCCCCACACACACACACATTTGCATTCTGTCATGTCAAAGCCGATGTGTGTGTGTGTGTGTGTTTTTGTTCAGTAAACGCCCTGTAGCTGAATACGAGACGGGAGGCTCCTCCTGGGATCGGGGACGTGCGCGGCTGTTCCCGCCATCCGTCGCTCTAAAGGCTCATCTCTGCTCAGGTTACGAACGGAAACAGGTTTGTGCGTCTTAAAAGCCCACGTTCTTCCCACGCGTGCTTCACATCGTCCTGGCTGTCGAGGTAAAGCAGCAGTCCCCCTGCTGCGTTACTATAACTGAATGCGGATTTTAATGTTTTTTTAATCTCTTTTTATAACGCTGATTTTCCACTATGCCGCAATTTTTCTCAGGATTTTTTTAAATATTAATTATTTCAGTTATTTCAACTGTAAAATTAGTATTTTCTTAGGTAAACCTGGGTATGGTGTCCTGTATCCAGGTCTCTTGATATTAGCGATCTACGTGCGATCGCTACTTGTAGTGTTATCTTCAATGTTGCTGTCCTGTTGTAATGTATGTTAAGAATATATGTTGAATATATGTTTAAGAATATAAAAAAGTATAATAAATAATAAAAGTATAAGTATAATAATATAATAAAAAGTATTTAAGAGTATGGGAAAGGTTTATAATTTATAGCTTTAAAAAAATATATATACATAAATAAAAAAAAGATATATATGGTCGCTACTTTGCAGAGTTTTGTTTGTTGCAGCTGGTTCTGGAGCGTAACCCATGCAATAAATAAGGGACTAAAGTACATAACCTGGGGGACAATAATAAATATGGCGGCAGCGGAGGAGCAGGTCATAATGTACATTCTAAGCTAGTAACCGCATGGCGGCACGTGGAAAGAAAATCCATCTTCCTCGATATACCAACGTAATGGTGCATCTTCTTCGCCGGTCTCATGTACGCGTACTGCCCAACACTGCCTTCCAACAATGTTCAGTGGTATTGCACTATATGCTGCGTTTAGCTATGCATTTGTAAGCTCTCCAAAAAAACACATAATTGATTAATTCACACATTTAAGTTTGAACAAAAATGATCTTTTCTTAAAACCAATCAGCGTTGGTGTTTTGTTTTCTCTCTTCGTAGTGGAGCGAGGACACAACTGGAATTAGATCAATATACAATTAATTTTAATTTTGTTTTATTTTACACTATTTTTTTTATTATTTTGTAGTGGCTGCTCGAGTCTTGTCCAACCCTGATTCAAATTCTCAGTTGAAAAAAAAAATGTTATTTAAAAAAAAAAAAAAAAAAAAGAATAGTTGAGTACAATTGATATTATGTCCAAAGTATACAGCAAAAAATATTTTTAGAAAATAAAAAGATTAAATATTTTGAAAATATACAGAAAGGGGTGAAATAAGCAAAATACATAATAAATACTTAGTTTGTAAATAAGCGTGGCCCAGTAAATCCATATATTAATTTTGGGCAAGGATCAATACATTTTTTAAAATTACATATTACCTGCCCCGCATTCAGAAAACTTGCTTAAATCACATTGGATATGAATTCTAAACCAGGGGAAAAAAAAAACACATTTTCAAAATCACAGCCGATTACAGACGCGGCACTTACCAACCCCAGCAAAATTACTTACGAAATTTGCCATTTTGCTTGAGTGCCAGAATACAAGGGCTTGTGTCCCCTCTGGGATTGCAAAATATTCCGACACATTTTCACGTAATACGTAACCTTTCTTTTCCAGTGGACAAGAATCAAAACTGCTGATTTTAGCATCCTCATGCTAAATATGCTAAGCTAAAGCTAGCAACTGTATAATGACTTCTAGCATTAGCGTACTTTGAATTTTTTAATTTCATATGTATTAACAGGTCACTTTTACTCCCCCACTTTACGTATAGAACAAGCCAATTATCAGTTTTATATTTTTTAATACATTGATGCGCTAGTTGCTGCGTTAGCATCCAAAGGTGACAACCGCTAATCTTGTTTGTTTCGGATCCAAAGTGAGAAAACTTAATGATCCGGGGGTTTCACTGTATAATTTTTGAGAATATATGTACGTAATGAAGGCGTGTTTTCAAAAGAGCAGTCAGGCGCGGCAGTGTCCTTGAACACACTCTCTCTCCCACACACACACACAGACACAATGACACATGAATGCGACCCAAGTGTGTTGTGGCCTGACGTTCGGAGGAAGCGGCCATCGGACCAGCAAGTCACCCCCTCCCGGCCCCCCGGCCCCCCCAGCCCCCTCCCACTCCCCATCCGGGCCCCACCAAGCCACAGGTGGACTTTTAATTAGGAGTGTGACATTTTCACTTGTTAGATCAGCAGCGGGCGCCGGCGCTCGCACCGTAAACAGCCATATTTTTACACACGCACACACACATACACACACATACACACAGCAGTAGTGAACTATAATCACATCCCGCTGAGGAAACTATTCTACTGCGGTGTTTTTCTTTTGTGTTTCATTTCCAGAAGTTTTTACATTACAAATGTGAAATAACTGAATTGGGATCTTTATATCTGGACATTATTTATGCATTTATTTATTTAGTATAAATAAATAATGAAAACATGATAATGATAATAATAATATAATGTAAATAATAAATAATAAACTCTAATATTGACCTTCTGATCTGACTGCAATTTACTTATTCATCCATTTATTTATCTATTTATTTATTTATGATCAAATTTGTGTATTCTTCTTAGCTAATGCTAATTACCAGCCATCTTCTCTGGTAAATTCTTTGGATTTTTTTTTTTCTTTTCTGGTAATTATTTAATTGATTGAATAATTAAAAGACATTATCTGCATGCATTAGTGTTGATTTTCTGCGATCTGATTAGTCGGACCTATTCTCCGACCAATCATTTAGCTGGTATGTGTAAAAAAATCCTCTTATTTACAAGTAAAATCATTCATCCATTATCTATTATCTCAAACAGTAATTCATTCACCTGCACAAAGAAACATACAACCATTCACTCCCTCATTCATAGGTCATATAGAGACACACAACATTCACTCTGTCATTCAGACTTCATAAAGAGACATTCATCATTTGCTTTCTCACTCACATCTCCAATACAGACATACAACAGTTTGAATTCTATTTTCCTCATGCTCGTTCCCGTCAGCCGGTTCAGCTGAAAATGAGTCGAGAGCTCGACCGAACAGCGAAACCACATCCAAGCTCTCCCTGGATGCAGCGGGTCGTGGCGCCTCGCGCCTGACGCTAATTAAAAGTTTGTGCCATGAATTATTGATCGGGGAGCAGCGATTGGATGCGACGGGGGCGGAGTGTGTTCCGCACACAATGCCAGCTTTGGCGTCCGCTCCCGTTCCCTGCGATGGGATCCCACGAATAAACAGACTGAGATGGGGAGCTGAATAAACAGCTGCAGTTAAGGCAGGGTACTTTTGTTTTTTTTGCTTTCGGGGAAGAAGATAAACATGCACCATGTGTGGCGTGAGAAAGAGGAGGGAGGAGGCTAATGCCGATCAGCAGAATTCGCCAGAAAATCTGCAAGAAATAGCTCTGAACATCAGCAAGAAATGTGATTTTTTTAAAGAAAAGCACTTAACCTGCTAGCAGGAGGTGAAGAGTCAGGCTAAAGTGGCCAGGGGCCCCAACTTTGCAAGGAATTGCCTAAAAATGTCTAAGAAAAAATACTTGACACTGAACTTTGAAAAAGTCCTGAAAATACAAAGGAAATGACATAGCAGTTACAAAAAATATGTTGTTGTTTTTTTTAAATCAAACAAAAACATTCAAATTTTGTCAAAAGTACCTCAAGAAGACAGCGATTTCCCACGAAAAATCCCAATTCTCCCAATTGTAAAAGATATGAAAAACAACTATACAAGGAGTGAGATCAAAGTTTCTTGATAGAAAAATAGTGTAGAAAAGGTGGCCCACAGTGGCATGCAGTAGCCCACAGTCCGTAGTCAACCAGGACGTGCCCCCGGAAGTTTCCAAGTCAAGGTAGCCTAGAAAACTCAACGTCGCACATCCGGGAGGAGGTGGGGCCTCCGTGCCAGTATTGCTCAGATTTCCAAATCCATATTTCATGAATATGTGGACTCTAATTATGTTGCCAGTCGCCAGATTCACACTGATGCCATTTAGCAGCCTTCCCCCTTCCCCCCCACTCGCCACCACATCTGTATCCCGGCGTCGCAGCTTGACAGAGGGGAAGCCCCCCCCCACCTCCCCACCCCAGCCTCTCTCAAGCCCAGCTCTTGAAAAATACAAGGCACGTTCACTCAGTTAATCAAAAGTGAACACCATTAGAGGGGAAATAGAAATGTTCCACTTCCCGGTAGATCTGCAAGTTTGCAGGAGGCAGGGCCAGTGTCGCACTGCCACCTGCTGGCACGGGCCTGGACGCCCGAGTAACTCCTTTTTTTTTTTTTTTTACAAAATACGGAGTGTAAATACAGTGCAAAGAGTTTGCGAGTGAGGGTAGCAGAGTGTGATCTGAGAGGACAACAGGGGCCGACATCGGATTGCTGCCCTCTGGTGGTTTAAGAGGGGAGAGGTCACATGCACTGACGGAAAGAGTGAAGACGAGGGCAGAGCACGATGAAGGAATCTCCCGTGAGTCGTCTTTAAAATATCTCAATAGTAATTCCTCTTCATCTTCTTTTCCTTTCGGCTGTGAATCATCCTCCTCCATCGAACCCTATTCTCTGCATCCTCCTCTCTCACACCCACTTACTTCATATCCTCTCACTAAATCTATAAATCTTCTCTTTGGTCTTTCTCTAGACCTCCTGCCTGACATTTCCAATCTCAGCATCATTCTACCAATATATTCACTATCCCTCCTCTGTACATGGCCTAACCATCTCAGTCTGGTCTTCTCTCCAAAACATCTAACATGTGCTGTCCCTCCGATGGACTCGTTCCTGATCCTATCCATCCTCGTCAGTCCCAAAGAGAACTTCAACATTTTCATCTCTGCTACCTCCATCTCTTCTTCCTGTCATTTCCACAATGCCACTGTCTGCAGGCCATAGATAATATCTGGTCTCACAACTGTTTTGTACACCGTTCCTTTAATTCAGGCTGTAGCTAACCTTCATTCCTTCATTGGTCCTTGGAGATTCCTGTCTAACATCATTTATCAGCCTTTCTATCACAAGTGCCAACAAGAAGCGGCTGATAGCCGATCCCTGATGCAGTCCCACGTGCACCTTGAACTTCTCTGTGACGCCTGAAGCACACTTCACCACTGTCTCACAGCATACATGTCCTGCACCAGTCTAACATACTTCCCCGCTATTCCAGACTTCCTCATTCGATACCAGTTCCTCTCTTGGCACCCTGTCATATGCTTTTTCAAGGTCAACAAAGGCACAATGCATTTCCCACTGACCTTCTATGTACTTCTCTACGACCATTCTCAAAGCAAAGACTGCATCTGTAGTTCTCTTTCTAGGCATGAACCCATACTACTGTTCACAAATGCTGACTTCTTCTCTGTCTAGTTTCTACTACTCTTTCCCATAATTTCATTTTATGACTCATCATCTTTATTCCTCTATAGTTATCAGATTCCTGCACATCGCCAATATTCTTACAAATGGGCATCATTACACTTGTTCTCATTCCTCAAGCATCTTCTCACTCTAAGATCCTGTTGAATCATCTAACCAGGTACTCTACTCCCACCTCTCCCAGACACTTCCGTACTTCAACAGCTTTAGGACCAACTGCCTTTCCACTCTTCGTCCTGTTCAATGTCCTTTACTAATCTCTGCCACTTTGTGGTCTGCAATAGTCACCTCATGTCCATACCAATCATGTATCTAATATTATTGCTCCCTCGCTATAGATACATTAATTCTTTTTCATTTTTTTTTTTTGTATTGTCAGTCAGGTTTCAAATGACCTTTAAAAATACAGAACATAAAAAAAAGTAAAAAGAGGTAATATAGTTGCTGAATACGAAGAACATTTTCAAAAGTACCACTCTACCAGGGGGAAAATATTTTAGAAAGAAAAACATCGGAAAATGACAGTATTACGCTATGAGAAAATCGAGACACTAACAAGACTATAAATGGAATTATAGACTAAATTGAGTGAGAGGGTGAATGGCTCTATATGGCATCTACAATGAATGGATGGATTGAGCATGAATGGTTTGATGCCTGCCAGGGTTAAACCAGAACTCTAAGCCAGTGACAGCTGGGCTTGAAATGAGAAAATATTAGAAAATCACTTTAAAAAACAAAAACAACTTGTGATTTAAAAAAAGGATGACAATTTTATTTTCAAAAAGTTATTGATTGGATGCCTAAATGAGGCATTGACTAGAAGTGACATCACTCATCTATTTAACCGAATTATCTTTGCCATTTATTTAATTTTATTTTATTTTAAAAAATGGAAAAATTGAAAAAAACCAAACCAATGTCTTCTGTTTTGTCACATCACTCTTTGCTAAGCCCCGCCCCCCTCAGTTACTGTTGCTAAGTCTGACAAGCCACCCGAGATTTCAGACCGAAGCTCAACTATATACTCTCAAAGTATGTTCAATATTAGAATAAATTATCTTATCAATATTAGATTAATATTACAGTAATAACATTGCCGTCCGAAGTATCCAGATCCTGGCCATCTTAGCTTAGCTGACTAGCCTAGCGGCCTCAGAACCAAACAATAGTGTTCTATCCAATACTTGATTGGGCAGAGGGGCAGGGCTTAGTGAGGGTGAATCAAAAAGAATAAATAAATCAAGGCTCTTATTTAAATGCTAAGAATCTACTGCAGAAGTTACTTTTAAAATTATTCTGTGGAATAAGCTAAACTTATTTATTTATTTATAATTATGTGTCCTAAACACCCTAATACCCAAACACTCTCTGGGCTTTTTTGTTTTTTTTAATTGTTGTCATTAAAATTATTATTTTCTATCACCGTCATTGCACCTGTCAGTTTTATTTTCGAAACAAATGATCGGTTCATTTTTATCTCAAAATATAAAACCACGTACCGTGAATTAATCAAACAAGCTGTCATTTGTTGGCAACTCAACATCGACTAACACACACACACACACGCATACACACTCACTGAAGTTGTGTGCAATCTTCTGGTTGAGCATGATGTTCTGGCTGCTGCTTCCCGCCTCCACTGCCGCAAACTTCACGGTAGGCTTGACAGCGAACTGGTCATAGAGTCGCGTTGTGTCGAGCTCTATCCTCCTGCCATGTGACTGCGCCCACATGGATTTGGCGATCTGAGCGGGGAAACGAAGACAATCAGAACAGCCACAAGGGGGCGATATGTCGTTCTAAAGGTGCTTTTCCGTCCGAGCTGCGGCACGTGCGTGAAAAAATTGAAGGGCAAACATCTCAGGCCGTGCTGCGGTTCGATTTCTCTTAAATCCACCGTTGTCGGGAGGCGCGGATGTTTGACGACATCCAGATACAGGCATTGGTGCGAATGTCCCTAGTGGTCAATTCGAGGTACTGCATCTCCTATCGGGCCAAAAAACAAGTCACTGGGTAACTTATTTTTCCTGATTTGATTAGTTTGGTATGAGGATGTTTTGAAAGTCTGAAGGAGTGGCGCGATAAAATCACTTTATCCTCATTTGAAGGGGACAAACAATCATTTGTGTGACGCCGCTTCTCGGAAAAAAGGAATGTCAGCGCAGCCCCTGACTCTGTATCCTATTTTCATTCAAAACAAAAAAATTGTATGTTATTTTTAATTTCTTTTTGGAGATATTTCAAAGGAAAAGTGTGAAATGTGTCTTAATGGGGTAGAATGGGGTCAAGGGTAGGAGGTGGGGGGGGGCGTACCTTATCTGCGCTAATCACGTCCCAATGGAAGGCCTTGGTGGTGGGTTTCCTCGGACTCAGCATCAATTTGAAGTGTGATGACAGCGGTGGCGGGATGGGCGGAGGCGGCGGGATATTCCAGGTGGGTTGAGGTTCGGGGTTAGCGGTCTCTGTAATTGGCGGGGTCGGGGGGAAAGCAGACGAGGGCTGGACCGGCGAAGCATTGGCTCCAGAGTCGCCAGTCTCATCGCGAGGTTCAGGGTCACCTGCGTCATTCGATGGATCAGTGTTTTCATGCACAGCGCCTTGGTTGCCACCCCCGCCGCCAGACTCGGGGTCAGTGTCGGTGTCCTCGGCCACTTCTGTGATGCTAAGGTGGTGCAGGGCCATCGTGTCCGGGAACAGGTGCTCGCTCCTCCTCTTCCAATCGGAGCAGAGCCTGGCGATGGCCTGGACCCACGAGTCCCGCTCCCTGTGGACCGGCCCCGGGGTCGACGCCTCGTTTGACACCGGAACCTTGAACCTGCGATAAATCGGTTACACTTTTTATACCCTGGACAACAAACAAATCACTTCCTCTTTACTTCCTGTTTATTCCAATCACAACCAACCATAGTCCGTTATTTCTAGGGGTGGATGGACAGGACATTCGTGACTGGGCGGGACAAACAATAATGTGAGATTGCGAGATTTACTTCACTCTGATTGGTCGTTCAAAAAAATCCTTCACTCTGATTGGTCGCAGCTCTCAGCAGTTGTTTCTGCAGCACTGTCAGTGTTTTTGGTTTATTTATATTCAAGAATTTAATTACAGTCATTTCCCAGGCGGCTGCATTCAAGCAAAGTGTCGTGACCAGGCAGCCATGGAGCAAAAGAAAAAAAAAAACAACACCTGGCATGTCACTCACTGATATTCGTTCTTGTGCGTCTTCAGGGTGAAAGCATCGGAACTGGCGTTTTTCGTCACGCTGGTGTCGCCATCTGACAGGTGGATGACGTGGGACGCGGACGTCAGGGACGTCACCTCGCCATCGGCGGCGCCTCGACGACTGAAGGGGACGAGGGTGAGCTGGCCCGGGTGCAGCCGAGCCTCGTACCTGGAGCGTTGCGGCAGGAGACGGCAGGTTAAGTGGGAAAATACCGGTCATGTTTTTTTTTTCCCCAAGTCAAGTGACAGAAGAGACGAATACTTCATTGATTGTTGCCAAGTGTGAGGCTGAATGTAGAAAAATATACAGAACACCTCGCAGCTGTGTCTATTTTCCTTTGCTTTCTCAAAATTATTTTCACAAGACAACAAAATCATTATACCAATTTAATCAACATGTTATTCTGTGTCTTATTCTGCTTTTCTCTAGCAATGAAGTAAAAAAAGATATATGAATTAATGGTTGCTTTGGGCTTCCGTCGAAAAAGAAATCATGCTTTTATTCTTTTTCAAAGTGAGAATTCCTTTTTTTTTTCCTTTTTTTTGCATCAATGTCCACTTTTCCAGGGGCAAATTTGGAAAATTTTCTCCTGGGTGATACCGAGACCTTTTTTTTTATTTCATATGGGGAATCATTTTCCCATATGAAAGAGTTTCATATTTCATTTTATCTTCCTTTTAGTTGAATAATCCATTTATTTCATTTCTTTGTTTTTTCTGGATTTTTACATTTCTGGCTTATTACATTTATCTATTTAGATTTTTTTTTGCTGATCGTGTAGTATTTATTTATTGTCCTTAATTTTTTTTTTTGTATTCATTTTTTGTCATAAATTTTTTGCTGAATTTACGTCTCAATAGCTTTTTGCTGATCGTAGTCATTTATTCTTCATTTAGGTTCTCCTGATTCATGGGTAATTTCTGACTAAAACTGATGACTACTCACTGTTCCAAATTAGTGGAATTATTTGCTCTGGGTTTTAATCTTATTTTACCAAAAAAAAGATTGAATTTGTGTTTTGTTCGTTTTATTTAATTTCATTTGTGGCAGCTGGTGAGGTCATTTTTTTATTAATGTGCGAGTCATCAAGCTTTTGAGAGGATAATCTCAATATTTGCAGACGATGGAGTGATTTTTGGGGAGTGACCCCCAGGGAATTGGACCGATCCGTACTTCACCCATTTGAAAGAAGCCAGTCCTCCTCGATGCAGCAGCAGGATGCCGTCCCTCAGGCTTCGGGACGCTGGGGACTCCTTGGTCGGCTCTCCGTGGCCCCCCGCAGGCTCGCTGTAGATGTTCCCATAGATAATCTTATTCACCAGCTGCATCATCTGCTCGAGAACCCCAAGAAACAGAGCATGAGGACAGTAGCAGGATTGCAGCGGGATTGTTTCGAAAGGACGGCTGTCGGCCCACCTGGTGTTTGTCCTCCAGCGACGTGGCCTCCAGCTCGTAGTCGTGGTGACCCCGGAAGGACACTGAGAACCTGGACCCTTCGTCGTCATCGCAGCTCTTGACGGTGGAGAAGGTGAGCTGCTGCTTGACGATGCCTTTCTCAATCATGCACAGCATTTGGGTGGTGAAATCGAACTGGGTGCAGAAGTGACAAACCCCGGCTTTTTGGTCAATATTTTTCTGGGGTAGCATTTATACACTTTCCTGTTTTGGCTCATTTCCTTATCATTTCTTGTCTCCTGAAATGTGTAAATGA